>NC_137891.1:11860769-13355550 GCF_963455335.1 Martes martes | reverse complement strand
TCATGCCTGCCCGCCTGCCTGCCTGCCTTTCTCTTTTTTTTTTTTTTTGACATGCACTTTCTCCCTCTGTAAGTCAGCTTAGCTGTACCTATGCTCTATTCTGAAATGCTGTCTCACGAATCCCATCTTGTTTATTCTTTTAAGCCGCTGTCTTTCAAAGCACTTCAAGGGAAATATATTCAGAGTGGCATCATCAAGCCTCAGTAATGTCTTTAGATTGTACACATTTGATCAAGATGAACCCATTTCTCTCTTTTACCTCCCTTATTGGACAGTTGCTACAGCCTTTCAAAGATACCATCAACACATCAGCCCAACAGATTCGTAATGCGAAGCAACTTTCAGATTAGACCAAACATCTAATTGCTCAAGAGTTCATATCCAGGAGTTGAGGAGAGGAGATGGGAAGGGAGGCTGACAACACCCTGGCCTTCTCTGAACACCAGCCTGGAATCTCTCCAGAAAGAGAGAAAGTGTCCTAGGGAGTGTGGGGTGTGTTCCAGAAGGGCCATCTCTAGTATTTGTCACTTCTAACCTGCCTCTGTGTATGTTGATTCCCAAAGACTAGTCACGAAGTTAAGATTCTAAAAAACAACTATTGGTAAGTCTTCTCTTAGGACTCAAATTGCATCCCCTAAAATGACAGGTTGAAATCCTAACCCCCAGGACCTGCAAATGTAACATTATTTGGAAACAGAGTCTTTGCAGATGTGACCAAGTTAAGATGAGAACACACTGGGGTACGGTTGTGGTGGGCTCTAATCCACATGACTGGTGTCCTCATAAGAAGAGGAGAGACCCTGAAACGGACACACAGGGAGAATGCCCTGTGGTGACAGAAGAAAAGATTGAAGTAATGCACCTCCACCCAAGAAGTGCCAAAGACTGCCAGTGACACTGGAAGGTAGGGAAACCATTGAACAGATTCAGATTCTTCCCTACAGCTTTTGGAGAAAACCTTCATTTCCAATTTCTAGTCTCTAAGAGTGTAAGAAAATAAATTTCTGGTATTTTAAGCTACCCAGCATGTGATACTTCATTTTGGCAGCCCTAGGACACCAATAAAGCCTCCCTTCTGCCTCCTTTCTCTTGTATAGGATCTTCCCTCTGCCTACAAGAGTCCCCCATTACCTCCCAAACCTGTCCCAGGTCCTGGAATGGTGCCCCTAGTCTCCTCTAACCTCTGCCTCCCCAACCTAACAGAGGGTGCATCCTGATGGCCCCTCTGTGCCCGCAAGACTGTGTCTTCGTCCTCTTGGAACGCTCTCCACACAGCACATCGCGTAGCAGATATTCAATAAATGAGAGAAGAGAATGAAAATAAGGAAACAGTCAGAGGAAGGAGGTGGATCATGTCTGAAGTCAAATGTGAAAAGATTCAAGCAAGGGATGTGGCTTTAAAATCAGGGTACAGATAACTGAGGTTATCATTTAGTGAACGAAATGTATATGCAATGGAGACAGCAACAGAAGCAAGTGGAGTCTGGGAATCAGAGGAACCGTGAGGGAGGGAAGTCCAAATTAGAATGCAAAAGTAGGCTCTTGGGTGGCTCAGTCAGTTAAGCATCTGCCTTCAGCTCAGATCATGATCCCAGGGTCCCAGGATCAAGCCCCACGTCAGGGCTTGCTTCTCCCTCTCCCTCTGCAACTCCCCTGCTTGTGCTCGCTCTCTCTCAAACAAATAAAACCTTAAAAATAAAATAAAATGCAAAAGCAGCTAGGAAGACCAATTAAAGCTGGCGGACATGAGTCATCAGGGTATATAGAGGGGCTGATACAAGACACTTGGACTCAGAATCCTGCAGGAACATGTATCACTGTTCCGGGACACTTACCTCCCAGTTTCAGCTTTGGGTGCATCTTAAAGACAGTGTCTCCTATCTGACAAGCAGGAGCGAGGATTCGTTTGCCACACCCCAACACACTCAAACTGGAACACCAGTTGATTCTCATCCAGGAAGATTTGGAAGGGTGGACCTCCTGGTACAATGGGGGGGAAGTGGTTCTGAAACCTTCAGCCCAGAGCTATAACATGACCAATAAGGGAATAGTGGTAGGTATCAGGCCTACTATGGACTTCCCCACAATTATTTTATCTAGACTTCACATCCATGAGATGAGGTAGGTGTCAGTGTACCCATTTCATAGCTCAAAAGACTAAGGCTCACTCTGGAAAACAGCATGGATGTTCCTCAAAAAGTTGAAAATAGAGCTACCCTATGACCCAGCAATTGCACTACTGGGTATTTACCCTAAAGATACAAACGTAGTGATCCGAAGGGGCACATGCACCCGAATGTTTATAGCAGCAATGCCCACAATAGCCAAACTATGGAAAGAACCTGATGTCCATCAACAGATGAATGGATAAAGAAGATGTGGTGTATATATACAATGGAATACTATGCAGCCATCAAAAGAAGCGTAATCTTGCCATTTGCAATGACATGGATGGAACTAGAGGGTATTATGCTTAACGAAATAAGTCAATTGGAGAAAGACAACTATCATATGATCTCCCTGATATGAGGAAGTGGAGATGCAATGTGGGGGGCCAGGGGGTTAGGAAAAGAGTAAATGAAACAAGATGGGATCGGGAGGGAGACAAACCATAAGAGACTCTTAATCTCACAGAACAAACTGAGGGTTGCTGGGGGGAGGGGGGGAGGGAGAGGGTGGTGGGGTTATGGACATTGGGGGGGGTGCTGTGGTGAGTGCTGGGAAGTGTGTAAACCCGGCGATTCACAGACCTTTACCCCTGGGGCTAAAAATACATTATATGTTTATAAAAAATAATAATAATAGTAATAAAAAACATTAAAAAAAAAAAAAGACTGAGGCTCAGCAAGGTTAAGTGGCTTTCCACCTAGCTAGTGAGTGGTTACTCCATGACCTCTTGCCCCTTGTCCTCCCAGACTTCCCAAGATGAATACGTGAGAAAGTACTCCGATATTTGTTGAATGGCTTAGAAACAGCACCAATTGTTAATATTCAGAACTCAATAATGGCCAGAGGTTCTCAATAGTGAAATGCCTGCCCCAGAAGGTTGCCCACCCTCCTCAAAAGGTCACAGTAGAGAATACTGTCTCTGTAGGTAAAGTGGGGGCCCTCAAAAACACCTCACTCTCACATTTGGTCCTGAACAATCTTCCTTCCCCTGCTGATATGTTGTTGCTCCTTGTTGTTCTCCTCTTTGCCGAGACTCACTGGTGTCTTCATCATCTCTCCTAGCCCCTCGGCTTTCGATTACTTTGCCTGGAGCATCCCCTGACCTCCCAACCTCCTCCTGATGGCTCACTCTGGGCAACTCCCCTGCATCCTTCCAGACTCAATTTGAAATTTTCAGGAATCTGTGGCTTACACCTGTTGGCTTCCCATCCTAATGCTTGCCACCTGCTGGACTTGTATACTGACATCTCTCTCCTGCGTTAGTGGTGAGACTCTGGAGGCTGGGGTCACCTCTCACTGATGAAGTCCCAGTGACTAGTACAGAGCCCGGCACGTCAGTGCTGTCATGTAGATGCCACAGGGTACACAGAACTCTGGCGGCCCATCTGTCCTCTGCTTTCCCATCTTCCTTCTCAATGGCATCATGCCCCACAGAGATTTACTACTCATAAAGATGCCATCAACAGCAAGCTTCAGACCTCTCTTCCTTGCCTGCCCCCCTTCTAGAGAGTTCTGCCGTCTGAAAAGCTCAACTTGCATAGATGTAGAAAAGGAGAGAATCACGGCGCATTCCTAGAGTATGTGAGGGATTTGATGGAGACTGACATGGGTCTGTTGTTTTTTTTTTTTTTTTCTTTCTTAAATGGGGGGCTTTCTGCTGATCCTGAGGGTCTCAGAAGAGCACTGGTTTACCCAGGCATCTCCCA
Source organism: Martes martes (assembly GCF_963455335.1). Taxonomy (NCBI): domain Eukaryota; kingdom Metazoa; phylum Chordata; class Mammalia; order Carnivora; family Mustelidae; genus Martes; species Martes martes. The sequence continues at coordinate 13,351,675 of NC_137891.1, read as the reverse complement.
GAGTCCTCTGGTCCCAGGGCCCCTGCAGGCTTTTCTTCATGAACAACCATGGATGATGTCATGAAAAACAAGGAAAATGAAGCAAATTAGAGAGCTCTTCCAAGGGACTTAACCAAATAATAAGAAAGGTTGGTCTGGAAAGACTGTGAAAATTCTGATCTTTACATTATTGCAATAGGCAAGAAGAAATGAGCCGGAGAAGATCATGTCTAAAAGCTTACATACAAAACATGGGGCTGTGAGCTCAGGAGTCCATCTGGGAAGAAAATCACAAGGACACCACAAATATTTCCCCATTTATAAGGCAACAGGCACTGGGTTGGCTTTGGAAGATAGATAGATGAGTAAGAAACTGTCCTTTCCTTAGAAGAATCATAGTATTTTAAAAGAGAAAATTCAGAAGAATAGCTCATAGCTCAATATCCTAACTCCATGACCAACATACTCTTTCAACTCACTCACTTACCAGATATTTATTCATAAAGGGCCTTTCGAATTTTTTACACTGCGGCCCACATTTCAAAGGGCAAAGATTGTGTGCCCCAGCCACAGAGGTATAGGAGGGGAAATTACTGAAAAGTCTGGGATAAATCCACTTGCAGTGCTAGTAAATGCTTTCTTCCTGTTATTAATGTTACAAGTGAGTTACTCATTTCTTCTCAAAACCGGTATGACAAGAAGCCAACCCCGAGATCACCAAATAGACCACAGTTGGAGAACCCTCACTTCTACTTATCCTTTTAGACTCATCTAAGATTTCACTTTCTCTGGGAAGCTTTCCTTGATTTCCTCCTTTATCTAACAGGATGAACTTCTCTTCACCTTTTGCTTTCCACACATCATGCTACACCATTAGGAGCATGTATGTGTGTATGAGAGAGAGAGTCCAGCATTGGACCGTGAGCTAACCTCTCAAGGGCAGGACTGAGTACCCACGTTTTCCAAATAGCTAGATTTGTCCAACAGCGCATAGCGACAAGGCCTAGTCATGCTCTGTTGAGTCAAACTGACAGGAGCTGAGAAGAGAAAGTCAATTCACTGGTTGTCAAGTCTCAGTATGAACCATTTGAAGGCTTACCTTGGGCTTCAGCATAAATAAATGTGCCTTGGAATGTCTATCCACCCTGACAATCAAAGGCCAACTAAAGGGATAGATTGCCTTAGTGAGCCACCAGCCAAATGACAGCAAGCTCCCACCACTTGGAAGTCACCCAGATGTAAGAAATCCAATTCTCCACCAAAGCTGTGGAGAAATCAACCAAGTTGCTCTTGACCAAAAAGTGGTTACCAGTTACCTAAACTTCTCCCACGAAGAGAGGAGCCATCCCACACGCAGGTTCCTCATTCACTCCGGGGAGTGTAATATCTTGGCTATTGACCAGATAAATCATCCAATTAACCCTCCTCGTTGGCCTCAGCCCAGATCTCCCGCCTCCTCCTGCAGGGACCTGATTCATGCCCCATGACACCTGCCAGCAGGGCCCCTGACCTGGTTCCCAGGGAAGGACGGGGCAGCCCAGGAGAGCAAAACAGAGAGGCGAGGTGGAGGCCCAGCCCAAAGGCCAGCGGGAAGGGAGGCTTCCCCCAAACAGACGTCAGCCCAGCTCTGGCTACACACTCGCAGTGTGCAGATGGGCTGTTTACCTGGCACCTTCACACTCCGTTTCCAGAGTGCCATGACGGGCAGATTACAGCCTGCAGATCACTCAGCAGCGCCAGGGTGAGCCCGGGGGGGAAGCACCAGCTTTCACAAGGAAACCGGCCCACGCCCAGATTGCACCTTTTACCTGGGGAACTTGCCCAGGGCCAATTCCTATGCTGGCTGCCAAAAGAGCCAGCTTGAATGGGTGCTTGCTGGGAAGCCGCTGCAGGTCCTGGGACCTGCTTCCCATCCTTCCTCTGTTCTCCCTTGTCTGAATTTTCCTGTGTATTCTAGGGCCTCCTCCAGGAAAAGCCCAGGATGAGCCAGTAGAGACAAGAATCGGCGGTGTGACCCAAAGAAGGTTCTACAAAGGGAAGATTGTAGTGGATGTTAGGGACAGTCACCCTCTTCTTCAACTACTGTCTTCCCTCTCCACTCCATCTTCCTCAAGGCTCCGGAGTGAACTCTCTAGAAGGTCCATGGGAACCTGTCACTCACCTTCAGGAATCCCTTCAAGAGCCCCTCCTTGGCCTAGTTGGAACTCATTAACAAGACAAACACAGCCCTGCCTGCCCTCCAACTCCCCAGAGTTGCCTCCAGGCTCAAAGGCAGTACCTAGGAGCAAGTAGGAAACAAAGACCCTCTGCCATACATACTTTTTTTTTATTATTTATTTGACAGACAGAGATCACAAGTAGGCAGAGAGGCAGGCAGAGAGAGATGGAGAAGCAGGCTCCCCACGGAGCAGAGAGCCCGATACGGGGCTCGATCCCAGGACCCTGAGATCATGACCTGAGCCTAAGGCAGAGGCTTTAACCCACTGAGCTACCCAGGCGCCCCTGCCATACATAATCTTGTGCAGATAATTGTACCAACACAAGCTCACAATCCCTTCAATTTGAAATAGAGTTTGGAGACACCATGCCACACACTCATGGCGTCTTAGGCTCCAGATTATGAGCTAACTTGGAGTTTCCCAATATACCATGGTGTTGTTTATCCACCAAATACCAGTATTTCTGGACCCAGACCCTGGCAAAATCATCAGTCAGGTCCAATCTTAGATTGCCCAGAGGGGAAGAAGAAATGAAACCAGCCTCTGCGGCTTTGCACAGGCTGTTCCCTCTGCCAGGCACACACTTCCTTCCCCGCTTCCTGCCTATGGAGAAAACTCCTGCTCAAACGCCATTTGCTCTGTGAGGTCCGTCCTGGCCTCTTCTGGTGATAGGCCCTCTGGGTTCTCATCACATCTTGGTCTGTTTGGCTGAGTGTCTCTTGCCATGAGACTATAACCTCCTTGGGGACTTGGGGACTTGGGAGCAGGAATCTCACCGTCTCTTCTGTGTCATCATGGTGTGAGCACCATCAATATCAGTGAGCTGACACAGCACCACCTCAGAGCCGTTTGTATTGCCTTCAAAATAGAGCCCCAACATAACCTGTGACACTCTCACCCCTCCTGCAGGCATCAAGGCCCTCCAGCAACCCCCTCCAGGTCTCTCCACTTCCAGGCATGCTCCCTGCACTATTCCCCATGCAGATGGAGGCCAACAGGATCAATGTTACAGCATAAAGCCAGTCACATTGTTCCCAGTTCAAAAATCCTCCACACCTACATTCATATCCCCAGTCCCTCCCATGGCCCACAGGGCCCCAGGTGATGCAGATACCTGCCCTCACCTTCCCCCCACGTCCCGCATCTGCTGCCAGCCTGACCTGCTTCTGACACCCAGCAAGCATACATCCACCTCGCTGCCTCTGCCCCGCCATCCCCTCTGCCCACGCGCCTTTTCTTCAATGCCTTCACGCCCTGCTTTCTTCCTTCTTCAGGTCTCTGCAAGCTTCCCTGCCTTCTGCTGGAACAACATCCTCCTCTGGCGCTGGCATCCCCTCCCCTCCCCCATGGCCAGTGTCACAGCGCTCCTCGTGCTTAGATACTCTCCCTTGTTTGCTACTGCCTGTTGCCCACACCTGAGCTGCCAGGGCCTCGTCCCAGGCCACACGTAGAGCAAGAACCTCTCATCAGATGTTCTGGAAGCCCCAGTGTCCTACCCTCAGGGGCAGACACTGGGGGATCAAGTGAGAAGGAAGAGATCACCTTCCCTTTCTGTCCCAGTCCTGGGTGTGAGGACGTCATCGCGGAGTTTCTGGCGCAAGAGCTGGACTGGAGGAGTCTACCCACGGCTGGGTGCCTGACAAGAGGCCCGTTCGTGTGCTCTCTATTGCTAAGCAGGGCTGTTCGGGAGGGTGGAGTGCAACCAAGATACTATCACACTTCCCCTAAATCACACTCCTCAGACCATGTGCTGGCAGAATATGGAGCAACTGGAAAGGCAAGGTCTCTGCAAATTAAGCAGTGTCTACCCTGCAGCCGTAGCAGGAAACTGGTCATGGTGCTCCTCTGCTCCACCTCCCTCAAGGTCTGCCTGTGGTTCCTTTCTGGGGCTTTCTGCTGCTTACAAGACTTTCTGGATGTGGCTCCTGACTTGCTCTCCACTCCTGACTCTTGTCATTCAGTACTCCATACCCCCCACGGTTCCAGTCCTACTAAAGATTGTGTGTGGTTCGGTTCCTGCATGTGTCGTGCTCTGTCCAGCCTCCATACCTTTGCTTACGCCAATCCCTCTGCCTGGACCACCCTTTCCTCTGTGCCCTGCTGGATATGGTTCATTCATCTTTCAAGCCTCAGCCCAGAAGGCACCACCTCTACAAAGTATTTCTCAGCACATTTTCTGAGTTTGCTCCAATCCAGGAACAAAGGCTCTCCTTTGTGCCCTCGGTCCGCAGGAGGCCCAAAGCATTGACTTCACTTTCATGACTTTGCAGGGTTTTCTCCCTCACTAAACCAGGAGCTCCTTGAAGGCTGAAGCCTTATTCACTGTGGCTCACAATAGCCAGAGAAAAGTTGGTAAACTACAAATCAGATCATGCCACTCCCTTGCTCAAAAGCTTTCGAGAGCTCCCACATCACTCAGAGACAACAGCAAAGTCCTTAGGTTGGTCTGTGAGGTCCTATGAAACCTGCACAACCCCCTGCCCACCCATTAGCTCTCTGAACCTATTACTTGCCCCCTTCACTGGCTCTTCTCCAGCTACATCATCCTCCTTGTGATTATTTGAATTTATCAGGCACATTCCCACCACAGGGCCTTTGCTCCTGCTGTGCCTGCTTCCTCCAACATTCTCCTCCCTCTGCAACCTTCATGACTACCCCCTCATCTCATCAGGTCTTTGTTCAAATGTTGCCACTACTCCAGGGAGACCTTCCCTGACCAGCGCACTTAAATCCAAAGCCCACGCTGTGCACTCTCTGGCATTCCCTAACCCCATCCTCTACCTTATTTTTCTTCATAGGCTATCACCATGTAACGTCCCGTGTGCTTTATTTACCTATGTTGTTTATTGTCCACCTCTTCCCGATGTAGTATAAGTTTCAAGAGGACAACAGTGTTTGCCTTTTTGTCCATTACTGTAGACTCAGTGCCTTGAACAGTGCCTGGCACATACATAGTTAGGGACTCAGTGTTTTCCCAATGAAGGAACAAGCAATATCCCTAGCATCTAGCTTGTTTCCTGGTACATGGCAGACTCCCAGTGAATATTTGTTTAATGAATGAAGACAAAGGAAAAGAGGAAAAAGACAGATGGGGGAAGAAAGAAGAATGGATGACAAGAAGAGCAGAAAGGAGGAGAGGGAAGGAGGGAGGAAGGAGGAAACAGAGACAGATAAAAGCAAGCCAAGTGTTCCCTAAGCCCTCCAACAACTGTGTGTGTTGTAGGCTCAACTAGCAGAAGTTTCCAGTTTGGAGCTGCCCATCTGAGATTCTCCAGGAAACTTCTCTGCCTTCGGCTTCTCTTTGCCACCACAGACCTGACCAGAAAAGAAAACATGAGTGTTTTACAAAGATGCTTGCCCATCACTTTGGGGCTCATCCTTGGCAAATTCTACTGGCAGACTGCCTACGTGTGATGTCTGCATACTCTTGGCTCATCTCAAGCTTTGGTCAAGAGCCCTTCACTCAGTATTTTGCAGAGGCTTTTGTTTTAAAAAAGAAAAATGCATTGCTTTATAATTATAAAGGTAATGCATGCAATGACACTAAAGAAAATAATAGAGCGTTGAGCTTTGTTTGCTTCCTGACTTTTTCTGTACCTACATAGGACTTTTTTTTTTTTTAGAGAGAGAGCACATACACACAATCAGAGCTTAAGGGGAGGGCAGCAGGGAAAGAAAGCATCTTAAGCAAATTTCATGCCCAGGGCAGAGCTCAGTGGGGGCTTGATCTCATGACCCTGAGATTACGACCTGAGCTGAAATCAAGAGTCAGATGCCCAACTAACTGACCCCCCCCCAGGTGCTCCCCACTTGGGATTTTTTAAATCAAATTATAGTTATACCGTATGTGCACATAACTACTTCTATCTGGACTCCTATGACTCCTGAATAGGTACTTAAGAAACAACCAGAGAGGAAACGTAGGGTAGTGGAAGGTGCAATTTTTGGACACATGCCCATCTCGGGCCAGTTCCAGCTCTGATACTTGGTGTCAAGAGACTCCTTTACATTAACGTGACCATTCCTCGTGCTTTTCCAGGGACTGTCCCAATTTACACCTGTTGTCCCAGTGTAAGTAATCAGCGCACCCCCTTCATGATCAAAGTGTGCCAGTGTAAGCAATATGTTACATGTTCCCACTACACTTAACTCTGGGAGCTTTGGGTTCTTCATCTATAAAAGAGAGAACACAATGCCCGTCCCAGAAGAACTATAAGAATTGTATTAGTTATTTCTGCTGTGTAACAAATTACCCCCAAACTAGCTGCAGTATCTTTTCATCTCAGAGTGACGAGCTATCACTCTGCCACATGGACCAAGTGTGTGGATACCAGGAGGTGGGATCACTGGGGCCATCTTGGAGGCTAGTGACTATAGTAATTAATTTAAATGTTGCTTGTAAAGTTCCTGGCATGTAGTAGGCACAAAATAGACATTAGCTACCTCAGAACAGGATAAAGCAAGTAATTCTTTGGCAACCAACAACAGGCATCCCTGGTAACTTTCCCACTGATAAAGATTGAAATGCTATGGCTTTTTTTATAAGCAGATTCAATTCAGTTCAACAATCACTTATTATATACCTGCGGCTTGGTATTCTGTCCTTTAAGCCAAACACACTTACAAATAACTACTGAATTAGAGTAGATCCCTAAACTCATTATCTGAATAACCAAAAATTGGCTGTTTTTAGATTCAAGACTTTTCTTTGTATGCTTAAGCTTCTACAATCTTAGCATGTCATTTGAGTCTTGCTGTCAGAAGCATTTGATGTTTGTTCCTAAAAAGGAAGACTAACAGACTTTTCTGGAGTCGATGCACAAATGAGCTAAATTTGCATACTGTTTGAATATATTTAGGTGTTGAATTCAACTCCAAGCACATAAGAAGATGAAAAGAAATTAAGTAAGAAGCTATGTAGCACTATGATGGGCACAGTCATGCTCATTATGAGGGTTTCAAAGGAGTGTACAGAGTCCATTCAAAATGTCAGCCAATGTCCTACCTCTACCACCACCAGCCCAATCCGAGTCATGATATATGACTTATTGCACTAATTTTCCAGCTGTTCCTCTGGCTTCTCCTCTTGCCTCCAATCTATTCCACACCTACCCCCTACCCCAGCCCAGGGTGACCCATTTAGATATTTCAGATCACATCCTTCCTTTGCTCAGAACCCCTCAGTGGTGTCATGGAACATCGGTGCCCTGGCCATGTCCCTTCTGCATTCACCTGGACAAGCCAAGGCCATTTATCTACAGCTCCCTGCCTCAGAGCCTTTTTCTGGCTGGGAAACTCACACAGTCGAGCGCTGGGCCTACAGAAGGTGCCAGATAGTGACGGCCCTTGGATACAGCCCTCCACCATCGATAGCTAAGGAGGTGGTAGATTGTGATCACATGAAGGCCTCTTGTGCACTGGTGCCGGAAGCTCCAGCAGGCCGAGCTCTAGGTGCTCCCGGTGGTACCAGCTCCACGATTCCTCTTCCACTGGTTTCTTTTTCTTTCCCGCCTCACGTCCTCTTCTGGTGTTTCCTGGGACCCCTTGCCGTGTGAAATACTCACATCCGTGTCTCGGGAGATGAATCTAGGGAACCTTCACACCAGGACAAATGGCTTTGCCCTGAGAGTAAAGGCCAAGGTCTCTGCCATGACCCAGGAGGCCCCATTTTCCTTCCTGTTCACGCAGTGCAAGCCATGTTCGTTTCCTTGCTGATCCTGGAATATTCTAGGCTTGCTTTCAATTCAGGGCCTGTGCTCCTGCTACTTCCTTTCCCTAGAAGACTTGTTTATAGTTTATATGTTCGATGTTTATCTGTTTAGGGCCATCGCCTTCAATATCACCCCTTAAGCAGGCCATAAACTCAGGAAGGGAAGTGACTTTGCTCTATTTTATTCACTGTACCATCTCCAGTAATTATAATGGCACGGGACACATGTAGAGGCTCAATAGATATTTTGTAAATTGTTGGGACACCTGGGTGACTCAGTCGGTTAACCATCTGCCTTCAGCTCAGGTCATGATCCCAGGGTCCTAGGATCGGGTCCCACACTGGGTTCCTTGCTCAATAGGGAGCCTGCTTCTCCCTTTGCCTGCCACTGCTCCTGCTTGTGCACTTTCTCTCTCTGACAAATAAATAAATAAAATATTTTTTTAAAAAGATATTTTTTAAATTGTTGAATTAAAATGACATCAGTGAAACCTGATGAGGTCCAACAAAAATCCTTGCAGAACACTTGCTAGGCCCTAGCTAGTGGACCTTCTGACTTCATTATGAATAATCTAATCCTTTCATTTCTAATACGATGAAGGCCAGAGAGGGTAAGCACATTGCTTAATATCACACAGCTCCCCAAAAGCAGAGCCAGGAGAAACTTCCAGCTTCACTTGGCCTGTGGGGGGATATAGAGAAGCCAATCATGCTAGGAGACCCATTGGAAGCTTTGTCCCTTCTAAAGAACCCTGGGGAATCTCTTAACCTTTTCCGAACACCTGTTTTTTCATCAGTAAAATAGTATGGTACAGCTAGTTCAACAAATTTGGATGATTACACAAGACAATGAGCCTAAGAAAGCTTAGCACATCATAAAGATTCCATAGCTGCCCAGTGCATCTAAGGGAGAACTACAAGAGAGGAGACCTTGCTCACGGTGTTGAGACCGACCGTGTCTGGGTGGAGGATTTCCCATGTCTTACTTCACTTATCATTCTTGCAACACCCTCAGATCTAATTCTAACTCCTTCCCAGCTGAAGATACCGAGGCTCAGAGAGGTCTTCTGACTTGCCCGAGGTCACAAAGATTAAGTCACCCTCAGTCTGACCCCCCACTGCGCTGGGAACCACTGTGCCATACTGAAGGACAGTGGCTGTTATATCCTCAGAGACATTTTTTTAAGGTTTTATTTATTTATTTGACAGAGACACAGCGAGAAAGGGAACAGAAGCAGCCGGAGTAGGTGAGGGAGATGCAGGCTTCCCGCTGAGCAGGGAGCCAGAGGTGGGCCTCGATCCCAGCACCCTGGGATCACCACCTGAGACGAAGGCAGCCACTTAACGACTCAGCCACCCAGCTGCCCCACCTCAGAGACATTTTTAATTTCAAATGCTTGGGAAATGTAGAGGGCATGGTTTGCCTCCCAGCAGGACCAGGCTAAAGGCATTTCCAGAGTCTGATAATAGCCGCCCTTTGAAATCGCTGCAGAGGGAGGCTCGCGGAGCTGCATGAACCATACGTCCCAGGTCCTCCCAGTTTTAATATCTAGACTCCAATTTGCTATAATTTAAGCCCATCTTCACCCTTGGTAGGAAATTTCCTTCCAAAAGTAGGTTAAAAAAAAAAGAAAAAAACAAAAGTAGAGTCACAGCATGTACGTGTGGATATACGGGTGTGTGTGTGTATGTATTTCTCTGCCTCACTGTCTCTGTCTGTGTCTCTTTCTCTCTCTCTCTCTCTCACACACGCACACACATGCACACACGTGCACACACCCACCCACACACACAGTGATTCTCAAAGCGTGGTCCGTGGGCTCACTGTATGAGCACTGGCTAGGAATTTGTTGCAAGTTGCAGAAAACCAGCCCTCCCCCAGACCCAGAGAACGGGCACCTCTGAGGGTAGGGCCCAGGACTCTGAGGGTCAGGGAGCCCTCCGGGTGATTCTTCCCGATACTAAAATCTCTGAGCAGCCAAGTTAGCCTGCAAAAAGCCATCCTCCATTCTCCCCACCCCCTTCTCTAAACTGGGCCTAAGAATAAATCATGGCTCTTCTTGGCCTTTAAATGTCAAGGATCCTGAGCTCAGAGAACAAGGACCTCCGCTGAAAATGCCGAGCCGAAGCCTTGGCCCTGGGAGCGCCAGAGCCCCGGCCTTCGCCAGGGTGGCATTTGCAACCCACTCAGAAATCTCGGCTTCTAGGAAAGGCGCCTCCCTGTCACTGGGAAATACAATAAAATCCGCGTTTGGAAGGACGACGCAAAGACGGACCTGGTAGGGAAGCAGCGGCGGCCTCCAGGCTGGCGTGGGGGAAGGGAGGGGGGGCTGAAATGAGGGGGCTCCTGGGGCCTCGCCGCCTCCCCGAACTCGGGCCGTAAACACTCCCTGCGCTCGGCAGCCGGGATGGCCTCATTTGGTGCCGCTCACCCACTTCAGTCATATAAAGAGCGATAAAGGAGGACAAGGGCGGAATAACCTCTAAATAAAAGATGAGGTAATTTTGAAGGCACATTAGGATTTTATGTGTATTATGGCTTGTGGTTTTTTATTCAAGCCCAGGGAGGGCCAGCCGCTCGGCTGCTCGGGGCTGTCACCCTCCTAAAGCACCAAGGCTTAGCCATGCGGCAGGGCTGGGCTTTGCAGTTTGGGGGCTCGGGGGAGGCACGGGGGGGAAAGGGAAAAGACGCCTTCTCTCCCCTTCACTGGGAGCTTATGGCATTAGGCGCTGTCATCTCAAAAATAAAAATGAGTGTTGTGTGTAAACCTGGCAATTCACAGACCTGTACCCCTGGGGCTAATAATACATTATCTGTTAATAAAAAAATAAAAAAAAATTTAAAAATTAAAAATAAAAAAAAAATAGCAGTCAAAAAAATAATAAAAATGAAGCGGCCTGGGCTTTGCCCTTTCTCTCAGGTTTGTATCTCCCCAAAGGGGAAGTCTGCAAGGACCCCCCCCATAGGGACATGGAGACCTGTCCTCAAATGTCAGGCTGACCAATGGTGGCCTGGTGCAGCTTGGAAGTTCCACTGCAGCTGAAGGAAGGTGATGCTCTACAATTCAGAGAGAATTGCCCTTAGGGAATCAGATTGTCCAGATGACACAAAAGCCTGGAAGAGGACGAGAAGCCCCTTTTCAAAGGGCCAAGAAGATTCTGGTAGGAAAGGATGGGAGGGTTAGGGGGATGCCTCAATGCGGTTCTTCTATAATCTCTTTTTAGGTCGCTCAAGACGGTAAGGAAGTTGAGCTTTCCTGGAACACAGTGGCCCTAAAATGAACCACAAGCCTCTTTGTCGCTGGTTTCTCCCATGTGACGTTGGGACTGTGCCACAGGTGTTCACAGCTTTCTTGTCACCGTGTGGGCAACTTCCAGGCCCCAGCAAGCCCCCGGGCACCTGCTAACGTGTCCACTCTGCACTGGGGGCTTCCCTTGTAATCTCCAGTACCCCGTAGGGTAGAGAATTTGTCCCCACTTGACAGATGTAGAAATCAAGGCTCACAGCAGTGTCATCACTTACCCAAGACACAGGGGAGTAGGGATTCAAACTCAAGTCTCCTCACTCTGGCACTCCCATCACATGTAGCAAATGATCTGAAGACGGTGGTGTTATGCACTGTGTGTTCATGATATTGGGAAGAGTTAACGCTGGAAGGATACTCACCCTGTGCGAAGCAGTGTTCTGAATTCTGTATTATCTCATGTAATCCACAGCAGGAAATGCAGACGCAGAGAGGCAGGAGACATTGTGAAGGTGACACCAGTAGGAAGCAGAACATCCAGGCCACAAACCACAAGGAAATGTATACACGAGCCACATTATGTTCAGCTTTTCTTATGTGATTAATGTGTTGGCAACACTTTCTATAGTCCGAGCACCACCGCAGGTGCTTGGGCGGGGGGGGGCAGAAGCACGCTGAGATGAAGGAATGGGTCCCGCCTTCTGGGCGGGCTGGGGTGCAATGAGGGACAGACAGACACTCACAGAAAGGAAAGGGAAGGGACATGGGAGAGTCTTGGATCCTCTGCATCTTCATACTTGGGTCTTCTATGACCCTGGAGTCTTCTGTTTTACAGTAAGCTTGTCCTTCTAGAAGATTTTCCTGGGCTTGTTCCCATAGAGACATGCAGACACAAGCAAGCTTTGGGAGTCCCCAGTGTCTGCCAGCCTAATTCCCTGAGTCAGCAACAAGCAACCTGCTGATACTTTCTGAATCCTTTCAAGGACCAGGTAGCCCGGTGTATTTCAGTTCCCGAAAAGGGCATCCAGGCCTCCACCTCCACCCCTGGGATATAACCATGGCACTGTTTTGAGATTGCCATGGCCATCTGCTGAGACCCCCACCCCAGTCTGAATTCCCCTCACCCCTGCAGAAAGGGGCATGACAAAATAAAGATATCAAACCCTAGAAGGCAGAGCTGTAGGATCACAGAATCAGGGTCCGTCCTATCAAGGACTTCTGCTCCTTGCCATATGATCTCCAGCAAGTAGTTAACCTCCTCGCACCTCTATTTATTCATCTGTAAAATAGAATAGAGATAATCATTGTACTGACATGGTGTGGTAGGGAGGGATACACGGCTCACACATGGAGTGCTCTTAGAAACACCTGGTAAGCATGCCATTAACATTGCTCATTGTTATTCAATTAACAAATATTTATTGAGGACCAGCTAGGGTTAAGGATGACTGATGTACACATGGTCCACACGAGGCACCATGCCAGACGTATACCAGCAAGGCAGCCATCCCTGGATGAGGAATCCCAGGGCCTTGGCAGGGCGAGTCCCAGCATAAAGAGGTCAGGGTCTTCTCAGTGGGGTCCAGGGGCACACACACTCTAGATCCAGACAGGTGAGGGTCACATCCTCACTTACTAGCTGTGAAATCTCACCTGACCCAGGTATCTGTTGGAAGCTTCAATTTCATCTGTAGAGGGTGGGATGATGATGTCTCCAAGCTGTGAGGTTCCCCTGCTAGCTTGGTCAAATTCTAGACACCTGCCAACAGTCCCTGGCATTTTCCATTGGGACATCTGGGATCCTAGAAACAGGGCCTCCATTTAGTCCAGACAGGAAATCTTACTCCTTACTACATCTCTCACTCAGCTGTGTAACAGGCCAAACCTACCTCTGGATAGGGCAGATGGCAGACGGGGCAGACTGCCACAGAGTCGCCACCCTACCCGAGGCACGCAGGAAGACTTCTGGAAGTGACATCTCATTCCTTCTCCTTAGCTAGACCATCCCTGTGGATATCCCACTCAAGGAAGGACCTTCTGTCCCTCACCCCAGATCTGTGAGCCCCTCCCCAGGCCTACCTTCACTCCATTCTTCTCCCAAGAAGTTCGGTTCCCCAGGGTTCTCCCCAGAGGCTGTCTGTGCCTCACACCTCAAGTCAATCAATCAGCAAGCAAATATACAGTAGAAACTTCCATGAGCCACCACTTCTGCCGGCCCGTGGGAATGAGGCCCTACATTCTGGTGTGACAAGCATTAAACCAATGTCCGCAATTAATGACCATGTGGTGAATGTTTCACAACACAAGAAACAAAGCAAGAGAAAAGGGGAAAAGTCACTGGTCAGTAGGAGGGCCCCCAGGGAACCATCAGCTAAGCATGGCTCTATTCAGGAGGGGTCTAGCTTCCTCCCACTTTGAAAGGCCCTGCCTGGTGGTACCTGTGGACGCAGTTTCCTGAACCCACCTCCTCGTGACCCACATGCTGTGGAAGGCACAGAAGACGTGGCCCCTGCCCCCCAGGAGCATTGCCTCTGATAACTCATTAACACAGGTCAAGGTGGCCAATGAAAGCTACGGGCTACTCTGCATCCACTTATCCAAAGGAGTGAGTCAATGTTCACCGAGGGCTTCTACTGAGAAGAGGCCAGGATACTTCATCCCTGGCAACCCTGCTTGAGGAGCAGGACTCTGGTGACTGTTCTATCAATGAATAAGTAAGTGATTCAGAAAAGAGTGAAGACACAAGCAAGAATCTGAATCCAATTAGGGAAAAGGATGACTCATCGATAGGGTGACCCTGTGGTCCAGTTTGCTGGGGACAGTCCCAGAGCACGCCTGCTGCCCTGGGTAATTATGAGTCACAGCCCCTTTCACTCTCAAAAATTTCCAGTTACATGTTCTAGTATCTGGCCACCCATGTGCTACAGAAAGGCCGCCCGGCTGTTCAGCTAGTGACCATGGATACCGGCAAACACTGTCTGCTACAGGTGACCTGGAGAGAGACGTCTGCCCACCGCATCTCACATTGAGGGTCTCACACGAGCACCAAAATCTGATCTTTAGCCATGAACTTTCGGATATCCTGGGGAGATTCAGGCAAAACATGCGCAGAAGCGTGTTCAAAGTGAATGGATGGAAAACCCAAGTCCTCCAAGTGTTATCAACGACGGACATTCCATCCCACAAAAATCAAAGGACTCACTCGATTCACCTTTCTTGAGCTTCAAATTCGTTGTCTTTTACATGTGGGTGACCACACCTGTTTGACTTCCTAAAGAACTGCCGGAACTCACCGACAAACTCATGCAGAGGCTTTCCGAGGTGTGATATGCTGAGCCAAAGCAAGGCGCTACTGATTAGTATTAATTAGTTCGATGTCGTTATAGAGCCTTAACTGTCCCGTAGTGGCAGCCTTGGGGAACACAGCTCACCACTGCTGACATGCCCCCCGCCAATACGCTCCAATGGCAGACACGAAAACTCGGTCACATCCTTTCTCATTCCACGGCCAACATCTGAACCTTCCTGTGCCCAGTCCCACAGTGACCTCCTTCAGGACAAGGAGCTGTTCCTGCTCCTTCCTGTACCACAGGCAAAGCCTACTGCCTCGCACGCACGTTAGAGATGCTCAGTCATTTCTGCTGACAAATAAATAACAGAAATCCCAGCTCCCAAGCCGCCTCTGGGAGCCTGCCTCCGAGCCATTCTAGCCCCTTCTCTCTGTCCCTTGTCAAGCTGGATTCCAGGGTGGGTACTACTGTTGAACATCTCCTGAAGCCCATTCCTCTAAGGCTGGATTCTCACCTGTGCCTCTCCCCTCCCCGTGCCTGATACTCCAAACAAAGGACTTGGGAGTGGTTTTTGGATGAAGGCTTTTCTTCTCTTCAGCTGGGTGTGTTTCTGCACATCTGTTCCCGCTCCGGACACACTCTTGCCTCTCTCCTTCACCCACTGATCTATCACCCTTTAGATCCCAGTGAGAGCATCACTCCCTCCAGAAGCCCTCTCTGCCACCCTGGCTTGGAGGATCCCTTCTCTTAAGCCCTCTCAGAGCATCACGGATCCCCGTTCCTAGGAAGTTTGCAGCATTCTTTTTTCTAAACGTCCAGCTCCTAAACTGGACTGTGAGCCAGAGTAAAACCAGAGCCGTTGCCTGCCTTGGGCACTGCTCTATTCCCAGAGACTGCCTAAGGGACAGTAAATAGTGGCCAAACAAATGCATTCAACTAGCAGGAAAACATGCAAGTGGTAATGTCTGAGAGCTACTTGGAAGATCAGGGTGGGCGTTCTGCGGGCTCCACTAAAATCAGGATCATGACCACGTCTTACCAAGTACCTCCAGTGGGTCTGGCCCTGAGGCTAGTGCACATACACATATATCATATACATATATATATATGTATATGTATATGTATATGTACATGTATATGTATATATGTATGTATACATATATATGTGTGTGTGTATATACATATGTGTGTGTATATATATACACCTATATGTATAGGTATATATATGTACACTTTAATATATATACACTTTATATATATAATATATAATATATATACACTTTAATATATATTAGTATATATATATAATATATACACTTTAATATATATTATGCATTTAATCCTCCCAAGAACATGCTTAATTTTATATATATACATATACACATATATACATATATATATATTTAAAGGGAAGCCTGGGTGGCTCAGTCGTTAAGCGTCTGCCTTCGGCTCGGGTCATGTTTCCAGGGTACCAGGATCGAGTCCCACCTTGGGCTCCCCACTCTGTGGGAAGTCCATTTCTCCCTCTCCCTCTGCCCCCCCACCCCCTGCTCATGTACTCTCTCCCTTTCTGACAAATACACAAAATCTTTAATAAATAAATAAATTATATATATGTATAAAATATACATATATTTACATATATTTACTCATTTAATCCTTCCCACATATGCCAAGGAAAGACTTCGATTTTACAGATGAGAAATATGAAACCCAGCTTTGACATCTGAATTATACCAGGGAAACACTCACCTAGACAGTTTTACCAACCACATCTCCACAAGTCCCAGAAATCAACGAAGAAAGGTGTATATGTGAGAATGTATTGGAGGGCCTTAAAGAAATTCTAAGAAATATAATTTATGACGACTTTCACTTTTTTTTGTCCTAGTTTTGTGTCTGTGTACATGAGGGTGTAGGAGGAGGGAACGTGGAGAAACCTAATTTTGTTTCCCCACTTTCCTCCTAGAACTGCGTTCTGGCTCGGATGCGTGGGCAATCTGGAGTTGGGGAGGGGGCACCTGGTGAGCACTGCCCTGGGGAAGCCGCCTCTCCTCCCTGAATCTCCTCACCTACAGAAGGCAGATGAATAATACTTATCATCGTGAGGGGTTTGGAGATTGAATCAACATTTGCAAAGCATTTTGAGATGCAAGGACCCGTAGAGGATCTATTTGTGTCTGTATCCAGGACCCGCCTCTCTTGGGCCTCCCTTTCCTCCACAGAAGCCACATCGCCTTTCCTTGTCCCCTACACACAACGTTCTTGTACCACGCTGCTCCTCATTCACTGGCTGGTCCGCAACTCCCCTGCTCCTCTTGACTACACACTGAAACCCTCCAGAAGCACTCCAGAGCCCATCCGATCTGTAGTCTTCCCTAATTGTTTATCCATTCATTCATTCATTCATTCAGCAAGGCTCTGTGGAGTGCATCTATCCCAGGCTCTGTGCCAAGCACCAGGACACTGAGTTGAATATTCTTGTCCCCATGTAACGGAAGAAGAGACTAAGGTTCAGACAGGTCATACAACTCACCCAAGGTCACACAGTAAGTTAGCAGCTGAATCAGGACAGAATCAAGATGGAAACCCACATTTCCCAGACTCCAGAACCCCCAACATTTCCTCTTCTTGGCGCCACCTCCCACAGCAAACCAAGGTACCTTGTCCAACAGGGAAAGAGTTCCAACTCACCAGGTATCATTCACAAGCTCGGTACACCAGGTGACTCAATCGCATATATATGTATTGTCCTTGAAATTCCGTTCCTCACTAAGTCTAGGTCCATAGTGTCACCAAGCGGGTGACTTGCAGTGAGAGGAAGGGAAAGCACTTCATTCTAAGAAAGAAAAACCTATGGTCTCCCCGCCGGCCCAACCCCTTCCAGTCGCATTGTTGCTACCAAGGTTCCCTCAAATAAAAACTTCACAGACTTCTCTTTTTTGATGCCGAGGAGGAAAACTCATAGTAGACAGTACAGTAGATAATAGATAGTAAAGTGGGCTTTGAACAGACCCAGAAGAGGTTCCTGCCCTGCCACTTATTGCCTGCATGACCTTGGGCAAACCAGAAAAACTCCCTGGGACTCAGTTTATTCATCTGTAAAATGGGCACAGTGGTGGCACCAATCTGCTCGTGCTGCTGTGAGTATGAAGTGAGCTCCCACTTATACAGCCTCAGGCCTGACACAGTGAGGGCTGGATAAACTCAAGGGTTCCTCTTTCTAGGGTGTAGACACTTCCAGGCTACCCACCCGCATCTCAAAAAAGCATAGTAAAAACCCCGCCATAGAGTGTACCCTAGGCTTTGTGCTTCAGAAACGCACACAGGGCTCACAGTACTTAGCTACCTTGTGTTCTGTGATTTTGCTTCCACACTTTTGCCATAAGAATATTACACTGAGACAGCTTTGCTGAGGTGCTCTGGAAGTCTGCATGTGGATTAATACTGGCTTCCTTTCCTGCCACTGGAGCTCAGTGCGGCTAAGGTGCTGCTCTATACCAGTTAGAAAACCATCGACACAGGTCATCATTGCACCAGTCACAATGGACTCAGGCTAAGCAGGAGGCAAAAGACAAAGGTTTATGATCAGCCCTCAAGAGAACCGAAGTTTCAGGACCCTCGGGTGGCTCAGTTGTTAAGCATCTGCCTTCGGCTCAGGTCATGATCCCAGGGTCCTGGTTTCAAGCCCGGCATCGGGCTCCCTGCTCGGCGGGAATCCTGCTTCTCCCTCTGCCACTTCCCTGCTTGTGCTCCCTCTCTCGCTGTCTCTCTCTGCCAATAAATAAATAAAGTCTTTAAAAAGAGAGAGAAAAGAGAAGCTAAGTTTCCTGTAGACTCATAAGGAGTTCTGGAATAAGAGGCTGCAGCTGGGGGGACATTGGGCCACTGACAGATCGGGGTTGGCTGCTTTTGAAAATTAGATTTTATACTAAAGTACCATTTCAGACTTCTCCTGACACATTGGAAGATACGGCAAATTTGGGCCTATATTCTGGTATGGCAGCAATGAGCTGAAGCTGAGAGGCGCAGGCAGTCCGCTGCCCATCCCCCTGCCCCCGCCATGCACAGTATCCCACAACTGAAACGGTCTGCTTCATTCACTTGCATTCCCTGCCTGGGCCTGGTACGCATTCCTACCATCCCTAACTGAGCTGAATCCAGGAACTAAAACCTATTGTTCCTTTTTCCTAGAAAGCCTTTACCACCCTGCACCCTTTCTCTGCCACATGGACTCCTCATTCTTCAAGAAAATGCCTTTGAGACGTTCTTCAGCTCAATTACCACTTCTTCCAGGAAGCCTTTCATGATTACTATCCCCTCCCGTCCCAGACTGCATTCCTGAATGTTTCAGTTGTGTACCGCTGCATAACAAATGTCTTAAAACAGCAATAAACACAGGTCAGCCCTACTGGTGGGAGAGAGAACTGATTACATAGGGCATGAAACACAAGGATGTAAGGACCACCAGGGGCCATCATGGGGACTACCCACCATGGAGATTCTGTTGGCCTCCAGCCTCTGTCAGGGCACTTCCCATGCTGTGCTGAAGTTCTTGCTTTCTATATCTCTACCCTTAAAATTAGGGCTTAATATGGGATTGTGCCTGTAATTCTGATATTCCCCAATGCTGGCAAATAGTTCTCATGAGCTTCCTGAGGGGAGAAGTCTGCCTGTCTTGTTCTCTTATAAAGCATTAGCGCCTAGGGCACAGTCAGTACTCAAAAAAAAAAAAAAAAACATTGACATAAACAAATGAATGAGCCAACTCATTTACTGGCACTCCTTGGTCCAGATGTCAGGAAAGTTGTTCTGTTGTTTCAAATCGTAAATTTCAAAAATTCAAGATTCTCTTTGCTAGGGAAGGTTCTAGAGACGCTCAGAGGTGGATCCACCCATGAGCATTTCTTCGGGATGCAAAATGAGATCATGTAAGCAAAGGGCCTCGCTCTGTGCTCAGCACACAGCGGGCACCCAGCCAAGATGAGCTCCTGTCTCAGCGGAAACAGGGACTTCCCACCACCCAGCTGCAGGGACCTCCCCCCCCCCGCCCCCGTTCAATATAGTGCAGTGGCCAAGGGCATGAACTCACGGAGAACAACTGAGCTTTCCTACCTCTCAGCAGAAGGAGCTTTGGCAAAGTATTTTTTACCCTCCCCATACCTCCAGCTTCTCATCTATGAAATGGGAGTTGACATCGATGCTTTTTCATACTCTCACAGGGAGGACTAAATAAGATCATGTGTGTCACTCAGCCCAGGGCCTGGCACAATTACAGGAAACATGGATGAAATGCTAAATATTACTGCTATTCAACGCTTCCCCTGCAAGGCTGCAGTAGAATATATTTAAAACGTCAAAAAGATAATTTAATAAACAGCATTTTAATGTCTCCATTAGTATGGATTAGAGGATTAAATCTATTCTAATTCCTGCTGTCTGGGTAATACGCCAGCTAGGACTCAGCAAATATAAAACTGATTCACCTACCTTTCACTCGGAGGAGAAGGAAAAAAAAAAAAAAAAGTCAATGCATTTTTGTTTTCCTCTCTTATCCTTTGCTTATTTGTATGCCCCAAAAAGGTTACTGTGCGAAACACAATTGTGGGATCCATAAATAATGAACAGCTGTCCGTGCCCTCAGCATCAGCACAGAAAGGTCTAAATAGGCTTTTTTTGTCCAAATCTTTTCCTGCCCCAGATCTGGCCCTACCCGTAAATATGGGGAGCCTGGCTGGCATATTAAAGCCCGACTGACCCACTGGCCCAGTTTACAGAGATGACACCACACAGAACCGCTTTAGCAGCAGCTGCTGAGAAACCTTTGGCCACACAAGCCAAAAGCCGCTCACGGACTCACTACAATTAGTCCTTGAGCCTCTGCTGCCTCAGAGCCCTGGCCCCCAAGCCCCTTGGAAGCTGTGCCGATGCCCTCTCTTGTCCTGCATCTATGACAAGCGAAGAGCAAAGAATGACAAAGCCTTTGCTGATGTTCCTAGAAGTGGCCCGCAGTAATGTGGCGAGACTCAGTGAGGAAACCCTCCCGAGCCCGCGCCCGGAGGCGGGGCTTCCCGGTGACACGGCAGATGTTCCCTCTGCAGCCTGCATCTGTCTCCTCTTCTGCCTGGTGCCCCCGTCTGCCCTGCTCTTCCTGCTGCCCAGGACAGAAGAGCAAAGCATTCCTGCCAGGCGCGGTTCTCCCCCCCAGGGGTAGGGGACTGAAATACTGGGGAACGTGGCCTGCCCCCTGAGGATCATCCCAAAAATAACATTTCATGCAGACATCCCCATCTTTTGGAGGGTGACAGTCAGGTGATACCAGCTCCTCTGTCTCCACTCCCATTGGAACTCAAAGTCCCATGGTTGGTCTTGAGACACCTATGTGGTGCCGTCAGTTGACATTCGACTGTGGGTTTTGACTCAGGTCATGAGTTCATGGTCGCGAGATAGAGCCCCACATCAGGCTCCGTGCTCAGCATGGAGTCTGCTTGGGAGTCTCCCTCTCCCTCTTCCTCTGCCCCTCCCTCCTGCTCTCTCTCTCTCTCAAATAAATAAATCATTCTTTAAAAATGGAAGAAAGAAAGAAATCAATCAGTTGGTCTTACTCTGAGCACTTTCCTGTTGACAAAGAGCTGTCCCAGGTTGTCATTTATTTCATTTGATCATAAAACCACTCAGCTAAGTATGTGTGTCAGCTCCATTTTACAGATGGGAACATTGAAACCTCTCAAAACAGAACAGCTTGCCCAAGGCCATGTGTTAGTCCACAGCAAATCCATGAGTTCAAACTGTGCTTCTCCACTCTGCATGCTGCAATACAGCATAGCAGTCCGTGTGTGCTCCCGAGGGCTTCCCTGGCTGCGATCACATCCGAGTTCCGCCCTTGAGCTGACTCCTCTGTTCAACGGGCATGTCCCCATCATGACTGTGAAAATAAACAAAGGTAATTAATACCCGTGGCCAACACATAGTGAGGGTACATGAAGACTTCCTAGCTGGGACCCCCATCGAAACCCCAGATTCTCCACAAAGTTGAGAACTGCTACTTGCCCTTCTTCTCCCAATAA
The DNA here is from genome assembly GCF_963455335.1 of Martes martes. Taxonomy (NCBI): domain Eukaryota; kingdom Metazoa; phylum Chordata; class Mammalia; order Carnivora; family Mustelidae; genus Martes; species Martes martes. The sequence continues at coordinate 13,330,165 of NC_137891.1, read as the reverse complement.
TAAAATCCCAGTTTCCAGCCCCTCAGGAAAAAGGTATAGCTATACCTAAACTAAGTTTTTCTCAAAGGAATAGAAGTAGAAATGGGATGTTTTCCAGGAACTGTCCCTACGGAAAGGGGAGGTCCATCTCTCTTTCCCTTCTCTTGGCTCCCAGGCAGGTCTCTTGGACCTTGCAGGAGAAATCACATGTTGAAGATGGCAGAGCATCATGCTAGAGCCCCCAAACCAGCCCTGGGCAGCTACATTTTGAAGAGAAAAAAGTAAACAAAAGAGCAAAAGAAGCTTGATCACAAAGTGGTGTCTGCCATAAGACCAGAGCTCATGTCTCCGCTCACCAGTGCTCCTGCCACACAGACCCTTAGGACCAGCCTCTGTACCTGCTGTCAGATGGCCTCATGCATGGCGGGGGCCACATAAATTCACCACCTGCTGAACGCCAGGCATAAGGGGAAGGAATGCACATTCTCATAAAATGCTCATGATAACACCACAAAGCTGCTGATGGTCCCATTTTGCAGTTAAAAATCTGAGACCCAAGGAGAAGCCATCACACAGCCACTAGGCATAGACCCAGACCTAAAATCAGGCTTCCTGACTCCCAGCCCAACTGTTCCCACCAAGGTCACGGACTCAGAACTCAGGAATGCCCCAGAATCCTGCAGAACTTTCCTTGACACACACAGCTCTTGGAGTTGGAGGTGTGCAGGGACAGTAGCCAAGGAGTGCCTTCCGTGGTGAAACTAAAGACAGACTTGCCAGGTCTGCCTCCCAGTTTAGCAACTGTGTGAACGGAGGCAAACACCTTGAGCGTCTCTGATCCTCGGCATTCTAGTCTGCAAAATGGGGATGACAGCCCACGGGGTTTTGTAAGAATTCACTAAGTGCTCCCATGCAACATCGCGGAGATCAAGTTATTGGTAGCAGTACTGTCGTTTTTGCTGTTGTCCTTTTGTCTTAAGCCTGAATCCCTGGAAGCAGAGTCCAAGATAGGGGCTCTTTGCGTCAGTGGTTTCCTGGGGAAATGCTCTTGGGACAGACCTGCAGGGAGAAGGGAAGAGGAGGAGGAGGTAAGGGAAGGGCAAAGTGGTGACTCAACTGAATCCAATCTCAGCCCAATGCCACGGGGAGCCCAGGACGGTGAATGGCACCACAGACCTGCCTCACCTCGAAACAAGGCACAGATCTGTCACTGGCCATGAGGGACCAATAGGGAAGGGAGTAGCCACCTGCAAGGAGGTAACGACCTCCCAGGCGTCTCAGGGAGAGGGGCTTATTGGCAGGAGGCAATGCTCCAGAAAAGGTACAGCTCTCAGTTTTAGCAGCCAGCCACCCCAGCAACTGAGGATTGGAGTGAGGCACCAAAAGGAAGGCAGCTTTAGTGTGAGTAATCCACAGTCCTTCCCTTCCCCAGGTCTGTCCGTCCTCCCAGTACTCTGTCCTCCCCAGGTCTGTCATTCATCTCCTAATCCCCTGTACCTTGTCTTCTCCAGTCTTATAAAACTGAACTCCCTGTAGCCCCCTGTTACAGCCATTTAAGCACAGTACTTTACGCATACCCCCCCACCCCATCTTCATCCCTACCAGAGTTAAAATGAGAGTTAAAATGGGGCTGAAGATGAAGGGGGTTCACAGCGCCCACCGCTGTATCCCTGGGAGCTAGCACACAGGTTGGGATGGTAATAATGCCAATGCAAGCCTTGGAAATATGTGAACGAAAGAATTAAAATTGAAGTTCAAAAGTCTAAAACAAACCAATACATCTATCTTGTGCAATAAATGTAGATGGATGTTTTCAATAACTCCAAGTGTCCAATAGGAGTGCCCAGGGAGTAAGCACCTGCTTCAGGCTGAGACTGGCCGTGGCAGATTTTGTACACTATGCACATTGCTCACCACACCCTAGTCCCAGCCTTAATTCCCCAAATCATAAGATTGGTAGCTGGTGTGAGCACCAGGGGCAGCATTAAAAAAACACTTGTTCACCAACTTCTTATCCCTGGATCAGGCGCCAAAGTCACCTTTCCCAAGAAAGTAATTTTCTCGAGAAGCTTCTGCAATTGGAGAATACAGATATAAATACAGACAATTTCAGTACAAGGGATTAGGCACCAAGATGGAAGGGGATGCAGGCAACAGCCCTGAACTCTGCCGTAGGTCGAAGTGATCATGGTGGGCTTCACAGAGGAGGTGATGCTCAAGTTACATCTCACAGGTTAAGGAGAAATTTGACACAGAAGGACAATCAATGTGCACAGAGATGGGAGAAGGGTAATGTGGATGCTGAGGGCAGAGTGATTCAGAAAGGCTGAATCTTCTGCCACAGAAAATGGGTCGTCTCAGATTCCTGAAAGAAATGTTCATTGAGGAGCTTCCAAGTTGGTGAATGTGTGGTTGCTGGGATAATGGCATGCCTGGAGGGGACAGGAAGCTCCACGCCACTAGCCCATACTCCACCCTATGCATCTCCTCCATCTGGCTGTTCCCAAGGTGTAACCTTTAAAATAAATCAGTAAGTGCAAGAAGAAGGAGAGGAGGAAAAAGAAAAAAAAAATGTTCATTTACTAAATGAATAGAGGAAAGAAGGAAGGAAGGAAAGGAGGGAGGGTGCGGAGGACAGATCACAGAAAGAGAGGGAGGAAAAAGAGGGGAAATTGTTGCTAAGGTAAATCGTAGCATTCTAATGTTATAAAATCATAATAATCTATTGTGAGTCAGTTACCTTTCAAAACTTTTACATCCATTCATGATCTCATTTCATTTTTACCATGATCCCATAAGATAAGAATTCAAATCTCCCATTTGACAGACGCAGACCACCAGAAGTTGAGTGACAGCTGGCCCTCTACCCAGTGGGAGACATTGCTTGGGTGCTCACTTGGGTCTTTCTAACTCTTTTCAAAGAAAGATAGCAGCTACCCTCAGGGATTGACCTGGGTGTTTGAAATCTTGTCAATCCTTGCCTGAGAGCATTCCTAAAAGTTTGGGTGAGACCATTAAATTTCTGAACCGACTTCTTCTCAGTTGATTGTTAATTCCTTAAATGTTTCCCCTACTTTAAAAGGATGACAGGTTCATTAAGCTATGAGACAGTATCCACTCATTAATGCACGCTAAATTGCCATGCAATTTCTATAGAATTAAATTACATATTCACTGAATAAGCAAATAATTCATCAAGACTGATGTTACTTCCATGAATGCCGAAGTACGATTTGGGCCATTTACTTATCAAATGCTGATTTTTGAAAACTCACAATGAAATAATAAATAAATCATCAACTCGAAAGTTTAATTTGGTATTCTGGCTCAATCAGGAAAATATGCACAGTACCAGGTACCCTTCTTGGTTTCCAAATAAAGCAGCACTCAGAAATACGAGCCCATCCATTTTCATTCAGCTGTGTGATGACCTGCTAAGGCTACGGGGCTAAAATACACATAGCACACAAACTCACACACGCATGGCCAAGCTTGGGTATCTGTGCTACTTGATAGGGACCATACGCAAGCTCAGTAAGAATAATTAAAGCAAAGTTAGTATTTTATAGGATCTGCCTGACTCCAAGCACCAGCAAACTGAGATAAGACACAGAGTTGTCTGCTCTGTGTTGTCTGCCTGCTCTAGAGTTCCCGAAGTAAGAGTCCCTAATTCAGCAGCATCAGCATCACCTGGGAACTCTCGAGAAATGTAAATCTCAGGTCCCACCCCAGACCTGCTGACTCAGAAACTCTGGGGGTGGAGTGATGCCTCTAGGTGTTTCTGATACAACAAAGTCTGAACCACTAGTTTAGATGTATCAGAAGCCAAAAGCATGTGAGATTTTCCCTTATATAGACTCGGGCTTGCATCTTGATGGCAACATCCCAGTTGTTCCTAGGCCTCTAAACCCAAAGTTTTAGCCCTTATTTAAAAAAAATAATAATAAAGGGGGGGGTGGGAAGAAGGGTAAAGGATGAGTGCTAGCTCGCTCCTGAAGTGGCTGCTGGGCTCACAGAGACCGTGTGGGTAGGGCTGGCACTGGGAACAGCGCACACTGGGGAGTATCCTACGGTTAGTTGGCTTCTCCCTTGCACCAGACGGTCTCTTGTGGAAACGACATCATTTCCTTCCTTCTAAGTTCTGCTCCACTTTGCACAAAAGAAGCAGGGCTCCTCTCCCAGGATACCCCTCCCCCAGTGGTTCCCAGGGAGAGCTGGCCAATGGGAGGGCCGGCGAGATCTGAAGGGCCCAGGAGAGGAGGGCCCTTCGCTTTGGAGGCGGTAGCCGCCAGGCCTGAGAGATTCACAGCAGCCTCCCAGAGGGTTCCTGAGAACCACTGCTTTCCTGCCATGATCGGAGGACTTGGGTGGGAGCTTCCCAGACATTCTTGCCCTGCGGAGTTCATGAGAACCCGTTTGGGTGCTCCGGGATGAGACTGGCCGTGCTGTTGTCCCCTGAGGTCCTCCCCCCCCCGCCCCCAGCTATCCCAACAATCCTATATGCCCCTCATTTCTTTCAGGGAAACGCTATCTCTGGAAACTACTGAATTTGTGTCCTACCAACCAGGCCTCCACTTATACACATCTATTTACCTCCCTTCCCTGGGGGAAAAAAAAAATGTATTCCTGTGCTAACCAGCAGGATTTCACTTCCTTCGGAGCTGGATCTCCTGATTATCTAAAGGCCCCCAGCCTAAATGTATAGCTCCCCACGGGTGGACCTTTCTTCAAAGAACCCAGTATGTTTACTGTCATGAGACATCCGTACTCCCGGCCTCTATTTGGTATCTTAAAATAACTGCTTAGAGATTTTCGACACTTCTCAGTGTGATTCTGCTTTGCTGCAAGCCCCCTGCCCCCATGGAAACCAATCATCATTCTTTATGCAAATCGATGGGGAAATATGATTCAATTAACAGAAACTGGCTTAACAGTCATTATGCCCTGACTTGTTTTTTATTTGACTTTTAATGTTTTTATAATGTCATATAAGCCATTTTTCTCCCCTCTTCCAGAAAACGGTTCTAAATATGAGAGACAAAATAATAATGAAACCTCAAAGAGGTAAAGCATTTACAGCACTTCAAAGCCCTGTGATAGTTTATCTCTGGTCAACAGATATTCTCAGACTCATGCAGAGACAGAGTCTGCACTACGGAGAGGTCATATGTGTTACACTGGGTCACACAGATCATTAGAGGAAGTATGATAACTGGCACTTCAGTTCCCCAACGCCCCATCTAGGTCCTCATTGTGGGGAAATACATCTGTGATTAGATGCTAAATAAATTATCTGGTCCTTAGTAATAAATTCCTTATTAGCAGAATTAGGTCAGAATTGCAGAAGTGACTCTCACTCTCGTTCTCTTTCTCTCTGAGAAGAGACTTTTTTTGGAATTTTACTCATGCAAATCTGAACAGAAGTTTCAGTTCTTTGGCTAAGAGATTTTTTCCCAGAATGTGGGCAGGTTTCCAGACTTCTGTTGTATAATGAATATTCCTACTGTTTTGGACTCCTCGGTTTTCCAAGGCCACGGCTACCCAATCTGACTGTGGTAGGCATATCGTTACACTAAATCAATTAAGTTCTATAATGCAGAACTTTTCCCAAAACCAATTCACAGAGATGGTATCCTTGAGGACAGGAAGGAGGAAAATGTCCTAATCAAGACATGGGTCCCATTGATTTCCAAGTCAGATACAGAAAATATAACTAGAAGTTAAAAAAAAGAAGAAGAAAGAAAGAAATTGAGGCATATTCTAGAATAAGGTATTTGAACAAGATGCAAAAGAAAATCAGAATAAGTGGCAAAGACTTGCGTATAAATTGCTTAAATCTTTCATACAAAATTGAGCACAGAGGAGCGCCTGGGTGGCTCAGTCAGTTAAGCCTGCCTTCGGCTCAGGTCATCATCCCCGAGTCCTGGGATCCAGCCCCGCATCAGGGTCCCTACTCAGTTAGGAATCTGCTTTTTCCTCTCCCTCTGCCCCTCCACCTCCTGTGCTCTCTCTCTCTCTCTCGCTCACTCTCTCTGCCAAATAAATAAATAAAATCTTTTTTTTTTTTTTTAATGAGCATATAAAAGAGATCGGTGCCACCAGAAACTAGAGCTTTTCTCTTCTGGGTCATCCTACTTATTCAGACCTAAAATATCCCACCATCTCTCTCCCAGAGGCAACAAAGAGTTATCCTTTGCTGCACATCCTGTCACCCCAAAGTTTAGAAGCTCGAAACAACAGTAATGATTGGTGACTTCTCATGGTTCTGTGCTTGAGAAACTCAGGGGCAGCCTGGCCAGACAGCTCTGGCTTGGGATCTCAGATCCTGTGGTCAAAGGTCATCCAGGGCCACGTCATCCAAGGTTTCGCCTGCGGCTGGAGGGTCCCCCGCAAGGTGGCTCCCTCACATGGCCGGCAAGTTGGTGCTGGCTTCTGGACAATTCTTTTCTATGATGTCATCTCCAAAGGGCTTCTTGAGTCCCCGAGAGAGAAAATCAAGGGACCAAAGCCAAAGCTCTCATGTCCTTTATGACCCAGCATCAGAAGTCACCAACTGCGGTATTCTACGGGTCACACAGTTCAGCCCTAATTCTGTATGGGAGAGTGTCAAAATCAAGAGGCTAGGATCATCAGGAACCATCCTGAAGGCTAGTAATACAAGTATTCAGCACACTGCATGTGACTTACGCTAAGTCTAAAGGGGAAAAGGCTCACCGAAGCAGCAGAATCAGCAAATGCAGGACAAAGGATGTGGGCGTCCCAAGGACCAGCCGTAGCGTCTCAGTGAAAGAGGCCTGCTGTGGAGTCATCTCAGATTAGAAATTAGAAGCATGGCGAATGTAACAGGCCAGAGGCAGGGGCAGCGTCACACGATCATGCAAGGCTTTGCTCCCCACTACACTTGGGATTAATGCTCTGCCACAGTCATCTTGAAATTCTTACTAATTTTTGCACAAGGAGCCCAGCGCTTTTATTTTGCACTGGGTCCTGTGAGTTAGGTAGCTAGCCCTGGCTCGAGGCAAGGGAAGAAGATAGCCATCCGTGGGAAGGAAATTGCAATTGCCTCATCCAGGAAGTGTAAATGACACATTCCCAGTGACAGCATTCCCTAAAGAACCCAGGGAAGCACCTACAAAAGTGTCACCTCGAAACTTCTGAGAAACCTGAAAAAGGTATCTAATTGCTAGATTTCTGTTTTAGCCTGTGTTCCTCCAAAAAGCATAGCTAACACAAGGGCTTCCATGAAGGTAGTCCGTTATGGGACATGGCCACTAGGCAGGGGAGGGGGAATCCGGGAATTGTCCAACAGGGCAGCGGGAGGAAGCTGGCCCCCGTTGCATTACTGCGCTGGTTTTTCTGTGGGTGACCCATTTTCCTCACTGGGGACCCTCCAGGAGTTTGTAGCATCCTCCTTAGTATCAACCTTCTGAGACATGGGGAAGAGGAACATTAGATTTCCACCTGCCACCCTGAAGAGTCAACTGCTGTCCAGTGGGGTTATCTTCCCCTGGACATACATCAGAAAGGCCAGGAGGTTCTCTGGCAACCAGCAGGGGGACAGAGGCAGCCCTGGGGCAGAAAGCAAAGAACACGAGGTTGCTTCTGCTTGCACTGGTTGCTGAAGCAAAATGTGGAGTGAGAAGTTGGGCCCACACATCTGTGCAGTGTCCAGGCCAGTGTCCCCACTCTGCCCCCTTCCCTGAACTCTGCACTGGAGGCTCAGAAGCCCAGTGATGTGGGGCAAGGTGGGACAGGGAGAACCAGGAAAGGACAGAAGGAGCCAACCTTGCCCCTTCCCCACCTGCAGACTCCCCTCCTGAGCCAGAGGAAGACAAAAGCCTCTACCTTAATCAATTTAGAGTGGTATTGGATAAGACATTTTAATTCCTCCCTTTAGACGCTATTTGCTGATAAAATGAAAAAGGACCAGACCAATCCTGGGGCCTCCCTACATTTTCTTCCAGCCCCAAGAGGATTAATAGGCCCCTGGAGCGGACTTAACGGGAAGGAATGGTGGGCCGACTTCAGCTCCTGCATGATCACCTCCCATGAGTCTTGCTTGCCCACCGTAACAGACTGCATTAGAAATATCCAGAATGCGCTCGGGGAGAACAAGATCATGTGAAGGGGGAAGTAATGTGTCGTTATATGAATTCCCTTCATACCACTGCGATGGAGCCGGAACCCACGGCCGTTTTACAGCTTTCCGCTTTCTCATGCTCAATTCATCTTCCCTGAAACTCCCTCCTCCTCCATCAGACTCACCCTACTTTGTCATGTGCCAGCTCAGGGGACCCCTCCTCAGATTGGGGGCAGTTGATTATTATCATCATGTCACTCTTTCTTACAGCCTTATACCAAAAGTATCCATGGAAATTTAAAAAGTAGTGCAAACATGACATAAAGGGTGTTAAGGAGGAAAGATGGAAATTTTGCAAGGGCTAGGAAATTACAACAGACTCCGGAATCTGGCTGTAGTGCTCTGCGTACGTGAAGTTACAGACGGGCGCTGTGGTGAGCCCCGGCTTTGGTCCCAAACTCAGCAGCCAATGATGCGGGTCCCATCCCAATCAAGGCGAAAATGAGCCACTTCTCAGGAAAAAGCAGACTTACGCCTGGTCCCGAAGCCAGATGAACATTTGTTCCGAGGGCATTCCTAAGAGGACACACAGGGTCCACACACTGGGTAACATTCGCATTTTTGTGATGTTCCTCCACCCGTGACAACAGCACCAAAACCAGGAAAGAATCACCAGCGTCCCAATTGGTCGCTATCAGCCTCTGGCCGCCTGCATGCTGGTTCTCTGCCCCCTTCCTCTCACTTAGCATTTTGTGTTAGAACAGTTTCTACAAGTGTCTTTTTCCCTTTTTGTTTCTAAGTGTCTCAAGGGCTAAATAGTGTGTCTTACACAGCTACACATTTTCCTCAGTGTATCTCCTGGGAGCAGACATTGTCTGCATCCATGGGAGCCTTCCAGATGAAGGCTCTTGTACTATGGGAGGCAATGTACAGGGCAGGATACAAACAAACAGGTGTCAGCCCAGAGCTCTTGAGAAACGCAGATCACGCAGCAACCAGATCGGCTGGCCTCTGAGGTGCGAGGAGCCAGGTGGGACCGATTCTCTGCACGAAGGAATCCGAACACATAGTACAGAGATCCTGGCTGCCAAATGCCTCAAAAGTGTGTCAACACGCATGCTGGTTACTTCTCCTGCCTATGTCCCCATGGGGATGATGGATAAAATTCTTTCAACATAAAAATATCTTTTTGTGTTCATCTGGAGGCAACAGAGAAGGAAAAACGACCCCGCGGTCAGCATCCCTCTTTACGTGGAGTGGAGCTGTCTAACACCGCGTGTAGGATGGATGGTATCCGACCTCCCTTTCTTCTGTGGTCATTAACTGAACACCATTGTGCTTGGTACAGAAGATGAAATGGTGAACAAGACAGAGTTTTAGTCCCCCAAAGAACATATTGTCTATTTGAATCTTTTTAGCAATGATCTGGGTTTCTTCAAATCCTAGTTATTTCTTTTGTTTAAAAAAAGAAGAAGAAGAATACTATTTACTACACACTGTAGTCAAGATCCACACCAAGACTTATCACGTTACTTTCTCACCAAAGAGACCTGAGTAAAAAAACAGAGACAGTATGAATTCTCAAGGAGGGGACAAGCCCACCTGAGGCTTTTTTTTTTTTAACCCTAACTTCAAAGTTCCCTGCAAATACAAACCTTGTATTTTGAAAATACAAACCTTGTATTTTCCAGAAGCTCTGTGGGGTAAGCCCAGAGTGCCCCTCCTGAGTGATCATGTTCTGGGAACTCCTGAGATATGGAATGATATGGAACTAGGAACAAGTGATAACAGATTCCTCATACTTGCCTTGAATTAGAAAAAAAAAAAAAATCCCTTGCTCTCTTTACCCAGGACAGAATTCTTTATCATGGTGCCACAATGTGATTTCCTTACTCATCATGAGTCCAAAGATGACATGCACATTTTTAACAGGGAAAGCTGGCAAACATGCCCATTTCAACACAAATGTGTGTTTGCTTGTTTTTTTTTTTTAAGATTTTATTTATTTATTTATTTATTTTGACGGAGAGAGACATACTGAGAGAGGAAACACAAGCAGAGGGAGTGGGGGAGAGAGAACAGCCTGCCCGCAGAATAGGGAGCCCAATGTGGGGCTCGATTCCCAGACCCTGGGATCATGACCTGAGCCAAAGGCAAACACTTAACAACTGAGTCACCCAGGCGCCCCACAAATGTGTTCTATTAAACATTACACACAACCCCAAAACAAACCCAAATGTGCTTTTAAAAAATTGCTGGGCTGGTTTAAAATACTCTGAGAACCAAAGTAATTGCCCCATTCTAGGATACTGCAGAAAAGGTTGTTGGACAAGGTCTCATTTCTCACCAGTGGTATCTGAACGACATATCTTCCTATGAACATAATTTGAGAAGAGTGGCTCCATTCTAAACCACTATTTTTGGTTCCCTCAAAAAAAATATATTTCTTTCAGCTTTAAATTTCTCGGCTGTGGTCTCTAGTCTGAGGACCATATCCCTTCTGAAGATTTGGGCAGTTCTGTGGAGCCATATTTAAATTGGGTGAATAAAAAAACGAACTCCCTTTAATAAAAGTGGCATTGTTTCTGCAGTCAGGTAATTCCAAGTGGACTCACTTTTTACTTTCCATGGGAATAGTCCTTGAGGAAGAAAGAGGCTTTGTTGAGTTTTGTTTTGTTTTGAGAACAGTCAATTGGTTCTTTCTACCCTTCCTTCTGGGCTCCAATCTCTCCAAGGAAAACCACAAAGTTCAAGCAGAAGTAATGAAAAGGAAAGAAAAGAAAGAATCTGCACATAAACTCAATTTATCGCCATACGGGGTCATTTGTGCCGTTCTTGTCCCCCCCCACCACCAGCCCTGCCCATGGGGGATCCCCACCCAAAACTCTGTTCTGCACATACCCCACTCCTGCTTTAGAGGAGCATGGGGTAAGTCCTTGTTGTAAATGTCCTGTTCTCAAGGAATCCTGCGGTCTGAGTTTCTGTTTGAGTGACTCCTCACCTTCAAACCCACTGAAGTTGTCCTCGTTTGGCTTCTCATAAGTGACTGAGATGTTAATTGTTCTCAGTTGGTCTGTTTATCAGTGTGACTGTTTCAGTTTTCTTCAAGACAAATGATTAGGTCCTCCAGGCTTTATCAGTGTATTTAAGTATGTTCTTCAGGTGTGGACTCAACTTTGCCCTTGGCTTCCAGCGCCATTTCCTTTCTGTACTAGGGTGTAAATAGTGTGAACACACACATACACAGACACAAACCTGCTCTGCGTTATTTTAGAAAGTTGATTCCTTCTCAACGACACCGGAGTGACCACAAAAGGGTCCACGTTCTCTTCAAAAAAGAAGCGATATTCTATATCTGAGTAAGGATTGAGAAAGCAGGAAAAAAGAAATAAATGAATGAAGCAAAGTGATAGGAAAAACTAAGGGATCTCAGTGGATAAGAAAGACAGAGAGAGATTAAAATACACTAAGTGCCTTTGCTGGGCTCGTATATTGTCCTCTGCACTCCTTAGGACAAAATTAGCTGACATGGAACACAATTATCTCTTTCCTACAGAAAGGACATTGAAACTGGGAAAAAGGAGTCTTTCTGAAAGTTATACAGGAAGTAAGTGATGGGCCTCCTAAAAGCCCAATCATTTTCAACTTGTTATCACTGAAGTAGCTGAGGTTCAGAGAGGCAAAGCAACTTGTCCAGGGTTATCAGGAAATCGGTAACAGAGCTGGGATTTCGAGCCAAGTCTGCTGCTTCAAAGTAATTTCAAGGCAAAGCCTAAACACCAGGAATTGGAAGGTGGATCGATATATATGACAAGATCGATCAGCAACCATCCTACGAGTCAACTGGAAGAGAAATGCATGCTTTTATTAGTCAGGATAGGCTCAACTATGCTGCAGTAATAGACAAACCCTGACATCTCAGCGGCTTCACATAAGAAACGTTTGACTCTTACTCAGCAACCACTGCGTGTCAAACAAATCTTCACAGCTCCCTTTGGTGATTCCAGCATCCAAGCTTCTTCCATCCTGTTATTTCACTATCTTGATAGATACTCCATGATCACCCACACAAGAAAGAGAGAGAAAGGAGGGGACACGATGCTCTTAATTCCCTGGGCTTGGGAGTCACACAAATCACTGCCTCTCACAGTCTGGTGGTCAGAATCAGTCACTGGCCCCAAACTTCCAAGGGAAGAAAGGAGGCTGGGACACAATGAAAGCCTGCAGATGTCTCTACAACATGTCTCCCCTTCCCTTTGGGTCATACACGAATGCTGAGCATCTTTGTAAAAAAAATGAACACAACTGAATTCCCTGACAGGTCTATCAAAAACATAATAGCAAAATGCTTTGCACAACAAAGTAGCAGCTTCTATAACTGAGTGCTGATGGTGATCTCTAGAAGCTCTAGCTATCCTGAGAAACTTGGAGATCACATCACAGCCCTCACTGCCTATAGTCAAGGAAATGCAGAGGGCCCTGCCACCCCTACTTTTGAGAAGAGCTAACACCACTTACCTTTTCAAACCCATTATAACTTGTGAGACCAAAGAGATGGCATAGAGTTAGCAGCTTTAAAACAAACTGAATGTTTAACATGTAAGTAATAAATAACATGCAGTAATAAATAAACCCTGAAATCTCACTGACTTAACATAAGAGACTTTTGGTTCCCATAGGATCTTGATTCCCACAGGAAGAACCCTCGAGTGAGCTTAAACCGTTTGGCGAGATTTGCCTAGGGAAGGCGAGCCCTTGTCAAAAATCACTGCAATCGGGGCGCCTGGGTGGCTCAGGGGGTTAAAGCCTCTGCCTTCGGCTCAGGTCATGATCTCGGGGTCCTGGGATCGAGCCCCGTGTCAGGCTCTCTGCTCAGTGAGGAGCCTGCTTTCCCCCTCTCTCTCTCTCTCGCTCTCTCTCTCTCTGCCTCCCTCTCTGCCTACTTGTGATCTCTGTATGTCAAATAAAAAAATAAAAAATAAAAAAATCACTGCCCTCAAGCTTCCTAGGAAGCAGTCAGCGAGAGGGATCCGAGGTACTAGGAGACTCTGATTCTTCATCTTCAGGCTTCATTTCTTTATTCATCCTCCATATCTACACCCTGCCATGTCCAAAGAAGTGGAAGAAGGGTAGTCAACACCTGTTCTTTTTTGAAAGTACAGAAACCCAACGCAAACTGGCTTAAAGAAAAGCAGGGGATGTTTTGGCTCATGTAACCAAAAACTGCCATATGGGGAGAGTCTGCCTCAGACGGAAGCCAACAGGGAAGAAAGCTGATCTAAGAGAAGGAGATGTTGAGGTACCGAGGTGGCTCAGTCGGTTAAGTGTCCTTCTCCTGACTTCAGTTCAAGTCGTGATCTTGGGGTTGTGAGAGGAACCCCACACCAGGCTCTGCGCTCGGCAGGGAGACTGCTTGAGATTCTCTCTCCTTGTCCCTCTGCCCCTCTCCTGCTCACATTTGTGCCCTCTCTCTCTCTCAAATAAATAAATAAATAAACCGTTTAAATAATAATATACAAACTCCTTGATCCAACGGTACCTTTAAAAAAAAAACATGTAGTTGGGTAAGCCATAAAAGTTGTTGCCTTTTAAAACGTGTTGTGTATTGTTTTGTTTGATTAGGCTCCTCCAATATTAGTTTCTATTGTTTACAAGTGAAAGAGCTCCAGCCAATAAATGTTGAAGTATTGAGCTTATTTTACAGACCATGGGGAGCCATAGATGGATAGGACTTTGGACAAGACAAGAACACAGTCAGGTTTTGCTATAAAACAAATCACTGACCTTGATCTCATGGTCGTTCATGAATCAGTATTCACTCAGTTGTTTCATAGGTATTTGCTGAATGCCTACTAAATACTAGGCTCTGATTTATGTGTTTAATATAGAAGTAAAAAAGACAGACAAGTCTCTGCCTTTGCGAAGGTTATATTCTAATAGGGAAACAGATAACAAACACCTGGATAAGATGACTGATCTTCAGTCAAAGAGCAAAGTCTGATGAGTACTGCTTTAATTCCAGGGTAGTCTCGATTCTGGGGAGATGAATTGGTCTCATATCCAGACCCTGGAGGAAGATCAGTTTCTGGGTAAATGACATTCCAATCTCCCATCCCCAGCTCTGAGATGGTGAATTTGCTCTCACCTTTGAGACATGCCAGCCATTCCTTTCCATTAGCCAACAGAGCAGTGGGACACAATGGGAAGAACCCCATGCCAGAACCTCATGCGCCTGGTTGGACTGGAGCCCCAGCTCTGCCCCAGGAAGCCATTTCTCTATTGTCCTCATCTCATAGTTTAACAATAGAATGAACTGGGAGTGCTAGGCCAGTTTAGTGAGTAGAGCATACCGCTCTTGGTCTCGGTATCAAGAGGTTGAGCCCCACGTGTGGTATAGACTTGGCCTAAAATTTAAAAAAAAAAAAATTTTTTTAATAAAATAAAATAAAAACAACAGAATGAACTGGATGAGACAATGCCTGCATTCTGTGACTCCAAGAGCAATGTAAGCCATTCCATTGTAGAGGTCTATCCCAATTCCTGGTTCATGGTACATGCACACGAAATATTTGCTGGATGAGTTCTTGGCTAACTGAGATGGATAGGAAGACTAAAATTTAATACTTCCAACATGAGAACATGGATATCAGAGAAAACCAAAGTCATATACTCCTTTTAAGTGATTTAACTGATGGGTTAATTGTTATCTCCCTCCTGGCACGCTTCCAGAGAGGTGTTTGGTTTGTGGCTGGGGCCCAGGGCCTGAAAGAAACTCTGGCACTCAGACGGTGCTCCATAAAATGAATGAATGAGTGAATTAATACTGTAAGGGTTTACAGAGTGAGCCAGGAAGGTTTTCAAAGACAACAGCATTTGACCAGAGCCTAGACAAATTCTTAGAATTTCAAAAGTGAAATTAGAACTTTGCTTGGGCAGATCAATGTCCAGCACAATATTACAATGGATTGTTGACCAAACGACTAAAGTTGGAAAACAGTCCAGGAAATAACTTGGAAAAGCCAAATTCAGAGAGGCGTGAATGCAATGAGGAAGTAGTATGTAACAGCTATCTACTGGGCAACCACTCCAAAATCCAGTGTCTTATAAAAAAAGAGTAACTTTACAATGAAGAAACCTGGAAAACACTGTTCTTTTTTTTTTTTTAAGATTTTATTTGTTATTTGACAGAGAGGGACACAGCAAGAAAGGGAACAAAAGCAGGGGGAGTGGGAGAGGGAGAAGCAGGCCTCCCGCCCAGCAGGGAGCCGGATGCTGGGCTCAATCCAAGGACCCTGGGATCATGACCTGAGCCAAAGGCAGACACTTAACAACTGAACCACCCAGGCGCCCCCAAAACACTGTCCTAACCAAGTGTGGAAGTTAATATCACCAAACAATGTCAGGTGGGACTCACGTACCCCCTCATATGACGTGATAAGAAGGACGTTTCACTTCACATCTGTGGTATTTTTTTCCCAAATGTGAAATCTCCAGTCTAATCATCAAAAAATATCAGGCAAACCCAAGTTGAAGGACATGCTACAAAATGCCTAGCCAGTAATCCTAAAGCTGTCAAAGTTAGGAAAACAAGGAAGACTGAGAAACTCTCACAGATCCAAGGAGACAAAGGAAAAGACAAGAGCTAAATGCATTGCAGCATCTTGGATTGGATTCTGGAATAGAAAAAGGGCATTAGTCCAAATAATACCTGCAGGTTAGTTCAGAGTAATATGCCAATATTGGTTTATTAGTTTTGACAAAGAAAACTTGCACCACAATAGTATAAGATGATAATGTTGAAGGAAATTGAAACTGGGTGGTAGAGATATTATCTTTCCAACTCTTTCACAAACTTTAAATTATTCCCAAAATACGGAATGCCATATATTTAGCTCACAACTGTTTGGGGTAAGAGGTTTGGGCTGGATTCTGCTCGGTGGATCTAGTCTGGGCTGAGCTCACTCATGAAGCCACAGTCTGCTATAGGTCAATAAGGTAGTTCTGTCTCTAGGACATGGCTTAGCTTTGGGCTGGCGCACCGTGACTCTACTCCACTTCCTATCTCATCTTCCAGGATTCTAGCCTGTTTGTCTACATGGCAGCTGGGTGGGTTTCTAAGAAAGCACACAAAGCTTCTTGAGACCTAGACTTGGAACTAGGACGCTATCAGCTCCACCTCATTTTAATGGCCAAAACAGGTCACCAGACCAGCCCAGATCCACAGGAGAAGAACAGGTATCATCGCCTATGGAAGCAATTCACAGGCATCTCGTATGAATTCCTGCCATTTCTGCAGTCCGTCATGTGGCGTCCTTAATCCCTATTCTTCACGAACCTCCCAACAGCTGTGAACGGCCCAGAGAAGTTCAGCGAAGCAGATTCTTGCCAACCATTGGCAGCCACTGGCAGGGAGAGCTTGGGGTGGAGAGGTCCAGCCCCAGTCATTCTCATTAGGACTCCCAGGATCTGAAGAAGGTCACAGACATAGGTCTGAATCCCAGCTTCTCCACTTATTACCTCGTCGTCTTTGCAAAATTTTACCTCCCTGCACCTCAAAGTCTTCCTTTATAAATGGGGAGAAGAGTAATAATGTTAGAGCATTGTTATAAGGATATGATGTAAGCAAGACAGTGCCTAGGCTCCCCTTTCTTTCCACTTCCCAGCCTACACCTCACTGGAGGAGAACAAAAACACTATGGCGTGACATCAGGGAGATGTCACAGCTCTGTTAGAAAGGGCAACCCAAGCAGCTCCCAGTCCCTTGAAGGACAAGACCATCCTCTGTAGAGTCAGAATTGGACAATAGCTAACTAACCACCAGACATCAAGCTGCACCTCTCTTCCCATTTTTTTTTTTTCCTAAAGATTTATTTGAGAGAGAGAGACAGTGAGGGGAGGAACAGGGGGAAGGGAAAGGGATAAGCAGACTGGTGCTGAGCGCAGACCCCCACGCAGGGCTCCGTCTCATGACCCTGAGATCATGACCTGAGCCGAAATCGAGTTGGACGCTTAACTGACTGTACCATCCAGGCGTCCCTCTTTTCTTTCTTAAAACACCAGTCTGGAGGGTATTACCATTCTTGCTTTACAGAGAGCCAGGCATGGAGAGCTTGGGGTCACATAGCCATGGCGTGAGAGAACAGAGATTAGGACCAAGCCCATGCGGACTGCTACAGTGTATTTTCCCACCCCTAGCTGTGTTATCCTCCACAGCCCAGCCCCCACTTAATAACAGGCGCAATTCCAAACACTGTATAGTCCTTGCTTCAGACTGAGGTGCCCCAGGGACAAACTCTGAGCAGCCTTTGGTCACCAAGATTCTAAATAAAAAACTCCAACTAACCTTCACCCTCCCCTGTGGAACTATTTCCAACACTGTTATTCCAACCCCCTTCCCCCAAGAACTACAGCTGTGTAGAAGCAAAGCATTAGGGAGTAAGATAATGAGACTTCAAAATTGCCAACATTATTCAACCCCAAAGCTCCAATAGAAGCATTCACAGCTTCCCATCCTTCCCCCTGACCGTCAGTGTCTCCAGGTCACCACTGAGGAACGTGGAGAGGTGTGAAGATACAAAATCTTACACATCCAGAACTGGAAAGTTGTCCCAAGCTTTTAACTGCACACGTGACACGTGAAGTCCAGAGACACAGTGACTTGTCCACAGTGCTACCTGGAAATCCACAGTGATTTTCTGCCCAGCATTGCATTTGACAAGGACTTTGCGAACCAGGAGGACATATGACTGTTTTACAGAAGAGCGGCTAAGGTAGCACATCAAGGGTGTCCAGCGTCTGGACAAAACCGGGGCTGGAGCTGCCTTCTGACTTCTAGTGCATCACTTCAGCGACCAAGACCCAGTCTTGTCGAGTCCAGCTTTGACTCCTAACTTTGTGTCTTTAAGTAAATCATGACGTTCTGAACCTCAGCCTTCTCGTCTGTGAAATGTGCATAGGGATGATCATACCAGAGAGCTGCTGAAAAACTTAAACTGTAATCACAGTAATCATGCTCCTTGATATTTATCCAAAACAACAGAAAGCTTATGTCCACACAAAAACCTACACACAGATTTTTTTTTAGTAGTCTCTCTTCATAATTGCCAAAACTGGGAAGCCACAAAAGTGTCCTGTAGATAAATGGATAGACCGCAGCCCATCCAAACAATGGAATATCACTCAGGGCTAAAAAGAAATGGGCTAGCAAGCCATGAAAACCCATGGAGGAACCTTACATGCATGTCACTGAGTGAAGGACCCCACTCGGAAAAAGCTACAAGCTGTATGAGTCCAGCTACATGACTTTCTGGGTAAAGCAAAACCAGGAAGCCAGTAAAACTATCAGTGTTTCTAGGTAGGGGTTGGAGGATGACGGAAGGATAAATAGATAATACAGAATTTCTAGGGCTTTGGAAAAACTGGATGATACCATAATAATGGATACATGTCATTATACATTTGTCCGAGTTCTGGAAACCACAATGCCAAGAGTGAGCTCTCAGGTAAACTGGGAACTCTGGGGAATCAGGATGTGTCGATATGGGTTCATCCTTGGTGGGAAATGGACCATTCTGGTAAGTGTTGTAGATCACAAGGGAAGCTGGGCACGTGTGGGATGGGAAATATATGTGAAATACCATCCCCTCAATTATGCTGTGAACATAAAATGGCTAAACTAAAGAAAAAAATAGTCTTTAAAAATATTTTTTAATTAGAAAATGTTAATAAAATGAAATCATCGTGCATCAAGCTTCTGATGTAGAATTTAGAATGTGGCCAGCCCTGCAGGAATTGTTGCTGTTTATATGATGATTTCAGTTCCAAAGCCCAGTTTTTCAAAAATGTTACTTCATCCAGGGCTTTATTTGGAGTTTCAAAGGACTGTGATTGCCTCCCTGGGCTCCATTCAACCCTTTCCCTTTCTTTTTCTTTTTCTTCTTTTTTTTTAAATAACAAAAGTGATTCAAAGTGTCCATTTAGAGACAGAGAACTTTTGTTTGAGGTCTGATGTAATTTTTAGATGATTTATTCACAGCAGGTGATCTACAAATTCAGACACCTTGTTTTACGGCCTGAACTCTTTCCAATTCACTCAGCTCGGCTTTAGCTGATTTTGTAGAGACAAGGTCTAAACATTGTGTTCTATGACAGAGATTGCGATTTGGGTTTTTTTTTTTTTAAGATTTTTTTTTTTGTTGGGGGGGTGGGCGCCTGGGTGACTCAGTGGGTTGGGCCTCTGCGTTCAGCTCTGGTCATGATCTCAGGGTCCTGGGATCAAGCCCTGCATTGGGTTCTCTGCTCAGCAGGGAGCCTGCTTCCCCCCATCTCTCTGCCTGCTTCTCTGCCTACTTGTGATCTCTGTCTGTCAAATAAATTAATTAAATATTTTTTTAAAAATAAAGATTTTTTTAAAGTAATCTCTACCCCCAACATGGGGTTTGAACTTACAACCCTGAGATCAAGAGTCACACACTGTACCAAGTCCCGCAGACATCCCTATTTTGACCCTAAGTAATGGGGAAGCTCTTATTTTTCCCTTTTGTTTTATCTTGCTCATCGTAGGCAGCTAAAAGGAGCACAGCCCACACCCATGTCAAAAAGGCTTCAATTCTGGGCACCCGGGTGGCTCAGTCTGTTAGACGGTGATCAAACCCCACACTGGGCTCCCTGCTAAGCAGGGAGTCTGCTTCTCCCTTGCCCTCTGCCCCTCCCCTGCTTGTGCTCTCTCTTAAGTAAATAAATAAAATCTTAAAAAAAGGGGGGGGAGTCCTCACTTCTGGGTGCTTCTGAGTCTGTGTTCTAGGAGGACCCTGTGTCCATTCCCTTTGTCCCGACCCATCTCTATGCTTGAACCAGTTATGAAGTCCTCTTGCTCAAACATTCTTACCCATCAACACATTTTGAGGCAAGGGACTTCCGTAGCTGAAAACTTTGACCTCAGGACTTTGTTTTATCCCCTTCCTGTATCATCTAAGACATTTCCACTAACCCAATGGGGTACAGGTGAGGCTAAGCAAACAATTAAAAGAGAGAATCGCTCGCTGCACGTTAACCAGGAGCGTTGACTGAGCATTTGAGATGTGCTGTACAAGAGAAGCAGGTTGCATGCATGGTCTCATTTATTCCCCCCAAGAACCCGGTGAGGCCGGTACCTTTATTAACCCCATGTCAGAAATGAGAGAACTGAGGCTCATGGAGTCATCTGGATTTATAGAGCATGGACAGCAGGATTTGAACCTAAGGACCTCTGTTCTCCACCCACTTCCTGCTTCATGACTTATGAGTGTGGGAACAAACAAGTGGATGGACTGTTATTAGGAATGTTCCATTTGTTTCTTCAGGTTCTGACCCTCAAATGGCCACGGGGGGCTCTACCGACCCACCCTGATCCGCGTCGTCTGTTTACTTCAATTGCTCAATTTCATCGACATCTTTCAGGAGGCTAAGATTGGCTAATCTCATTTTCAATGAAAATTCAGGTTTTTTTTTTTAAAAGTCAGGATAATTACCCCTTGGGGTGCCTGGGTAGGTTCAGTCAATTAAGCATCTGTCTTTGGCTCAAATCATGATCTCAGGGTCCTGGAATCAATCCCCATGTCAGCCTCTGCACTCAGCGGGGAGTCTGCTTGAGATTTTCTCCCTCTGCCCCTCCCACTCATGCGCACGCTCACGCGCTCTCTCTCTCTCTCAAATAAATAAATAAATAGTTTTAAAAAGTCAGGATATCTACCTCAATAGGCCATATTTCCCCAGTGACTTTCAGAGTCTCTCTCCTGCCCTCCTCAGACTGCTGGCATTTGAATCTCTACCATTTACTCACGGTTTGGCTGTACACAGATTATTTAACTGCCTTGTGCTGTGGTTACCTCCTCTGTAGGACGTAAATAAGAATGGTATCAGTCTGATTGGGTTGCGGCAAGGACTCAGTGATTAGGACATGTTAAGTGCTCAGAGGAAAGTCCAAGGACAGAAATCTCTCCATCCTGTCGAGTGGCCCTGGGATCGCATTTGCACTGCATCTAGAGACAAGGGCCAACATCTCAAGGCCGTTTGTGAATGACAAGAGGGAAGCAAATAGCCGTCCTCCTCCTACTGTCCACTCTTCCTGACCCGGCTTCCATGTTGGGATTTCACACAGAAATGAACTATTCCACCGGTAATTAAACTAAAATAAAACGCTTGAGAACACTTCGCCTCCCGGTGTTGGCTAAGCCTCCTCCAATCCCAACCTTCTGCATCTTTAGCTCTGTCCCCCACATGGGGAGCTGTCTCCAGCAGCTCTTATTGTCCACCTGCAGTGAGCAAATCTCTTTATTGCACCGCCAGGTGTAGCTCATTTGCAGGGGAGCAGGCCTCTACGCTGATAAGGCATAAAAAATGAGCTATGGAGTAATAGTCCAGCCATATGTCCTTCCGCCTTATCTGCAAATCCCATTATCAGCAGTTTTATGGAGGTTGTTCGGGCCACTTGGTTCTCTTATCCTCACCAACAAATGCTCTCATCCAGTCTTTTTCGGGTCTCCTTCGGGAAGCTACACCAATAATGGAGTATCTATTTTTTTTAATTGGCCTATCAATTAAGGTGTGCTTCCATTGTTTATGTAATTATTAGATTTGTCCCCACTGTTAATCTAAGAAATGCAGATTAAAGCAAAGCTTTTTTTAAAGAAAGATAACAAACCCAGCACTAATGCTGTCACACGTATTTGGGGCAGTCTGAATCACTGTAACATCTCTCTCCAAGGGCTTTAGCGATGGTACATCAAGGGCCTTACAAATGCTTCTCCCTGGACAATTCCGCCGCTGAGACTCTACTCCAAGAAAACAGTCCTATAGATAAAAGCGTTATGCCCCAAGATGTTCATGTCAGTGTTCTTTACCATAGCAAAGCAATGATAAAAACTGAAGCATTTTTAAAGGAAATGGTCAAATGAGCTATTTTAGAATCACTTCAGAGAATATTTTTATAGCAGCTTAAAATTATGATTTCAATGACACCGTTGATGTTGGCAACACAGTGTTAAGTTTTCTTAAGTGGAATACAAACAAACACAAAGAGCATGATTAGAAGGGTATAAAACACAAAAATTGTTTGTTTAAAAGAAAGACAAGAAAATAGAAAGACACTAATGAATAGATATGATTATGGCCAGTCCAGAGTACTGCAAGGGCAAACAAATGCCCAGAATTGGACTGGAGGGGGTAAGGGAAGCCTCTCAGAGAATCTAGAAGATGACCAAAAGTTAGCCAGGGAAAGACGGCTAAAGGCAGAGGAACAGCACATGCGAAAGTTCTGATAGAGGAAACGCATGCTAAACAGGAGTTACTGAGGCACAGAGGATCTTCTTCTGAGATTTACTCTCCTATCCAGAACCAGGAACTAAAATTCCCTTATGTATAATAATAAGGATTAATTTCATCCTCTGAAAAGAAAGCTTGCAACTGAAAGTCTGAGCTTGGCATGTATTAGGGAAGCATGGTAATAATGGTATTTATCAGTCAAGGTGGTTGTGGCACAAAGAGTTAGTGCACTTAAGTGCTTACAACAGGGCTGGCAAAGGGCCATGTGCCATGAAAAGATGCTTGATATTACTAGCCACCAGGGAAATGCAAATCAAAACCACAATGAGATACTACTTCACACCACTAGCAGGACTATAATAAAAACATAGATAAGAGCAAGTGTTGACGAGACTGTGGAGAAACTAGAACCCTCATGCATGCTGGTGGGGTTGTAACATGGCACCACCGCTTTAGGAAATGGTGTGGGAAGTTCCAGTGACCCCAGATCCAATGTTTCCATTCTCATGTATACATTCTCAGATGCATAGATGTATGCATATATATACATATACCCAAAAGAAATTAAAGCCTACATCCACACAAAATTTGCACAAGAATGTTCATAACAGTATTAGCTGTAATAGTAAAATGTGGAAACAACCCAAATGTCCCTCGACAAATAGAGATGAATAAAATGTATATAGCCATACACTGCCATGTTACTCAGCAATAAAAAAAAAAAAAAAAAAATAGGGTACTGCTAGATGCTGCATGAATGAACCTTGAACACAATATGCTAAGTGAAAGAGGCTGTCACATTGGGCCAGATATTGTGTGATTCCACTGATATGAGGCGGCCAAAATAAATAAATCCATAGAGGCGGAAAGCAGAGTAGTGGTTGCCTAGGGCTGGGTGTTGAGGGGAGATAACGAGTAACTGCCAAGAGGTACAGGGTTTCTTCTGAGGCGATGAAAACATTCTAAACATTGGGGCGCCTGGGTGGCTCAGTCAGGTAAGCATCCAATTCTTGGTTTCAGCTCAGGTGAGGATCTGAGGGTCCTGAGATCCAGCCCTACATGGGGCTCTGTGCTGGCCCTGCAACCTGCTTAAGATTCTCTCTCTCAGGGCCCCTGGGTGGCTCAGTGGGTTAAAGCCTCTGCCTTCGGCTCAGGTCATGACCTCAGGGTCCTGAGATGGAGTCCCGTATCAGGTTCTCTGCTTAGCAGCAAGCCTGCTTCCCTCCAACCCCCGCCTCGCCCGACTCTCTGCCTACTTTGATCTCTGTCTGTCAAATAAATAAATAAAATTTTAAAAAAAGAAAAAAAATTCTCTCTCTCCTTCTGCGCCTCCCCAGCCACCCACACTTGCGCACGCACACACACTCTCTCGATAAATAAATAAACGGTATGGTATGTGAATTTTATTTCAATAAAGCTGTTATAAGAAATACATATATATATATATATATATATATATATATATATATATATATATAGTGGGGCACTTGGGTGGCTCAGTTGGTTAGGTGTCTGCCTTCAGCTCAGGTCATGATCCCAGGATCCTGGGATCGAGCCCCGAGTCACGCTCCCTGCTCAACAGGGAGTCTGCTTCTCCCTCTGACCCTCCCCCTGCTCATGCCTCTCTCTCATGCTCTCTCTCTCTCTCTCTCTCTCGCTTGCTCGCTCACCTGCTCACTCTCAAATAAACAAATAAAATCTTTAAAAAAAAAAATAGGGACAAACACCTGGGAACATAGTATGTACTTCATATTAGCTAGTATCATTATTATTCAATAAATAACTCTTATGTACCTCCTTCCTAAGAGTGAAATCTTTCCTCGTAATCAGAGCTGTAGATAGACCAGGAAATTTTCTAAATCAGAGGTGTCAAACTCAAAGGCCTGCGAGGACCAGGCAGAAGCCAGGAAGGGGCCGTGAGTAAGCTGAGTGGGCTCAGCGTAAGGAGTGGGAGAGACTGAAACTGTGAAGCTCAAAGCTCTTCTAAAGAAAGCAGCGACTGCCTCTCAGCCTCCAGCTACGTGGGAAGGCAAGCCCAGGATTAGCAAAGCTGGGTTCTCAAGAGAAGCAGAAATTCAGACTGTTATGTGAAGTCTATTGACTTTTAAGTGTCGGCACCTATTTTAAAATGTCATATATGCTGAGAAGGTCAAAATCTGCATCTGAGCCAACGTATCAGCAGGCACGTGTCGGTCCTCAAGCCGGCTTGCTCTCTCTGCTCCAAGCACTGTAGCCTGATTCCCAGAATGATCGCCAAGCCTCCACCTTACCTCCCCAGCCCTAAAGCCAGGTTGACCCCCTCACCGCCTCTGCCAGAATTCACCCAGGCTGCAAAAAGAGACAGAAGAATTCATACATAAATCCAGAGTCCCAAAACATTCTCATAGATGCCAAGGTAAGGGTAGGGTGTCAGGGAGAGAGCTTGGGGTGCCCCAGTTTTGATTCCTAATCTAATTAGAGAACCCTATAACGGAGTCTTTATTCAAAGACCAAATTTAATTTGCAGTTGAATGTCTCCAGTGAAGCTAGTTTTTATTAATTTCCAGCACAACATTCAGATATACTGGCCAGAACTTCAATATGTTCTTATTTAGTGTTTAATCCTCTAATGCATTAAAATTAATTATTTCAGTTTTATGGCAAACTGTCTACAGCCAGCATCCAGGCTGGGCACCCCATGCCTCTCCTCCCACCCAGTCAGCTGGGGAGGTGTCAGTATAATTATTTAAGGGGTAGAAAGGTAAAGGGCATGGAATGGGAAGGGAAATGAGCCTACAATTATGCACTAACGCTTCAACAGGGAAGCAGATGGCATTCCTTGCATAAATTATTATTTATCCACGGAATTCCCCTCTGCCTATTACCAAATCAACCCTTTTAAGAAATTCTTTGTTGGGCCTGTGAAGTTCCCTGGCCAGTGTCCAACCTCTACTTCCCTCCCCCTCTCCTTGCCTGCAGAGACAGAGTGAGGGTGATAATTCCAAGATGGCCCACAGACAGCAGGCAAGGGTTTCCAAAGGCACGGATATTCCCAGTCCATTTGGACTGAAGGGCACAGAGAGGAGTTCACTTTGCCTCATAAACTAGATGCTGGGTGCAAGCAGAAAGTGATAAGCAGAGTCACCAGCCTGGTCTTCACCCCCAAGTCATAAGACCTACCCCACATGGACACCCACCAAAACGCCAGCTAGAGCACACAGCTTGGCACTGACCCTGCGTTCCCTCACAGGCCCCTTGAAGAAGCCCCTGAGGTAGTCAATAGCGTTCCCATCTGAGAAAATAAAGAAATCAGAAGCTCAGAAACAAAGACTATTGCTCATTTTAACAACAAAGCAGCTGTCATTTCTGAGGGCACATATTCCCAAGTAACCTTCAGGATAATTCTAAGAGGAAGTTATCACCACTACAGAAACTGGAGAAACTGAGGCTCGTTTCAGTGAAGTAATTTTCCCAAGGCTCCACACCCGAAGTCAGTGCCAGCATTTGACCCCAATCTCATAGGGATGCATAGGACTGCCAGGGCTTATAGGATTGGGGGACTGTGTCCTCTCCCCTGGGCACCATGACTGCCCTTCCTCTGCCCTTGTCCCCTCACTAACACAAAGTCTACTGCACAAAGCAAATATGTTGCTAACCTGCCTTATAGAACTTCCCAGGCAGAGAGAGAGAGAGAGAATGTGTGCTTTACCAAGCCCTTTAGAGGGCAAGGACCCATCCATTTATATGAATTCATTGTCTTGACACTCATGTTCTATTTGACCCCCCCCCAAAATGCCTTTGCCATTATGCACCATGGAAAGGGGTAGCAGTGAAAGGTGAAGTGCTCTATTTGATTCCTCCAGCATTTCCCATGGGAAACTTTCCCCCGGTCTGAGCATCAGCAGCAGAGAAATAACAAGTGCCTGGTCCCAGTGTCTCCAAAACTTGAGAGTAGAGCAGATCCAGGCGAGCTGTAGGATCAGAAGGACTTGGCGAGGCATCCCATCTCCTGTACTCTCTGTGTGAATCTGAGCAAGTCTTTGTAAACACCTCCCTTTGCCCATCTACAAAACGGAATACCAATCCACACCTCATAGTGTTACTGTAGAGAATTAGGGGGAGCTTTCCGTGGCTGTCTAACGTTGCGCACTCACAGAGATGATGCAGTTCGCTTCATGACCAAGTTCATACATGGAACAACAGGAAGAGAGAGAGGATTCATGAAGCCATACTTAGTAATATTCTTCAATGGCTTTATTATTTTCTGCGCTCGTCCATTTCTGTGAAAAATATTGATCACGGCTAATTACATTGATTGTATGACCCTGTGAAGGATCCTCACTTTCCATGGGAAAAGTCTGACACTGTGAGCTTCTCCCAGTCTGGTACTTATCACCATATTCCCACAGCTCCCTCCTCTCTTCAATTCTGGTGGATTTTCCTCTGGGTGGGCTTATAAAAGTGGGAGGAAAGAGAGCGACGGGGGTGGTGTTTAAAGCTGTGTTGAACTTTGGTTTGGTTTTGATTTTATTGCTTTTGTTCTTTGGTCAGCGAGTCCAATCGACTTCTCTGGGCTGGCTCCTGTCTTCGTCCCCCTGCCTCCAACCGTCTCAGGTCTCACCTGTCATCCAGGACACGTGCACACAAAGCTTGTCTGTCCGTGGAACTGAAGCGAGGAGGAATGCTCAAAGCTTTTCTCTCTCTTTTGAATGAAACTGGGCTGCGTTGGGTATGCCTCCTCTTGGAAGCTCCCTCTATTTGCCAAGGGCCCATCATGTACCAGGCACCGTGTCGGCTAGACCCAGTAGACCACGTGGTCTGTGAACGGCAGGCCAGGCAGCAGTGCAACACGTTGGTTTTCTTGGTCAATGCAAATGTGAATGCAATCTTCCTTGACCCTAGAAGCTTCTAGTCAAGAAGTCGGAAATGAAAACCCACCAAAGTAGTAAACTGTTAGATTCCTTATCATGAAAGAATGAGAGGATGGTTAAAGCCCTCAAAGGAAGAGGAAAACCATCAGGAAAGCTCCTAGAAAAGCAAACATCGGCTGGATTATCAGCTGGATTCCTAAAACCTAAAAGCAGAGATTCCGGACTGGCAGCCAGAGGGCTGAATCCATCCCACAGACATGTTTTGTGTCTACACATACATTTTAAAATTAGTTGCCAACATTTTAAAACCTGAACTCGCACCTTCCCTTAGGAACTGGGAGACCCCTGTTGAAGGGGTTGACTAGCAGGTTGTTGCAAAGCAGCTGTCAACCTCCCACAGGCGAACGGTCTCCAATTTGGCACAGTCCCCACCGCTCCCTATTGAATTCCCTGCCAGGCCCCCGTAAGCATCTGAGTTAGCCACCCTTGAACTAAAATTTGATAGGAAGAAATGTGGGCTAGACGTCAAGAGTTTCTAAATCTGGATGTTGGTCGATGCTTCGAAGGAAAAGTTTTTCCAGCGTCTAGGCCAACTCACCAGGGCATGAAAGCAGATGCAGATCTCAGCAGAAGCCTTAGTGAACTGGGGACCAAGCTACTCCCTTGTTCTGTGTGTCTTCCAGGACCACTGCCTGGTGGTCAGCCCCTGGACAGCAGAGGAATTCAGTTAAAGGAGGGAAATTCTCACACAATGCCTTGGTTTGTATTAAATGGGAACAATGTATAATTCTGCCTTCCAGAGCTTTCAGAATTTTGCTCTATCTGGATGAACAGGTCTATAAAAGGGCACACGCTCAGAATAGTAAGTCCTGTAGCAGTTGCTGACGAGAGAGGGGTGGGTCAGGAATTAGTCACCAAACACCAGGTAATCTCTTTGTGATGCCAGACCTCACTTTCTCCTCTGTCCAGTGACAAGCTTGTCTCAGTTCACAATTTTTCATGCTTGGTGAAGAGATAGAGGCTCTAGATGTGATGCAATTGTCTATGGGGGACCGTGAAATGGTGATGCATTAAACTTAAAATAGCTCAATAAATAATTTTCTGCTAAATCAAGGATCCACACTAACAACTGTTAACATTCACGAAGTGTGGACGAGGCACAAGGCTCTGTAGGAAATGTATCAGCTCACTCAGTTCTTACAGCATCTTCAATAAAATGGGACAGTTATGGTAGTCCCATTTTACAGATGAGAAAAGTGAGCTTCGGGTAGGTCATGGGACTTGCCAGATTTAACAAGCCAATCCCCCAGCGTCTGTTCATATTCTAGATTCTTTTTTTTTAATAGTTTGTTTGTTTGTTTATTTTAAGATTTTATTTATGTGACACAGAGAGAGAGAGAGATCACAAGTAGGCAGAGAGGCAGGCAGAGAGAGGGGGAAGCAGGCTCCCTTCTGAGCTGAGAGCCCGATGCGGGACTCGATCCCAGGACCCTGAGATCATGACCTGAGCTGAAGGCAGAGGCTTAACCCACTGAGCCACCCAGGCACCCCCATATTCTAGATTCTTGTAGAACCAAAGAGTAATTGAAAAAGTCTACCCATTAAATTTCTTACCCAGCGGTACATGAGCATGCATCCTTTCTCTCTAAAAGGATTAACCGATCCCTCCCTTTGGAGCCAGATTTGACGCCTCTGACATGTGACATTTGTACTCTTCCTGGAGAAGGAAAAAAAGAGGGCCCTTCTCTGACATATTGAAAAGGCCACATAGAGCCCATTTTCTCCAGGCATCCCCTTGATCCCACTCTGAGAACAAAGTTTGTGTTTCCAAACAAGTTAACTAGAAGTTCTCCAAAACTGCTTCCAGCTCCAGACTTTCGTGATTCTGTCTGGTGGTCACCAGCGAGGGTGGTAAGGGGAGATGCCACAGAGAAAACAGGGCTTACTCTGGGCCCTGGAGGAAGGGTCGTTCTTGGATAAATCAAGAAGAGGCAGTGAGACAGGAAGGAGGGCCTGAACAAAAGTTCTGAGGTGGGGACTTGCCTGTCGGTCGAAGTGATTCTAAATCACCTGTTTCTCTGAAGTGCAGGGCAGGTAGGAAAGAGAAGGCAGAGGGCAGACGCAGGAGCCTGGAAGGCCGAGCCCAGGAGGCAGAGCCCCTGGAGACTTGCAAGTGCGGAAGAGAATGAGTCCGCGCACGTGGATAAATGAAGTGTTAAGCTTTCTAGTTTCTACTATTAGGAGTCTGGCACCGGATGGTTCCAGCAGCTACGTGTAGCTACATGCAGGGAAAGGGAAGGACAAACTGGGGAGGTGGGAATGACCTCAGCACAATGTGGAGTTACGCCAGGGACTCTCAAACGGACACACCAGCCGACACCTTTCTGTGGTCTGGCCGTGTTGGGCAGGCAAGGGCATTCAGAAGTAAGCCCCACCCTTCTGTGACAACCCAAAACATCTCCGGACCTTGCCAAATATTCCCTGGGAGGCAGAATCCCCTCCAGTTAAGAGCCATCATTTTATGAGGATCCAAAGGGCAATCATTTCTGAAAGCCATCAATTTCCCTTTAGAGCAGCAAAGTCCAGAGGGAAAATGGGAAAGAGTTCATTGGCTTTGGTGATGGGAGTTCACAGGTACCTGCTAGAAAGCTCCTTTCAAATGGAGTTCAGAGGAACAGTCTAAAAAGGAGAACAACCAAGGGTGAGCTACCATCAAAAAGTCAGAAGCCTTGGTTTGGGACTTCTACAAGTCCATGTAAGAACAGGCTCCTATCCCCATGGGCTTCCAAAGGAAGGTCAGAGATTTAGAAGCTAAAATCTGCCCCCCCACCCAGTGTCCTTTACTATCACCCCCACAAAAAGTTTACCTGATGTTTGGTGACTAATTCCTGACCTCCCTAGGGTCCATCCTAGGGACAGATGTCGCCCAAAAGGACCATTGCAAAGATGGGCCAAGTGAGCGACAAAGTGTGGAGACTTCGGAGATTGGCTTAGGGTTGGCACTTACGGAATAATAAACCTAGCCTTTGAAGAGGCTAAACAAAGGAACCATTTGTCTACTCCAGCAGCTACAAAGGGACGTAGGTTCTGGAGGACTGAGGAGTAAAAGAACGCCGAGCTGGAGAGGAGGCTAACATTTAGTGGGTCGAGCCCAGACCCTCCGCCAGGACCTGAAGTCAGTGGGTAAGAGAGAAACCAAATATACTCAATGTCACACAGGGAATGTAGAGTCTAGGGTTTTAAGTTAAAAACATCTATTTTTTTTTTCCTTCTTGGTCACTTTAAGTGATGCAGAGTAGGGGTGGAAAGAGGGAGACAACATTTTAAAAACGTGCATTTTTTAAAATGCACCAAGATTTTCTTCGCTGCCTTTTTTGTTATCATTCCTACAAATGGACGATTGGCCAGATTTCATCTGCTCCTCTGCTGAAGAGCTTTCCAGTGTTCCTCTCACTGGGACACTGGCGTGAAAATGCTGGTGAGACCTTCCTTGTCTTTAACATTCCCTAGCTGGCTTGGGTTTGGATCTCATGGCCCTTCTTTCAAAATGATCTTTCTTCTGGAGATACAGATTTATCGTTTTCCCCTCTCTCCTCCCTCCTTGTCAGGCCCCACATGACTTCAGGGGGTTTTGAAATTATAAGCCAGCCTTCCCTGGTGGGGGGTTGAGGGTTTTCTTTCTCACCACCATGTTGAAACTGGTTGGGTCGCTGGGGTCCAGTTTCTGTCTATATTAGTCACTGCTCTTATC
Organism: Martes martes; assembly: GCF_963455335.1. Classification (NCBI taxonomy): domain Eukaryota; kingdom Metazoa; phylum Chordata; class Mammalia; order Carnivora; family Mustelidae; genus Martes; species Martes martes. The sequence goes on along the minus strand of NC_137891.1, from coordinate 13,299,204 downwards.
TGTCAAAGATCAACTCACTCGTAGGAAACTTCTCGGGGGGTGGGGGAGGAGATATTCAAAGAAGAGGGGAGATAGGAACCGGTGTTACATCATGTAAGTCACACGTTCTGAATCTCACCTTTTGCGTCTCTGGAAAGAGTAGAGAAAGTTGAATCAAATTGCTCATTCTTTCTGCACACCCTTCTTTTTTTCCCTCAGCCTAAAAGTGGCATCCACAAAGGCATTGTGAGAATATGTGTTTGTGAGAATTAATGATTCTTAATTTGTACCGTCCTGGAGGGAAGAATGTTCCCTGCGGTGACATAGTGTTCTCTTCCGGGAGAATCTCACTGGACTATTTACTTGGAGTCCCAACCCTGTGGGTGATCACAAAGCTGCCCTTCTGGAGACCTGCCTCTTCTTAGAACCCCAACAACACCCTAAAAAAGGAAAGACACAGCCTTAGAGTGTCCCTAGACCAGCAAACCAGGAATGTTTGCTCAACAGACACTTACTACTGATTTCCAAAAGGAGGTAGAAAGACCAAATTGTCCCTTAAATGGTATCCTTAAAAGATAAACCCCAACAGCATCTCTGGTTGATTAGGATTACAAACTCTTTCCATTCTCTGATTCCTTTATTTTTCTATTTTACATTTTTCCTTTCACAATGAGCAAGCACCACTTTGGTCATCTGCAAAGATATTATTCCTTTTAATCTCCCCAGCCGTGTTCAACCCAGCAAATGTCTACTCTAGATCAAGTGATTCTTAAAAATTTCTAAAAGACAATGGTGTCCCTGAGCCTGACGGAGATCTGATTTTCTGTTTCCTTGACTATAAAATGGGAGAGCCCCTACTTCCTTTGGAGGAACGAAACCACGCCAGGCTGTTACTTGAAAGTAACACCCCAGGTGATGTCACCAAACTGGGGGAGAGTGAGATTGAGCCTGGGGTTCACACATCTTCAACTGGTCCCACACCAGGCTGTATAATTCAATAGTCAGACATTAAGATAGGACATATGGACCATCTTCAACAGCTTTCAAAAACTATCCTCTGAGGTCAAGCTAAACCTACTTTTGCTGTTGTTGTTTGATTAGGTTGGATGGTTTGGGGTTTTGTTGTTTTTGTTTTTGTGTGTCCTTGGATTGTAGTCAGTTAACCTCCAGCAGAGCAAAGACCAAAGTGCCAGATTCCTGGGAAACCTCCCCAAGAGGCCTCTTGCAGGAAGGATCTCCTGTTGCCAAATTTCCTGAGGATATACCTAGGTGATCAGACACTGTCAAGCATCCTGCTCATCATAAAGAGAGGACTTGAGATACTCACACCCACGAAACATACAACGTCAATTCCCTTCACATTTGCTGCAAGCTTTATGGCCCAGTTGTTTCCGTAGGGAAACTTCTTTAACAAAATATTCTATTACACTCTTTTCCAGTGGACACTCAAATGCCCCTCCCCCATCAGTATCAAAATATCTGGCTGTTGTTCACTAGACCTGTTTTTGGAGGGAAAAAAGGTTTTGTTGTTTTTCTTTTTTTTTTTTAATTAATAACAAGACACAAATAGCCATCCCCTTCCGCTGTGCCTCGCCTTCCCCAAAGAATCCAAGATCTTGCTTTAAAACTCGATGGTTAGGACATGATGGGTTTCTAAGACGTAGGGGCTAAATCTTGTTCTGCTGCTTTAGAGTTTCGTTGGACATTTTTTTTTTCGTGTCTGTACTTGTTAATTATTACGTGTTTTCCAAAAATAGCATCAGTTCTCCGTGGGGTGATATTCATTGTCGATAAGTAATGATGGATTTATTTTCACCACTGCTTTTGCGGTCGAACAGCTGCCTCTGAGCCCTTTTTCCTTCCAGTAATTCCTCTTCCTTCCTCTCCTTTGCAGCGGGCCTGAAGGAGTCGGTAGGGAGGGAGCTGGAAACTCGTTTTAAGGAGCCGCCCCATCCTTCGCCCCACAAGAAACCCTGCGCTCCAGATGCCCCTGCCCCCAACCAACCTTCCTCCCTCAGTTGGCATCCGGACGCGGTGATCTCGGCTGCCAGTAGAGGGCACACTTACTTTACTTTCGCAAACCCCGGCGCGCGTGAAGCCCCGGGAGGGGACGGGGAAAGACGCTTTGCAGCAAAACCTTGACTAGGGATTGGTCGGTCCCTTCCCAGGCGTTTGCGGCAAAGGCCCAGAGGCCGGAATAATTTGCAATCCTTAAAGTCAAATTGCGCTGTGCGCTTGATTTGGAGGAAGTTGCTACTCATTTAACAATTGAACGCTGAGCTGCAAACTCAACGGGTAATAATTTATCTCAAACACGCTCTGCAAGATCTCCTCCCCCCTCCCCGAATTTTCTTCTGTTTGGAATGGGGGTGGGGGGAAGGAAAAGTTTGCTTAAAATGCTTTTGGGTGTGGGACCACGGTGGGAAGATTCCCTTTGTTTTCAATGCCCCCGTGTAAAGCAAAATAGCAAATCCCGAGGGAATATGATTATATATTAAATGCAGATTCACTTAGGGAGCGAATAAATCATGCGCCGTGTTGGGTAACATTCTGGGTTGAAATGTATATAGATTGAACACTGTGGTGTTCAGAAAAAAATTTAAAGTCAGTGGACTAGGAAATTAATGCTTGAAATTTGGCCAATGTTTAATTGACCCAAGACTCATCAAAAAGACATGGAAGTAATATTTGTCTCCTCTTACTTTGATAAGAATCGATGCATTTTTTGTTTTTATTTTATTTTATTTTATTTTATTTTATTTTGCATGATCTCGATTCCAATAATAAAGTGGAAAGAGGACACAGAAAGGAAGTAAATGCCCGGTTTGTCCGAGGAGGAAAGAGTTAACGGTCCTCTTCACCAGGGTCTCTGCAAACTCCCAAGGCCGGGTCCTCCAGCTCGTCTCCTCCCTCGCCTTCTGGGAACTCCAGTCCCGAGGTTTGCGGGGGGAGTCCCCCCCTAAAAAAAATTCTCGCGTCTAGCGCCTTTGATTCCCCCCAAACCTGGGAACCCCAGACTGGTGCAAACTGGCGCCACGGGGCGCAAAGAGGATTTGTCTCTTTTCTGAAACCTGGCTGCGGAATTGGGAACTCCCGAGTGAGAGGCGTGGGGGTGGGACACCGGTGCAGACCGGCGGAAAGCGGGCGGGGGAGGGTCCTCCGCCGCGCGCACCCGCAATCGCGCTCCTCCCTAACTCCAGTTGGGGAGTACGCAGGAAAGGTCTCAGGGATTAGCGCGTCCTCGGGGAACAGCCGGCTCCCGCCGACCCCACTGTAGGTCTGCGTGGGATGGGCGGGGCCGAGGGTGTCTGCTGCTTAGGCAGCAAATTGAAGGATTCATTCGCGGTGGAAGGTACCCAATCGCGATAGATCGCTGCGGGCATATAAGGCATAACACCGCAGGCAAATGCAATGGGTGTTTATTCATAATGCGCTCTCCAGGTATACGCGGCAGTGGGTTGCTGAGTTATTTTAATATTCCAGGCATCATTTTCCTCCTTATATCTCTTATCATTTATCCCCATCGACACTAATACCCTACACACTCAGAGCGCGCGTCCATAAATACCCCTGCTTCCTTCCCGTCTTCATAGGACTGATTTTCCAAACGCTGCTCTGTCCCCAGCCTTCGGGAGGCGCCCGTCCGCCCGGGACGTGCGTGGCGGGGCGGCGGGTACATGGTGTATGCTGTGTTGAAGGCTCAGCTGTTCCGCCTGCGATGATTTAAGCACGCAGGACAAGTATGCGGTTTGTCAAACCGAGCGCTGCGCCAGAGGAGCGGCGCAGAAAGGGAGAGGGTTTGAGCGGGAGCAAAAGAAAATGGTAGGTGCGCAGTTAATTCAAGCTGCGCTCTGACTGTTTACATCCGATAGCTCCGCGCACTGGAGTGCCAGGCCGAAAGGGCTGAGTCTCCTCCCCGCTCCCCCACCCCCGGCCCTCCCTCCGCAGAATCGGCCCTCCTCGGTTCCCAAAGAGGAGGGCGGGGGAGAGAGAAAAAAGATCCTCTCTAGCGAATCCCCGCCCACCGGCCCTTTATATGCGAGGGTCTGCGCGGCCGAGGACCCCCGAGCTGCGCTTCTCCGCGCTGCAGTAGCTGCCGCCGCCGTCGCTGCGCCCTGGCCGCCGCCTGGCTTCCAGCCGGCCTTGGGAAGGGCAGGGCTATTCAGAGCTTGGCGGGAAAAAGAGAACAGAGGGGGGCGGGATCGTGCTAGCAATATAAAACCCGGTTTTCAGGCTTTATCCGACTCGCTGTAGTAATCCCAGCGAGAGACAGAGGGAGCGAGCGGGCGCGCCCGCTAGGGTGGAAGTGCAGAGCGAGCCGAGCGAGCCGAGCGAGCCGAGTGGCGCTCCGGGCGCCCGGGGGAGAGAGATCCGGAGCGAAAAGGGGCTTCGCCTCCGGCCCAGCCGCCCCCACCCCACCCGGCCCGCCGACCCCTGCCAGCCGGGCACAGCCCCCCGCCGCACCCACGAAACTTTGCCCGTTGCCGCGGGCGGACACTTCCCCTGGAACTTACAAGACCCGAGCGAGAGCGCGACTCTCCGGACGCGGAGGGGCTATTCTGCCTATTTGGGAAGACACTTCTCCCCGCCGCTGCCCGCGACCGGCTCCTCTGAAAGGCGCTCCTCGCTGCTTTTTGGACGCTGGATTTCCTTCGTATAGTGGACAACCCGGTAAGCACCTGGATCTATTTGTCTTTTTAATTATTTTCCCTACCGCCTTAATGCAATGCCGCGACGAGTCGAAGTCGAATGCCCGAATTGGGGTGTCGTCTCAGCCATTCGTGAGCTATTGACACTTTTTTCAGAGTAGTTGTGGTAGCTCGGGGTGGGGTGAGGACGAACCGGAGCTGGATGGGGGAGAGTGGCTTGTCAAGATGGGAGGGGAGAAGGCAGAGGGACAACGGGTGCGTTCCTAAAACTCGTCTTTAGAGATTTTTGCTTATTTTGCTTATGTGTATTGACGCTGCCCCCGACCAGCTGGACATTCCTGCTTTATTGCACTAATTGCTTTTGCTGGGGGGGGGGGGGGTTGCTGTACTTCGCGGTGGACAGAGCCCTGTGCATCCTGAGCTCCTGGGAGTAAGAATTACAAATTGCGTGTGGGAGCCAGAGAGCTCCGCAGCCGCTGACTTTTCCGCGTCTCGGAAAGGGCATTTAAATTTCATCTTACCGCATTTCTGACAGCCGGAGACAGACACTGCGGCGCGTCCCGCCCGCCGATCCCCGCGACGTTTTCCATTCACCCCCTGCTCCTTTTAAGAAGTTGGCATTTGGCTTTTTAAACGAATAATAAAAATAGGGATCTTGGGCTTCCGAGGTACTGGTTGGGACTGGGTGTTGTTGGGGAGGCGCAAGGACCAAGGAAAGGGAGGCTGGGCAGGGATGTGTCCGATTCTCCTGGAATCAAGGACTTGGGGGAAGCGAGGGCAAATCTCCGCACTCATCCTTGGCTCCCCCGCCGCCGCCCCTGGTGTCCCCCGTGCCCCTGAGATGCGGAGGGACGACTAGGAGCGGGACTCGGGGCTTTTCCAGAACAGCTGCTACCCTCGGCGGGTGAGGGGAAGACTCCCGACTCCGGGCGCGGAATCGCAGCAGGGGCTCTGGCGCAGTTGCGTCGCCGTATTGGGTGTTGAAGGGAGGTGCCCTTGTTATTATCTAACACCCCCTTTTATTTATTGGGGGGGGTTACGGCCGGCGTATAGGCTCGCCCCACCAGCCGGCGAGAGACACGGAGAAAAGCCGGCGGAGGAAGGAAGGGGGGCGCGCTGGGGGGTGGGGATGGAGGGGCGGCGAGGGGGGGCTGGGAAGGGCGGCGGCGCCCGCGGGGGAAGGAGCGCGGCGAGGGCGCGAGTGGGAACGGGCGCGGCGCTGAGGGGCCCGGCGAGGGAGGGGGCCGCGCGCTGCCGCTCCCGCCGCGGCGCCTCTCGCCTTCTCCTTCAGGTGGCGCAAACTTTGCGCCTTCGGGTTTGGCGGATTGTGTTCCCCGCTGCCGCCTCCCCCGGCCGCTTAACGAAGCTAAAGCCGATTTCGATTGCTCGGCGGCGGCGGGGCGGACTCCCGGCCTTCGCGCTCCGGGCTCCAGGGGGAGACGCCATCTCCGCGGGCGCTCCGCAGCTGGTTCGCCAAGTGTGTGTCCCAGATAGCAGGGGGCCACCTGGGGGAGGGGGGTAAAAGGGTGCCCTTCTTCCCGCCACCAGCCCCCTCTGGCTAGCGCTCGAAGGGGAGCGAGGGGTTCGGCATCCGGGAGCGCGCTGCGCCGGGCTGCACCCACCCAGACCCTCTTAACTCAAGACCGCCCCCCCTTTGTGTGCCCCCCTCAGCAGGCTGCCGCGATGCCCCTCAACGTCAGCTTCGCCAACAGGAACTATGACCTCGACTACGATTCGGTACAGCCTTATTTCTACTGCGACGAGGAGGAGAACTTCTACCAGCAGCAGCAGCAGAGCGAGCTGCAGCCGCCGGCCCCCAGCGAGGATATCTGGAAGAAATTCGAGCTGCTGCCCACCCCGCCGCTGTCCCCGAGCCGCCGCTCGGGGCTCTGCTCGCCCTCCTACGTTGCAGTCGCGTCCTTCTCCCCCAGGGGGGACGACGACGGCGGCGGCGGCAGCTTTTCCACCGCTGACCAGTTGGAGATGGTGACCGAGCTGCTGGGAGGGGACATGGTGAACCAGAGCTTCATCTGCGACCCGGACGACGAGACCTTCATCAAAAACATCATCATCCAGGACTGCATGTGGAGCGGCTTCTCGGCCGCCGCCAAGCTGGTCTCTGAGAAGCTGGCCTCCTACCAGGCTGCGCGCAAAGACAGCAGCAGCCCGAGCCCCGCCCGCGGGCCCGGAGGCTGCTCCACCTCCAGCCTGTACCTGCAGGACCTGAGCGCCGCCGCCTCCGAGTGCATCGACCCCTCCGTGGTCTTCCCCTACCCGCTCAACGACAGCAGCTCGCCCAAGCCCTGCGCCTCCCCGGACTCCACCGCCTTCTCTCCGTCCTCGGACTCTCTGCTCTCCTCGGCCGAGTCGTCCCCGCGGGCCAGTCCCGAGCCCCTGGCGCTCCACGAGGAAACACCACCCACCACAAGCAGCGACTCCGGTAAGCTGAACCCCTCCTGGCCTTTCAAAGGGGGCGACTGGGTCTCTTAAAGATTTTTCTCGGGCTGCTCATTCAACTGGCCACTTCAGCTGACCCAGCCTTTTTTCTTTTCTCAGATTTGGGAAGGGAAATATTAGATCTGGAAGAATCTGGGAGCTCATCATCCCGGAACACTGGGCTTTAGGGTTCCTTCCCATCCCTTCTAAGACTGCCCCCCTTGGCCAGCCCCCTCCTCTCCCTCCCTCCCCTTAGGAATTTCATTTGGGTTTTTAAATCTTCTAGCTTATCTTGCAACTCAATCCACTCCCTCTTACTTTTCTTAAGCATTTTAATTGCCCTGGAGTGGGGGGGGTGTCAGGGTGTGTGTGAAGGGGGATAAGTGAGGATTGATCCCTGAGAATGAATGAATTGCCTCCCTCTTATGTTCTAAGAAACTGTTGGGATTTCGGAGACTACAGATCCACCAAAAAATAGACCAGGGGAGTGGACAGAGGCAGAGTAGCCTCCCCACGGGGTGCTGTGAACCAGTGAGCATGCCTCAAGGACTGATGGGCTGAGGATTTGGGATCTGTTTAGCCTGTTTTGAACACTTAAAAGCAAATCCTTGCCAAAATTGGACTTTTTTCCTTCCTCCACCCCTAGAACTTTTTGGCAAAGCCGCAAGAATTTTTTTTTTTTTTTCTTTTTGCACTTCCAGTAAAATAGGGAGTTGCTAAAGTCCTACCAAGAGATTTGGAGCTATTATTTGCAATACCTGAAGAGTTCTTGGTAAAAATCCCTTAAAAATAGGAGGTGCTTGGGAAATGTGCTTTGCTTTGGGTGTGTCCAAAGCCTCATTAAGTCTTAGGTAAGAATTGGCATCAACGTTTTATCCTGGTAAATTGTAATTCTCTTGTCTGTGCCATAAACCTAGCTGTCATTCTCCCTTTCTGACTCGGGCCTTCGTGGCAAGAAGAGCAGGACTGATAGGCTAGTTGGTTCTCTGGGGATGACTTGGTGCCAGGGCTCTTTCTCACATAATAATGCCTTCTATTTACACAGCATTCATTTAATCTAGTCATTGATAGCTTTAAGGAAACGTGGCTAACCGGGTGGTTTCTATTTCCTTTCTTAAAGAGGAAGAACAAGAGGATGAAGAAGAAATCGATGTTGTTTCTGTGGAAAAAAGGCAGCCCCCTGCCAAAAGGTCAGAATCGGGGTCACCCTCGGCAGGAAGCCACAGCAAACCCCCTCACAGCCCGCTGGTTCTTAAGAGATGCCATGTGTCCACCCATCAGCACAATTACGCAGCGCCCCCCTCCACCAGGAAGGACTATCCAGCCGCCAAGAGGGCTAAGTTGGACAGTGGCAGAGTCCTGAAACAGATCAGCAACAACCGCAAATGTGCCAGCCCCAGGTCTTCAGACACAGAGGAGAATGACAAGAGGCGGACACACAACGTCTTAGAACGCCAGAGGAGAAACGAGCTGAAACGGAGCTTCTTTGCCCTGCGTGACCAGATCCCAGAGTTGGAAAACAATGAAAAGGCCCCCAAGGTAGTCATCCTTAAAAAAGCCACCGCATATATCCTGTCCGTCCAGACAGAGGAGCAGAAGCTCATTTCAGAAAAGGACTTGTTGCGGAAGCGGCGAGAACAGTTAAAACACAAACTTGAACAGCTAAGGAACTCTGGTGCCTAAGTCCACCTATTGGAGGGAGGAACTGGAATTGCTCATGAATTCTCATTTGTTACTAAGAGAAAGTAAGGAAAAAGGTTCCTTCTGACAGAACTGTAGCAACCTCTCCTATCTGAACTTTTTTCAAATGCATGTTCAAGTGCAACCTCACAACCTTGGCTAAGTCTTAGGATTGAAAGGTTTAGCCATAATGTAAACTGCCTCAAATGGAACTTTGGGCATAAAAGAACTTTTTTTATGCTTGCCATCTTTTTTTTTTTCCTTTAACAGATTTGTATTTAAGAATTGTTTTTAAAAAATCGTAAAGTTTACCCCATTTCCCCATGTAAATATGGCCATTAAATGTAAATAACTTTAATAAAACGTTTATAGCAGTTATACAAGAATTCAAACCATGTATTATAAACCATAATTTTTTTTATTTAAGTACATCATCCTTTTTAAAGTTGATTTTTTCTATTGTTTTTAGAAAAAATAAAATACCTGGCAAATATATAATTGAGCCAAATCTTAGAAGTTGTGAGTGTTTTGTTTCTTTTCTTGCCTTTTTTTTTTTCTTTCCATTCTCTTTCCATCAATTCCGAGTCCCACCATTTCGCCCTCAAGGGAATGAATTTACAAAGATGGGAAAAGAAGTTATTTAAGAAAGGGCAAGGGCTTTTCTTTGTTAAAATGGGTCTGGGGCTTTAAGGTCTTTATTTTCTCAGGGTTATAAGATGCTTCCTGGAGATTTGTGATAGGGCCAGAGTTGCTACATGAAAGAATGAACAGGCGGTAGACTGGTGAGAAGGCAAAGGGATGCCAGCAGCTAAAGATAAGTTAAGTATACAAAGGGGTAAGGGCTGGGGGTGGGAGGAAGATGAAGAAGAAACTCCAGCTGGGTTAACCCATGCCACCCCACTGCTGCTTAACTACTATTACCAGGTGCTAGGCCCTTTGCTCAGGTTATCTCCAAAGTGCTCCAGGAGGCAAGTTAGTAACGCTGTTTTACAAACAATGAAATAGAGAGATTCAGAGGGCTTTTGCAACTTCTCTGGGGCCACACAGTCAGAGGCTGCCTCCAAAGTCCCCCGTTCCATTGAAAAATACTTATCACTTCACTATTATGACTTAGTTCATCCTGGGTCTAAAGTGCTAAGGCCAGGAATGCTTTTGCTTTGGGGTCTGATGGACCGACTCGAGTAATAGCCATACTAACCTACTTATGTGTCAGGCATTCTTAGAAGCATTTTCCTTGCAATAATTCCACTGCAAACCTATGAAGGAAATCAGCCCAATGTTGATTTCCCTATAATAGAAGGGGAAACTGAGGCGCAGGAAGGCTCAGCTATGTGCCCAAAGCCCACCGATAATGAACAGTAGAGCCAGGATTCAAACCCAGGCAGTCCACTGATAGCCTGTGCTCGAACACCCTGCCAACAAGCCAGTGGGAATAAACGGGCCACTCATAAGAACAGGGGTTAGACCAATCTAGTGGGTCACGTGCCATAAATCTCAACATTTAGGCCCTATAGGACATCAGTTCCCCTTTTGTTTGTTTCATTTTGTCATTTTGTTGTTCATTGTTTCATGTTTTTCTTTCTCTGAGAAACCCACAAGTCATTCACTCCTACCTTAGCCATTTGTTAAATGCAATTCACCCCGTTTCTCCTGGGAAGCAGCCAGTTTGGAATGCTACTGCTCGGATCATAAAATAAAACATACTTACTCTTTGTCACATGAGTCATTATTTTGGAAACGACAAACTCCCCTTCCTTCCAGCCTCTTTGACACATGGACACTCATGACACATTGTCATCATTAGAACGGCATTATTAATTATAAGCCTTCGCAAACCCAGGGTCTGAACCGGAAACGAGAACATCATTACATAGGCAAAAGGAGGTTACTATCGCTGTTTTAATTATCTCGTTGTTCCAGCCTCAAGAGTAGATCCTCAATCCTGTACTGTTTTTAGAGCTTTAACCCACCACCACCAGCACCAACCACCACCTCATACATCAATAAATAATTACTGTCTTTGGTTCTGAACTCTAGAACCATTTACTTAAGCCCTTGATGTCTGTTTCTGGATTTTTATTTTGGATCCCAAGTCCCACCCTAACAGTTTCATGTAGTCACACCCTATACCCTAAATTCAAAGGGAGATACAATCTATAGAAGTTGAACAGTTCAAAGTGTTAAAAAGCGGGGGCGATGTTAAAAGATTCCCTCTTTGCCCCTTTGTGGCTGGAGTGCCGCTCTGGAGTGACTCACTTGAGAACAAGGAAGGTGTTAATTTGATCACTAAGTCCAGGCAAGCCAGCAGAAAAGGAGAGTGTTCCTCGCTGGGAAAACAACTCCCTGTTCCAAATAATCAGGAAACAACTTGGGGATGCAGAGCTTGGCTGTGGGGATGGAAGGGAACCATTCCAACTATTAGTCGCCCCCTCAGGTTTATGAAGGAAGAGTAAGGTCAGAAAACAGAGCAGATGCCACCTTCTTTCCAGAAAGTCAGGCTGATCTTGACCCCAACACAAATGGGCTCTCAGAGCCAGCCCGGGAAGTCCCCACGGTCGGTCTGTGCCATTGTTCAATCTATTTTGTAGATGACCGTAATCAAGAGTAGGAGATGGAGAGGAGGAGCTTGCAATTTGGTCAAGAATATACAGGAAGGAATGAGCTACTACTGACTGTGCCTCCTACCCAGGATGATGTCCAGGAATTAATAGCTACTAGGGGACTCTGGGGATGATTTTGTTTAGGGATGGAATGCATAAAGAGGAAGGAAGCGTTCTTTCATTGCTGCCATTTGGAAGCAACAAAGGAGATCCACAATATAAAAACAATCAACTTTTTAAATGAACAAAGTTTTCCAAATTGCAGCCTAACTAGAGCTCTCTGCTGATGTTTAAGACAAATTCTGGCACAAAGCTTGGGAAAGAGGACAACAAGTGTTAGGGGGTTTTCTGTGGTTGGTTTGTAATAGTTTATGATTGGCTCAGTCAGTAATAATTTTTTTAGCATACACGCTAGGGGCCCCTGCTGTATTTCTTCCCAACAATAAATAATCCTTAGGCTAGAAAACATTGAAGGGTATCCCACAACACGATCTATAAATGCACTGGTAGCTTCGCAGAAGGCTCGTCTTTTAAGGTTATAGACCATTACAGACCTATTTCAAAGGAGAAGGAGGGTAAAAACAAGCTAATAGGATGAGAACAGAGACACATTAAAAAAAAATAAAAGGAAAAAGACTCTATACCCACCGCTAAGACTGTAGCAATAAACTTTCTTTAGTCTAGATCCTTCAGGAGAGAGTTTAGACTAATTCCAAATTTAGAAGAAACTCCCAAGAATATTTGCTTTCTCTAATTGGTTGGAGGTGACTCTAAATGACTCTTGAGTTGATTTCGCATTTTGTTTTTAATTTTATTTCTTTCAGTATTGGTCTATGCTAAGAAGACATAGTTGAGGGGAACCAGTGTTACTGGGATGCAGATCCTCTGAGATTAAAAGGAATGTTCTTTGTTTTTAAACAATGCCTGGGAGCTCAGCCACAAACCCCCAAACTTTCTTCCCACTGTCACCCCATCAACCGATCAAGAGATAAAACAAGCCAGTCAGGGGTCTCTGGGGGTGGAGAAAGGGAGTTGGGGAGAGAGAATTAACCTTTCTTACACACCTACTATCTGCTAAACTCTCCATCTCACAGATCCTCACAACAGCCCAGCTGGAGAGTGATTGTTGAATGTGACAATACTGAAGTTTAGACAAGTTCAATAGCTCTCCCAAAGGCACACAAGTACCAACAATAAATACAACAACAATGGTGGTTAATGTTTACTGCATGCCAACACTTCACATGCATTATCTTATTTCACCCCCAACGCAACTCTTAAGAGATGAATTCTGTTTCTAATCCCCATTTTATATATCAAGAGATGGAAATTTTGAGAGATTAAGCAACTTGACTTCATTCACAGAACTGGCAAAATGGTGACAACAGGAATTATTCATCTGTTCATAAATATTAATTAAGCACCTACTGTGTGCCCACAACCCCGTGATGCTCGTGGGCAGAGACACGTAGATAAGGTCCCAGCCCTGAGTCACCTACCTACTAGTAGAGAACAAAGAAAACTGATAATCAGACTAGGAGATTTTACAAACACTTTTAGAGCAGGTTGGAGTTGAAACTCTCGCTGAAAACCCCACCCCTTGCCCCTGGAGGGAAAGTGGAATCAAGGCTGGAGCTCAAGGAAAGCTGGAAGAGGAACAAAGAGAAGAATCATCAGAGGGATGGAGGGAAGGTAGGAAAAAATGGTGTCAATGAAGCCAGGAGGAAGGTCTTCTACAAAATCAGAAAGGGCAGCAGTGCACAGAGAATCGTCCGTTGGTTAGACTTTCCAACACGGAAGCATCTTCTTAGCGACGCCTCCTCCCCAGGGCGACCCCCCCCCCCGCCCCCTTTCTTCATGCCCTTCATTCAATCCATCACTTCAAACAGCTGGCCGCTGCTTTCCCTCACATCCTGCCCTCCTGCAATACCTTCTCCAGGAGTTCCCAAAGCGTGATCCCTAGACCATTGGCATCCGCATCACCTGTGAATTTGTTGCAAATGGAAACACACAGTCCCCTGAATTAGCCCAGGAGTAGGTCCCAGGAAAGTGTGTTCTATCAAGCCCTCTGGGGCTTGAGAACGTTGGAGGACCACTGCCTTCCCCATCACTGCCGTCCCAGTGATTTTTCGAAATCACAAATATGGATAGGCTCCTGCCATGTTTGAAACCCCCTCGGAGGGTTCCTGCTACGGTTCAGATGAAGTCCAAAGTTGTTCTACACCTACGAGGTCCTCCACACACTGCCTTCTGCTCCCTCACAGGTCTTGTCGTCACTCCAGTTTCCCTATGTCCTGTGAGATTTTTCAGACACTTTGCCCCCTCGGGTGACCCACCACCCACCCAATCCACCAATACTGAGCCTACAGGCCTGACATGTTTTCACTCATCTTTCATTGCTCACCTTCCAGTATTTGCTGACCACGGAGACAGGGTTCCTTAGAGGACTTGGATGACGTGTCCAAACACTTCCCACCCTTTACAGACATCACTCGTCCTGCTTTGAGAGATGGAACCACATGGGTCCTGTAAACCCTCACCCAGCACCAATGTAAATGCCTGACGTCAAACAGGGACCAGACTATTCCTTCACGAATGGCCAAAAGAAGAGTCTTTTTCTTTTTTTTTTAAAGATTTGATTTATTTGAGAGAGTGAGCAGGAGAGCACTAGCAGGGGGGAGGGGGCAGGGGGTGAAGCAGACTCCCCATTGAGCAGGGGGCTCCATCCCAGGACCCTGAGATCAAGACCTGAGCTGAAGGCAGACGCTAAACCAACTGAGCCACCCCGGTGCCTGCAAAGAGCCATTTTAAAACAACGTGGAAACATTTCTCACTAACCTTTTCAAATGTGTAGCTGTGAGGATAAGGAAAGATGGATACATCCAGTAAAGACAATTTTTATTTGGTTTGCTGGGCTGGAGTGGCTTTTGACTTTATCTTGCCAAAGACAGAAGAGATAATTCATTTGTATGCTGATGGTGCAGAGCCGAAAAGGGGAGAATGGAAGATACAGGAGGAAAGGGGGATGAAGCAGGCATAGCCACTTAAAGGGCAGCTTCCCTCTTTATCTGCCCTCTACCAATCTCCTGGAGTTCCAAAGGCCTTCACCCTAGTGTGGAATGTGAGTGAGCTAAGGTGACGGGGGTGCATTCCAGACAGGGCCACTCCTGCAGACAGCGATTCCTCCAAGCAGTGACGCAAAGGCCAGCCCAGGTCTCCTCCTCCAGGCTCCCGGGGGCTCTGCTCTTGCTCTCTCACAGGCCATGTTCACTTGCGTTAGAAATCACCTGTTGCACTCGGTTTCTCTCTTGCTAGACTCTGAGATCCTGGAGAATAAGGTCTCTGATGTTCTCCCTCATCACTGCACCCCACAGGGTAGGCACATGTCTAATATACAAAACTGCGTTGAGTGAATGAGTGAGTGTTTCAACACGTGAATGAATGAATGCATGCATTTGCCGTACATTCTAAGTGTCTACTTCCTGGGGCCGTCAATCTTTCTCACTCTGTTCAATCCTTTGCTTTGTGCTCAGCTCATATGAAATCGATCCCCCCTCTGATGTCGACCTAATTCGTTGTGGAGGGCAGGAGACTCAAGGATAGCTTCTCTGAGTCTACAGGTCAGGGTCTCTACATCACCAGCTGCAGAAACTCAGCTTAAATCGGCAAATGAAAAAAAAAAACAAAAACAAAAAACAAAAACAAAGCGAAGACAAAAAAGTACACATTAACTTATGCAAATGAAAAAAGCCCAGGAGTGGCTGGATCTAGGGGCTTTAAGGGTAACTTAAGGATTCTTTCTGAACCCTCATGTCAGTCAGGAGCTCCCTACCCCGACCTGGGGCAAAGATGGCTGCCTGCACGGGCAGAAAGGATTCTGATTACTCTCCTGGGATTACATGCCTGCCCTGAGGCTGGTGGATCCCTTGGTTCCCAGCCCCCTTTCTGCGGTAGAGCTTTGACGGACAGCCCCATCCAGCAGGAGGACCGGCAATCCCTAAAAGGAAAAGACGGGGCACGCAAAAAGAGCAGGTGTTCCCCAGACTGACTCACAGAATAATCATGGTGCTAAGCGTCTCAGAGCTCCCTGGAAGAACCCAGGTGTTTAAAAAACCCCCACTAACTCTCAAAATTGCCTGAAGAATCTTTTTTATAAAATAAAGATCCCCAGAATCTACCTCAGAGCTACAAAACCAGAGTGTCCAGAGAGTGGGGCCTAGGAGCCTGTATTCTTTTCAAAGTTCCACAAGTGACAGGAAAGAACAAGTAGGTCTGGGGACGAATGTCAGAGCTGAAGGCACCTCGCTTCTGAAGTCTCCCAGACCTGAGTTCCGAACTGGCTGTGCTGCCCGCTGGCTCTGTGACCTGGGCCAAATGACTCTGCCACTCTGAGCCTGACTTTCCTAATGGACGGGGAGAAAGAGAAGAAAGGGTTGGCCAGGGGTGTATGGGAATCATACCTCCTGCTGGGCTTTTGAGAGAATTAAATGAGGTACCATATGAGAAACAGTGTGGCTCAGATGCAGTAAAAGAGAATTTCCTCTCCTTCTTGCCCCTTCCCACCCCTCCATTTCCATGTGTCACCAAGTCCTTTAGATTCTACCTTCGAAATACCTCTCGGCTCCTGGCCGCTGCTACCACCTTCTTTTCACCCACCATTATCTTTTGTCTGGGTCTCTAGTAGCTTCTCACCGCCTCTGGTCTGGTCTCCACAAAGGCCCAGGAATGGCCTTCAAAAGATGGCTGACTGGATCGTTGTCCGACCTGCAAGAATTTAGCAGCTCTTCTTACTCCGACTGTAAAGTACATGTATCTTCATATCCGTTCCTGACCTGCCCCCAGCTTATCCGTCTGGCCTCAAGCCACATCACTCCCTCAGGTATAAGCTCCAGCTACACTGAGACAATTGCCTTTCTTCTGAACTGCCAAGCACATGCTCTCCTCAGGACCTCTGCTCTCATTCTGCCCTCGGTCTGAAGACTCATCTCCACCATGTCTCGTTCTGAACGTCACCTCTTCAGAGAAGCCCTCCCTGATCTCTGCTTCCTTTGTTCCTTTTTCCATGCTTATCTTGTTCCCAGGAGCTATTAGCAGTGAAGCACTGTGACTCTTTTGTGGTCTGTTCTGTGTTATCTCACAGCATCCCCAGGAGAGGAAAGCACTCACTTCCTCATCAGCATACTGAGATTCGGGACCATCAGGTAACTGTCTCAAGGTCATATAGCAAAGCAGTGTCGGTGCAGCAAGTCAACCCTAGGTCATTTGATTCTGTGTCACCGCGTTCCTCCACTGCCGCTGCTTCTACGCTGAAATCGCCTATGACCTCCTCTTGCTTCCCCGTTGGGATTGGAGCTGCTTGCTTATGTGTCTTGCTACTACCAGTGCTTAGCGCTGACTAAGCACATCGAAGAGAGTCAATTAATGTTGCTAAATAAATGCAGCCAATGCACTCATGTGCCAAGACCCATGGCCAGACAGAGACTGCTGACACGTGTATATCCCAAGGAATGTGTCCCTGCCATGCTGTTTGAGGTTGGGATATGGGACCTGGTGAGGTCAGGAGCTAGAGGCAACCTTGGGCTTTGCTTTCTAGATGAAGCCCCCAACGAAGATACAGTCTTCCCAAGAAGTTTCTGGTGAACTAGTTTCAGCTAGTTTCTGGCGAATTTGGTTCCAGACTTCAGGTCTTTTGAGCTAAAAGATTGGTTTCCTTGCGTTACCTGAATCCAGGATAACTTCCTAAGGTAGGGGCAATTTACATCCAGCCCAGTTCTCAGTAATCCCACCTGCAGACTTCCCCAGTCTACAAATACTTATTGGGTATCTCCTACATACAGAGTAGGCACCAGTGTGGAAGAAATCAATTTAACAATGTAGTAAAGAAGCATGATGTTGAGTGAGTATTTACACAAATAATTAAGTAAATAAATTCAAACACCCAAAGCAGTGAGAAGAATAGTTTTTAGGGGACTGTCTAACAGCCTAGGGGTTCAAGGGACATGTTCAGCCAAGACATGGAGGATGGGTATGGGTTAGTCAGGCCAAATATTCTGAGACCCTACAGTGGGAGCAAAGAAGACATGCTCAGGGCACCCAGAGCAAGCTAGAATGGAAGGAGCGGATAGCAGGAGAACACCCCTGGATGAAGCCCGGGGGTGGGTCCCAAGCCAATCACCCAGGAACCTCACGAAGGCATTTAGGTTTTTGTCTGAGGACAGACTGCAGTGGAGGAGTTCCCGTCATTCTCCCCAATGTTTGTTGGATCCTCTGGTCATTGGTGACACCATCCCCACAGCCTTGGGTGTGGTCAAGAAGGCATAGTGCTGACTTTCTGTACTGCCCTTGCCTGTACCCATTTTGTATCTTTATCTGTAACATAGATCGGGAAGCCTAGACCAGGCAACCAGAAATATTAAGCTCTTTGCAACAGGGTCATAACAATAATAACAAAAATAATAACAACAGTGACATGTATCAAGGATTTCCTATGAGCCCAGTACTGCGCAAAACGCCATGCATGATTTTCCTCCTTGAATCTTCATGACCACCACGTGAATAGGAAACAATGATCATTCCCATTTTACAGATGAGAAAAAAGACTCTAAGAAAAATTAAATAAATGACTCAAGGGTCCCAAGGGAAGAGGCGGAAGAGAGAGCGTTCAAGCCCAGGTCTGCTCCACTCCCTGGCCCGGGTCCTCAAGCACCATAGCACACGGCCACAATCCCTCACAAAGTCCTGAAGCCCCAGAAATCACAATGGTCTGGGCCAGTCTATTTTTAAGGCTGTTCCAGGCGCTTTGAAGTTTTAACAAAGGACCCCATGTGACACCGGAAGTCTCCCTGATGAGCACTGTTGGAGGTGTCCATGAGGTATGGGAGCAACCCCAAAGTCTGTGGCACCACAGTTGGACACGAACCACATCTTTGTGCCTCAGCCCCGGACCATCACCAGATTTACACAGCCAGACAGGCGTCCTGAGGTTGTCTGTCCAGGAGCCTGGCACACCCCCCTCCACCCACTTCTCAACTTCACCAATCTTCCTCCTAAGCACCGAGACTACTCCCTCTTCCGAAATAAATCTGAAAAGCCGCTGTGCTCGTTGTAGGATTTGGCCCACAGTCCTCCTACCTGCAGTCAGCTCTTCTGACGTGTCAGTCACTCATGACTGTCAGGGCGGGACGTTTAAACAGGAGGAGAGGGGTGATCAGAGCAGGGGGAGCTGCTAGGGGACAGAGAACGTTTTGGAAGGATAAGCTCCCAACTATCACATGAGCTGACCATCTCATTTTGCAGATGAGAAAGTTGAGGTCCAGCCAAGAGAAGGGCTGTGGACAGAGCACACAGTCATTCAGGAGCAGGTGGGGGTAGTAGCCTGAGTTTCTTAGGCCAGCTTTTAAAAATCCCCTGTGGCATTGGGGCTCCAGGCATCTTTCCTTCTTCTTTGAGTAATGCACCCCATCTCCTTTGGGAATCTCCTCTTATCCAGTGTGGGTGGTCTTGGGAGTCCCAGGGGACAGACAGGCTTCTTCTAGCCATGAAGGTGCCCAGGGAAGACCAGCAAGACTTTTTCTCACTGGGCCCTGCAGGACTTTGAGTCTTGACTGGAGTAACCCAAAAAAAGAACGTAGAGGTGGGAGCCCGTTCTTTGTGGTTGCTGTTCCTGGAGAGAACAAATTGTCTGGCTCTCTAGACACTTGGCATTCCGCCAGCCAAGACTTGGTCAACCGTGTCGTTCCATGTCCCCATCAGTCCTGGGAACTCTCCAATGTCCTTCTGCAAAATTCTGTTTAGAATTCAGTTAGTCATTAGAATTTTTTTTGTTTCTTGTAACTAAAAAGCTCTGAGTGATGGAGCATTCCTCAAATTTTCCCCACAATATCATGCTGCCTTGATCTGGGGCAAGACAACAACCACTGGAAAGAAAGAAAGAAAGAGGGAAAGAAAAAAGATAAAAAAGAAAATAGCAAAGAGGCAGCAAGCTGAAAGCCATAACAAGGGAGAAATACAATCAAATCCTGGGCAGGAACATCTTCTGTGTCGCGTCTCATTGTCTCATCGGCTGCATATTTTGTTCTTCGATTATCTGCAATTAGGGATAATTTGTACCGGGCTTCAGGTCTACCGACAGAGCTGATAGCAGGCTGTCTGGGTATCGTGGCGTCTCCACGCTGTCTAGAAGGACTTCCTCCTATCAAACCCAAATAAACCCTGCACAACTTAAGCACGATTCTTAGATTTTTTTTTTTTTAACTCTCACTGAAAAAGAAAAAAAAATATCTTCCCATTTAAGAAATTGTCCTTTTGTGACAGGTATTATGCTAAGGGTTTTATATGTACTGTTTCATCAAACCAGAAATTCTATGGAGAATTCAGATTTATTGCACTATTATTAGTGCACATTATTATTAAAATGTGTAATCATTAATTGGAGCAAAATATTATTAATATTTTTAATATTATACTACAATTAGCTCCATTGCATTAAGGGAAAAACTGGCCCTCAGAGATGGGGGTGTGGGGGTGTGGTAAATGCATTGCCAAGGTCACACAGCTGGCAGGTCATAGGCCTTAGATATAGCCCAGCTTCAGAGGTCTTCCTCTAAAACTCTAGGCTGAATTGTCTGAAAAAATTCAGAGACACTCCACTCCAGTGTTTCTCAACCAGGGAACCCGCCCCCAAGGTAGCAAAGTTATCAGAATCTCCAGGGAAATTGTTGCTTGAAAAGCATATGTAATGATACAATTTCATATTTCAAAAATAGAAAATAAAACTTATCCCAGTGCTCTTCTTCTTTTTTTTAATACAAACCAGGACACCTTTGGGGGAGAGGGGGTGCTGCTGTGCATGACCCAGTCTAGTTTGCAGTCACACTGGGGTGAAGGATCACAGGTGAGAAAACATAGCCCCAGGTAGACTGAGACCCCAGAGCAAATCTGTGGTCCAGTAGGAATTGGAACCCTGGAAGAAAGACTGGAGGCACCCATCGTCCCCCAACCCCATGTCGTTTCTGAGGGCCCTTGTTCCTCCAATCATTCAAAACTGCAGCCAACACTTGCTCATACCGGGAAGCCTTTCATGACTTTTTTTTTAAAAAGATTTTATTTATTTATTTAACAGAAAGAGACACAGCAAGAGAGGGAACACAAGCAGGGGGAGTGGGAGAGGGAGAAGCAGGTTTTCCACTGAGCAGGGAGCCCAATGCAAGGCTCGATCCCAGTACCATGGGATCGTGACCTGAACTGAGGGCAGACACCTAAGGACAGAGCCACTCAGGCATCACCTGATTTTTTTTCTTTTAAAGAGCTTACATAACATTTTTTTTAAAAGATTTTATTTATTTATTTGACATAGAGAGAGAGAACCTGCAGGCTCCTTCCAATGCGGGACTTGATCCCAGGACCCCAGGATCCTGACCCGAGCTGGAGACACGCACTTAACCGACCGGGACACCCAGGGGCCCCGAAGCCTTTCCTGATTAACCAAAGTTGGTTCTGCAGCCTCGAGGTTTTCTGTTACACACCGGGTGCTGTGCTTTATTAATTTTCTCTCGATTGTGAACTGCTTGGGCTTTTGCAGGAGTGTGTGTGGGGAGCGGGAGGGGGTCTGCACAGGCTTTGCATGGTTCCGTGTCAATTGTAACTAGAGGTCAGTTACCACTGAACTGAAACTAGACATCGGTTAGCACTGAACATGCAAAGTGAGGACGCAACCCTGATGTGCACAACTTTCTAATAATACGGTGCTTTGCAAAACGGGGAGTACCCGCATTTTGATGTTCTCTTCCACAGTATCTAGTTTCCTCAGGCTGCCATGGCCCCAAAAGGGTGGCTTACGACAACAGGAACTTTATCTCACAGATGTCCACAGGGCCATGTGCACTCTAAAACCTCCGTGGAGGACTCTTCTTCACCTATCCCTGGCTCTGGTGGACACCACCAATCCTTGGCATCCTTTGGCTGGTAGGTTCATCCCTGTGGTCTCTGTCTCTGTCTTCCCACAGCCTTCTTCCCTGTATTTGTGTATGTTTCTGCATTTCCTCTCCTCTTATCATAAAGACACCGGTCATTAGATTTAGGGTCCACCCTAAACCAGTATGACCTCATCCTAACTAGGTACATCTGCAAAGACATTATTTCCAACCAAACTCACATCTGAGGTTTCCAGGCACTTGAATTCCAGGGGGACACTCGTCAGCACAGTGCAGATGAGTAGGCTCCTCCAGAACTGGGTTTGGGGCATAGATCCGCATCCCTCTCGGTGCCTAAACTGGGGAATGCACACGGTAGACCCTCATAATCCCAGCTGGACACAGGACAGCCATGAACTCAGCCCAAAAGAGGTGGTTTTCTCTTGACTCCAGCCATCTAAACAGCAAACCCCTCCCTAGCCCCCTTCCTTCCCTTTTTCATGGCTGTCTTTTCTGGCTCTCCACCCACCCAAGCCTCCTTTTCTCTTTCCTTCCTCCTGCCAGCCACAAAGGGCTGGTGGGGGTTGTGGGGGAGGTGTGTGTTTTTGTGAGTGTGTGTGCACACACCTCTTCCAGAGGTGAGGATCTTCAAGCTTCCTCACCCCACCCAGGCATTTCTTCATCCCGGCATTTAACGATGCAATGCCATCAGCAGCCCCCTGAAAGCCAAACTCCATTTTCAGCCCTTAGTCAAATAGCCTGTCTCGGCTACACACCCTTCCGATTTCTTTTCTCCAGAAGTCCCCAGTGAAAAGTTTCCCCGTTGCAATCGCAGCTGTTGTCTTCCTCTTTCTTTAGTTTCTGGACGCTAGTTCACTTTTTCTTATTAAAAATTAACAGCATGTTGTCACTTACTGAGATGTTACTGGGTGCCAGACGAGTGTGCCTGCCACACGCAGCACACTCATGAAGTCAGTCGTTCTTGGCATGATACCCACTGGACGGAGGAGAACACTGAGGTGTTGAGCAACTGTGTAGTTTCCCCAGGGTCCCACAGCCTGTTCCAAGGGGAGTCCGAATATGAACCTATGTTCATCTGGTTCCGCAGCACTTTCTCGTCCACACACAAGGGTGATGAAACTGATCTTTCCATATTTTATGCCTTCACAATGCCTCTCAGCCAAGCTTCCAGAAAAGGTATGAGACCGCTGAGGATGATCTGTTGTTTCTTGAAGGAGTTAAGCAGATTCTTCACAGTTTCTGGCTCCTCTGAAATCACCAGGGGGGTGGGGTTGCTGTGAAAAGGGAGCACTGCAGACAAAGTGACAGACTGCAAATCATTACCGAAGATTCTCTTGGAATCCGTTTTTCTCACAGCAGCTGCTTTGGGCTTCTTCGGAGTGCCATATCGCAAGGCCTAAAATGCAAACTTCTCACGGTTTCAAAAAGGTCCTTGTTGGCAGATTTCCACTGAACTTGATTCGGCATGCTCTCTGGGCTGGGGACAAGAAGCCACAGTGTGTCTTCAAATCAGTCAGTCAACAGCCTCACATCCTGGACACTCCGGCAGCCACATGAGTTGAACCTGCTTTCTCCTGCCCCTCTGCGCCTGCTCTCCCTCCACCGAACACGTCCCCCTGAATACAGCTGGTTGCCAGTGAATATGTCCTTCAAGGCGCCGGAGCACCCAGGAAGGCATCCCCCCGCCCCACCCACCCTAGAAGGAGGAATCCTTACCTGAACCCTCAACCAGCCCCCATGGATGGTTTGCTCTCATGGCACTGGGGGAGGGGCTTTACACCAGGGCTTTGCCTCAGATCCACTAAGTTGGGTCTCTAAGGTGGAGACTGGGAGGTATGCCTCTTAGCAAGCTCTCCAGGCACTTAGGCAGATGCCCTAGGCCTAGCTTTCCAGAACTGAGTCATTACTTCATCTTCAAAATTGTTACCCTGTCTCTAAAACAAACAAGCAAACAAACAAAACAAACAAATGGTTACACGTGGCTTATCATGTTCCAGGATATAATTATTATTCCCTATTTTACTGGGGCTACTCATCCAGGAAGTGGCCAAGCTGGCTTCTCTGTGGATTTCTTTCTTTAAATCTTCTCACTTGTTACATTCAAATATTTTATTTGGATTTAAGGTACAATCAAGGGATTTTTCACTATTTGTTCATTTCTGGACGCTCCAAGGCTAGAGTGCCGGGCACAGTCACTATCACCACACGTTTGTTGAATGAATGAATGAAAACAGGCATTAAGGTGTTGTTTCTATTTCTCCCTCATATGAAAAATACATAAACCTATTATCCCTGTTAAAAGTGTGCACTGCCTGGGGCCCCTGGATGGCTCAGTGGGTTAAGCCTCTGCCTTCAGCTCCGGTCATGATCTCAGGGTTCTCGGATCGAGGCCCACATCCGGCTCTCTGCTCGGCAGGGAGCCTGCTTCCCCCTCTCTCTCTCTGCCTGCCTCTCT
This sequence comes from Martes martes, assembly GCF_963455335.1. Lineage (NCBI taxonomy): Eukaryota > Metazoa > Chordata > Mammalia > Carnivora > Mustelidae > Martes > Martes martes. The sequence goes on along the minus strand of NC_137891.1, from coordinate 13,275,473 downwards.
GCCTACTTGTGATCTCTCTCTGTGTCAAATAAAGAAATTTTAAAAAAATTAAAAATTAAAAAAAAATTTTTAAAAAAGTGTGCACTGCCTGAAGTCATACCGTATTTTGGTGCTGGTATCTCTGCCCCAGGTAGGGAAGCCCTGGGCTGAGCAGACCTTCCTCTTTGCACTGACCACAGTCTGTTGTAGCTTTCGCTTCCAGATTTCGAGCTCCTGCAAACAGGGACTGGATTTATTCATCTTTGCATCCTTGTGCCTGGGGTAAGAGTCAACTACTGCATTCCTCATCCTTGCCAGAGAACTGATTTTAGAGCTGTTGAAATCTAAACCCTTGCAAAATGCTTGGAGATCTGGAAGGAGGCAATAAGATTAAATGCGTGGCAAAGAGTAAAGAAGCTGGGAACACCCGGAGTATTGCCCGCTAACGGCGTGTTAGAGCTGTGGGGCGTCAGGAGACCTGAACTCTACTTCTGGTTGATTCTTCATACCCCAGAGACAATCTGCTTCTCTGAGACAGTGGTCTTTCTCAGGTTGTAAATTCCTTGCAGATAAAGATTATGTCCTTTTTTTTTTTTTTAATATTTGTTTGTTTTATTGAGAGAGTGGGGTAGAGGAGCAGAGGGAGAGGGACAAGCAGACTCTGTTGGGCTCCATCTTATGACCCCAAGATCACAACCTGAGCCAAAACCAAAAGTCAGATTCTCAACCAATTGAGCCACCCATGTGCCCCAAAGATCATGTCCTTCTCCTTGTTTTTCCCCACCGTACCTTCAGAACCTGCTTAATGCCTGGCATATAGAAGATGCTCAATAAAAGGCATGGGATGAATGAATGAATGAGAAATTTTTGAACATGTTCTAATGAGAAAAGTATAACAAGTTTACCCACACATTTTACTGTTTCCGCAGTCCCCCGTGGCTCTTGTATTTTCAAATAAAATGTGTTCGTGGGAGATAATTTGGTTGGAAAGGCTGACTTTAAGCTGTCTGAGAAGAGCCTTTTAGGTAAGCTGGAAAAATATTAATTAGCCATGTAAAAGGAAAGGGATGATGAGGATCCAAGGAGCAGATTCTATATCGAGCCCCAGACGAAACCCAAGTAGGTACCTGAACTACAGTCTCTCGGCTGTCAAGTTCTGGGCTTGGAGCAGTGACCTCACCAGCTGGCAGGAGCTCCAGTTCATTATTCAGGATATCGGTTCTGCTTTGGGTGAGATGCCAACGAGAGTATCACAAGCTAATGGCAGGGAGGCAGGCAGGCAAACAGGCGGGAAGTCAATGGTAATTAAACTTTGTTGGTACGCAGCAGCCAAGCCCAAAGCACCCAGGAAAGATAGAGGCAGAAGCTGCCAAGAACTGAGTAGGGAGCAAAGCATGAAGAAGCAAACTCAAGAAAGCACCAAGGGTCCTGGTTTAGCTTGGAGTGCAGGGTTTCAGACTACCCAGGTTGGTCGGTGAGAGAACCAGACCAGTGGGACAATGAAAAAGAGGCTGGTGGTCACACATCAGATCAGCAGATGGATTTGATGATACGGGATTGGATATCAGATTTGATACAGATGATTTGATGATATGTGAAGTCCTCTCCGGCCCAGAGATTTTCTATAGAGTGGTGAGTGCCCCTAACAGCTTTATCTAATAGCTTGCCAACATCTTGGCATGAAAAAAGAGAGTCATCCTCTCCTGATGTATCATGGGACCTTCACAGGTCAAAGGAAGGGGAAGGAGAAGAGCAAACAAGAAATGGAAGCTTAGGGGCACCTGAGTGGCTCAGTCAGTTAAGCATCTGCCGTCGGCTCAGGTCATGATCTTGGGGTCCTGGGATGGAGCCCAAAGCAGTTGGGCTCCCCACTCAGCAGGGCATCTGCTTCTTCCTCTCCCTTTGCCTCTCCCCTCCTTGTGCACACACACTTCCTCTCTTTCTCTCTGTCTCAAAAAAATAAATAAAATCTTTAAAAAAGAAAAAGAAAAAGAAATGAAAGGCTGGAGAGTGTATACTACAGGCCCAGCCAAATATGTTCACATCTAAGATGGAATATTAGACTATAACCACCCATTGGGGTACATTCTCTTGCAATTGGCCTCTTTTATGTGAGGAAGTTTGGGCAGGTTGAATTGCACAGCCAAAGACACCAGATAAGTGGGCAGTAAACTTCTAGGATCTCAGAGTTGTTTGTTACCTACTCTGCTTAGACTGATAAAACCCACATTATGTCTTTGACAAATGTAATTTAACTCCAATTATAACTTAACTCAACCTTCAGTTCATTAACAGACCACATTACCATTTTGCCCACTTGACTTATTAACATTTAAACCAAAATCTGCCCTTGGCCAGGATATGTCACAAAGCAGGGATGCCAATAAGATCACTGATTTCCCATAGCTGCCTTTGTAGGAATCCGTAGGAGAAGCTTCTCTTCTATCTCGGTGCCAAGAGAGTTCTTCTTCTTGGAGACAGAGATTATAACTTTAATTTTAATATATTTATTTTCTTTTCAGCTCTGGGGGCATTAGGAAAAACTAACTGGTGCTATTTTTTGCCTTGCCTTGGCCACTAAAGCACAGAACCAAATTAATGTCCATTTACAGCAAGTCTCTAAGACTTAAAGCACTTATTTTCAGTACTAACCCTGTCCTTGGCTTCATTTTATTTTTCTTACCATTATTTTATTCTTTCTTTCTTCTTTTTCTTACCCTGATTTCTTTACTTATTCTTTCCCTTGGTGTGCTATAGATCCGGAAGCTACTTCACACCCACTTTGAAATGAAAGAGGAAAGTAATGAAAATACACACAGTGTAATTTGTGAACGTCAGTGACAGAACAGGCTTATGCGCTGGCATCAGAACAAAAACTCTGGGTTGCCAACCCAGTCTGACCACTCGGTAACTACGTGACCTTGCAAGACTTACTGTGCCTCAGTTTATTCTTTTTTTTTTTTTTTTAGAAGGTTGGGAGTGGGGGGAGGCCTAATTATATCTCCCTTGAAACTCTGTGTTGAGGATCATATTGAGAAAAGTACTTGACCCCTAATAAGGGCTCTTACCAAATTTTAGTTCCTTCCTTCCTCAACTCCAAACTCCTTCAGCAGCTATGTGCTCTTCGACTTGCTCAATCATGTTCCTGGGTGACCTGGTGCGCTCAGAAATATCTTCTGCTGAGGAAATGCATTTTAGCTGCATCAGGAGAATGTTAGGTCAGAAGGAAGCTGGGGAGAAAGTGCTGGACAAGAGGAAATCATGGCTGTCCAGTGCTTGCTAAGGAACTTAGCTTGCGAGCTCACGGAATCACAGTGAGAAAGAGAGAGTGGGCATTCAGGGCTGGGAGTCATTGCAGTGTGTCCTGAGAACAACCGTGGGGTTCCCTCTGATAAGTTTCTGGAAGAAGAACCTTTTTAGTATGGCTTGTCTGGAAAGCAAAGAATGGGTTAAACCACTGAATTTTTTTTAAAGATTTTATTTATTTATTTGACAGAAAGAGAGAATACAAGGAGGGGGAGCAGCAGGCTGAGGGAGAGGGAGAAGCAGGCTCCCCGCCGAGCAGAGAGCCCAATGTAGGGCTCATTCCCAGGACCCCGGGATCATGACCTGAACCAAAGGCAGTCACTTAACCAACAGAGCCATCCAGGTGTCCCAAAAGCCAGAAAATGCTTTAAAAATATCACTTATGTACATAATTTTGTATGGTCTGTAGAATGTAGAGCCCCATAGACATTATAGGTCAGATAATCTCTGTCCTGTGTATTATAGGATGTCATGCAGCGCCTCTGAGTTCTACCCATTAGCTGGCACAGGTTATCATGATCCAAAAATGCCTCCAGACATGCCAAATGTCCCTTGAGGGGCAAAATTACCCCCTCAGCCTGCTGGTAGAGGAACAAAAGATCTGACATTGTCCAGTGTCTGTAATGTACCCGCAAAGAGTGTAGGAAGACAAAAATGTTCATGACATGGTGTCATTCTCCACGCACCTTGTAACTCGTGTTCCAGGAGGAACGATGGACATGTCTGCATATCATTGCCATCAAGTGTGGCTGGCACAAAAAGAGAGAAATGAATGAAGGACAAGGACTAGGCTCAAAGTGGGGGCATGACCAGCTCTTGTGAGAGTAGAGTGTTAGGGGATGTTTGGGTGGAACCTTGACCTGAAACCAGGGACCGCCTCCCCAGGTGGCCTCCTGCCCCCCACCTCTGCCACAGTGATTCTTACATCAGCATATTTCCTTCATAGCAATGACTATAACTTGCACTTTTTTTTTGCTTCCTTGTGATTTTGTTTGTCCACCTCTTTCATCAGGCTATAAACACCATGAAGACACGGAATGTTTCTGTCTTGTCTACACTGAAACTGCTGATCCCTCGCACCAGATGGAGGGCCCTGAAGGGACTTCACAGCTATTGATAGAAGGATGGAAACTAGAAAGGAAGAAAAGGAAGAAGGAAAAAAAGTAGGAGAGAAACACTAGGGACTCCCCAGGCAGGTGGTGGCGGGGGGGGGGGGCAGAGGGGAAGCATTCCAAGCAGGGAATAGTATGTGCAAAGGCCCAAGGGGCCACAGAACTGGCTATGTAATTTGGAGGGCCCAGTACAAAATGAAAATGCAGGGCCCCTCGTTCAAACATTTTTACACATTCCAGGACAGTGCTAGTAGAGCAGTAAACCAAATGTGGGCTCCTCTGTGTGCAGGGCGCTGTGTGGATGCACTCGTCACTTTGCCCAAGAAGCACATGCTGGGAAACAAACCTGAGCCCTCTGGACATGGAAGGCAGAGCTTGTCTCTCTCTGGCCCCACGTTGCTCTGGTAAGGTTGTCCGTTTGTGTCCAGTTGCCACACCGGGTTTTCTTTTCTTTTCTTTTCTTTTTTTAATTTTATTTATTTATTTGAGAGAGAGAGATGATAAGTAGGCAGAGAGGCAGGCAGAGAGAGAGGGGGAAGAAGGCTCCCCGTTGAGCAGAGAGCCTGATGCGGGGCTCAATCCCGGGACCCTGAGATCATGACCTGGGCCGAAGGCAGAGGCTTAACCCACTGAGCCACCCAGGCACCCCCACACAGGGTTTTCTAAGAGCTAAAGCTGCTTTCCCAGAAGAGCAGGACAGAGCCTGTCCAAGTGTGTTCTCCCAACCCGGTGTTGAGATGAACTATTGTAGGACGAGGTGGCTCAGCACAGGTTCCCCACAGCCTAGCTTGGCAGAAGTTTCCGGAAAACCCTCAGCAAGCCCCAAACAAAGCAGCAGTGTGTGGAGGTTTGGACCGAGGCCTGCTGGCTGAGTGCGGAAGATGGACTGTTTCTCCTTAACGAGGTTCATTCTGAGTTGAGTCTAGGCCTCCTCGATGCTGGGCTTGGCCAACATGGCAATTTGTCATCGGCCCACTGTGCAAGATGTGGATAAATGCTCTTGGATCCTGTTTTTATTAAAATTGGTCATTTATGGGTTCTCTTCGGGGATAACTTTAATTAAGACTTCCATGTGATGTTTACTTCCGGTTGTGATTACCTAAGTTGTTTGCTAGGATCCATCTACAGGGCATTGGTCCTGGGACAGGTTATTGAGGGATATTCTGGCTGGTGACTACTGTGTGTGTGGTGTGAGTGGGTGTGAGTGCATGTGAGTGTGTGTGTGTTTGTGTGTGTGTGTGTGCATGCGTGCCTGCGTATATGTTCATGCACACACACACCCTCTCACAAGATGTCCACATATACAAATATGAGAGGGATCATTATTTATTTTGTCTCTTTTAAGCCTGGGGAAAGCTGGTAATCCAAGAACCCTTGGAAATTACCTTTTTCTCAGGGAATATAGAATATAACCCAGTCACAAAGATCTCCTTCAGTAGTGGAAGAAAGAGGGAATGAAAATCTCTTTTACTCGGCACCTATCCACCACATGTCAGCCTCTTCCCTGAACATGAAGTCATGAATTCTTCATAAGAATCTGAGAAATGGAAACTAATATACTCATTTTACAGATGAGCAAACTAAACTCAGGGTTTCAGTGATATCTCCAGTTATGACACCACATCAGGATTATAACTGGGACTCTGAACTCCGTGTTGTTTCTATGAAACCACACTCATAAGGGGTGAAAAAGGATGGAAGAGAAGTAGAGAATTAATTTCTTTTCCTTGATGATTAAAAAAAAATAGCACATTTTAAGATTGTGTCATGATGGAGGTCTTAGTCTAGACTCAACTTCCTATCTTGCTGGTACTAAACATCCCATCTTTTTCTACTTGTTCAACCCCAGAGAGTTGGTAGGCATCATGACTGATGTAATCCAGAGTTATAAGAAATCCAAAAGACTAATAATTTGGACTACGTATGATTTCAGAAGACATCTTTCACCACTTCCTGATATTAGAATTCTAGTCATTTCCACTATGTCAAGGAAACTATTGATTCCACCCTATCCTCCAAATCTTGAAATTGTAATAGCTCTTCACCCTTCTGCTCTTTGATTTTCAAGGGATGAGAAGAAATGCCAGGTCCCTCCCGGCTCCCAGCTCAGAGCAGGGAGCAAGGACACAAGCGGTCCAGCTTGAGAGAATGGGAGAGTCATTTACCCTTCTTTGAGGATCTTCTTCTTCTTCTTTCTAAGATTTATTAATTTATTTTAGAGAGCTAGAGAGTGCAGGAGCAAATGGAGGGGCAGGGGGAGTGGGGAGAGAGAATCTCACGCTGAGTATGGAGCCCACTGCCAGGATGCCACGACCCTGAGATCATGCCCTGTATTAGTTAGCTATTGCTGTATAACAAATTACCCACAAACTTAGTGGCTTGAAACAACAATAAATACCTATTACCTCAAAAAGTGCCCATGAGTCAAGATTTCAGGGACAACTTAGCTGAATAGTTTGGGTTCAGGATTTTTCAAGAAGTCATCATTTTGTGTCCCAGTTTCAATCATCTGAAGGCTTAACTACTGTTGGCTATTGACAACGGTCTCAGTTCCTGGTCACACGGACTTCTCCACAGGGCTGCTTGAGTGTCCCCGGGATGTGACATCTGATGTCCCCCAGAACGAGTTTTCCAAGAGAGGGCAAGGCAGAAGCCTCAAGGTCTTTTCCAACCTAGCCTCAGAAATCACATGCATCCTTTCTGAATATCCTAGGAGTTACCGAGGCCAACTCTATTCACTATGAAGGGGACCACATAAAGGTATGACTACAAGACGATGAAGATCACTATGGGGGTGGGGGTGGGGGCATATTCTGAAGCCTGGCTATCCTAATTATACATATAAAGAGTTCCAAAAACTGTTGAGTGCTATCCAAATGAGAGGGAGTCTTATATTTTGCCTTTTCTCCTCCCCAGGGAACATCTTGACAATTTTTATGTTTTTGCTTACTTGATTGCTCATTGTTTCAGCCCTGGATCTTTGAAGAGCCCTTTCTCTGAGGAAGTCTAAGTCACCTTTAGGGCAAAACAGGGAGGGTCTGAAGAACTTACTGTCCATTTCTTTGCCCGTGAACCACCCATTTTGCAAATGGCGTCAGAATATTGTTTACAATCACTGGTCTCCTCTCCCAACCTGTCCACCCTGTTCATAGATGTCCTAGAGTGTCCCCAGAAATAAAGAATGGAGCCTATAACAGGTTCAGTTAGCCAGGAATTCCTTCAGGTTAGTACCATTGTTATATTCATCTCTGCACCCCAAGGCTTGGCCCAGTGTTGGATCAGCAGCTGCTAAGTAGTCACTTGCTGATGTTAACTTATTTTATTTTTTAAATATTTTATTTATTTATCAGAGAGAAAGACCACAAGCAAGGGGAGCGGCAGAGGCAGAGAGAGAAGCTGGCTCCCCACTGAGCAGGGAGCCTGACTTGGGGCTCGTTCCCAGGACCAGAGATCATGAACTGAGCCCAAGGCAGATGCCTAATCAACTGAACCATGCAGGCTCCCCAATTACTTGCTGTTTTTAATGGACATTACACTATGATCTGAAAGGTAAGTCTGCTTCCACTCAGAGTGAATGCAACCAATGGCAAAAATGATCATTTGACCTCATCAAATCTCATTCCCAATGCTCTATCTGCTCTCATCTTTTCTGCCCTACCTTTGCTTAATTTCCCATCCGCCACTTTGGTCCGATCACGGGCTCGGCCAGGTAGTAGCTATTTGATTTTGTGCAAGTTACTTAATCTCTCCTGAACTTCAGTTCCCGGATCTGTGAGACAAGGATAATACTTCCTCACAGAGTTCTTAGAAAGCTGAAGTTAAAGAAGAATACATACAGTGCCAGGAACTTAGGAGAAGTTAAACGCATCTGATTTTCTTTTCTGTTCTTTATGTTGACATGAGCATGGGGCACACATCTCACTTTGTGTTTTGCTTTTGTTGTTTAATAAGATTTTGTGATCGTTTTTATAAGTTGTCACTTCATGTTCATAGTGACAGATTTTATTGGCTTAATATTTTATCAACCATTTCTGACTGTGAGACATTCAAGGTCTTGCAAAATTTTTGTGGTTACACATGACATGTCCTCTTGGATTTTTTTTTTTTTCCCACAAGATAACATACCAAGATTGATATTATCTGTTCACAAGCAATTTAAGCTTGAATTTTTTATTAATGCATAGAGTTTAGGTCCCATTTCCCCAACTGGAGTTTATACTCCTTGGGAGCAGGGATTATATCTCATTCTTGATGGGCAATAGTGTGTGGTAGGTAAAGGCACAAGTTTTGGAACTAGACTGCCCTGAGTCTGAACTCTGGTTTTGCCACTCTGAAATTCAGCATTCTCAACTGTGAAATAAAGATATCGAAACCTACAGTTTGGCATTAGTATCAGTTATGCATTGCTGCATTACAAACCATCCTAAAGCGAAATGCCTTAAAATAGCAACAATCATTTATTTGGTTGATGTATCTATAATTGGACAGCATTGAGCAGGGACAGTTCATTTTTTTCTCTAGGCAATGTGAATTGAAGTAGTTTAGGGGATCCAAAGTTTGGATCCGTCCATCTGGATGAATGGGGGATCCGTCCATTTCAAGATGGCACGATCACAGGGCTGGTATGTGGGTTGGTGCCAGCTGGAAAGTCACCTGGGGCTGTGGTCTGAGACTCTTGGTTCTCCTCCACATGGATTTTGTCATAGGTTTCTTGGGTTTCTCCAAAATATGGTGGCTCGTTTCAAAGAGTGAGTGTCCCAGGAGCTCCAGGTGAAAGTTGTACTGCCTTTTATGACCTAGCCGCACAGTCATGTAGTGTCATGTCCACTGTAATGACAAGCCCACCTAGGTTCAAGTGGAGGGAACCTCCTGGTACAAGGAATGTCAAGTTGTTCTGTAAGAAAAGCTGAAGAGATGGGAGATCTTGCTGAAGCCATTTTTGGGAAAGAAAATGTTACCACCGAGTTGTAAGATTTAAAAATTAAACGAATAGTATATGCTTAAATGCTCAGTAGACTACATGGCTCATAGTAGGTATTCACTTCATAGTGGCTAGCTGACATGAAACCCAGGGCAGCTGTGGTCTCCAGGTAGACCTTCAACAGATATTCAGGGTTGAGTGATTTTCAGATTGTCTGGGTCACCTTTTCTCCTTTTGCAAGAATAAATGAAGTGTGTGTATATCTTGATATGTTGCTTTCCCATTGTTCTTCTCTTTTATAAGTTCATAATCCACTTATTTGGTCAATCATAACACTCAATAGAAACAAGCAACACTGTGTGGCATTGTTTAGCCACAGCCCATTTGTCTTGTGGTTGGGTCTTTCCAAACTGTCCTGTATGGCTTGGCCCCAAAATAGTTTGTCTGCAATGTGTGAAAGAGGATGTTAGAGATAAGAGAGGATGTGAACCTGACCTACTGTCAGTCAAACAGGAGGCTTTGGCATGGAATATTCCTGAGCTATTCTGCCTCAGTTGTGGAGATGCTCGTAGTAGAGTAGAACTTACCTCTCTCTAAGTGGGTTGGGTGGGGCTAGAAAGAACCCTCAAAAGGGGCCCAGAGACAGAGTGGCACTTGCCCAAGGTCATAGAGCAAGTTGATGTCAGAGTCATAGATAGATTAGGGCAGGGTTTCTTAACCTCAGCACTATTAACATTTTGAGCCAAGCAATTCTTTGTTGTGGGAGGCTGTCTTGTTCAATGTGGTAAATTTAGAAGCATCCTTGACCTCCAGTCACCAAATGCCAGTAACATACTCTTTCTCTAGACATTGCCAAATGTCTCCTAGGGGGCAAAAGTGCTCCCAGTAGAGAACCACTGGCCTAGAATTCAGGTCTCCCAGTTCCCTGTGAATCTGCCCAGCTAAATTATCATTTTGACAGGTGCTGACTTGATTTACAAAGACTAAATTCAGGACATTTGAACCAGTCTTTGTAGATTAACAGGGGTTTTGCTAGAGAAAGAACACCCCCCACCTCCGCCCTGCAAACAAAGGCAAATCTAGGATATAGGATTCTCTATGGCCTGATCCCTTCAAAAATCAAGTTCATGAAAGAAAAGAGGTGAGGATGATTGTTACAGGTGAAAAGACTCATGACTCTGTCCTTGATTAGATCTGTTAAACACACACACACACACACACACACACACACACACACACACACACACAGTTGTAAAATACATTTTAGGGACAATTGGGAAAATCTGAATATGCAATTATTATTTAGTTGTGTGGATACGGTATTGTGATTAAGAAAATGTCCTGTTTGGGGATGCATGCTGAAACATTTAGGGGAAGTGACATGGTTCAGCCATCAAAGTAGATAAATATGTCAAATGTTAATAATTGATGACTTTATATGATCTATATTATTCTTTTTCATTTTTCTGTATATTAGAAAATTTTTTCAATTAAAATGATGTGGAAAATAAATAAGTATAAAGGTGAAAAGAAAGGAAAATAATTGAAAAGTTTCCTAAAGAAACACTCACCCAAGTGCACAAAGATGTTCATTGCCACATTGTGTATAATTGTGGGAAAAAAGGAAGCAACCTTCCTGTTCATCCCTAAGCAGTAGTCAAACAAGTTGTGACATTCTAGATAAGGTAGAATACCATGCACCAGTTACAAAGAGCAAGGTAGTACTCCAGATCTGCCCACAAAAGTGAAAATACTCTGAGTGAGTAATGACGGCCAGGAGTCCTGTATCCTGGGGCATCAGTTCTCACGGTGGCGGCCATGACTCATTGGGTCTAACTCTTGGGTTGGTAATCAGAAGTTGAGGTGCAGCAGCCGTGCAGAGGCTGAGAAATGCAGGTTACGACACTACGTGATGGTGGTGCAAGATTCAGTCCAATAACTATCCACTGTGCAAGAAATAAAACTGTCTTTAATTTTTCTCAAACTTACCTTGCATTTTAGGCTCACGTTCCACTGGGATGTTAAGAATTCCACCTGCGACCATGGAGCATTTTCTTTTTCTCTGGAACTGTGGCTAACTCTTGGAGAAGGTTTGGGTTTGAACCATCTGAAATGGCTAATATTTTTAACCTTTATCACTTTTGTGTAGTTATATTAAAGCACAAGACTGTCTTTATTTGTATGGAATTAGGAAAAGGACCAGGAAGAGGGAAGAATGACATAAGGCTAGATGTCCATATATGGATGTCTTTCCAAGACACTTAGTGTGTTTGTGCATGCGTGCATGTCTATGTGTCTCTGTTTTCTGTCCATGATCTGGGTACTTCTTACCACTTCCATCTGCACCCTTCCTGGTCCAAGCTACGATGCCCACATGATTGGTCTTTGGCCTCTGACCCCCATCCGTATAGCAACCAGAGGCACCCTTTTAAAAGCTAAGTCATAGCATATTACTCCTCGCTCACAACCATGTCCTGGCTTGCACTTTGTAGAATATTGTCTTCCATCTTCCTTGCCATTAGCTGAGCCCTATACAATGTGGTGCTCCTTTACTTCCCTGATTTCAGCTCCTGGCTCTTGTCTCTTTTGGTTATCTCTACTACTCACACCAGCATCTTTGCTATTCTGCAAACATGCTGGACAATCTCTTATCTCAGGGCCTTTGCACTTGCTCCTCCTTCTGCCTGAAACACTCTTACCCCAGATATTCCCATGGCTCCCTCCCTCACCACCTTTAAGACTTTCAGTAATGTTGCCTCCTCTGTGAGGTCTTCTTCTAGCATCCTATTTAAATTCGCCAGCCCTCTGTATTAGCTTGCTAGGGCTGCTGTAACATAAACTGAAGGACAGAAATTTATTGTCTCACAGTTCCGGAGGCTAGAAGTCTGAGTTTTTGGTGGGGCCATGTTCTCTGGAAGGCTCTGAAAGATAATGCATCTTGGCTTCTGGTATCACTGGTAATTCTTTTGTTCCTTGGCTTATAGATACATCACCCTGACCTCTGTCTTTGTGTCCACATGGCCTTCTCTGCCAGTATGTGTCTGTGGCCAAACCTCCCCTTTTTATAAGAATGGCAGTCATGTTAGATTAGGGCCTATCCCACTCCAGCATGAATTCATCTTAATAATTACATCTGCAATTACTCTACTGCTTTTAAAAAAATATTTTATTTGTTTAATTGATAGTGAGAGAGAGAGAAAGGGAGAGAGCAAGCAGGGGGAGAGGCAGAGAGAGAGAGAGAAGCAGACTCCTCTGCTTCTCCCTCTGAGCAGGGAGCCCGATGCGGGACTCTGTCCCAGGAGCCTGGAATCATGACCTGAGCTGAAGGTAGAAGCTTAACTGACTGAGTCACTTAGACACCCCTGCAATCGCTCTATTTCTAAATAAGGTCACATTTTAAGATGCCAGAGATCAGGAAATCAACATGTGAAGGGGGGGAGCCTAATTCAACCTGTATCCTCTACCCTGCTTTATTTTTCTCTCTGGTACTCATCCCTTTCTAATACACTCATTCACCTTCTTTAGTATCTGCCTCCCTGTTTAGAACGTAAGCACCATGAAGGCATGCATGTTTATCTGTTTTCTTCATTGCTATATCCAGAGAACTGAGAGCCATGCTCGGTACAGATTTGCTGAATGAATTTAAAAAAAAAAAAAAAAAAGAAAAAGAAGAAAGAAAGGTCAGTTTCTCAGCTCTTTCATTGCAGCTTTTGACACACTGCTGAAGCTTGGCACTAAATAAATCCACAGACTCACAGACTATTAAATCTTTTATAATGTCTGATGATCACCTTGTGTGGCTCTCCCATTTCACTGATAAGAAACTGAGGCCTACAAGGGTTCCCAGCAGCCTTACCAGCTGAGCAAGGAGGCATTTGTGCTGTGACCAACACCAACAGCTGCACTTGGATTAACATTTCTGGGGAAGTTGAGACCCAGCAACATGATATCACTGCACAAGCCAGTTGGCCCTTCAGTGGGGCCTTTCTTTGACTTATTTGATTCTCATTAGTTTGGGTATTGGAGACCAAGGCTTCAAAGTACCCTCCAAACACTGGAAGTTATCCTGCTTATAATAATTATAACAGCCTTCCTGGTGCACTGAATTCTCTCAAAATTGCATGTTCACAGTCATCTCTCACAAAGCAAATGATCCCCTGATGAAAAGAATGTTGGAAAAGGAACAAAAAAATGACCAACTTAAAGAATGTGAACCTAGAAATGAGCAAAGGAAAAAAAAGAGAGACAAACCAAGAAACAGACTCTTAACTACAGAGAATAAATGGATGGTTACCAGAGGGCAGGTGGGTGGGAGGATGGGTGAAATAGGTGGTGGGAGATAAGAGTAAGAGTCCATTTACCATGATGAGCACTGAGTAATGTATGGAACTATTGAGTCACTATATTGTATGCCTAAAACCAATATAACCCTGTATATTAAATATTTTGGAATTAAAATTAAAACCTTAATAATAACAAAGAAAAAGAAACTGAGGCCTAGACGCAGCAAGCGTCTATGCCAATAACACAGTCAGAGCAAGATTCAGGTGGCCTCTTCCTGGCACTTTCTAACTACAACTGCTGTCTTTATCATATCAATTTTCCCAGTAGCCAGGAAATTCTGTGATGATAATTTGAAAGCAATCACTTCTTTGTGTTTGATTAATGACAGATGGGCACATGGTTCTGTTTGTTCTAGATAAACCGAGCTGATCAAGACATCAAAGGCTCCATACCTTGATGGGCCAGTCCAACCAGCCTATGATATTTAAGGTTAATGTCAATTCATTAAAAAAGATGATAAACCAACCCCATTAATCTTGGCCATTTATAAGGAAATGCTTCTGTTTAAGAGAACCTGTGCTTCTGGTTCCAGACCAAGAATTGCTCAATCTGGACCTCACAGTGGGACAGAAGGTCACAAGATCTTCCACTCAGTTTGGATTACCTGGGACCCCAAATGAAAGGGGACATCAGTCTCTAGTTAGAGCTAGAGACACCTGGCATAAGGCTTGGCACCTAGAAGGGCCTCCAAAGATATCAGCTGAATTCAAGTTTAAAAAGAAAAATGACTAAAATGTTCTAAAATATTTTGCTGCATTTTTCTTATAATCTGATGGTTACATTTATGGAGTCTAGACCTAGCTGAGTGATCCTGAAAAACCACTGAAGTTTTTGGTGCCTGAATTTCCTCTTCCATAGAATGAGAATAATAATAGTGTTTACCTTAGAAGTTGTGAGACTTCATTGTGGTAACCCACAAAAATCCCTTAGAACAGTGTGTGGCACATAATAAGCTCTGGGTAAGTTTTGCTATCATTTCTCCCTTACTGTGCCTATCCAATTATTCAACCACATATTAACATGTACTGAGGACCTATTTAGGGTTCTAAGCTCTGTGCTAGGTGTCAGGGATACAAGAGTGCAGCCCACAGCCCATGGCGGATATGGTTCACTGAGAATCCACACACCCATGAGATTGTAAGCACCTGTCACTGCATATGTGCACAGGTGCATTTTTCCAAAGTGGAGGATGTGTAGGTCTTCATTATTTGCTCAGAGAGATGCATGACTACCAACCTCAAACAGATTTTTAAAAAATAGTTAAGAACTATTGTTGTTATAAATGGGAACAAACAGAACATTCACCTAATGTAATGTGATAATTGCCAGGCTGGAGATCTGTATGAGGCACAGGACAACCCAGAGACCGAAGCCTGGCTTTGAGTGTCTGGCCCAGCTTCACAGAGGAGGTGTTTATCTTAAACACAGGGTGGTATCTTGGCACATTCATTAAGGACTGGAGAACTGTAGACACACACGGAGAAGTTAGGAGAAATGGGAACAAGAATATAATGACCCTCAGACATATTTTTGCTCTGGTTCCTGAGAAAAGAAACAATCTTGCCAAGAAACTGAGCAAGTCATCTTGTGATCTGACTCGAATAAGAGAGGAGCAGGAAAAGAACATGTGTCTTGGAGTGAAAGAGACTTCAAGTTGAATTTTCATTGTTATTTATCATCTGTTGAGAACTTGGACAAATAGGAATGTCTCTGAGGTCTATTTTCTCAAATGCAAAATTGGAATTGTGAAATAATATTTATTAGATCTTGGGTGCAGAGCATCTGACTATGAGAGATTAATAGATTGTACTGTTTGCTCACCGTTAGTCACTTTCTCCCCATTCTTGCCCTGCTTCCTTCTCTATAGGCAGAATATACTTTTGTGACCACTGACTTTGGGCTTAGCCATGTTAATTTGGCTGACGGACGGTGAGGGAGTGTGATGTATGTCAAATCCAGCAGAATCTTAAACACATGAACGAAGGTGGAAATGTCTTCCCTCCTCTCATACTTTGCAGGGAGAACAATGCGTCCTCCATTTGGGCATGTCTATGAGCTCAGATCTAGGAACAAGCAGACACCCTGAACTGAGATGGACATAGCCACAGGTAAAGTGCACAGCAGCAAGAAAAGAAATCGTCAGCCATGACATCTGGGGACATTTGTTGCTGCAGCAAAAGCTGACTAATACACTGACATGGGTTTTACGCTCAATAACTGCTTCTCTCCTTCACACTTACTGAAAATGGTGAATTTGTGGTGAACTCCATGAAGATATTGAAACTCCAATATTGAAAGTGTTGGAAAATACTTTACAAAGACTGAAGAGGAGTCAGGTAGGGGTAGGACGGAGTTGACTGGAATGTGGGCCAGAGACCACCAGCTGTATACTAGCCTGTTTGCTCTTTCTCTGACCTATGGTATGTCACTGAGCTCTGGCAAAAGGAACGTGGACGGAGGTGAAGCAAGCCACTCCAGTCCAGCTGAAGATCACTTCCCCATTCTCTTTTCCCATTTAGGCTGACTGGAATGGTGACCTCCAGGATCTCATAGAAGCTAATATTAAAGATGCAGAGCTGCTGTCAGCATAGAGTCCTGAATGACTGTGTGAGTGGCCGCCTTGGACTGTTAGTGCCAAAGATGAGCCCCAGCCAGGCTTTAGTTACCACAGTGACATAGATTTTATTCAGTAGCTGCTGATAGTAGGGGAAGAGCCAAACTTCCTTCAGATTTGTGCACAGGCAAACAGGCATTTTAAAAAGAGAATGAGGGAGTAGTAAGGAAGGGGGCAGGGCTCATGCAGAGTCAGGGAAAGGAAAAATGGCAAAAAGCAGGAAGGCATTGGTGATGTGACACCCCTCTGGGTTTGCTAGCGGGTACTTACTGAAATTAGGCTTCTCCCTCCCACAGAGGTTGGGAGACAGGGGCCCTATCTTCAGGCTGAAACCGTTCTTTCTCTGGGCAGCCTTGAATTTTTTCTCAGGCAGGCTCCTTAAGCAAAGATAGGGTCATCCTAGGGATGCATCCTTGGGCTGTGAGAAACCCTGTTCGTGTTTGCTCAAGTCTTCGTAAACCAAGGTTATGAGCAAGTGGAGGAGGGGACACCCAGCGACCTGGCTAGAGTCTGGTCAAGGAGTGAATCCTGTTTATTCCCTCATCTGTTCCATTAATTTGCACATGAAACTCAAGAAATACTAATACAGCTGTGTACAGGTGAAGGGTTCAAGTACAGATAAGTCTCAACAAATGTTTATTAAGAGCTTATGATGTGCCAGTCACTGTACCACAGCCTATACCCATGAAGCCTCATAGCCCACTGTATAACTCTGTGAAATAGATGTTATTATTCCCTTTTCTCAAAAATAAAGAAATAAATACAGCAAGCTGAAGAGCTGTGTGGTCAACAACTTTTTTGTGATCATGTGCCACACCACACTGATCTCTTATGCTCAGCAAGTTTGGAAAGACATGGGTGCCAGGTAATCCTCTCTGACCTGAGACCCAAGTCAAAAGACCTAGGCCACTATAAAGAAAAGACACCATTTCTGTAGGACTCTTTGGGCCTGAGAGACCATGTGTCTAGACTTAAGGGTGGATAAAGTGTGGAAGAGCCAAGAAAGGCAGGAAGACAGTGATCCTAAGAATCAAGGCTGGACAGATAGTCAAGAAAGCTTGGTGGAAAGTGCAACATGTACCAAGAAGGGATTAGTTAATATTTAGTCATGAATCAAGCAGTAAGAGTTCACATGAGACCACTCTTCTAACTGCCGTTAACTGCACACATTGGAGAACTGCAAATGTCTCCGCAGAGAAGGGATATCTCTGCATTTAAATGGGCTGAGGGTCAGTGGACAGATAGAAGGCAGGGACATAGCCAGAAAAAGGAAGTATTCCGGAGACAAAAGAGACCTTGGGAGTTAAGAAATCTGGTTCTGTTCGTGGCTCCTCCTACAATTAGTGACTTGACCTTGGGCAGGTCAGTTTCACCTCTCAGAGCCCCCGCACAGACAGGGGGTTGCTTTGGACAATTTCTGAGTTCTCCTTCAGCCATTGGCCGTCGTTCATCTAGGCCCGGTTCCCTGGAAGCAGTTCTTTGTATTAGGTGTCCTCATTCCTTTGTCAGGAAAAGAAAGATAGAATGCGTGGCCTTCCTTATGTAGAGAGGCTGCCACTCATTCAGAAACACAATGCTGCCGACTGAGACAGCTGGAAGTGACCATCTCCTTGGACCCTCCCATTATAAAGATGAGGAAACAGAACAGAGAGGGAAAGTCATTTTACTAAAGTCACACAGTTATACGCCATCAAAGCTTGAATGGGATCCCTGCCTTGGATGCTGAGCATGGGGCTTATTCTAAAAACAGTGCCACTGCCTAGGGTGTTGGAGAAAGAATAAAAGGGAATGAGCATTATTATGAGCATTTACTATGTGTGAGAAACTACCTTAAGCTCTGTACTCGTTCTACAAATATACTGCAAGTTTTACTGAGTACCTGCTGTGTGCTACTTTCTGGGAATACAGAGATGAACAAGACAGACAGGGTTTCCCCTCGGAGTTCGCATTCTAGTGAGGGGGAATGGGGATAGCCAATAGACATAAATAAACAAATAAGAAAATTTCAAGTAGTACTATCAAGAAAATATCCTGACCAAGAATATTAAGTGTTATTAAGAAAATTAAATTGCTTGGGTGCCTGGGTGGCTCAGTCAGTTAAGCGGCTGCCTTTACCTTGGTTCATGATCCCGGATCCTGGGATTGAGCCCCACATCAGGCCCCACATCTCTCTCTCCCCCAGCTTGTGCTCTCTCACACTCTCTCTCAAATAAATAAATAAAATCTCTAGAAAAAATGTGAATTGTTACATAGAGGCTGGGCAGTTACATTATGTGAGGTGGACAGAGCCTGCCTTCCAGAATTTATCTCATCATATATCATATTCCCACAAACATGCTGTGAACTTACTCATTTCACTTTTTAGATGAGGAAACTGAGCCTCAGACCTATCCTAACTTGCATAACTGGTGAAGGTTCATTGCAGATCCCAACTGCTCTCTCTGGCACAAAGCCCATGTCTGCTTCACTGGGTCCTGCATTGAGGTGTTGTTTTGTTTTGTTTTGTTTTTTTGTGAAAATACACACATGGCATATATACATATATACTGTAGCTGATTGCAATTAGGTGCTTGATAAACAGTAGCTGATTTTTTTCTTCTAGTCATTTCCAGAGTCTCAGACCTGGTGTCTTCTTTGAAAACCCTCTCACAGGAGAGAGGTATCTGACTTGGTGCATGGATAGAGGGCTGCAGCTTTAAAACAGAAATTTCCCTATGCTTGGAACTTGCTAACTTGAGTGTGAGGAATTAGACCTTATAATTTAAGACTCGGGAGCATCGCACTCTGACCTAGGATGCTAAATCACCTTGTCCAGGACAAAATTTGGCAACAAATCTCCTTGAGTTCTTCTAACCTGATGGGTGAGACCAGGGACAGATTTTTCAGCACAGACTTCTGGATATCAGCATCCAAACTACCTTGTAGGTTTTGCTGTGTCTATGTATGTTTTCATATTCCAAGGTACTAGTGTGTTTCCTATTCCCTCCTGCAAGGAGAGGTTCAGAATTCTAGAATCTAATGAAGTGAAATTTCAGATGGATTAAGGAGCTTGGGAGTAGAAGGGGAAACTTGTTAAAACAACTGGAAAGAGAGGAAAAAATGAGGTCTTCTATGGAAGATGTTTTCCAAACAACAGAAACCTCAACTCAAACTGGCTGAGGCAAACACTGCTAGTCGGTTAACGCACCCCAGTTCCTAATCCCTTCCTACGTGGCTGCCTTTGCTACCGAGGTTGGAGAAACCCAATGTTCGCCTTCACAGCTTCACTCTCAGTCAGCAGAAGCCACGTGACAGTTCCAGCCAATGAGACTAGAGGTCGAGCAACAGCCGCTGGGAAGACATTTGCGTTTTCTGGTGAAAGGGACAGGCCTGGCTGAGGCTGCTCATTTCACGTTGCTCTGCTTGAGCCACGCATGTGATGCTCAAGGTGGCAAGAGTCACCTGAGAGCCCCCAATGACCCTCTGAAGCAATATTGAATAGCATCCCGACTACGGGTTAGTAGGAAATATAAACCCTAATTTGTTTCAACTACTTTTAGTGCATTTTCTGTTATCTGCAGCTGAAAGCACTTCGGTGGGTAACCACTGTCTCCAACAACAAAGAAATGCATTCTTCTTTTTTTTTTCTTTTTTTTAACCTAAGAAGAGAAATGATATCTTGCTTCAGGTTCCCCGTTCTGTTCCCTCCAGTTACTCAGTGCTCGCCTTTCGCATTCTGTTGTCTGGAATGAATCAGCCAATCCGTTCCTGAATTGATCACCAGGAAGGGAAACAGAATGACGGGCTCAGAGCCATGGTCCGTGCAACACATACTGAGACAACAACTAAAACACACCCCCCCAGGGCGTGAGCACAAGATAAATAATGACTTTCTCAACAAAAAGCCAAGAGGAGCACACCCCAAATTCAAGAACTGGTAGATATGGTCTTACTGAAATTAAGACTATAAAACAACCTATTACTAACAAAAAGAAAAGGCAAGTAAGAGATCATGGAGAACTCCTTGCAGAAAATGAAGTGTTAATACGCCACAAATCATTTCTAAGAGTTTACCCTAAGGAAATCATTAAGGACACATGCAAAGATTTAGTCACAAGGATGTTTGTAGCATTACTGTGTTTAATAATGAAAATTTGCAAGTGAGATGAATTTCCAGCAATAAGGTACCAGTTAAGTAAAATATGATACAAACTTAAAATGGAATGCTACAGGATTATTAAAAAATAATGTTGCTGAAATGTTTGTGCTGTTGTGGAAAGCCAATTGTGGTATGTTATTAACTGGGGGAAAGTAGAATGCAAATAAGGTATCCTTTGATTCTATTTTCCTGAAGGAAGATGCAGGTGTGTGAGTGTGTGTGTGTGTGTGTGTGTGTGTGTGTGTGCCTAAGAAGGATACCTATAACACAGTTAAACAAAGGTATTTCTGTTGGGTGATATATTTGTTGATTTTTTTTTTTTAATAGTGAGCTGCTTTTAGAAGGAAAGAAGGAAGGGAGGAAGGAAAAAAGGAGAAGAAAGAAGGAAGGAAAGAAAGGAGGAGGGAGAAAAGGAAGGTAATTTTGAAAACAAATCCCACAAAGTAGAAGAACACCTCGAGAAAAACACAGGCAGTGGGTCTGAGAAAACTATGCTCATGAAACCGGGCAATAAGCTGGTAAACATATGTGAGTATTCATTCTTGGTAGTGATCCAACATGCAGTAAGAACAAAAATGGGACACAACTCTTTCTTTCCTTCTTTTTTGCAATTTCTTTCTTTCCGTGTATTTGTTTATTTTTCATTAAACTGGAATGTTTCTCCCCCAAGAAAAGAGGATGCTTTGGTTGGGAGTGCAAGGAAGGAGGCGTGTCCGCTCAGAGGTAAAACCTTTCCGAAGAACAATTTCCCAGTGGGTGGTGTTTCCAAAACCCTCCTTCTCGATGACATCACAAGTCTACCTCAGTACGTGGAACATGTGGAAGGGACTGGAGGGTACCGTCAGGACTCATGTTTCAGGGTTTCAACGTGCGTTCTCTGTATAATGAAGAACGATTGGCTGGCAGTCTCGCCAATCAGGGAGAGAGAAGTGGCTACACCTGCTATGCTGGTATAGCCACCTAGTCCATGATGAAGCGAGGATTTAAAAGCATATTTAATAAAAAATGTTGAATCCAGAGATGAATATTGAATAAGGCGATGATCAGGATATGAAGATGAGCTTAAGCAGGTTACAAAGAGGCATAAACGATATATTAAACTTTGAAGAAATGAAACAAATGTGTATTTATATGCTCAAATTTAGCACATATTTAAGAAAGATTGAGATAATATAAGTCAAAATGTTAATAGGTATCTCGAGTAGTGAGATTATGGACAATTTTTATGTTCTTCACATTTTTCCATGCTTTCAGTTTTTTTATAATACAAAGTCATTTGTGCATTACTAACCAGAAAAAAAACCAACACTATAAAGATACTCAATGAACCCTGTGTGATGACTTGTATTGGGATAACAAGCCCTAATATGTTTTAGGGACCTACAAAGGGCCAGGCCTGGTGCTACCTGTGAATTGCTTCATTCCATTTTCAACCATCCTGTGATGTAGGTACCCTTGCTGGACCCATTTTACAGATGAGGAAATAGAAGCACTGAGACCTGAAGGGATCTGCCCGATGTCACGCAGCTGAAAGATTTTAACTCAGGTTCTTCTGACTCCAGAGCTCTTATTCCCAACCAACTCCTAAGTCGACTACTTCTCCAGAAGGAAAAGAAACGCACACATTTCCTCCTTACTTTCGTTGATTAGCTATTATCTCAAAATACAAAGAGTCTTCTGAGGGATTCAATGCCTACATAAACAAATCCTTCGGTGAAATTTTGGAAAGAGGAAATTCTTCCCATTATATGTTTGTTTTTTATTTTTTTTAAGATTTTATTTATTTACTTGGGAGAGAGCACACAAGCAGGGGGCAGAGGCAGAGGGAGAGGGAGAAGCATACGCCCCATAGAGCAGGAAGCCCAAGGGTGGGCTTGATCCCAGGACACTGCGATCATGACCTGAGCTGAAGGCAGACGCTTCACTAAGTCACCCAGGTGCCCCTCCCATTGTCTATTTTAAATTGAGATATAATTTACACAAAACATTGTGTAAGTGTAAGGTGTATAATGTGTTGACTTGATAACTTGTATATTGCAATGCGGTTACCACCCTGGTGTTGGCTAACACTTCCATCAGTTCCAATAATTATCATTTCTTTTTTGTGGTAAGAAAGCTAAAGATATAGTCTCTTAGCAACTTTCAAGCATATAATACTGTATTGTTAATTATAATCACAATGTTGTGCTTCAGATGCTCAGAACTTACTCATCTTCTAATTGTAGTTTGTACCCTTTGACAAGCATCTCCCTAATTCTCCCACCCCCAACTCCTGGTAACCCCCACTCTACTCTTAGTTTCTATGAGTTCAGCCTTTTCAGATGTTACTTGTAAGTGATATTATACAATATTTCTCTTTCTCTATCTGACTTATCTCACTTAGAGTAATTGCACTCATGGTTTATCCATTATTGTTGCAAATGGCAGGATTTCTTATTTCTCATGTTTGAATAACATTCCAGTGTGTGTGTGTGTGTGTGTGTGTGTGTGAGAGAGAGAGAGAGAGACATCTTCTTTATCCACTCACCCATTGATAGACCCTTAAACTCTCTCCACACCTTGGCCATTGTGAATAATACTGCAATGAACACAAGGGTGCAGAGATCTCTTTCAATATTCCGTTTTCATTTCCTATGGATAGACAGCCAAAAGTGGAATTACTGAATTATATAGTGGTTTTATTTTTACTTTTTCAAGAAACCTCATACTCTTTCCCATACAACCAATTTACATTCCTGTCAATAATGCACAAAGGTTGGGGCACTTGGGTGGCTCAGTGGGTTAAGTCTCTGCCTTGGGCTCAGGTCATGATCTCAGGGTCCTGGGATTGAGCCCCACAACGGGCTCTCTGCTCAGCAGGGAACCTGTTACCCCACACTCTGTCTCTGCCTGCCTCTCTTCCAACTTGTGAACTCTGTCAATTAAATAAATAAAATCTTTAGAAAAAATAATGCACAAATGTTCCCTTTTCTCCACATCTTCACCAGCATCTCTTGTCTTTTTGATGATAGCCATCCTAGTAGGTGTGAGGTGATATACCATTGCAGGATCGATTTACATTTCTCTGATAAGAAGGGTTTTAAACTACTGAATTCAAATGCAGTTAAGTGGTGTGTTTTGATCAAAGTTCGTAAGATTCTAAAAAAGTGGTTGGATTTAGTGTAACAGGAGATCCAGAGGTTAATGTTGGTGCAGCAAAGTCTTCAGCTGGGATAGATCTTCTCATTACAGATAACCTGTAGAATAGCATCTTAGTCCCCATTTTACTGATGAAAAACTGAGACTTTGTTAATCATCAGGAAAACGACAGATAAACCAGAATGAAATTCTGGACCAATGATCGTCAACACTGGCAATGTCACGAATAACAAGAAACATCTAAGCAACTGTCATAGATGACAAGAGACTAAAGAGAAATGGAACATGGTATTGGAGATGGGATCCTTGAGTCAGGAAAGCATATTAAAGGAAAAACTGTTGAAATTCATATAAAATCTGGAGTTTGGTTAATAGGAAGGTACAAATGTTGTTTTCTTAGTTTTTACAAATGTACCACGATAATGAATAATGTTAATAATAATAGGGCGTGGGTGAGGGATATACAAGAACTCTCTGCACTATTTCACAAGTTTTCTCAAAATCTAGTATTATTCAAAAATAAAAGTTCATTTAAGACATCTGAACAGTATGGTGGTTCCTAAAAAAAAAAAAAAAAAAAAAATTAAAACCAGAAAAAAAAATTAAAACCAGAACTGCCATATGATCCAGAACTTTTGGATAGATACCTAAAGAGTTGAAAGCAGGGTCTTAAAGAGATAGTTACATGCCATGTACATAGCAGCATTGTATGATTTCACGTACATGAGATACTCAGAGTCATCAAATTCACAGAGACAGAAGGTAGTTTGGCAGTTGCCAGGGTCAGAGGGAGCAGGGAATGGGGAGTTAGCGCTTGATGACTATAGAATTCCAGCTTTTTAAGAGCAAAAGGGCTTGGGAGATGCTGATGGTTTCACTACAATGTGAATGTGCTTAATGCCACTGAATGGGACAATTAAAAAATGGTTAAAAGGGTAAATTTTATGTTAAGTCTATTGTAACACAATTTAAAAAATAAGTTTAGGGGTGTCTGGTTGGCTCAGTAAGGTTAAACATTTGACTCTTGGTTTTTGGGTCAGGGTCCTGGGATCAAGCCCCATGTCGGGCTCCTTGCTCAGCATAGAGTCTGCTTGTCCCTCTCCCTCCTCCTTTGCTCCTTCCCTGGCTCTGGCATGTGCCCTTTTTCTCAAAGAAATAAATAAAACCTTAAAAAAAAATTCAAAAATAAATAAAATAAAAATAAATAAAAATAAAATAAAATAAATTCAAAATAATGAATAAAATAATAAATATTAAAAAATAATAATTTTTTTAAAAATCTGAGACTTTGATTAAGTCAGTCATCTAGAGTATCACAGAAGCTACTGGATTCCAACCAAGGTCTGTCTGACCTCAAATCACACATTCTTTCTAGTGCTCCATGTCGGGGGAGGATCAGTGTGGTTCTAGAAGTGTTGATGAATTGAGAGTCTACTTGCTTTGTCTCTGTTGCCTAAAATACAGCCAGTCCTGGCTTCGTTTCATCTGGGGGCAGGTGAGCTGTAGGAGACCCAGGTAGGTCCGCTCAGTGTCAAATCCTGGCTCTGCCACTTGCCGATCTTCTGAGCTTTGGCAAGACGATGAGCTTTCTGGGTCGGCTTGCTGGTCTGACTTGGTGAACAGCGTTATAGCAGAGTCTCTACCTGAGGGCTGTTCAGAAGCTGAGGAGGGAGGTGAGACCTCTTCACCAGCTACTGGAGGTTGCCAGTCAGGGTTGGGGCCAGCATAAGTGTGAGTCCTACAAGCAGGAGATACAAGCTGGCAGATTCTGTGAACTGTCTCATGGAACAGGAAACACAGGGGCTAAAAAACAGCACAGCTGAGCTCTAAAGACGAATATTCTAGGAAAAAAGGAAAAGCTAAGGACATGGGACAGTTAGATAGTAGGTGGCTGGGGCAAGGATAGAGAAACCTGGTCTTCATAAAGCAAATCCGCAGACACTACTTGGAGTCTATCAGAGCACAGAGATGTGAAGTCAGAGGGACCAGATGGGTTGTTGCAGAATCCAGAGGGAGGGAGAAAAGCCTATTCCAGAGCAAAGGCTGTGAGCATGAAGGATAGATGGGTGAGCCTAATGACCCTAATCAATGGACAGACATCGAGAAGGGAACTCAGGGGTCTGGTGCCTCAGCAAAGGGGTGATTCTGTCTTAAGGACTGTCAGGGGCTGTGGAGTCGGGCAGAAGGTGGAGGACCAAACCTGAAATCACAGATTTACAAGAGAGCCTTCTGAACAGAAGCAGCCTCTGTCTTTTTCTGCCCCATAAATGCTCATTCCTCAGTGTTTTATCCCTGGTCCTCCCATTTAAAACACACTTCCTGCCTGGGTGATCTCATTCCTGTCCAACGCATCAGCCACTGTTCTGTATGTTGGTGACTGCTCAATGTCTACCTCCTGCCAAGACTCCTTCCATGAATGTGGGACACCTCGAGCCGCTTGCCTCCTGGACTTCACTTGGAAGACCCAAATGTTCGTTTAAGTCAACCAGTCCCCAACTGAGGGCACCC
This sequence comes from Martes martes, assembly GCF_963455335.1. NCBI lineage: Eukaryota > Metazoa > Chordata > Mammalia > Carnivora > Mustelidae > Martes > Martes martes. The sequence continues at coordinate 13,249,413 of NC_137891.1, read as the reverse complement.
CAATTCCCCACTCAAATCTGCATCCTTTCTGTGTATGCCCCGTCTGAATTAATCGACCATCAGCCCCATCCTGCTTAACCCGGAAACCTTGCCCTCCCCCATGATTCCTCCTTCCCTCCCCCTTCTCCCCAGACTGCTTCATCTAATGGGTTTATCTTCCTAAATGTTCTTCTCCATTTATCCCTTCCTCTCCATTCCTAAGGCAACTGCTCAGATCCAGGATATCTTTTTCTCATTGGGATTTTTGTTGCCACCTCCTAATCTCTGTCTTTGCTTCTGGTCAGGTGCCCCCTGAAATCTGTTCTCTGAAGGAGAGCAAGTGCGGTCTTTCCACCCAGGGAGACAGCCTGTGTCTCAGGCCTGGTCAAAGGTCCTCAGGGGCTTTCCCTTTTCTGAAGGACAAAGGCTAAATTACTTGGAACTCAAGGCTCCTCAGAATCTGGTGTACCCTTCTCTGTCTTCGCTGCCTTTTCACACTTTACCAATAGTGTTTTGTTTTGTTTTTAGAGACAGAAGGGGGGTTAGGGGAGAAGGAGAGGGAGAGAAAGAATCCCAAGCAGGCTATGTACTTGTGGGGCTCAATCTCAGGTCTCTGAGATTATGACCTGAGCTGAAATCAAGAGATGGACGCTCAGGAATGCCTGGGTGGCTCAGTGGGTGAAGTGTCTGCCTTCAGCTCAGGTCATGATCCCAGGGTTTTGGGATCGAGTCCCACAGCAGGGTCCTTGCTCAGAGGGAGTCTGCTTCTCCCTCTGCCTGCTGCTCCCCCTCTTTGTGCTTTTCCTCTCTCTGACAAATAAATAAATAAACAAATAAATCTTAAAAGGAAAAAAAAAAAAAGAGTTGGACACTCAACTGATTGAGCTACCCAGGCCCCCACTCTAATAGTGATTTTATCCTCTAGCCATAGCCAATCGCTTATAGTTTGTCCAACCCACAAGTGTACTTGTCTTTCCCTTTGCTCAAATACCCCTATTCTCCTCCTCATTTGGACTGGCAAACTCTAATCTGTTTTTCAAGTTTTGCCTCAGTCACCACTTTCCCTGGGGAGCCTTCTCAGCCTGTGCCAAATAGATGCTCCCTTCTGTGCTTCTGCTACACCTGGCACTTTCCCCTCTCGTCCTATCTCAAGACCCAGGATGGCCGTGCATTCATTCACTCATGGGGTCACCGTGTATTTAGGGAGTGTGTGCTGCGGAGAGAAGGGCGAGCTGAAGACACGTGACTCCTGATCTGATAGAAAAGGATGACCACCGGCCACTGTTTCCCTGTCTGACTTGACAGCCTTTGTGGAATGATTGATGATCCTGTTTTCCTGTGGCTCTAGGCCTTTGCTCTGAACTATTCCCCAGGCCAGGGGCACGCTCTCCAGTCTGCACATCTGGCCTCTTGGTCAGATTCCTATCTAGAGTCAGTTCCCCTCCTCCCTTCCCTCTCTGCCCTTCACCTAGCTTTTCTGTCTCAGTAGCATTTATCACTGCTGAAACTGTCTTGGTTCTCGGCTTCTTTGTCCACCTCCTCTTACTGGAACCTAAGCCCTTGGAGAGCAGGGACCTTGCTTTAGAGTCCCGGGGACTAGGGCGTGCCAGGCATACACTAGGGGCTCCGTAGTGTGGGATAAACAAGTGGATGATTTTGTAGATGAGGAAGCAGATGTGGAAAAGCAAAGGACTGGACGTGAGCATGAGATTATTTTATTATAGACCCAAGACTAACCGACCATGAGCATCACGGTTATAAAGCAGAGGGAGGCCACGGAATATCAGCGGCACAGATAAAGGAGGCGAAGTCAGGGAAGGTGAGAGGAAATGTGCTGACATCCTGGAAGGATTTGCCTGCTCTATAAAACAGAGAGACCCGGATTCACACTCTTCCCGTTTTTCACCATCGCTTTTCTGAACCTTTGTAGAATTTAATTCTTTCAGCTTCCTATCAGCGTCCCTTTCTTCTATTAAGAGGAAGTAAAATACCTTAAATTTGAAAACAGCAACTTTAAGGTGTTACTATTTTATAATAGATTTATTTTTTTAATCTATCTATTCTTCTGTCAACCCTGCTTTTTTATTTTATATATATATATGTATATATATATACACACACATAGATATATCATAAAAGATAAATGTCTGGGATTTATCTAATATTCATGAAAATTATTTCTAGCTGATAAAGTTTTGGTTTCCTTTTATTTTCTGTATTTATTTCATTAGTTTCAATTTTTTACAATGCACATATTCTGTACCACTTTTGCAAAAACAAATGATTAAAAAAAAAAAACTGGGAGCAAATATGCCAAAATGTAAAAGATAGTTAATTTTGTGGGTGTCGTATGCAATTGCTGAATCACTAAATTCTACCTCTGCAACTAATAATACAGGATATGTAAATTAAATTCAGTTTAAATTAAAAAAACTAAAAAGTTAATTTTTCAAGGTAGGGATATTGAAATATTTTGTATTTTCCTGAAAAAAATTTTTTTTTAATTTTAAAGAAGAATTTTCAAAAAGGAAAATTGTGAGCCCAGTATTAGTGTATTAGGTATTCAGAGAGGGCACGCAGAGTCAAGGTCAAGGCTGAAGGAGTCCTAGGGCCAGGTGTCTTTTCAGCCCAGAGAGGCCCCAGGGTAGGCAGCTAACGGGAGGATCTGTAGCCACAGTCCCGACCCGGGAAGGGAATTGAGGTTGCCTTTAGAAGCTGGGCCTCCTGTGGCCTGGGTGCATCCAGCAGGCAACTATGCCCCCCCCCCCCCCCACCCAGGGATGACCTTGGTTCCTGGGAGAACATTTAAGCAATCAAAGGGCTAAGTTCACACAGCTCCTACCGGCCGTTGGGTGGGTGCAGAGGTTTGACTACCATAGCCTAGACACGGCGCCCAGCTCCCAAAGACGCCAGGCCCAAAACAACTGTTTCGTGATTATAAACGGGTATGTGTAGCGGGCAGTCTGCAAGCATCAACGGAACGTTTTTTCCTTTTTCAAGAGAGGAGAACGCTTCCCGTCGGGAAGAAGCTATGGAAATAGAACAATATGACACAAGAGGGAGGGAGGAGTGGGTGGGTAGAAATGATACAGGAGAGGCATTGGGTGGGGAGACGGGGGAAGCCTTAGCTTCCATAATATCGAAGTCACCCACTTGCGTCTGTCTTTTCACCGGTCTGTGACTTTCCATGGTCTGTACCCAATTTGTCTTTGAGACCCTCCCCATCGCCTCGCAGGGCTTCGGCTCCCCGTAGGTGCTCAATAAATGCTCAACTGAAAGGAGACAGCTCCTTGCATAGGTCCAGTCCGGGGATAACGAGGAGAAAACAAAAAGGCGTGCGCTCCGGAGCTCCTTCGGAGGGACTATTGGGCACTGGGAGGTGGGGGTGGGGGACTGTCATACTTTATGGTGGAGGGAACGGTGCAGACAGCGGCTCTCTACGGGGGTTTGCCAACCTCAGCCTTTGGGGGAAGGAGAGGGAGATCCAAGAAGGTGGGAAGGTGCGTGTGCCCCCCTCGCCAGGCCCGCGGACGCTGGGTGGTACCCACGGAGGCGCTCGGATCGCTAGGGATGGAGCTGAGACAGGGGTCTTCCCTCCCATTTCAGAGCATCTTGGTCCTATTTCACAGACCTCACCTTCCCCGTCCGGCAAGTGGGAAGACTCTCTGCTTCCAGAGCGCCAGGATGGGGAGGAAGGCTGGGAGCGGGAGTGCGGAAATCGCGGCGCTCCAGCGTGCGGGCATCCCCGCAGGGTTCGCGCGGGTTCACTCTGACCCGGGCGCCAGTGCAGCCGCGACCCCCGCGGGTGCCGAGCGCTCCCCCCACCCTCTCTCCGGGTACCGAGCGTTCCGCTCCCCTCCCCCAGCCCAGCGTCTTCTGGGTCCTCGGCGGCCAAGGCCCGCCCCGCCTCCTCCCGCAGCCCTCCGCCGCTCCGCGACCCGCGCTGCCCCGGCGGCGGGCGGAGGGGCGCGCGGGGCGGTTAGGAGCCGGGGCCTGCGAGCACCGGGCGCGCGGGGACCGGGGACGCACGCGGCCGGCCGGGCGGCGCGCGTTTCCCCTCCCCCGCGGCCCGAGCGCGAGCCGCCGTGACGTCACGGGCGGCCCGCCAGCCCCGCGCTCCAGCGGGCAGAGCGCGTGCGGCCGCCGAGCACATGGGCCCGCGGGCTGGGCAGGCTCGGGGCGGCCTGGACCCGGACCCGCAGCGAGGGGCCGCGCGCAGGGACGGACCCCGACACTCCCCGGGGCCCCGAGCGGATTTCCACGCGGAGAGGGTGTTGGCAGCCCCGGCGACCTGCCGAGACACAGCGGGATCCACCTTCCAGTAAGTTAGAATTTTGCCCTCTGCGTTTCTGGGAACTCGCAAGCCTAGGCCTGGTGAGTTGGGATGCGCAGAGAGTAGTTGGACGGAGGAGAGGGGCTTCAGGATTCCGATGTGTGCTTGTTAACCGCACACTTTCCTCATCACCAGACTGGAGAGTGGCCGTGAGTTTGGGCGTTGGTGGGGGGCGGGGTGGGGGGGGGAGACATCAAATGGACAATGCATGCATGAGATAATTCCTGGTTTGTGCACTTGATGGAAGGTATATTGTTACCGAACACCTAAAAAAAGAGCTCCTCCAATCAGTACCGATTTGGGGTCGCAGATAGGGTTTGGAGGACCCTTTTGAGAATCCGGCGGTCTGTGAAGCATATGATGCTGCCTCCATCCTTTGACCATTATCTTCCCCCACCAGATGATTTTCAAAAACCCAGAAACTGTTTTTGGAAACTTTCTCTGCTTTTGCATTGCATTTACAGATTTGCTGGGTGCCCCCACATCCTTCTCATGGTCATTCTTTTTGGATGGCTTGTTGGTGTAATTGTGTTTACTCTCCTTAGACTAACATGCTCTTATTCTTGCCAGTGTTGGGGGTGGGTATTGACTTTCAGGAAGGGCAGCCATGAGGCTGCATGTGTCCGGTGCCCGGATACACTATGAATTTTCCTGATACTCTGTAAGCATGGAATATTCTTCTGTTCACGGGAGCCCCTGGCTTCAGGCCCTTCCAGAAGATGAGAGAAGAGGGGAAATCACTTGCAAGGGTTTTTAGGGAGAAGAGGGCGAAGTTTTGGTCTTCCTTTCTGGTCTTATGTTTTCCAAAGGGAGGCTGGCAACCCCCTCTGGCCCACTTCACCACTGTGAGCCCTGCCTCCTGGAGCTGTTTTGCGGCTGGAGGAAGCAAAGCCTGGAGAAAAACGTGTGTTTGTGTGTGGTGGGTGGGCGGGGGCTTGGAGGACAGGGACTGTATCTGCTCTGCTGTTAGTCATAGGATGTTGCAGACCTATTTTGCATACTGGCCTTGACAAGTTGAGGCTTGTTCATTTGACACAGTCCTGTGGTCACAGCAAATCTTTGTAAAACTCTAACCAGTGGAAAAGGTACTTGTATGGATCCTCTGAACCCTGAGTGGAACTTCCTGAAAGATTTATTGGGAGAAAAACCTTGGAAGCAGCAGAAGGACAAACAGAATCGCCGGCTGGGCAGAGCCTCGTGGCCCGGTCTCCACGACTTGAGGGGAGTTACATCTTAGAGGTGAGGACGGCCTCGTGGTCTGAGCCGTTGGCAGAGGGCCCAACTGGAATTCCTCGTGTGGGTCTGGTGATGGAAAGGCTGGCTGGGTCCAGGGACGACCATAATGCTGTACCCATTGAATTCCCAGAGGGGATTTATTATGTGGTCACATTGTTGTTTGGTCTGGTGAAGGGTCCTGTTTATTGTTTTTGTGGCTTTACCTACTCTGAGTGCAGAATCCTGCATAAGCCAGGCTTCTCTGGAAGAGGAGAGGAAATCAGCTGCTTTTTCGAATTTTACTCTCTCTTCCTCCCTCTCCCCTCCCTCCCACCCCCATGCTGTCTGGTGTGCTCTTTCTGTCCGTGGCTGGAGCTTTTTTGGCTTAGAAGGTGGGAGTCCTTTTTCTCAGTTCTGAGATCTCCGACCCCCACTGGTCTCTGTGATTGCTGGTCTAAACACCGGAGGAATTCTCCCTGTCCACATCCACTCAGTCCCATGGGCTTCAGCTTTTTTTTTCTTCTTGAATGGCTGGCAGGCAGGCTGGCTGGGTTTGGAATCTTCTGCCTGCCTGGGATGGGCACTTGTCTCCAACAGCTCGGCTCAGGAGTCTCCTGGATGATAAGACACCCCTGCTTTCTTCTTCTTTGTGTTCATGTCCCTGAATTTGGCCAGACCAATGGCAGATCAGCCCTTTTCTGAGGAAGCCGAGGACCTTGGATAGTTGCCGGAACGAATTGTCGGGCGATGTGGCCATGGGCCTGTTAAAGGCTGTTCTTGACTGTGGCTCTTTCTTGTCAGATGCCCTCCTGGATGCTTGGGCCTTTTATTTTGCACTCCCTTTCATAGCTGGCTGTAGACACATCACTCTCCTTGTGTTTGTTTTTTTCCCTCTCTCCTGATGCTGGTTTGTGATCTCTTTAAGAGACCAGGACTCCCTTGTTCTGTATCCTGGGTCTGTAGGGAGCCCCGGATCCAAGGTGGCAACAGACCAACATCGATAAGCCCCATTGATGGTCACTTCTATAGTCTACCTAGTAAGCCTCAGAAATTCTAGGCCTACTGGAGAATGCTGCTCAGATGGTTCTCTGATAGGTGCCTCCTCCGTCTCTTCTGTTTCTCCAAGTAATCTAAGGAACTAATAACAATAGTAATAATAATAAATAATAATGATGATAGTAGTTCCTATAATAACAGGAAATTATATATTATGCCAAGCATGTTCTTTGGATTGTAGGCCCCTTACAACCTCACCAGGCAATTATAATTAAGTATCTAGCAATGATGAGGTTCTTATCATGGGCCAGCATCGGTTTTAAAGGCTTTAAATATATTATCTCACTTAATCTCCCAGTGATCATATAAAATTATTATTATTACCAGAATTTTGTAGGTGAGGAACCCACAGCTCAGAGTAGTTGAAAGTAGCCCCTGAGGTCACACAGGTGGGAACTAACACAAGCCTCAGGATATGGCCCAGGGCCTGCGCCCAGAAGTAAGAGGGCAGTGAAATTAAGAATATGCAAAGGATGGGGCCCCTGGGTGGCTCAGTGGGGTAAGTCTCTGCCTTCGGCTTGGGTCATGATCCCGAGGTCCTGGGATCGAGCCCCACATCAGGCTCTCTGCTCCACGGGGAGCCTGCTTCCTCCTCTCTCTCTGCCTGCCTCTCTGCCTACTTGTGAGCTCTGTTTGTCAAATAAATAAATAAAATCTTAAAAAAAAAAAAAGAATATGCAAAAGATGCTTTTTGACCAGGAGCAGCAGGACTCAGGCAGGACAGAAATCCTGACTTTTTTTTTTTTTTTTAAGATTTTATTTATTTATTTGACAGAGAGCGAGAGAGGGAGCACAAGCAGAGGGAGTGGGGGTGGGGGAGAGAAGCAGGCTTCCTGCTGAGCAGGGAGCCGGATTACAAGGCTGGATCTCTGGACCCTGGAATCATCACCTGAGTCAAAGGCAGACGCATAATGACTGAGCCACCCAGGTGCCCCAATCCTTACATCTCGTACAAAGACACCTCTGGCTCTGGCTGCCTGCCTCTTCCGCCCCTTGGATCGGGCTGCTCCGAGTGCGGCCACGGAGCCTCAGACAGGCCTTTAGTGTCTGCAGAGCTCTGGCCCCAGAGCCTGGGGAGCAAAGCCCCCCCGGAGCCCGGACAGGAAGCTCCGACATGGTGCAGAATCTGTGAGTATTTGTAAAGTGCCACAACCAGGCACCCTGCCTGACTTGGTAACCGACGTTTAATGACCATCAACATCCACAGTAGATGGGAGGTAGGGCTCTTTGAGCAAGTCTTCCCCTTCCTGCACATTCCCTGTAACTGCTCTGAGTCCCTGCCTTTATCCCGCCTGTGTGCAGCTCCAGTAGCTTCCAAACCTCCCATCCAAAGATTGTCGCAGCCCCTCTCTCAACCCTGTCGGTAAAAACGACGACACTGTGGGTCATAAAACGCAAGACTTACGTTCACGAGGCCAAAATGGACTCAGTCATTTTTGGTGGCAGAATTCTGACTTGTCTTTCCTTTATTTTCTCTTCCTCTTTTTGTGTGTGGGGGGGCGAAGGTAGAGGGTGTTGTTTTGCTAGTGTCTGGTGGGTAATCCTAGCCCCAGGATTACTTCTTTACCTGCCTCTTTCTCCCTGCTTAACCATGAGCTGCTTGAGAGCAGAGGAGGGAGGAGTGGGGAGGGTCCGGTGGTCTTCACCTGTCTGGTGGCTAACACAGCCCTGGTTCTCATTTGAATCAGGTGACTGTCAAGGACTGCTTTGTTTTAAGGAATCAAGCAGCTCCTAGTCTACTCTCATTGTCTTAGAGATGAAACAGCCCAAAGTGTTGGGAAGTGGAGGGTTTGCCCCGTGGGAACGGACACTGAAGAAAGACAAGGAACCCAGGTAGCTGCTGGAGGCATCTGGGTAATGCCTATAAGAGGTAGTGCAGATCAGGGTTATTTTGGGGGCAAGTTACTTCACCTCTGTGAGCCTCAGTTTTGTCATCTATAAAATGGGGACAGTAAAGCACCTGCTTCACAAGTTGCCGTGAGGAGGAAATCGGGGATGAACAGCAGGCATTCGGCAGAGTGCCTGGGCTCATAGTAAACCCTCTGTAAAAGTTAGCTAATATTACTGCTACAATTACTGGGTTTTTATTACTTCCTGTGGCTGCTTGGAGTAGTGGTTTCTGAATACATTTTAATGTAAAGGTGACATTCTGGGTACACAGATGACAAGATGGCAGTGACTTCACTAGAGGTCTTTGCAAGCATCTGAGAGAAAGGCTGGCTGTTGTAAGTAAGAAAGAGATAAGTGATCAGGGAAGCTGCAGAAGCAGGTCTCCAAAAAGACAGGGAAGTGGCAGGGGGTGGGGTACCCCTCAGGCCTCAGTCTGTCTTTGCAGGTGACTTAACCTCTCAGCCCTATGCAGGGAGAATGGTTTTTCCCTCTCTGGGATGGTGCAGAGCACTTAGCACAGAGGAAGTAAGCTCTTGACAAAAACAGAAGAGCGGTTGTTACTGATTTTTCTTTAGGACTCCCTTTGCCTGGTCATTCTGCTACTCTGCTCAAGACTGATGGATCCGTTCGTTCATTTGCTGAGCGGTTGACATGTGCCGGGCACTGTTCTAGCTGCCAGAGATCCAGCAGGGAAGGAAAGAGATAAAAATCCCTGCCCTCCTCTAGCGTCCTTTCCAGTCCAAGCCGCACGGTGGGGCAGGGTGGTCCTCAGAGGGAGATGTGGAACTGGTGGAGGCAGAAACTGCACCCATTCTGTGCAGAGTGAGTCTGGCCCCGCTGTGCCGCTGGGCGTGAAGTGCCTAGCACCAGGCCTGGCATGTGGTAGTTATTATATAAGTGGTAGTTGCTATATTTGTATTCTTTCATTTCCCCTCCTGAGATTTATTTTTCTCCATGGTATTTGCTATGGACTGAATGTTTACGTCCTTCCAAAATTCATATGTTGAGGGTGCCTGGGTGGCTCAGTCAGTGAAATGTCTGCCTTTGGTGGCTCAGGTCATGATCCCCAGATCCTGGGATCAAGCCCCATGCGGGGCTCCCTGCTCAGTGGAGAGCCTGCCTGTCCCTCTCCCTCTGCTGCTCCCTCTGCTTGTTCACTCTCGCTCTCTCTTTCGCTTTCTCTCTGTCTCAAATAAATAAAGCAGACTCCCCACTGATCAGGGAGCCCAATGCAGGACTCCATCCCAGGACCCCGGGATCATGACCTGAAGGAAGGCAGACACTTTACGACTGAGCCACCCAGGTGTCCTGTTAATAGTGCTTTAGAGGATAATGTGTTCTAAGGTAGCAGGTAGAGCAGGTAAGGGTCTGGAGGCTTGGGGTGGGCTGCAGTGTTAAGTTGGCTGGTCCGGGCATGCTCCATCCAGAAGCCGACATTGGAACAGCCTTGAAGGAGGTAGAGGAGGTTCGTCCAGAGGAGGCTGTTCCAGGCCCTGGGGAGAGCCAAGATAGAGGCTGAGAGCAGGGGTGAGCCTGTGAGACGGGAGAGCAATACCGAGAATGTACTGGGGCGGTGGCATGAGCCAGGCGGACAGGACAGAGGCGGAAGGGGAGCAGAGCAGCACGCAGTGGGTCCTTTACATGGTCTTCAGGTCTTTGCGGAGACGTTGTTTTCTTTTTTCTTCCCTTAACTGAGGTGTAATTGACATAAAACGTTCTGTTAGTCTCAGGTGTACCTGACTTTGGTGAAATGAGCATCACAACAAATCTAGCTAATATCTGTCACCTTACACTGCAATTCATCGTTTGCTCTGTAAAAGGGGGAGCTATTGAAGGGTTTCAGATGGAAAACTGACGGGATGTGATTGAGCTTTTGAAACGATTCGTCTGCCTACTATGCTGAGAAGGGCTTAAAACAGGGTCAGAAGCCAGGACCTCTGGGCAAACAAGCAAGCATCACGGGCTCTTGGTCCAGGCTGTGGTGCTGGGCATGGCTGCCAGTAATGGGCTTCTGGACTGTTCAGTGCTGTATCCCAAGCATCTAAAACTGCTGTCCAGTGTGGTAGCCACCAGCCCGAGATGGCCCCTGAGCGCTTGGAAGAGGCTTGTCTTAATGGAGATGTAATGCATGTGTAAAATACACATTGCTATCAAAGACTTTTAGTACAAAAAGAGAATGTGAAATACCTCATTAATGAATTCTTTAATGTTGATTGTATATTGAAATGAGATTTTGGATATATTGGCTTATATACATTATTAAGATTAATTTCACCTGTTTCTTTTAACTTTTTAAAAACGTGCCTACAGAAAATCTCAAGGTACACGTGTCTGGTGTTCTGTTTCTGTCCAACAGGGCAGCCCTAGAAGGGTGCCTGGGACATGGTAGGAATTCAGGGGATGGAAGGAGCGAGTGCATGGGCGAGGGAGTACAGGTACAGGAGATTGATTCTGCAGTGAGGAACCTCCCAGTGGAGGAGAGAGGCAGATCGCTGGTGGTATCTGCTGGGGTAAGGAGGAGAGACATGAAAAGGAGGCAGCCAGGTATGTGGCAGCTGAGTCCTCCAGTCCCCACCCCGGAGGGAAGAGGGGTGAGGGGTCTTTGGTCTCAGCAAGGGCCCGGAAGATGGGGAACCAAGAGAAGGAGGCTCCTGTGTGTCAAGGGGTGATGGCAGGAGGCTGGAGCACTCTCAAGAGCCTTAAAGACCAGGCAGAAATGGACTTAAGTGGGTACCGCCAACTCTGGGGGTGCTTTCCAAGGATTGCAACCAAGGAGTAGTTTTCCAGATTTTATATTTAGAGAGATGACAAATGCACTTGGAGGATATTTCAGGAAGCAGGTAACTGAGTTGGAGATTCCAGACTCTGTGATGGGAAATTTAGTTTTCTGCATGTGAAAGGAAGTGGAGCTTATCTTTGAAAATCTGGGGAAAAGCCTATAAAAGTTAAATATAATTTCTTGAGTTAAATACAGTTACTGTTTTGTCTTTATCGCTGTGGTTGTCCTTCTGGTGTATACGTCACATCCTGACTTGTCCTAGTTACCATCAGGTAGTAGGCACCCCTGAATACTCTTGCATTCTCTGTCCATTCTTATTGGTAGATAACATTTCCGTTCAGTGACAACTTCATTGCTCACGTAATCATTCTTCTCATTTTGATGCTAGTAGATGCTACTATTTGATGCTACTATCATTTAGATGATAGTAGACTGTTTATATATATATTTTATACATATATATAATATATATAATTTTTTCAATATTTCAGTTAAAGCTTTTTAGGGTTTTTTGTTTTTCTTTTGTTTTGTATTGTATTTGTTGTTGATGTTGTTGTTTTTGATAAACCTCCAGTCTCAGAATTATTACATCATAGTGTCTCAATATTTTAAAAGTTTTAGGTAACTATTGGAGTTCATGAGATTGGCCCTGAAGCCACATTTGCTGTTTTCTGGTGAGAGGTGTGATGTTTACTACTGTCAGTGGTACAGTGATACATTGATACGTCATTAACAGTTACGTATAGTGTGTATTACATGCTAGACGCATGTTTCCATTCATCATAGGCACTTGCGTTAGACTTTTCTTGACTTTCTTATTCAGCAGATGTTTGTGGAATGCCTCTTATGTGCTGGGCATTGTTCTAGGCCTTGGGTGTTCAGTAGTGATCAACAGATATGGTACCAGTTCTCAGGGAGTTTATTAAGTATGGGGGAGACACAGAAAGAAGCAAGTCTACAAACAAGCCCCATTATTGTAAGGAGTGTGAAAAAATATGAGTAGAATAATATGGGAGGATAGTTTCTGTGGGGTGAAAGGGTCAGTACTGAAATCCTGCTTCCCAGTGAGACAGGGAGGCCTAGGAGAGGTTCGCCAGAGAAGGAGCGGAGCACACATGAGAAAGGAAACATGGACAGATGTGACCAGCTATTCAGGAAGAAAGCGTGTCTAAGCACAGAAAAGCTGTAATAAAGAAGGTGCAGAGTTCCCCAAAGTCAATAACAAAGAGCTAAACAACCTCATCACAAAGTAGGTAAAAGAGATCAATAAGCAGCTCTCAAGGAAGAAAGCAGAGGCACGAGTGCACGTGGAGAGGTTCTGAGTCTCACTGATGCGGTCAAGTGCGAGGTGTGGTGGAGGTCTGACATCGGTCTAGCGGATTCACTCTGTTTTGGCAAACCGCATGGGACGTTGTCATAAACACACAACACTGTGTAACACTGTTGTGTTGTCATCACTGTCGAGATCCAGATGACTTCCATCACCCCCAGACGTCCCTCCTGTCCCTTTGCAGTCAGTCTGCTACCCTGTCCCCAGCCACTGACAGCCAGTAATTTGTTCTCTGACCTTACAGTTTTGTCTTTCTCACGGAAACGGACTGGGATGGTGTGTAGCCCCCCGAGTCTGGTTTTTCTCGCGTAGCCTGACGCATGGGGGATTCTGCCACAGGTATTTGCAGTTTGGTGTTCAGACGGCCGTTCTGTTCCATGGATACGCCCCCGGTTCGGAACACATCCTTCAGCTGACAGGCATTTGAGTTGTGTCCAGGGGGTACATCTTTCCTATTTTAAAATGTGCCCAAAATAGCAAGCCTGACTCAAGTCTTGGCGAGGTTGTGTGTCTCAGGGTCCCCTGACTCAGCTGCGAGCATGAGGTCTCCCGAGGGACCAGCGGGCAGCATGCGGTAAAACTGAAAGCATATGTGAGGCCCACACCCCTTGGTCAGTTTGAGAACTCACAGCTCCTGCTCCGTGTTCCTTAAGGATAATCGGGGATGGATGTGAGTGTCTAGAGAATGGGCCAGAAGGACTTAGATCAAAGTCGCTGTCATCATCTGAGGAGGAAAGCGGGGATGGTGGTGGTGGTGAGGGCCAAAACGCTACTTTGACTTTACTTTTAAGACATAGAAAAATAGAAAGAATAATATAGACATGCAAACTGCTTCCTCCAGGAGGTGACCCCTAGGCTGAGACGGGAAGCATAAGCAGGAGTGAGTTAGGAGAGGAAGTACGGGAGGGGGGCTGATACCCCTCCCAGTTGTCCTGCTGGGGGCTGCTTCTGTCTGGGGGAGACAGGACTGTCAATAATCTGTCTTCAGACGCCAGTCCTCGGGACGAACCCTGTCATTCCTGACCTTCACTATCGTTCAAGCCCTGTATCCGCCCGCTGCCTCTGGCCAGGCTAGCCGGGCTTCTGCTCAGCCTGTTGTTTGGAGTGGGTGAGGGCTGGGTTCTCTGGGCTGTTTGGTGGCTGCTCACTGCCTGCCTATCATGCAGCGGGTGCTCCGACTAAACATGGGAAGGCATTACAAGCTTTTAGCCTTGGAGTTCCGGATCTCACCTGCCCTCTGAACAGCACACTCTGGGCAGAAGTGGGACGGGAGGGTGCACCCCCCAGGCAGGTAGGGCAGGCTGCAAGAGGCGGGAGCTCCGGGAAGCCGTTCCGGCACCGTGATGTCAGGTCTCAGTGCTGGACCAGAGGAGGGATGGTTGCATAACCAGCGTTGAGGGTCTCAGGAATCCTTCAGGTATAAAATGTGGAAACCTTATTGCACTGTCTGGGAGTTGTGTCTACAAAGACATTTTCCATGTGCTGCCATGGTGGTGGAAGACAGTGATTTCCCCTTTCCTTCGTCACCCCTTGCTTGTTTAAAAAACCCTTTGCCTTTCCTTTTAAACAAGTAACTATGCAGGGAATGCCTTACTGATTGAGAAAACATGTGTGGAATGTCCAGCGAGATGCTAGGGAAGGGATAGTGCCTTTGGCTCTGGGAGGACAGTGGAGGCTATGGCCAGCAGGCAGCCTCCAAGCTCCTCTTCCCAGGTGCTCTGGGGGGAAGGTGGGCCTGTAAGGGGGCAGTGGAGGCTGTGGCAACAGGAAGCACGGCCTGTGGGTGAGACCCCCCAGGTCCCCAGCGGTTGTGTCCTCTGAGTAAAGACCTCGCCGGGACACTCTGGCCTTTGCCTCGTGGGTTTTTAATGGACCAGATGCACTCATCTGTTTTATAAGAAGCGAGGCTCCCTAAGGATCGGAGATGTCTTTGTCTCTAAGTGGGAAGATGAGCTGACGTGACCCCAAGGCTGCCTCCCGCCCTGGCTGGATGAGTCATTACTTAAGTGGGACTGTGGAAGAAACCTGGCGGAGCAAATGCCGGAAGGGGCCTCCGTCTGCTCCGGCTGCTCTCCCATAAATTACAAGGGCCGGTCCACACAGAGGACCTTTTGTTTTTTCTATTACCTTTTGAAAAATGGGAAAAGCCAATCCTCCAGTAAGAGGGCACTCTGGGCTGCATTAGCTAGAATGTTCTTCCCAGACTCCACACCCAGGACACCATGAGCACACCGATCTCTCCGAAATGCACTCTGATCTCATCCCTGCCCCTGTTCAAAACCTTCTGTAGCTCCTTATCTCTGTGGAATGAAGTCCAAGTACCTCCCTTGTTTGGAAGGCGGCTGACGACCTCTTCAGTCCCACATGGAACCCTTCCAGCTCTGCTCTCCAGGCAGAAGTCCATTCTGTCTCCAAAGAAAATACACACGTGGGACAGACGTGTGCAAGAGCTTGCCCCCACAGCCATGGCTCTCCCATTGCATGAGCAGACATGCCAGGCTTTGCTGTGCCCCTCCTCCCACACCCCCATGCCCAGGGTGAGGTGCTGGTACCCTGGTGGGCGCTCCCTGCCTCAGTCTTTGTTGACTGAAAGCTGCAACTGGGCCAGCCCCTCTCTGAAGAGAAGAAACGTTTCTTCCATAGAACAGCTTGCCCGTGGTGTTCCGAATTGCTTCTTCAGACCCTTACGTGCTTTTGTGACGGGCTGTGTGTGCCTGGGAAAGTAACTGCTTCTTAGATTCTAGACTGCTCCTTTCCTTTTCCTGTTCCCTCTCCGCCTTGACCCAGGTTGGCTTTTTTTTTTTTTTTTTTCTTTAGGAAGCCAATCCTTTTGTATCCCACTGGATGGGGAGCCGTGGTGTTGGTGGGCCGTTACCGGGCAGTGATGATGATGATGATGGCTTCCCGGCAGCTCCTGGGCTTTTGCCCTCCTGCCGGGTTCGTCATGGCCAATTTCTGGCAGGGGAACATGCGTGATTTTCAGATCCCTCTTCATTTACTGTGCGCGATCGCAGAGAAGTTGCTGAGGGAAACAAACAAGCAGCTCTCATGGGGAGAGAAGCCCCACCCCACTTCGTACAGCTTTTCCCGTGTTATCTGTGGGAGCGTCTGGCAGGAAAAATTCATTAAGGACATAGTTGGGGACCACAGGAGGTTTCTGTGCCTGGAACTACGCAGGGCTCCAGGGCCGTGGCAGAGCAGGGCTACAGAGTTTACTTCACGGAAGATCTAGCCCTTGCCTTTGAGAGATCTCGGCAGAGTGAGAGCAAAAGTGCTGCAGTGCAGCGGCCCTCAGCAGCCTCATGGTGTTCAGTATTACCCGTCGCTGTAGGAAATCCCCATCCTACCGGGCTAAGCCCCGGCTGTGCACCAGCGTGCAGAACCATCCCCACATTAATTCGTGCAGT
Organism: Martes martes; assembly: GCF_963455335.1. Classification (NCBI taxonomy): domain Eukaryota; kingdom Metazoa; phylum Chordata; class Mammalia; order Carnivora; family Mustelidae; genus Martes; species Martes martes. Next base: position 13,233,424 of record NC_137891.1, on the reverse strand, counting down.
TAGTAAGTGTGAATTACGTGTGTAAATTGCACTTGAACAGCTGCGTTCAGTCACCAGCATTTACTGCCTGTCTCACATGCAGGCATTGTGCTAGGCTTGCCGCTCTGCAGTTGAGAAGAGCTCCGGGGGCCCCTTGGAGACCCTCCCCACTGAGTGAGTCTAGTGCGGGGATACACACATGGGATTTTGCACATGTGGACAACACCATGCTGGGACAGTGGTTCTCGGAGATGAACGGGATGGTGCTGGAGCCCAGGAAGCCCGGCGACCGAACACAAGGGAAGGCTTCAAGAGCCGCTGACTTGGGTGGGTCTCTGATAGGGTGGTGGAGGTCTGGTTGGTTGGGAAGGCGGCATGGTCAGGGGATGGGGGTCGTGGACAGGGTTGGAGTGGAGTAGGTAGTGGAGATGGGTTTGCCTGTGATAGAGGGGCTAGGAGTCTGTTTCTTATCTCTGAGTGGGAACACGAATTCCTTCCTTCAGCTGACGGTGAGCATCTGTAGTGATCAGAGTGGTATGTTACGGACAGTGGCTGAGCCTGCTGTGTGAAGGGCGCAGTGCCAGGTATGTCACGGTCATCAACCTGTGCATTGCTCAGCACTGCCTTATGTGACAGCAACCATTATCAACCCCATTTTCCAGATAGGACAAATGGAGGCTCAGAGGTGTTCCCTGACCCGCCCAAGTTCACACAATTCTTACAAAGTTGACGGGAACCCAGGTCAGAGTGTGAAGACTGGGTTTGGAATCAACCCATGAACTCCAGATCCTCAGGAAATATAAAAACGAATCCTCTTCCCTAGATGAAATTTCTCTTTATTCCCCTCCCGTCTTCCGGTCCCCCCTCTTCTGCAGTATTCTGAAAGGGCAGGGCAGTTTTGGCTTCAGCTGTAAATTTTAGGTATCAAGACCCCAGGTGGCTGTTCTGAATGAGACAGTCTCTGGATCGAGACTGAGAGGGCAAAGGGAAGAATTGAGGTTGTAGCTCTCCCGGGTGATGGGGAGGGAGGGCGAAGGGCTTCCCGTTACTGGTTGTTCTGTGTCCTAAACCTGTTTTAATCACAAGTGGGACTTGGTGGCAGTGAGGGGGAGGCGTGACGAGCACATTGATGCAGTGCCCGCGGAGAGGAAGCGCTCAGGTGTCTGGCTCAGCCCTCTCCTCCTCCCTCCTCGCAGACCGTCTCCCTCGGATTTCTGAACAAGGAAACAAGGGTGCCACTTCCATTTGCTCTCCCGGTGACCCTTGTAAGTGCCTCCCTGTACCCAGCTTTGCTTCGGGCGGCGTGGGCAGAAGGGACAACGTCCATCGGACCTTCCTGTATGTCCCTGGCCTCACGTCTGCCTCCGTCTCCCCAGACCCTAACGCCAGACTCTCTGGCTTGAACCTCAGCACTGCTGCAGGGTAGATGCATGACTTTCACGACTCGGGGCTGAGTTTCTTCCTCTGTAAAAGGTGACACAGGAGGAAACTGGGTTCAGATGAACAGATTTAGGGCGTGCCTCTCGCCTCCCAGGCACCACATCTGAGGCTCCTGGAGCTCACAGGCTCTCCCAGAGGTGGTTGGGGACCCGCCCTCCAGCTGGCACATCTAGGGGGTGGAGGTGGGTGGCAGAGAGGAAGTGGATCCAGGCCTGCTGCATATCTCACCTCTGGCTCTTTAAACCCAACATGAATGGGAGGGGGATCAGACTGCAGAACTGTGAGCCCTACAGATAGGAAATGATTTCTGCACTGTCTGTTGACCTGGATTGCTGGTATTCCTGGTGGAAAGTGGACCTGGGAGTTGAGAGGAAGCTCTCTTACTGATAAGACCTCTGTACCTGCTCCCTACCCCCTGCCCCATGATTCCCAAGAACAGAGTTTCTGGTGTCTGATTGACGGGGAGGGGGCCTGACCAGGTGAGGCCATCTCGGCCACCTCTGCACCTGCCTGGAATCTTGGAGTCTGGCCGATGGTGTCAGCAAAGTCAGGGAGAGGTGTTTCTGGGCGGGGGTCACAGTGAGTAAGCCTTTCATGTCTCCCGTCTGTTTCTTCCCCATTTTGTGAGGGACTGGGTTGAGTCTTGGAGAACGGCTCTTGCTGTATGCTGGGCGCTTACTCTCATTTATTGAGTGCCTGCTCACGAAGCGCTTTGCTCTACCTGCGGGCTTGGGCTCACTCAATCCTTGTAGCAAAGCCTTTGAGGTGACAGAGCTGATCGCCATCCTCATTGACAAATGTGGGGGGGTTGAGGCGTAGCTTGTTTTTAGTTTTTTAGTTTTCATATTTACATTTTTTTATGGAGGTAAAATACACATAATGAAATTGACCATTTTCACCATTTTTAGGTGTCCAGTTCAGGGACATTAAGCACATTCACATTGTTGTGTAGCCATGAATCTGGAGAGCGTCTTCGTCTTCCCAAACTGAAACTTTGTCCCCATTAAGCACTGAGTCCCGATTCCTCCTCCCTCCAGCCTCAGCAACCACTGTTTTACTCTCCGTCTCTGCTACTGTGACTAGTCCAAGTACTTGCTATCCGTGGGATCGGACAGCACTTGTCCTTCAGGGGCTGGCTTAGCTCACTTAACATAATGTCCTGTTGGAGCACGGGTCAGTGCTTTAAGGCTGGGTGCTCTTCTGCTGGATGCACATACCACGGTTTGGTCATCTGTTCACTGGTTGATGGACATCTAGGTTGCCTCCACCATGTGGCTACCGTGAATTATGCCTCTGGAATTGTGGTTGTAGGTATTGCTGGGTCATGTGGTGATTCTGTGTTCAGTTTTTTGGGGAGACTGCCATACTGTTTTCCATAGTTGCTTCATACTCTCACCAACACTTATTTTACATATATACATAACTGTACCTACATGTATATGGTAAGTGGTAGCCACCCTGGTAATTGTGAAATGATGTCTCACAGTGGGTTTGATTTGCATTGCACTAAACGACTAAGTGTTGAGCGTTTTCTCCTGTGCTTATTGACCACTTCTAGATCTTAACAGAAATGTTTGTTGCTGCTGCTGAGTTGTAGGGGTTCTTTATATATTCTGGGTATTAATCCATTTTTAGGTATATAATTTGCAAACATTTTCTCCCATTCTCTGTGTTGTCTCTTCACTCCTTGAATGCACAAGTGGTTTTAATTTTGATGATGTCCAACTTAGCCTCTTTTTTCTTTCGTTGCCTTTGGTTTTGGCACGGGGCACAGAAATTGTATGAAACTCCAGCTATGGTCCTCCAGTCAGAGTATCAGAGCACAAGTCTTGTGCCTTGCAGCACTGCCCTGAGTCTTCATCCTTTGGATTCCAGCGGCCAGTGTTTACCCCGTCAGGTGTCTCAGTTTAGCTCTCCCATGCGTGTTCTTGGTCATGTCCTCAGAGTTCTAGCAGGTGGTTCTTATTGCACTTCCCAGAGTACAGGGGGGCTCCCAGCTTCCTGGTGCCTGGCGAAGATTGGGCGAGGGCAGGTACTCGCTAACGTAGCAGCCAACAGCCTAGCAGGGGTCACAGTGTGCCCACCCTGGACACTCCACCATATCAAACACCTGTCCAAGAGTTGTTTTTCTTGCAGAAGAATTGACCAGCAAATGCTTTTGGTAACACACATTTGTGGTGACAGTTGGTGAGCAGATTTCATGTAGCTTTGATAGTTAGCGCATCATCCTCTATTGATGCCTCCAGAAGAAACGGCTGCCATTTATTGGCCAGTCATGAGGCATGGTAGTACGTGGACACCTGTAAACCCTGCACCTTGCTCAGGAGCCAGGGTCCGACCTGTGAGCCCTGACTCCACCTGCGTCTTCTTTCCAGTCTCTCCCAGCCCTAGGCCTCAGCGCTCTCCTCCAGGGAGAACTGTGATCCTGAGTTTGGGAGTTTATCGTTTCTTTGCTTAAAAATTGTTTTCACTGTATACATGAGTCAGCCTAAATACTATACTATTTTCTTTCCTTCCTCTTGAGCTTTACAAAAATTCCGTGCTCTCTGCAGCTTCCTTTGGGCCTCAGCACCTCGTGATAAGTCCGGTTGGTACACAGCAGTCTGTTTCTCGCTGTGGTCATCTCTTCTGCTGTGTGAACACACCATGGTTTATTTATCTATTCTCCAAGGGCATGCAAATTGTTGGCAGTTGTTTTTCTTTGTTTTGTTTTGTTGTTTTTTTTCCCCACACAAACAGTGCTGCCGGGTGCAGTGTGTGTGTGTGTTTTGTTTGTTTGTTTTTAAGTAAGTGGTCTTTTAAAAAATATTTTTATAGGTTTTATTTATTAGAGAAAGAGCTAGTGAGAGAGAGCGAGAGAGAGAGCACAAGCAGGGGGAGTGGCAGGCAGAGGGAGAAGGAGAAGCGGGCTCCCTGTTGAGCAGGGAGCCCTACTCGGGCCTGATTTGAGGACCCTGGGATCATGACCTGAGCCAAAGGCAGACACTTCATTGACTGAGCCACCAAGGTGCCCAGGCGCGTCTTGTTTGCCTGTTCACACAGGTCCCACAGGGCAGGGTTTGTGTCTGGAGTGCTGGCATCCCGTGTTGCTTTGGGACTGTCCCGGGATCCTACACTCTCAAAATTGGAAGGGACTTCTTTGGCCAAGTATTTCACCTTCACTGATAATCTGAAAGAAAATATTCTTGGTGTGGTGGTTAAGAGCTCCGTCTGTGACATCGGATGGCCACTGCTTCCCTCCTGCCTTTGCCTCCTTCTGTGACTTAGTTCATTGTGCAGTGACCTTAACTTTTCCCTACCTCAGTTTCCTCCACTGTGAACCAAGGGTAAAAGTCTGGATCATTTCGAGGTTGAAAGGAGATCGTGCAGGATTAACTCTGGACCAGAGTGATAATAAAGGCTGAGCAAGGGCTCCGTCCTGCTGATGTTGATCCCGCTTGGTGTTTAAAGATCACTTATACCTGCCCCAGACTGATGCTGAGATAGAAACTGAAGCCCAGGAGATGGGCAGTAGCTCAGACAAGGTCACGCAGTGGGAGCAGTGGGATTGGCATTCTGGAAACAGCCCCTGTTCAGTGTATTTTCTTTCATCGTGGGCCCAGGATTCCAGGCAGGTCCATGGTCCTGCTGGACCATTGTGCTCCGCCCGATGATCTTGACCTGCCCAGATGGGTTTCCCCTCTTCCTGTCCAGAAGTCCTAGTGCCTTTCTGCTTGGAATGTAGCAAGGCAGCACGCCTGCTCCGGTGAAACTGTGTTTCTGATTGCCCGGGACTTACATACCCCAGCCAGGGTAAGCTCTCCAGCAACAGATACACTGGTTGTGGTCTAATAGAATGGGCTCCCAAGAGGCCCCACCCCGCCCTGGATGCCTACCCCACGAATAAATAGCCCTGTAATTTCTGTGTTCCTCCCTGCCTCACATTCCAGCCTTCAGACCCAAACTGGGGGAGGAGGGCAGGCAGATCCCTCTTCTGGGAGAAGGACCTGGTTCATCAACAAGATTTATTCATTCATTTAGGGTCTGAGAGCCCAGAGCCTGGGTGTCTAATGACCTGGGGCTCTGCCTGGCATTTTGCATTGTTCTGTTCTTCGGTGGCAGAGACCACCAAAAGCCGTCAGAGAGTTGTTCCCATGCATTAGGAACATGGAAAAGCGTCCAAAGCGTAATGGGTAAGAGGGAGGGCTTCTTGTTCCCACAATCTATGTTTGGGTCCTGCCTCTGCCTTGGGAAGTCTCAAATCTCCTGGGAGAAGTCACCCTCTTGAGTGTGTTTCCTCGTCTGTACAACTGGAAAGTCAATAGTACCTACCAGGTACTTTGTTGTGAAGATTGAAGGAGATTCTGTGCACAGGGAACTTCCTCCAGAGCCAGCATGTAGTTGGTGCTCAGTAAGTGCTGGTGATTATTATCCAGCCAGCCCATGAGCCCCAAATATGCTGGAACGGGGTGTCTGGCACAATAGGTGGTCAGTAAACACGTGATGAATGAGTGAGGGTGTTGAGTGCTTCCCATTTTGAAAAACATTTGTGAGTGTTGTTTCATTTTTTTTAAATTCCTGGCTTTGGAGTCTTGGGATCCATGCCTAAGCCCCTGTCTCTGCAAAATGACATGAATTGTTACCCTCCTTTGGGCCTTGATTTCTTCCACTGTGGACTCATGCTAGCTTGCATATGAACAGCTCTGACTGTATACCAGCTTCTGACCTGAGCGCTCTGCCTTTGTATGTGTAGTTTGTGTGGTCGGTCTTAATTTCCCCATTTTACCGATTGGAAAAACCAAGGCAGAGAGGTAAGTGACTTTTCAAGGTAACTGTGAATAAGTAGTAGGGACAGAGCTAAGATTTGAAGCCAGGCAGCCTAATTTTAGGATCTTTGTGTCTTCACTGGTATGTTTTCCTGCCTTGAGGTTATGTCTGCCTCAAGGGTTCTAGGTCGATGGTTGATATGTGCAACGTGGAAGAATTTAGGAGTGTTTGGGAGAAGTTTGTTAATGGCACCCTCTGCCCATCCCTCAGGAACACAGGGCAGTCTAGGGGAGGCCTCCCCTTCGCTGAAGTGGCGGGATTGGGGGCTAGGATCTGAACACAAATGTCCCTTTGTCCCTTGTACCACAGATCATCTCTCCCATCTGGCAGCTCCAAGGCTCATCCACATTCTTTCGTCCTGGAATGTCAGTGGATGGAGTATGGACCTAAGGGTAGGGCCGAACATTTGAGGCTTAGAACTTTTTGCCTTTTGAAGAGATGTTTGTGGTGTGGTTGCTCCCTCGGATTTTGCCCTATGCCCGCAGTTCAGCCTGCTTGGGGAATGAATCCTAGTGTAGACTATCAATGCAGGTTCGCATCCCATCACCCACCGGTCCTGTGGACCTGACTCATGCCGGGACTTAATCAATGAGGGTGGATTGGCGGCGGCTCCTTCCATTTGTTCCAGTAGCTCATGGGGCTCAGGGTGCACAGGCAAGAAACTGATAGCTGCCAAGTTGCTCCCCTTCCCCCCAAACCGACAGTGTGGCTTTCATTGTGGGAGTAATAAATGGTGCTTTTTAAGGATATCTCCCAGCTGTTGAGTGTTTTAAGCTTCCAGATGTTCTTTGCCCAGGAAGCAGAGTGGGTGCATGACCTGATCTCTTTAAAAGTTGATGCAGACATTTCAGTAACTTGCTTCCGACCCCCAGAGGAAGTGTCGTATTTCCCTCTAGGGACAGAAGCACCCATTTGCTCGCGTGGCCTGGGTGAAGCATTTAGCAAGTTGTAAGTGAAGACAAGTGACCTGGATTTGCAGGCAGGAGGCCTCAGTTCTGGTTCACACTGGCTGTGTGACTCCGGGCTGAGCAGGTGACCTCTCTGACCCTCAGTTTCTGAAGCTTTCAGCTGGGGGCACTTTTATTTATTTATTTATTTATGTATGTATAATATATTATTTGCCCCAGGGGTACAGGTCTGTGAATCATCAGGCTTACACATTTCATAGTACTCACCATAAGAACTATAGGAAGCACTGTTGGGTAGAAGCCAGAGTCTGTGCAGATGTTAGCTCTTCTGACCCAAGGTTGGACTCTCTGAACTACAGTTGTTCTGTCTGGAAAATGAAAATTGTAACAGTGCCTACATTCATAGGGTTGTTGGAAAGATTAAAGGAAATAATGCCTACAAAGTGCTTAGAACCCAGCCTGTTCTAGGACCTCAGTGTGTCTTGGTTGTTGTAATTATTATTGTAGTGGCTGTTGTGGTTTAGGACCTGGAGACACAGGGATGGAACAACCAGTCACTGGGAAACCAGAAAGGAAAAGGAGCAGAATGAATATAAATGTAGTGATGAGTAGAGGGCATAAGTCCATCCGGGCTTGACATGCCCATGGAGACAGGACTTACCTGGGCTGAATCTTTGAAGCAGAGATGCCGGGCTTCCTGGGCAGAAGGGATGGAGGGCATTGCAGGTGGTTGGAGCAGCACCTGCTGGGCTCAGACGGGTGGGAGCTGGCTCTGTACGGGGGCCACACGATCTGTTTGCAGGGACAGACCTCAGCAGGGCACTGTGGAAAGGAACGCAACAGAAAAGAGGCCAGCTCCCAGAGATTCTCCAGGGAAAGTCAAGGAAGAATCTGGGGTCGGAGGTTGATATGATTGGACTTGGGCATCAGATCACTCCAGGTGCTCGGAGGAGGTGGTGTTGAACAGAGGGCATGGAGCCTGCGCAGGGAGACCAAGAGAAGGAAGCACGCCATTTCAAAAGTCCATGTGGTGTACCTTTTTGTTAAAGTTAAAAGTCTTTATGGTCCAAGCAGCATGTGTCCTATGATCCCACTTATGTCACCCCTTCCCAGAGTATCTGCAAGTGCAAGATGTTTGGTATGGTGTGCACGGAAAAGTGGCTTCAGCTTGCTGGGGATTTGCATTATTGTGCTGGGTTGTTGGGGGAAGCTTGATCCCAGGCTACTGGCCTGTCTCACAGATGGCTGCTTCCTACTTCCTACAGATGCAGAGCTCTTGAACATATGCAAATAAGAAAGAGGGATGGGAGCCCTAGTGTGTTTGAATTCAGAGTCATACACCTTTTTAAAAGAATCTTTTTTTTTTTTTTAAGATTTTATTTATTTGAGAGAGCACGTGCACATGAGTGGTGGGGGGGCAGAGGGCAAGGGAGAAGCAGACTCCCCGCTGAGCAGGGAGCCCAGATGCAAGGCTGGATCCCAGGGCCCTGAGATCATGACCTGAGCCGAAGGTAGAGGCTTCACCAACTGAGCCACCCAGGTACCCAAAGAATTGGGTTTTCAATCGAATAATACATGTGCATATTTAAAATCAAATGGGAAAGGCTGGTGTGGAAAAGGGGCAGAAATCCTCTGTCTCCCTGTCCTCTTCTTGCCTGCTCTTAGTCCTGTTCCTAAGTGAATGGAGGCAGGGTGGGTCAGTATCTCTAAATAATAGGCTTGGGTGCCCCTCTCCACCCCCCTTCCCCATCCCCCATGAAGGCCTCCCTGGTATCCTGTGACTCACATTTGCTGAGCCTGAGATATCCTCATGCCCACCCTTCCCTCTTCCACCTCCCTCTTTCTGGCATCTATATTTTCATGTTGGCAAGGCTGGTAACATTCATATTCTCTCCCACATCCATAATTAAGACTTCTGTGCTTTATTAGCAGGATTAATTCTAGAAGTTGAAACATTGGTAAACAGTGTTTATAAGATTATGCCTCTAAATGGTCTTCCCTGCACACTGGAGCTATGGATGCTGATCATGTGTCCTTTCTGGATGGTTCTCTGTCCTGGGATTTCTGGTCGCCTCTTCCCTCCTTGAACTATCTTTTATCCTGAGAGGAGCTGCTTTTTAAACTCTCAGCTCCATCAAGGCCCTCCCACCCTATTTCTCAGGTCACTCACCTGGGGAACCCACCCTGGCCCCTGCTCCCCAGTGGACCTGCTGTGGTATAGACTGTTCCTAGGGCTTCCCATGTCTGCTTTCCATGGTTCTTCTGGGACTGAACCACTTTTTAATGGATCACTCTGTCAATCGCTTTCTAAATCCTAGCTTGTTGGAAGCATAATCTGAAAACAAACTAAATTCTTCTTGATCTTGTATTATACCTGTTGCTAATTTGATCCAGGAACCTGGGTTATCATTTCTGTCAGTGCTTATTGTTATTAACTCCGTGGACAACTTGGGAAATGTTAAGAGCATAAAGAAGAAAATAACATTAATGTGTTTCTCTGGATTTCCTTTCTCTTTTCTTTGCTTATTTCTTTTAAATTTGAGATCACCTAATGTCAACAATCTCATTGGATTTTTCTCTTACTGTAATAGAAGTATTTCTAAATGGAGTTAAAAGCGGACTTTTAAGCATGACTTTTAATGCAACATAATGTTGTCATATCCCATCATAATGATAGTTTGTCATTTTCCTAATTTTACCCGTATTTTTGAGTATTAAGAATATTTTTTGTATTCATCTCTCATAATTCATGCTGAGATGCGTCTGTATGCACGTGCATGTGTGCAAATAAACCTATTTCCATCTTTCAGATTTCCTTAAGGTTGATTTCTGGATCTAGGATGACCAAGTCAAAGGTTCTAGATGTTTTTAAGGCTCTTGGTGCATATTGTTAAGTGTCTTTCCCATTTGGTTTAGCGGGATTACAGCCGCAAGCTGATGTTACATGTTTGCCCTGCATGAAGTTGCTTTTGTGTGAAGTTGGGTTTCTGAGGCCGGGTTGACATGGGTCTCGTTGAGGTGAAGGGGATAGTTCTTTGGTGTTTGTCACTGTTTCTTATGATGATTTGGGGTTTCACTTAAATAGCACACTGGGGATAAATGTCTGTGTCACAGGATGTGCAGCTCTTCCCTGTTACGTTGTGTCGTCCAAAATGAGGAACACGAGAGAAATGCATTTAGGTCTTAGTTACCTCCCACTTACCAGCTATGTGACCTTGGTCAACTTGTTTTGCTTCTTGGACCTTGGTTTCCTTTCCTATAAAATGGGAATAATAATACCAGACCTCTCCTCCTAAGGTGTTTGGGAAGGTTGGATGAGTAGGTGCCCGCGACTTGCTTAGCCCGGAGCCTGGTCCCGGGGACTGCTCAGGAAAGGTCAGCTGTTAGTTCTGGAATGCTCTGGCAGCCCCGACAGGTCCCCCAGAGTTGAGTCAAACCAACGTGCAGGATACCTTCTCAAGCTGGTTGCCTCTGGCTTTTGGCAGGTAGGTACATACTTTGGACTCTTTGGAGTCAGAAGGGACCCATCCAAGCTTGTCATTTGACAGATGACAAAATCAGCCTCCAGATGGTGAGTCGCTCTTTTGGAATTTTCTCACTGTTCCCATTTGCTTGTAAAAGGGAGAACACACACACAAGCCTGTGTGCACAGACTAGATCTGGAAGGACAAGCAAAGAAGTTGGGACTAGGGGCTGCGACAGAGGAGGCCAGTGGGCCTTCTGGGGTCGCAGGGAAGCTTAGCATTGATTCTAGGACTCTTTCCATTCTGTGGAAAAGATTTACCATGTGCACACATTCATTCTTCAATCAATAAAAATCAAGTTCTTAAAAATCCACCAGGTAGGGGCACCTGGGTGGCTCAGTTATTAAGCGTCTGCCTTTGGCTCGGGTCATGATCCTGGGGTCCTGGAATCGAGCCCCATATTGGGTTCCCTGCTCAGCGGGGAGCCTGCTTCTCCCTCTCCCACTCCCCCTGCTTGTGCTCCCTCTCTCTCTCGCTCCTCTCTCTCTGTGTCAAATAAATAAAATCTTAAAAAAAAAAAAAAAAAGTCTGCCAGGTGGTAAAGAATCTTTGAATGCTATCCTGCTTGCTTCCTGATGCCATCACAACAAGCTCTTAGGAGTATTCAGAAATCTGTGAGTTCCGTGGCTGTCCATCTGAACCCACGGACCCGAGTCCCAGACCGGAAGGCTTTCTTCTGGTCCCACCGACTGTCTGCCTTCCCCTTGCTGGCCTTCTTCCCTGCCTTCCAGAGCCTGCCAAGCTGAGTCTGGAGCCTTAAACACCCCTGATCCCCAGGCAGCTGACCACCCCTGTGTGCCACCCACTGGGGTGCACTGTGTGGGGGAGCCCTGGGCCAGACTGAGCAGGCCTGAGGCCTGAGTCTTGGTCTCCTCCCCGGCAGCCTCCTCCCGGCACAGGCACCTCCCAGTGCAGAAGGAAGAGCCTGTGCAGCCTGTTCCCTATCCTTCTTTGAACCAAGCCTTGTTCCAAGAATTTCAGGGCCACTTTGCTCGTATGGCAGGCTTGAGCTGCTCCCCCAGGCCCCATGCGCGGAGTTGGCAGCTCCCCGGAAAAATGTCTTTCCCCCTTCTTTTCTGGCACGAAGGCTGGATTTCCTGCCCCGCCCCAGACCCTGAATCTCAGGGGTCATTTGAGTCGAGTCCTGAATGAGCATCTTGCTCTGCAGCCTTGGACGGTGGGGATGGGGGGAGGAGGGAGTGGGGATGTTGTAGGAGGGGGTGGGGAGCAGGAGCAGAAGGCCTGAAACCCCTGTCTTCCTCCATCTCAAACACCTTTGATCTTCCTGCTGCCCTGAAGCCCCCTGGTTTTTCCCAGGGCCACGGTCAGGTATGGGGAGCCAGGTTGTTAGCCCTGAGTTAGCCCCCTCTCTCTCTGGAGGTCTCCGTTCCCTGGTGAGCGTTGTTTTTTTTTTTTTTTTTTTCCCTACGCAGTGACCAATTTAGGACATCTAGAAGTGTTTATGGGCCCATTTTTGTTTACCCATTCAACACTAAAATAGCCATATTGATCCCACGGTCGGGGGCTGGGCAGGGGGTGGCGAACCTTGTCGTTGCTTGGAAGGGGCTGGCAAGAGGGGCCAGAGCTTTCTGGCCATTAACGCCCAGGCACGTTTCAGCAGGGCCGTGCCAACTTCCTCCCCTCTTTATTTGCAAAGTAGACCTCAGGGCCAAGGTGTTTTCCTGTGTCGAGTTCCTTGTACAGATGAAGGAAACTGAGGCACAGGGCAGCTGTGCTGTTCCTGAGGGAGAGACTGTGAGGTTCTGGGGAGGTGAGTCCTTATCACCGGTAACAGCAACAATAACAACCGTCACGATAATAGTAAGTGGTGGCAGCAGCTCCGCAGCGTGGGGCTTTGATTCTCCGCCGGTGGCTTCTCCTCTCTTCAGCACTGGCAGCGCCAGCCCTCCGGTGTTTGTATTTCTCCTTGGCCAGCAACGTATTTTGAAATTTAAATGATAAAGCAAACAAGCCCTGTTTTCATTGAAGCTTTAGAAAACTTGCGGGAAACCTCTGCTCATTGGCTTTGGGAGCCAGGATAGGCCAAGTTTCCCTTTCAGCGTGGGCAGAGAGGGACATGAAGGACAGTCCATCCGTAGAGAGTGAATGACTGCATTCATCTTGATTAAGCTCAGTGAATTAACGAAAGGATGATGTATGTTCTACCAAACTCACCCTTTTATGTATGTGCTTGTGGCCAATTTGTCTTTGCTGGAAATGGAAAGCTGACAAGATGGGCTATTTTTTTCTGTTAAAAATAATTACATGCCAGATGCCGTTCCAAGTTCTGCGCCTCAACCAGTTAAAGATTTTTGGATCTTTTGCCCAGAATGCCTGTTCAGAAGGTAAGCTTGTTAGCATCCGAGCCAAGTATAATAATAATGATTCAGGTCAGGGACTACAAAGGACTCTGTGATGAGCAAAAAAATAATTATTGCATATAATGAAACCTTTTAAACATATAGAGAGATGGGGTGGTCCCCGCAAGAAAAATTTATGTTGTAGCCGTGGAGGTAATAAGCCTCCACCCACCTTCGAGCTTGTTCTTAGAAGCATTTCAGAGGCATTTCCTCTCTCGCTGCTAAGCAGAGCTTCCCAGAAACCCTCACGGATAGAACAGCTGCCAAGGGCTTTAAAGGAGCAGGCCTTGAGGTGTTGCTTCTAAGGCCCCTTTTTTGGGTTGGGGGGGAGGCTGTGTTGCCAAAAGAGAGTGGCTGCCTGGCCTGGTGTGACAAACCTATTTCTGGAGTCTAAGTTTGGATCTCAGCTCTACCACTCATCAGCATGTGAACTCCAGCACGGGTCATCTCTGTCCCACCTGTAGAGCGAGAACTGGAATTCTACCTTGGCAGGGTCAGGGCACAGGCTGGAGAGAGTACTTGTGCGGTGTTGCCTTGGTCTGCTAGGGCTGCTGTGACTGGTGACCACAAATGACGTCATTTGCAACGGCAGATATTTATTCTCTCAAGGTTTTGGAGGCTAGAGGTCCAAAATCAAGATGCCATGAGGGCCACGCTCTCTTGAAAGGCTCTATGGAAGAACCTTTCCTCATCCCTTTCTAGCGTCTCGTCCAGTGGGTGCTGGAAATGCTCGGCATTCCTTGCCTTTCGGTACCACGATTCCAGCTCCTGCTTTCATCGTCCCGTGGTCTGCTCCCTGTGTGTGTCTCTGTGTGCACGCCTCCTTTTGTAAGGACACCAGTCGCCAGAGCTGGGGCCAACCCCAACCCAGGGTGACCTCATCTTAACAAATCACTCTGCAGAAGACCCCCAATTTCCAAATAATAAGATCATGTTCTCAGGTTCTGGGACACATGAATCTCAGGGACACATTATTGAACCCAGTAGACACGCCTAGCGTGCCTTTGAAGATAACCTCCCAGACGGGTGACAGCACCTGCTATTTTTATGGCTGTCACCTAACGGAGGTATGGATAGATACTTCTCAAGATGGGAGCAAGCCTGGTTACTTGAGGAACAGAGGGAAGACCAGATGGCAGACACTGAGTGAGGGGGCGGCTGGACTGGAGGGTGGAGAGGAGGCAGGACGGGGTCAAGCAGCTGGCTAGCTGGGGGGGTGGCCGAGGAGCTGGAGAGGCCATTTGCTTCATTCCACCTGAGAGCGATGGTCTCCTGGGCAGGTGGTGGCCCCAGTACGCGGACGGAAGAGGGTGCATTCTGGATTCTGACCCCATGTTTGTTCTCTTGCCTCTTTGGGCTTTGGTCTCTGCCTTGCTGTGACACCTTGGTTGATGAGTGTCACTTGGGTTGAGAGGGATGAGGAGAAGAGAGAATGCTTTAGAGTCTGTGAGAGCAAGCCTGACCCCAAGGCCTGTGAAATGAATTGTTTCTATGACCTCTGTGTGTGAGTCCTGGCTCTGTAGCCTGCTAGTTGCACCTAATCCCCTGGGCCCTACTGCGCCCGGGGCAATACTCCTGGCCAGGACTGCAGGGGTGGTTGAGGGATTTGGGTCAGATTCCACAGGGCAGTTTTGGTCAATAAGCAGGCATTCCATAATCCTCTCTGCTTTAGGACAATCCTGCCCCAGGACTCAGAGGAATTGCCTGCATTCTTGTCCTGAGACTGGAATGCTGTGCAATGACAGTGGCCCCAGGGGAGTGTGAGCCTCTCCCCATCCTGCTCCCTGCTCCCAGCCCCAATGACCCGATAATGCCAGTGCCCTTCTGCCAGCTGGACCTAGGCCCCTCCTACCATCTCTAGCCTGGCCTGGGCTGCCCCAGCTGGGGCAACAGGACAGCAATGCCACAGACAGAATATTTTCTAGAAACCACCTGTGGATCTCAGGATCACACACGGCAGCAAGGGTTAGAGTCCACCTGGCCCTGGAGGGATACAAAGACAGTCCCTGTGGGGACACATCGGTGTGTCCACAGATACTATCAGTCATCTCGCCCAGTCCTTCTCTGATGGTGGTGGCCTTCAGAACCGCATGGCCGGCTTGTTGAACTCCAGACAGCTGAGCCCCACACCTGTGGGTCTAGAATTGGGTCTCTAACAAGCTCATGGTGGCACCAAGGTTGAAGGAAGTCTATCTCATTCGGAGGACCATAATTTAGTCCAGCCCCTCCAAAGTCCTGTCTTCTCTGCTTCTGATGCCGCCGTCCCCATCCATGCCGCCCTTACCTTTCACGGCCCATATGCAGTATCTGCCTGCCTGGGCCCCTGCTTCTACCGTGGCCCCTTCCCTGGGAGCTGGCAGAGCCTGGCCACGTGGCCAGTGGAAGCCCTGCCCAGGCTCCCCGGTCCAATCCCTGTTCCTATGAGGCCCTGCCTGCCTTCTAGCCACTTTTTTTTTTTTTTTTAATACTTTATTTGTTTGACAGAGATCACAAGTAGGCAGAAAGGCAGGCAGAGAGAGGGGGAAGCAGGCTCCCTGCTGAGCAGAGAGCCCAGTGCGGGGTTCGATCCCAGGACCCTGAGATCATGACCTAAGCGAAAGGCAGAGACTTAATCCGCTGAGCCACCCAGGCGCCCCCTTCTAGCCTCTTCTGGGTGCTCTCCCACCCAGTACCCTGGCATTTGTTAGTTCCCGTTCACCCTACTCTGCCACAGGACCTTTGTGTGCTTGCTGGTCACTCGTCCTGGAACATTCCTCCCCTAGCTCTTTGAAGGGCTGGCTTCTGTTCATCCCGACCTTGGTCACCTCCTCAGACCACCCCTTCTAATAGTCCTTTTCCCCAACCCTCGTTATTCTCGGTCACTGAGTGCTGCTGACTTCTGCTGTGGCATCAATCACAGCCTGGAAAAAAAATTTTTTTGATGTATTTCACTTCTTTTTTTAAAAAATAGAAATAAATACATTTATTGTTTTTGTTTATATCATAATTATTTTACATTAACATATAATGTATTATTTGGTGCAGGTCTGTGATTCATCAGTCTCACACAATACCCAGTGCTCACCACAACACACACCCTCCCCATGTCCATCACCCAGCCGTCCTGTCCCCCAACCCCTGCCTCACTCTGGTTTTGGTATGGCTGTACTAAAAAATGGGGCTTTGTCTGCAACTTTGTCCCCTTTGTTCTCTGTGTTGTCTGATGCGTTGTGGGTGACTAATATTCTTGAATTAATGAAAAGTGAATGAGGGCTTGGCTGCAGCCTGCCGAGGGCCGGAGCAAGGCTGAGCCCTGCAGCCGGAGATGGGAGTGACTTCATTGTGGAAGAAAGCAGAGCTCCCTAGTCCCAGAGGCTGGCCATGACGGTCACAATGCTACGTGCTGATAATGAAATAATAGCTTATGCAGCTCTTGCTCTATGTGCACTAAGTCTCCGTCTTATAGAGGAGTGCCCTCTTCTTAACCCAGAGAGGTTGGGAGACCACACGCGATAAGCGGGGAGTTTGCATTCGAACCCGGGCCCCACGTCTGTGTGCTGAACTCCTATACGACACTGAGGGAGGCTGTGCTGGGCACGTCCCCTCACTCGCTCCCTTTCACAAACCTCCAGCTGGATGGCCCGGGGTCGTGGGGGGTTCTAGTTAGGGGGCCTTCCCCAGCCTGTCTCACACCGGAGAGTGTGGACTCTAGTGTGTGGGCCAGAAGCCAGGCCTCCTGAGGTGAATTATTTGGCCAGAGCTCTTTGGGGTCTTGTTCCGTTTCACAGCTGACAAACGCTTCCCTCTCCCGGGTGGCCCTCTGGTGCCCGCAGGACGGTCATGGATGAACAGACGGTGAAGACGGGCACTGGGGGTCTGGCTGGGACCAGCACGTGGGACAGCCGAGGCTGGGGGCCCAAGCCTTGCTGGTGAAGGACTATGGGGCTTCCAGCAACACCTCAAGCTTGAGAGAATAGGAAAAGGTTCGGGCGGACCTCCGCTGCTGCCACTGACATTCCGTCTGTGAAGCCTGTGTTATGTTGAATACGGGAAGTTAAGGGGACGCTTAGAAACTTCCAAATGGCTTCATGAACCATTGTTGGAAAACAGACTTTTGGAAAGTTCTTCTGATGTATTGTTTTTAGGAGGCTATGGATAACTTTAATGCACGTTATTTCTGTATAATTTCCTTGGGTTTTCTATGTTAATTGTTGTGTTTTATTAAAGAGGAAAAGAGAGTTCATATTGATTGAGCCCCTCCCACGTGTGGGCTGAATCATTCCTTTAACTTTTGTCAGGCTGTTACTGAGTGATCCTACAGAGGCGGGGGCGGGGGGGGGCGGGTATACCCCTTTACACATGAGGGATGCCTTTTTGTAGGGGGGGAGCTGCTTGCCCAGAGTCGGGATTCAAACTGTCCCCGCATTCATAACCTCAGGGCTGCCACATGTGACCAGTCCACGTACTGCTTCCTTGACTTAATCTGCTATTTTGGGTGGAGTTGTGGATATCAGATGTGATTTGAAAGGGGCGCGGCTGTTTGTCAATTTACAAAATATGTGTGTGCGTCCGACACATATATAATTATATATATTGTCACAGTTTGCATGGAGAGTAAGCGGGGTCCTCTGCGAAGCAGTTGTCTTGGGAGGCGGTGGACAGATGCCAGCTCTGTGGTCTGTGCTCAGCAAGTGTTGGGCACGTGTAGCTTGAAGATGTGTCATTTGGGAGAGTGATGAGGAATTAAAGTCACATAGGCCACACCATAGGGGGGCAAAAACAAGGTCTGACTCCGATCCTAGTAATAATAACAGCTTCTGTTAATGAGCCCTTATTATCTACCAGGCACTATTCTGGGTACTTTCTGCCAACTCATTGATTTAATCTTCACAACAACTCAGTATTTCAAATGCTGTTAGCACTATTCCCATTTTACAGACGAAGAAGCTGAGACACAGAGGTTGACCAACTTGGCCCAAGGTCACCCAAGTAATAAAAGGCAGAGCTGGGATTTGAACCCAGGCAGTGAGACTCCAGGACCAGCCAGGACTGCTTGGTTCATAGACCAGGGATGGGCCTGCTTCTCTTGCGGGTGTTATAAATAGGCTCTGAAAGTCAAGCACGGAGAAGGGTTTGTTCATTTATTTAAGGAATGTTCCTGAGGGTCTTTGTGGTTTGTTAGACACTGTGTTGGGTGAGGGAGTTAGAAAGAAAACGAAAAGGGATCGTAAGCAGCATCTCTGTTCAATATCTGCTCTCCTCCTGTGCACGAGGATGCTTTCCTCCTCCTTGAGGTGGGGCCAGACCACGGCCCCGAACGGAATGTGAGCAGAAGTGCGTGGCTTTCAGTGGTCGCTCTGATAGCCGTGTATTGGGCAGGCAGAGGGTTGTGGATGGTGGCTGCTCTGGCCTCCTGGCCACAGGACGAGGAGGACCCTACTGACTAGAGCCCCCAGTGGCCCCATGGTGGATGGGCATGTACCATGAGCCTGAACTTACCCTGGAGCCTTGAGGCCAACTGTGACATTGGCTTGACGCAGCCTGGTCTGCTCTCAGAAATCAGTCAAGGGAGGTGCTTCCTATGTGTTTTTATAGTGGGACCACAGTGGGGACAGATGTTTAACTTCCTGAAGTGATGGCATTTATTGAAAACCACAGGCACGTGCACACACCATTCCATCACCTTCATGTCCTACCCAGCTTCCCTCTGTTGTCATGCCCCCTCTGGACAGAGTTGGTGTCCCTCTCAGTAGGGACAAGTCCTCTTTCCCTTAAAAGGACGGTTTCTCAAACTCGTGAACTCTCTGCCCAAAAGATTACAGAAATAGGTCCTTGGGAGTGACTAAATATATTTGATGTTTTTCTAGCTTGGAACTTGATTCCCCACTCCACCCCACATGTGCGTGCCATTGAAAATAATGCATTGGAAACTCACCCCAGCATTTACCCTTCAGAAACGTAATGACAGCTTCCATTTTTTTCCTCTGTTTCTTTTTGCTTTGTGCCAGGCCTTCCACAGGCAGGGTATCGGATTTTCATGGTAGTCCTAGGAAAATTAAAGACGGATCTCCCTGTTTTATGGGTGAGGAAACCGAGTCCTCAGAGATGGCAGGTTCCTTGCCCAAAGGTCATGCAGCTGGGGAGGGGCTCAGCAGGGATTTGAAGCCATCATGCCTGATCCCAGCCTTGCTCTTGGCTCTGGTCATCCTTTGAAGCCAGC
Source organism: Martes martes (assembly GCF_963455335.1). NCBI lineage: Eukaryota > Metazoa > Chordata > Mammalia > Carnivora > Mustelidae > Martes > Martes martes. Next base: position 13,214,208 of record NC_137891.1, on the reverse strand, counting down.
ACAGGGCACAGAGGAATCCAAGCACCCACTTCAAATCTGATGGCTGCCCAGGCTCCCTGCACATCCTGCTGAGGTTGGCAGACATCCGGATTCTGCTGGCTGGTGCTGAAGGTCTAGGGGAGCCGTTTCGTGCATTCAGACCCCAGGAGGGACTTCACAGGCAGGACAGCTAGCGAATGTGCAAGGCATGCAGGCTCCTGCCTGCTCCAAGTGCAGAGTCTGCCTGAGTAGGCTGGAACTGGAGGATGCTCCTGAGTGGGGACTGGTGTGTCATTGTGTTGGCCAGCATCTCGATCCCCAGCACCTAGAGCAGAAACTGGCGTGCAGTCGGCCCTCTGTAAATACTGGTTGATTCTCTGATGGTCATAGCTAGTGAGTGTTGCCTTATAAATGTCTGTTAACAGATTCATTTGGCAAGTATTAAACATTTATGTGACCTTGCTCTAGGAACTGGGAATGTAAGAGTAAGACAAAGTTGCTCTGAATGGAGCTTAAATCTAGAGGGGGAAGGAGTTAGGGTATGTTAGGAAGTAATTCGTGCTCGGAGGAAGATACGGCCAAGAGAGAGGACTTATGGGGGCAGGCTTTCAGAGATATGAATGCAGATGAACCAGGGAAGCAGCCGGGGAGAGAGGGCAGGCGGAGAGCCCTGGAAACACCCAGGTTGGTCACGACGAGGTGGTTGGGCAGGTCACGGTCCTGATGGGTCAGCCGAGGAGGGTTTAATGAAGGGCTGTAGACAGAGGTGTGGGAGGCGTCAGGCAGGCACAAACCTGGGAAGGCAGGGAGAGGATAGTATGGCCAGAGCCAGGGAGGAGGGGCCTCTTGGCCGACCACCTGCTGTGTGGAAGGAGTTCCCATAATTCCTACCTAGAACTTTTCCTTATCCCACCCTTTGACCTCCTGCTGGTGCCTCCCATTGCCTGAACTCAACTGATGGCCAAGGGCATCTGGGCGTTGATAGAGCCCCTAGGTGTATGCTTGTTTGGGCGCAGAGTTGGATGGAGAAGGGCGGACACTGGATTGGAGTTGGGGGAAAGGACAAAAGGAGGGTACCCAGAGAGTGAGGAGGTCCTGTGGCTGGAGAGGAGTCAGCAGATGAGGGAAGGATAGGAAATGAGGCCAGAGAGGCAAGGAGTCCACATTGCATGGGGCCTTTGGGTGGTATTTGGAGGGAAGTGAGAAGCCCCTGGAGGGTTGGATCAGATATATTTAGTACCATGGTTATCGTCATCAGGATAGTGGGTGTGGACAGGGGTCCCTTAGGATGAGTGCTGGGACCCCAGAACCACCCCCTGGGAGGAACCCCCCCCCCTTCCAAATGAGGCATTTGCCTGGTCTACGTGCTGTGGCCCTGCCAGCCCATAAACGACAGGAAAGAGAAAGGAGCAGTGAGTCTCAAAAGAGGATATTCTGGAACTCTTGATAATCAGATCCCATTGTAAAGTCACGCTTTGAGTTACAGCATTGTAATCTTTGTTCCAGTGGAAAACTTTTACAGACTGTCCCCGGCGAGCCCTGAATCCTGTTTGGTTCTCAAGAAGGCCTTAAAATAGGGTGGAATGCTGGGAGACAGGCTCGGAAGGGTCAGAGGTCGTGCTCACGGCATGGGCCACACCTTGGTGGAACAGCCCTGGCCGCGGGGACTTGCTCATGGCTGGACTTTGCAGAGCAAGGCACACAGAGAGTTTCTGGTATGGTCGAGTTCCCGGAAGAGGCTGCTGTAGCAGGAGGCTGGGACAGCCCAGCCAGGCATGAGCTGGCATCTCAGGCCACACTGTGCTGAGTCCCCCGTGCTGAGCTGGTTCTCACAGGATGCCCAGGAGTGGGAGGGCACCCCTGTAGGCCCCGGGCCCATGTCTAGTGGGATTGTGAGTGGAGAGAGAGGCCCAGGGCTCCAACAGCTTCCAGTTCTGTCCCATTCTACCCCTGTGACCAAGTAGACCAGAAACCTGTTATGGCTTGGACTCCTTCCCCCAAGCTTGCTCTGGAAATGGTGGTTGGGCCTTAGTCTCCATCCTGTAAAATGGGGACAATACATCTCAAAGGACTATTGGGAATGAGGCAGGGTTCCTGGCACATAGTACATGCTCCGTAAATTCCCTTCCAAGTCAGAATTAGAGCTTTCTCTGTCTCTCATTGACCAGCTGGAAAGGGAGACAGATACCACTAGCTCCATGTGATAGAAGTTCAGATGTCTGATGTGGGATCTATGTCGATTCCAGGTTTTAGCCCCAAGCCGTATGTCACTATACAACGATTTCACACCCTGTTGTCTGACTAAAGATGTACAACTGTATGTTTATTTGCGAAGGCATGTAAACGGATTTTTACATTATGTTTAAATGGCTTATTATTTATTATTACATTTTTTCATTTTTTGTCTTATTATTATTTATTTTTTAGGTTGTATGCCCTTTAAACTTCTATGGAGTAGTTTATGTTTAGATTCTTGGAATTTTGTGTCTTTCTTATTACCTTTCATCTGTTTTGGTTCATTTATTTATTTATTTATTTAGGTAGGCTCCACTCAGGGCTCAAACTTATGACCGTGAGATCAAGACCTGAGCTGAGATCTAGAGTTGGATGCTTAACCGACTGAGCCACCCAGACGCCCCTATCCATTTTCGGTGTTTAAGACAAAGACTAAAACACTGTTTTGCCCTTTGATGGGACTCCGCACTGCATTTGTTAATGCCCCGCTCTGTCTGTGTCTCTGGGGCACAGAGGGCTGCTCCCAGGCCCATCCTCAGCCCCCACGGAGGTCACCTGTTCCCTCTTTCCAGAGAGGCCCACGCTGACCTCGCAGGCACTAGTGTGCATTAGCCATATCTTTGCTTCAGAAAAGACCTGGTTTGTCCCCAAGCTAATTAATCAGTCTTAGAACACTGAGATCTTGATCCAGCTTGGTCACTAGAGAATCACGGAACCCCTCAGTCTTTCCCTGGGTACCAGGAGAAGTTGCACAAGGTGGCCTCCGGTGGTCTGCCCAGTTCCAGACTTCCTAGAATTCACATGGCAGAGAGCAGATGACCTGGCCCAGAGGACCAGGTCAGAATCCTCTCTCTGAAACCTTCTGTGATGGGCCCTGGGAAGTGCCCTCTCCCCTAAAGATGAGAGCCCCAGCTTCCTGTCTTGCAGAAGCATCAGGTGGGACCTTGCCCATCACTCTGGCTGTGAGGACAGAACAGGTAGTCAACTTGGAACGGGTTTGTTATGGGCCAGGTGTTTATAAATCAAACCCTTTGTGAGTGGCACTTGCTTTTTTTTATAAGCAATTGGAATCCCTTGTCGTCTCTGGCTGTCTAGATGTGCTCACATGGTACTTGGTGCAGATGCCTTGAGAAAAGGTCCTTCCTTTCCAAAGTATGGCCTCAAAGGTCTCCTCTGCCTTCTGAAGCTGCTAAATCCTGGGCAGGGGATTCTCAATATGCCTCACGGTTCCTTTGGGAGCCTCCTGGCTGCTGAATTATCCAGTGTGTCTGCACTATTAAAGGCTCTGTTTGCATCGGTTGGCTGAAGTGAGTGCCCTTGTGCGTGGGAAAGCTTCTGGGGAGGGCGGTCCTACTGCAGCCTCATGAAGCCTCTGAAATAGTAAGTGTGAAGCCCTCAGGAGAGCTGAGGCTGCCGTTCCTCAAGCGTACTTTCGAGTGCTTGTGCTGTGAGCATGGCCTGTTTCTCCCCTTTCTCTTGCCCATGAGGCCTTCTGAACACAGCCCCACCCATGTTTTACAAGCCCCGCAGCCCTCCTGCAACCTGTAGTCCTCTTCAGTTCTTAAAGATGCAGCTCAAGTGCCACTTCCCCCAGGAAGTCCTCCCTGACTTCCAGATTTAGGACAGGCTGCCACAGCTGCCTGTGTTGACCATGAACAGAGCCTGTCTCATCCACTAGCATCAGCACGTCTGTCTCACCTGCTAGACTGAACTTTGTAGGGTTGAACCTCCAGGTCTGCGATGGTGCCTGCAACCTATCAGATACTCTTTGCGTGGGGAAAGCTTTCTTAAAGGAGATAGAATTGGAATTGAGCCCTTTGTAGGAATAATGAGAGCAGGGGACACAGTGTGTGTTGTGAGGGGGGCCACTGGAGGCTGAAGCAAAGGTGCTTCATTGTGGATCCTGATATGGTTCCTTTCTGAAGAGCTGACAGTCGAAGGGAGAGGGCTGGTGGACTCTAAGTGTGGAGACGGCGGAGTAGGCTGGCTTGCTGATGTGCTCATAGCCTGAGTGAGGAGTGGTTTGGGGTCCCTAGGGAGAAGAAGGACCACCCCCCCCCCCCCCCCCCCGCCCAGGGCTTTTGGGCTGGTAGTCCTCCAGAATACTAAGATTGTGTCTTTGCTTCACTGGCTGGGTTGGAGGGGTGACGGTGAAGGTAGGGAAAGGGAGGAGGAGGTTTCAAAGCACTTGAGAACCTTGAGCCAGGTGTGTGCTGAGGGGGAGAGGAATGGATGGACAAAGATCTCACTGGAGTCTAGAAATTTAAGAGCACCAGCCCTTGACCCTAAGCCTATATACATATAGCTGACTCAACACTGCCATTTCTACCCACCAGATGAGGTTATGCAAGTGATATGACCCAGTGCACTCCAGAAGCTGGCAGGAGCATACATAATTCATCAGATATGCAGATGAGTTGCCCAGAGTATCTCTGGTCTTGGGGAGAATTCTTAGTCAACCTGAGATATTTACAGAACAGAATGTTCGTTTCCCCATCCACAGTCTTAAGGCCTGGAGCAGATTTATGCATATGAGAGAGATTTCCGAAGTGGATGTTTCTTTGGTATCTGTGGTTTTCTCTCTTGAACAAAACTTGAGGAAAGGTCACTCCTGTTTATTGAAACTTCACCTTCCTGCCCAACTTGAGTTTCTGAAAGCCCTGCTTTTCAGGACTGCCTTGGCTTTGTCGACCACCTTGGGGCCCGGGGATGGTCCTTTATCAGAGATGCGGGGACCCCTTTCCAAGTGCACACCCCAGACTCCACTCAGGACTGGGAAGTACGTTTTCCTAGGGTTCTTCAGCTGACTGAGGCTTTAAGCTGCTGAGCTCAGTGGTCTAAGAACGGGAGTCCCATTGAGAGACCTGCAGAATGTAAAGAAAGAAAACGAGGTTGGGACGTTCCCTTCCACTTTACACTGTAAGAGCCAGTTGTGTGGCTGGGTTGGCGTCCATGCTGCCTTTGGTCCCACCTGCCCTCTAAACAGACCCCATAGGTTCTTCAGGTCTCCTGCAGTCTCCCCTGTGGGAGGCTTCTTCCTGCTGAGAACCTTTACTTCCTGCATGGCCCTGCAAGTCTCACCTTCCCTCCAGGCCCGAGCCACAGCCGAGTCATCGTTCTTACCCTGACATGCATCCTGCTTGCCTCCTCAGGCTTGCTGCGCTTCCTTGTCGTGGCTGGAGCCCAGGCTGTGTGTGTCTGGGTAGCACCCACAGGTGCTGGCCCATGGCTAAGGGGATGGCTGATAGGTGCATGGCGCACAGCTCTTCAAGAGGAAGATAGTTCTGGAAAAAGGAATCTCAAATGGTGCTTAAACAGATGATCTACACAGTCATAAAAAGGCAAAAATGCCACTTGCCCCTCTTAAAATCGTCTAACTTGCAAGATGATGATGTACTTTGTGGTAGATAGAGCCATGAAGAAACACACACCACTGAGAGAATGCAAGTGTTTATAGCCCTTTGGGAGGGTTTGCTGGCCTTCTCCATCCAGGTAAGCCCTTTGACCCAGTGACCTGGCATTGACATATAGCAGTTCCCCCCTTATCTGCAGGAGACACGTTCCAAGACCCCCAGCAGATGCCTAAAACCCTAGTGCCAAACCTACGTAGACTGGGTTTTTCCTATGCACACTTGCCCTGGGATCAAGTTTAATTTATAAATTAGGCACAGTGCCAGAGTAACAACAGTAACTAATAGTGAGATGCGACAGTTCCAGGGATGTACTGTAAGAAGAGCTAAGTGAACGTGGGCTCTCTCAGAATATCTCCTTGCCTGGTACTCATCCTTCTTCTTGTGACCATGTGAATGGTAAGATGTCTATGTGTTGAGATGAAGGGAGGGGAACGAGGCGGCATTCTGACATTGTGCTGGGCTACTGTTGACCTTGTGATGGTCGGTCCAAAGGAGGATCATCTGCGGTTGGACTGCAATTGGCCGAAGGTAGTAAGAACCTGGAAGACAAAGCAATGGGTCAGGAGGGCTCCCGTGTTTCCCCTAGAGATACACCTGCAGATGGTGTGAAATGAACCATGCTCAGTAGTCTTCATTTTCCTTCTGTAACAGTTTTACAGTAGCAAAAGGTCGAGTGACTCAGATGTCCGTGAGCCAAAGGCTGTCGCAGTAAATGATGGCCAGTTGTCCGGCGGACTGGATGTGGGATAGGGGAAACAATGGCTTTGTGCACGACATGGACAGATCTTGGGGTACGTTCTTGCAAAAAAGCAAAATGCAGAATAGCAAATACAGCTCACCACCTTTTGTGGAAGAGGCGTACCTGTGTGGGAGGGATATAAGGGTTTATATGTGCCCAAATGATGTAAGGATCTAGAAACCAACCCAGGTGGCTGGCAGCCTGGGTGTGTGGGGGAGAGCCCGGCCAGAAGTGGAAAGGGACATGAGGGGGACTTGTGACTGTGTCTCTGTGTGCTATTTGAATTTTGAACTGTGTTGAATGTATTAATCTATCATACATTTAATTTAAAATATCCATGACCTTCTTGTGGTTAGGCTGGGATTATCAGTTTTGGGGAGGACAACCACCGTGGCAGAGTGCCATTTCTTATTCCATCATTAGCATCAACACGGCTTCTACAAATCCCAGTGGGGGGACTTATGAAATACTTTGATCAGTACGCCTCAAAACTGGCAAGGTCACCAAAAAAACAAGGAAAATCTTAGGCAGCCAAGAAGAGCCTAAGGACACATGAGGACCCAATGTAACGTGAGACTGGGTGGTCTCCTGGAACAGGAGGACATCAGAAGTCTAAAAAAATCTGAATCATGTATAGACTTCAGTTCATAGTAATTTGTCAGTATTAGTTCATTATTTGATAATAATCCTCATATAAAATGATAATAATAGGAGAAAAGAGGGGACGGAGTATATGGGAACTCTGTACTATACTTACAATTTTCCTGTAAAATTATAAACTATTCTAAAAATTTGTTTGTTTAAAAGTAAGTGGTGGGGGAGCACCTGGGTGGTTCAGTCGGTTAAGTGGCTGCCTTCAGCTCAGGTCATGGTCTCAGGGTCCTGAGATCAAGCCCCACGCGTGTCGGGCTTCCTGCTCAGCTGGAATCCTGCTTCTCCCACTGCGCGACCCCCACCCACTCGCGCTCTCTCTCTCAAATGAATAAATAAAATTTTTTAGAAGATTTTATTTATGTATTTGACAGAAAAAGAGAGAGAGAGGTAGTGCACACAAGCAGGAAGGAGGGGCAGAGGGAGAGGGAAAAGCAGACTCCCCGCTAAGCAGGGAGCCTGACATGGGCCTCCATCGCAGGACCCTGGGATCATGACCTGAGCCAAGGGCAGACATTTAATGGACTGAAACACTCAGGCACCCCTAAAATCTTTAAAAACAAGCAAACAAACAAAACAGTAAGTAACTGGCTGGCTCAGTTGGTAGAGCATGTGACTAGTGATCTCAGGGTCATGAGTTCAAGCCCCTCATTGGGCATAGAGATTACTTCATTTAAAAAAAAAATATTAAAGGAAGTGGAAAAAAATTCCTGGCCTCATTTGATTCTTTCAATAACTCATGAGTTATTTCTGTCTTACAGATGAGAGGCCTGAGGGTCAGAGAGGTTGCAGATGTGCCCAGGTGCCCACAGCTGGTACATGGTGGGAACCTGCACGTGGCATAGCCTGCAGGCAGGAGGGTGCCACGCCAGCATGGAGGGGACTTCTGGGGTGTTGCTGGACACCAGAGGTGGAGTGAAGTCCTCGCTCAGTGTGTGGATGTGGGGTTGGAGACACAGCTGGAGGTCACATGCCAGGCTCGCCTCCCCTCCCTGCCCCCAGCAGATTCTGAGTTGCTGGGTAAGTAACGCGGATGGCAAATGGTCTCATTCCCTGGGCCAGTCCTGTTTGGCTGGTGACTGCTGGGAGCTGCCCTGGCTCAGCAGGAAGCATGTGTGATCATTTATGAGGTTGTCAATGACGAGGTGGGTGGTTGGAGAACAGGCGGCAGATGACCACTGAGATGGGGGGACCCTGGGTGGGTTTAGCCTGGCCAAGGTGGACGCGTGCTACACCAGGCTGCTTTCTGTCTCTTTCTATAGACCTTCTTAGGGTCTCTGTGGTGGGCTCAGGGTGGTCTGGGATGGAGCCCAGAGAAGCCGGGGGTGGAAAAGTTTCTGGGCTCCCTCTAGGCTCGAATCCTTGGAGTCTCTGAGGCTAAGGCAGAACCTGAAGCCTGGCCACCTTTCAGAACAAGGTGTTCCAGGGAGGTGGAAAGACTGGTTCTCAATCAGATAAAGGTAGGATCCCGAGGAGACTTGCAGGGCCCTGTCCCAGGGTACAGTGGTCATTGTCCCCAAGAGGTTTCTGTTGTCACACTCTTGGCTGGCTAGTAAGGTAAAGGGGGTGGAAGAAGAAACAGGGACACTGGAAAATAAGAAAGGAGTAGGACTATGTGCGTGTGCATGTGGGACTACAGGCTTGGGGCTGTGTGCAGGCTGTTGGGGACCAGAAACTTTTTTAAAGGGCAGTTAGGCAAAGGTGAGCCTCCTCTGTAGGCAAACTGAGGGGCAGATATCTGGTTTACAAAGTAGGTAACTGGGGAGTAGCTCTTTGGCTTTGAAAAGGAACCTTTACGTTGTAGAAGATTTTTAATCTCTTGTTTCCCTGATAGAGTGCTTGAGGCTTGACTAGGAACCCAGGCCATGTGTCCCTGTTGAGCACACGTTTGTACTTTTGTTAACGATGTTTTATTCCCAGTTCAGGGACCCTAAAAAGATATCCGAGGGGACTGGGCTGGCTTGGTCAGTAGAGCAAGTGACTCTTGATCTCAGGATTAGACGTTTGTGCCCCTCATTGGGGGTAAAGATGACTTCAAGGTGTATGGATCACCAAGTGCTGTGACTTGGCTCATACACACGGCAGCAGTCACGTGTGGACCAGCGCAGAGCTGGCTTTGCAGATGTTAAGAATGGTCCCTTTGCCTGGTCCTTGTGGAGCGCATGGCAGTTGTCAGAGCACATGAGGAGTGTCTGCACGTGGAATTGAGTGGTGCAAGTCTGATACATGAATTTTGTCCTTTAGACTCTTGTGCAGATTCAGTGGTGGGTCAGTCTCTTTGTTGTAAAGTAGGAAAATGCTGTTACAGAGAATTTTCTAAACATTTTATTTTGAAACAGGACTGCAGGAGAAACAAACACAAATCCCAAAACTGATGTAGGTAGCTGGTGAATATCTTCTAAATTTTAAATATAAAACTTTTTTGGGGGGGGGAGTAGGGTGTTGTGAATAACTTACTGACTTATTTTTTAAAGATTTTATTTATTTATTAGAGAGAACGAGTGAGCATGGGGGAAATGGGGGCAGAGGGAGAGATTCCTGCCTGAGTACAGACCCCAATGTGGGGCTCGATCTCAGGGCCCCAAGATCACAACCTGAGCCAAAACTAAGACTTGGATGCCCAACTGACTGAGCCACCCAGGGGCCCCTGACTTATTTTTATAGTAGCCTCTTCTGTTAAATATTGGTCTATTAGATAGATTTGGGGGTGAGAGGGGTACCCTCTCCTGGTGGTTTTTCTCTTTTTTTGGGACTCATTGTGGTTTTGTGGGAAGAGAGAGGGCCATGTTTTTAGATAATCCAGAGTTCTTAATCTAAACTCCATCCCAAGCTGTGTGACCTAGGTACCTGACTTCCGAGGATGCCCTTGTGGTCCTCATCTGCCCGCTGGAGGTGACAGTGTACACCTTGCAGGTTTCTGGCCAGAATGAAGATGGCTGGCCCAGGCATGTGATTGGGGCTCTACTCGGGAGCAGTGGGATTCCCTGGATGTGGGATTTTCACCTCCAGTGGAGGGACGGAGGCCAGGGAGTGGGGTGAGAGTCTCAGCGGCCAGTGGCAGGAGTCACTTAGTCATAGCCTTTTGGGAGGGTGAATTTGGACCAGGGGTCAGGAGTCTCAGATGAGACTTGATTCAATAGGTAGACCCTGGTTCTCTATGCAGAGGTGAGATTGGGATGAGGGATCCCATGAGCTCTTCGTGCTCTGCCCCCTGGTCTTCAGTGGACTGGCTTCGTGGGGGGAACCTCTCATTTTTCTGGCCTCAGTCTCTCCCGCCGTGACCACAGTCCCCGCTCCTACATGGAGGTTGGTGAAGTCACTTGGGTGAAGGCTCATCCAGATTTCCTGGTGCTTAGAGCTCAGCTGGCCCTTCACGAGGATGACCAGGAGCCAGGCTGCCTGTTGGCTGACTGTGATTTTGGGTAACCATCCCCAGGCTCAGAGGCACGGGGGAAGCTGCCTTGGTTTCTGGCTTTAGACTTCTTAGGGCTGAGTTGCAGTGGCAGGACTTGCTGTGATGGATCGTGTGGACTTTGTGTAGAGTCCCCAGTGAAGCAGCGATGGCTGCAGCTGGAAGGGGCAGGTCCCCCGTAACGAGGCTCCTGGGAGGTATCCCAGAACCATGTTGTGCTGACTCTGTGGTCGGTTGCAAAGGGGTGTGAGCCCAGCAGGACACTGGAGTGATACTTGCACACTTGCACAGGTCATCGAAATTCTGCTCAGCACGTTATGCCCTGTTTGGAAGCTTTGGAGCAGGAGGCAGTGAGGCAGAGTGGTTAGTGCCTGGACCCTGTGCTCGCCTGCCTTGGTGTAAATCTGGCTGTGTGACCTTCAATATGATGTCAACCTCTCTGGCCCCAGCTTTTTTTCATTTGTGATGTAACAGTTTCTCCCCAAAATGGTTGGGGTTTTAAACAAATGAACATATGTAAAGTAGACGGTATAGTGTTTGAGGATTAAAGGAGGTAAAGCGCTTGGCACAAACGAAGGGCTCTGTATATGGGAGCTGATGTTGTCGGACCCTTACTCCTGTTAATAAAGCCTGTCCTGCACCCTTCTCCCTTCCCCATCTCCAGAGTGCCTGCTGCCAGGCCTGCTCACAGTTCTTGCCACATGGAACCTGGCTGCTTGCTTGCCTGTGGCAGGGCCCCTGGGTCTGGGTCCTTTCTGCTTCCATTGTGTCTAATGTGGTGTCTTGTGTGGAGGAGGAGCTTCGTAGACAGTGACTGAGTGTGACTGGCCTATTAGGGCAGCTGGGATTCTGTCTCAGGCTTCCAGACTTCAGAATAGGAAGAGGTCGTAGCATGGTATTGAGCATCTCCAGTGCGCAAGATCTTCTGTCGGCCAGAGCCTCGAAGTGGACATGGCGGGTGGACCGCAGCTCCTCCAGAACCTGGGCTACAGGTGAGGAGGCAGGACAGAACCCTTGCAGGACCAATAGGAGTAGGAACCTAGAGCAGTAGTGAAAGTGTGAATAGGTGAGTCAGTGCCCAGAAGGACACCAGGCAGGGAAAGTGATACACTGCCCTTGAGGATTCTGGAGGGCTTCCTGGAAGAGGTGGCTGGTGAGTGACAGGATTTTTTTTTTTTAAAGATTTTTAAAAAGATTTTGTTTACTTATTTGACACAGAGAGAGATCACAAGTAGGCAGAAAGGCAGGCAGAGAGAGAGGGGGAAGCAAGCTCCCTGCTGAGTAGAGAGCCTGATGCGGGGCTCAATCCCAAGACCCTGAGATCATGACATGAACTGAAGGCAGAGGCTTTACCAATGAGCTACCTAGGTGCCCGAGTGACAGGATTTTTGAGAGGGAAATGGGGTGAGGTGGCAGGGGTGGTGGAGGTGGAGTTTAGCTGGTAGAGGCTCAGTTTTACCTGAGGGCGCTGGCTGCTGGCAGAGGCAGAGGCTTTCTGGAGGTGCTCTATGTGACCTCAGATGCTGGGGACGTGGTTGGGACTGAACTGTCTTAAAGTGCATGAGGTGGGGAGGGAAGAAAGGAGGGAGAGATTGCAGGGGAGGAGGAGGAAGAAGGAGCCGGGGAGGGAGGGGACCCTGTGCCAGTTAACCCTCTGAATGCTATAGGTAATAAGCTATGGCACTGGTGTCCCCGTCTGTCAGGGCTGTGCTCTGGCTCTACCGTCCGTTGTCCTGCTCGCCTGTCATTTCTTTTCCTGGCTCTTCTCTCCCCAGCCCCAGAAGCCAGTGTGCTGGCCTCCTGGCATCCTGGCCATTTCCTGCCCCGAGGCTGCCCACCCTCCTCCGTCCTGCTCACCCTGTGCAGGCATGACCTCACCCCACGGCTGGGAAGCTGTGCTCCTGTTCCTGCCTGTTTACTCTGGCATTTGGACAGGTCAATCACGGGCTGCCCTGGGATGCCAGCCTCGTGAGTCGGCAGCAGTGGGCACAGGCGGGTGGGAGGGGGCATTCCTGCAGGCTGACTCCCATCCCGCGGGGCTGGCATGGGACCCTTGCTTTGGAGGCTGCTCTAGGGCGCTGGGCCGGCCCAGCTTTGCACTGGGCTGCTGAGTCATTGCCCCACAGTGTGGCCTCTGAGTCACAGGGGGAGCCCTGTCCTCAACAAGCAGGTCCTTTGTGGGACCCTCCTGGGCTGAATTGGTGTTTGACGCTCTCTGCCTTTGGCCACCGTCAAGGTCTCTTGCCTCCCGATCCCTTTACAGGCCCCGCCCACATCAGCTGTGCCCCTTTGAGATCCAGAATCCAAGAGCTTGACTCAAGTCAGCAGCTGAGTTACGGGAAAGGGAAAGCAGCGTGGGCAGATGAAGCAAGCTAGGGCGGGAGTGGAGCGGCAAGATGGGGGAGGGGGGGGCAGGTCTCACGCCCTGACAGGCCACGGGAGGCGCGCACAAGTGTCCTGTGTCTTGTGTAGATTGTGGGCATCGTGCAAGGACCTTGAAAACCCACCCCGTTACTCTGGAGCAGCTACAATAATAACATCTCTCTGTTGACACTGTGCTGCCTACTGTTAGTTCTGACCCAGAGACATCGGACAGCGTCTGTAGACCCGTTTCACAGCTGAAGAGACTGAGGCAGTGTTTAGTAGGAGCCACTGGCTCAGAGTCACAGATGTACAAAGTCGCATGTGGGGATTTGAGCGCAGACCTCAGTTCACTACCAGACTCCCTGATTGAGCTTGTTCCTTTCCTTCTGTCTTTCTGCTTTTTTTCTTTGCTTCTTTGCCTCTTGGCTGCTGGGGTCTTTCCTAAGGAAGGCAGCTGTCGACCTCGCAGGAAGCCCACTATTAAAAGGAAACAAAAGTGTCATTAGGAGTCCTGCTGTCAGTGTGGATTGAATCAGCATGCTGAGCCCTGAGGGCAGACTGGGAGGGAGACCTCCTCCACAGGACTGAGAAAGCAGCTGGAGACCTTGACAAGGCGAGGGCCCGAGGGCCCGAGGGCCGGAGGGTTCCTTCTGGGAGCTGGGGGTGGGGATGGGGCATGGTGTGAAGAAATTGGGTAACTCTTACGACCCAGAGGGGAGATCTGTGTTGAGGCACTAGGGCACTGGGGAAATATCTTGGGCCTAAGAGAAGCTTCTGGAAGATTCAGGCTCTAGCTACACCTTCCTTTAGTGGGTGACTTTGGTGTGTGGTGGGGTCACTTCATTTCTACTGGTCTCAGGTGTCTCCTACAGAGGGGGAGGTAGTTGCCCCAGACAAGTGTTTCTAAAGCAAAACCTCCACCCCTCCTGGGGCCCAGGCATGTGCCTGGGGCTCAGGGAATTGGGATCTGCATTTGTAGTGAGCTTCTCAGGTAAGGCTGGAGAATTCCTTTCTCCAGCCCCTGCCTGACTCTGCAGTAAAGCCTCAGGGTCTTCTGCCCTCCATGTGCTGAGCTGGGAGCCTTGGAATTGCAGGGCCTTAGCCCTAAATGTGGCTTAGGGACAAATGGGCGTTACAGATAGGGTTTGGGTGGGCCTGGGTTTGAAATCCCAAAGGATACACTCCATCCACTTCACGGAGAGGGTGGGATTTCTGGCCTAACTTGGATTGGGTGGGGTGGTCCCACTGTCACACAGCCACCCTGGCTGGAGCCAAACTAGCTGCCTCTTGTGACGGCCTCCTGATGAGCAGTTCCCAAGGTCCTGCCCTTCCCCAGGCCCCCCATGGGAGCCACAGGGCAGTTTTCATTTGTAATCTTACTCATCCTGTTATTCTTCCTTTAGCAAAGAGGTGTGAGATGTTTCTTATGCCCACCTCTCTATCAAAGGTGGTAGAGGAAAACATACTGTGTGTTTCTGGAAAAATGGGAGTATACGCCTCTCTTCATGGAGGAATTTCTTGTATCTGGTCTCCACTCCAGACACAGACCAGAGATCAAGGTTGAGGACAAGGATGCGCAGAGCTTTGGTGGAGGATGGGAGTATGCAGGTCCTGGCTGGCATGTCAGACTGACTTGGAAACACAGCAGGTGTCCTACAGAAGCCATCCACTGGGGTTTTCTACCTTCTAAGCCTAAGCTAAAGTGCCTTTTTATATTAACCTATTCAATGTCTGTTTTTTTTTTAAAGATTTTTTTATTTATTCATTTGAGAGAGAGAGAAAGCATGAATGGGGAAGAGAGGCAGCAGGAGAGGGAGAAGCAGACTTCCCACTGAGCTGGGAGCCCAATGTGGGGCTGGATCTCAGGACCCAGAGATCATGACCTGAGCCCCAGGCAGACGCCCAACCATCTGAGCCACCCAGGCGCCCCTTAACCTATTTAATTCTTAACAAAAACCTGATGGGGAGGTGTACTGTCCTTATTCCTACCGGCTAGATGAAGAAATTAAGGGTTGAGACGCACAGTTACTATCCAAGGCCATGCAGCTAGTAAGGGGCAAGACCAGCCATCAGTTAGGCCTGGCATGTGAAGCCTCAGGCCTTGTGCTCCTAACCGCGCCAGGGACAGAATTTCATAGCCGTCAAATAATCCAAATAATCTTAGCTCTCGCTAGGAAGTGCTTATGCATCCTGCCCCATACTTAACTTCACGCAACCCTCCCACCCTTGTGTTTTCCCGTTCAGTAGACAACGCAGTGTAGACAAGAGGTGGTGCTGAACTTGGATCCAGGAATCAGTGCAAAGTCAGGTCTGGGCCATAGAATCATCTGGGGTTGATCCTGGGCAGGGTATCTCTCTAACCTGACCTCGGCTCAGTTTCCTTATCTGTAAAATGGGTGTGATACCAACTAGGCCAAAGGTTGTTCCATGAGACTCTTCATTTATGAAGGGCCTGGTACATGGGAGCCCCTCAGCAATGATCTGTTTCTTTGTCCCTGCAAGTAGAGATGCTGAGTCACAAGTCCTGAGGGGAGATCCTGTTCTCTTCTCTCCTTAAATGTGTCATCCTGCCTCTCCTTCAGCCTGCGTTAGCTGGGTGTGGCGAGCCCCAGGAATAATGCCGCTGCACAAACTGGCTGGTGACATACAGCCCCGGGAACGCCTCCTCTCCCGCTGTGCCCTATGACTGGCTTGAGGCTGCCAGCAGTGCCGAGAACAGCAGCGCCCCAGGGACCGTGGGGCACGGTGTGTGCGGATCTGGGCAGGTGACTTATTGCTGGAACCATCGGGCGGCTCTTTGGAGGGAACCGGTTGCCGGGCACCGAGCAGGGGAGCGGGTTTTGATGGTGGAGGTGGTGCTGCAGGAAGTAGGGTTCCTCCCAGCAGCTCGGGTTCCCAGGTGTGGGCGCTGGGGTGCGGTATGGCTCCGGGAACTGGCTGCTCCCCAGAGGGACCTTCCCAAGGCAGGGAGAGGATTGGGAATCCTTGGTTGGAACATCGAGGGAAAGGATTCCTGGGCGCTTGGGAGCTAGAGGAGCACTGTGGGGAGACTCACTGGGGAGCTTGCCTGCTGACAGGGGGTCTTGCAGAGGAGAGGAGTGGAGAGCAAGATGCCAGCGCAGGAGCTCTCACTCTCCTGTGGCGTGTAGCTCTGCTATATGTCTGTTTCTCTCCCTCCTGTCGCGTGACCTTCCAAACGACAGGGGAGCTCCTCGCAGAGTGGCCTTCGCGTAGCAACATCAAGATGTGCACTCTGGGTTGTCACTGTGGACCACGTCAGCAGCCTTTCTTCACTTTGGTCTGCTGCTGTCTTGCTGGTGGGGCACCTCTTCACCTTTTCCCAGTGATTTCCCTTAGAGATTCCTTCCTGCTGTGTCTGTGCTCCCCTCCTGACTTCTGTGTTTCTGTCCACCCTTCCATGCTTCTTTTCTTCCAATCATCTTTCTGTATTTCCCTCTACCCAGCCACCCTGCCACCCACGTGGTAGCCGCTGACTACCTCCTGTGCACCGGCGCTGCGCCTGGCTCTGTAGATGCCCAGATGAAGAACCCACAAGGTCCCCACTCTGAAGCAGTTCATATTCTGGGGGGAAGCTCAGCATATAATGAAGTCCTTTCAGGACACACCATATAGGAAGCCCTAACGAAAGTCCTAGCGGGAGCACCCTGGACGGCGGAGGGGAGAGAGGGTTCAGCTTGGGTGGCCTTGGGCAGCTTTCACTGGAGGATTGTTTCAGGTGACTCTTGGAGGCCAAGGGCAGCCTTCACATGCACCATTCCATCAGGCCCCTGCCATAGAACAGAGGGGAACTTAACAGGCAGACAGACTCCACACCCCCTTGCCCCCCCCCCCCACGCATGCTTATGTGGTAAATGCAGGCAGAACATAAAATTAAGCAGAAAAGGCAGATCGCTTCTACTCCTAGAATCTTTCTTCCTGCTTCCATATGATTTTATGTCTTGACTTGGGTCACTTAACGTTCTATCATGACCATTTCCCCATGCCATTCAGAGTTGCAACAACTTGTTTCGAGCTGCTTTCCTGTATGTGGTCGCACACCTGCCCATGAGAGACCCTGTAAGTCGGGCTCCATTTTACTGGGGTTGGGCTTTCTCTGGGAGGGAGAGGCGAGGACCGTCTGTCAAGGTGCCTCCCCCCAGATGACGGTGCAGAGCACGTGTGAATGGGCTACGGGGACATTACTGATGTCAGATCCTTAGCCAGGTCAGCACTGCTGGGCGCCCGCGTTCCCCTCTGCTTCTGCCTGCTACAACACACACACCTTTTCATGCATCTCTGGCTGTTTCCTTTGCAGGGCTCCCTGCCCCCCAACAAGGTATGAGGCGTTTTATGGAGTCTTGATGTATTCTGTAAGATTTCTTTTGAGGGATAGTTCACTGGTCACCACTTGGAAGGGCTACGGAGGCTGTGTCCTAAGACTTGAACATTCTGATGAATGTGACAAACCCTTCAGCGGGAGTGAAGGGTGAGCGCCTCTGATCCGCAGATGCCCCCAAACAAAGATGATGTTCTTGTTGCTTTTCTTTGACCTCTGGTGTGATTGACCAGTTTTTCCTGTGTATTACCTCTGTGTGTGTTTTGTCAATTGGTCATTTCCTTTGGGGGGGTGTTAGCAGTTTTTTCTCATTGATTTGTAAGATCTGTTTTGAATAATTTGTGAATTTTGCAGATGGGGGGAATGGGGAGCCCCTCTAGACTTTTTGTTAGGCATGCTGGTCCAGGAAAGGGCGCCTCCATTTCCGTGGGGTGCATTTCTTTTACAAATCTGCATCTGATTGTGGTAGCAAAATCATGTTTTGCATGTGAATGCAGGACCATCTCATTAATCTGGGCAGTTGCCGATTTTAAAAGTTCCAACTTACGTGGTATTTGCCAAAGGAGCTTCTCTCTTCTCTCTTCCTTTCTTTCTTCATAAGCAAATGATAAATCCTGCCAGCTTTCAGGGATCGGTGTACGTGTCAGCCCTTCAGGACCTCCACCTGAAACCCCCAGATTAGCGGCCGGTGGGGGCTGGGTGGGTCTCTCCGTTGCAGTGTCCTCAGCAGTTTTTAGCTTCCTGGCTGTATCTGTCAACATTTGTTTAATGTCTGCTGCTCCGTGCTTCTGCGTGGGTGGGAATCCTCTTGAGGGCAGGGACCATGCACCATAGGTGTGACTTTAGTCCCTAATGCAGTGCTTGGAAATGAAAGCCCAGAGCTGTAAAGTGACTCGCCTAAAGCCACCCAGCTTAGATGTGGCTTCGGTGCGGCTGATTTGAGCTGGATTCTCCAGGAGGCTTTGCACCTATAGTCGGGGCTTTGCTTTGGTGTCTGGGTGAGCAGAGCAAAGGTTGGCTGGCATGACAGGCCTTGTCCCCATGCCTCACTGGCATCGGTCGTTCCAGGTTATTCTGGCTCAGTGAGGACATAGTGAGATCTAGGGGAAAGGTTGGGACTGGTTTCTAGGTGAGTGCCAAATGACAGCCAGCTGTGCCCTCCGCTTGGCGGCACCCATGCCCTGCACTCAGCGTGATGTCCCCCAGGCCTGCTGTAGAAAGAGAAAGAAGCTTTCTTGGTCACAAGCCTGGGCATGAAACCATCTGGGAACTCTTGTTGCATCACAATAAGGCAGCAGAAGCCGCAGGTGGGGTGTGGGTTTGCACTGAGGGTTAGGAGAGAGGGAACGTCTCCGTGGTAGTTGGGTAACTTCCATGCAGGTTGGAATGCTTGGTTCCTGGGTGGGCAGGGATAGGGGAGGCCTCGGTGGGGAGGGGAGAAAGCCCGCCTGCTGGAAGCAGGTGCTGCCCACTCCCTCTTGTGTAACTTTGGGCACGCCAGCCATCTCTGCGGACCCAGCCTCCTGTGGGAAAAGTGGAAATGATTACACTTGCTACTGTCAGGGTTCATGGGCAATCCAGTGACTGGACACCTGTTCCTAGTACTTAACAAATGCCCAGGGGTGGTTGGTTTCCTTTCGATCTCCCTCACTCCATTTTCTTAATTGACACTGAATTTGGCAGAACATTTCTAATACTGGGAAATGCTGTGTGAATTCAGTGAGAAGTCAAGTTGGAGGTCCTCCTCCCCAGTGGAGCACCACAGGAGGGTGGCACAGCTGGCCTGGTGTGGGCAGGAACCTGCTAGGGAGCTAAACGCACAAGCCTGGAGCCATTCTGAGATCTTGGGGTCCGTGTGTGTGGGTGGACAGCAAGCCCACTGGAAGACCCATGGTCCCATCCCACGTACACTGCTTAGAGCCGAGGGGCCCCCTGGTAGTTCTCTTGCCACTGCTTCTAAACCTGTCAGGGGGGCAGGAGGGAGGGTCGCTGTTCCCCAGGATGAGAGAGGATCCCTGGGATGGGTGCATGGTTGGGACCATCCAGAAGCCTCTGGGATCAGGTCCAGACAGGCTTTTTCATGGGGTGGAGTGGTAGCTACTTATCTGGGGGCTGTGTGAGTGCTGAGCAGCAGCCTGGGGCCTGGCACAGACATGGGTGTGGCTGGGGGGTAATGTGCCCCCCCAAGTTTGCACCCTAATCCCTGGACCTGTGAATGTTGCATATTATGTGGTCAAGGGGTATTCGGGTTGTAGATGGAATGAAGGCTAATTTTGAATTAGGGAGATTATTCTGGATTTTTTGGTGGCTCTGATGTCGTCTCAAGGGTCCTTACGAGTGGAAGAGGCAGGCAGAAGAGGTCAGAGAGAGGTAGGAAGTAATGCTGTTGACTCTCAAGGTGGAGGAAGGGCCCGGGAGCCAGGGAATAGTCTTAACCGACTCTAGAAGACGGAAAGGCAGGAATTCAGGAATCAGTCCCCCCCCCCCCCACACCTCCCACGCCAAGCCTCTAGAAAGGAATGAAGCTCTGCTGACCCTCAGTGAGACCCCTTTTGGACATTTCCCCTCCAGAACTATAAGAGAGTCAATCTGTGTGCCTTGAAGGTGTGAGCTTGTGGTGATTTTGTTCTGCCAACACTAGGAATCTCATGCGGTGCGTGAAGCATCTGATGGCCACAGTTGTACCATGTGGAAACATGTACCGCTGGAGACTGTCAGAGCAAGTGGCTGTGGCCTTGGCAGACAACCCTTTATTGGGGGGTGATCATCATTGATGGAGACCGAGGCCTCCCTGATGGCCTGGCAGGGATGGCTTGGGTAACCAGGTGGTCTGAGATCCATATGAGAAAATATCCTGTTCAAATGCCCAGGGCCCATTACCCTTCCCTCTGAAAGCCCAGCCTTGGCTCAGGGTAGCCTGGGAAGGGTGGCCTAAAGGTGTGTTAAGTGTTTTGGGATCCCTACCCCTCTGACCCTGCTATTTTAAGTTTTAATTGCTGGTCTTTGGACTTTGGTATTTCTTTTCTTTTTCTTTTTCTTCTTCTTCTTTTTTTTAAAGTTTTTGTTGTATTATGTTAGTTACCATATAATACATCATTAGTTTTTGATGAAGTGTTCCATGATTCCTTGTTTGCGTATAACACCCAGTGCTCCATGCGATATGTGCCCTCCTTAATACCCATCCCCCCACCCCCATACTCTCTAAAACCCTCAATTTGTTTCTCGGGGTCCACAGTCTCTCATGGTCCATCTCCCCTTTCAGCTCCCCACTTCACTTTTCCTTTCCTTCTCCTAATGTCCTCCATGTTATTCCTTATGTTCCACAAGCAAGTGAAACCATAATGGTCATTGACTTTCCCTGCTTGACTTGTTTCACTCAGCATAATCTCCTCCAGTCCCGTCCATGTTGATACAAAAGTTGGGTATTCACCCTTTCTGATGGCTGAGTAATATTCCATGGTATATATGGACCACATCTTCTTTATCCATTCGTCCGTTGAAGGGCATCTCAGCTCTTTCCACAGCTTAGCTTTTGTGGGTATTGCTGCTATGAACATTGGGGTTCATGTGCTCTTTCTTTTCCCTACATCTGTATCTTTGGGGTAAATATCCAGTAGTGCAATTGCTGGGTCATAGGGTGGGTGTATTTTTGACCTTTTGAGGAATCCACACTGTTTTCCAAACTGGCTGCACCAACTTGCATTCCCACCCACAGTGTAAGAGGGTTCCCTTTTCTCCACATCCCCTCCAACACTTGTTGTTTACTGTCCTGTTGATTTTGGCCATTCTAACTGGTGTAAGGTGGTATCTCAGTGTGGTTTTGATTTAAATTTCCCTGATGGCTAGTGATGATGAACATTTTTTCATGTGTCTGTTAGCCATTTGTATGTTTTCATTGGAGAAGTGTCTGTTCATGGCTTCTGCCCATTTTTTGACTTGATTATCTGTTTTTTGGATGTTGAGTTTGAGAAGTGAGTTTGGTGTTTCTGTAAGCTGCTTGAAAGCCATGGCTGTGTTCCATCTCAGGGCCCAGCACCTTCTCAGTCTTCCCTTGACACATGTCCAAAGTCTGCTGATAAGGCCCTCTGAAGCTGCCTGTGCAGGTCACGTGCATTCCTGTCCCCCATCCTCTTTTGCACTCCTGCCCCAGGGATAAGATATCAGCTAGGGGGCTGGAGAGAGGTGACCCCGGCCCCAACCTGGGGCCAACTGCTTACCTGCTCAGGGCCTGGCCTGGCTGGTCTACTCTTGGAAAGTAGGCACTGCCCACACCTACCTGGTGGGAGCTTACTAAAAGCCTGGAGATGAACAGGGACATAAAGTAGGCACCCGCCTGGAGGAGGAGGGTGATCTAAGAGAGAGGGTGGGCTGGAAGAAGGCTGCAGGGACTGGGCAAACCTGGGCTGATGATGAGGTCATGGAGCCAGGAGCCGATGTTGCTGAGGGGGTAGGGGAGCTGTGTCAGACGCCTTCTCAGAGATCTCAGCTTCTGTGGGAGGCTTGCTTATCTGGTAGTGAACACAGGCATTTAAGGAGGGCACCGGCGTTGTTACATCCTATATAGACAGTCCCCTCTACTGTCACTGGTGAAGAGTCCCAGGCCCGAAGAGTTAAACACCGTGCCTCCTGTGTGGGGACCTATACAGGTGTTCGATGTACACTGTTTGAGGTGCATGGTGGAGCCTTCTGGGCCATTTTAGCAGAAGGTGCACTGTGTGTGTAAGGGTGTGTATGTGTGTGTGTGTGTGCGCGCGCGTGTGCGTGTGTGGTTTGGGCTCACTGTGTTGCGTGACATGCCTCGTTCAGCCCAAGCTGGGACAGCTCCCATCTTTGTCGGCCGGACCTGCCAAGTCCCTGGGCTGCTCAGCTGAATGACAGGGTGCTCCTGAGTGACTTCTGCGCAGGGCCTGGCTCTGCTGGCTGCAGATGCCCTGCTCCGTCCCATTTTAGGGCTGTTGGGGCCTCCTCGGCCTCCATCACCTGGACTGTGAGGAATGGCTGGGAATTGCATTTGGCCTCAGCCAGGGTCAAGTTGTCAGGGAGGATGCAGGGGGAGGGCCTCACTTGTAGCAGAAGGTGGAGGTGGTGGGGGGGACCAAGACTCTGCAGCTTGCCAACCTTTTTATGTGCAAACCACCCGCTCCTCTCCCAGGAACACCCCCAGGAACCCCCTCCTCCAGGGAGAGGGGTGAGAGGTGAGGAATTTCATGGGCAGCGTGAGCTCTGATCTTGAGGTGCACATTCCTTCGTGCTAATCTGGGGTTCAGGCTGGAATAACAATGGGGGATGTTGCAAATACCTGCCTCCTAGTGCTCCTGGGGGATGCTGTGTCCTGGAAGGGCTCTTCGGAACCAGCCCTGCTTTTCCTGCATTTCCGGGCATGTGGCTCTCCTTCCTTGGCTGACAATGGCGAGCCATTGGGATGGTAATGCCCTTCCGGCTGGCTTTGGCTCCAGGTGAAAAATTAATCTGGACGCCTGCCCAGGAGGCTGTGCAGTCTCATTTTTTATGGAGATGTGCTGGGGGCCTGGGGCCTGGTGGGGTGGAGTGATGAGATGGGACTCCGTAGAAGTCCTCCCTTCTGGGGCATCTCTCTTAGTGTAAATGTGCCAGGGGCCCTAGGTCACCCGCCCTCTAATAAAATTACTGTCTGCTGCCCCTGGTGAATCTAAATTGCACCTTCCTGGAGGGTGGGAAGCCCCCCACCCTGAAACCATTATGAAGGGAGCATATAAGAAAAGGAAACCACTTAGCCATAGGGACGTTATACTGCGCTGCTGTGATCCCTTCTGTCCTCATTCACTAGTTGTTTTTCCTTGATTTCTCAATAATTCACTTTTTTCTTATTATAAAATAAATATTTGTTTAACAAAAAATTGTATTTTGCACTTATTATGAACAAGGCAGCTGTCCCAAGTCCTTTGCAGATAGTTCCACATGTAATTTAATCCCGTTCACGGTCCCTGAGGGGGTGCGAAGGCAGAGGTTAGGTGTCCAGGGTGCAGGGTGCAGTTTGCAGGGTGAAGACTGGCCCAGGGCATGGCTGGAGGGTCTGGAGCCTTCTCCTCTCTGGAAAGGGGAAAGTGGAAAATGTTAGTTAGTTCCACTGCCTGGAAAGAAGCCACTGAGGATTTCTATCACGGGGCGTAGTTATATAGTTTCATTGTATAGCAGCATCAAAGTTTGTTTAACATTTCCCTTTGTAACATACCTTTTAATGGCGCTGCCTGTGTACTTCTGCACCCTGGTCCTCTTTTCTCTACACATAGTTCTCATTTTTAGTGCCGACTCTTTACTTTTGAGAAGTTTAGTAAGTTTTGAGAATGACTTAAAATTCCCCTAGACTCCCCCCCCCCCCCCCAGGTACCGCTGTGTCCTCCAGTGGTGAGGGAATTGCTTCTGATGGACTGAGGTTGGTAAACAGCAGCTTAGGGCAGTGTTGGTGGCAGGGATGCCCGTGCCCAGAGGTCTGGGGCCGGGTTCAGGATGGGGTCCAGTGAAGGAGCCAACAGTTTGCATATTACATATTAACCATCAATTATTTAAGCTGTCATTAGTAAACCATGAAGCTGACATTCTTCTTTCTTATTAAACAACAGAATGGTGCTAATGCTATCATGTATTAATCATTTAAGTTTCATTACTTAGTATTTAGCTTTGTAGTGTTTGGCTAACACCACAAGTTGGAGGGACAGAGATGCGAGACTGTGCCAACCATCTTGCATCAGGGTTTTCTTCTTCCTGTTTTCCCGAGAGCCCGAGGACCTGTTTGTATGTACCGTTCCCTGCAGCTCCATAACTTGAACTTTGAGGATGTGTGTCAAATTTTACTTGGTAATAGAAAGCCACAATGGACAGCCATACTGGGTTGACTGACATACCCTCCTCCCCCAAATCTGTGTCTTCTGGGACCTCAGAATGTGGCTTTTTGGGGACATGGGGTCTTTGCAGATGTAGTTAGTTCTGATGAGTTCATCGTGGGTTAGGGTGCACCCTCAATCCGATGAGTGGTGTGCTTAGGAGAGGACAGACAAGGGCATAGAGGGAAATGCTCTGGAGAGACACAGGGAAGAGGCCGTGGGCCACAGGGCAGAGACTCTAGTGGTGCAGCTGCGAGCCAAGGAAGGCCAAGCAGAGCAGGGAACCTCCAGGGGTAAGGGCCAGGCAGAGTAGGGTTCCTAAGACAGTTGCCCTCACAGAACCAGCCTCCCTTGGAGGAAGAAGGTGGGCGGGAGAAAGAGCCCACTCCTCTCTGTAAGTGTAGGCGCTTTGTCAACAGTGCGGAGTGCAGGGAAATGACCTGTGCTGTGAGACTGGGACTCCCAGTCTGCATGCCTTGGCCCAAGCAAACATCCTCTTCAAGCCCAAGGAACCCCCTCCTCCGCCTTGCTTGCTATGCGACCTTGAGAAGGCAGCTGAAAGTCCCTGGACCTTGGTGGTATCCTGACTTGTAATAGGTGAACATGTTTTGGGTGATGGTGAGGATTAAACATGATGATGCGTGCAGAGCCCCTGTGCATGGTTGCTGCCCCAGAATGTTAGCAGCTTATTGTTTGTCAAAGACGTAGGCAGTGTTGCTGCATGTGCCCCCATTTCCTGTTAACCCTGTAATGGCCATGTCACATCTCCCCCCCAGACCTCTTCCTCCATCCAGTGGCCTGGAAGGGCGGGAAGCCCACAGGGTGAAGCTGAAATCTTTCCTGTTCTCTTAGATTCATCTCACATCCCCATGTAGGCGGGTTGAGTAACCCTGCTCTGTCGACCCTCTCCACAAGGAAGAAAAGGCAGGAGAGAAAGCAGGAGTATGACATGCAGAGGAATGGTTATTGCTGGAAGGGGGCTGGGCCAGGGCACCCCAGGAGGTGTGTGTTGGAAATTGACACGCATCGACATTGTAGCCTAGTGTGAGCGCCAGACAAGCTTCTGTGGATTGGATGCCCAGGAATGTTCCCAGGAATGGCAGACCTAAGGGGGTTGGGAGCAGTGATATGAAACGTGGTATAATGAAATAAACTTTCAGGAGGAACGGGAACCCTTCCACCCCACCCCCCAGTGTCACACCACCTCCGTGTTTGGTCATGCAAATCATGGGGGTGGAAGAGTTTTGAGGAATTTTAGCCTTTGCCATCTGCACAATAACCCTGTTTCACAGCTTAGGAAATTGGGCCTCAGAGAGGTTATTTTGGTTCCATGACCCTTTCCCAGGGCTGGGGCAGAATGCGCATTCTCCCTTGTCCCTGTGCACTTGTCCCTTCTCAGCCCTGGCTCGAGTTCATGGGGGGTGGGAGCAGGTAGATTCGTGTAAGCGGTGCCCAGGCTGCCTGCTGCTTCACACTGTAGCTTGGGGTTTACAACCAGCTGTGCAGGACTCCTGGTGCCCAGGGTCCCTGACACTTATCTGTCCCTAGGCAGGAGTCTGTTAGAATCAGGTGTGGTGTGGGACTGCCCCTCAGTGTGGGCAGGGTATCTTTCATGCAAAGAATAGATTAGGATATGGCTTTTTGATACATTTATACCTACAGCCGGGACCTGGTCTGGCACCCGAGTAGGACAGCCACAAATTCTAGTGCCAGATGGTGATCAAGAGCAAAACCAAGCAAAACATCCATAGTTTTGGGGCGCCTGGGTAGCTCAGTGGGTTAAAGCATCTGCCTTCGGCTCAGGTCATGATCCCAGGGTCCTGGGATCTAGCCCCGGTTGGGCTCTCTGCTCGGCGGGGAGCCTGCTTCCCCTTCTCTCTCTGCCTGCCTCTCTGCCTACTTGTGATCTCTGTCTGTCAAATAAATAAATAAAATATTTTTTAAAAAATCCATATTTTCTCTTGATCGTATTAAAAATATACGCTTATTGAAAAATAACCTCAACCACTACAGAAATTTAAAAGTAGGAAGTGACCTTTGTCGTCGCTATCCTTTGGCAGTGAATGTTAATGCAAGGAGTCAGAAAATCCTGGCTTGGAAGCCTCTCCTTGACTCTTCAGTTTCTAAAGGCCTCACATGAGGGAGAAGTCCTCTTCCACGGCCCTCCCTGCCCCGAGTGCCATCAGGAGAGTTTGCCGAGGTGTTTGGTGAAATTACGTCCAGGGCTATCATTGGTCTGATGTGGGTTCAGTGATATTCTTTGTCCCCATTCCCACCCCTTTGCTTCTGGTCTTCTAGGAATGCAGATTCTGGAGAGCAGAGTGTCTAGAAAAGCCCTATGCATTCGTTCTCCGTTCTGTTGCCGGCTGCCTGAGAGTGAGCTGCTTGCCGTGTCCGCCCCAGCTCTTGCTCTCTCCGCTAGCCGGTGTTGGGTAGCTCCAGCTCTCCTGCCCAGGCTAGGCAAGGACATGGAGCGGCAGGCATCCAGCCAGGAGTGTCTGCGGTGTCCCAAGACCTGGGCCTGCCTCTGGCCTTGGGTGTGTCCTCCCACGGGTTCTAGAGAAAGTCAGGCAAGTTCAGATGGAATACATGTTCCTCCTTGCAGGCTCTTGAAATGCCCATGATGCATACCGTGTTTCCCTTCCATTCATTTACCTGCAGGACCTGACTGTGCTTGGCACGCTGAATTAGCTGAAGGATGACACTTTCTCATCCTTAACTAATTTGGAAAATGAATAGAAAGGAGACCCCTTTTAATTTCTGGAAGCATAGGGAATATGTTTATCATTCCGCTGCATTCTTGACTGCTAAGAAATGATGGTGGTTAATGTTCACGTATTGAGCTGCCAGGAGTGGGTGGGGATGGATAGTAATATTAGCTTATATTTATTGAGTGCTTTCTGTGTGTGAGGGATCGCTGTGCGCTTTGCATGGATTTTCTCATTTTATTCCCCCAGCAGTCCTGTGAAGTAAGGACAGTTGTTAATTTCTGAGGAGGAAGGGAGACCATCAAAATGCTAAGTAAGCCTCCTGGGGTACACAGTGAATAATGGAGGCAGAATGCAAACAGAGCCTGGGTTTCCAAAGAGGATATTTCCCTTCCAGAATCTTCTGTGCATCTCTCTCCTCCACTCCGTCTGGGAATTGGTAGTTCGGGATCATCCGCTTTTCTTTTGGAATCTTTTTGCCATCTCTCCATTAGAAACAGTCTCCATCATTCTGGCCAAACCGTGTAACTAACGCAGTAAACGAATATCCAGGGTGAACCCTCGTTGGGCATCTGCTTGCTGCAGTGTTAGGTCCTGGGAAGTAGAGAATTTAAGGATGATAGAGTTGCTGTCCTTGGGCTGCTCCCTCACAGATTGTAATGGAGGAAGGTCAAGGCTACATACCAACGTTGGCAGTTCAGTGTGGGGCTGGGGTTATGGAGAGAGTAAGGCCTGCATGCTTTCAGAACATCCCAGAGCCGATTATTGGGTTCCCAGGCAGAGCCATCGGCCAGAGGAGAGGACAGGCTTGGAACTTAAAATTCATATGGTGTCTGTGACTGTGCTCTGGGAGCCCTGGGGGAGGGGCAGCAGTGGGTTCAGCTGTGAGCCAAGGAAGGATGATGAAAAAATTGGGAAGGCTGCATGGAGGTGGGGAAAGGGCTTTGCAGGATGAGTAGAAGTTGAACAGTTGGAGGGACAGCGGGAGCAGAGACCCAGAGGGTGGTCAGCCAGCGGCATGTCCAGTGTGGCCAGAGTGCAGAGGGGACTGAAGCTGAGGCTGAAAGCTTCAGAGCTCGGACTGTGGGGTCTTAGTCCCATTTGTTGTTGTTACCCCTGTGTTACTGGTATTGTGGTTTTTGTCACCTATATGCCGGGAAGGGACTGATTTCTACCTGTTGGGGCACTGAGCAATCAAGACACATGCTGTCTCTGTCCTACAAGGTGCTCCATACTGGTAGCTGTGGGCATCACCTTGGCCCTGACTGTGAAGCTGTTGGCTAATCCTGCAGGTCTGAGACAGGGGAATGACATGATTAGACGTGTCTGGCGGTCCTGTTCCTCCTGAGAGGAAGGTCCTCTGCTTCCTGTGTGTGTCCAGGCGCAGCAGTGCTCTCCCCTGCACCATCTCTTTGGCCATGACCCTCCGGGTGCCTGTGCACTTGCAGGAGGGGCAGCAGGGGCGCTGAGCTGTGCCGAGCCTGCCGAGCACTCTGTGGTAACTGTGAAGTCGGGGGACCGGGTTCCGGTCGAGTCTTTGGTCAGTTGGCCACATGACCGTGGAAAGTCACTCGTGGTCCCTGTTTCTCTGAAACTGTTTCTCCGAATCTGTTTCTACCCCGGCGTGACGGTGGTGGCAGCCAGGCAGGCCACGGAGGCCACAGGCTCTCTGGAGCCCATCTGAAGGATCGTAAGAGGTGTGACCGCAGATGGCAAGTAATGAGCGCTCAGGACTCTGTTCCTTTCCTCGTCTCCTCTAAACCTCCCTATATTCTCAGAATTTAGCTTGTATGTATTCCTTTTCTGTTTTCTTCTTCTCTGCAACAAAAGGAAGTTCCAGATTCTGCTGGTCCTGGTTCGGTGACCTCTGACAGGCCACCCTGGTCGGCCCTAGCTGCTTGTCTGCCAAAAATGCAGCCCAGGACAACTTCCAAGGGTGGGTGGGGATAGCATGAGACCCTGGATGTCAGGAGCCGTGCACAGGCCGGCACGGAAGGTGCCAGTGAGGGCAGGCCTCAGCCCCGCCTCCCGCCTAGCAGCAGGTGCCCACACTCATCTCAGGCCGCAGGCTCACTCCTGGAGCAGACTTTGTCCAGTGAGTTCTTCCGCACCCCTGTGTCCCTACCACTTGTGGGGGCCTGTGGAGTCAACCCCAGCCCAGGCCTACTGACCAGCCGTGCTGTGCATGGACCTCAGGGGTACTGGAACAAGCCCCTAGGTGATTGTGAGGGCCGCTCAGCTGTGAGCCCCCAGCCCAGAGAAACCTTCTGTGCGCCTCCCGCCCTGCAGGCACTCGGTAGGTCTGAGTGATTCACTCTCTCTCACTTTCTCTCTCTCTCTGACACACACACACACACACCCCACCACCACCACCACCACCACCATGAATGCTGGAACATCGCCGGGTCCCACAGAGCCCTGGACTCTTGAGTTCCCTGTTAGGCTTCTTTTCTGGACCGCTCTTCTGACGCGTTTTTGGTAAATTTTCCTTTCTGCTGCTTACTGATTGCCTTTGTTCCCTTTTCTCTCCTCCCTCCCTTCTTCTGCTGTCTTTCTCTAGACAGTGTTCCCGTGGCCCAGAGGCTCTGTGGCTCCTGACCCCCTAATGCTGGTAAGATGGGACCTGGCAGGGTGCGCCGTCTGAGTGGGGGGACGGAGTGGGTGAGAGCGGGAGCCTCTGAGCTTCGGCATGGGGCTTGCTGGCAGATGGGCGGATGGATACAGCCCTTTCCCGCCTGGCGTGTCTGGCGTACTGCACTGCAGCGTGGGCTCCCTGTGCCTCGCGCCCAGCCTGTTGGGTCTCTGTTCTGTGGTCTCTTCTTCCTGCCCCACACCGTCCACTTTGGGTTTCATCCGCATCCTGGGGGCAAGGCAGATGGCCCTGGTTTACTTAGGGACATGTGCCTGTGTGGCTTGAAGTAAGACCGGTTTCTGTGAAAGTCAGAAGTGCATTCCAGAGTCACAGCGTGACCTCCACGGAAGCCCAGCTAATCCAGGTTTTAAAGAGGAGTTGGAACAAAGGTGGTGATTAAGGGATGTGTGAGCTGTGGGGTGTGGGAAAGGGCAGGGACAGCAGGGGCACCTGGTGGGAAGCTCTGTGTTGAGGAATTGAGCGTATGGCCCCAGAATGGGATCCAGATGATAAAGAGAGGTAGGAGCTTGGAGCAGGGATGGAGCCGAGGGATGCGTGCAGCCCATGGCTCTGGGCTCTGTTCCTTCCCTTGCTAGCTGTGTGACACTGAGCAAGGGGCTTGCTCCCCTATGCTGCTGTTTCTGTCATTTTGGGATGGGAGTCCTGTCCCTCAGGTTGTGATCGTTAATGGGTTTTAAATGGCGAAATTACAAGGGATCTGTTCTGTGATTGGCTGTTAGTAAATGCTGTTTCTCATTTCCTCCTTAACTCGAGCATTAGCCCTTGCTCCTACCCTGAGCATCTTTTTCCTTCTTGCCAACTGACATACCTCTCAGGGCCCATGTGATCGTCACGGAAACAGCGGCAGTCCCGTGTGGAGCTCCCTGAGGTCCCAGGGTACGTGGGCTACAATTTGTTTGTGTAGTCCTTAAGCGGACGGTTTCTCAATGACCCTTTTCTCCAATGAGATGGGAAGCTCTTTGCAGGCAGGGGCACAGGTGAGATCTTGAGTCTCCTACAAAGTTCCTTTCTTGGAGAACATGCACGCCTTAGAACATCTGTACCCTGAGTCCTCAAGGGCGGGTCCTGCTGCCTCCGTTAGTCACTGTTTGGTGGCTCTGCTCCAGGGGACTTTGCCCCCTTTGTTCATGGGGATCTGATGGGTGTTTGAGTCTTTGCAGACCTTTCCCAGAGGGATTTTGTGAGGGAAGGCAAACGAAAGAAGTGGGGGAAAAAATATTCCCAAACCTTAAAGGTCTCTCATTTGTGGAAGGAAAGTGTTTGTGATTTTTCTCAGCCCATTTCAGTATCTGAATCACTTTTACGCTGTAGTGGGAGGTGGAAGGGAGCTGAGTAGGCGGAAGCTTTCTTTCATTGAGGACCTACTGCGTGAAAGGGCTCTACACAGGCCATCTCTGATTCCCTCCCCCCTTTGTGAGGCAGGACCCGTTTGACAGATATGGATGGGGATTCGGGAAGCTCCAAGTGTCACAGCTGCATAGTAAGCTTTGGGTCTGTTTGTCACTCGGTGTAGCCTCCCCTTCCCTGCTCTCTATCTGCCTCTCTTTCTCTCTCTTAAAATTGCTATTGTTATTCCTTTCTGGTGTGTTCTAGCTAATGACACAGAAGGTCATTGTGAGGGAACCCAGGAACCTGTTTTTAGGACAGGGATCCCTGAACCTTCTCGGGGCCTCCGTCCTCGCAGGTCTGTAGGACAGTTTGTGAGAAGCGCCATACCCACCCGGACACTGCTCACAGGTTTTTTCTGGAGTGTTTGTCCTCTCACCTGCAGGTGGGGAGATGTACTCAGGGGTCAGTTGATTTTTGGGGAGACTACCTCCTCACTCCTGTCATGGCAGTCCTGAGGCTGGTGGGGATGATGTTGTGGCTCTGGGCCACAGCTGGACACTCGCCCACTCTGGTGAGGAGCCACCTGGAGAGGTGTGTGTCATGGGCGATGTGAGGCCCTTCTTACCAGAAGAAAAGCCAGAACTGGAATCTACTGACAGGGCGCTCCGTTGGGGGTCTTTCTGGTCAGATGCTGGCATGGGTGTTGTTGATGCCTGGGGAGTCACTGTTCGTTGACCTTTCCAGCATCTAGCTCCTGCTTCCCTGTCTCTGTCTTCTGGAACCTTCTTATCCTGTCACCCTACCCCCAGTCTTTCCCACCACATAACCCTTCTTTGGCAGGACAGCCTAGTGGTTAAACAGAAAAGCTCTGGAGGCAGAGGGCATGGGCTCATATCTCAGCCTCATCTCTGACACCCGTCCTCATTTGAAAATGGGTTAATACCTGGGGCGTCTGGGTGGCTCAGTGGGTTAAAGACTCTGCCTTCAGCTCAGGTTATGATCCCGGGGTCCTGGGATTGAGCCCTGCATCAGGCTTTCTGCTCAGTGGGGAGCCTGCTTCCCCCCCAACCCCCGCCTGCCTCTCTGACTACTTGTGATCTCTGTCTGTCAAATAAATAAATAAAATCTTTAAAAAAAAGAAAAGAAAGAAAATGGGTTCATACCTTACAGCGTTGTCGAGGTGACATGACTTACTATGGCCAGTGCTTTTGAACAAGCCCTCGGGAGATGTGGTTCTCACCTGCCCTGGCAAACCTCTGGTCACACTGCCTTCTGCTGACAGCACCCTGCACCTCCCGGTTAAGGAGCCACTCCTCTCCCAGACGCTGTGTCACCAGCTCACCTTCTTATTTGACATTGGCTTCTCATTCTACATTGCACAGGTCCTAGCTGAGGGACCCTGGGAAAGTCACTCAGTGAGGGAATCGAAGATTTCTCATGCTCTGATGTGCAGGGACATCTCACATATGTTCCAGCCTCTTCTCCTCTGCCCTGGCTCCTGCCACGCCACCATCACAGCCTGGACACCACCCAGTGTGCTCAATGGTGGACAGACATTGTCTGCATGGTCACTTCTCCGGGTCTCTTGGTACAGCCTGGAAGGTGCCTGAAGGCAGGGATCCTGTCTTTCTTGAGTGACATGATTTCCAGCCCCTAGCATTATTCTAGCCAGTACTTACGGAGCGTGTGTTAAGGACCCGAGTGCTGTGTGGGACTTCTGGAGCCTGGCTGAACCTGAATGCCAGTGTTTCTGAAGACTGGCTCTAAGCGGGGTCTGTGTGTGAGCAGGGCTCCCGTAGGTAGCGCAGTACCTGGTCCTAGACGGGCTCGTGCTGTGTGGGCTCCCTCTCCTCTCCTGTGTGAGCCCACAGCGTCTGCATGGAGCAGAGGATCATCAGACTCTTGCTGACACTAGTGAACGGGACTGGGCTCACTTGGCCTCTGTCATGCCTGGCTGGTGGGAACCGCAGCAGTACTGGTGGGGGGGGGGGCGGCTGTCAGGGGTGAAGCTGCTGCTCTGGGTGAGCCGCGAGCCCACTGCGGGCAGGTGCGTGTGCTGAGTACCTCATCGTCTCTCATCCACGTGTGAACCCCAGAGGACACTCATTGCAGTTCCTTATCTTACGTTCAAAGAGGTTAAGGGGTGTGCCCACAGCCAGTGACTGACCACGGCATCGCGATTCACACCCGGTTTATTTTGCCCACAAGCCCCACCCCATCCCCCCACAGCCCCCATCCCCTGATTGATGAATCGGGTGAGTGCAGTGGGGAGCGTGTGCTGGAACGCTTGGGAATTCCAAAGCAGCTGATCCGTGTCATCCCAGCACACACGGGGTGGGGAAACTAAAAGGAAGCAAAAATAGAGTCTGTCAGCGGGAGGACAGCTGCCACTTTCTCTGGGAACAGATCTCCTTGATTTATCTGCCCAGGTGAGGCAGGCTCCCGCTCTCGGGGCCGCACAGAGAAAGGACGTGAATATGGCCAGAGAAACTGCCGTCTCTCCCTTCGTTAGACAAAGACGGAGTAGACCCCTCTTGTGCGGCACGAGGGCCAAGGAAACCTTGCCTCCCGAACCTGAGAGAGCGAGTGGGGGGCTCTCGGAGTGGGAGAGCTTGCCCGCCGCACCCTCACACCCGGGAGCTGCTCCATCCTCCCCAATGGCTGGTGCCGTGCCCCGCGGCCAGCGTCACAGCTGCTGCAGTCACCATCTGCTGACTCTCGCTCGCACTGAAATGGACAACGGGACTGATCGCTGTTGCAAGAGCAGAGAGGGAGGAGAGAGAGAGAAGTGAGAGAGAGAGAGAGAGAGCGTGTGTGTGTGCACACACCCACGGAGTCTGGGACAACGAGTCGCAGAGAGGGACAGCACGCTGCCAGGCACACCTGGGAGATGCTCCCTCCGGCTCCCGCTGCAGACCGTGCTGCTCTCACGCATGGGTGCCAGGAGCTCGCTGACCTGGCTTTGTGCAGCCCATGCCCTGAACCCCTGTTTGCTGCTCTAGACCAACCCGGGACGCCAGGAATCTTCTAGTTCCCAGAGCGTCCTTGCGTGCATCCCGTATTTAAGGGTTGCT
Source organism: Martes martes (assembly GCF_963455335.1). Classification (NCBI taxonomy): domain Eukaryota; kingdom Metazoa; phylum Chordata; class Mammalia; order Carnivora; family Mustelidae; genus Martes; species Martes martes. Next base: position 13,180,455 of record NC_137891.1, on the reverse strand, counting down.
GGTGTACAAACGTGCTGTCTCAAGTGTAGGGCAGGAAATAGAGGTGGCCTGTCTCTGTTTTTCTTCAAAATGCCCACTGCTGGTGGAACTAGGGAGGGTCAAAACTGAAATGATCTATTTGGGCCAGACAGCCCAGGAGTCAGAGGGAGAGAGGCTCAGCTGAGAGACTGGGGCTGGAGGCTGTGTTTTCCTGTGGGGCAGTTCCAAGCCAGATCCCGCGCCACCAGCCCAGAACACGTTTATTTGCAGAGTGTTCCCCTCCCTGCCCTCTGGGGGCAGGGTCAGCTGGAAGGCAGCGGGCCGTGAACCTACGGAGGGGCAGGGAAAGCTGGCAGGTGCCGATTCCCAGGCCTTGAGGATTGTCCCTGAGTCTGCAGCAGGCCAGAAGCGTCCTTTCACAGGACAGATTAAAAAAACGTTAACCAACTTTTCACTGAGGTGTGACGTGCACCAGAAAGCCCGTATGCCCTAAGTATGTGGACGGCTTGATAAGTGTTCACAAACCGTGTGTGGGTGTGTAGCCAGCACCTGTGTGAATGGAAGGTCCGAGCATATCAGGAGCCACACCTGACACCTTCCAGTCACTAACACCCCCTTCCACCTCACTCAGGATCACCTTGTCCTGACTTCTCACAGCCCAGGTTCATTTAACCTGCTTATGTGTTTACTTTCATTTTATTTATTTATTTATTTATTGAAGATTATTTATTTCGCGTGCCTAGGTGGCTCAGCCCATTAGGCACCTTCAGCTCAGGTCATGATCCCGGAGTCCTGGGATCAAGCCCTACATGGGGCTCCCTGCTCAGCGGGGAGCCTGCTTCTCCCTTGGACCCTTCACCTATTTGTGCACTCCCTCTTTTTCTGTCTCTCTCGTTCTCTCTCTCAAATAAATAAAGTCTTAAAAAAAGAATTATTTATTTATTTGAGAGAGAAAGACGGAGCGAGCAGAGAGGAGAGGGAGACAAGCAGACTCCCTGCTGAGCGGGGAGCCTGATATGAGGCTCAGTCCCAGGACCCCGAGATCGTGACCTGAGCTAAAACCCAGAGTCGGGTGCTCAGCTGACTAATCCACCCAGGCGCCTCCACGTGTGTGTTTCTGAAGTCTCTTCTGTTGATGGGCTTTTGAGTAGTTTGCCGTGTTGGGTTGTTATGAATGGTGCTGCCATGAATATTCCAAGACATACCTTTCAGTGAACGGGTGCACATTTCTGTGAACTTATATGTAGGCGTGGAACTGGGTGCATGTCCGTTCAGTTTTAGTGGATGATGTCCAACAGTTTCCCAGTGTGGTCACGGGTGTTTCTTCCCATCGTCTGTCCGAGAGCTTGTGTGAGAATTGCAGTGCCAACTAAGAAGCCGGTCCTGGGTACTGACCATCTTTTTTATTTTGGCCAATCTGTTAGGGAAAGCAAATGCCTAGAAAGGAATCAACATAGCAGAGGAAGTGAAAATGCTCCCCAAGAGGGGGGAGCCTCCTGCGGGGGGGTGGTCTGCTGCTTGGCTGCAGGGATACCCAGCAGACCGTGTAATAATTCTTCACCACGTGACAGAGCTTTAAGGTACCTGACCCAACAAAACAGACGTGGCTCCAGTAGGCCTCTGTCGATATTTAACAGACCGTGTCCCTCCCCCTCTCCCCCAGCCGTTGACTGGGGCTGGTACTGCAAGTCACTGCCCTTCCACAAGAGTCTGGGCCCGACATGCTGGTGCCCTGCCGCTCCTGGCTGCTGCGTGGGCCTCCAGCTCTCAGTGCTGGTTGCTGTCAGAGCTGAGGAGTGTGAGGTCCTCTTGACTTGCAGGAGGCCTCATCCATTTAGATCATGAAACAATGGCTAACTGTGCTCCTGATATGTGCCCAACCACATGCTGAGGGCTTTATGACGATGACTTCTCGCTAGCCACCTAGTTCTAAGAAGTAGGTAGGTGTGATTTGTCCCCACCTTACAGATAAGAAAACTAAGGGCTACAGCCATTTTTTCTGAGTAACATAGCTAGGGGCTGTCTTAGTTTGACCACAAACGTTGATGTTTTAACCACTACCTTGTATTTCTCTCATGGAGGCTGACGTTTGGATACTTAAACTTCCTTTTGAACCCACCTTTCTCTTAGTTCTAAAAGTTATGTCAGGGGGGGTTTCAGTGGGACCAAGGGAGCTCACGTGTGACCCCCCCCCCCCCCCGCCATTGAAGAACACTTATGGATAATGGTCTTCCAAGAGATGTCCACACCCTGGTCCCCGCGACCCTGTGAATATGTTGCCTTACATGTCAGGAGGGAGGACTGTGTAGATAAGTTTGAAGCTCAGGACTGTGAGCTGGAGGGTTATCTTGGGTCATCTGTGTGGGCCTAGTGTAATCCTAGGGGTCCTTGAAAGTGGAGGAGGGAAGCTGAAGAGTCAGAGAAGGAGGTACACTGGGGGAAGCAGGGTCAGAGAGATGCCATGTTGCTGTGTTTGAAGAGGGAGGAAGGGAGCTGTAAGCTGAGGCACCCAAGAGCCACCTCTGGAAGGTGGACAAGGCAAGGAGACTGAGCCTCCAGAAGAAACAGCTCTGCCCACCCCCTTGCTTTTACCTTGACGAGACCTGTGTTGGGCTTCTGACCTCCAAAAGTGTACGATGGTGAATTCGTGTTGTGCTGTGCTGCTGAGTGTTTGAAGTTACCGCAGGAACAAGCCAGTTGCTTGTGATGACCATCGCTGTCATGGCCAAGCTCATGGGCTTTGGAGCCAGGCTGCCTGACTCCCAATCCCTGACGTATGATTTGTCCAGCTGTGTGACTTGGGCAATTTGCCTAACCCTTCTGGGCCTCTGGTTTCTCATCTCTCAAACTGGGTAGGGATGGTCTGTAACCTGTGAGGTTGCTGGAGGATTAGATGAGGATTGTTATGCCCCTGAAATGCCTGGTGGTAGTTTTAGCTACAGTCGCTCGAGGGAGGCATCCTCACTGGTCCCCCAGGACTGGGGGGCACACCGGCTCCACTCTTAGAAGCAAGGTAATTGTCTGTGCCTCTGCTTCCTTAGCTGGAACATAGAGGCAGGAGTCCCAGGGTGGTTGGGGGATTGTATCAGGTGGTGGGCCGGAGCTTTCAGCAGGGTGAGCGATAGGCTGTCCACAGAAGGCAGCTGTTGTTATCTTTGGGTGGCTGGTGACTGTTGAGCCTAGGGCCCTCTGCATCGTGCACCCGTGTGTTTCCTCGGTTAATCTGGAGAATAATTGAAGGACGCCGCGCTGGGGAGGCAGAAGGGTCCCTGCATGCCTCGAACAGTCCCGGGTACCTAGCAGGTGCTCCATGATGGCTGCAGACATGAATATAAAAAGGAGAAGGCCCTAGACCCTGCCCTGGGGAACACCCTCTGGGTGTCTGCCCTGCCCTCGCTGTGCAGGATGAGGCCTGGAGAGATGCCAGAACTTTGTGGTTGTCTTTAAAAAGAAACAAAACGAAGAACTACTTCCTACCAGCTGACCCCAAACCCCCTCAGCTCACTGCCAGGACCTCTCAGCCCTGCGGAGGAGCTCAGGGCTGTGTGTCAGGCTGACTCCCTAAGCTAGCCACTTACCCCTTCTTGAACCTTTTCTCCTCATCTTTACAACGGACAGACCTCAAGCTGTAGAAAGTTCCGGATCTGAGAGGTCTTTGGTGCTTGTGCAAAGTGACTCTCCCCTGAAGGCTCCCCGATTTCCTGCCACACCTCTGTTTGGGTATCAGAGCTGCAGGACATTATTTTTAGTGAGTTCCTCTCTAAGTCTGTTATGGTCAAATATAAGGAAGGAAGAATCACACGACTGCTGCTCTGGGTCCATGATTGTAACAAGACTGATTTTCTTCTTCCATCCCCAGGCTTGATCTTTGGACCAGAAAGGAATGAAAAAGTTGCCCCTTACGATGACTGTGCCTTGTCAGTTGCTTGAAGCTGTGTTTAGGAATTTCCTGAGCCGTATGGATTTACAGTGACATTCAGCTGCCCGGGGAATGACGGCGGAGGAAGCATGGTCTGGAATCACACGCACCTGGCACACGTTTGGATGTTAATGGCAGTTTTCAGGAAGGCCATGGCCGAGTGCCTGGCAGATCCCTGCACCTGGACACCTTGGGGGACAGAGGACCATGGCTTCCTGTGATGCCTGAGATCTCTGCCCTATGTCTGTATGACTGTTGGGTTGGGTCGCTGCCAGCCTCACTGAGGGCACCTGGGTAACATAAGGCCCATCTCCTCCTCCTTCTCCTGCGTGTTCTGTCAGGTGCCCACCTGGGCTTTCAGGGACACTGGCCTGGCTGGGGCGAGAGAAGTCACAGTGACGGAGCTGGTTCTCAGGGGGACATGGCAGTTACTGACCTCCCTCCGGGTGTCTGCTGGATGCTGGGTACGTGGAGAGACAGCAGGAAACTGAAAGGAGCTTTCCAGGAGCCACCCCAGTTCCCTGTGCTGATGTGCGTTGTCACGCCTGTCAGCCTTCCCTGATGGCCGCGCTCATGGGCCTGTCTCCGGGCACCAGACCACAAGTGCCTTGAAGGCCTCCTGCTGCAGAAAGGGCGTGGAAGCAAGATGGTGAGTGAATGAAGATACTGAGAATAAATAGGGAAAGTGTGCGTGGCTCTCTGGTCAGAGCGAGGAACACACTGTTGAGAGTTGTCAGGCTGCCCGTGGAGCCAGAAGGCCTGGGTTGGGTACTCTGCCCTGTACCTGCCGTGTGCCTGAGGCCAGGTGACTGCTGCGTGTCTCTCCCTTTCTTCAGTAGAGGTGGTGTGTCATCATTCTTTGCAGGGCTGGTATCAAGGATCACGGAAAAGATGCTTGTGTTTGGCACACAGCAGATCCTCGCACGTGGTAGGGTCACTGTGGCTCGGGGGAGGGCTTCTGGAGTGGGTGGGTATTGTGTGGGCTGTGAACGGGAGTCAGGTGCGATGTGCTGGACTTCACACTGGGTATGGCTGGTTGGCATGGACGGTTGATCACAGATCACAGGCCCTGGAGCCCTTGGGAGGGCCGAGTGGCAAGGCAGTAGCAGGCAAGGGAAAGGAGCCTTGTGTCCGCGTGAGGGAAGGGGCAGCCAGACTTGAATGTGGCCACAAGGGCCCGTGCCAGTTCTGCGGTTGGCAAGCAGAACGACTGGCTCCCCACCCCCACCACCCCTGTCCCACCTTGGCAGCTATGACGTTGGTGACAGAGAGATGTTGCCTTAGCACTGGGCTCCCCATAGGACAATGGCAGCTCAAACTACCCATGTCTCGGTACAGGTCACCTGGGACCACCTGGCAGGTGGCTGCCAAGACCACAGTGAAGTGGGGCCTGGGGTTTGATTCTGACTGAGTTCGCAGTTCCACTCCTGCCCAGTGGTACTTCGAAGTGAGGCTTTCCCCAATCTCCTGGTGGAAATACTGTCCCTCTGGTCCCTCCCCAGAGTTCTAAATCAGAGTGCCTAGATGTGATGTGGTGTTCACTTACACAGGTTGCCTGATTGCGTGTCTTTCTCCCCCACCCTGGAAAGCCGCCTCTCTGAGGTCAGGAAATGGGTTGTCTTGCCCTGGAGGCATGTTATTTATTTATTTATTGTATCTTGCTTGATCAGATCACAGGGTGACTCTCAGTGGTTTTATTTCAGTGTTCCTGAAAAGGTCAGACAGAAGGGAAGCACTCTCTTTTTGAGCATCTGTGTAACTTCTTCAGCCAGCGGTCCTGCTGGGGGGCAGTGGTGTGCGCACTGCACAGCTGAGAGCTGGGAGGTTTGGTGGGGCTGCGTAACGCACCCAACGTTCCTTATCCAAGAGAACACTGAGCAGGAAGCCAGGAGCTGCCTGATGCTTTATGCTGAATCACGCCAGTTCAGCGGAAGAGTGAAGGCTATTCCTTTGAGGTCTTTAGAAGGGCATGTGTGTGCTTGTGCGTGCGTGCTTGTGTGTGTGTGTGTGTGTGTGTGTAGCACTGCCTGCTGAGGAATGCTCCTGGGCTCCTCAGCACTGGGTACCCTCTTTGTCCTCCGGGAGAGACAGACTTTCAGGAAGAACTCACTCCTGTGTGAGGTGGAGCCTGTGCCCCTGGGTAGGTGGGGATTTGCAGCCCCCTGTGATGGGTGTGCTGCCCACCGTACCATGGCCAAACACGATGGGGAGGGGACTCCTCTGAGGGGGCTGGTGAAGGTCTGGGAGCACTCTGAGGACGGGGAGCCTTGGCTGGGCTTGCAGGGGTGATCGGGCCCGTCCTGGGGACCTGAGGGCCTCAGCTGGAAGAGTGAGTTGGGAACACCGAGGCACAGCACTGCCCCAGGCCTCTTGCACCCCCCTCCCCGCTCTTTTCCCTTTCCCTCCCGCGGTGGCAGCTGTGCCCCCACTTATCACATGACCCAGAACCCCGCTTCCCTTTTTATCGGTTGCTCCCCAGAACAAACCCATTGTGGTGGTCTGGGTTATCTCCTGCTCCTCCCGGGAGGACAAGGGTGGGCTCTGCATCAGAAGACACAGAATGGTCCTGGTCAGGAATAAGACTCTGCTGGGTCCCTCCTTTCTGGCTGCCGAGTCCCTGCCCCACACCTGCAGGCTTGTACCCTATGGACAGTGACAGAGAAATGACCACCATTTCTTCAGCCACACATGTGGCCGACACTATTCCATTCCAAAGCCAGAACACACCTGTGGGGTAAGCATGGTTAGTCTGATGTTTTCCTCTTGATGTAGCTGGAGCACAGAAAGGCAGAGCAGGTCTCCCTGAGCAGGGCAGGATTTGAACAGTTCTCTTGGAAGCCAAAGCCACAAGGCCTCCCAGCCTGGAGCTGAGGGACCCATTTCTGCTTCCTTCTTGGTCCCTGGTGACGACGGTGTGATCTCGGGCAGGTTACCTCTCTAATCTGGGCCTTCATATCCCTGACTGGTAGGGAAACCGCCTGCTTTCTAAGTCTGGACACTTGCGAGTGAAAGCTGTGTGCTAACACTTGGTCTGGGATGGCAGGTGCAAACTGCTGTTGCTGGGCAGGCTAGACCCAGTGTTCCTTGGACTTATCAGTTAGATGGTGGACAGGGCTGCTGGTCCTGCTGGTCCTGGTCCTGGTGCTGGTACCACTGCTGGTGCCACTGGTGCTATTTCCTGCGTCCGCGGCAGCCCCTCCATGTCCCCCTTTGCGGCCGCATGGGCAGCTTGCATTTCTGTGTGGAGCAAGAGAGCTTGGCCTCATCTCCTTATCTCACAAGCCCATCTTTATCTGCTTGGAGGAGCCTGTGTCTTGTTGAGCTCTGTCACCCCAGACTCTGCTAGCGCAGGCCTGACCCTCTGTTTGTTTGTTTATTTTCACGGGAACCCGTGGTGGTGGACAGTACATACAGTCATCCTGGGGCTCGGGGTGCAGTGCTGCCGTCCCACCGACACAGACACCCCAAGCCAGCGTTTCTAGAGATGGCTTATTACCCTAGACCTACCAACAGGGGAGCCCGGGTCCCCTGGGGTCTACATGGGCTAGGCTGAGGGAAGGGCTGCGATTCATTCTCCAGGCTGGGTCTGGAGCCCAGGCTTCTCAATGAACAGCCATGGGACCGCTTCGTGGCTGGTGCTTATTAATGTCTGGAAATGTGCCTGCTTAACCTTCCAATCCAGCGAGATGGGTGTGGTGCCCCTTTTCTATATGAAGAAACTGAGGTTCAGAGAGATCCAGAGAGCTTCCCACCTTACCAATTCTGTCTGGAGAGAGCTGAGAAGCTGGTGCCTGCTCTCCAGTCTGTTAGCCTCCAGCCTCCCTTTGCCCGCTGGAACACTGGCTCTCAGTGTGCGGGGAGGTGTGCAAGGTCCCTGGAGGTTATTGAGGGACAGGCTGACTTAAAAAAAAAAAAAAAGTTTTATATTTACCTTCTCTTGAATTAGGAAAAGATCACAACACAGGAGACCGGTTGTTTTTGCAGCTATCATGGCTTAGGACTTAGATATTTGAGTTAATAAAAGAAAAAAGCCAATTTTGCAAAGATATTGAGGTGACCACAGTAAGTAAACACAGCCCTCCTGAAGAGGGCCCAACTGGAGGGCAGTCCCCTCTGCTGTTTGTGCTCCTTCGGCTGCACGGCTCTGGCCACGTTCCCAGAGAACGTGTCTCTCTGCCCTGGACCTCTGCCCCTGCACCCTGCTTCGTGTTGGAACACGTCTGCGCCCTCGTTCACCGCAATCCTCCTGAGACACAGAGGATGCACGGTGAAGGGACTACACAGCTCAGTCCGAAGCTAGGTAGGAAAACAGAATCCAGAACGATTCTTTATGAAGAATTTATGACACTTTATGATCCTGTAATTCTGCTCGAATTGACGGCGGCCCCTGATCATGGCACGGGCAACGCATTGTATTAATTGAGCACCCAAAGTTTTCCAGTCACCTCCTCGATCACTGTCTGAGGTTGAATTATGAAATAGTAAATATTCCGCCTATGAAGTCAAGTGGTGACTCATTCACTCATTCTTTTTCACTCATTTCTCCTTGGTAAATAGGGGATAATGTTACCTAGCCCATGGGTTCCTTGTGAGGATTACATAAGAGAACATATTTAAGGGCTTAATTCGGGGCCTGACATGTAGTAAGCACTCAGAGAATACCAGCTATTTTTAAATAAAGTGTTGAAATGGAATTAGAAGATCAGAACTTGTAGGCATACAGAAATAAAGAGCATTGAGGATGAGCGAGTTACTAAAATTTAACATGAAATTCTGCTCTTTCTAGTTAGCCCAACACACTGGATACGTTATATTTGTTTGCGTATGTCAAGGGTTGGCAGACTTTTCTGTAAAGGGCTAGGTAGTAAATGTTTTTGGCTTTTTAGGACACACAGTTCTGTCACCATTAGTCAGTTCTGCCTCTGCGTCTGGAAAGCAGGCATAGCCAGTAGGTAAATGAACTGGCATGGCTGCGTTCCAATAAAACTTTATTTATAAGAACTGGCCGTAGGCCCGTAGGCTGTAGTTTGCACTTTGGTCTAAATGAAGGAAACCTGTCTGCTGTTGAAAAAGAACAACTTCTGGGTTATAAACATTGAGAAAAATTTGTTACAAGATGTAGTCTTTTTTTTTTTTTAAGTATTTTTAAGTATTAAGTATTTTTTAAGTCTTTTTTTTTAGATTTTATTTTTAAGTATTTTTTAAGTATTAAGTATTTTATTTTTAAGTAATCTCTACACCCAACGTGTTGGGTTTACAACATCAAGTCGAGATGGCACGCGCTACTGGCTGAGCCCCAGGAGGTGGTCTTTATAGGAAACTTGTTAGTGTAGGGACGGTGATTTTGTTGGGGTTGTATGGAAAATGCAGAAGAACTTGATATTGCTAGTTCTTTTACCATGTATTTGGCAAACATTGATTGAGGCCTTGCTGTGTCTCCGCCTCTGATGTTGACCCCTAATGGATCCTAAAGGTGCATGCATTTTGGCAGGGGGACTGCATTAGCAAGGGGTCATCTCAGCAGTGCTGCAGGGAGGTCAGCTTAGATCTTTTTTTGGTGTCCTTTGCAATCTCCAGTTCCTGAACTACACACAAGCCTTAATGCTAATGTCAGTGGCCTGCCTGAGCTCCAGGCAGTAGCTACTGAGCAGCCTCCCTCACAGTGGGGGCTCCAGGATGAGGGGGGGGGGTGTCAGATGGGATTGCTGCGCTCTTAGAGTGATACCTGCAGTTACTGGAAGCATGTGGTCTTTAGAGCAAAACACAACCAGGTTTTTGAAGCTTTGCCGTTCCATAGCTGTGTGAACTAGCTCTGGTTCTTAAACCTCTCTGAACCTCACTTTCTTTATCTGCAAAGTGGGAACCATGGCACTGCTGAGTCTCTAGTTCTTAACTCAGTGTGGTCAGCTAGTGATTCCTCTCTAAATGTTAGTTCCTCCCTGTGGGGGCCTGGTGGCTGCTGGCCTCACCTGTCCCTTATCCCAGGAAACCAGGTCCTGGCTTTTTAAGCTGAGCCTGTGGATGTGAGGATTTCAGCTCCGTCTCCCTGGTGAGTGTTCGGGGTAAGAAGGCTTGAGAAAACAGTGGCCTGAGGAATTCCGAAGTTAATGAAGGGAGCGGATTCCAGAAGGGTCTCTGCTTGACCTCCCACACTTTCTCCAACACCCTGTTATCCCTGAGCAAGTTTGGAGGCAATCAAAAGATTGTAGCAGCTCCATAAAACAGCTCTCGCGTGATGGGGCACGACTGTGGCCTTGGCCACAGGGAGTTTGGGCCAGGGTGGTTGACTATGAGTCTCTTTCCTGTGATGCCTGGTTAACCTGAGAAGGGCATTGGAGCCACCAGTGTGGGCAAGACAGGCCATCATGGGAGAAGGAGAGCATATTTGAAAAAAGTTGAGGGGATAATTCTCAGCTATAAAGGTGGGAGGAGGGACTAAGGGCCTGTGTGAGAAATTTGAAAGACCCAGATGCCTTTATTTATTTATTTTTTAAGAATTTTATTTATGTATTTGACAGAGGGAGAGAGCACAAGAAGGGGGAGAGGCAAGCAGAGGCAGAGAGAGAAGCAGGCTCCCCGCCGAGGAAGGAACCGATGAGGACTCGATCCCAGGACCCCAAGATCATGACCTGAGCCAAAGGCAGATGCTTAACCGCCTCAGCAACCCAGGCGCCCTGACTCAGGTGCCTTTAAAAAAAGAAACAAAGAAAGAAAGAAAGAAACTTTCTCCATGATTCTGACTTCAGGACCCAAGAGTTGTATTCAGTCAGGACTAACTGGATGAAGGGGGTGGGTTCTCGTCGCCTGATTCGGTTTCCAGATGCATTCTCCATTTCCGGCTAATGGAAACTTCAGGGAAAAGGCTTTGGAGCCCAGAACTGGGCAGGGAAATTGCTGTCATTGAAGGGCCACAGTGGCTGGGGCTGGTCTGTGCCTAGCCCCATCTGTGTCTGCGGGCCCCGCGACTCAGGGTGGCGGGCACAGACCTGCCAGGTGCTGCGTGGCATCTGCTCCCGTCTGCCCTGGCTGCTCTCCGGGAAGTGGGTTATTTCCTCTTGGTAGGTGAGGGGTGGGGAGGCTTTATCCCCTTCCTTTGTCTGCTCAAATTGCCTGGTTTTGCAGGACAGTGGCTGGGGGTGGGGGTCTTTCCCTATCATCTATGTGTCTGCCCTATCTGCCGCCATCTATGACTCCCCACAGGGTGGGGCTTCTGGGGAGAGGGGGTCAGCTCTACCTGATTACTAGGAACTGCCCTGACCCTTCCCTCCCCCATGGAGGCTTATCTGGCTCCAACCAGAGCAGCTGCTCTGGTGAGCTTTCTGAGTCCCTCAGAAGCAGGGACAGGGTTTAGCAGGCTACGTCAACAAATAAACATCAACCAGAACAAGCTCCCAGCTTTCCACTCACCCAGGAGCCCTGGAAACTCTGCTGCATTTTCAGAGAATGTGATGATGCTCATCATAAAAAGAATTTTCCTGATGGAGAAATGCTCTAAAGAGGTTGCCCAGGAAATGTTAGAAAGTCAAGGACCATGTATGTCTTGGGGCTTCCTGGCTGTGTGACCTTGGGTGGGACACTTGGTCTTTGTGGACCTTAGTTTCCTCCTACCTGTAGCTGGTTCTTGTGAAAATTACAAGACCTGAGATGTAAAGCCTGACCGGTTATGAGTCCCAGCCTCTGAACCTGAACTGAAGTCAGATTTGCCAGTTGGATTCCTTTTGTGACTGGCCTGTTTCCACTTGTTGAGTCATCTCAGGTGGTTCCTGGGACTTCTCTGAGGCTCTAACTCCTAGTCCTTCAATGTGGTGGTGGTCTGTGGCTCTTGTCCCTCATCTGCTTGTTGAAAGGACCAAATGAGTTCCCTAAAGTGCCTGAGAGCCGGCCCATGTGGCTGTTGTTGGACTGTGTGATGGCTGAGCCTGATCTCTTGACAGTGGAGTCTAGAGGCAGCACAGGTGGCGGGTTCCAGCACATTCCTCAAGGTTAAGACCAGGCAGCCCGAGAGGTGTGTCTGGGACGTGGATGGCCCCGCATCCCTCAGAAGCCGTGCCAGGATGCTGGACACACTCTGAGGGCCGCCGGCTCTGCTGTCCTCTGCTTCTCACATCATTCAGACTGACTTGCCAGGCTAGAATCTGCTCGGTGTGGGGTGTTGTCCTTTGCATGCCGTCCCCATCTGAGACACAAAGCAAGAAGCTGTAGAGGGTCATTTAACAGACTCCTCCATTCCTACCTCAGGATGAACTGGGGTTAAATGAGGGGGCCTGTGTGCTTCGGATCATTGTTTCTGAAGAAATAAGAACAATTTAGAGATACAGTGGAAGCCTGTGGGCTCTCTTCTCTCCTTCCAGTTCCTTCCCTTCCCAGAAGTACCACTCTTCTGAAGGTGGGGTGTGGTCCATCGTGGCTCACCCTTTTCTTACAGATCTGTCTAGAGACCTTTTCTGGCACCTGTTCTCGTCTTTGCAGACTGCTGTGTGGTGGCCTCGTGTGGGCACGTGATTGCGGCACTCTGCTCTGTTCACTCTGTTCTGTTTGCAGCTGCTGCTGCTGCTTGCTCCTACAGGCTCCTCCTGGTGGATTTTGGGTCGTTAACAGGTTTTTGCTACTGTCAACAGTGCTGGGGGACCCTTCTTTGCACATACCTCCCAGTGCACGTGTGGGTGTCCCCAGGGGCTTGATGCACAGGAATGCATGCTTTCTGTCTCATCAGGGGAAGCCCTGCTGCCGTCCGGCTGGGATCCTCCACTTGCTGGGGGCTGGGAGGTGTCTCTCTGTGAGCTGGAGAGCTCTTTGAGGGATGCTCGCCCCTGCTCTACATCTCTGTGTCCGGTCGGCCGTGCATGGTATGAGCATCAGCTCATTACTTGTTGAATGGGGTGAATTCTGGAAGGAGATGAGATTGGCATGGAGGGCAGGACCAGGGTCAGGTTATAGAGGAAACCCTGCCACGGCTGCCCTCTGCCAAAGCGAGGTCAGTGGAGAGAAAAACAGAGATGGGGCTGGTGTAGAAAAAGGCACTGACAGTGCGGTGAAACCCAGGGGTGGCAGGGCCAGGCTGGGTATCACAAGGCTGGCTCCTGGGGGGCTGGCTGAGGCCATGTCCGAGCAGGCGGGTCCCCACCGTGGGGGACATGGGTATCCCCGTGACCGTCGCAGGAGCCAGTCTCAGCCAGGAATGGGGTTTCCAGCAAAGCCTGTATCTCAGAAGCAGTAGAGGAGAACAGGAGGCCAGGCTGCAGCAGGGGCGTTTGTGGACCATGCGGGGAAGAGAGTGTCGGAAGGAAGATCCGTGCCGTGGAAATGCTGAGAGAAACAAGAGGGCGAGGGAGGATCAGACACAAGGTTTGAGGCTTTTTTCCCTCCCCTTTTTTGAATGATTAGAAATGGAAAATTAGGATTTAGAATGGCGAAAATAATGTGTATGCTGTGAGATAGCCCATTTTCTTCTTAAACCTTTTCTCTGATAGTAAAACTAATAAAGGTCTTTGGGGAAAATATAGAATATAGAGAAGGGCAGTGCTCGCGAGGCTCCACTGGGAGCACCCCCTGCTAGGACTCGGGTGACCCCGCACCCTGGCTGTTCCGGGGTGTTCCTGCAGTCAGCACTGGGAGCCCCGCCTCCCAGCACTTGATGGCACCCTGCTATCCCTGCGGCACGTGGGACCTGAGGGGTTACCGTGCCCTCCCTCTCCTGCTGTGTGGTTGGCTGCCCACGCCGCCCACCTGCAGGCATCACTGTCTCTGCTGGGGATGGGGTGCAGACCACGATGCGGTGCCCGGGGGTGAGGGCCAGGGGGAGACACATCCGGAGAAAAGAACGCGTCCAGTGTGCATATTTTTAAGGGTCTGGAGGGGTGGCCCTTCCTAACAGCCCTGTAAGTTCTTCTCATTCGATTCATCTTTGTCACACACCCAGTACGTGCAGGGCCCTGTGCTGAGAAGTCCAGGCCCTGTGGGTTCGTTGAGTACGTGTTTGCTTCCGTTGGGTGGCTTTCATGGCTTCACATTATTCAGTCACTGTAGCAGCACCGGGAGGCTGTTGCTGTGAGGAGTGGAAGTGCTGGGTTACCTGACACCGTGGTCTAAGTCTCTGGGGTCACAGAGTGCAGTAGCTTCAGGGTGCCTGGTGCTAGTCTTGGCCCTTTCGTTTGTTGGATGGATGACCTTGGGCAAGTTACTTAACTTCCCTTGACCTCTGTTTTCAAATCTGTAAAATGGGGTCACCATAGCTCTTCTGTTGAGGCGAATGTTTGTGTCTTCCCGCATTTTTATGTTGAAGCCCTAAGCCTCAAGGATGGCATTCAGAGTGGGGCCTTTGGGAGGTGATCCAGCTTACAGGAGGTCATGAGGGTGCCCCCCACCTCCCCACCTGCAATGGGACCAGTGTCTTTGAAAAGAGGAAGACAGATCTCTGTCTCTCTTTTTATGCTTTCACACCAAGGGGAGGCCCATGAGCAGCGAGAAGGTGGCTATCCACCAGCCAAGAAGACAGCCGTCACCAAGGACAGAATCTGCTGGCACTCTAGCCTCCAGAACCCTGAGAAGTAACGGTCGGTGGTTGAAGCCCCTGACTGCAGCATATTGTTATAGTAATCTCAGCTGCCTTAAGTCAGTCTTCTGGTTTAAATGAGATGCTACATGAAGCCTTCAGCATGGCACCCAACACCTACCAAGTGTTGGATGAAGCGTGGGTGCCATTGGGCACCATGGTCTTTCCAGGTGACACCACGGGGGCTCAGAGCCAGTCAGGAACTGGCTGACAGTCACTCACTCAGTCAGTTTACGGCAGCTCTTGGGATACGCCGGGTCCTTTCTTCTTCCCTGCCTGGCAAGCACCTTTCCTGTGCTGCCTTTGTGGACCGACCATGTGTTATCGGGGTTCTTGCAAAAAGCCTCGAGAGCCAGAGTGAGATAGGAAGAAACTGGCTGGCTGCTGTCTGCAGACTGAATGAAGCCCTTCCCGGGACTTCATTAGCTCTCCAGGTAGCACCGAAAGAAACACCTCCCACTGGCTTTGAGGTTCTCAGTTGACACTGCATTTTGGATTCAGAGAGCACTGGCTTCTTGGATTTTCCTGAGGACAGATAATGTTTCCATAGCAGCAAAGGTAAATGGGAAATTTAGGCTTGGGCAGGGCAGGCTGTCCCCCTTTGGTGTGACGAAAGGGTGAGACATGGCTTAGGGACACTCCTGATGTCCTGTGTTCCAGGTGTTGGGATGAGAGGGGCATCAGCAGGTAAGGGGAAGCTTTGGCTGCCCGGAGAAGCCTGCGTTCTCATGATGCGTCCATGGTCTAATGTTTGAGTCTTATTTCTGTCCATTCTGTGCAATGGCAAGGGCTTGGGCGCAGGATCGAAGAGGGTGTGGATATATGGACGTTGGTGGCACGGTGCTTGTATATTAATTACCCTTCATTGAATGGCTTTTATGCTCCAAGACTTAAATAAAGCTTCCAGCAACCCCAAGAGGTCAGTGCTGTGTGACTCTCATCTCACTGGTGTGAAAACAGAGAATCAGAACAGTGTCAGGCTTCTGGCTCGCAAGGCCGGAGCTGGGATTCTGAGCTTCCCTGTGACTCCCGACCTCGTTTCCCAGGCTGCCTGCTCCCTACCCCAGAAACATCATGACCTATCACGCGAGATGCCAGGCCTCTGGTCCCAGATGGCAGAGGGGCCCTAAGGGAGGCTGGATCTTCCCACCTGACGAATTGACACTAGCCTGCTACATTGACAGTCCCGTTGTCCTGAAGGGACCCCAGAGGTCAACTGCTCTGTCGGGGTGGGTGTGATGGAGACAGGAAGCTACACCCCACTGCATTGGTTTGCCGGGTGGACATGGGCCTGGTGGCCATCAGGGAGAAGGGGCATGGGGCAGGCAGGGCTGGTGAGCAGGAAAAAACCTACAGACAATGCAGACCGCATTGTGGATGGAGTCGGGTTATTACATGGAGGCTCAGATGACCAGATCTGGGTCAGTAAGACTGGGCTGCAGAAAGAGAAATGGGGAATCTTTGTATTTTCCAACAAAGTCCTCGCCATTTTCAAGGACCCTGTTTTCTTGGTTACCCTTCTAGGGATGGTGGATGTGGGGTCCCAGCCAGAGATCTGTGGTGGCGGCAAGGAGGGAAGCAGTGGTGGGGCTGGGATGGGGAAGGGGCAGCGGCTGAGGGAAGGGAGGAAGAGGAGAGGAGGGTGCACATTCCACACCCAGCTTCTTCCTGGTTTAACTTTCTCCCCAGCAGAGAACAAGGGGCCGATTCACGTGGCAAGAGTGGCCTCCCTCAGCCTGGAGTTGGGTTCCTGTGCCTTCCAGTGACTCAGGAGGGAATTCCATCTCACATCATTCATGCCGTTCTCAATCTTCATTTTGTGGCTGCCTCATCTTTCTGGAATTTGCCTTTTTTCTTTCTTTTTCTGGGTCGTGTGTGTAGGCGTCATATGGTAGGACTCCAGGAAGCACAGCCCAGCCTCGGTCTTCACGTGCTGTCGTCTCCAGGCGTCCCGGGCCTCGTGTTCTGTTGGCCCGCCTTCGCAGTGTTGGCCAGGTGACGTGTGCACGTGCCAGTGTTCCTGTCGTCTTTGGGGCTCCGCACCTGGTTCTCAATCCATCCCCACCCCTGGGGGGACCTCTGGTTCAACACTCCTGGACCTTCAGATTGGAACTCTCGGGATGGCCAGCATCCTGGCTTGCTTCCCTGGATGGAAGAGTCCCCCGAGGTCTCTGGACCCGGGTGTGTGGCAGTGGGGCCGCTGTCACTGGAGGTGAAGCATGGTACCATCAAGTGGGGAGAGGGGATGGACATTCTGATAGGGTGCTTTCTGCCTCTCCCAGTCCCCACCGACCTTGACTTTAGACCCAGCCTCCTCTGGCTCCCCCGCAGGGCTGGTTGCCCCTTCCCCCTCACTCACAGGCATTTGCCTGCTCTCTGCTCCAGCGTGCTCTTGCCGCATGGGTCTGTCTTTCCTGTGGGCCTAGAAGCTTCTCTGGTGGGAGGACCAGGTTTGGGCTCACCTTGGATTTCAAAGCCCTTAGTGTGGGGCCAACCCATGTGCGGTGCTGGATGGACTCTCAAGAGACTGGTTGAGACTTTTCCGAATTAAAGGGGATGGGGTCACACAGGCCACTTTCCCCCTTAATAGATCAGCTGCTGTTTATCGTTCTGATAATCAATGGGTGTATATGGATGTCTGCTGTGTTCTCAAGGAATCTACTTGAATGGCATACCTGTCTCTCCCTAAATTGGGTAAAACAGCAGGAAAACAGTCTAATACAGTGTTTCAGGTGATGTGTCTCAGTGTGAGGAGGCCTGAGTTTGCATCATGGCTTTGTTGCTGAGGAGCATGTAACCCGAGACCAGATACTTCTCTGAGCCTCAGTGTCCCTAGCTGCAGAATGGGAGTAAATAAAGCTAGTGTTCTCATCTGGAGATGATTTTAATGAGCTAGTACATGCATAATGTTGAGCATGTGTGGGAATCTCTCTGGAGGGAGACCCATGGGCCACTGTTTTTCCTTTAAAAGGAAGTGGACGCGATGCACCTCTAAGAACTGCAGCTCTGTTTGTGGGGGGTGGGGAGCTCAGTGTGGTCCTTAGTGGGCATGGCAGTGCAGCACAGGGCGTGGGGTCCTGGGATGTGGAGGCTTGCGTGCTGGAAAACTGGACCGTGGGCAGCCCCTGCAGAGACGCTGGGATGGGAGAGGGAACCAGGACTCCCCTCTGGGAGGCAGTGACCAGCCTCCAGGAGTGGAGGGTCGTGAGGAAAATGTTGGGCCTCAAGGTTCTGGAACCAGACAGAAGCAGGGCACTCATGCTCATGTTCTTCAAGGATTGTTTGTACGTCAGCCCCGCAGGTGCTGCAGTGAGCACCGTGGCCGAGATTCGGCACGTGCCTGCAGTACCAGAGTGGGTGCCAGTTTTTCTGATGAGGCCGGGCGAGAGGCTGTGCATGCGGGGGAGAGGCTGTGCATGCAAGGGATAAGCCGCCAGGTGCCAGGGGTGGGGTGCAGGGGCGGGCCCAGGCACACTGTGCTCAGGCTTACCCTTGCCCTAGGTCAACCCTGCCACATTAGGGCAGGAAGAGCAGTTGGCAGGGTGCTTAGTTAGGCAGGCTCCACCCTCGACTCAGGAGAGGAGGATTGGGGTGCTGGGGGTTGGGAGCAGATGTGCGTGAAATGGGGGTGGTGGTGGTGAAAATGTGCACCAGGAGGGGATGCTTTTGAAGCTTGTTTTTTTTTCTGAAAGAATTGACTCACTTTCTGTTTCCTGGGCCACTGAATTTTGGTGTCTGCATCTGCAAACTGGGAATAAGAAACTCTGTTTGGGGCAGGTGTGAAATCCTAGAAATGGTTGAGCTTGTAGGAATGTGGCAGAGAATGCTAATGCCTCCCTCTTTCTGAACTGTCTTCGTTTGCTAGAAAATCGCTATCAGATGGACATCTGCAAAGCCCACACTAGTTGGATCAGTGAAGTCAAATGACTGGCTGATATAATAATTAGATTAGTAGGTAATAGTCATAGCCGACATTCATCTAGTGGTTAAGTCCTGCCCATCTGTTCTAGAACTTAATTCTTGAAGTCATCCTAAGAGATGCAGTGCTGTCATTAGCCCTATTTTACAAGCAAGTAAAACAGGATCAGAGAGGTTGAGTGTAATATCTGAGGTCACACAGCTAAAAGTGGCTGCTCTGGTATTCCAGCCCCAGCAGTCTCACTGCAGAGCCTGTGCTGTTAACCACTGAGGGTTCTGGGAAGGGATAGGGGTACAGACTTTCCTTCAGCGTCCCACAGGTTATCACTCCCAAGGGATTATGCTCAGAGTCTGGGGTAGGCTGAACCCTGGACACCCACCTCTCTTCCACCTGATCTGAACCATCGGTGGCACAGGGGAGGCTGAACAGGTAGGAACCCCAGAAGTAGGTGACCTCTCATTTTGTTTCCAACATCTGCCCAGCTCCTCTTGGAAACTTTTCCCTTTTGCTGACATGTTCCTTGTTCTGGACATTGCTTTCTTGGTGGTGTCATTTGAGTAGATCCAGGCACATCTGTGCTGGGAGCTCTCACCAGGAAAGCTGCAGCCAGGAGTGCCCCTGAGCGTGGCTTCTCTGACCCATGTAACAGAGCCCTGTGGCTCCTGGTCCTGACTCTCAGCACTTAACTTGCTGGCCTCGCAGAGACTCTACAGGGCCTGGAGTTCTAGAGAGCCATCACTCCAGTGACTCTACAGTGCGGGGCTGGAATCTGGGAAGAAACTGTGCACCAGACACCCTCTGGGGTGCCTTATGTCTTATCATCACTACAACCCCCATGGATTCCCTGATTTACAGGTGAGGAGACTGAGGTCCAGGGGGGTTGAGGAACTTGCCCAAAGACGTAGCCACTGAACTAGAGCTGAATACCGGCTGTGTCTGAGAGCATGCTGGTCCCGCTCTGCCGTGTTCAGGGACAGCAAGAACGTCTCTGTTGTGACCAGGAGTCAGTGTTGCAGGTGATGTCCTGGCTCCTTTCCGGTCTGTGACTCCGCTTATCTTAGGCGAAGACAGAACGAGCAGCTTTCGTTGCCATAAACTGTTTTAACTGAAGCTCACCACAGGTTTCTGGGTGGTGCTTGTCTCGTGAGGGATAAAGAATGGGCGAGGCTGTGTGGGCAGTTGGTGAATGGGGCTGGGGGCAGGGACAGGACTGGTTTTTGGAGGAGACCTGGCTGACTGCCCCTAGGTAGGTGGGCCTCTGGGCTGTCTCTTCACTTCATCAAGAGAAGCCAACAGATCCCCCTGTTTAAAAATTCTGTGACCCTGCAGGGTGAGCCTTTGGAGCCGGCATTCAGCTCACTGCAGATATCTGTACTAGCCACGCGGACAGTTTGCTTTCCCGAAGGCTGTCTAACCGTAAAAATTAGCTCAGTATGGGGGGTGCTTCCTGGGCCTCTTGAGTGGTTCATGTGCACTAATTCATGTAACCCTACAGTTGCCCGATGTGATCGCTACTGTTACTACCACTCCCGATTTTAAAGATGAACAAAGACTTGACACAGTTAAGTCATGTGCCCAAGATCCCTCAGCGAGTAGGCAGCTGAGCAGGGATTTGAACAGGGAGAGGCTGCCACGCTCACACAGGTGGGCCCTCTGCCGGCTGAGG
Source organism: Martes martes (assembly GCF_963455335.1). Classification (NCBI taxonomy): domain Eukaryota; kingdom Metazoa; phylum Chordata; class Mammalia; order Carnivora; family Mustelidae; genus Martes; species Martes martes. The sequence goes on along the minus strand of NC_137891.1, from coordinate 13,160,420 downwards.
GCTCGTGAAGCTGGAGTTGACGCTTCCCCCATGTTATCTCACCACCCTCCTACTGGGAAGATTGAATGATTCCCCTTGTGATGGATGAGGAAAGAAAGGCTTGTGAGTGGTTAAGGAATTTTCCAGAATTCTGCAAGTTCTAACTGGTGGCTTTAGGCTTGAACCCAGGTCCACTGACTCCAAATATGGGGTCACTCTTACATCTCCTCCCTTTCTTGCTGACCTCTGGGCTCAGCTCGTATTACCCCGTCCAGCTGGTCTTTCCGTGCAGGTGTCCCCACAGTGCCTCTGCTTTCCTCTGACTTGGAGAGCGAGCTTTACCCCCCAGACTCAGGCATGGCTTCCTCTTCACATCTGCTCCCAGGACCCGGCGTTCAAACCAGGATTCCCTCTGAAGCTTGGTGATCAGAAAATTCATCCACCAAGCTTGACCTGGCATGTGTCCTTTGGCGCTGGGAAGCCATGGGGCATCCAGGTTCATACTGGGCCGTGTGTGACTGCGGTGGGTCCCACTTCTTTGGTGCAGATGGTGTTTCAGTGGGGAATGGCAGCAGAGAAGTGGGAGGCCCCACTGGGGCACTGCTTGCCGTGTGGGTGGGGGTGGACCACCCCCCTGGCTGGTCTGTGTTCTGTGCCAGGCCTTGACAGATTCGGTCAGGTTCAGGGGCCCCACAGTGGTCTCCGGGCTGGGAGCCCTTCCTTCGGCTCACCTGCCGTGCACCCTTCCTCCCCTTTCTCTGCTCTGGAGATGGAGGCCAGCTGGTCACTGGTTCTCCAAATCACCTGCTCAGCCTCTTCAGGCCAGTGGAAGGTGTTAAGTCATCTCGAGTGTTGCCCTCTCTCGGACCCCCTCCAACTTCCTACAAGTCCCACTTCCCAGCCCAGGTTAGCTGTGTCTTTGCTCTGCTGGGTTGGTTATCCCGGGACCGGGTGTTCTCCAGAGCCTGCGGCCTCTCCGAGTGAGGGGCTGGGCCTTGCCCCCGGGGCTGCCCTGCTCCAGGCCCCTGTGTGTGAGGTGCCCATCACCACCAGATCGTTCATCTGGAGGCAGCAGAAGTGTTTGCCACCACCTTGCCCCCACCCAGCCGAGCACTCGACGACAGAAAGACAGACAACGCAATTCAGAAATGAGCAAAAGACTTCAATATACCTTTCTCTAGAGGAAATGTGCAAATGGCTGGCGAATGAAAAGATGCCTAACTTCATTAGTCATTAAGGAAAGGTATAAATGAAAGCCATTAGCTCTCTCTTTCTACCTGTTAGTATGGCTGTAATCATACTTTCAAAAGAGCAGAAAATAACAGGTGTTGGCGGGGCTGTGGAGACGTTGGAGCCCTGTGCACCGCTGGTGGGGGTGTAACAGGGTGAAAGCCGCAGCGGAAAACAGCTTGGCAGCTCCTCACAAAGTTAGCTATAGAATTACCCTGTGACCAAGCGACTGCACTCGTGGAGACGTATGTAAAGGAGGTATTGATACATGTTACAACATGGATGAACCTCAGAAAACTGAAAAAAGCCAGGCATGACAGTTCACATATCGCATAATTCCATTTTTAGGAAACATCCAGAATAGAGACAGAATGCAGATTGGTGGTTGCTCGGGATGGGGGGCAATGGGGTGTTCCTGCTTCATGGGGATGAGGTGTTACCTTGGGGTGGTGGAAATGTTCTAGAAGGACAAGAGGTGGTCACACGGCATCACGGGTGTACTACATGCCGCTAAATTGTGTGTATTAAAATGGTTATTTTTATTTTTTGTGAATTTCATCTCAACTATAACAAACATACCCGGCGTCACCGCAGGTCTCCATGGGGTAAAAAGAGGAAACATGGGGCACATGCTTTATGTGCTTTATGTCTGACTCTTGACCCCAGTGAATTTGATAGAGATGGGATGGGCCCTGTTACTTCCATTATACAGGTGAGAAAGTCGAGGCTCAGTTAGGGCACTCAGTTTAGGGAGGCACCGACAGACATGAATACGGGCTTATCTGGGTCCGACCTGATCACTTCTCTATACTCTTCCTCCTGGCCAGCACAAAAGGCTTTTGTTTGGCTTTGCCTTGCTTCAGAATGAGCTCATGTCAGGAACTGTGCTCAGCCTCCCTCAGCTTCGTATCCTTTCGGGAGATGCCTGCCTCTTATCTTCCTCATACCCACGTCCTCTGAATCCCGGTCCACTCTGGCCACCTGCCTACAGAGATCTTTTTCCAACACACACTGCCCACTTCCCTCCCAAGGAGGCAAAGATCTGTAGCCGAGAGAAAACGAAAGGTGAAGGTTTGAGCACAGTCCTACTGTGTGATCATAGATGAATCTCTTAAACCTGCAGCACCTCAGTTTCCCTAAATGTGTCGTGGGAGAGCGGGACAACACTCAGGCGTCTTCCCTGGAGTGGTTGTGAGGACTGACTGACCGTATCTGTGTCTGGACTTTAAGGATGGAAAAGCACCATATGGACATGAGGGGTGGCAGGGTCACTCCTTGAATCAAGGTCAACATTCTGGCATACGCAGCAGAGAACAGACCCAAACCCCAAAATCTAGCCGAAGGGCATGTGACTGGTGCTCAGTATTGATTTGCTGCCCAGACAAGAGCATGAAGGGGCAGGAGGCAGTCCTTGACCTGAATTGTGGGCTCGGTCCAGGATTTAGGCTTGTATATGTCCTTTGTGTGTGCTCAGTCCCGGGACCGAGCACGCAGGAGGCGGTCAGGGAACAACTGGGGATTGATTTGTCTCTCTTCTCCACACCCAAGTTGGAGAGGGACAGCTTCATTCTGGTTTCTGGATTTTGGCTGCTTTTTTCTTGCGTGGTGGGAATTATTGCAGGAGGACGTCATGGAGGAAGCCGCAGGTGCTCGGCTTCCATCCCTCCTCACCCTGCAGAGGTGTGTGATCCAGCGCAGAGGCGGGGGGCTGACGTTCCTGATGGGAAGTTGTTGGGCTGTCTGTCGCCTGAATCTGGCCGTATCAAGGTGGAAGAACTCTATCACTTTGGTCCCCGTGCCCTCTTCCGCTGGATCCCATTACTTTTTCAGGAGTGCGTAGCTGAAGCTTTACGGGTTGGAGGTAAGAGGCAGTGCCTCTCTGAGTACGAGTCAGGGATTCGAGCATTGTTTTGGTTCTGACAGCTGGTGGGAGAGCCATTTCTTCTTTCTGATCGAGGTGGCCAAGGCAGTAGGTGTTACTGTGGATTTGCTCACTCTTAGTCATGTAACCCTGGACACGGCAGCCTGTATCGGGGGTCTCTGTTTTCATGCAAAACGAGGGGGGAATGACACTTGGAGGATCCCTCAAGTTCCTTTTGGCCCCCAAATATGAAGATTCTGATAGTTGATGGTGTTTGTGCTTGGTACAAGCCCCTTATTGCAACCATCTTTTGTCTTTCTCTTTTCTGTCTGAACTTTAATCCATCTACCCACTGACCTACCCACCCGTAGACCCACCCACTCACCCACTCATCCATCCATCGACCCACCCACCTGTTGACGCAACTACCCACCCCCCATTCACTCACCCAGCCACCCACATGTAACCCACATGTACTAGATAACCCCTCTGAACCAGGCAATATTCTAGGTCCTGAGGATACCAGGAGGTCTTAAGAGTTCACAGTCATGAGGGGGACATAGGTATTGGCATAAAATAAGAAAATCCGATGTCTCGGGTGCTATGATTCAGAAAGGCGCAGACTGCTCTCACAGCAGCAAGGCAGGCCAGCAGCCTCCCCTGAGATCCCTTCACTGAGGACTACGGCCTGCCTCCTGTGACAGCTTTAGGACGGGCTTGTCTTGATGTGGGAGAACCGTGTTGATGACCTCAAGAGGCCCCTTGTAGCCACAGGAATCTGTGATGTGGAGTTCTCAATTGCCGGCTTTGCTGGAGAAGAGAGAGAAAAAGAAAGAAGGAAGAAACAGAGGGGCTGGTCAGTCCTGCTGTACATTTATGTTTGCGGTCCCAAACCTCCGTTTCCTGGGGCCGCAGGCTATGTGTGTGGGAGGCGCAGAGCCGCGGCTCAGCGGGGCACGGAGCTCCTGCAGCCAGCTCTGGGGACGGCTGTCTGTTGGCACTGCTGTCCCCCTGCAGCGGCGGTGGCTGGCCCAGGGCGGAGCTCCTCTCTGTCCAGTTAGTCAGTGGCCTGCGGCCTACCTGGCAGAGTAGGGCCCCTCCGAGAGCCGGTGCCGGGATTCCGAGAGGGGACGGGGCCCATGTCCCCCACCCGCAGCCCCACCAGCGAGATTGTGGACAAGGCAGCTTTTCTAATAAGCAGCCTCTGCTTGCCCTGTGGGAGATGAAAGAGTGTGCGTAAGAGCGGGTAATTTGGGGTTTTCCTGATGAAAGCAGTTGACATTTGTTGGGACCTCAAGCACACTGCAGAGCGGCCTTTCATCTCTGTTATCAGAGCGTGGCCCGGCTCTGGCCTGCATCCGGGGTGGCCAGTGCCGCCGGAATTGGATCGGGCCAGTGGTAAAATATAAAGAAACGGGTGGAATGACCTTCAAGGCTGTGGGTGGAGGAGTGGAGACGGCAGAGGCAGGTTCCGACTGTCCTGACAGAGGGGGCTCCTGTTGGTACCGGAATGTGTCTCCTGGCACCTGGCAGCGTCACGGAAAGAGGGTGCCCTTTGCAGCTGGACAGAGCGGGCTGGATTTGAAGGCTGGCTCTCTACTCACTGGGTGGACCTAGGGAGTCATTTGTGCTCTGCGGCCTCTGGCCTCCTTTGCCAGTGGGCGTGCTCGTGCCACCAACTCCCGTGGCCCCCACAGCTGCTCTGGTGCACCGTCTGGAATCAGGAATGTGCATCGGTTTCCCCTGCCATTGATGAACTTGCCCCATTGTGCTGTAGGCGGTAGAAGGAACTAGAGACGTGCATTATTCACCCACATTCCCCACACAGCGCCTGGCACATAGCAGGTCCTCTGTAAATGGTTGGGTGATGGCTCGATGGAGAAAGGAGACTTTGTGTATGCCAGCCATATGTGTCATCTAGCGTTTCGGCGGGTGGGAAGGGGATGAACAGAGGTTAGATAACTTGAACCTGAAGCATGCTAGTTGTAGAGACTTCATGGAGCGCACACAGGACACAGCAAGTGGACCCTTACGACCTGATCCGCTCCTGGACTCCCTGCCGCAGTCCAGGCCGACCGCCCATGAGATAACTTGATTCTCCTGTTGTAGCAACCCAGCCACATGTCTGCCCAGTGTGCCCTTCAATACCTCCACCGACGGGGCACTTCCTACCACTGAAAAGTGGTGTGGACGGTTCTAATGCACTTCCTTCTGCTGGGGTGTGGGCTCTTTCTCAAAGCTCTCTGGGTTCTGATTCCTGGGACCTTCCCAATTAAACAGCCTCCTTACAGACGACAGCTTCCAAGTTCCTGAAGGCAGATGCCGCGTCCCTTCTAAGTTGCCTGCTCACCCAGCAGGATGGCACTGGTTATGATACTTCCTCTCCCTGAGCCCGTTTCCCCAGCTCCTGAGCACTGTTTGTGATGAAGTTAAAGGAAGAACGTACAGCACATGCTGAGGGCATGTAAACGTTCCTAGCCTCGCGGTGTGACTGCACATGATCAGGGATGTGACTAGCCCCCATATAAACAAGGGAGCAGTCAAGTCTAAGGTGGCATTTTTTTGGGATGCATATTTATTTATTTTTTAAAGATCTATTTATGTATTTATTTGAGAGAGAGTGTGTGGCGGGAACAGAGGGAGAGGGAGAGAGAGTCCCAAGCAGACTCCATGCTCAGCATGGAGCCTGACACGGGGCTCAGTCTCACCACCCTGAGATCACGACCTGAGCTGAAACCAAGAGTCGGACGCCTAACTGCACCACTCAGGCACCCTGTGTGCTCTTATTTGAAAGCTACCTGCCACCACACCTCGGGTGACACCTGGGCTGCTGTAGATCTAGACTTTCCAGTGTGGCACCTTTTCAGCACTGAGAAGCTGAACATTCCTTGAGCTCCTCTTTGATGCTTTTTAGCTTAAGAAATAGTGGGGTCACCTCTTCTACCCCATGGAAGAGATTCAAGTAGCTAAGCCATTTCCCTTTCTCGATCCTCTAGTCTGCGGAGTTATTGAATTAGTGACACTGTGTCAGTGTGTCTGGGCCTTTGGAGACTGAGTACTTCTCCCTCCTTCTGTGAAACTGGGAGGGGGGTTGTGGCCCCCTGCCCTCAGCAGTCGCTGTCAGGGGGACTGTGGCCCAGGGCAGGGAAAGTGACGTGATACCGGGAGACCAGGTCAGGCACCTTCCCTGTCGATCTGGCAGACCTGTCTGGCCTCTGCTCAGGGCCTTACCTGTTTAAGGTGTGGGTGCATCCATCCAGGTCCAGCAATGTGGGCCTGGTGGACGTCTCTAGGCAGGTCAGAAAGCGGAAGGAAAGGCTTCCCACCCCCTTTGCAGGCTTCCCCGCTCCTGCACCGCCAGGCACACCCGTGGGTGAGGGATTCTTCATCCCCTGTCATCGCTGGGAGAGGCAGCAGGCTGGTTGGTAGACACGAAGCAGAATGCATAGAGAATGCTCCGTCCAAACCCCCTGGCCCCATTCATCCGACCAGAACTCTGCTTTGCTCGGAACCCACCTCATTTCTTGCCCTCCATTGACTCAGGGTTCATGCCTCAGCCACACAGAAGTTGAGGGGCCCCCCGTGTCTGTGTTCCTACAGACAGATTGCCCAGGGAGGCAGAAGTCATCATAACATGAAAATACGCCGTAATAAACTCATTGCTAGTGCCCAGCCCACCCACATCTGAAGATAATCAGTCATTTGCTGGTGGCCAGACGTTGTAAACATCTGTCAGTCCAGGGCAAGAATAATAGAAACTCTTCACTGACCTCCATTTGGCTCTCTTACCAGGGAGGGACACTGCCCATTCCTTGGGCAGCAAACTGCATGAGGGCCCAAGCTCCCTGAAGGTTCCCGGGCTGGTGAGCTACCCTCAAATCCAGTTTTCCAGATTAAGACATTTGTTCTGCTCCTCACTTGCTGTGTGACCTTAGGCAGGTTAAGTAACTCTCTGTGCCTGTAGGCTTCATCTGTAAAACTGCACGAAGAGGAGTACTTACCTTCTAGGGTGTTTGTGAGCATTAAATGAGTTAATACATGTGAATGCTTAGAACAGTGTTTTCTGGCATGTGGCACACACCTGTTAAATGTTTGCTGTTGGTGTGTCAGAAACCTTACCCCATTCTTTGATTCCTGCACTGGCCAAAAGTTAGTTGTGTTGGTAATTAAATGTCACATAACCTGATGAAAACTGGGTATAAAGCGAGTTATTGCATGAAAACTAAGTTTAGTACTTTGGAAAGAACAGATAACATCGATTTGCTAAGAAGTTGTCACTGAATCACTTAGGGGCAAAACAACTGTAAAAAGAGGGGAAAAGACATAGTAAAATTACAAGGAGTCTGTATTCCATGTGCTTTGCAGGTGACTTAAACTTTTGCACCGCTTTAGAGCAAAGGAAATCAGAAATCATAGATTTTGCATGGTGAGGGTGTATTTGGCAAGAAAGACAGTTGGCATCTCCAGTCAGTGGCCCCAAGAAAGACCCTGCCTTTTGACTGGTGAACACACGTGCAGCTATGGTAAGTATGTAAGTATCTGTCCTGTTCACGGCTGCCCCCTTCCTCAGGGCCCTGACTGTGGGGGAGTTGGGTACTGGGGCTTCTGCTCTCTAAGGCGGATCAGTGTCCAGGCATTGCACATTTTGTCCAGACCTCAGGGTCCCCCGATGCAGGCACAGGTACCGTGGGCAGGCTCCTTGAATCACACACACAAGTTCTAACACCTTGTGTGTTCCAGGCACTGGGGCAGGGCCTGACATTCTGGGGGGAGCAACTACAAAGGGAACTAGAGGCTAATGAGAGGGTGCTTACTATGGCCTAGGGAGAGAGAAGCAGGCAGGGGTCCTGACAACTGCTGTTGGGGAGGCCTGGGGGCTCTGGCGGAATCAGCCCAGTTAATGTGGAGGGGAGAAAGAAAAGATGATTCCATGCAACCGAAAGAAAATAAAAGAATTTTAAAAAGTGAAGAGAACTTGGGAAGATTGAGGAAGTCCAGGAAGGTCTTTTGTAAAACGATCTTTTAATGATGAGGAGTGAAGGGAGTTTCCGTTTTGTGCCAAGAGCGTGTGGTGAGAAAGGCCTTGGCATTGGATTCATTCTTGGCTGACCAACACTTAGAGGGGAGTTTAAAATGATAACTTTGAAGTATAAGACAGACCTCATTTGCATTTATAATTATTTGTAATTAATGCCTTATACATTTGTAATTTATAAATGCTAAGTCATTAAGTTCTGAATGTAAAATATTTGATACTTATAATTCTGTGTTTCTTGTAAAGCCCCCGCCCCCCAAAGGGGGTGGGAGAAGTGACCCGAGTGGCCCAGGGTCACAGCCAAATGGGTGGAACTGAGGATCCAGAGCAGGTGCCGGCAGTTTGTTTTTTCAAGAGAAAGTGCCTCCTTCCCCCCCAACACACACCTGCCCCCTGACTGTGAATACTGGGACCTGACTTTAAGCGGCTTTGCGTCAAGCAGCTCTTCTCTGGGTCCTGTTCTCCATGCGGTTCCTTGTGCTCAGGTCTTGCCCCCATTCTTCCCTCTTCCCCACCTGGCCTGCACGTCCCTGTGCCCCCTGATTTCCCTCTGTGCCTATGCTCACCCGAGTCCCTTCGGTGTCTGGCTCCCGGAGCAAGGAAGAGAGTTCCTGCAGAAAGGGACCTTGCCTCTTGGTCTGGGTCTGCCTGGCTCAGAACCTCCTGCCCAGCAGGCACAGGGAGGGGGCAGCAGACTAGGGCAGGACCTCCTCTCTCCCCTCACCTTGGGCCCTGGGGACATAGGGTGGGTTAGAATTCGGAGGGCAGATGGGGAAGGCAGATCCTGGTGGAACTGTTCTCCAGTGCAGCCAGCAATCCAGCCTCCGCACATTAGCCACTCTCAGATGTGTGCAGGCCCTAAAAGGAGTCATGGGAGGGACCGAGGAAGCACTAGCGCTCCCCTCCCCTCCCTACAGTTCACCAGCAACACTGACAGCTCCTAACATGTGCCGGAAGCAGTATTTTCTGGTTTGCAAAGACCATTTCCCCACCCTGTCTCCTTCATTCCCAGTTGCTGATTAGGCCACTGTGGAGGGCAGGGACACGCCACCAGAATAGCCCAAGGTCCCAGCCGAGTGAGGCTGGAGCCAGGAGGGGAAGCAGGTGGAGGTGGTCACCTTCTGCCACAATGAGAACAGCTACACGTGCTTGACGCCTGTAAGTTCCATCTTATTTCATGTTCAGAAGCGACTCTATCAATCAGCCAGGCCTTCCGGGTGGCTTTTACAGCTGGGGAAACTGAGGCAGAGAAGGTTGAAGCTGGGCTGTGAGGTCTGGGAGTTGGGTCTGGGCATCTACCCTCAATGCCCTGTTCAGACCAGTGCCTGGCACTGACCTGGGAGGACAGTTTGCGGGGGGGGGGGGGGGGGCTGGTCCTCCAGAGGTGATCCTGATCTATGCGTGCACTCTTGCAGCCCTGTTTTGGAGGCCCCCATCATAGGCACTGCTTCTCTGCAGGAAGACGGCTCCCCCACAGCACCCCGCTCACCCAGGAACTGCTCAGAGCGCTCATCGGGAACCATGAGACCTGCAGCTTTTGGCCCAAAGGGCTCTTTCCTCTGGTTGGGTGGGGTGGGGGGGAGGAAGTGGAGGGTGGGTGTGGAGGGCTCCCAGGGAAGGAGGAAGGCGGCTCAGTGGGAAACAACAGGCAGGGAAGGTGAGGCCTGGGTCCTGCGGACTGTCAGGCCCCCCGGCACGCGGGCTTCCCTGGGTTGTATAATCAGCTGTCACGGCAGCGTTTCCCTGCGTCAGGCTTCACGAGTACAGACGGAACATTAAACAGTGACTTCTTTATAAATATTTAACTCCCACTGTTTAGGAACTGCTCGGGGCGGGAGACGAAATAAGAGCTCCAGGCTGTCCGCTGCATGGCCCTTCTGCCGTGGTGTTGCATCGCGAGGGTCAGAGTTTTGGGGGGCGGAGGGAGGGGCAGCAGCTGTTCCGAAGCCTCTCGGCTCTCAGCCAGTAGGGTCTTCCGTCTGCGGGGGGCTCTGTCCGGGGACACCCATCTCTGTGTTCATGGAGCTGCTCAGACCCGGCCCGGCCTGTTTTGGAAGCCACAGCTCACATGTCCGCACAGTGGCCGGGATCAGCACGGGTGCTGTTATTGGCATGGCTCCAGAATTCACATACCCCACAAGTCACCCACTCCAAGCGCACAGTTCAGTGGTTTTAATATGTCGGTGGAGTTGTATGAACGTCCCACCATCTATTTTGGAACATTTTTATATTCTGTGACCTGTATCCGTGACCGGTCACCCCATTTCTCCCCACTCCCCCAGCCCGAGGCCACCACCAGTCTACCTTCTGTCTCTGCAGATTTGCCCGTTTGTCTGTGTCACGTACATGCCCTCATTTTGTATACGCGGTCTTTTGTGTGAGGTTATTGCACTTGGCGTAATATTTCCCAGTTTCGTTCATGAAGCTTCTTACGTGTGTCAATGCTCAGTTCTTTTTTATGGCGGAGTAGTACGTCACTATGTGGCCGTACCATGTGTCGATGGACATGTGGAGGCAGTACCTCATTCAGAAATGAGCCTCCACGCTTCTGGGAAAGGCCTGGGAGGTTGGCATTAAGCGTGTGGTGGAGGTCGAGGTGTGCTCAGCTGGTAAGCTGTTAGCTTTGATTTCGCATTCCGTGTATGCAGACACTGTAGGAGGCTTAACTGGTAATTCTGACCAACAGTGCCTGATGGTAAAATCCCTTGAAAAGATCTATGCATCTCCTGGGCCATCCTGCTGGGGTTTCTCTGAATGGGGGGATGGGACTCTTAGTTTGTGTCTTTGGCCCATTTCATGTGACATCACACAGTGTCTGTCTTTAGGAGAGAGAAGCAGGGAAGAGACCCACTTTTGGATGATGCGCCCTTCCTGCTCTCCCATCTCTCTTCGGACACCTGTGCCGGGCTTCTTGGCATCCCTCGTCCCAGCTCTTTGTCCCAGCTGCTTTAGTACTCATCTGAGTGGCTGACTCAGTGCAGGCACAGTGTCTGACTCAGTGCAGGCCCAGAGTCTGGCTTAGGCAGGAAACGTTCAAAAATGGGCACTCTAATCGTTGCTGGTCATCTCCTGGTCATCCAGTGATGACTAATACAGTGGATGCTGTTGGTGTTCTGACCCCAGTCCCCTTCATGGGACGGCACAGTCACCTCCCAGTTGCTGAAGTTCGTGGTGCTTCATGCTTCAGAGATTTGTTTCCTCATCTAAGACATTGCTCACCCCCCAGCCCCCCTCCCCAGCCCCTGCTGACTCAGAGGTACAACAGAGGTACAACAGGCAAGCCCCCCTGTGCTTCCGAGTGGGGCGAACTTTGTGGTGCCGTTCATGTGCCAGAACTCCTGTGGGCTCAGGCCGAGGCTGGCACCTAGCTGAGACCAGGTCCTTGCTGAACACCCCTTCCTCAGGCCGGCCTGCGCCCCCCACTCCCTTTCTCCTGTGCATACTCTCTAATAAATAGGCAAAAAAGAATTCCCATCTCCGGGGGCGCCTGGGTGGCTCAGTCAGTGAAGCGTCCACCTTCTGCTCAGGTCATGATCCTAGGATACTGGCATCAAGCCCTGCATCTGGCTCCTTGCTCAGTGGGGAGTCTGCTTTTCCCTCTCTCTCTGCCTGCCTCTCCCCGTGTGTGCGCACCCTCTCTCTTTTTCTCTGTCAAATAAATAAATAAATAAAGTCTTAAAAAAGAAAAAAAAAAAAAAAGGGAATCCCCATCTCAGGACCTGTTTCCAGGGAGTGCACACTAAGACCCTATCTGGTAACAACGTCCCTTCCTGGGACCCCTCTGATGCTGTTGAGTCTTGGAGTTTCTCTGCCTGAGCTTCCTTCCTGGCTTGGCCCACTGAGTGTTTTGTTTTGTTGGATTTGGTTTCAAAGTCTTTTCAAGCTAATCAGACATTAGGATAGGTCTGCACTGAATCACAGTCCTGGCACTGTCCCTCCTGCCTCCCCTCCCCCACACCCTCCCTACTTCCTCTTCGCCCCCTGCCCACCCCATTCCCTTTCAGCATCCTTTCCTGTGTCAGCAGTGACCTCAGCAGAAAAAGGCCTTGGGAAGGCACTTGGGAGGCACTCTAGCCTTGGTTCCAGACAGCCCTGGGTCAAGGGCAAGCCCGGCCACCCAGCAGCCAGGTGATCAGTAGTGTTCCTTCTCCAGGCCTTACACTTTCTCATCCGCAAACTGGACCGGTAATCTCTCTTCCCCGCCCCTGTGGGGAGGATTCAGATCGTGTGGGTGGGTGACCCGGACAGTGATGGGTATTGAGTCGGTGCATGGTTCACAGAGGCTGCAAAAATGTCCCCAAGGACTCCTGGGCTCCCGCACCCCCTTGGGTCTTCAGCCTTGTCAGCCAGCTGTCACCCACCCAGGACCTTTCCACGTTGCGTTGGTTTTGCTCACATTGTGCCTTCTTCTTGGTTTGCTCTTCCTTTCTCTGAGCCTGTGGAAGGAACCCCCACAGACGCCACCTGCTCCGAAGCACGCTTGGGGACCTGGCAGGCAGGGTCGGGACTTCCTAGTGTGACACTCCTTGCCAGAGAGTGTGGGACCGGCAGGGCTTCTCTTCTTCAGGATATCACTGCCTTCTCGAATGTGGTGGGTGTGTGGAGGGGGTGTGTGTTCCGGTGTCAGACTGGGCTTCTAGCCCCGTCCCTTCCCCAGCAGGCCAGCTTGGGCTGGGAAGCTGAGCCAGCCGCTCCCCCGTAGAATGCGGGGCACGTTTTAGGGACGCTGTCAGCGATGGTTTCCCAATAACCTGGCAGCTCTGAATCGACCGGCAGCTGGAAGACTAAGGAACTCCCAGACAAGGACAGGGGATTCGTAAACACAGAGCTGTGCGCATGAACATCGGTGGGTGAACTAGGCTGTCGCCCCTCTGGTCTCCTGGGGGCCCAGGGGCCATCCGTCCCTGCCAGAGCTCGGGCCCACAGAGCTGAGTTAAAAGGGGGATCCTAAGAACCATCACATCCCAGGAAATTGGGACTAGGCTCGATTCAGAGTTGTGGCTGTTGCTTCCAAGGCTCAGCCCTGAAGGCATTGACTCTGAAGTTCAACACCCACTGCCATCCTCGGAAGGGCACAGTGAGCAGGGGGGAGGTGACCGATCGCGGCATGTTCCCTGTCTCTCTGGCCCTGCCTCTGACTCTGGCACCCCGTCCCTTCCCTCAGAAGGGACACAGCACTACTCACAGCCTGGCCCACTGCGGTGGCTGCGGACAGGGGCCGAGAATAAGCTTGTGCTCGCGGCAGCCCTCCAAATACAGCAGGGCTGGGTTGACCTTTAAATAGACGGGCTCTGGGCCACTCAGTTCCTGGAAGTTTGAAGAAAGTCGGCCTTTCAAGTGATGTGACTTCCAACCTCAGGAAAGATCCCTGTGTTTGCGAAAGCCATAATTGACTGCTGCTTTTCACTTCATTATACGTGGCCCTGCAGCCAGTAGGAGCCGGCATGCCAGGGTTAGGAGGGGAAAATCCTCAAGTATTTTAATATACCCCTTCTTAGGAGCAAGATAAACATATGTATTGTACTTTGCAACAGAGGCAGGGGGTGGGAAAGGGAGAGGCCTGGCATCGCATGAAAGGTCTTTTTAAACTGAACTCTGAGGTTTGTCTTTTTTTCCCTCTTTTCTTTTTCTTTCTTTTTTATTTTTATTTGTAAGCAAAGCTGGCATGAGAGAAAGATGCTAGCATCTCCTTGGCTGTGTAGACTCTGCACCCCCCCAACCCCCCCCCCCCCCCCCACGACTGCTGACTGCTCTCTCCTCTGGGTCAGAGACTACCCTCCGCTGCCTTCCTGCGCCTGGTGAAAAAGGCCTGGGTGAAGGCTGTCATCACAGCTGACTGAGATGATTTACTTTTGTCCAGGAAGTCTTTCCTCCAGCTCTGGCTTTGCAATTATGCAAAAAAAAAAAAAAAAAAAAAAAAAAAGGAAAATTTAACGAAGATGCATACTGTGAATCCAATCATGAGAAACTATCACACAAACCCAAACTGTGGGACATGCTTTGACCTAATGGTCCTATAACCTTGAGAAGCATCAAGGTCATGAGAGTGAAGGACAGACAGACAACAGGTTCCAGATTGGAGGAGAGGGATGAGATGTGACAGTTTGTTGCAGGGCTCGATTGTGGACCCTCCACAGATTCGCATGGACAGAGGATGTGACGTTTGTGTGTGTCTGCGTCCCCTTCCTGGTCATGCTGGTGGGCTGTGGTTCTCAGGAGAAGGCCCTTCTTTGGAAAGTAGCCTCCCGGGTATTCTGGGGCACTGGGGCCTTGGCCAGCCACACGGTCCCACGTGGTATAAGGAAAAATAATTAACACCGTGCTCCCAACTTTTGTCTAAGTTTGTGATTATTTTAAAAAAGATAATAAGGGGGCGCCTGGGTGGCTCAGTGGGTTAAGCCTCTGCCTTCAGCTCAGGTCATGATCTCAGGGTCCTGGGATCGAGTTCCGCATCGGGCTCTCTGCTGGGCAGGGGGTCTGCTTCCTCCTCTCTTTCTCTCTGCCTGCCTCTCTGCCTACTTGTGTTCTCTCTCTGTCAAATAAATAAATAAAATATTAAAAAAAAAAAAAAGGAAGAAGAAGAAGAAGAAAAAAAAAAAAGATAATAAGGGTGCCTGGCCAGCTCAGTCAGTAGAGCATGTGGCTCTTGATTGCAGGGTTGTGAGTTCAAGCCCTACACTGGGTGGAGAGCCTACTTAAATAAATAAAAATTCAACTAACCAATGGAAGGGGACAGATCCCTTTTGTGGAGAGTAAAACAGATCTGGGGTTTGAATTCTGACCCAAGGTTTCACATTAGCCAGAGAACTTCACCTCTCTGTGTCTGTTTTCCCGGCTTTCAAAATAAAGGCCATGTATTGGAGCATGCGTAAGTGCCTGTGTGAGTGTCCGCATGTATGTGTGTATGATGGTGTGTATGAGAACCTTGGCGGGTTCTCAGTCGGAAGGAACACCGTGAGTGCAGGGCCTCGAGCAGGCCACCTGCAGGCCCCAGTGTGGGGCACTGCGGGTTTCTTCCCACCCTCGTACCTGGGCTCCATACCTACGTGCAGAGCCGCGGATGAATTTGCAGGCTGCTGGGAACTGACTCCTTGGTGGCCTTATCTCTCTGCCTTGTCAATGGCACCGAGACCCATGACTGTCACTTGAATTGACCTGAGTTTGAAGATTCTGTCCAAGTCTGCTAGCAGTTTCCTACGACTGCAGCAAGAACTTAGCGTTTCTCATTTCCATGCCTCTCTCCTCTGCTGGCTGCCTCCAGGGAGGTCTTTGTCCGATTTCACATCACGGTGTTGGGGATCGGGGTGTGCGGGGTGGTGGAAGCCGGGAGCCTGGCCCCCACCCCGAGCCCAGCTTAAGCACTGAGCCACCCGACCACCCAGTGGCATGCCGCCAAAGGGAGGCCCCAGAGCCGTGGAGTCAGATTCACTGTCAGTCCTGAGCCAAGCAGGCTTGTGAGCCAGACCGCTCTCCACCACCCTAATAAAGCCAGTGTTTACACAGGGTAGAGGTGCTCATCAGATGTTTGTGCCAATCCCCAAATACGGCCATGGCCAGAGTGTGAGGGGGTGCTTGTTATGTAAGGCCCGTGGCCGGTCCCCAGACAATGCCACTTCCTCGCTTGGCGTTGTGTAACTGCCTAACAACGGGTTACTCATTTCCTCTGGAAGACTTGGCAGGTCGCTCTGCTCCGTTTCCTCCTCCTGCCACATCCCTGGGCTTCCTCTCCTGAACGTTCTCCAGGTTCCCAGGAACACCACCCCCCAGGGCTTTGGCTGTGGATGGGAAGGGACGTTTGGAGCAGGGCCTGCATCCTGGCTGGGAATGGCATGTGCCTGCAGCAAAAGGGTGTCCCAGCCACAGGGGTGGGGAGCCCCTGGGGTGCAGGTGGGCAGCTCAGACCATCAGGCCATGCTTCTGCTCCTCCCCCAATCCTGGCAGGTGTGCACTGACTTGCCTCTCCTCTGTAGGTTTTAGCTCCTTCCTTTCTGCCCCTCTCCTGGCAGAGAGAGGGACGAAGGGATGAAGGCACGATAAAAGGGAAGGCTGAGACGAATTTCCCTCAGTGAGCATGAACAGTGTATGGCATGCAGAATTTTGGAATGCATGAGTTTTCTTTCTGTCCTGTCTGCAAGATGAACATGAACATTTGGAAACCAGCCCGGCATGCTCCCCTCCAAGCACCAGCTTTATCACGGTCGCCCCATAAATGGCCGTGTCCTCGCCTTCCATGGGCACATCACTGGACTCCAGTTAACCCTGTGCAGGTCAGCTGTTCTGGGGGCAGTTTGCTTGACGAGTCCAAGCTACAGCCCTGTTAGCCGCACTCAAGGCCACGTCCCAATCGTCAGTGAAAAACAACCACACACACACACACACCTCTGTCTTGATATGTGCATGAACACAAACGCACACCCCACACAAACACATGCTTGTCCTCACATGTCTATATGCCCCCAGTGCGTGAGGTGCATCGTGCTAAGGGACTGGCCTATTTAATTTTTCCTTTCCCGTTTACCACCTGTAAAAATTTAGGAATTAGGAATATATTTATAAGAACACGAACTCTAGTTAGTAGTTCTTTTCATGGGTTATCTTATTTTCCCAACAACCCTGGAGGTTGATGGTTTTATTCCTGTTTTATAGATGGGAATGGATCCGTTGTGCAGCTCAGTGTCCCTGATGTCGTAAAGTGCCTTTGTGTGCTGGGTTTAGTGAGGAGACTCGGCCCTGCTTCCCGCTTCCCCATGGAGAGTGCCACTGGCCCTGTGAGCGTGGGTCCCTTGGCTGAGGGCTCTGGAGGAGTGAAGACGCTGTGTGCGTGTGGGTGGGCTGGAGACAGGGGTTCTGGTGAGGACTGGTGGGGCAGAGAGAGGTCTTCCTGGGTTTGGTGGGGACAGACCCTAGAGACACTTGCTCAGGTGTGGCCACCCCGAGACCAAAGGGATTCTGTTTGGATCTGCTCCCTGTGTCTTCTGGGCCTGACCATGCTGAAGAGCCTGGGCGTGGGAGGTCGACGGAGCTGGGTGCAGGTCTTGCCACTGCCGCTTTCTAGATGAGTGACCTTAGCCACTCATCTAGAGTGGCTAAGCTTCTCAGGTCCTGGCTCTTCATCCATGTAGTGTGTTGTCACCTGTGTCTCATAAGGCAAGAGGGCCAGGTGAGATGGGCAGAGCAAGCTGTCACCTAGCCGTGGGTGTTCACGGAGCTGCGTGCTGCCCGTAAGTCAACACTAGGAGTCACGGGACGGGGTTCAGCCACGGGGTGCGCAGCCAGCCCCTTTCTCTGCACCATGGCAGGTCTCCTTTGCCCCGGTATCGGCTGTCTGCTGAATGTAACTGAGCAGGTGGCGTTCATATTTGCAGAGGGACAGAAGAGCGCCCGTCTCTCGGGCATTTCAGCGAGTGGCGGTGACTGCGTGAAGTTCTTCTGGGGGGCACGATCCTGCTCAGTCATTTGACTAAATTTCTCAGACACCTCTGGGTACCCATCTTGGCAAAGGGCGGTCCATGAGACAGCCTCATCTTCATCTCCCTCAAGCCACCAGCCTGGTGGTGGGGTAGGGTGGTGCCCACAAGGAGTTTGGCCTCCCAGAACCCTTTCCTCTGTGCCGCCTCCTCCCCAGAAAGGTCTGAGCTCTGCATGATTCCAGACCACTTCCTTAAGCCAGCACAGCTCCCCTTATGCCTGCAGTGGTGGTTTACGGGTTCCCTCAACAGCTTTCAGCACTAAGACTTCACTCTTGGGATGCAGAGCCACACGGAGGTGCTGGGAAGGTGAGTGGAGCTACGTTCACGGTATTCACTTGTCAGCGGTTTACCGGGGAGCCAAGAGCTGGGGCGGAGTTGACACTCTGGTCATCGCTTCTCCATTCTCCACTTTGGTTGCTGTGCGCCAGGTGAGCTTGGGTGAAGGGTGACCTTGGGCAGGCATGTTTTGTTATCCTGGCCTCCTCTGGATGCTCCAGTGTCTGCCCAGGCCCTCTTTGGTATCCGCTTCTTTCTTAAGCCCCCCTTCCCTCGGGAAGGAGGTAATCAGTGTGCTGTTTACTGTGCGCCCGCTGCTGTCCTGTGCTGTTGCCCCATCGCTATTTGTTTCTGACAGTTTCTTTGCTGCTTTTTTTTTTAGAGAAGTTAGGTCAGTCTATGTGCATGTGTGCAGGTCTCCTCTAGGTGCCCCTGGATGGAGCAGCTGCCATTTCTAGTACCTACTGTGGGGGGGGCCCTGGGGTGGGGGTTTGCATTCACCGACACTGAGACAGCCCCTGCAAGGACCAGTGTTGTTAACATCCCCTGTTGCAGAGCAGGAAGTGAAGCTTCAAGGACAGAGAGCGAGGGCCTTGCCCGAGGTCAGTGTCGGTCATGTCAGAGTCACATTTAAACCCAGGGTTCTGGGTGCACAGAGCAGGGGAAGGTGAGGTGTGCATGGCCGGCATGCACAGGGAGGGGCAGGTGACTTAACGTTGCTAAACCTCAGTTATCTTACCTGTGAAATGAAGTAGTAAGAGTACTCAGCCCTTGGGGTCATTGTGAATATTTACTGAAGTCAGGTCTTCCCTAGGGGACGGAGAACAGGGTTCAGCATGCAGCACGCGCTGCAATGGGCTGGGGTTGTTGTGGCCATCCTGGGTCAGGTGGGCTTGACCAGACCTGGTGACTTGCCGTGAGTGACCCAAATGATGCTGAACAGTGTCGGTGGGGGCTGGGGGCTCAGAAGGAGACTTCTGGCAGGGGTGGCCAGATGGCGAGGTGATGCTGGAGGGGGTCTGAGCGAGCGGCGTCCTTGGGATGTGTGTGGGGCAGGCGGTGCTTTTCTCTGAGCGTGACTGAAGCCCAGAAGGGGCTGTTTGTGCTGGGAGCTCCCCACCCTGTCAGCCTCCTTGGCTGCGCTTTGATGGTCTTTCTTAGAAAGGAGGAAGCCTGTGTGGGGTGTGGCTGCTGACTTCCTATGGCTGCCCCGATTCTGGCTATGCTATGAGCCTGGCAGACTGTCAGATCTGCACCTCCTTCCCTCCTTTTGGCCCAGGCCAGGCCTGCAGGCTCTGGCTTTGGGGACGTGCATCCCTACCCCCTTGAGGGTTCCTCCTCGAAGGCCACAGGGGCCTGTCAGTGCTGCCCAGGGCCGGCCGTGTGCAGGGCCAGACTGCTCCCTCTCCTGCTTCTGTGTGAGTGGGGGGCTTGTGGGCACCTTCGAGTGGTGGGCACCCTGACGGTAGAGGCTGAGCAGGTGTCTGCCCTGCTGCCTGACCTGGGGACATACCCTTCTTTGTGACCTGGCACAGCTCCCCCTCTGCAGACCACCTACCCCCCCAGAGTAGCATCTTCCTCCTAGACACCCAGCTTGCCTTGGCTTGGAGTCTCCGTCTGTGTTCATACGAACGCTTTGGCAGAGCTCTGACAGGAAAGAATGCGCAGATTGGGAAAATGACCACTGTTGTCCCACTTCCTGTCCCTGTTTTCAGCCCAGACTGAGTCACCCACCCATGTGGGCTTGCCATCTGCACCATTCGCTGGGTTGTCATCTTCTCTGGTTCAGGCACTTTGCTGGGGCACCCGCTTGGCCTCTACGAGGAGACTGTGCGCAAGGACAAGGAGCTGGAAGGTCTCGCGTCCCCGTCTGAAGACGCCTGTGCCTGCCTCATCGGCTGTCATCTTTCAGAGCACCGCACAGGCATGGTTCTTATGTTCAGACTGAAGCTGAGATGCTGTGCAGTGTCACTCACTGAGAAAGTGACAGAGCTGGAATGTGACCCGCGGTGTTTCCGTCGTCCCCGGTCATGACGTTTCATGTGCTCTGTCCTCCTCAAAGCCTGTTTGGAGATGGGTGGAAGGATGGCAGCCTCTCTCTGTTCCTTTCCTCCTGGCACATGTCCCGGGCCTTCTAAAACTCACCTCTTTCACGCCGGGCCGAGGCCACGGGCTGTGCCTGGCTTTGCCGCCGCCTCAGGCCACGTCCCGGGGTGTTTCCCGGGAGTGGAGCCATTCAGCCAGTGATGTGTCTTTGCACAGAGTTTGGGTTGGTGTGGGGTCCAGGGTTCTCCTGGCCCCCCGCGCCCCTCTCGTTCGGGATTTGGTGCCTCCACTAGCAGAGGCTAAGAGGAATCAGCCATGATCTCATGGGAGCAACATTAAAAATCTCATCACTTTCCAGGAGAAGAAGTGTGTGACTGCACGCGGCTTCCGGCCCGAGGGGGTCCCATTCTGGGACGGAAGAGCCTGGATCCTATCGGGTTTTTTCTTGGCCAGAGATGACACTTAACTCATGTCAACACTGTATGCATGGCACCCCATTCAAGATGAACAGGAGACGCCCAAGAAAATATGAGGCTCACGATGGGAACTCAGGGCCTTCCCCTGTGCTTACATCCTTTGGCTCCAAAGAAAACTCCAGCAAGACAGATTGCATAGACACGTTACCTGTGAGATTCCTTTTTCTCTGGTAAAGGTTTTAAAGAAAAGCAGCAAGGCCATTTGTTCTCAAAGCCACGAAACTGGGGAAGGTGTAAACGTCCCTGGAAATGAATGAAAGCCCCAGGCTGTTCTTACAAATGGGTGGCGTCTCGGGTTGCACCTTGTTATTTCTTTTTCTTTCTTAGGATTTTATGTGTTTGATAGAGAGACAGAGAGCAAGCATACAAGCAGGGGGAGCCGCAGAGGGAGAGGGAGAGGCAGGCTTCCTGCTGAGCAGGGAGCTGGATGCGGGTGGGGCTCCATCCCGGGACCCTGAGATCATGACCTGAGCCCAAGGCAGAGGCCTGCAGAGTGAGCCCCCAGGTGCCCTAAGCGCGCGGTTATTTCACCCCAGAGTCTGTGTGCGGCCGCGGTGTGGGCCTCGTGAGGGCCGCTCTCGTCACATGGGAGAATGCTCCTTACGCTCCCAGAGAAGTTCCCGTTGCCCGTGTCCCTTGAGCAGCCCCTCCCTGCAGTGAGGCGGACAGAGCAGGCCTCATGGCCATGTGACCGGTGGAGAACAGAGGCCGGGTAGGACAGAACGATGTGGGGCGGTGAGATGGCGTGGGAGCCCCTTCTTTTTTCTGGTGTTTAATTTCTCGGCCTGTGAGGACTGGCTGTGGGACCTGGACTAGAGGGTCTTCTCTCTTCGTCTTTGTCTCTGCCGTGGCTTTGTGATTATCGAGGAGGAGAGGCCGGGTCTGTTTGGCTACTCAGGGATTTTCCCTCCTGCCTTCTCATTTAACCAAACTCTGTGGAGTTCCCCATTATATGGGTTGGGCTTCTGTCCTTCCCCACCTACAGCATGGCCCCACACCCTGATCTGAGCTGGGAACGTGCACCAGCAAAAACATCTGCCCATCATGGACAGAGGATGCGCGGGGTGGGCTGGCAAGGAAAGTCAGCTGGAGGCTGATCACATCGGAAAGCGCTGAGCTGAGCCAGGTAGGGGTTTCTCCAAGCCCCAGGGCCCTGGGCATGCTGTGCTCCGCAAAGTCTGCCTTTGGTTCCCAGAGCACTTCCAGTCCTAGCTGACCACACTCCACCACGCCTTGTTCCGAGGTATCTGGGTGTTCCCGCTGCAGGCCAGTCATCATAATGGTTCTTGGTGAGTGGGGGCTGAACCCACAGGTTCTCTCCTTTGAGGACCCAGTGAACAGCCGTCTTGGTGTTTGCATTTTGCCACAAGGGACACTGAGAGTCGAGGAGGTGAAGTGGCTTGCTGAAGGCCATGGGCTGGTAAGAGATGACAGAGACACAGGCTCAAGGCCAGGAGGGTCTGTGGATTTTCCGTGTAATGCCCAGAGCCACAGAGCCTTTAGGAGGGACAGTTTTTCCTTTCTTCTGGGTGAGTCCATGGTCATCTTCCTGCTGGAATCCCTGGTTTTCATCTTGCCCTGGGTCTCCCCAGGGGGATAGTGCTCGAGCAATCAGAGTGTGTGGTGCCGAAGTCTGGGGTCCTCCTGTTGTGCCAGGCCTGAACCCTGCATTTTGTGAGGTCTCAGGGGGCCGTGGGCAGGCCCAGATGGTGGGACAAGAGTGGTCTTGGGGAAGCAGCTAGTTCTGAACTGCTCTGGAAGCATTTCAGTGTTTTAACATGATAGCAGATGGGTGGGTGCCGGCTGAGTGCTGGGCCTGGTTTCTCCAGGCTTGTAATTATTACCACCATCCAGGCCTGGGCTGGGCAGAGCTTTCCCCTTAGTTTTCCTGAGACAGGTTGTATGTTCTTTTATATATATATATATATATATATATGTATATGTATATATACACACACACACATATATACACACACACACATATATACACATACACACACACATATATATATAAATAAAATTCATATATATACATGAACATATATATGAATGTGATACTTTACACATATATTTAATTTTATACATATATTCATATATTTTTAATATATATTTAATAAATATATATTTAATAAATATATTTTATATATAAATAAATATACTTTATATATATTTAATATATAATATATAATATATAAAATATATTTAATATATAAATAAATATATATTTAATATATAAATAAAAATATATGGATATATTTATATTTATATTATAAATATATACTTATATATAATATATAAATAAATATATATTTAAATATAAATAAATTTATATCTATTTAAATATGTATTTTATATATATTTATATATAAAAGATATATATTAGATATATATATTAGATGCATATATACTTTATATATAGATATATATATCTATATATTATACATATATAGTATATAGAGAGATATATATATCCCCCCCCCGTTTCAGTTTAAAATAACTATGTCAAGAGAAACTCTAGATAGAGTAATTCCAGTGGTGACTTCTGCTGTCCTCTAGGAACTTGATTCAAAGTCATTCTGCCATGGACTGCAGAGCAACGTGGCAGGACCAGGGGTCCCTGGAGCTCTCCTGCCACCGCCAGGTCCTGGCTGGCTCCTTGCTGGTTCTGTGGCCTGGGGCACTGTGATTTGCTTCTCCTGTGTACTCGTTGGTGGCTGTGAATGCTTTTTACCTAGTTCGTGTGTTTTCTATGTGTACCGTGACAAATGATCCCAGACTTGGTGCCCCACAGCCCCATTTATTATCATGAAATTCTGTGGGGTTGGAGGTCTGGCAGGGGTCTCACTGGGCTGGGATCAGGGTGTCTGGAGGCTGCACTCATTTGCAGACTCTAGAGGGTTTGTTTCCCAGCTCCTGCCAGTGGTTGGCAGACGTCACGTCCTGGCATGTGTAGGACTGAGATCCCTGTTTTCTTGCTGGCTGTCAGCTGGGAGCTGTATCCAGCTCCCAGAGGCTGCCCATATCCTTGGCTTGTGGCCTCCTCCCTCCATGGTCAAATCCAGCAACGGTGGGTGCGGCAGTGGGTGCAGTGCCTCTCAGGGTTCCTTCTTCCTTCTCATCTCTCTGGTCATGTTCTGGGATTTCAAGGATGCCCATGATTAGACTAGCACACCCTGATAATCCAGAACAATCCCCAGCTCAAGGCCCTTAGCCTGAATCATATCTGCTAAGTTCCCTTTGTCAGGGAGGTGACAGAGTCACAGGCGCTGGGAATTAGGACTCGGACATCTCTTTTTTGTGGAGGCAGGGGATTATTCTGGCCACCATGCCCTAAGGGAACTTGATTGATACATGTGAAGTGCTTAAAAATGATAGCTCAAAGCCTCTGGAGTTGCCAGCATTCAACTGTGGACCTACAAAAAAGGCCACCTTATTATATCTAGTCTCTAGTAAATCCTCCGTGAAATTTCGCTTTTTTAATTCCAGTGGTGGAAACTTCATGCTTTATTGAGCTGGTTTGCTGTTGCTCTAGTCTCCTGTTAACTGGCCATTCCCTTTTTGGGGTACTATTTTGGTGTTTTAACGCTGATGGTGAGCATCCTGATACATTTCATGATCATCGTGTCTTTAACAGAGTGCTGATTTGGGGCCTGGGTTTTTTCCTCTTTGTTCTGTATCTCCCCTCCCCTGGCTCGGTGCATGGCTCCTGTCCCCAGCCTCTGGCAGGCCTGGACGTGCCCCCCTTCCATTGCCAGCCCCTCTTCTGGAATGTAGATGTGTAGTGGGACTTCATCCCTTTGGGACGTGGCGGTCCCTCTCCCTCTTCCAGGGACTGACCCTCTGGATTTTCTTGGGCCTTTTGTTCTTTGCTATCCCTGGGGGCCTGTGTTCGGGGCTCAGTGGCACCATGATTCTCTTCCCACAGGCGGCCTGGGCTCCAGGCCTCCACACCCGCAGACTTGTGGCTGCCCTTGGGGTGTGGTCTGTGTCCCCAGCTCTTTCGCTCCCTGGGTGTGGTTCTTCTTCATATGGCCGCGGGAAGGCTGGATACTCGCTCTGATCAGCTCCTACAAATCCCTGTCATGGAAGTGGGTGGGATCGACTTGCCTCAAACGGCGAGCTGACCTCTCAGCCCAGATTTGTCTGCCCGTGACCCCAGGAGAGGTTCAGACCCAGTTCTCTGTTTCTTACCCCATAACTGTTCTTTTTTTAATTAATTTTATTTTTATTATATTATATTTTATTTATTTTTTTGAAGATTTTATTTATTTATTCATTTGTCAGAGAGAGAGAGAGAGAGAGAGAATGAGCATGCAAGCAGGCAGAGTGGCAGGCAGAGGCAGAGAGAGAAGCAGGCTCCCTGCTGAGCAAGGAGCCCGATGCGGGACTCGATCCCAGGACCCTGGGATCATGACCTGAGCCAAAGGTAGTGGCTTAACTGACTGAGTCACCCAGGCATCACTTTTTATTTTATTTTATTTTTTAAATTTATTTATTCGATGGAGAGAGACACATGAGAGAGGGAACAGAGTGGGAGGAGGAGAAGCAGGCTTCCTGCCGAGCAGGGAGCCTGTTGTGGGGCTCTGTCCTAGGACCCTGGGATCATGACCTGAGCCGAAGGCAGATGCTTAATGACTGAGCCACCCAGGCACCCCCAAAACCATTTAACACCTCTAGGTTGTGTGTAACCACTTAGCAAGTGGAAGGAAGGTACCTAATTTGTATCTTTGTGCATGGACACTGATACCACCCGCCTGCTGCCCTTTGACCCAATACCAGCCATCACCCATTCTACAGGTAGTAAACTGAGGCCCAGGAGGGTACCAGGCTTTCTTGCGGTCACACCAGGTACTGGTGAGCAGGATTAGTGATGGGAAACGGGTGAGGTGGAGTGGAGTGGGCTGGGTTCAAGAGCTGACTCGGCTTCCCAGGGGTGCTTAGCAGGTGAAGGGACAGATCACCTGCAGCTCTGTTATCTTTCAGTGGAGAAGGGCCACTGGGATCAAATCCCGCTCTGAAGCTGGGCATTGGTTCTCCCAGCCTGGCTGCTGGTCTGGGGTGGCCCTTGGGGAGCCCGGCACTGAGGTTCTACAAGCTGACCTTTCACCTCTGGTTATTATTCTTGGGACTTTGGGGGATAAGCAGGGAGCTGGGCCTGGCCTGGGGCCTCCTGGGCAAACTCAATGGCCTGTCTTTCCTGCTCTCTTTTTATTGTGTCTGGAGGTTGTAAAAGAAGAGAAAGTGCTATTGTGGGGGCTTTGGGCCTGAGGGTCTGGAAATGTCCCCGGATAAAAGGCAATGTCTTCCCAGCCCATCTGGTGGCTCTCCCTGGGGAGAAGGCACTCAAGTCCTCTGACTCAGAGAGTGCCCCTGTGCACTGGCCCCACCCCCAGATCTACCCCCAGATCTATCCTGACGCACAGCAGGCTCTCAGCAGTGTTCAGGGAGAGCAGATTTCTCAGGAGGTCCTGGCATCATTACTTCCTGCACTGAATCAGCTCAAGTCTCACTTCTGGCCTAACCTTTGCGAGGCTTCGGTGGGTATGTTAGCCCCAAGAATGATGCGTGTTAAGTTTTAATGCAAATTAATGAGTGCTGTTTTGTTGTATTGAGAAACACAGACGCTCTCCCTGGATGACATCCAGACCATGAAGACCCCGAGGACATGTGGAAGCTCTAGAGCAACATCGGTGCTCTTGACGTGCTGCACCAGATAACTCACTGCGGGGCCGTCCTGTACACTGCAGGATGTTTAGCTGCACCCCTGGCCTCTACCCACTAGATGCCAGCAGTACCGTCCCTCCAAACCCCAGACCCCCAAGTTGTGACAATCCAGAGTGTTTGCAGACATTGTTCAATATTCCCTTGGAGAGTGGGGCCCAAATCACACTTTGTTGAGAAACAGTGGTCTCGATGTGTTTTCTCTCCCTGGCTGGTAGAGTTGACTAGACTCTTCCACAGAGCCTGGAGACAGAAGGGTTAACCGGTAGCTTGGTCTAGGGAAGAGAACCCTGAGTTAAGGGTTTAAAGCGAATTTCATTCTGTTTCTCGTAGCTGTGTGACATCGCGTCTGTGACTCAACATCTCGGAGCGGCTCGCTCCTCATCTGTAAAAGACAGAAATAATCCCGTGCCCTTAAGGACTTTTTAGGTGATAAAGGATAAGGTGGTCAAGGGCTTCACATTCCATGGGTGCTCAAGAAAAAGTAAGTGCCGTATTTAGGATTGGTCACGGAAGACATCTTAAGGAAAGCGCATCTGGTTCTTGTGCAAGATTCACTGGACTGTTTTTGTGTTTAATTATAGAGAAGGGAATGTAAGTTATCAAGATCTCAGCTCTAAAGCCGGTGTGACCGAGGGGCTGAACACAGTCAGCGTTTGAAGAGGCCGCGGCGGGCTGGGTTTCTGCGGGAGCCACGTGCTGGCCGCGTGACCATGCTCACATTTCGTCATCTCAGTTTCTTCATCTGTGAAATGGGGGCGATAAGACTCCTGACCTCACAGGGCACTGTGAGGCTTCAGCAAGATCACAGAGAGCATCTGCCCACTGCTGTTCTCATCCGGAGGTGACCTTTGAGGCTCTGTTGTCCAGTGCTCTGTTGGATGCTGGACTGGGCCCTTCGCCAGTTCTGGGGTGGCTTATCTGGGAGACTTCCCAGGGAGTGCACTGGGTGCAGCCAAGTGTGTGAATTTCTTCTTTCTCCTCTGACTTTGGGTCTTCCGTGATTTGGAACTCTCTGCCATCACTGTCTCATGCTTTTTATGGTGTCCTGGGTTCCATTCCAAATGATCAGGCGTTGGAGTGGATGGGGGGCCCCCAAAACAAAGACCAGGGCGCCAGCTAGTTCCCTCTGTCACTGGTGCTGAGGACGGTGCCTGCGGCAGGAACTGTGGCCATATGGCCAGCAGGATGCCTCGTTGGGAACAGTCCGCCTGGCCCCTTTGAAGCAGTTTTAAGACCAATTTGGTAACTTGATTTGGAAAGTGGTATCTGACTCCGAGGGTGCTGGCGGCTCATTAGCCGCCTTCTGGGCCCCGCAAATTGGGTTAAGTGGAATGAAATCGCTTCTCCCCTCCCTGGGCTCATGGCTGAGGTCCAGGCCCCATTGTAATGAGAACCTCTCCTGGGCAAAGGACATTGAAAAGCTTTCCGGGGAGTCTGGCACTCTGTTTTCATATGTGAATTCTGCTTTTCCCTGGAGGGCAAGGCAGGAGGCTGATAAGACATGAAAATGAGGTGGGTGAGTGAGTGCAGAGCCGGGGAAGTCGGGGCAGAAGAGCAGGAACAATGAACAGTCAGAAGTGTTTTTCAAGGGCTGGCTATCCTTCCCCTCTTGAGATACTGTGCTGGATGCCTTTCCTTTCTTCCTTCCGTCCCCCAGCCCCCACCCCCATCACAAACAGTGTTTCGAGGAACACTCTCCTGTTCCCCTGGGTACATGTGTAAGCTCGCCTCTAGGGTTCACACCCCACGGTGACATTGCTGCCTCCCGATGAACGTTCTCCATTTTACAGGTACTGCCAAATCTTTCCAGAACAACAGAGCTGAATTGTACTCCCACCCTCTGTACACAGGAGCCCCGTTTTCCTCACCTGGTTACCCACGTTCCACACATCAGATTTTCACCATTTTGCTAATCTGATGAGTGAGATGCAGTTTCTGATCATTTCGCTGATGGGTGGGGGAGAAGGTCCCCCACCCTGTCCGTGTGCGTGCACCTGGAAGGAAGGACCCGAAGGCAGCCTGAATCATCAGGGGCCCCTGCTCATCCCCTGACTTACAGGAAGATTGATCGATGCGTCATCTCTATCTGAAGTGAGTCCCCTGCCCAGTTCTTGTTTGTTGGCAAGGGATGTCCATTTCAGACCCACCACGGAGCCGTTTTCTCCAGCAGTGAATGGCACAGGGTTCTGCTTTCTTTGGGAAATTATCCCAGTGTTCATCCCATGCATCGATTTTTCCCCCGCCCTTTCAACTAACCCATGTGTACTGAGCATTTTGTTCAGTGCAGGATGTGGAAGGAAAGTCCTGGGGTCGAGGCTGGCTGCTGGGACTCTTGACGCCTCGCCCTTTATCAGCTCCATGGCCCAGAGTGAGACCCGCAAGCTTTCCAGGCATCCGTTTGTTTCTCTATACTGCAGGACTGAAACTGCCATCCTCACAAGTTGGTGGTGCATGAGATGCCTGTGCAGACCCCTGTGGGCTAAACGACCACTGGTCTCTGGGTCCAGCCTCCCCTGGCTTGGGTTAGGAGGCCACGTGGCTGTGGGCGGAGCTCATGGTAGCTGGCCGTCCTACTCGTGTTTGTTCACCCCAAGATGCCAGGTGATTATTAGGTACTGGCTACACCTTCCATTCTACAGGACCTTATATTAGATACTATTCTAACTGCTAGGGATATAAGGATAAGCAAACACAGAGGCGCATTCTGCCCTTGGGTGGCCTGTAGCCTAGTGGGGGAGAGAGCAAAGTATGAAGGGTTTGTTCAGTGCTAAGAAAGCATCTTCACGTCTCCCAGATGTTTCCAGGTGACCTTGTCATTCAGTAGACAGGAAGCAGTGGCAGTCTTTATTGCTTCGGTAACTGTGGTTTATCTCTGAGTGAGTGCTGATCCCCAAGGAGGGAAAGAAAAGAGACCATGGCAATCAATAATATTAATTGGGAATAAAAAGGGTGGCTTACATTTACTGAGCACTTACTGGGTGTCAAACCTTCTTATAAGCGCTTGGCACGACTAAGGCAGGGAATATTATTATCCCGCTTTTCTAGGTAAGCAAGCTGAGTGCACAGGGACAGTCTGTCCACAGGGCCAATGCCAAGGGGTCCAAATTTGGGAACGGTTTCTTCCTTTTATCTGACAGTATCTGTGGCTGCTCCCATGTTGCTTGTATCCCTGCAAATCCCAGAAAAGCGAGTCTGGCCGTCTTCCGCCTGCATTTGATGCACGGCCATGCTTCTCCCCTTTTGACACCTTTGCCTTGTTCTTGAGTGCCCTTTCCCCAGTTTCTTCAAGCAGCAAGCTCTAGGAATGATTCTGTTCATTTATATAGTAGGTATTAATTAAAATGAAGACTGTTTTCATAGCGCCTTTGGGAAGTTAAACCCTTGGTCACTTTCTCATGATGAGCGTCTTATTTATGACGAGGGGTGATCTGTTGTTGAAGACCTGTCACATGGCAATTTTTTCTCATCTTATAACAACTAGATGGGTATTTTCTTCATTTGCATGAGGAAATAGAGGCTCAGAGAGGTTCGGTAGATCACCTGAAGTCACACAGCTGGGTTGAATGGATTCAAGACCCCAGATGTCTGGCTTTTGATGTCTGCATCCTTATTCCCTTATGGGAAAATAATCGGGTCAGTGAGATCAGATGCAGTTGGTCAGTGTGAAGAGATAGTTACTGTTCCCCAAAAGCTGATGGAGACAGTCTGAGTAAAACACAGCTGTGAACAAGCTCTTTGAAACTTCTTTTGTCCCGCAACCTTTTGCTGCTTTTGGCCTTTCTGCTGCTCAGCCCAAGCAAGGCCAGGCAGGCTCAGAGAGCCTGCAGATCTGCGGGTCTCAGTTTGCTCACCTCGGAAGTGGGTATAGTTGTGATGGCCTCTTTTACATTTGGGAGAATGGGGAAGTCCGGTAGCGTCTCACCAGCCCTACCGCTCAGTAGCTTTGTTACCTGGGGCAGGTTTCTAGACAAGTCTGGAACTCACCCTGTGTGTGTGTTGAGTACCTACCAGATGCTGAGTCTGGTGACAAAAGAGGAGAAAAGAAAGTCTCACAGTCCAGTGACATTTCCAAGAACCTGTGCTTTAAGTGGTGGAGGACATGGCACGTGCTGGTGTTTTCATTCTCTCCAGCAGCTCTCGAGTGATGAAGCACTTCCAAGGTAGAAAACTCACAGACAGATCTCCTTGTTGTATGCTAATTCCCGGTGGAAGGGCAAAGCAAAGTTCTCCTTCAGATTTCGTTCTTTGTTCACTCTGGTTTCTTCATCACCGACCTGGGGAGCTTGATGGCCAGTGGTGGCTGATTGTGTCCCCTCTAAAATCCGTATGACCCCCAGGACCTCAGAATGTAATGGCTTTAACCTAGGGTCTTCAAAGACGTGATTGAGTTAAATGAGATCATTAGGGTGTATCCTAATCCAGTGTGACTGGTGTCCTCACAAGAGGAGGAGGGTAGGACACAGATCTGCACGCAGTGAAGACCGCAAGACGACACAGGGGAAGATGGCCATCTGCGAGCCGTGGAAAGCAGCCTCACAAGAAACCAGGCTCCAGTGCCTTGGTCGTCTAGTCTCTAGAATTGTGAGAAAGGACATTTCTGTTGTATAAACTGCCTATTCGGCATTATGCGTCTGGCAGCCCCAGCTGATCGACAAGTGACCATGGGCGGCTCATCCTCTCTGAGCCCCTTTGCCTTGGCTGTGAGAGGGGGCGTTAGGATTTCTGCCTCACAGGCTAGATCGGGGTGAGACAGTGGCTTACAGACATTGGGGTTCACTATTGGTCTAGCCCTGTTCTTAGCCCTTTCTGTGTCTGAAGCCCCCTAGTGCTCATGTGCACCCACTCGGGGAGGGGGAGGGGTGGGTATTATTGTGCCCATTGCGCAGATGAAGGAAGTGGGGCACCGAGCTGTTGCTTAACTTCCCTGATGCTATTCAGAAAGCAGTGGGCAGCCAGCACATGGACTGTTGCGTTCGGTCTCCGGAGCCCGCCTAGCGAGTTGGCCACTGTGTGATCCTGGCTCCTACCGCAAGGAGACACCGTGTACAGAAGGGAGCCTGCACAGGAGGGCCTGGCCCAGCGGCGGTGTGGAAGGAAGGTAGACGCCCTGGGTCTGGAACTTCTCTTGTCTGCACTGAGCTGATGATGTGTAGATACCGTGAGCTGTGTGTGCACCGCTTGTGTGTGTGTGTGTGTGTGTGTGTGTGTAGCTGTCTGCCTTCTCCCCTCCCTGTTTTGGGTCCCAGCACCTCCTTCTCTGTTACTCCGTGAGCCTCCTCTCACTGTTTATCCTCCCTCCTCATCCCTGATCTTAATTGACTTTGGCTTCTGTCCCGGAACAGCCTGGCGCCTGGACCTGCGGAGCCCCGGTCGCACCTCAGATGGTAAGCAGAGGGTGGCTTTTATTCAACGACACGTGCCTCTGAGTCCGTCCTCTCCTCCCTGGCCCTGGCCCCGACCCCGCCTTTGCCGCCCTTTGTAGTTTTTAGGGCTCTGGACTCTGCCTCTTGTACAGAGCATCTCTCATCGCTGGCCGTGGAGCGTCAGGCCCTGGGGACCGCGAGGCCTATGCTGGCTCCGGGGTTACTCAGGCCTTACGGTAAAAACGCATCACCCTGAACGCGGGCCAGCCGAGGCCGGGACCCACCCCTGCCCTGCCGTGCGGTCGAATCCCGCAGCCAGGCCTTAGTCACTGGCCAGAGCGACTCTCCTTGTCCTGGCTGAGGCCGGCCCCCCCTTGGACAGCCCTGCTTCCTGGCCCAGCTCCGTGCTGGAGGGCGTAGATTCTCCCTCTGACTTCCAGCCAGGCCAGAGCTCATTTGTCGAGCTGTGCCGGCTGCTTTACAAACATCTTGTCTTCTCATTTGCTTCTCTCAGGAGACCTCTAGGGCAGGGGCTCTTCCCATCTCCCTCCCATGGAAGAGGAAGCCAGCTCAGCCTCACCTCTCACAAGACAAAGTAGCTCACCTGAGTTGGGTGATGCTGGGTGCCAGGCGGCTGGCTAGACTCCCTTGAGCCCCTGCGTGCACGTGCCACTGCCCTGATGCCTGCTTCATGGCGGAGACCAGACCCGGGTGTTTCTGGGCTCCCTGGCTCGAGCAGGCATGGGGTCTGCCTGTCTAGCCTGCCCCACAGAGCTGTCCTGTAATGTGAGGAAATGTCAGCGGAGGTTTCCAGGTGGGCCTGGCCGGCCCCAGACTCTAGAACGTGAACATTCCCCTCTGTCCCCGGGGCCTGTGTGGGATGGACGGGTGGAGCTTCCCCCTTTCTCAAGTGGGCACCACGGAAAGAGCTGTGTGGTCGCCAAGCACAGGCGGCAGATTTGCTTTAGAGACTCTGGGGAGAAGAACTGGCTGAGGGGTGAGGAGACAGCTGGGAGTCACAAATGGCAGAGATAGGCCCAGCAGCACCGACCTTCACTCCGAGGACCTGGGCCCCTCCTTCCTGGCCCCTTGGCACACGCCCAGGGCCCAGGCTGGTGCCCGAGACCAGGCCCCCGGTGAGCTCCCTGGGTCCGCAGTCCACCCACCCCCCACCTGTCTTTCATGGTCCCCAAGAGGACCATCCCCCCTCGAAGAGGTGGGGGGACAGTGGAAGTCAGTGCCTGCCTGCTCAGCACTTTCACAGACGTGATCTCATTCCATTGAGCAATCACGTGGGAATTCAAGCCCCCCATATCAGTGAAGGGGAACTGAGGCTTCCACAGAGGGGAAGTATCTGCCTGGGAGCCGGCCCCCGCTCCTGCTGCCCCACCATGCAGCCGGAACCCCGCAGTCCTCCAGCGAAGGGCCCCCTTCCCTGCACAGAAGTGTCCAGGCTCGTGTTCATCCTTCTACTCAAGCCCGGCTGTGGGCTTGGATGCAGGGCTGTGCGTGGGAGGTTCCTGCAGGTCGTCGGGTGGAGTCGATGTAGGACTTAGAACAATCAAAAGGAAGATAGCCTCCCAGTGTGGGGCAGACATCTGAGTTGCATCGGGGGATTGCAGAATGGTCCCGAGATTAGAGCGGAATGAGGCTCCAGGAAGGAGAAGTGACAAGGCATGTACCAGGGGAGAAGTGACAGAAACAGCGGCCATCCACGGGTAGTCATGTGCCTCGTTAGAGCTTCACGGTCCTCATGGTGCTGGTCGTTGGCCGCCCCCGCTGGGGAAAGCCGCTTGCTCCGTCTTTGCAGACTCAGAAGCACATCCAGGATTCAGCCCAGAGCTGACCCCAAACCTCCCTTCTTCCCTCCCTGCTTTTGCTCCTTAGAGAAACAGAAACAGAATTTCTTCAGTATTGCTCTAGGAAAGGTTATTTAAAAAAAAAAAAAAAAAATCTTTCTGCGATGCGTGGCTTGTGATAGATTGCAGACCAAGAGCCAGATCTTGGGTCTTTGCTGCCCAGGTAGGATCAGAAAGACCTGTCCCCAGTCAGGGATGGCTGGGGGAGCTGCAGTTTCACTGTCTCAGCAGAGATGGAGGAACCTGTTAACCTGCCTTAGAAGCTAATAAAAAATCCCAGTGAGATCATGTCTGTTCAAGCCCTTTGAGCTCCCAGAGCGCTGAGGCCGCATTAACTCTCACCCTTGTTATGGCTTACTCAGCAAAAACGTCCCCAGGGCCGCAAAGCCCATTTTCTCCTTCCAGCCCCCTTGATTCCTTATGTGTTTTATTTGATGCTTCCTTTGCCTCTTGAATATCTGCTGGGTTTTCACTAACCTGCTCTCCTCGAAGGCACGGGCATATGTTGGGCACTTCTGTTGAGGTGAGCCTGGTGTATCCGTTGACTCCTTTAGACCTCAAGGCCATCCTGGGAAGCGAGATGCATGTACATCAATTTGCAGGTGAGGCACCCGAGGCCCAGGCTGGAGAGGCTGACCAGGTCACGGCTTAGAGCAGTGAATCCTCTCCCCGACTGTGTTTACCAGGTCATGCCTTGCCCCAATCAAATCATGTCTGCATTTTCCAGATCATTCTCTCCAGCAAACAGAAGCTGCTCTGCTCTTCCTTAACGGGAGGAGGGGAATTTGGCCCTGAGATGATGGTGATGGTATGTTTCTCATTTTTGCAGCAATGCTGGGGCTGGGTCATTTCTGTCTTTTTGAGTAGTTCTGGAGAATCTTGGCTGAGATCTGCCAGGGGTCGCCCCACCGCAGTGTCCCTGTGCAAGAACACCTCTCTTTGGCTCTTCACATGTGGGGAATGGGCAGGTGGCTTTGAGGTTGCCCTGAGGACCTGACCTGAGGCCAGCTCTGCAACCTCCATCATTAAAATCAGGAATCATTAAATCATTACATCTTTGGAATGCCTTTATCAGAGGGACTGTCAAGAGAGATGGAAAAATAGTTCGTAATAGCTAACATTCATTGAGTGTTTACTGTGAGCTAACCACTTCTGTGGAAGCATCTAATGTTGGGTCTGGCAGGAACAGCACTGCCCGCACTCCTTCCAAGCTCACCATGAAATCAGTTGAGCAGGCGATTTGCTCCTATTTTACAGACCAGGAAGTTAAGGCTAAGCTCAAAGTTATAGAATTGAGGCTAAAACTCAAATGTCCTGACTCAGAGGATGAAACATTCCCCTTCCAATACTTAAAAAAAAAAAAAAAAAAATCTTTTGTGAGCCCATTTCCATGTGGATTTCCTAGATGACTGGCTTTTTTTTGACTAGAGCCCAGATAGATGGGTCAGAAACTGCCTGACACACCCATCCCCCTTCCCAGTGGAATTCCAGCTGCAGAAGACACAGAAAAGCCAAGCATGGCCAAGGGGTGTGGCTGCAGGACTTTGGAGAAAACTCCCACCAAAGTTCAAACAGAATAATCTGGAACACGTCTCAGTTTGTTACTAGAAAATAGCACAAACATATGCAAAAACAAAACAAAAAAACAAAAAACTAGGCTTTTGTCATTCCTTGGCAAGGACTCGACTTGCCTTTGGAGGTCAAGTTGCCCCCCCCACCCTGCCAGCTTTGCCAGCTTAGGGCCCCAGAATATTTTTTGAGAATCATTCTGAGAGGTGAGAGAGGCCTGCAAACCCTGTGTCGTGACTAGGAGAGGCATTTCTT
Organism: Martes martes; assembly: GCF_963455335.1. Classification (NCBI taxonomy): domain Eukaryota; kingdom Metazoa; phylum Chordata; class Mammalia; order Carnivora; family Mustelidae; genus Martes; species Martes martes. The sequence continues at coordinate 13,125,277 of NC_137891.1, read as the reverse complement.
GATGAACTCGTGTTGGGTAGGGCTGTGTGTCCTCAGTGACTTGGACCCAGCAAGTGCTGCTTGTGACCCAGCGAGTCCCTCCCCGTGGGAAGCACCTCCCACCATGTGCAGGCTTGTGTGCTGGCTTGTGTGTGTGCCTGCACTGGCTCCTGGGCGTGACCCTTGGAGATGGCTCCCCAGCACCTCAGAATGGGACTGTCTTTGGAGGTACAGCCTTTAAAGAGGCAGTTCAGTTAAATGAGGTTGTTAGAGCAGGCCCTCATCCAACCCACCTGGGCAATCTGGACACACAGACACCAGGGATGCACATGTAATGGCATGTAAGGGCATGGCAAGGAGGTGGCTGTCTTCAGGCAAGGAGAGAGACCTTAGGAGGAAGCAAACCTGCCAACACCTTGATCTGGGACTTCCAGCCCTCAGAAGTATGAGAAAATAAATTTCTGTTATTAAAGCCACTTGGTCTGTGGCATTATGTTATACGAGTCCTAGCAGAGGGATAGACGGTGTGTCTGGGGCGGTGCCGTCGACTAAGAGCTCCATAGGAATTGTCATACCAAGTGGGACAAATGAACTCGATAAATAGCCTTATGTTCATTCAAGTTAAGCTTCAAAATTACCAACAATGGTTCATCTCGAGAGCTCCAGAGGTTTTGGAATTATGCACAAGAGTCAGTCTCGCAGATGCAAATCCCAGCACAAAGCATCTTAGTCAGTCACTTGGCCAAGGGGCAGTTAGTTTGCGTAGGTACTGGATTTGAACTCAGGATTTGAACCTGGGCTCCTGAACGGTGGATTTACACACTGCACTGCACCCCGTCTCGACGGAGATTACCTGGGACCGTGTCCTCCAAAACCTCTGGGGCTGTAGACACCCCAGTCAGCAATGAGAGTACGTTAAAATAGGATTCGAGACCGATGTCTGAGACCCAGGCACAACCGGAAAGAGCCCCTTCCTTGGCGCCAACACTTAGCTGCTCCTGGGTGAGCCCGAGTGCTTGTCCCCCAGGAAGGAAGGGGCTGAGCCAGGCTGGAGGGCTTGGGGCAGGTCTCATGTGGGCCACCACCAAAAGCTGCCTCTTGGCTGGCAGGGTGGGAGCAGCAGGCCACCGTGTTTGCTCTAAACAGAGCCTGGTCTGTCTTTCCAGACGGCGCAGGGACAGGCAGGGAGCTACGGCAGGGGAAGAACTGTGCCTCTTTTCCATCTTGCCTGGCAAAGGGAAGACACAGCCCTCGGTTTCATTTTTTTCATGAAGTCCGACACATTTCTGCTAAAGCGGAGCACAGGGTGTGCTTTGAACCTGAGCTAGAACTTGCCTTTCGGGAGCAGCTCCTTCTTGTTACTCTGTTGGCTTTTTAAAAGACTAGTCATCTCCTCGGCCACATTCTCATGATAGAAACTGTTATTACCATCATCACCAACATTATGAATTTTTATTCTTCTCTATGGAAGTTAACTAGTATTACTGGCCTTGGGTTTTACTTGTATTACTTGCATGGTGTTTTAATGCTTTTCAAAGAGCTTTTTCAACTCCTGTCCCCTTGATCTTAGCTGTTATTATCCTCCTTTTGCACAGATGGAAGCTCAGGTTCAGAGATATCAAGTAACTGCCCAAGGTTGCACAGCTATCTTGTGGAGTGGCAGGATCCACTCTCTGCTCCTGAGTTCCCAGGCCTGAGAGTAGCACACAGTGGCAGTTTGTCACACGAACTCCTTCTCACTCTCAGGTTTTGAATGTATCTTCTGCGGGACCCTGGGCAGGGGGAGGCGGGGAGGAGACTGTCTCCATTTATAGGTGAAGGGACCCAAACTCAGGAGAAGTGACTTGTTCCTTCCCAGGGCCCCTGCCCTGTTGGAGGAGAGAGTGCTTTGGGCAAGTTGTTCAGCCTCTGGGAACCTTGTCTACAAAGCAGGGAGACAAATTACAGTCTCCTGTTTCTGCAGTGGGGAGGCCCTGCCTCTTCTTCCCTCCTCCCCTCTCAGCTACTTCTCCCCAGGGAGACAGCTCCCTTTCCAGAGCTGAAGGCCTGGGGAATGACAGTGCCCTAGGAACACGAAGCCACAGCACTCCTCTTCTTCCATATTCACCACCTTGGCCACAGAGGCTCCTTCTCATCTGAGGCTGCGTATTGTTCAGCAGTCCCAGCAATACAGCCGCCTCCTACCTGGCCCTGCAGGCGCCTGGCTGGGCTCAGAAAAGAACTCACTTCCACAACAAAGGTCAGAGCCAAGTACCATTTAGTTTCCCCATTTTATAGCTCTAAGGAAATGGAGGCACAGAGAGGTCGACACATTTGCCCAAAGTCACACAGCTTTCCCATGGCAGCAGCAGGATTCAAACCCAGGCTGCCTGGCATCCTTGCCTATGCGCTGGTATGTGGTTCAGCCAGTGCTTGTCTTGTTCAAGGGTAGCAGCATACGTGGTACAGCTCATGCCACTGTGATCCTCAGAACCGTACACAGGCAGGCGGAATCGCAGGCAGGAAGGGAAATGTGAGGCAGGGGGTGTTGTTCCCAGTGTTGTCCCTTATCCCGCCAGGCAAAGCCCCAGGGTGGGGGCTGCTGTCTACCCATGGGAGCTTGCATTCTGCAAAGCTTGGCTGCAGTTTCCAATTCCCCCAGCACCAGAAGCCCAGCTGGATGAGCAGAGTTGAGGGCACCAAACACAAAAGGGGGAGGGGAACAAATGCGAAAGATGTGGGGAGGGCCTGGGTGAGGAGTCTAACAGAAACATGCAGAGTGCTTGGCTGGCAGGGGCATGTAAGGGTGGCAGAGACTGTAATTCACTCATTTAAATAAAAATAGCTATGTAGCATTTACGGTACCCGAGGAGGACAGCTTTCTGCTTGCTGTGGTGTGCGAGCTGGTGCAGGATCTGTTCCTCAGATGAGGAATGTGCCAGAGGCCACAGAGGGGACAGCCAGGGTGGGACCAAAGGATTTAGGTTTCCAGGTCCAAAGTCCAAGTGTGGCTCGCCTTCTGTGATATGGAATCGGGGGTGTATACCTTGCATGGTGGTGACCAGAGCCGTGCCCGGGTGCTGCCGCCCTGAGCGGGTCATCTCGGAGCTCCGAGCTTGGGTCCCAGGGTAACAGACCCATTTCTGAGCGTGTTAGATGTGTCAACTCACCACGTCCTCATAACTCCCTACAAGGTGGGTGCTGTCAGAACAGGAACACTGAGGGCTCCTGAGGTGGTTGGTGAGTTTGTGATGGGTTGCATGATTGGGCCCTGTCAGCCGGCCTGCGTCCTCCAGCGTCGCCACTGCCCTGCACCGCCTCTCAGAGCTAAGCATCCAATGGCGTGGGGCGGGTGGGCGCCTCCTCAGTTCTAAGGGAGCAAGAGCTGGGGGACCTGGGTGACATCTCCTGAGTGCTCAGGCATTTCCCTGCGTTTTGCTCCGACTCGTCCTCACATGGCTTCCTGTCTATGTTCCTCACCCTGCGTTTACGGAGCATTTATTAAGCAACGCCTGCCTTGTGGAGATACAGAAGCAGAAAGCTCCAGTGTTGGCCCTCAGAGTTACTCTCTCTGCTCAGCACAAACTCCTTAGGGAAAGGAGGCGGGAAGCAGTCATCAGTTCTGGGCCAGGAGCTGCTTTAGGTGGCTGCAGACATTCTCCGTCGAGCTGCTCCTTGTCTGGGGTTCCAGGAGGCTGAGAGCAAGCCAGGTGCACAATGCCAGGAGTGGATTAGGACTGAGCTGGCCAGCCCCTCAGGTGTCCGTGCTCCTGCTTCTCTGTGGGTCCCCCAAACCCACAGAAAACAGAAGAGGCCGCAAAAGAATTCTTCTTAGTGTAAACTCAGTTCCTGGGAGCAGGGGACTGGCATTCACTTAACTGTCTGTAATGCTCACTTGCTTGGGTGTGCGTCTACCCACTCTGGCCCTCCCCAGATGCAGAGGCTCTTTTTTTTTTTTTTTTAAGTTTTTATTTATTTATTTGACAGACAAAGATCACAAGTAGGCAAAGAGGCAGGCAGAGAGGGAGAGGGGGAAGCAGGCTCCCCGCCGAGCAGAGAGCCCAATGCGGGGCTCGATCCCAGGACCTCGGGATCATGACCTGAGCCAAAGGCGGAGGCTTTAACCCACTGAGCCACCCAGGCGCCCCCAGAGGCTCTTTTTGGAGGAGCTCTCCCGCATATGGCAATTTTGTCGTCGGCAGCATACACCGGATAACAGAGTTACCGGAAATATCCCCGATTTCTTTCTGCTTGCTGTTCCCTTGTTTGCCAGGAGGGATTAACAAAGGCAGGCAGGGTATCAATTCTGCTTATCTGGCCTGGCCCCTGATAGAGGAGCCTGGAGCCCACTCAGCCCCTCCTGATACAGAGGGGAAAATGAGGGAAATCGAGCCCCCCAGCGATGGGCTGATTGGTCCCAGGTCGCCCAGCTAGAAGGTGGCAAGCCTGCAGAGGGAGCCAGGATTGGGCCTTGATGGGGCTCACTTCCATTCCCCTCCTGGAGGTCTATAGATAGGAGACACCCTTCCTGGAAAGACAACAGCTTTGGGGTGTTGCTGATAAGGCTCGGTGGGTGTGCCTCGCAGGCCTAGAATAAAAGGATTACCAAGAGGAGCTTGGAATCAACCTTCCTTGAGGTGGGTTCTGCAGATAAAGATGCTTTTGAAGTTCAGTTGGTGGGAGATAGGATCTCTGTGGCGGAGCCTGTCACCCTTGAGCCTTCTGGATGGATGCACCCTGATAGGGAAATCCACAAGCTGAAGATAGGACTCAGAACACTTATCGCTGGAGGCCTCTGTGGGGCTTGCTTGGAGTACTTCCTTCCTGTCCACCCTGTTCTGGAGTCTGTCTCCACTCTGCAGATACAGTAACTGAGGCAAAGATAATCCTTCTCTGCCCTCCCCTTAAAAAAAAAAAAAAAATCCTGGTCCATGTATCTTCTTTCAGCTTCCTGGGATGCTGCAAAATGCAGCACATGCCTCACTAGGCAACTGTTTAACTGAGCATATACTATAGGCCAGGGGTGGTGCTACCTCCTGGGAACATAGAAAGAGGCAGAATGCTCTCTTCCCTTGGAGTGTTGTTGGTCTCCAGGCAGGGGAGATTTGCCATGCTGGGGACACAGGTTGCGTAAGCCCACAGAGTTCCACAGCGAGGACTTGGACAAGAAGGGAAAAGTAAGCCTGGAGAAGAGGCAGGCAGGAGTGCTGTGGGAGGGGAGAGGGAAGCAGAGACCAGATCCTTGGAAAGACCATGTGGCTTTGTGCTGGGGACAGTGTAGAGTTGTGGGAATTTTAAGCCAGGCTGTGAGAACATGAATTTGGCATCTCAGAAAGCTCGCCCTTGCCTTATGGACACAAGATATAGAACGTGGCAGAGTGGTGACAGGGGCCTAGAGTGGGAGAGAGGTCCCAGAGAGAAAAGCCCTAACAAAGTATGTGATAAGCTTGGGGGTTTATAGGAGGGAAAGAACGCAATATGCCGCCGGCATCTGTGGGTTCCTGTATGGATTCCGTGTCTTTCACTGTGCTAGGAAGTGCAGGGGGTGCGTGTGTGCGCTTGTGCTTGTGCAAGTGGGTGGCGGGGCACTGATCTCGTGGCGCTGGAGCTGGGGCAAGGTTAAGTCTGGGCTGGAGCCACGGAGGGGGCTGTGCCCCACTGCAGGGCTGGGGGAGACCTGCGCCCAGGTTCCCCTAACCCTGGCAAGTCCAGGCTCTCCTCCTGGGCAGCTGCCTTGAAGGCTCCCAAGACTGAGGACCACAGCCTTGTCTCTGGGACCATGGAGGAGCCAGGTATCCCTGACACCCCGGACACATTTCTCTCCTCAAAACCATTAAGGGCATGGATTCTTTTGTAAAGCAAAAAAGCGAAGAATGTTTGCTCCCCTTTCCTCCATGTCCTTAGGGTTCCTCTTCCAGTCCTTGTAGGACAAGTGGTGGTGATCTGTGTGTCTCTGGGGTACCCCCACCTAGATCTGACTCCTGGCTCCAGCAGTGGCTAATGGTACGTGACCTCTTATTTTGATATGTGAAATCGAAGCACATCTGTACGCTACAGGTTTGTTGTGCGACTGGGAGACAATGGGCATAGCTCTCAGAGCAGAGTGCGGGGCACAGCAGAGCATCTGGTCAGTGTAGCAGCTTGCTGTCTGACACGTTATCCTCGTACACTGCTTTACAGCTGGATAGGTTTTTGATACATATGTTCCAGCGCCTTGAGATGGATGTAACTGACTCACCGAATTTGTTTTAGCTCAGCTGCAACATTCAAGATCATCTAGCTTTGCTGTGACCTTATTTTGTAGGCAAGAGCGTGGAGGGGCCTCAAGGGGCTGGGACCTGCGCCTCCTAAATTCCAGGCTTGGACTTTTTTTCTGTCTAATGGGGATTTTTCTCCATTTTAGTGTCCCTCTTTAACAGAGGAGCGGACTGAGACCTACAGTTGTGTGAATGGTGTCAGATCCGCAGTGAGGTGGTCAGGGAAGGGCGTGGGGCTGGGAAAAGGATGTACCTGTGAGATCTGACCTGCCCTGTGGCTCTTGTCTTTCCCCTACAGAATCGGGGTCTCATCTGGCCCTCCTCCGGCCCAGCAGTCACTTCCTCCTGGAGGTATCTACAGTGTGTGTTCCAAGTTCTTGGGTCTGCCACTGCCTCCAGGCAGCCTTCCTGCCCCGGTCCCAGGCTGCTCCTAGCATTCACCTCTGCTCTCTGGGTCCTGGTCTCCCATCTCTTCCCACCAGGCTTTGCTCACTGCCTGCATTCCCCATGTGTTCTTAGCAGCAGTGACGGGCCTTGTCTGTCTCGAGATCCCAACCCCGTAAGTCTTGGTGGCTGTCTGGTGAATGAAGCATTGCTTGTGCTACAGTTGCTACTGGAAGCCCTCCAAGGACTGCTCCTCTCACTCACACTTTCCTGCCTTCTTTGAGGAAGACCATGGCAGAGCACTTTCCAGAAGTATGAGCCCAGAGGGAATTCATATCCTTAGATAATTTTTGTTTTTCCATTCAGAGGGCAGCTCTGTGTTTGAGCAACATTTGCAAAACGAAGACTAACTTTATATATGCCTCCTTTGAGCTCCTGGTTCAGTGAACAGGTAGTCATTCAACAGACGTAATACCATGTATGTGCAATGCAGCAGGCACTGTTTTCTGCCCTGGGGAAACAACAAGGACTGCTCTGTTTGGGGGAGAAAGCTGATTAGTCCAGAAGTCCGTGTTGGGCTGGATGCAGAGGCCAGTGGGGTCTGTGGTCTGGGCCCCTGGGGATCTGTCCTGGCAGGTCACCCCACCTCAGTGATTCTTACCTTGCACATTACGTAGGCTAAGCAGTTGGATTATCTTTCCAGTTCTGGGATTATGTATTCTTGCTGTGACCCTTGCAAAGGGCCAGGTGGCCGGTGGGGATGGACATGTCCCCACTCTGGAGGGCTCACAGCCGGAGGGGGGAAAAGGAAACCCAGCCAGAGTCCACACAGGCAAACCGCAGGTGGGGGTCAGGACAGGCAGCTGGGGTGACAGAAGGCCATGCGGAGGAGGACGCACCTTAGGCAGGTCCGAGAGGAGCGGCGTCTTTGAGGAGCCCCGTTCTCCTGCCCTGTGGTGGGCCTGCTCCTCCTGTCAGAGCAGGAGGCCTGACGTTTGCTCATCCATCCAGAAATGTTTATTGGCCGTGCCTTCGCAGCTCACGGGATGTAGCAGCCCACAGCGCAGGGCACCGATGGCAGAGGTCTTGGGAGGCACGCTTCTGTTAGTGCACAGTTAGGGCTGGAAAACCAGCCAAAGAGCGTTTCATAACAAGTGAGACTAATGGCAGTTCCGGTTCTAGGAGTTTTGAAGGGGGCATGTGGAGACGGTCTCTTCCTTGTTTGTATTAAGTTCAATTTCATTACTAAGGGTCCATTAAGGCTGCTGATCACATCTCGCAGGATGCCGCTTGAGCAGGAGTTCTCTTTCTGACGCTGGCGCGCTGGGAGTCCCCGAAGACTGAGCGGCTGCGGGAAGGCGCAGGGAGCGCATCTCCCTTCCTGGGATGTGGACCAGGCAACTGAGGTGCTCACAGGTGACGCTGGTTGCTTGAGGTTGCTGCACAGTCAGCGGCCGAGCTGCATGCAGGCCTCAAGTTCGGGGACTCTAACCCGCCGTTCTTTCCTTCCTTTCTGAGCCATGACCGACTTCTCTCCCTTTGGAGAGATTTAACACTACGCCTTTGGGAAGCCAGGTGTAGATGGGGCCGCAGGGTGGGCTGGATCTTGTTCCACTTCCAGGCAGCCAGAGGAAAGTTCTGGAGCAGCGTGAAGCCCTGTGTGGGATGATACCGGAGCCCCTGGCCACATGTGGCTACAGGGTGGGGCTGTGGCATCTGAGAAACAGCCATTTTCATGTGAATTTACTTATTTATATTTAAATTAATGGTTCCTGTCTACCCCATGGGGCCCTGCAGGTGGGGGCACCTGACTTGTTTGGCTCTTTGAAGAGTTTCCTTGTTCTCAGCTCTGCTCCTGCTGAAGGGCTGGCTGGCGATTCTGAGCCTTTCCAGGTGGAGCTCAAGGTCGACCCTGCTTGTGTTCCCTTTCAGGGCTCTGAACTCTGGTGGTTAAGATGGGAGAATCAGGTTTGGGCCACAGAGGAGCGTGGGACCGATTTTGTGCAAGCCACATGTTTATTGGGTCCGACCTTGCCTCTTTCAGGTTCACAGCCAGAAGTGTCTGCTGGTGGGGACATCAGAATGTCTCCCTCCTTTCCCTCCAGCCCCTTCACCCCTAGCAGGGGGACCCCACTGGGCTGCTGCCCCCAGCTCAGGAAGACTGACTGGGGGGGGTCACCTGACAGCTCCCCGAGTAATGAGTGTTTGCTTCTGGAGGCTCCTGGGATGTCACCCCAGACTGACTTAGGTTATGTGCTTTGTTCAGGAATGAGCATCCACCTACTGTGACAAAGGGAGAGGTCAGGAGGTGGGCAGGGCCTATCTTTGGATGGAAAACTAGACTGGGGACCTCTTGAGGAAGATCAGGAGTGAGCCGGGCACTGAATCCAGAAGAAGAGGGGATCAAGTCCTGGGGGGCTTGGAGAAGGGGTAGAGGGAGGAGATGACCCTAGGGTTAGTCCCATGAAGACTGGGTCTTTGTCCCTTGGTTTGTCACCCCATCTCCCAGATCCAGTATGTGGCACAAAGTAGGACTGCAGTACAACTTTGGTGGGAAGGAAGATGAATGGCAGATACTAACATTGGGGCCACCACACGAAGCGGGAATGTTCATGTTTGGGATGGGACCACGGGGTCTGTAGCTGCCCCAGCCCACCCCCTCACCCAAGGCTCAGTCCGGCTGGCTCCAGAACATGCCCCGCGGCCACGTGGAGAACGGGGCCCCTTTAGGGAAGATTCACTTGTCTTTTCACCGCCTGCTTTGAGACCTCTCTTAAAGAAGGAGCAGTGCACCTGGTCGGTCCTTCTGCCATAAAGACAGAAAGGGAAAGTATGCCAAGTACTTCAAGACTCCTTTTAATCTCAGGGTCATACATCTAGATAAGCAGATGAGCTCACTCATGGGGCTCTGTAACTAGCCCAAGGTCACACAGCAGGTCACTGAAAACTATTTGAGCACACACAGGCCTCATTTATGGACTGGAAAAGTCTGTCTGGTCAGTTCACCACAACTAACATTTATTGATGCCTGCGGTATTCCTAGCTGCTTCATCGGGAGGGCTCTTTGGGGTTTGAAGGCCCTGGAATCCTGTGACCTTGGAGGGCCAGTTTCTGCTCTTTGCTGTCCTGTTTTGCTGGTGTTTGTGCCCGGCTAACGATCACGGACAGCAGAGTGAAGCCTGAGAAATGTTTGTAGACGGACCGCCTGGCTGATTGGACGAATTCAGCACTCAGTGTTTTCCAAATGGCAGGGAGGCAGAAGTTCTGGATCTCTCAGAACCGTATGGAGTGACTTGCCACTCCCAGGGGTTCGTGTGCTCCCTTGTCAGTGACACCCACCTGCCTGGCTTCTTAGCAGGATCTGTGCTCAGCTTCGTTTCTGACGGGGACGGGTCTGAGAACCTCTGCTGTCCGGAGACCCTGGACCTGGGTGCCTCTTGAGTGCAGAGCTCTGGGTCAGTAGGGGTGTGGTGTGAGGCGGCTCCCTTTCAGAACTACTGTTCGGAAGAAGCCAGGGTCGGGCTGCTGTGAATGCAGCCGCTCAGAGTTCCCAGAGACGGGGGCCAGGGTGGCAGGTGCAGCTCCTCTCGTCTCACTGACATGCTGTGCCCAGGCTCCCCCGGGGATCTGCGGGAGGGGCTCCGTGCATCCCTGCTGAATGAAGGTGCGGGGAGGTCCCAGCCCACCTGGACACTGGCTTAGATGAGAGCTGCCCAGTGGAGCGTATTGGAGAGGTTCTGATAAGAGCAGGAGGTAGGCGGAGTGGTGGCTGGGTAGTAGGTTGAATTGTGTACCCCCCAAAAGGTATGTTTAAGTCCTAATCCTTGGTACCTGTGAATGTGACCTTATTTTGAAGTGGGGTCTGCGTGGATGTCACTGAGTTAAGGTGAGGTTGGAGTAGGGTAGACTCTAAAGCCAATGGCTGGTATTTTTATTGGAGGATGGACGCACAGAGGTACATGGGGGACAAGGCCATGTGAAGATGGGGCAGAGATTAGGCCCTGCAGCTGCAGGCCGAGGGGTGTCGGGGACTGCCAGCCGCCAGAAGCCAGGAGAGGGGCAAGCGAGGATTCTTTCTAGGGCCTTCTACGAGAGCGGGGGCCCTGTGACACGTGCACAGGACTTCCAGCCTCCAGAACTAGGAGGGCCTGCCCCTGGGAAGGCAGCAGCTGCTGTTGTTGCCCCTACCCCAGGCAGAGGGTTAACCTTCTCCCAGAAGGAGTGTCTCCCTTCAGCGGCACTTCCCACCAACGGTACTCCTGCCACCGTGGTTGAGAGCCTTTTCTGGGCCTGGCACGGAGCACGTGGCCTCTCCCCCAGCGGTGCCCGGGGAAGGTTAGACCCGCTTCCCAGAAGAGGGGTCCTCCTGCACTTTCCACCTGGCCCTCCAGAGGGGCTGGGCTGGCCGCCTCTGCAAACAGGGCCCGTCTGCTGCCACTGTGCCAGAGACACACAGGAGTCTGCACAGGAGGGGCAGAAGACTGGGGTGGCCCCGGGGATGCATGTCCAGTTGTGGCTCGTCACTGTCAAAGTCGATCAGGTGCTTCCCAGTGGCCTCACGAGGCAGGTCGCTCCAGCTGGCCCACTCTAGTGCTTTGCAGGAAATCCCTGGGCTGAGCAGGAGGCAGGGAGTGGGGGAACCCCTCTCCATTTGCCAGTCACTCTGAGAGTGTTTGTTCCAAAAGGAGCTGTTGAACCGTGGCCTAAATAAATTAAAAAAAGACTCCTGCCTCACACTGTCGTGGGCTTGGGGCTTTGGAGGAGAAATCACAGGCCCCTCTGATCCCTCACCCCGTGTGCCCTTGCCCCATAGCACCACAGAATCAGCTTTATGAAGCTACTGTGCCAGGGCCACGCCTCCGGGGAACCTGATGTCATTGTTCGGGGAGGGACCAGAGCCTCTGTGCTTTCCAAAGCTCCCAGGTGACCCTCCTTGGCAAGCAAGGTGGAGCTGCCCTCTCTCATTTGCATGGGTGCCCTCTCTCCCCACATGGGGCACACAGAGCACTTGGAGACCAGTCGATCAGACAAGGAAATGAGCGTGACGAAGCGAGCCAGCAGCTAGGGAGCACCCCCCGCTGCCGGGCACCGTGCAGAGTGGACAGCAGAGCGGACACAGCTCTCTCACCCCTCACCCCACCCCTGTGAGGAAGGTGCTAAAAGGACCCCACTGACTGGAGGCAGATCAGAGGTCCCAGGGTGACAGAAGAGATGCAGCGGTGCAAGGCTGGTAGGGTTGGCCGTCGGGACTGGTCACCTGTGACTCCCTAGTGCCGACTTGAGCGTCCCTGCTTGGGGCCGCCAGTGGGGACAGCTCTCGGTTGAGATTACTGTTCACACCGGAAATCCCGGCGGGGTCCTCTGCTATAGAAAATGAAAGTCCCATATGACCTCGAGTTCCACGTGTAGAAACCCGTCAAGTTGCTTTTTTGAAAAAGACTTGGTTTAGGAAATTTGGTATTTAAATTAATTTTAGGCCTCTCAGCAGAGTTTTGGTTTAGGAGGTTGGGCATTTAAATCTGTACAGAGATGGGCTCTTCTGTTCCTATTCGAGTGCCGTGGGTGTGGCGGAGAGGAGGAGAGCTGGTCTTATGAACTGGACATGATCAGATTCTGCTGGAGGCAACACAAGGCCTAGGACACTCCCGTCACTAACGTGTGACCCCTTGGGTGCTGACAGTTCCATTCACTGATTGGAGATTACGTGTCGTAGCCTTGTCCACAGGTGCCTCTGGGATTTGCTTATTTCTGATCTCCTGAATTCTATTCCTAGTACCCCAGAGTTCCACCCATTTCTTTCCTATACATTATTGAGGTTTGGCCGATGAAAAATAATCATCACCTGGGCAGCTCACTCGGTTGAGTGTCTCGTGATTTCGACTCGGGTTGTGATCTTGGGGGGTCCTGGGTTTGAGCCCCACATGAGACTCCCTGCTTAGTGGGGAGTCTGCTTATCTCCCTCTCCCTCTGCCCCTCCCCTTGGTCATACATGCACCCGTGCTCTCTCACTCTCTAATAAAAATTTCTTTAAAAAAATGGAAATGGATGAGAAAACAACATCAATAACACTGCCCTCCACCCTGTCCCCTCCCCATCAGATTGTCTTCAGATGTGTGACAGGTGTGTCCATTTATTAACTTACACTTTCATAAGGGCATAGGTATAGGAAATATTTTGTCATGTTTTTTATCCGACATCAGATCATAGGTATTGTTCCATTTTGTTGAAGCACCTTGCAAATGACCATTTTCAAAGCGCGTGTAGTGGCTCATCAAGTCGATAAATTATATTCGAAACCACTTCTCTGCTGTCGAAAATTAAAGTTCCCAGTGGTTTGCTCTAGCACTTCAGGGTGCGGTGAAGAGCTCTGTGCACAGAACTCTTCCCTTCTTGCAAAATCCTTTGGACACATCCTCAGCAGAAGGCTTATTGAGTCAGAAGGCACCGTTTTATGGCTCTCGACCTGGATTGCCAAATTACTTTCAAATAAGGCTGTTGGCGCAGCCGCCATCCACATGTGGATTTGCCAGCTCTGCCGCAGCCTCATCGACACCACATATTATTAGCTTAAAAAAATTATAATCCGGGGCACCTGGGTGGCTCAGTGGGTTAAGCCGCTGCTTTCAGCTCAGGTCGCGTGATCTCAGGGTCCTGGGATCGAGCGCCACATCGAGCTCTCTGCTCAGCGGGGAGCCTGCTTCCCCCTGTCTCTCTGTCTGCCTTTCTGCCTACTTGTGATCTCTGTCTGTCAAAGAAATAAATAAAATCTTTAAAAATATATATATTAACAAAACTTATAATCCAATAGATGCGAAATGGTCTCTTGTTAAATTTATGCTTTTTTGTCCTTCATGAGGCCACATTTTTTTCATCTGCTTGTTTACCAACTGTCTTTGGGAATGCTGCTTTCGGCTGTTCCTCCTGCCAGCTTCGTTACTTTCCACGCGGACACCTTCAAGCGGAGCCAGTTACCACGCAGGCTTCACTTAAGACGAGTGAGCTTCAAGATCGAGGCTTTGTGCAAAACGCGCATCAGCACGCTGGCTCCTGAGGGTGAAGGCTGGGGCCGGCACAACCGGTCCTAGCTCCCGCCGCGGAACCCGTGTGCAACTGAGCCGGCCCGTGTAGGCTTCGTGACGCCAAACCTCACACTTGCCCCCTCAATGTGTCTTAGGAACAAGGCATGGTTTTTCTTCAGAAAGCTTTGAGACCCAACTCTTTCAACTATTTTGGGCTTCCTAGCTAAAAAAAAAAAAGAAGAAGAAGAAGAAGAAAAGTCCCCGCACGTTCATTCCTGTTAAAGCTCTTCATGCCGTTGTTGGCGTTGCTTGATGAGTTTCTCAGAGTCTGTCTCTTTGTCTCACTGCCTCACCTCGCCACATCCTGTGGGGTCAGGAGGCTCATCTGCTCCGGTTTCTCTCTGCGGGGTGGTCGTGCCCACCCAGCTCTCCAGCTGAAACCTTGTCCCGGAAGGCCGGGACCTGTCGGGAGAAGCCAGGATGGGGTTCGAAGAGACTTGTTGTCCCTGAGAAGAGTGAGGCTTACATCTTTGGACCCGTAGAAACACCTGCATTCACCTGAGGGGGGATGGTTGCACAGGAACGGAAATTTCAGTTTGAACTCAAAGAATATTAGGGTTAAACGAAGCTGCAGAGGTCCCCTCTCCCAATCCCAATCTGGAACAGGCCTCTCCTCTAATGCATTTGTGAGGTTGGCCTCATGGTTGCCGGCAACCCCCTGTGCTGTGTGGTCGGCATCTTCCGTGTTGATCGTGTTGATCGCAGAAAATCAACCTTGTGTTGACTTAATGCCCTTAAAACAGGGATTTCCAATGGGAAGGGTGTGGGGAAAAGCAACAGGACTGGAGGAAGGGGTATTAGCCTAGGACACTCCCCAATGTATGCGTTCAAATCTGTCTGTGTCTTGGGGAAGCTCTCTGAGCCTTATTTTACCCATCTGTGACTTGGGGACAATATGACTGGCTTTTAGAATTTGAGATCACATGGAAAGCCTGCCGGGGCCTGGCAACAAGGAGGCTGGGATGAGCGGCCATTACACGTGATTTCTGTGGGATTGGTCGGTCCTCCGATGCCAGGGTCCCTGTCCTTTGTATGGGCTGATGCTTGGGTTGACAGTTGACTTGTGGTCACTTGCAATCATTAGACTTGTAAGAAGTCTTGTTCTTCTGTCGTCCCTGCCCGGGGAGAAGTCACATAGCCACTTGCATGGGTCTGTGTTGTGGGCAGATGGAGACCATGCATGACTCTGGACCAGACATGGCAAGAGGGTCTGGGAGTGGTGATTTCTTAACAAGGAAGGAACTGGTTTCTCCTCAGTTCCTAACTTCTCTCATTCCTGACGTTTATGGACTGAGTCGCCTTGAGGCATCTGGGCCTATGTACCTTATCCTGCCCCAGTCTAGCTCTGGGGAGTGATCTGGGATAGACCGTCCCTCTTTTGAGAAGTGGAGCGGGATCTCTCTCTGCCCAGATTTTCATTCTCCACTTGCTTCTCCTTTTGCCCGTTTCACCAGGCCGAGAGTGAGGACTGTGAACTTGGTCTTGGGGTATACCAAGACACTGGGACCTCTTGAGCAGTTGACCTTGGAGTATGCATCCAGTGACCCCCGCCTTTGAACTGACTGCCTGAGAGTCAGGGTCTCCCGCTGCGTCGTTTCTTCACAGCCGCTGGCTTGCCGTGTGAGTTCAGAGGAGCCCCTTGGGTCATGAAGCTTCATTTCCTTTTTCAGGAAGGCAAAGAGGCTGCTCTCTCAAAGCCCTCACACCCCTTTGCAACTGAAATCTATGTGTTTGGGTTAAATCGGGCTATGGTCCCTCACTGTTCCCGCCCCAACTCCATCAGGCCCCTGGAGGGGCCTCCCAGGGAACTTGAACCCCTCAGAATGTGTTGAGTGCCGTTGGAAGGCTTACTTGGGAAGGTTCCTAGACAGGCCTGTGAGGTGTGATCTCTTAACCCAGTGTCCACTTTCAAGCACCGCCCGCATGTCTGTTGGGGCTAGGCATAGGCACGGTTCACCTCCGCAGGCTCCCCGCTAGGTTTGTATCACAGACAGGCCGAGAGGCTCAGGGAGGTGGCCCCTGCCCCGGCCAGGTTGCTCAGGAAGGAAGTGGTGGAGCCTCACCTCCAGCCCAGGTCGCTCGGCAGCAAAGCCGTCTGCTTCAGCTGTGAGCCTTACTGCCTCCCTGTGCCTTTCCCCTTCAATCTGATACCTGACTGGCACAGAGGTCGGTTCTCTGAGTTGTCACCCCTGCCTGCTGCCTCTGATAGTCTCAACATTTTTAGCCTTTTAGATGCTCCCAGCTCAGGGACGAGTGGTCATGGGCCCAAGGCATCCGTGTTTTCTGAGACACACCGGGCTGCTTAGCAAACTGCCCCGTTATGTCCCTTGGTTCACAGTTTTCCCAGGTAAACCTTCTCCCTTCCCATTGTCCTCTTCTCTGACTCTTGCTTGCACAGACGCCAGCCTCCCTAGTTATTCCCCTTTCCCTCTGCACTGCTGTGTTCCCCAGGCCTTGCCCTCAGAAATGAGGACTTTCAGTGGGCTGGGTGAGTGCCTGACGAGGGTGGTCCCAGGGTCCGTACACTTCTGAGGGGGGCTGAGCGGGGGTCCGTGGTCCTCCGGTGTTGATTCTTCCCCTAAGGCTACCTTCTCAGCATGGAGGCTCTGGGCACCCCGAGTCCCCACCTGGCCCAGAAGCACAGCAGACTGAGGGTTCAGAGCAACTGCCAACAACCGGAGGGATGGGTGATTAAAGAACTCTTGTGTCGATTCTGTCACCTAGTGTCTGCTCCTCAACCTCGGTGGCTTCCTATCTCTGTAGGATTAAGTCCCCAAACCACAGTACCGTTTGCAAGCCCCTCCGTCGGCGACCGCCTCCGCCGGTGATGAGAGCATCAGAGCCTGCATTCACAATGACGTTATGGTTGTAGAAGGCTCTCCCCATTCTCCATCACTGGGCAGTCATGGCGACCCTGCTGAAAAGGGTCTTGTTTTTTCCTCAGTACCTGATGAGCGGCGTCGGGACTCAGTTTGCTAATGCTAATGTCTCATTTCTCTTACTTCGTGTACCCTCCACTCTTCTCTCACTTCCAGGCTGCTCATTCCAGGTCACCACCTCCAAGGAGGTCTCCATGGGTGGCTTAGTTGTCATCTTCACCATCGATGCTTCTGGGGAACTGTGATACGCTTTATGTGAATTACACGATTTAGCTTAGACAGAGTCATCGTTACCTTCCATTTGTTGTCTAGCTTCTCTAGGTGTGACTTCCTTGTTCAATGAGCTCTGTCTTTCCATCTTTCCATCCATCCATGTATCCATCTGGTCATCATCTTACCATTCAATAGACATTTTACCAAGCTCCTTTCCTACACTGGGGGCTGTGGGAGAAAGACCAAGAAAGCGAGTCTCTAGAAGGATCTGGGACTCAGCCACACATTACAACCACTACAGGTGTTCACTCCCATACAGCTCATTCACTGCTTGTAGCCCTGAGCCCAAACTTCAGCATCCTTGCCACCAGTAGGGTGCTCCAAGGAAGGAACTCCCATCTGCTGAATGGGCTGTTTGCTTGTCCTACTCCTGGAGGCTTTGTCCTGGTGTCATAGGGCCTGAGCATCTAGCATAAGAAGCTTCTTCATGCAGGTTGGGTTTCCCGGAAAGCAAATGCTGAGCTGGAGATTAGTAATCTGGGTGTTTATTATGGCATGACTTTGGGAACAACAGCTATGTAACTGAGGGGAGAGGATTTAGGGTTGGGCAGAGGGAGAAGTTGGGCTCTACCAGTGTCCCAACAGAGGCTTCAGCCAACCCCATGTGAGCCCTAGAGCTGGAATGGCCCCTTGGAATGGTCCAGAATTGAGATAAGGGGTTGACCAGTCATTGTATGTAGGCTCTGTTGGAAGGATATGCAACCTTGAGTAAGGTCATTGTCTTCAGCCAAGGCAAGGTGGGTGGTGGTTCAACATTGGTTTCCTGGAAGAGGTAATCTTCATGCTGGGGATGTGACTTCCTGGGTGGTGGTCCCTGGGCCAGCGTTAAGCCCAGTGTTTCCTTGGCCCCTAAGGAATACAGACTTACTAAGATAGAGAATGAATGGGTAAGGGGTGTTTTATTCAGGGAGGGGACTCTCCATCCAACCCATCTGTCAGTGCACCTGTCAGCCAAGGGAAATTCCCTGCTTCACCTCGGCTCACTGACGTTTGTGCTCCCAGCAGCATGGAACTTCCCCAGGGGTCCCACTGGCCCAGGACTTACATCATTTGAGCAATTGGAGAATGGAGGGACCACTCTTTTGGGTTGAGTGGAAAAATGTGTTTTCTCCTCTGAGTCACCAAAAACTACAGCTCAGGGTATTAGCAACCACGTAATCTTGTTGTTTTCTTTTTTTTTCCTGTATGCAAATGAACTGTCACTACATTTAGAAGTACAGACTCTGAGCAGGGAGGATGAGATGGAATCAGTGAATTTTAGATCTGAAAGAGATCTCAAGGTTGCTCAGCTCAACCCCCTTCCCCTGTGAGAAGCCCAGAGCTGGGAAAGGGACATGGCAAGGTCACGGCGGAGGGACTGGCGAGGTCACCAGGCAGACGTGGACTTGGGCAGAGGGGCCAGCATTTGGCTCCATGCAGGTCACTGCTTCCTCCTAGCCCACTCGCCGCCCCACAGGGGGCCCAGCCTGGCATGTGGTGGGTTGTTTTTATCTGCACACGGCAGTCACCTGATGATCCGAGAGGCTTTTACCGAAAGCAATGCCTTTGATGTTCTGGGAGACAAGACCCAAGCGCACCGGCAGGAAAGGAGGTTTTGGGGTTGGAGAAAAGAAAACTATTTACCTTTGGCGTTGATTTAATAAGTTGACACCTCTGGGGTGGGAGGAAAGGTGGGAGGGTGTTTGTGAGGGAAAGTTGAATGTAAGCGTGCGTCCACAGAGGAGAGTCTGAGGTGGAAGCCTTCGATGGTTCAGGGGAAGCTGCCAGTGAGATCACATTATGTTAGGTGGCTTTCCCATGTCACCTTAACAGCACCGCTGGGTGCCAGGCCCTCCGGGCTGGTCTCTTTGGCCCACAGATCTACTCCCATCAAGTATGATGTCGCTGCTTCTCCTGGGGCTTGAAGCACGACTGTCCCTGGCCTCTGAAAGCAGGAGGTGGTGTGGTGTGTGACAGCCGTCCCCCCAGGACTCTCTGGTGTGCAGTAGGGAATGGCTCCTGCTTCATCCTCAGAACAAGCTCACACAGTAACCGGGTCCATTTCTTTTCCTCTTTTGTATTATAAAACCAAACCAAACCAAAACCTTCTTGAATAAGTAAGTCATTCACAAGATAAAACTGAGAAGGAATAAAGAGGTTTTCTTTTTTTTTTTTTAAAGATTTTATTTATTTGACAGAGATTACAAGTAGGCAGAGAGGCAGGCAGAGAGAGAGGGGGAAGCAGGCTCCCCGCTGAGCAGAGAGCCCGATGGGGGGCTCGATCCCAGGACCCTGAGATCATGACCTGAGCCGAAGGCAGAGGCTTAACCCACTGAGCCACCCAGGCGCCCCTAAGAGGTTTTCAATGAAGACCCATCCCCACTCATGTCCCCAGACCCCTGTGTCTCCTCCCTGATGACACTGATGGGCCCAGTCTGCTGGGTTTCTCCCAGAGATCGTGCGTGCATGGTTGGACTCCTTATAAGAGATGTATGCCCGTGAGTGTGTCTGCAAGCCAGTGCGCAGCACCTCGGTGTCCAGTTGGGGCTAGGGTCTCAGCCCCCTGCAGCTTCCCACTGTATTGAGACCCTGTGTTGCCAGGCAGGAGGCCTCGGCTGCAGGGGAAGGGCTGGTCTGGGTGCTGGCTGCTGCTTTGGCCAGTGGGGCCTGTCTCCCTGCTGCCCATGGAAATCCTGTGGAGGCAGCCTGGGCTTAAATCCCAGCGATCCCAACACTCCAGAGCCTCATTCCAATCTCATTTTCCTGCAGCACGAGATGGGAATAATGACAGCATTTGCCTCGAGGGGTCTGGGGAAGCTCAGGGTGCAGAAAGCTCTTACAAGGCCGCCTGGCCCCTAGTGAACACCAGCCCCAGCTGCCCCGCCCCCCTCTGGGGGCACTGCTGCACTTGTAGGCCCCCCACCCCCCTCGCACTGTTTGATGGCTCCGATGCGCTGGCCAAGCCGGGCCCTGGGGCCTAGTCATAGAGGAGGCATCCATTTGTCTTTCTTTCTCTTGGCAGGAGGGGGTGGTGGTGCAAATTGAATTTCAGCTTTTCAGCTTTATCCTTTGTAGTTTTCTGCACAATCCATCACAACATTTGTATGGCAGGTGACATGGTTTTTGTAGGAAAGGCCCGTGCTTTGGCCCACATGGATGGCTGAGGCCAGGCCTCAGGTCTGTTTCTCCTGTCCTGCATCTGGGCCCTCGGTCATCTCTCATTTGGACATGATTCCATACTGGCAGAAAACATTGCAGGGGTGATGCAGAGAACCAGCATACACTCAGAATCGCCAGTGGCTGGTTCGATCCCACCCCGACTGAAACACACACACACACACACACACACATTTTTTGGGAATCATCTGTGAGTAAGTTGTAGACATGCCCTTTTATCCCAAAGTATTCAGTGTGTGTTTCCTAAGAACAAGGACATTCTCTTACAGAAACCCCCTGTAACGATCAAACTCGGGAAATTCAGCGTGGCTACAATTGTGTTCTCTCCTCCACAGGCCACACACAATTTCATCGGCTGTCCCAGTAATGTCCTTGGGACTCTCTTCTCCCAATTCCAGGTCACCGCTGGGTTTAGTGGCCATGTCTCCTTAGCCTCCCTTTATCTTGGAACATTTCCTTGGCTGTTCTTGACCTTGATGTTTTGAAGAGTCTAGGCCAGTTTTGCTACGTAGAGTGTTGTTCAGTTTGGGGTGAGGCCCTCATTCCTGAAGGTTCACGCCATACCGCTTGCTTTACTTCGTGTCCTGTAACCCTTGGTTGTTCCGCATGACTTGTTGGTAATGAGCGAACTAAGGTATAGGGAGGTCAAGTGAATGGTCCATGGCCATGTTCCTAGGAAGTGGCAGGGCTGGGACTCGAATCCAAGGCTGTCTGATCTGCCTGCCCAGCAGCACAAGTGGAGACAGCACATTGACCCTGAGAATAACCCAGGGTGACTTAAGCATTTACTGCACCAGACATTGTACTTGGCGCTCTGCATACCCTGCATGCATCCTTGCCCCGTCCAGAAAGGTAACTGCTCTTAGGAGCCCTGATTTACGCATGATCAGAGAGGGTGAGTAGCCTGCCCAAGGTGCACAGCAGTTAGCGGGTAGGGACTGACCTGAGCAACCTGTGTCCTGAGCACACTCGTTGCCTCTGCATTCAGCCTGCTGGATCTCATAGCGTTGGGGGCAGTACTGACCATCCTTCCGTGATGTCCCTTGGGATCGCTGCTGGGCCAGGCCGGAGGCTTCCACCAGCTTTGCTGACCTTGTAGGAGAGGCACAGATGTACCTGAGTTTACGTCCTTCCCCCAGGCCTTCTCCAGAGGGAGCAAACATATCCCAAGCCTGGGGCCTGCTCTCAGGGGCTTCTTGGGGGACAGCTATCCTGTCCTCTGCTGCTACAGGTGCCATAGTCCACCTCCGTGGTCTATTTGCAGTGAACAGATGGCATTTTGATGATTTCAAAGTCAGGAATTCCCATGTAGTCACTCGTTTCACAGCCAGATCTCTCTCTTGCCAAGCGGCCCAGGGCCTGCACCAAGAAGGTAGCTGGTCCTGGCTGCCGTCAGTGTGCCCACTTGGCCCCACTGCCCATGCAGCATCCAGGTGGCATTCAAGGCCAGCTGCCCTGACAATGTGGCCACCATGTCCCCAGCAGAGCTGCTGATTAATTGTGTGCTGTATGCCACACTCTGTGCCCCTCACCTTCCTGTTGGAGACAGGAAGCTGATGCGTCCCCGCCTTCAGATTGTGTAGAGGACACCTGGGGACAGGACTCACTTGGAATACCACTGGCAGAGCAAGGGGGTCCCTAAGCACAACAGAAGAGGGCTCCTCTCTGGACCTCAGTCTGCTTTTCACCTCCGGGGCACCATGGGGTCCTGGGTCTGCCTGTCACAGGCACTCCAATCCCTTACTCATCTGAACACAGCATTGGGCCCCACCAGTGATCCCAGGCCACATCAGGGAAATCTTGTCAGCATCCTGAGAATGCCTGCGGCCCCCAGTTCACATGCAGCATAACTCCATGCACTGCAGAGCAGGTGGATGTCCTGTCTTTGGGACCGAGCATCAGGCGGGAGGTTCTGGAAGTAGCAGCCACCTCCCCCTTTAGGCCCAGGACCCAGGCACCTGCTACACATCGGGCCTCCCTCTGCACCCCAGCTCCCTCCTCTGCTGAAATTGATGAATTCCTGTACTAGACCAGTCTCCATCCCTGGCTCTCTCTGTGGGTGGGAAGTGACCCGAATGCCTGCCAGACCTAGTGTATCGAGGCAGGGCTGTGACCTTCCCACTCTGACCTCCCTGGCTGGCTCAGGACTCCTCCCCCCATCCCTCTGGCAGCGAGCACCTGGCTGGACGGGCTCCCGGGAGAAACTTGGAAGTTTTAGCTCCTCGTTTTCCATGGAACATTGCTCCGTGTGTGTGTGTGGCTTAAAACATTAATTAAAAACATTAATCAATTTGGCTGCCTTGGAAAGAGGTTCTTTTTCTGCAAGAGCTGATGTTGTGTGTTATTGCTGCCCCCCTTTCAAGGAAGAGGGAGTGAGCTCGCAGACCAGAGATGCAGCTGTAAGTTCCTCCTTAGCCGTGCTGACCTTCCGTCCCCACATCTGTAAAATGGGGATGAAGTTTACACAGGGACCTGACCTCCTCGGGTCACTGTAGGTGCTCAGTGTGGTCCTGTGAGGACATTCCTCAGCAAAGTGTTCTGTGAAGATGGTGCTTGTCGGTGGTGGTGTTGATTTGATTCAGTAAGGTGCTCTAGTACCTGACTGTTTGTAGAGCCCCTCTCACATGCTCTGTCTTGTCTAAAGCTGGTGGCACAGCTGGGAGACGGGTGAGTGTTGTAGTCCGCTGCATGGGTTCTGATGGGCTTTGTTTGTTCCCTCCACCCCGAGGGCCGACCCCTGCGCTGGATAAGTCATCGTACTGAGGTAGGAGGAGGGGGAGGCCTTTTCCCCCTCATTGGGAAGAGACCAAGAAGTTAAGTCCTGAGCGTTTGCTTAAGTGGTGTTTCTAATAGCTGATTATTCTGAGTTTTCACAACGTGGCAGGCTCAGTGCTGAGCTCTGCAAAGATCCTCAAGACTAAGAAAAAACCCTTAGGATGAGAAACTGAGGTTTGGAGGGTAACTTGCTCAGGCTCCATAAAAAGACTCTTATAGACCTGGAATGCCTATCCAGGCAGTCTAATAACCAGGAGCCGGGCTGCTGCCTTTTCCAGGCAATAAGGCGAATGCGTTTTTGACAGTAAGGCAAAAAAAAAAAGAAAGTGCCTGAGAAGTGTGGGAGGCCGCCCACAGCTGGAGCGTGGATGTGCCGAGGACGGCAGCCTTCTGAGCGCTCCGCCGGGCAAGGGACTTCCCAAGTGAGCCTCTTCTGCTGAGAACAGGGACAGGGCATGGGGTAGGGGGAGGCAGGCACTCCCCGGCCTGCAGAGCTGCTGTGGGTCCGTCCGTGACACCGACACGTCCAAGGGAGGCGCATGAGAACATGGGGGCTCAGAGAAGCTAATTGTGACCACATTCCCCTGGACGAGGGTGAAGGAATCGATGGTGGGGAAGACCGGCCACCTAGTCTCTGCTCTCAGCTGGGGATGACAGTCTTCCTCTAGCTGTTCCTACATTTGGGGGCAAATTCCCCTTCAGAACCTGTCAGTCTTACTGATGCTGAGTCCGTGTTTACCGAGCTACATCTTCTTGATGATCTGATGGCTGAGATGCTGGGGAAATTGAGGGGTGCGGGAGGAAGGTCTGGGCGGGGTAGAATCACCCCACTGTCAGCGGAATCTTTTTTTGTCTTTAAAGATTTTATTTATTTATTTGACAGACAGAGATCACAAGTAGGCAGAGAGGCAGGCAGAGAGAGACGGAGAAGCAGGCTCCCTGCTGAACAGAGAGCCCGATGCGGGGCTCCATCCCAGGACCCTGACATCATGACCTGAGCTGAAGGCAGAAGCTTTAACCCACTGAGCCACCCAAGCGCCCTGTCAGTGTAATCTTGTGGCTTTTTTTTTTTTTTTTCAGATTATATTCATCTATTTGAGAGAGAACACATGCACACATGCAGAGTTGTGGGGGGGGGGTGGAGGGAGAGGGAGAAGCAGACTCCCCGCCGAGCAGGGAACCCCTTTCAGGGCTCGATCCCAGGACCCTGGGATCATGACCTGAGCTGAAGGCAGATGCTTAATCAATTGAAGCACCCCGGGGCCCCTGAAGTGTGGCTTTCAGTCGTGCCAACTGCCCCTCAAAGGAGAGGAGTCTGTGTCTGCACCCACCCAGCCGAGTATTCGGCTCTGCTCCAGGTGTCTTGGGAGGTCCTTCCAGAGCTAGTAAGACCAGCAGTGGTCCCCTTGTCCCATTCTCCCTCACCCCCCATTTGGCCACCTCATGTAGCCATCTTGACGATCAGTTAGAATAAGAACTCCTGGTAAAGTGACACTTTTTGTTCCCTGAGTAATCCATGGTGTCCACTGGTCACAGGTTACCAGATGACAGGGTCCAGCTCAGATAAATCTTACAACCTAGTGAGTGTGATACCACCTCCATGGCTCATAGTGTTCCCACCATCTGTGGAATGGGCTGGACATCCAGGGACAGGACATTCTCAGAGGGAAGTTACCGGGTGTTTTTCTGTTCCCTCTACCTGGGGTTTCTGGACTTAGGTGTGTGGAATAGCTTTAGTGGGGACAGAAAACGAGATCGATGGGCAGGGTTATGGGAGGCAGGAAGACGTGCCTTCAGAAGGCAGGCCTGCCTTCTGGCCTGGCCTCTTACGTGACTTTGGAAACATGGAGCCATCAAAACTGGTCTCCCAGGATTAAATGACTTAACACAGGGCTTGGCCCATAGTAGTTGCTCAGTAAATGTCTGCTCTTCTGAAGCTCCTCCTTCAACATCTAGTCAGTATGCATTTTGTATTTTTCAAATGACTGGAACCTCTCATCAAATCTGTTCTGTGTCAGCCTTGATTCTAATACTTCTCTGTCCTTTTCTTGCCGGTTTACAGAATCCCATCATACCTTGGATTTTGGTGCTGTCAGTCTGAAAAGCAATCATACCTGTTTGGTACTCTAGAGGGAATGTCCTTCCCTGAACGAAAAAGCCGGGCCATTTGGGGATTTGGAGAATAAAGGTAAGCGATTTCTCCTCTTGAACAAAAACTAGCCTTTGGAATCAGTGATCTCCTGCAACACAAGTTGGGTTGTGGTTCTTGACTTCTTGGCCTGGTTTCCTGTGCTGATTTGAGAAGCCGGCTTCCCGTAACCTCACCCTGACACCTGGGACCTGGTTCTCGGCATTCGGTGGCCTCAGTGTCATGCTTTGGGAGCTCTCCCTCTGTGTCTAGCCGGGGATGGAGCCCACCCCCTCCTAGGTGGATACCCCGCACCTTTCCTTCTGGCCGAGGCAGGCAGATACTCCCCTGTCCTGCTGAGACGTATAGAGACTGCATCACTGGGAGAGATGAGTTGGTACATTGTGGGCAAAACACCTTTTGGGTATTTGAGGGGAGACAGAATCCCTGTCTCCCTCTCACCCCCTTGCATTGCACGCTCAGTCACACCAAGTCCGAGGCTGTCTGGGGTAAAGGAAGAGGTGAAAACCCAGGGTTTTGGGCAGACCTGGGTTTTCCTGGCTTTGCCACCTGCCTCACCGTGGGCGGGTCACTCAGCTGCTCCAAGCCTCAGTTCCCTCGTCTGCAAGATAGAGATCGCGTCAGCTCTGGCCTCAAGAGGATGTCGCGGGTATTGAATAAGATGGTGGAGATAGTTCATCAGGCTGCCTGACATGGAGAAGGAAATGCTCCAAAACAGGAGGGGTTTTTTGTTTTTCTTTTTGTTTTTTTTAAGATTTATTTATATATTTGAGACAGAGAGGGAGAGCAATAGTGGGAGGAGCGGAGGGAGAGGGAGAGAGGGAATCTCAAGCAGATTCCAATGCTGAGTGCAAAGCCCAGTGTGTGTGGCTCAGTCTCAGGACCCTGAGACCACGACCTGAAGTGAAACCAACAGTCCGAAGCTTAACCAACTGCACCACCCAGGCACCCCGGGGTTGTTGTTGTTATTGTTGTTTAAACTCATTAACTACACCATGTACAGTTCCTTTCGCACAGCGGGCTCTTTCCAAGTCCTCGGTCCGCTCTTCTCTCTGTGTCTCCGCTCCCACCAGGTTCCCCTTTCCTGAGCAGAGTGCCTGACTTCCTCCCGCGATCTAGGGCATGCCTCCCTCGGACCCTGTCGTGTCTCTCCCCCACCCACGCCCCCAGTGGCTCATGACCTTGTTTCGAGCAAAGGCCTGTCTTCCACATCCTCACACCCGCCCCGCCCCAACACCCACCTGATACTACTGTGGATGTTGTAAGAACAAAGGAATGAACAACTAAAAAGGAGGAAGGAGAAAGTAAGAGAGAGAACACCAAAAGAAGAAAGTTCTTAAAGACTTAGAGCAAAGAATGAGGTCAGTTGCAATTTTTTTTCTTTAAAAAATAAGGTGTTGAAAAGAATGAATCACAACGGAACATGGAACCACGGTTCAGGTGGGGACCCGTGAGAAGACAGGTGTGGCCGTCAGAGGGAGAGGGTAGCAGAGGACGGTGTTCATGCGCCTGTGTCTTTTCTCTTGTGTGTTAAATGTGTCTGAGTGCATTTGTATCTCTCCTCTCCTGTGCCCCCCGTGGTCCAGTGACCCACATGGTGTGAGCGTGAGGCCCCGCCCTCCACTCAAGGTGGGGGAGATTGACACGCACCTGGGGTTCCCTAGACTCTCCACAGGCAGGGCAGGGCAGGCCATGGGGGCTTTCTGGAGAGGGGGGAGGTGGCATATGAGTGAGACCTAGTAGGAGCCGAGCCGATTTGCAGTTGGGGTGCCTGTGCACCAGCATCCTTGTGCACCTGTGTCCCCACTGCCGTGTCAGGAGCTGATGGCCCACTTTGGGGTCAGAGCTCATCTACACTGAGTGGCACTGCCAGGCCACCTGGTCTGCTCTCCGGCACTCAGCCAGTCCCTTGCCGTTTGCTTCCGAAGCCCACACTCCGGATCCAGGTAGCCGACTTCAGAAGCAGGAGTATGGTGAAAGTGCCTCAGCCTCTTGTGGGATCACCCTTTCCCCCGGAGCACCTGGCATTAGGGCTGGAACAAGCTGCTCCCACTGGGAGTGCAGACAAGGGCCGATGGGAGTCTAGTCATCGGCGGGACGAGCTGCGAGCTGGGAGGACCATCTCTTGCTGCCGCGGCGGTGAACGTGAACGGTGTTGCCTTCATTCTGTGAATGGAAGAGCGGCCTGACCGATCTGTCTGGGGGTGACGGGAAAGGAGCGTCCCCAGAATTCAGCTGCTGGGAGTTGGCAGAGGGAGCAGGGCTGGGTGCTGAGCTTCCGAGGAGCAGCGTGGTGAACACCCGGGCAGGGCTGGTCTGTGCTGGGGCCTCCGAGAAAGGCATGTACGCTGTGCTGGTGCGTGTGGTTCTGGCCGCCCGAGGACACCGTCGTTCCCCCGGGGGCCTGTCTGCCCGCACCCCTGCCGTCTGTGAGCCCGGGTCCTGGAACAGAGGTACCAGTACGCCTGCATTCTGTCCCACCTCCCCCTCCTAGGCCCCCGGGGACCCTGGGCAGGTCCTTCACCCTCTCGAGGCTTCTTGTTTCTCAGTGGTAAAATGGACCAGTCCCCCCTCAGGCTGGTCTTAAGGAGCCCAAAGCTGGCCTGAAAGAATGCTCAGCCAAAGGGAGCCTTGTTGCTGGCTTCTCCACCTCCTTACCTGTCTAGCTTCTGACGGGTGATTCTCCCATCCCCACCCCTGCTTGGACATACAGACGGGCTTGCCTTCTTCCCTTTGACCCTCACCTTGCTGTTTTGGACTCTTCTCCTGGCACTGTTCCCCTGGGAGTGTCTCTCGGCTCCCGTGTGATCTTCTCAGGCTGCCCCCGGCCCTGACCTTTGGGGGAGAGGGCGTCCGCGAGCTCCTGCTTGCCGGCCTGTGCGTGGACAGGAGCCAGCCCTGGTCCGTGGCCACTGCTGTGTGGTCGCCTCCTGTGTTTGCCAGTCTGCAGCACTGAAAGAGCTCCCGGCCCACTCGGGACTCTGGGCTTGAAACAGAAAACATATTTTCACCCAAACACCTCTGCCATTAGCCCATTTGACTATTTACTCTAGTTCTTGTGGTTTCATGCTGAGGTTTTTGGCTCATTGCATTTGACCTGAAGTTTATTTTTAGTAGTGAAGACAGAGTTCAATTAATGTCAGAGTGTGAGGGCACATGCAGAAGAGGGATTCATAAGCCTGAAGGAGAACGCGCCCAATTTTGTTGTTTCTGCCCCTGCCTGCCGCGCCAGCAGACACCGAGCCTCCTCAGCTGTGCCCCCGTGGGCTCAGGTAGAGGCGGGCACAGTGCCCTCACCATCCCCAGAAAACAAAAGTGTTTCCGGGACTCTTTCGGGTGCACTGGGCCAGCAGCTGGCCACACAGATGGACAACCACTGCAGTTATCATTATGTGTGATCATTATTATAATTATTATTAGACTAAAGGCCAGACGTTGTCACTTTGGCTCTTGTTATGTCTCCAGTGGGCTTCATTGTCTCCAGAAGCAGCCTCCGACTTTCTGGAATACCGACTTCTTCCCCTGCACTGTCAATATTTTGAGAGAAGGCTCTGTCTGTGTCTCGTGCTCTCTCTAGTCCCGGCTTTTGGCCTCATGACAGGCACACAGGACGTGCTTGGGAGATTTTTTTCTTGGACTGGCTGAGTTTGGGCTAGAAAGTTGGAAGCAAGGCAGAGAGTCCTCCTCTTTCAAGGGCTCCCCAGTGTGCTTTGGGAAGCAACCTAAGCACGGTCCTCTGCTTTAGGACTCCCCATTTATGAAGGCCTCCCTCATCCTTTCTCCTGCCTCTCCGTGCACGAGTCTGGACCGAGAGCCTACAGCATCCCACTCGGTGGGCATCCTCAGGAAAGGAGGGAAGAGCCACCATTCCTGCTCCGACGGCAATCTGGAAATGGAGACTGGCTTTGTGGATCCCTGATGTCGTGGACTACATGTTTGCGCCTTCCCAAAATTCATGTGTTGAAACCCTACCCAGAACACCATGGTCTTAGGAGGCAGGGCCTCTGGGAGGTGATGAGGTCATGAGGGTGGAGCCCTCGGCCCCGGGATTAATGTTTTCAGAAAAGGGACAGGAGAGAGTCACTTCTCTCTGCTCTCTGCCGTGAGAGGGTGAAACCAGACGACTGAAATCTGCCAGCACCTAGGTTGTGGACGTCCATCCTCCAGGACTGTGAGAGATGAATGTCTGTCATTTAAGCCACCCCATGGGTGGCATCTTGTGATGGTGGGCTGAGCAGACTGGGATGAATGACCTGGAGACTCAGAGAGATGGTGCCGGTAATGGACTAAATGTTCGTGTGCCCCCACCTCACCCAGATTCACAGCCTGAAACCGTCTCTCCCAGTCTGGCTATATTTGAGTAAAGGGAATAAGCTTAAATAAGGCCAGAAGGGCAGGAAGGATGCGCTCCCCATGTCACAAGGAGCTGCACTGGGTCAGCCCATCTTAGTGTGTCTCTTGGTACCTCTCACCCCAGATGCCCCTGATTCCTTCCAGGTCGCTTCCCAGCTTGGGCACCACATTCTCTCCAGTTAGAAACCCTTCCTTTCCCGCTCCTCTGGGATCCACGTTTGTCTGGGTGGCTGGCTCCGAGGTTCGTAATGAGCAAAATGACAGCCCCACGTGGCACACAGCAGTCTCGTGGCCTGGTTCCTCTGGTTGCTCCAGAAGCCCCGCACTGCTGCCTTCTGGGTCCCCATTGTCACTCTGAGGAATGACCAGCTTGCTGGAATTCACATTCTTCTGCTCCAAGCCATTTTCTCTCCCGTTTTGTCACTCTGGCAGAGCGAGTTGTGGTGGGTGCCTTTGGGAAGAAAACACCCATCAGTGGGATGGATGCAAGCTGGCCTGTGAGGTTGTTGTTGTTGTTCGTGTTGTTTTAATATCCCTGCAAAAACAAAACTTTTTTTAAAATGAGGGAATTGACCCCTTTCAGCATCGTACAGTGTTTGGCCTCAAGGTCTCATGGCCATTTTTGTGCTGCTGTGGACCAGAGGCACCCTGGCTTTGTGCCTGTGGGAAATCAGATGGGGGAGGGACCTTTAAAAAGGTTGGATAAAAAGTTTCATAAAAATAAAAGTAAGAGGAAAAAAAAAAAAGAAAAACCAATTTAAATGCCATCCTCTCTGAGCTTGCCTCTTTCCTGAGTGTCAGCCCCTGCCCTTGCTGGGATGGGAGGGAATTGTGCCCGGGACTGGCCTCAGCTGGAGAGGTGGAGCAGAAGGGACCCAGGAAGGGGACCTGAACCCCGGTCTCTGCTTTGCCACCCGCCAGCCCTGTGCTAGGAGGAAGGGTCTTGGTGCTTCTGAGCCTCAGTTTCCTCCCTGTCCAGTGAGCTGCTCTGCGCACCAAATGACATTGTAGTCTGACTCTTCTAAGACACCTGAGATGTTCCGCCAGTGGTTGAGATGATGGCCATTTGCTTTGGGTTTTCGAACCTGACTGTACCTAGTGATGATGGAAGGGAGCATCAGACAGTCATCAGAGGAGCAGACATCGAAGCATATTTTCCGGGAGTCATGATTTTTACCTGGACCCCCTATGCTTCCACTATCCCGTGCATATCCTACACACATATTTTTAAACGAACTTTACTTTAGAACAGATTTCTGTTTTACCAGGAAATTGTGACAGTCCTTCTGAAGGGTCCCACATATCTCACACCGTTTTCCCTACTATGAACATCTTATGTTAGTGTGGCACATTCGTTATAATGAATGACTGATATTGATTTGCTATTATTAACTGCAGTTTATACTTATTATTATGATTTTTTAGATTTCTCTACTTTTCCCCTGATACTCCTTTTATTGCCCAAGGATCCCATCCCCTCTACTACATCTAGTCACTATGTTTCTTTAGGTTCCTCTTGGCTCTGACAGTTTCTCAGACTTCCTTTGTTGCTGATGGCCAGTAGGTCAGGTGCCTTGTAGATTATCCCTCAGTTAGGATTTGTCTGATGTTTTACCCAGCAGTAGACTGGGATGATGGCTTTGGGAAGGAAGACCCCAGGGGCAAAGGGCTATTTCACCACACCATATCAAGCAATATACTGTCACCTGAGTAATCACTGTTAATGTTAACCTTGACCACCTGGCTATGGTGCCATTCATCAGATTTCTCCATTGTACTCTACTCTCTCTGCCCCACTTTCTCCTCTGTGCTTAGTCAGATGTCTCTGTGTACAACCCACACTTAGGGAGTGGGAGACTGTGCCCCCTTGGTGGTGGAGGAGTTACACACTATGTGGAATTCTTCTCCATGGGCGATTTCTCCTCCACGCCATCCATATATACGTGTATAGGTATCTGTATCTGTTTCTATATCTGTATCTCAATATGGAGTCAAGGATATTGATTATATACTTTGGATTAAAATCCAGTATGACTTTCTTTATTTGCACATGTTTTTCTAGCTTTGGCCATTGGGAGCTCTTTCTGTGGGCTCCTCTGTCCTTTGACATACCATTATTTCGACATACCTTCCATTATTATAGGAGTTTTTGTTTGCTTGCTTTCTTGTTTGCTGGTTTTTGAGTGTTTCCTTACTTTCTGGCACTACTTATATATTTCCTGTCCCAGACCTAGAATCAGCCATTTTCTCAAGGAGCCCAGTTTGTTGTATCAGCAAGTGGTATTAGAAACCAAGATGTGGGTATGAGATGTGCTCACAGCTACTGGGATGTCACTGTTCCTAGGCCTTCCCAATGACAGTGATGAAATACATGTGTATATACTAACCCACATCCAACCACATGTGTATACTAACTCACATCCGACCACACACATATACTAACCCACATCCAACTACATGCATATACTAACCCACATACAACCACCCTCATATACTAACCCACATGCAGCCACGTGTGTATACTAACCTGCGTATACCCACACGTGCATACTAACCCATACACAGCCACATGTGTATACTAACCCGTGTATACCTACCCACACACATATATTAACCCACATCCAACCCCACACATATACTAACCCGCGTCCAGCAGCACATGTATACTAACCTGCGTATACCCACACACATATAAATATTTGCATAGGTATCGGTCCGAATCTATTTAAGCTAACCATGAATTCCACTGATGCCCCAGCTGTAGTCCATTACTGCATCATATACTATTGAACAGACTTGTTTTTTCTAGCCACATTGATTGGCAGGAGGTGGTGATGAATGGTGAGGTCCAAAAGTCCACATGGGCAGAGAGCCGTGGGCTGAGAACACTGGACTTTTCCCTGTGGGCAGTGTGGTCTCATGCACAGAAGCGACAATGATCTGGACACATGCAACAGAGATTCAGAGACGTGTCCTGCCCAGAGTGCGTGCAGACCAGGGTGCCATCACGTGCACATCGACCTTTGCTCATTTCTCCCTGGGCCCGTGTGCCCTTCGTGGCCCCTTGGCCTTCCTGTCCTCCTGCAGGAAGCCTTCCCCATGTCAGCCCTGCTTCATGCCCTCTCTGCCCACACTCCGGAGCCCATTGGCCTTACCACATCAGAGTGTGCCCACCACCCCCCCTTTTAAACTGAATATTTGTCTGCTTCTCTTAAGTAGACCAAACCCATGAGTAAAGTGCTGTGTCACCTCATCAGGGACTCACACAGCCCCCCCAAACCAGGAGAGGGTTCGCCCATTTGGTTCCTGAGGTTGTCGGGAAAATAAAGCAGCGGACAAGACACATGCCCGGCTTTCTTAGAATTTGCCACACACTGCAGGGGACTGAGGGCGTTCACATACAGTGTGGGCTGCCCTCCCTGCTTCCCTTTCCTGCCAGCTGTCTCAAACTCATGTGCCTCCAGGGCCAGGCAGGCGATGGGAGTCAGTGCTGTGGGCCTGCTGGGCAGGTGGCAGGGCTTGCTGGGGAACTGGACAGCACACAGGGCCTGGCTGCCCAGCTGCCCTGCTCAGGTCATTGTCCTGCCGGGTTGCCCGGGGTCTGTGCCTGACTGCTTATTTGTAAAACTTTTGACTCTTGCTCCTGTGCATGCCCACTGTCAAGGGAGCAGCGGCCAGCCCATGGCCCATCATGGCCAGATCTGATGGCTCCAGGGGGACCTTAAGCCCCTGCTATTTGCCGCTGTTCCTGACGTGGTGACGGCGGCAGCACTTGGTCCTGAGAGCAACAGTGGTGTCCGGTGGGCACGGGTTCCTTTTGGTTCCACACTTTGGGAAGCAGCTTCACTGGCTGTTCTCAGAGATGACACCCACAGCCGAGACCCCGCCAGAGCCCGCCGGACTTCTCATCATCGCACTCTTGCATCCCACCCCCCAAGGGAATGTACTGCTCTATGCAGCCACTGCTTCCCCGATGCCTCAGGCTCCCCCTTTGGCCTTTTCAGTAAATGGCTGTTTAATCTGAAATTCTGCCTCTTGAAACTACAGATAGTCTTCCTCTTCCTGGTCGAACCCTGATTAATGCATAAGGTATATTTTTGTATTTCCCACTCCTGTCCCCTTTGCTCAACTGAGCTCGGAGCACGTTTCCAAACTTGTGACTTCGAGGCTCAGAGTGGGCCGCCCCACCGCCCACCTGCGTCCTCCGTGCCCGGAAGGCCTACCGCTGACACTCACTGGTGGCCGTCTTCACCTCCTCCTGCTGCCACCCACGACCAGGGGCACTCCCGGGGGGCTCGCCGGCAGCCCGTCTCCACAGCCTGCTGAGCGGGGTGGGTGATGCTTCGGGTTTTCCGCTGTAAGCACCGGTCCCCAGGGTGTGCTGGGCTTCTCTGTGTCTGCAGGGGCGTGTGCCTGTGCGGGGTGCAAACAGCCCCGTGGAAATAGACCAGGGCAGGGCTGACGGGGAAGTGAGGCTGGCCTGGGGAGAAGACGTGGGCCGGGGCTTCTCGGGGGGTTTCCTCTGGGCCGTGACCCCACTGAAGGCCGCCTCTGGCATGCTTCCTGTGGCCCTTCATACTCCCCATGGCCACTCACCGAGGAGTGTCTCCTTGACGCCGAAACGACTCTCGCGTGTGATTTGCCCCTTGTCGCGGTACCCTGGTCTGAATTCACCGTCCTCATGGGGCACGGTGGCAGTCCTTTTGTTGATCCACAGCCGAACCTGTGTGTTTCTTCAGGGGCGGTGCATGCGATTATAAATCACGATGTTCCTCAGTAATGCTCATTGAGTATGATCACGCTGGTGGTGAACCATAGCAAAAACTGGCCTTTGTACGTGCATTCCACTTTCCCCACAGGGCTTCACACTTACCTTGCCGATTCAGAGCATTCCAGGATGGGCTGTTGGATTTATTGGCAGTGGTGTCAGTCTGCCGGCACTGCTGTGACAAATGACCACCAGCTAGGTGGTTGAAAACAACAGACATTTATTCTCTCTCAGTTCTTGGAGTCGGAAGCCTGAAATCAAGGTGTCGGCGGGACCATGTTCCCTCTGAAGATTCTAGGGAAAAGTCCTTTCTCTTCTCTGAGCTCCTGGTGGCATCTGGTGGTCCTTGGCCTTTGTTGGCTTGTGGCTGCAGCTCTCCTGTCTCTGCCTTAGCCTCACGTGGGCTTCTTTCTGATATGGCTGTATTCAGATTTCCCTTTTCTTGTAAGGATTAGGTCCACCCTAATCCAGGGTGGCTTCATTTCACTTGACTACTTCTACAAAGACCCCATTATCAAGTAAGCCCACATTCACAGGGACTGGAGAGGTAGGACTGTAACATATCTTTCCAGAGACACAGTTCAACCCGAAACAGGGCATACGAAGAAAAGGTTACATCTCCTGTTTTTATTTTATTCCCTTCCTAGAAAATGGCTTCATTTGTGTATGTTTTATCATAATACAGGCATTTATGTGTACAAATGATGAATACTTAAGCAGAATTTGGGGGCTGTGCTCAAACACGAGTTATGAGGACATACTCCAAGAACACAGAAATCAGGCCACTGGTCTGATATATGGACCAGCCAAGTCACAGTCTTCTTGGATGGCCATAACAAAATACTATAGAATGGGTGGCTTAAACAGCAGGGAGTTTATTTTCTCGTGGTTCTGACACTGAGGAGTCCAAGATCAAGGTGCAGCTGATTCATTTTCTGGTGAAGAGTCGGTTCCTGGCGTGCAGATGGGCACCTTCTTGCTTCCTTACATAGAGAGAGAGAGAGAGAGCGAGCACACAGCCTCTATGCTGCCCCTTCATATAAGTATACTAGTCCTCTTGGATCCGGCTCTGGCTTTATGGCCTCATTTATCCCTCGTTACCCCCATAAAGGCCCTGTCTCCAAATACGGTCACATTGGGGATTAGGACTTCAACATATGCATTTCTGGGGAGACAGTCCACAGCATGTCACATCTTCTGGATTTTATTATACAGTCCAGTGCCCTTGGGTCTTGTGAATTACACCAAAAACCTGGAGCCTGGTTAGGCCCCGACTTGATTTCCAGCTATATCTGGTTTTTATCCCAGCATTTTTATCACTTTGTATTTTATTTTGTTTTATCATCAGTGCTTGGGTGCCTTGGGCAAGTTAACCACCCTCTCTGAGCCTCCTTTTCCAAATAACAGATGCCTTTGTCATTCTTCATGTCCACATGGAGATAATGCCTGCCTAGGGGGCTGTTAGGAAAGGGTAAGTGCCATCACTAAGTAGGTGCTTAGTAGCTGCAGGCCGTCTTCCCTTCTGCCCACCTGCCCCCTGCCCCTGCCCTGCCCTGCAGCGATGGCTCCTTCACCCCTGCTCCAGTGAGGCGGGGGGGCTGTGGGGGGCTCACTGTGGGTGCCACCCTCCTTGAGGCCTCCCGGGCCCGGTCTTTCTCAGCCTTATGATTTATTATCCAGCCGTGTGTCTTGTCTCACCATCACTAATGTCATTGTCGGGTATTGAACTATCATTTGGATTTTTATTCATGGATTTGTCTTGCTCCAGACCAGCTCGTAAAGCAGGGCTGTGGAGTCCAGCCAGCTTATATATAGTAGGTGATCATGACTGAGAATTTATTGGGTTGGTCATTTGGAGAGAGGAGGGCTTTGTCCCCCATGGCCAGTGCTTCCCCTTTCTCACCCTTTCTTCATCTCAGAGGAGGCGGGAGGCAGCAGGAACAAGTTCTGCTTCTCCCCTCCTTGCCCTCTGCCCAGGGCACAGTCAGGAGGAAGCAACGTCTTCCTAGTCATAGGTAAGAGCCCGGCAGGACCGTCACAGGTCACATAAACTGGTGGGAGTCCTCAGCCCGTCCCTTACTGCTGGCAAGGACTTTGGCGAAATCCCAGTCTTTCCTTTTTGCAAAATGAAGCTCATCATGACACTGGCCTCGTCAGGTGGGTGTGGAGAGGAAATGAGTGACTGCCTGTGGGCCCTCAGCCCCATAATAGTCCAGGCCAGGAGAACCACTGCTCTCCAGATGACCTGTGACTTAGGCTTCCAGATTCCAGCTGTCTCTCTCTTCCACGCACTGTTTGACTCTGGCCGGGTTACTTCCTCTCACTGAGTGTCTGTTCTCTGTTACCTGTAAAGGGAGTGTTGCTCTTCTCACTGTTATGAAATGTCCACAGAGTGACATAAAGCGGGTTATAAAACACAACACAAAGGTTGGGAGTCACCATGAGCAGGTTTGATTGGGAAACTTCGTTACTACATCGGTATTGTTTGAGACTTGTTATTGTAAAGTCTGGAGCTGAGGCCCGGTGGGGTTTGGTACAGATTAAAGCTCTTGAGTCCTTCCCAAGTAGCACATGAGTGGGGCATCCTGCAGCTATGGGAGAGCCCCTCTCCCTTGTACATGTGCGTGGCCTGGAGTCCTGCCCTTGTGAACCCTCTGGAAATCCCTCCGTGGCCAGATGCACCCGTGCTCCCCGTTCTGCTGGCTCCTGCTCCCGGCATCTTACCCCCGCGTTGGCGTGCCAGAGCCGGTTTCCTTAGCTCCTGCATCAGGTGTTCTGCAAGTTGTAGCGATGAACGTTGGCAAGAGAAAGTGGGTGCTCTCCAGCTGTGCTGGGGGCCAGGGTGGTGATGAATCAGACCAGCTTTGTTGAAGGAAGTTTTGGCAGCACCTCTTAAAGTGTTGAGTGGGTGCACTTCTGATGAGTCGGTCCTGGAGGAACAGTAGAACAAGTTGCAAAAGATTCTCCTGTGACAGCATTGATAAAATGGCAGAACGTGGAAGATAGCCTCACTGCTAGACGGTGCCCTGCTCAGCAGCCACCAAGAAGAGTGAGCTGTTGTGTCCTCCTCAGTGCATCCGATCAGGAGGTACATGGTGCTGATTTGTCCCATCCCTGAGAATATTGACCTTGATCACTCAATGAAGGTCAACCTGGTGTCTGGCCGGTGTCTACCCTGTAAAGTCACTATTTTTTCTCTCTATTATTAAGAAGTATCTTATTGGGAGATACTTTAAAACTATGTAAATAGTGGGTTTCTCATTTTACTTTTACCTGACTAATTTTAGCACCCATCATTGATTATTTGCCTGAAACTGTTCAACTGTTGGTGCTTGCTTCACAGTCGTCTGTCTCATTATTTCTGTATTTATCACTTGGGATTTTAATGTACAGAAGAGCTTTCCTTTCTTTTCTACTCAAAAAAATTAGTCATTTTGGTAGGAACTCATGCATTTTTATGATAGTGGTTACTATTGGTAACAACAATTACTGTTTTGCTCAGTTTTTTCTAGATCTGGCCATTGGGGTGTCCTTCATGTTGAGCTCTGTGTCCTTTGGACATCGTCTTTTGAGCATTGCCTTACTTCTTGGCACTGCAATATGTTCCAGTCTCATCTTGTCCGTCCCTCCCCCAGCCCTGGAGTCAGCCACTGCTTCAGTGGGAATTCTTGCCAGAAGCCCATATGCTGAAATTAGTAATGAGGAAATTGCCAACAGAACCAAACTGAGGGACATTTCTACAAAATAACTGCTCAGTACTCTTCAAAAATGAAAGACACAATAAGACTAAGGAATGATTACTGGTTGAAGGAGACTAAGGGTCATATCAGGTAAATGCCATATGTGACTTGGGACTAGATTCTGGGTTGGAAAAGACACTATTGGTAAAATTGGAATAAAGTCTCTGGATTAAGCGATTAATGTTAATTCCTTGATAAAACCTGTTAATTGTACTGCACAAGACATCTGTACTGAGAAGTTTCAAGGCTGTGGGAATTCACTGTATTTCTAAACTCTCTTTGGAAGTGTGGAACTATTTTGCAATGAAAAGTTAAAAAAAGAGGTGCCTGGGTGGCTCAGTGGGTTAAAGCCTCTGCCTTCAGCTCAGGTCGTGATCCCGGGGTCTTGGGATTGAACCCCGCATCGCATCGGGCTCTCTGCTCAGCAGGGAGCCTGCTTCCCCCTCTCTCTGCCTGACTCACTACCTACTTGTGATCTCTCTCTGTCAAATAAATAAATACAATCTTTAAAATAAATAAATAAATAAAAAATATTTTTAAAAGTTAAAAGGACATTTAAGTACAAATAAGATAAATTTATATATACTAATATGGATAGGTGTCCGAAATCAATTGAAGAATAGTCGTTGTACTTTTTGCATAGAGCTGGCCCGCTTTTGTAAGGACTATAACATATCTGACAGAACAAGACAGAACAATAGAGGACACACACATGTTCTGTAACACATTTTTATCAGCACATGGGAGAAGTTCTGAGAAGGGTCTGTACTTCTTGTTAACAGACATTTCTGGGAAATGTGATTGGAAGTTGTGAGAAAGCAGGAGTTTTGAGTCTGACTTCTTCTTCTTCTTCTTCTTTTTTTTTTTTTTTTAAAAAGAGCATGTCTTACGCCTAGAATGGAAAAGTTGTGAGCACATGGGTTGTGTGTGGATGTGCTTCTGTACACGTGTGTTTAGTTCTGATGACCCCCATCCAGCTCAGTCTCAGTGGCAGGTCCCTGCACACAAGCAGTGCCGAGCAAAAGGTCTGCCCACTGAACACTCACCCACTTTTCCATCCACTCTCTGCCTTCCTCCATCTGATCCTTAACATATCCGTTGGCAGGAGATGCATTTGGGTGGGGGCACCTGCAGCCCATGCTGCTTAATCATGAAACCAGCTGACTCATCTTACCTCTATCCAAGGAAGCTGTTCACCCTTGAAAACTTGAGAGGAGGGGCGCCTGGGTGGCTCAGTGGGTTAAGCCGCTGCCTTCGGCTCAGGTCATGATCTCAGGGTCCTGGGATCGAGTCCCGCATCGGGCTCTCTGCTCAGCGGGGAGCCTGCCTCTCTGCCTGCCTCTCTGCCTACTTGTGATCTCTCTCTGTCAAATAAATAAATGGAATCTTTTAAAAAAAAAAAAAAAAAAGAAAACTTGAGGGGAGAATTTGATGCCTGAGTGCATATTCTTCCGGTCTTCCCAGAGGAGTATAAATTAGAAATTTGCCAAGTGACAGTCATCATATTTGCTCCTTGACATAGTAATGATTAGTTAAGTGGTGCTTGGTATCTTTAAACCCAATTAATTAGTGAACTGTGATCAGTTCCTCCCAGGGACTTTTAATAATCACTCCTAGGCTTTTGTGGTTTATGTAAAATTTCATTTACTTGGATTTATGTTTATGTATAGGTTAGTTTTCCCATTTTAGAGCCAATGCTTCTTGGTTCAAGAAGGAAGAAGCAAGAACAAAAGTAACATCTCTTGAAGCTCTACCCTGTGCTCTGAGCTAATACAAGTTAACTAATGTCATCTCCCCACTGCTAGGTCACATTGTTCCAATTTATCAATGAGGAAACTGATGCAAAAGGTGTGCCTGCAGGCTCTGGTGGGTTCACTGGATTAGCTCCTGCAGGAACTGTCCCTTGCCCCTTGCCTGTCCCTTACTCCTTCGGGGTCATTGTCCAGAATGGTTTCTCTTTGCTTCCTTCTGCACACTGGGCTGCCCCATGACTTCCCATAGCTCCTAAATGCTGGCCCCACTCTCGTGTTTTAGGTGGTTTGCCTTGTTCTGGCATGTTGTTTCCGTGGATGGTTTTCTTGGTAATTATTATTATAATGATGAAAATAGTCAAAATAGAATCTGTGTCTTTATCCAGCCTTCACTGTGCTGGACAAAATGTCAGGCACTCCCAGGCTTTATGGTGGCAGCCATCCAATGAGGTTTAGGATCTCCTGGTGGGATGGGGGCCTGAAATCCACAGGTTTGTCTAGGAGCAAGAAGCTAAGTTCCCTCTGTGTGTTCTTTTCATTTCAGCATGCACTTAGATAGTTAAACTCTTGCACTAGGTTTTTGCAAGCAAGTGAACACTGCCAAATTATTTCTCCCACAGCATTATAGCTGCATCTTCCCAGACACTATAAGTATATGGTTGAACTCATATTCATACATCACCACTTTATCAGTGACATAAGCTAATAATGAAGTATCCCAATATTAAATTGCACAGCTGAAAAGCATATAAAATATTAGATGTCTGCTTACTTCATTAGTAGAAACAATTTTGGTTTGTTTTTCAACCAAAGGCTATGGAAAAGAAGGGGAAAAGTTCAGTCTTTCAACAAAAAGAATCATCATCTTTTGGTAAGTATGGTAAAAGAAATGACAAAATTTTAAGAAATTCTATGATCAGAAATTGTTTTAGCTATAATAAAACCATCACATAACAAAGCATCTCAGTCTTTTAAAACATTTGCTACATTGAAGTGCCTATTCTATAAGTTCTGGGTAAGACACAGGTACCATTATATTAAAAATTCTTAATAGTCCCCCCCCCCCTTTTTTAAAGATTTTATTTATTTATTTGTCAGAGTGAGAGAGAGCACAAGCAGGCAGAGCAGCTGGCAGAGGCAGAGAGAGGAGCAGGCTCCCTGCCGAAGAAGGAGCCAGATGCGGGACTCCATCTCAGGACTCTGAGATCATGACCAGAGCCGAAGGCAGTGGCTTAACTGACTGAGCCACCCAGGTGTCCCTGATTGTTTTTCTTAGATCTTTCCTGTCACATTGCACCCAAAGGGCAAACATTAATTGAACTCTGAGACTTTTTTGTCTGAAGAGCTTTGTGATATTTTCAAAATAGATTGTGTGTGTGTGTGTGTGTGTGTGTATACAGTTCTTTCTCAACTTAGAGTGGGGTTATATCCACACAAAACTATCATTAAGTTGAAATACCGTAAGTCAAAAATGCCTGTACTACACCTAACCTCCCTACTGAGTATCATAGTCTAGTTTAGCCTACCTTAAACATGCTCAGAACACTTAACATTGGCCCCTAATTGGGTAAAGTCATCTAATGGAGAGGCTGTTTGATAAAGTGTGGACTATCTCATGTAATCTATTGACGACTCTACTGAAAGTGACAAGCAGAATTGTTGTCATTGTATCAGCTGTTGACCCTTGTGATTGCTAGCTGACTTGGAGCTGGGGCTGCTGCCCAGCACCACAAAAGAGGCTCATACCGGATGTCCCCAGCCTGGGAAAAGATCCAAATGCAAAATTCCAAGTATGCTTTCTACCCTGTGTGCATATTGCTTTCATACCATCATAACATCAAGAAATCGTAAGTCAAACCATCTTGAGCTGGACACTGCTTATACATGTACATGTATTTTGAACAGTACATTTTAAAAAATCGAACACTTGGCAGATCTGACAAAAGCAATGGTTGTGCCCATCCTGATGCATTGTGTGTGGATGTGGGCAGTGTAAACATAGACGTGCAGGCAAATGTCTTCAGTGTTTGAAATGACCAAGGGGAAGCCGGACTGTAGTATTCCAGTTCTATGTGAACTAAAAATATGCATTATTTTAGTAAAAAACATTTTAATATTCTACTAAATTAATGTTAGGATAAATATCAGTATACAATGTTTTAGTATAAAACTGTGCTAGACCTAAAAACAAGTGTCATTTTGGGTATTTTGGCGCCCAGTCCTTCTAAATCTCTTGTCAATAAGATTCTGGCATGGGAAGTAGAGTTGAGTAAGAACTGTCACTCAGTAAGGCATGACTTAGGAAAGTCAACTGAAAAGGGAAATGTGCTTCCAAGGCTGGACAGTAAGAATCTCTCCCTAAACGTTGGGGAAGATTGACAGGAACCCAGAAGGAGAAGTTACACTTCGTTCAAGCTGGTGCCCTGTAACTGCTTTTTGGACTCCGGTGGAAGCTTCTTCGGACATCTAGCCCATCAGGAATCAACACTGCTGATGCCTCAAACTGTGTCCTTTCTCAGTTCCCACTTCAAGTAGCTTAAGGCCACCCCGGTTTACTGAATGCAACAGTTGTCTCAGTGACCTTCGCTCAGTGACCTTGTTGCCTTGGTCTTGTCAGCTGTGGGCGGGTTTTCCTCCTCCATGACACTTGCATGAAGGCCAGGGTAGGAGTCACCAGCCCTCCCCCAAGACCTGTCGCACAGCAGGCAGCGACATAGCTGCCAGCTTCTTCACCCAATTCCAGTTTTCCAGGAGTGAACCTGTCATCAAGACCTGGGATTTGGTGGTGGTGGTCATCAGAAGGCCAGTCCAGTCCTATTGTGCTCTGTCTGCACCAGAACAGCGTCACAGTGGCTTCGAGGGCTCCGCTCTCTGGGACTCCTGGGGCCCTTGGCTCTCCTTAATAGTCAGGGAGTGATCCTCTGGCATTTGGGAAGGCACATGACCATCCTTGAGTAAGTACCAATTAATTACCCCTGATGATAAAGTCTGACTTTGGAGAGGTCTGAGTTTTCACTCATTATTTGATGAGTTGTGTCGTTAAGCATGTCTTCGGGGTACGACCCCATCCCACCTGGAAGGATCGCACGCCTGTCTGAGAACACAAAATTCTGTTCTCTCGGGGCTGCTGGCTTGTCTGCTCTGCTCCTGGCTATGTCTGCAGCCTGTAGCAGGGATCCTGGTAAGTGAGAGAAGGTGCTCAGTCAGTAGTGAATGAGTGAGAGCCTCCTGATCTCAATGCAGGGCTCACCGCCTCTATAGTAGAAGCTAGTCAAAGGGCAGGACGATGTTTTCTTCTTGCTGTGACCTCTTGTTCTCTCTTGTGAACTTCCTATCCCCGGCTTCTGGCCCATTCTTTCTCATGGTACAAGGACCGCTTGTGTACAGGTGGAGACCCCCTTTAGACCAGTAGTGTCCCGAGGGCGGGTAATTCTTATTTGTTTTCTCCACATATATAACTAATGCTTCATAGGCATTGTGGGTGCTACTGAGCAGGAACCTCTTCTGAGCAAGAGAACCTTCTGGGGGGTTGTGTTGTGGCTGAACTGTGTCCCCCCAAATTCATGTGATGAAGCCCTAGCCTGCAAGGTGATGGTATTTGGAGATGGGCTTTTGGGGAGGTGATTGGGTTTAGAGGGAGTCATGAGAATGGGGCGCCATGATGGGATTAGTGTCCTGTCTAAGGAGAGATATCAGAGAGCTTGAGCTCTCTCTCCCCGTTGCTGATAGGAGGACATGGCAGGAAGGTAGCCATGTGCAACCCAAAGAGAGCCCTTAGAAGAACCTATGCCTGTCAATACCTTGATCTAAGACTTCTGTTTCCAGAACTACAAGAAAAGAAATTTCTGTTGGTGAAGCCACCCAGTCTCTAGTTGTTTGTTGTGGCAGCCTGAGCTGACGGAGACAGGGGACTCGCACTGCCCCAGCTTCCCACAGAGAAAACTGGAGGGGAGTTGGGAGGGTAGAGGTGAATGCTCATGATGATTGTCTCCAATGAGAAATGCAGGAAGGATGACGATACCTCCAATGTGTCTTACGTGGCCCCAAAGATCAGAACCAAGATAGAGAAGTGGAGAGAACAGGCAGACATCTAAATGGAGGAAAAGGAAATGGAGACCTGGGTGGACTGAGTGGTCTCAGACAGCAGTCACAGTCTCTTTGCTGGCAAGATCCAAATAGAGGCCACACTGCACTGAGAGGGAATAGGATGGGAGGAATTCGAGCATTGCACTGAATGCTACCCTGTAAGGTCCCTGTAGACCCGGAAGCCCATGAGCCCACGGTTAACCATTATACACAGAAACAACAGCCTCTCCTTTGTAGAGCAGATTACAATGTCCAAAGCATGTTCACAAGTATTACATCATTTGATTCATCCAACAACCTTGTGGTGGGTGCCCGGTACAAGCTGGATGACTGAGGGAAGGAGTAGACAGATGTGCCATTGCTGTGCTGTGGGCCACAGAAGAAGAAACTGTGCACAGAGTGGTTTCTTGACTTCATAATAAAGGCCAAGCCAGGCTTGAACCCAGATCTCTGCTCTACCCACCACTCAACCCGACTTCCTCCAAGTTGGCCGTGGTAACACTTTCTCTTTAGGTAGTGTTTTTCTGGTTTTGTTTGTTTTTTTCATCTTAGTGAGTTCGTCAGCATCCATAGGCCCTTCCGTCCTCACAACACGCTTATTCTCATTCTGCAGATGAGAAAACATGCTCCGAGAGTCGCATGACTTTTGCAAGGTGTCCGGCTCCTCCATGGTAGAGCACTGGGTTTGCATGTGGTGGGCAGCCTCCCCAAGCAGCTGTGAGCCTCCCACCTTGGCAGGGCTGAGCCAGCCACTCCTGGCCACAGGCAGAGTGGACAGGGGTCCTCTTTTCAGGATACAGTCACAGATAAATGAATAACTTGTCTGGGAAGACAGTAGGCCAACAGACAAGTCATTCCTTCTTGTACTCACACCTGATTTCCAGCAACCTCTTGGCAGTTCCTCCTGCCAAAGCCCTGCTCTGGAAAGGTAGCGGGTGTGCAGACACCTCACTCAGAGGTCCTCAGCCCTGTCTGCATGCGGTAGTCACTCAGGAGCTTGCAAAAAATGCTGGTATCCAATTTCTG
This sequence comes from Martes martes, assembly GCF_963455335.1. Classification (NCBI taxonomy): domain Eukaryota; kingdom Metazoa; phylum Chordata; class Mammalia; order Carnivora; family Mustelidae; genus Martes; species Martes martes. Next base: position 13,080,643 of record NC_137891.1, on the reverse strand, counting down.
CAAACCACCCCCGCCTCGCCCCATGCCTTCTAAACCAGGCTTTAATTGGTCTGGGGAGGGATCTGGCTTCAGTGTTTTTAAAAGTGTCTTCCAGTGGTTGAGAATCACTGACTTAGTGTTGCTGTGGGGCACACTAGGGCATGCACGTTCCCTGGGGATTGTGATGAGGCATGAAGGCTGGTGTCTGCCTTCTTCCCAGGGTCTGCCTAGCCTGGTGCTGGTGGCTGTCTGCTTTTCAGGCATGACTTCATTTCTCCTTCCCTCTGACTCTCCTGGTTTGAGGTCGTGCTCTAGTGGCACACCGGGTGAAGTCACACAACTCTTGTCTTTACTAGCTCTGGGACCTGGGGCCTGCCACCTTCTCTCTGTGTCTCTACCTCTCTCCTCCTCTGTGGAATGATGATGCTGACTTCCTCATGAGGCTGTGAGCATTCACTCTGGGGAACACAACTGGTCCATAAGATCAGTTGTTGTCATTGTGGTAACCACAAGTTGTCTGTGTTGGTATATAATGTTGCTGTTTGCTTCAGGGCACAGTGAGCCACTTTGTCCCTGCGTATGCCTCACACCCCATAGCTCTATCTGTATCTATTAGGAGATTATAAGGTGTATTCGTCTCTAATCGGATATATCCGTTCCACAGATGACTATTGAGCACTTCCGGGTGCTAGGGAACAGACAAGAGAGAAGCAGTCTCTGCTCCTTGGGGAATTTTGTCTTTGAAGGGGACAGATGATGAACAAAGGTTATAAGAATGTGCAGGGGATGCTGTGGTGAGGCAGGCTGGGATGCTGAGGCGTGTGTGTAACAAATCAAATGGTCCTAATTCATGTCTGCTTGTCGTGGGGAGACTGCTCCTGCCGGAGCTAATGACTTCTCCATTACTTCTTTATTTTGCACATCCGGCGTCCTTGGACTCGGTGTGATTGCTTACCTGTGCACCCTCACGATTCATCTACAATCATTGCCTTGGGCTTAGGAAAAGCATTTTGTTCATTTTTGTATCCCCAGGGTCCTCCCTCCTTCCCTCCTTCCCTCCTTCCTTCCCTTGGTTGAATTCAGTTCAAGCAACACACCCTGAGAACCTGTGCAAAATCTGGAGCCACACAGATGAAAAGACCTTTACCTTCTTGTGGGAAAGACGGATATACAAGTGCATGTAGGTCTCGACCATCACGGCCGCTCTGAAGAAGGGGCACTCAAGGGACAGGGGGCCCTTGACAGTGCGTGGGGTAGAAGCATGTGTGTGTCTGTCAGCCCGATGCACAGTAGGTCCTGATCCACAGCAGCTGGACCGACGAAGTATCTCCTCCCTGGGGATTGTCCTCAGCTCTGAGGAGAAGGTTGGCTAATGTTGGGAAGCCCCGAGCACCATGTAGAGTCCTTCAGCTGGTGCTGAAGCTGCTCTTCCTCACGGGAGCTGCCGGCGAAGGGCCCTGTTTTGTGACACCCTCCGCTTCTCGTCACTGCGAGAAGCTGACTAATTGTGAGCAGGGAAGTGAGGGCCTCGAAATGCCCCCGTCTGCACATCTGGCTTCCCTGTCACAGCCAGTACTCATTTCTGATAACTTCTTTGGCTTCTGTGAGGCAGCCCGGCCGTGCCTGGCCACAGGCCATGCTCATGATAAGCTGAACCCAGAGCACAGACTGGGGCTGGGGCGGTGGGGATGCGGTGGGTGGGAAGGATGGACTCTTTTAGCCCGTTTCAAAGTTACCAGAAGCCTTTGAGCCTCGTTAGGTGGGTCTGTCACCACATTTGCTTTCTCTGCTTCCACTGGAAGTGACATTCTGGATGGACTGAACTCGGCTAAGCAAAGGGAACACGGACAGGGAAGCTGATGATACACGTACCTTGGTTATTTCTAGAGCGCTTTGTGCTTTCCAGAGTATTTTCCCTGAACCCTTCCTCATCTGGACTCTCAGAGCACTTAGAGAGCTCTTAGCATGTCGGTGGCTGGGTCTCAGAGAGAGATCACCGGCTTTAGAAACATTCTAAGCAACTAGTGGAAATCAACACCTTACTAGAAGTTTAACCTTGTCAAGTTTAATCTACCACTTTGAGCCCTGGTTTTCTCATCCAACAAAGTAAAAAAAAAAAAAAAAGAAAAGAAAAGAAAAAAGAGAGAGAGAGAGAGAGAGAGAAAAGAAAGGAAAGTTGGGACTGTTTCATTCTGGTAACTCTAGATGCTATAACAAATAAACCTCATTATTTTAGTAGCTCAGCACAAAAGTGCCCATGTTTTACTCACAGACTGGCCCCTGAGGGATGTTCCTGGTCCACGGGTAGAACCTTCTGCAGTGACTGGAAGACTCAAATGTGTTCCATGTTCTTAGTCTGCCATCCCTTCAGTGACCTTGAAATCTAACCCAGCTGGCGAAGAAAGGAAGGAAAGGTCACGAAGGACACCCACTTCCTAAACACCTCATCTGGAAGTGGCATCCAGTCCCTGTCTTTGCATTCTTCCGGTGAGAGCTGGGCACATCATCCCTCCTTAGAAGTGAGCAGGAGAGAAATGTCATCCCTCCTGGGTGACCCCTCCCTGGGCATAAGTGAGCTCTAGGAGGGGGACCACAAACTTGGTGACACTTCTGCCTTAAATACCTTCCTTTAGTGTTGCGGAAGGATAAGTTTGGGTTCACGTGTACTACAAATTCTGCCCTTTATTATGTGTAAGATTTCCCTCTACTCTTTTCTACCATAGCTTCACCTTACAGGTTAATGGATTTTTCTGTATATTTTTCTTCACAGGCTACTTTGTAAACTCCTATGTTGGTAGCACGTGTGACATTTAAGGGATGAGATGAGGGAGAGGTCAGGCTCTTTCTGTGTCTGTCACAGTACTTTGCCAAAAACTGTCGATGGTTCGACAAGTTCGTGGTGGTTCCTTACAGGGCTGTGTGGCTACTTGTTTTTCCTTTCTAGCTGTTTCTACTGAGAACTCAGCAGCATGTACAAGAGGGTTTGGGTTCAATATGTGGAAAGGGGTTTTCTGGAAGAGTGTGGTCAAGCATGGTGACAGTTTCCTGAGAAAGGAAAGGGACATCTTCTTTGGAAGTTTCCTAAATAAGAATAGCTCACCAGGTGCTCACAGGTGGCCAGGAGGCAAGTGCTTCCCTGTCCTGGCTCACTGAGTCCCCTCAACAACCCAAGGCAGGTACCGGGATGATCCCCGCTCTCTAGAAGAGGATCATGAGGTTCAGTGGCCACACTGTGCTGTCACCGGATGGCGGGGAGCCTGGAGATGAGGGGGGGGCTTAGAGGGGAGCATAGGACCTTCCTACGCGGCCCTGCTCCTGACCTCACCACTGGGTGGGTGAAGACTCGGTGGTGGTATCCCAGATGCAGATAAGAGCAAGTCCTAGTCCCTGGCCCCAAGGAACTGGTGGTTTGGTGGGAACAGAGGTGGTGGTGATGGGACGGATCATGAAAGCAAGGATAGTGGAATCTCATTAGCTGCCCTAGTTCAGTGGTATAAAGGGGAGGCAAACACTGAGTTAGTGAATGCTGAATCATGGCCCCAGGGGGAAAGAGAGGGTCAGGGCCCCGGGGCCTCTAGCCACAACATTTTCATTGGCCAATCAGTACATGACCTTGTCTTCCGTGCATTTCTGTTCAAAGGCACCTTCTTTAATGGGTATTGTTGGTGCGTTGGCACTGGACACCTGGCCCACAGCGCTGTATCTCATGGTCTGAACGAAGTTTATCTCACACAAGAAGGCGCATCACAGTCTCTGTGCTTAGGAACACCATGCAGCACTCAGGCACTGGGTTGAGAGGCTTTTTGAATAGCAAAAACACCAAAAAAGAAGGACGAGAATGTGGCACTGCCCAGACCTCAGAAGGGATACTCCTTTACAGTGCGAGAGCCGAGCAGGAGCCGGGCATCGCCTTGTCCGGCCTCAGCTGGGAACACACAAGCTGGACAGCTCACATTGTTTTGCTGCTCTGGGAATATCTAGAAATAACTGTGAAAGGGCCACGTAATGGGGGTTCCAGGTATATTTTAGCGAGAAGGCAAATTCACAATACAGAATCTCGAGCATAGCAGTCAAGTGTGAGCCATACATCCCTGCGGAGCTGCCAATCCATAGAGGTTTCTAGAGCAGGTGGAACCTTAGACCAGGGTCTGAAGACTGTCTGTGCACAGAGAGCAAATATTTAGGGCTGTGCGGCCCATGTGGTCTCCATGGCAGCTACCCTGGGCCGTTGTAGCACAAACAGCCATGCACAGTACAGAGCAACTGCCCATGGCTGAGTTCCCGGGAAGCTTTATTTTTGCACACTGAAATTCAAACGTCAGATAATCATGGTGTGCCACAAAATACTATTCTTCTTTTGATTTTTTTCCCCCACTAAAAATATTTGCAAACCACTCTAATTTCATAGGCCAGACACACACAGGTGATGATCAAATTTGGCCTGAATGCCATAGTTTGCCCTTTGCTATCTTAGATGCTATTAGGTAGGAATGCTTATTATTTATGAAAAACATGAAATAAGTCAGAGAAAAACAAAGGATAAAGTTTAAAAGTTACCTAAAATCCCAAAACCCAGGGATTTCCACACACAGCACATAATTGCCCCCCACAGGCACGCATGGCCACACACATCCATTTGTGTGGTTCTGTAATTAATTTACAGAATACAGAGGATACAGAATGAATTCCACATACTCATTGCACAGCTGGTGTCGTAAGGGAGACAGAGATGAGCCCTGCCGTTCACTGCCCTCAGGACACTTGAATTCAATGAGCCACACAGGTGACACGGAGCAGCTATCCCGGCACAGACAGGGGTGGTTTCCAGAAACAGCTCGAGTGCTCTGGGGTCTTGAAGTACAAAGGGTCTGACTTCTCGGTCCAGGTGAAGCCACCAGGCTCCTGCCTCTCCTGGGTTGGCAGCTCCCTTCTTCTTGGGTTTGAGAGCCTCAGAGAATGTCAGAAAGGAGGCCTCACAGATCTTCTGGTCAGCACCCCACTGCCTATAGGTGGAAAAACAGATTCAGACAGGTCGAAGGAATTATGCAGAGTCAGAAACGAACTTAACAGACCTCAGATCTGGGTGTCCCTGGCCTGAATTAAGGCCTCTTTGGCCCCTTTTCAAGCTTCCAGAGTGCCGTTTTTCCAAACATTGTGGATGATCCTTCCTGGGCCAGAGAGACCTTCTTAGTGGCCTGGGGTTGTGGTGATGGTGGTTGGTAGGAGAGGTCGTGGGTGGGACCCCAAAACTCCAGCCGTCCAGTTCATGATACAGAAGGAATGTGTTAGCTGCACCTCCTTCCCCTGTTAGCAAGAGTGAATAAAACCCAGACACCAGCTCCCTCATTTATGTTGGCAGCCATCCTCCGCCTCCTGTCACCCACCAGACAGGACCTGGGTCACCAGTGTTCTTATTTCTCCCTGTCGGGGATGAAGGTGCAGGTATTACAGGTGAGTACGTAGATTATTTTTCAGTTATTTTCAGAATCCCGTTGTGCTTATGCACAGAGATGTTGGCCGTAGTAGTATTTATACCAGCGAAAAATCAGAAATGGCTTTAATGTTGCAGAATATGGGAGTGGCTGAAGGGATGGTAACACCTGCAGAGAATTTGTGATCCCACCACTTAAGCATCACAGGGATGGTTAGGAAGGGCCACCTGCTGGGAAGGAAGGGCAGGATGCAAATCATTTACATGGCACAATGATGTGATAAGGAAAGACAAAAGTGCCATAAACATTCAGGTCAGGTGACCCATGGATCAGCCCTGGATCACATCATGATCAGCCGCTGTATGCCAGGCACCTGGCTGGGGCTGGGCAGAGCTCTCTAAGCTCTGCTCCAAGGAGCGGCCATCCGTCTGTGCTTCTGTCTGCACCACTGGGCTCCCTGCAGCCCCCGGCAGCCCCCGGCAGCCCGGCTCCGAGCGGACCCTCTGCAGGACGCCGGGCAGGGCGTGTTCACCGCTCTGTAATGGCGCGATTGGCATCATGGGTGATGGTGGGCTCACTGCTCTGTGATGATGACTTCACCACTCCCTGGAGGCATTGCCCACGTGTTCGCTGTTCTGAGAGGTCACAGAGGGAAAGGAGTCCTGGAGAAATGCCTGGGGCAAGAGGCCAAAAGATTCCAGGTGGAAAACTCTGCTGCAGGTGGTGACAGCAGTGCAATCAGGCTAAATCAGGGGGTATCTGCTTCGGGGAGCCCGAGCTCGTCTTCCACCGAGCCTCTGTCCAGCCTCCTGGGCAGAAGCCCCCCTTCCTACCTCCGCACCCTGTGGGCTACTATGAGTGTGTTAGTTACCCAGGACATTACACATCGGCTGGGCAAGTTGTTGGTGGTGCTGTCTGCTGTTCAGCCTCTGGCCTCCACCCCTCCGCCCCCTTGAACATTCTCTGGCTGTGACCGCACAGGGGGCAGGGCTGGCCAGGGGAAGCAGAGCTGGCGGGCCCCAGAGAAGCTCCTAGCTCTCTGACGATCCGAGTGTGATTCATAATGATTGTAGCAGATGAGGCATGAGGCCCATGGCTCAGACTGCAGCTGATGGAGGTCTTTTCCCAAGGAAGCGTGCCCAGCCTCCCAGAGGACAACCCCCCACCCCCCGCCTCCCGCCCGGCCGTCTGGCTGGCCTGGGCCGCTCCATTCCCAGCAGTGCCGTCAGTGATGAGCCGCGCATTATCGTGGCGTAGTGGTTCCTGTCCATCTGCGAACGTCAGAGCCTGCTGCAGCTGCCTCCGTGGCTGGAGAGCCCCGAAAATGGGGAGCACAGTGAGCTCTGGGGTGCATTTTTATGCTCATTATTTTATGTATCTGGAAAATAATGAAAAGATGTGAAAAAGATTGTAATTGTGCCGATTTGAAAAATTAAGAATCCAAGGAGGAAAAGTGGGCAACACCACTGTGAAACACATCCCACCTCCTCCTGAGATGATCCCTAGTATCAGTTTGGTCATTTAGGCAAACCCAGTGGTCCACTGTTCAGCCTCTCCAGAAGGAATAAAAGAGCCCCGAATTGTAGGTTTGCTGACTTTGGTGGTGAAATCCCACCATGGCCAATTTCAGGTTACTAAAGGTTTAAAATCCAGTTTGCACGATTCTTGAATCTTTAACCATTGGCTTCTCTAAACCCCGTGCATGGTTACAAGTGATCACTTTCCTTTGGGGGGGGAGGGCGGGGGAGGAAATTGGAAACCCGTTACGCATAGCAGTCTGCATGTCGTTTTCATTTCCTGTGCCGCATACCTCTTCCCCAACCTGCACATGCAGATTCACTTAGCTCATTTCCCTTGCATAGTGGGGTTTCCGTGAAGGTGCACTGTTCTGCTTCTGGAAGGTTCTTGCAGATTCATTCCACCAGAAGAGGGGAGCGTGACGGCAGTTCTTATTTCAGGGAGGCTGGCCCCTGCACCACTGGCCACATCTTGGAGACTTCTGGGCTCTCTTAAACATATTATTCTAATAGTCTGCAGGCTAACTGCCTCTGCTGGTCACACTTCCCTTCACTCTCCCTCATCTTCAGGGTCCATTGGATAATCTCATTTTTCTTCTAGGGAGCCTTTCCTGCTGTTCCTTTCTTCCCCACGCCTGCTCTCCAAGGCTGGGTAATGTGCCTTTTCCCGGTCCCTTAGAACGCAGGGCTCTCATCTGCGATGCTGGTGGTACTGGTTATTTATTGTGTGATGTGTACAGGTTTCCTGTAGAGGAGCAGAGATGCTCTCCCAGGCAGAAGAACCTCCCTAATCTCTGCGGCAAGGCCTATGAGATGTTTACTTTACCTGGCAGGAGGGACTTTGAGGATGGAATTAAGATGACTCACCTGTGGGCCTCTGTGGAGATTATTCTGGATGATGCAGAGAATTTCTTGGGGATCAGAGAGATCCCCTAAAGAGGGATCCGAGAGACGTCCAGTGTGAGGAGGGTTTGGCGTATTGCTGGTTCCCATATGTGGGGGCCCAGGCGCGAGGTCTGGGGGCAGAAGTGTGGCCCCTGCTGACTGCCGGCAAGGAAATGGGCCCTCGGTCCTAAACCGCAGGGAACCAAATTCACCCAAGGGTGTGGATGAGTGAGCTTGGAAGATGGTCCTCCCCATAGCCGCCCCTCCCCCCACCCGTTAGAGCCAGCACCTTGCATTTAGCCCACAGAAGCTGGGACCGAGAACCTAGCTGAGCCAACTCGCACGCCTGACGAGGAGACTGAGACAGTCAGTGTGTGTGTGTCGTTTGAAGCCACCATGTCTGTTTGTCCCTGTAGCTGTAGAAAGCTCATGCAGGTTCCAGGCCCTTCTGTTCTGACTTGCCGAGTGTGAGCTCCTCCCCAGGAGACCCTCAAGTCCCTGGTGTGTGTCTTCCTCCAGGCCCAGCCCTGCTCCCCTGGGCTCCGTCGAGGGAGGAGTTTCCACCATCTGACAAACGCTTCACCTCTCCGCCACCAAGAGTCGCTACTTGGTGGCTTTTCCACCACAATGTGGCGTTCGGCTCCCAAAGTCAGACCACCGATGCTGCTCTCTAAACCTCCTAGGGGGTCTCCCCAGCTCCGGACCTGCTGCCTCTGCCTGCCCAGTCTGCAGAGTGCTATCTGATCCACCTTCTGGAGCATGGCTTTGCCCCAGTGACAGCCCTCCCTGGGTTCCCTTTCCCCTGAGTCAAACGCAGACCCCTTGGCTGAGAATTCACAGGCCTCTGCAGCCCACTTCCCCAGGACTCCCTCTGTGCGCCTGCCTCCCCCTCTTGCCCCCGGCATGCCCCAGCTGTCCCATACTGCAGGGCCCGGCTCGTGGGCCAGCGTACCCCTGCAGCCTCAGCAGGACCCCCAGAGGCCCTGCCCCAGAGCTGTGTGGCGCACAGCCCACAAGGCCCGGCCCCCACCGGACCGTGTGTGCTGTTTTCGGGCCTTTCTCCCTGCTCCTCCTGCTGCCACGGACACGCCATCCGTCACCTGTGCGCACCACCCAGTCGCGGGAGGTCCAGGGTGAAGGGGAAGGGCAGTAGGACGCCGAGGGCCGGCCCGCCGTATTGGGCACAGTGCCGGCAGTCGGTCATTACAATGCCTCTTCCGGGAGTATTCCGCGGACTCCTTTTGCACTGTTTTATAAGGGTTGTCTCCAAGGTCATCAACCATCTCCGAGGTGTTTTACCACATCCTTTCGGTAACGGCACCGATGTTTGCAGGAGCCACTTACAGTGCGTCGGGAGATGGTCCGAACATTGGTGAAAAGTATTTTACTATGTATAGCGCAGTATCACTGTCACTTAACTTTATAATAGTGAAGACATGTTGGCCGTGCATGGATCATCATAGATTCGACTATTTAATAGTTACAATAATGCTGAGTTGTTCACATTTTATGGATGAAGAAACAGGCACACAGAGACAAAGTGATTTATTTACCCAAGGTCACACAGCTGGTTAGGAGTAGAGCCCTATTTCCCAGCCACGCAGATACTCTAGAGCCTACAGCGTCACGACCCCTGAGCAGCCACCGTTTTGTTCCACCCATCAGAAAGAGAACAGCCCTTTTTTCCTGGGAGGACATCGTGAAAATGATTGCTGGGGGTCACTGATTGTTACGATTTTTAACAAGTCATGTGTACAGCAGGACTTTACCATTTTAAAGGCTTTCCTCCCCATTCTCACGCTGAATAATCACAGGGATGTGAGCCTGGTGGCCGTGGCAAGAATGCTGTTCCAAGTGAAATGATGAGGTGTGAAGCCGTGAGCTCATGGGATCCCACCGAATCCCCTGGGTGCAGATTCCCCAGGACTCCTAACCCTCAGTCCAGTGTCTCTTCTTGCACGAAGAGGGCCCCCTCTAAGTGCTGCTGTCCCCACAGCAAACGGACAGGCGTCCTCGGCCCCTTGAGGTCCTTGAACAGGCCCAAATTGGAAGTGATATTTTAGAATTTCATTTTGATCTGTTAGATTTTCCGTTTGTGAGTTCTTCTCCTCTGTCAGGATAGGGAGGCTCCTTTTTTTTCTTTCTTTCTTTCTTCCTTCCTTCGTTTCTCTCTCTCTCTCTCTCTCTTTCTTTCTTTCTTTCTTTTTCTTTCTTTCTTCTCTTTATCCCCAAGCGGGGGAAGCGTGGAGTAGGAAGGGAAAGAAATTAAAAACAAAACAAAACAAAAACAAAAACAAAAACAAAAACTAACAAAAAACAAAAAACAACTTTTCCTTATCCCGTCCTAGGGAAGCTTGCCAAAGAGTGCGTCCTGTCAGCTGCTGGCTGGACGCCCGTCCCCATCCTCAAAAGCCACGTCCGCAGAGAACATTCTGGAGAGCCAGAGCCAGCACACAGCCCGGGGGCCTCCCTAGCAGCCCCGGGCACTGACTGCAGGCAGCCGACCCCTCCTTGGAATGTGCCTTCAAAAACAGAATCTCCTTGGCTCCAGAACACCCTTTTGCTGGGAAGCAGCATATTTCCTATTCCCAGTTCGAACCCCACCCCCCACCATTACTTATATTAACTACACAGGAAGTTCCTTTCCCTCCAGTAAAGATGGTCATCACGTTTTTCAGACTGGATGTTGACGTTCTGTTCAGTCCCCAAGGGCCTTGGAACAGGCGCATGAATCACACTTTAGAGGAGGTGAGAGATCAAGCTCTATCTAGACTAGACGAGACAGAAGTTCAAGTACAGGGCTGGCCCATGGACAGCCTGTGTAGCCACAGGCAAGTTGCTTAACCTCTCTGAGGCTCCTTCAGTTCCTTGTCTACAAAAGTGGGGCAGTGGACGGCTGGTAGGCGTGGTCCTAGCAAGGCTGTGGAGACCCAAGGAAGGCATGTTCCTTGCCTGGGTGCATGCACACAGTAGGTCCTGGGGTAGCTGCCTTCCTCGTGGTACCCCCTTTTAGGTGGGTGGCTTGACAGGAAGTGTAGTGGGGACTGGCATGAAGAGGTTGTCAGAAAAAAATGAGAGGCAACGTGAATAAGCCATTTCCCATCACAAAGGATCAGAGAAAGGACAATGATCTTAACAGTCTTGCTCTAAGGTACTGGGGCCACAGGCAAGCTCAGGAACTTGACTCCCGCCTTTATAAGGGTGCCACCCGCTAGGCTGGGGCGTCTGGTGGTGGACAGCACCCCCAGGCGGGATTCATGCTCCTGTGCGACCGCGGCATGGGCGTGAGGAACGTGGGCTCTGAGGTCCGAATGTCTGCTGACACATCTGGATGCCACAGCTCCCTAGTTCTGGGACTTTGGACACTTCAACTTCTCTAAATTCTCTGTGCCTTATTTTTCTCACCTGAAAAAGATAAGGAATAAAAATACCCGCTGCCTCCGATTACAGAGAGACGGAGATGCGCGCTGAGCACTCGAAGCCCAGAAGCAGTGCTCGCCCTGTGAGGAGTGAACACGGCCAGCAGCTGTGATTACAGACCCGCCCCTCGCTCGGCATCACGTGCTTGTGATGAGTGTGTGCCGCATGTGTGTGCGCGTGCATGCGTGTTGTAGGCACTCAGGTTTCCGCACTCGAACGTGAGTACTCAGTAGCCTTGGGCACATGGGGTCTCTGCAGGGCATGGGCTGATCTGACAGCCACGTTCCTTCATCCGTCTTGGGGAGAAGGGGTTCAGAGTATGATCTGAGGAGAAGCTGTAGCAGAGGTTCCTGGGGCGTTCATGAAGAACACCAGCTCCTGAGCCCCAGCCCAGAACCACTGACTCTGGGGTTGGACACGAGCTGCGATCCCTAGTGGGCCTTTCCTCTCTGGTCTCCAGCCAGCAGAGACAGCAGAGCTGCTGACCCTGTACAGAGGTAGTTTATTGCTGCGTGTTCTCCTTATCCCCAGTAAAACGAGGACATTTTGGGGTGGGGAGCAGGGGAGGACAATTAACATGGGGACTTTGCTTGACCTTTATCCTGGGTTTATAGAGCTTGGAAGATTGCCTTCCTTTCTGTGGCACTGTGTAACTCACACACTCTTTCCCCCAAATAGGGCTGCCAGTTGGTTCCAGCTATTTTAAGTAACTCCTTGCTGTTTGCCCTCATTCTGTATCGAGGAAAGAAGAGGGTTTGGGGGAGGGGGTACCTGGGTGGCTCAGTCGGTTAAGCAGCTGCCTTCCACTCAGGTCATGATCCCAGGGTTCTGGGATCAAGCTCCACGTTGGGCTCCCTACTCAGCAGGGAACCTGCTTCTCTCCCTGCTGCCCCAAGCTTGTGCTCTCTCTACCTCCCTCTTTCTCTCAAAAAAAAAAAAAAAAGAGTTTGGTCACCAAACCTGGGGTACTCCGTTCCCGGGCGTCGTCGGTGCTCTGCATACTCAGCAGGGCCGTCGGTACCTGGGACACACTGACGTTTCCCCTGGTGGGACCCAGCTGCAGCATCAGGCCGGCGGCTCTCCTATTGCAGACTATCCTCCGTGACGTAGTTGTAGGTCTCCTCCCTTTAGCGCAGTGGTGAATGGATTGCACCCATGGCCCAAGCTCTTTCCCCATGCCCTGTATCTCGGATGCTAGGCTCAATTCTCTGACTCACGTTTGCCCAACACAAGCAGATCCAGATACGCTGCAAAGAGAGCTCTGAAGAAGCGTCTCCATTTACACTGTGGGGCCTCCGTCCTCGCCAAGAGAACATTTCTGGGCGAGCCTTGAGGAGAAGAGACACCCAGAACACAACCAAGGCTCTATTCAATTCTCGTTGAGACCAGCCAACTCCCAGACCCTTGAGTGAGCCCCACAGAGGTCACAAGAGCCACCTGGCTGGCCACCCAGACACACGGACACTTAGTGTCTATGCCATGGAGCTTTCGTTGTTACACAGCATTTTTTTTTCTTGGTGGTAGATATGATAGGAACATCAATAATAACTAATAGATGACTTGAACTCTGCCGAGGGCAGGGGTTGCCATAGCACTGCTTCCATTCCCCGGTCCTTCTCATCCTTGTGGAGTATTTGAGCAATCTGATAGGGGAAAACTATTAGAAAAGCCCTCTGTGCACCTCCAGCTTGCTGCTGGCCCCCTCTCTACTCAGAATCTCTCCGATCAGCTGGGATCCATACCATCCCCCTTCGTTTGGTTTCCTATAGGAGCAGCGGTGCCATTGCTAGACGTATGTGGAGGGAGTGAGGCAGTGAATCAGAGAGCGGGAGAGACAATACGAATGTGTGCACGTGTGTGTGTTGGGAGTGGAGTAGCTCAGGTCCTAGTTTTCTGTAAGAAAGTGAGAGATCAGTAAGGCTCTTTTGATCCGGTGAGCACTTTGGGTCCCAACCCCCAGAGCAAGCCTGTTCTCTTCCTCAGAAGGAAAACAATTGGACACAAATAATATCATTTAAGAACCTACCGTGGGTGCAGAGGGTCTAGCAGCCCCCCATTTGGGGCACTTGCTCCACACTTGGCCCCTTTGGCCATTCTCATTTGTTTCTCACCAAGAGACTGCAGGGAGAAATTGCCCTCCCCACCTTGAAGACAAAGAAACAGCTCAGAGACATCAAATGGATTCCCACGGCCACACAGCGAAGAAGGTAGCAGCACAAATGTTGATGTCCAGGGCCTCCTGACAGCAAAGACAGCCTCTTTTCCACCCCATCACGCCCTGTACCCGTCATTGTGTCCATGAAGAAGTCCGTCCCCAAGAGCAGAGGCCTGGCTTGCCCTGGCCACGCACCGTGAGCAGGTTATCTGACACCCTTCTGGGCCCTGCGGTGTGTCTGGAGATCTCATGGGTCAGTGGCGTCACTGAAATGCCCTGATAGGTTCCCAGCGAAGGCATTAGCAGTTTCCAGGTGTGCACCTCAGCTCCTGGAAACAGGCACTAAGACGCCCAGCTTGCCAGAGCCTCTGGGCCCCTGCTGTTTTCACCCCACCGAGAGGCTGCGGAGGGAAGCCCCCACTCTGGGCATCAGGGAGTGAGAGCGGGACCAGGGCCAGGGCGAGGGCTTGTGCTGGCTGGGCCGGATGAGGCGGGAGCAGCGGGCAGAAGCCCTGCTTGGCTGGCTGCCCTGGGCACCTGCTATCCTCCTATGTTTGCTCAGCAAGTTGGGAGAGGAAGCAGGATGCTTTCCGTTGGGCCCTGGGCGTTCCGGGCCTCGGGGGCCAGCTGCTGGGGCTGGCAGCTTCTCCGGGGACCTGTCTCTTGGCCTCTCTGTACCTCCCTCTCTCAGCTACCTGGCAGGCAGGTGATAATCCCACCACCATCTAACGTGACCCTGAGGTAAGGCAGGAGGCCCCCCCGCTGGTGTGCACGGAACAAACACTGGCAAGGGGCCCAGAAGCTCGGCATCGGGCCCCTTCAGGCCCTGGAGGGAGCCAGGCCCCTGCTGGCAGCATCCCAGCCCCTTCAAATGTCTGGCCTCCCACCATCCCAGCCCTTTTGCCACGTCAATAAGTATTTGCTGCAGTTCTGGCCAGGAGAGCACCTCCGGTGACACACTGGCCGCCTTTGATTGGACATTAGCAATGATTTAAATTCACCCAGAATTTCAGGGCAGCTCCCTTCCTGTCAGAACTGTGAGAGAAATGGGTTCCGAGGCCCCTTCTTCCGCGGCATTGCCATAACCAGCACGTGGAGAGCTTTCTGGCTTGCAAAGCCTCACTGGTATCAGTGCATGTCCAGTCCCTCACACCCTGGGGACGAAGCATGGCCACCCCCATCCTACAAGTCGGGTGTCTGAGGCCAGGAGACTTTGTACGCTGCCCGGTCCTTACAGGTAGAACGAGACTGGAAGCCAGGTCTTCCCCCTAAAGGTCTAGGCTTCTTTCTAATTCCCTCTTTGGCATTTGCATACATCAAAAAAGCCATGGGTTTTCACTCCAGGGAGTTTGCTCTCAAATAAGGTCAGAGTAGAAAGAAAGGAACTAGTATTTCCCTGAGCTACTTCTTGTCTAGGCTCTGCTGTGTGGTGTCTCTTCTATTCTGAGCAGGTTTTATTCGCCCCCACAGTGCACCCAAGGCAGTCTGGGCATCCCGAGGTGAAAGATCTTTCCCCAAGTTCCACAGTAAGTAGAGGCACTGGTTGAGGCAGGCCTCTCTGCCTCCGGAGGCTCGCTATTCCTCCCAGCGTGCTGTGCAGGCTTGCCAGGGCGGGCAGGGGTTAGGGGGTCGTGGTGAGGAAGACCCCACACCAGGTGGGAAGACTGGGAGGCACCCACAGCCGTGCACACTCTGCTGGCCCTTTTCCCCTGCAGGGACTGTGTCCTTCCAGCCTCTTTGCTGCCCCCGTCCAGAGCCAGGGGTCTGTGGTGTGGAAGGACAGACCTCTGTGATCCCCTGCTCCATGACCTTACTCACCTAGCGAAGGGGGATGTGATGGGCCCCTGCCTCCTCGGCCTGTGCTCCAAGGCTCTGGTCCTATCTAGTCACTCCTGGTCCCTCCCCCCCCCCCCGTTTCCCTCATCACCCTGAGCTCTCCTGTGTGACCCGTTGTGACCCTTGATCACAAGCTGCTCTGCATGGTACCCCCGGTTCCATTTATGTGTGGCTGTCATCTGCAGGGAGAACATGAGGACCCCTCTGGCAGGGACCAGGCATGACCTTGTCTTTGGAACGGGCTGGAAAGTCCGGGCAATGAGATGGTGGGATCCCAGTTCCCTGCCCGTATGGCCGAGGGCAAGGTGTGCATTATCTCCCCTGTTAAGTGACTACGTTCTCCCCCCTGATGTTCTCTTGTGATAGTTACAATGAATCCAGGTGTCTGGGTACTTAGACTATGCCAGCTTCTCTCACTCCACGTGGCGGTGATTCCCTGGGAGACTGTGAGACACAGTTGGAGGAGACTTTTCCTGGGGACAGGAGTTCTGTGCTGCATCATGGGCTTTCCTGCACATGCCAACATGCTGATGTGCTTGGCTGCCAGTGACGTTGACCAAAGAGATTGTGTGCCAAGCACACAGGCTTGGGGGTGAACCCATGCCCGAGGTCACAGTTGGGGATGGAGTCAGGAAGGGAGCCCAGGCCTTCTGTCTGTGGGTCCCACATGGGCACCTAACTGCTGTGCCATGGGACAAGGTTCTGCCCTGCCCTCACCCCAAGGGACCCAGGCCTGTAGGAGCTGCCACCAAGTAGGGTCACTGAGACAGGACCCCTGTCATTCTGGCTCATGGCTGGTTGTCAGCGCTCCTGAGTGTCTGGCTCATAGTGGGTATTAGTCCATCTTGGGTAAGTGGAGAAATGAGCGGAACGAGTTCTCTGAAATGCATAGATGCCTACTTGAGTCCTTTGGGTTCCTAACAGGCACAAGGGGCTGCTCCCAGCTATCCACCACCTGCCTCGGCCCAGCCTCCCCCACCCTCAGGTTCCTCATTGTGCGGGCACCCTGCTGGGACCTCCTGCTGGCTGTGCAGTGCCAGCTTCACCTCGCATTGCTTGCCTCAGCCCTCCTTCCGCTGCCTCCCCTTTCCCGCCCTCTGTCCCGCCACAGGCTCCTGCCAGACCAGCCCACATGGCCTCCTTTTGTTCTCCCATCTCCATCTCAGGCGAGCCAGCCTAGCCCGGTCCCCCAGCTTGCTTGGCACAGCCCTTGAAGCCTTGACAGCCAGTGGAGCTGGCCTGAGTACACAGGGGCCGGGACTGGGTCTGGGGCCAGGGCAGAGCCCCGGGAGGCTCCTGCCCACCTTGCCACATCCCTGGGCCTGGCTGTTCCGGCGCCCAGTCCTGCAGGGACAGCAGTGCCTGGATGTTTGCCTCGATTGGCACGGACCTTTATCCAGGGCTGCTGGCTGGACTGTTCCCACAGCCCAGAGTCCTTTCCCAGGCCTTTCCTGTAGTAAAGCCCAGCTCTGGTCCCCACAGAGGAGAGCGAGCATTCAGCGGGAACAGCCTGGCTAGGTTCTCAGCTCTCTAGGTGGGGTAGCGAGCAAAAACACAGGCTTTGGCTACACACATAGCTTGAGCACCTCACTCTACCGTGACGAGCGGTGGGGCTTACCTGCTTTATGTCTCAGTTTCTCTTCTGTACCCAGGGAGAACAGACGCCCAGTGCGTGGATGTCCAGGGAGGAGGGATGACGTGCTGATGGTCAGCACACTGTAAGCATTTGATAAGCAGTTGCTGGGATGTGTCATCGTTATTGGTGATGTTCACAGAGTTCGCTGAGCCTTTGAGCACTGGACAGAGCCAGAGCCAGTACCTGAGCCCAGCTTGCCCTCTGGGAGCCTGGGCTGATTCCCTGTCCTGTCAGGCACCTGTCAGGTTTGCCCAGGTGCTTGGGGGGCAGCTGACACCCAGACACTTGTCCGTGGAGGTGTCTGTGGTTCCCTGAGGCAGACTTAGCAAGAAGGTGCGTTCCATCAAAACAGGGACCAAGTCTGCCTGCCTCACTCTTGTATCCCCAGTACCTGTCATGTGAGTGCCCTGTTAACGGTCTTTGAGTGAATGAACCACATTGTCTGCTTCCCTTTGATCCCGTTCTTCTTGCTCACACCTCATCCTGGCATTCAGCGTGTCTCTGCACGTGGCCCCAGCACTAGCCTCTGTACTCCTGAGGACAGGACCAGGTCAGACTAGCTTTTTTTTTTTTTTTTTTTTCTTTTAAGATTTTATTTATTTGAGAGAGAAGGAGAGAGAGTGAGAGGGACAAGCAGACTCCCTGTTGAGCAGGGAGCCCAATGCAGAGCTTGATCCTAGGACCCTGAGATCATATCCTGAGCAGAAGGCAGACACTTAACCAACTGAGCGCCCCAGGCACCCCAGGTCAGATTAGCTCTGAATCCCTCAGCCAAAGGGCCTGGAGCAGGTGCTCAGTGCTTGAATATTGGAGAGTGGGTGCAGGGATCTCCGCACTCTGGATTCCAGGCAGTGCCCTCACCACAGAGCCCTTTTCTGAACCCTTTCCTCACATGCAGAGGTCAAGTTCCATGGCCCCATCAGTTGCCAGCGATCCACCTGTCACCATGGGTCCAGGAGCAAGCTGGCCATCGGCCCCTGCCTGGCTCACCTGGGCTGTTCCAGAGCAGACCACACAGCTGAGGGTTCAGTAACACCTGCAGTGGTTATAAGGCCAGGCACCTCCTCTTTCCAAGTCTCCCGGGCCGCCTGGTCGGGGGTTGGGGGCTGGAGGGGAGGGACCTTGGCACGGCTGCTCCCTGTAGTTGCTGCCAGCAGAGCCTCTGATGCCATGGGGTGTCTGCCCAGCCGAGCGCACCATAGAGGACAAAAGCTGCAGAAGCAGCTCAAGTGAAATGAGAACAGCCTGGAAACTGGCAAAGAGCTTATCAGCTTCTATCCTGGTTGTCACGGCGGGTGTGGGAAGGAGTGGGGGCACGCTCTAGGACCTTGCTGTGGCCTGCCCATCGCCTCGGACCCTGGGGTAACAGGCACCGCATTGCCTTCAGATTGAGGCAAGTCCCTTTATGCTTCCCAGAGCCCTCGTGAGGATTCAAGGAGGTGAGACGCTGAACGTGCCTGCTGTGTGGTTGTCTAACCGTCGTATGGGCAGCAGCCCCGAGAGGGCAGCTAACCGTACGGAGCCTCCACTACGTGCCAAACACCGTTTTAACTGCTTTGTGTGTATTAACTCATGTGATCTTCATGATGCCATTGTGAGGAGGGAGTACTATGATCTCCATTTTGTAGATGAGAAAACTGAAGCTCATAGATACTGACTTTGGCCAGCTCTCTCAGGATGGTGGACGGAGGCTCTGCCATCAATGCCATGGTGATCACAGACCCTCTTGTGAACGTGGTGGGGTCACAGCTCCCGTCCACCCAGAACACTCATTTGTCTCATTTAATCTGCACAGTGGCCCTCAGAGGTCCTTATTATTACTCTCATCCCACAGATTGAATTTAAGACTTATTTCCCCAGTAATGCCATGTATCAAGCATTTGTTGCTTGCAGATCTGGGCTGGTTGGCTGAGTGGCTCTGCTGATCTTGGCTGGACATCCCCGTGTCTGGGCTTGGCTGTGGTCGGTCCGTCTAGTCTCTGTGGGGTGACTGGAAGTGTCTCAACTCTACTCTGTGTGTCTTTCATCTCCTGGGCCCAACAGACTAGCCTGCCAACGTCCTGAAAACTGGCACTTCATGTAAGGGGGGAAGTCAGCACTATGATTCCTGGGGCTTCATGAGCAGGGCCGCTTTCTCAAGGTCGCCCAGCCAAGAAGTGGCTCGGCCACGAGCGACTGTCCTCAGCCTCTCTCTCGGGTGCATGTGTGGGAGAGCCCAGACCTGTACCCAGGTCGGACTCAGGAGGAATGGGCAGCTAGTTCGCGGACTCGGTGTTTCTTGGAGGCTGGATGCTGGGAAGAAAAGATGCTGTAGGACAGAAAAACAATGATCTTTTCTTCCAAGGGGTGAGGAGAGCCTCTGGTTCCCCACAGTCTTCCCTCTGGGTAGCCAACCCCACAGACCGTAGTAGATGGTTCCCTTGAGACCCCAGATTCTCTCTTGAGACCCTTGGGACAGGTCTTACGTCAGCCGTAAAATAGCCGTAGTGCGGGGCTGGGGCCTCACCCATTACATAGCCAGACTTGAGGTCAAAACCAAGTCAGGGATCCGATTTTGAAAATGGCTTCAAAGGAAGGGATTCCTTATTGTATGGTTGGAGCTGTGGCTCCTCCCCCTCTGTCCCCTTCACCCATGGCCGAGTCCCAAGGAATAAAAATGCCAAATGCAATCCTTGAGCCCTGTCTCAGAGGCCCTGCCCCGAGGAGCCCTGTCCTCTACCCCGCTCCCCTGGACCCCTCGCCATGCTTTGCTTGCTTTCCCAGACCGAGGTGCGTGTCTGCGGGGACTGCTGGGAGGCCGGACTGGAAGGCTGCCCAGCCACCTACTTCGAGGCTCACCTCTCTGGCGGGAGGAGGCGTTACCATCTGTGCCTCTTTTTGCCTTGACCTTTGGTCTGAAAAAGGCCCAGTGCAGAGCCTCAAACAGGGAAGACAGAAACAAGAGACCACCCCCTCCCTCCTGCACTTCCTCCTCTTTCTTCCCTTCCTTCACTCCACTCTGCATAGTCTGTGCCAAACATCAACCCAGGTGTTTATTTTTCCCAGTGAGCTAAAGGTTCGTGAAGAAGATCCCCTTCTGCCTGTAAGAACTCTAGTATTCTCTCATCCCTGGAAAACTCCTCATCCTTTAGGACCTCGTAGCAGAGCCCACTTCTCCACGAGACTCTCATCACCCCCGCAGCTGGAGCCGCTGACCTCCCTGTCAGGGCGCGGCCTCAGCAGGACACCGGGCCACAGAGCGCTGCCAGCACTGGTCAGGTTTATCTCTGTGTGTGTGTGTGTGTGTGTGTGTGTGTCCACCAAGCCCTCTGAGGACAGTGACAGTAACTCCATCATCTCTCTGTCCCCAGGGCTCGCCCCTGGGCCGAGCACGTGTAGACGTCACTTCCCTGAGCGGAGTGGCTCCATGAATGTGACGGCAAGTGGGTTACTATCGGGTCAGCAGAGGGCTGGGGGCTCCGCATCCTTAGCTCCGAGTTAGAAGCTGGAAAGCCCTCCTGTCACACCAGCTACAGACAAAGCCTGTGGCTCCAGGGACACAGTTTAACCCTCATGTTTGGCAGATGTGCGCCCTCGCAGAAAGAGCCCGGCCTGAGAATTCGACAGACTCAGAAATCCTTTCTCTGCCTTTTCCCGGCTGGTGACTTTTGCCTTGTGCCTCTATTTCCACACCTGTGAAATGAACACGGAAACAAACATTTCCTTCCCCCGTATGGCTGAGAAGAATAGAGATCATTGTTTGCAAAGCTCAGGCGTGAGCTGCAGCTCTCATTGTGGCGCGCTTTGTCCTGAGAAGGGACCATTTCTACGGTTTCTTGGCAGGGGAGAGGAGGGCGGGGCGGGGGTGGGGTGGGCACCCAAGGCTTTTTGTGGCGAAGCGGCAGTTACCTGGAGGCTTCCGGACGTGTCGTTTCTCTTGCAGTGAAAGTGCCCGCATCGAGCACAGCAGCGAGCCACCTGGCAGCTCCAGCCCTGCCTGGATTCCCGGGAAGTCCGCAGGAAAGGAGCTGCCTGCTCCCCCGCCCCCACCCCGGCCTGCTGTGTAGACAGCAGTAGCTGTGGGAACATACAGGGACGGGAAAGCAAACACACTGTGCACCGGGGATTCCATCCTCGAGCCAGTAAGGAGCCAATACTTGGCAGTTTGTAAGTGTGCCCAGTGGCGGCATAGCTGCTAGTGAAACCTCCTCTCACTCTCGCCCTTGTGGGGGATCAGGGACGATGCAGACTTTAGGATTGTGGGCCCACGCCAGGCCCTCCCTTTTTCTTCCCTGCTTTCCTTTCTTCTGCATCTCCTGGGCACTTACCGTCTAGCGGGCATCATGCTACGTGCCGGCGCTAGGAGGCAGGGTGACATGTGGTGTGGGACAAAGGCAGGTCAACACGTGTGGTTCGCTCCATTGCGGACCCCCAAAGATCTCCACATCCAAATCTCCAGAACCTCTGCTTGCCACTTTGCAGGGCAGAAGGGATTCTGGCAGAAACGATTAAGTTAAGGATCTTGAGATGAGATTATCCTGGCATATCTAGGAGGAGCTAATGTAATCTTTTTTTTTTTTTTAAGATTATGTATTTATTTATTTGAGAGAGAAGGAGAGAGTGCACAAGAGGGGAGAGGGCAGGAGAAGCAAACTCCCTGCTGAGCAAGGAGCCTGACACGGGGCTCGACCCCAGGACTCCAGGACCACGACCTGAGCGGAAGGCAGTTGCCCAACCAACTGAGCCACCCGGATCTAATGTAATCTTAAGTGTTCCTAGGAGAGGGAAGCAGAGAGAAATATGACCCTGTGACCATGGAAACCGAGTGAAGTGACATAGCCCGGAGCCCAGGAATGCCCGAAGCTTCTAGAATTGGGAGACATGAGGACCGTATTTTCCCTTGGAGCCTCCAAAAGGAACCAGCTTGGCTGACCCCTTGATTTTAGTGCCTTAAGACTTGTTTTGGTCTCCCGACTTTCAGAATTGTAAGAGAAGGAACTTGTACTGTTTTTTAGCCATGATGTTGGTGGTAATTTGTTACAGCAGCAACAGGGAAACTCATAGGACAGATCATTGTCATACTGTATGACGATGAAGGAACCTGTAATGGCTCAGTGGTTCAGAGCAAGATCCCTAGAGTCCCAAAGCCCTGGCTCAAGTCTGTTTCCACCTTTCATCGGTTGAGGGGCCTTTTGGTACATCACTTTTCAAAGCTTCTCATCCCTGCCATGTGCCTCCTCCTTCGTCAGCAGGATGCTGGGTGTGGGAGAAGCACCCAGCGGGGCTGCCCAAGTGCAGGGATACAACTGGAGAGGCTCCTGAGCTGGCCCTTTTGATAGGGAATGGTGGGACCAGTAGCTGTCATGGGTTTTCTTGGCCCCTGATCTTCCCAGGGTAGTGCAATTTACAGAAATGCCCAGTTTTTCCTTTTAAGCTACTCTTGAATATGTATCTCACCCTTGCTATGTGCTCGGCTTCGCAGGGGTGAGCAGAGTATGTGGAGCTGCCACAGTCCATCCAGGCGTCCCGGGGTTCAGGCTCCTTCCTTGGCACACTCGGTCGGTGTTGATGCTGCTCGGCATTGTCTGTTGCAGACCCCTGTCGGGATTCTCACTTGGCAACGGGCCACCTGGACCCCTTTTCTCATGGGAGAGTCCACTGCACCATTCCAGGGGTGGAGGGATCGAGGAAACCCAGGCAGTGGGCGGAGCTCAGGCTGCTCAGAACCAGGCATACCGGGGGGCTCCGTGGCAGCCACACTCCTGAGAAGCTGGAGCCCTTGTGCCCAGAATACAGATTGTGCCCTGTACCGCTGTGACTGGGTAACACCGTTTCTTCTCTAATCCCACACATCCATTCAGAGGTGAGGGGTCATTCTCGCTGCTTGCACCAGGGAAAACTGAGGAACAGAGAAGCTGACTTGCCTGTGGTCACACAGAGAGTAAGAGGTGATCCCAGATGTGCTTTTGGAGTTTATACTCTTTGGTTCTGTAATAGATTAAGGGGAGAGAGGAAGGATTTGCATTGATTTGCTTTGCTATAGTGTATCTCTGCCCCTGTACCCAACTACCCACCACTGGAAATAATTTGTCTTTGTTTCCCTGTTGTTATCACAGTCTGCTTGCTTTCTTGCCGCCATGTCAGCAGGGGTGTTGGAGAGTGAGCTGGCAGCCTGGAAACATCTGGGTCATAAGATGCGTCCATCTAGAGGGTAGAGCTCATTGCAGTTTTAGCATACGTACCAGCTGGGCGAGGGAACCCACGAAGAGAGGGAACTCCCAGCCAGCCCAGATTCTCGGTCCCGGGCCCTTCATCGTGTGCCTACATGACGCTCTCTAAGAGGTGACAACACGCAGCCCCTGTGTTCACACCGGAGCATGAGATCAGGGCTTGCAGTGAGGTTCTGTTGATCGGTAGGAGAGGGGTGCAATCTGCTCCAGGGCAGAGAAGGTGCTAGGCGGTTCGGTGAATACCCACTCTGTCCCCAGGCTGTCTCAGGGCCTTCCCCATAGGCTGTCCCGTTAAGCCCTGCCTCCCCCTCTCAGGCACTTTTCACCCCTATTTCTCAGGTGAAGCAACCCCAAGCCCGGAAACTTAAGTATTTGCCAAAGCATTTACCTAAGGGGCAGAGGAGCTAGGGTTCACCTGGGATCCTCCTGGTTCCTCAGACCGTCCTTTTTACACTCTGAGCAGCTCACTGATGTTATAAAAGGCAGTTCAGATGCTTAACTGGAAAACAGGAGCAATGTAAAATACAATGGACCTTACCTATTTACACTAATTAAATGAGGAAACAAGTTCAACATTGCCATCCATTGCTGTAATGAGGCCAGAGGACAGCAGGTGCATAGATGGGGTGCCTGTGGCAGTTGGTAGGATGTTTGGAATGGGTTTTGTTAGCGCAGTATGCAGAAACACCTTGATGGTGTCTGCGTCTTTTCATGCCATTACCTCATCTGCCAGTTGTATCCTAAGGGGATAATTCGAAGGAAGAAAAAAAGCCTATTTTGTGCAAATGTCTATTAAATCATGATTTTTTTTTGATGATGGAAAATTTCAAACATCTAGGAAAGTAGAGAGACTGCTATAATGAACACCTATATACACCCCTTCCCCGTTTTAACAGTTACAAACATTTGCTTTATTTACTTCATCTTTTTGTTTCCAAAATATTTTCAAGTAAATGATAAGACATCGTGATACTTCATTTCCAGATATCTCACAGTAACTTCAGTTATGATAATGAAAAGTTGAAACCAAACTTGATTAAATGGAGACTGTTGAGATAAATATGATTACCCACCTGGTCCAATATTTTGAGACCCTTAAAATTATCATTTTGAAGTTCCTATTACAAGCTTTCTTAGAGCTTGACACTTTGCCTTTTTATAGGACTTACCATAGTTTCGAATAAGGTCATTGTTTGGTTGTTTAATTAAGGTCTGTTTCCCTTACTTCTTTGGTGGTGACAGTGTCCTTTTTCTCACCATTTTGTCTTGACTGCCCATGAAGGTGCCTGGCAGACAGCAGGTGTAAAATAAAATTGGTTGAATGAATGCCAAACGAGCATTTTGAGATCCTTGAAATGACATGCTGAGTGATGCAGGCAAAGCACATCATCTCATATGAGTACAATGTGCAAATGCGTGGGCATGTAGATGACTTCCAGAAAGGCCACTTTGGGAATTTCAAGTTTTCATGCCAGCGTGATGGGAGATGCTGGCGAGATTTCCTTTCCTGCTATGATTTCCGTCACGTGGTTTTAAGAGCGCAGAGTCCGTCAGCCACCGCCGTGCATTCCACTTAACTCTGTGTGGTGCAGGAGAGAAGGAACGGGGCTCTGTGTGGGAAGCCTCGGCTTCGAAGCTCCCACTTTCCTACCTCACCGTGGGTCCCTGGGCAAGCGCCGAACCTCACAGAGCTGCAGCTTGCAAGTGTGGGAGTGGTTCCTGCTCCTCTGCATTTCTGTAATCGGGTGTTGTCGTCATGCACGGTGCACAGATATGGGCGAACACTGCAAAATGTTGCCTGAGCGGGCGCCTCCCAGCCTTCCCCACCGTGATGCTTGGCCCCGCAGCCGCCCTGATCCCCCCCTGACAGAGAGCCCGCGAGCAGATCCACTGAGTGTACTGTGCAGTGAGGGTTGTCTCAGGTGTCCATCTGGAAATCCCTGCTGATTGTAGACAGGAAGGTGACGGCTAATTAACTCTGAGAGCTTCCTCCATGCTCACCCATCTCACTTACTGACGAGTCCATCAGTCATCCAGCGGTATTTACTGCACTGGGCTGGTGTGTTCATTAGCCCTTGGCAGCTGCCCACCCTGCCCAGACTCTGGATTTTTAAGTGGCACAGGAGTCTGTGGACACCTGGTCCTTGGGGTCACAAGGGAGGA
Source organism: Martes martes (assembly GCF_963455335.1). Taxonomy (NCBI): domain Eukaryota; kingdom Metazoa; phylum Chordata; class Mammalia; order Carnivora; family Mustelidae; genus Martes; species Martes martes. The sequence continues at coordinate 13,055,411 of NC_137891.1, read as the reverse complement.
TGAAGATGATTCAGCCAGGGGATGAGGGCCAGGATCATTACCTTCCAAGGAGAACTTTTAGTAGAGGAATCCTGGCTGACGCTCCCCTCTCCTTTCTTCCAAAGGATCTGCTCAGGATGTTAGAGCCCATGTGAGTTTCCCACGATGGCCATAACAAAGCACCACAAACTTGGCTTACACAACGGAATTTCATTCCTTCACAGTTCTGGAGGCCAGAAGTCCCAAGGCAAGTCCCAAATCAAGTTAGGGAGACCCCAGTCTCCCTCCGAAGGCTCTAGTGGAGGATTCTTCCTTTCCTCTTCCTGGATTCTGGTGTAGCTAGGAATCCTGTAGCTTCGGGTCCTTGGCTTGTGGACTCCAACCTGGACTTCTCCCCGTGTGTGTGTGTGTGTGTGTGTGTGTGTGTGTATCAGTCTCTGCACCTCTCTCTCCTCCTAAGAGCACCAGTCCCTGGATTTAGGGCCACGCTAAATCCGCTATAACCTTATCTTAACCCGATAGCATCTGCAAAGAGCCCGTTTCAAGACAAGATCACATTCATAGGTACTCGGGGTTAGGATTTCAGAATATCTTCTCGGGGGATACAGTTCAACCTGTAACAGAGCCCAAAGCGAAAGGAGTACCTTTTGCTCCTGACTGCCAGCGCTTGTCCCCGAAGGAGCTCTGCCTAGCATGTGTGTAGATGGACAAATTTTTCACATGGGACCTGGATGGGTCCCTTCTTGCTCATCATCCTTTTTGATTCTATAATAACCCTATCGTGCATGTATTCAGGCTCACAAAACATACTTTTGGGCCACCTACTGTGAGCCCTCACCTACGCCTGGTTCTGGAATAGAAGGGTATAAAAGACCAGGGATTTTCAGTTGGTCAAAAAGTCTGCCAGAAACTACCCCTTCCTTTCCAGCCTATACACGCTGAGCAGCGGTCCCTAGTCATGGCCATCAGAAATGCCTTTGGCCACTGCCAGATGTTCCGTGGGGGGTGAGGGGCAACAGTGTCCTCCATTAGGAACCACTGGTAGAGCCCAGCGAGGACCCACCTTTGCAACTCCAGAAATCCCTTTTACCGATTTGCCCTCCTTGCTAGACAATTGTTTCAAATAAACAGACTTGACTTATCCGGGAATCGTTTGCCCACCTTCTTACCTAAAACCCACTTTCTTACCTAAAAATAATCCACCCATTGGTGTTTCTGACCCTTGCAACTGGACTGAGTTAGTACTACATTCTGGCCAGTATCAAGCAAAGAAGCTTGACGTTTGGGGAGCTCTCTGTGGCCTTATTGAAAATGAAACAGAAGGTGCAGTTTCCGGTAGAATTTCTGACCAGTTGAAAAGCAGCCCAAATACCCACAGTGACGAATCACTGATAGGAACTTCCTCTACCGCCTGAAATCACGTTTTGGATCCAGTGTCTGTGGACGGTTCCTTAGAGCTCCAGATCTCTCCAGGAATCTCCATCCCGGCCCCCTCTCATGTGCCTGAGGGGCGTTATTATTCAGTGCAGACTTATTCAGCGCTCGCCACGGGGCTGGTGCTTCTCGGGGTGCAAGGGTGCTGTGGGGGAGCAGCGCTCGCGGCCACGGCAGGAACAGGACCAGTGGTGACCACCAGGAGGCTGTGGGAGAAACAGTCGAAATCCCCGCAGTGCCCAGTGCGAGACAGAGACGCAGCCTTTTGCTGGGCTCTAGGGCGGGGCTCTCTGGAATTGCAAGACCCTGTAAGTAATCGGGTCACCCTCTCACCGGTCTTCCTGCTTAGCCCTAGCTTGGTCCCTTCAGAGCCCCGTTCCCATCAGTTGCCCCTCTAGGGAGAGTCTCGTCATGGCTTAGGACACGCTCTGTAGCAGACAGTGTCCTGCTAACCGAGAGGCGTTTCTGAGAAGGGGTGAGGGCCAGTCTCACTGGGCCCCGTGAGAGGAGGCTCCGGAGGGACCTTGAACCTCACCTCCTTGCCAGAGCGCCCTGCTGAGTAGCTGGGCAGGTCCTCTGAAGGCAGCCTCACGCTCTGCAGGATGAAAGATGTTGATTCCTCTCTCCGTCCCTAAGGCTTCAGCCAATGCCTGGGAACACAGAAGGGACCGTGCAGCCTCTAAACCTTTGTCCTCAGAGCCTGTCAGAGGGGGAAGGGGCACAGGAGGATGGGAGGGGGGTGGTCAGCTTCCTTGCCAAGCCATCCCACTGGTACCGTGCGTTTGCCCTTCCTCCTGGCCATGACCAAATGCAGTGTTTTCTTTCTGTGTCTGTTGCCTGGATCCCCCCAGCCGGGGATGTGAGAACCGGCCATCTCATGGCAGCGGGCGCTCAGAGGTTGCCATGCACCTGTACAGGTTCTCACCTCTCCTCCTTCCCCCCTCCCCCCTCCGCCCACCTCTCCTTACCTGGAAGCCACTTGATTCTTCTCTTAAAATGCACTTCAGAGAACAAGCCACACCAGCTGCCTCTGGAATCTTTCAATGACACGAATCCCCGCCTGTACCCTCCTCTCCTTTAGTTAGCACTGTGCGTGGCTGCCACCCACACTGTCCTCCAGTTTCCGTACTAATGCCTTCAAGGTCCTCGCTTGGTTGTAAGGCCGGGTGGTGCTGGCTTCAGGAAATGCCCCAGGTGGGCACGGCGAGATGGGCAGGCGTTCCCCCGAGGAAAAGGCGGGCTAGCCACAAAAATCAGAAGAGAGTCAGGGATGAAATGGTTCAGAGGGGGTGGGGCAGGGACATTGGCTCTTCTCTATTGAGTTGGGGTACTGGAGGCTGCTGAACAGATCTGACTTGCATTTTAACTGGTTCATTCCAGCCACTCTGCTGAAAATTGACCAAGGGTGGCAAAGGTGGGAATAGGTAGACCCGTTAGGAGGCTCAGGCAGAAAACCAGGGTTTTTGCAGAAATCCAGGAAAAGAGTGACAATAGTGTGTACATGGTAGCAGAAGAAATCACAGGAAGGGATCAGGTATGAAAGTATCATGAAGGTAGCATTTGCTGATGGCTTAGATACAGAGTATCAGATAAAGGATAATCCTAGGGTTTTACCTTGAGCAAGTAGAGAGTGAAGTTCCGTTCATTCTTTTTAGGGGATCAGTGAGGGGATTGGAAATGTGTGTTTTGTTTGTTTGGCAGATAGGATTCCACTCATTACGTTTGAGGTGTTCATCAGACATCCAAAGGGAGATATTCAGGAAGTAGCTGGATATATGCATCTGAACTGTGAAGATTAACTTTGTGTGTCAGGGGGCTCCTTGACAGGCTCAGTCGGTTAAACGTCCAGCTCTTGATTTCAGCTCAGGTCACAATCCCGGGGTCTTCCCAGCCTCTATACCTCAGTGAGTCAGTTCCTTATTTACGTTTCTGTTGCTCTGAAGAACCCGGACTGACGCATGGAGTAAAAGGATAGTATTTGGGTGACGTATTTTGGACTCCTATTACTTAAACCAAGAGACTGGTGCCATCCCCAAGAGGGCAAGTGTGAGCAGAGAGGAGCAGACCACTGGGCTCTCCAGCATGTGTGTCTGTGTGTGTGTGTGTGTGTGTGTTTAATATATACTGACCACTTACTATGTGTTGACATCCCCCGGGACTGGTTGGTGCCCTCTATCTCCTTTTTTGTTCTGGAAGTTTGGGAAATGATCCCCAGGGGACCTTTATTTATTATTTGATCTGTTGCAATGTGTCAGCCTCCCCAGTGTTCTGGGCGTCGGCATGGCACCCAGCTCTTCCTTCTCCTGTGTCAGAAATTGATTATTCCTGCATCTTCCTTCCCGGACATTTTCAGTTCCCCTGACCTCCCAGCCCCTCGAAGCCATTTTGTGTCTCCTGATACTGAGTAATTCCATTTATTGAAACATGTGGAGCCTCCTTACTGGCAAGTGTTGGTAAAAATAGTTCTGCAGCCCCAAGGGACAGGGTCATTTGAACTTGGTGACTTGAAAAACGTTTGGTGTGAATAATGAAAAGTGCAGGACCCTGCTGATGAATTTCCCTCACCCTCTTTGTTCCTTGTGTATGTGGTTTTTTTGGCGGGGGGGGCGGCAAAATGTTTAACCCGTATTTTCCAAGAACTCTGTAGGTGGGTTTCTGGGGACAATTGATTTTTGGGGAAGTATTGTTCCTCTGGATGTGGAAACCATGAAGCAAAGAATAACATTGAGCAAGAGTCCTCCTGATGGCCAGGCCTGGGCTGATTATGGTGTGTTTGGGTCACCGTGTGGTAGGAGGTATCCTGCTGCTGCCTGAGCTGCACTTTGACCCCAGAAGCCTTGTTCTAGCCAGATGTCAATGGATCATCTAACTTCTAAGGCTGTGACTGGTTCAAACTGGCAGACAGAAGAGACATAGGTCTCTGTGTGAGGAATATGGAGTTCTGGTCTCCTCCTGCCCCTGGCTTGCTGTGTAACCTTGGCTAAGTCTCCTGACCTCTCTCTGTGATGAGTTTGGGCTGGGTGATCTCGGAGGGATGAGATGGTGGCCAGTGGGAGGGTGCAGGCCTGAATAAGCCCCCCCGCCCCGCCCCAGCTCCCAGCTAGCTACTGTGTTGTGTGGCATCACGGCTGCCGAGTTAGATTTGGACCATGTACTGTAATGAAATTTCCTGAATTTTAGATGGGGACAACGAATTCAGAAATACAACATCCCCTACGTGAAACCTGTAGCCAGACAGAGCCCATAGGTCCTCATTTACGGCTCAGTGTGAGGGCATTGTCCTTCATGAGTTACCACAGGCAGGGACCCTGGAGGTGGCGGGAGCTCCTTCCAGTTATTGTGTCTTGAAACCAGTACGAGTATTTTCAAGGAACTGGGGGAGCAAAGCTAGACTGGAAGCTGAATCACAAGATTGCTGTGGCCTAGAGCCCCGGAGAGAGGGCATGGCCTTCCCTTCATCGTGGGCGGAAATGTCAGCCTGAGGCAGTGGGCTGGGTCAGCTGATCTCCGTGGAATTCACACACACACACCCGCCCTGCGCTCCAGCCAGCAGCCCTGCGTCTGCCTGGCTCCGTGGACTGCAGAGCATTCTGAGCTGCAGACAATCGAATATTTCAATATACTCATTCTGCATTGAACAGTATCTCTTACAGGTCTTTTGTGGGTGTATATCTGTGTGTGTGTGTGTGTGTGTGTGTGTGTGCACGCGCGCACGTGCACGCCACACACCCTTTGTTCTTTTTTAACTGCTGCATAGTATTCCATAGTTTTTTTCAGCTGTTCTGTGGGGATTTTACTTTAATCCACTTCTCCCTTTTATCTCTATTTCCCATGATTTCATCTTGTAGACGTTTTCTTTTCAACCCCACACTTCACACCTTCCCCTTCCCTTCCCTCTCTCCTTTCTTCCTTTTCTCTTTTCCTTGTTTCTATCCACCTGTGGATCCATCCATCAAACATGCTGGGCCTACAGGGGCCAGTGTAGGGGCAGAATCCTGAGGCCTGGCCTTCAGGGGCTCCAATCCAATGGGAAGTCAGAGAAGAAACACATCACGGTGAATCCCCAGAAGCAAGTTCTTCAATAGTTTTTTGTTTTTGCTTTTTTAAAAGATTTTATTTATTTATTGGACAGACAGAGATCACAAGTAGGCAGAGAGGCAGGCAGAGAGGGAGGAAGAAGCAGGCTCCCCACTGAGCAGAGAGCCCAATGCAGGGCTCGATCCCAGGACCCTGGAATCATGACCTGATGCGAAGGCAGAGGCTTTAACCCACTGAGTCACCCAGATGCCCCGTAATGTTCCCATTTCTAAGACGAGGGCCCTGAAGTTCAGGGAGGTGTAAATCCTGAGGCTGAGCCTCAGGCCCGGTCTGCGACGTCTAACACCTCACACCTCTGCTCCTCCGATGCTGTTTTATTTGGATTCCAATTCGTATTGAGCCGTAAGCCAAGGCCGGGTGCTGTGCCTAATTGTGTTTCTGGTCTGCTGCTTACGGTGTGTAAACTGTCTCCAGATGCAGACGCTGTGCTGGGACGAGGTGCATGAGAGAAGATACCCTGGGTTGTCGCGCTGAGCTGTGGGCAAGGGGCCCGAGCGTTAGGAGTAGCACTGTTCTGGATCCGGACGTGCTCCCCGCCTCTTAACTGCTGTGGGATCTGCGTCCAGTAACCAGCCTCTCGGAGCCACAGGTTCCGTATTTGTAGAATGGAGCTAGTACCCTTACTTGGAGGGGACACTGAGGGTTTGAGATGTTTAAAGAGAAAACACAAAGCGTGCTGACTGATGTGTAGTTGGCCAACAGCGCGGGGTGGCTATTGTGTTGTCACATTTTAGTTCATAGTGTTGTATCTAAATGTTACTTCTTTGTTTGCCTTGTCTTTGTCCTTCCTGAGGGAGAAGACCAGGCCTTATTCGTCTTGGCATCCCATGGAATCCAGTGGGGGGCTCGATCCCAGCACCCTGGGATTGTGACCTGAGCCAAAGGCAGAGGCTTAGCAGACTGAGTCCCCCAGGCGCCCCGCATCCCCACCTCTAACAAACCCAGTTCTTGGTACATGGTGGTTGTATGCCCACTTCAGGGTACACGCGAGAATGGATGCAAAGCCAGGCATGGGCCAGGGGTCTGTTGGGGCCATTTCTGGCCAGTTGTCGAGGGACGTGTTTCCTGGAGTCTTATCCCGGCTTGTCAGATCCAGGCCAGGACAACGGTCTGGTGGTTCCATTGTTCCCAGATAACATTTCCTATCTTAACGTCTCCCTGGAGCCGCCCTGGGCCCCACCCTGCCCTCCTGGCCTATCACTGATCCCCACTTGGACCCTGACAGGTTCCATTCCAGCCTGCCAGGAACAAAGCTTTCATGTGGTCAGCACCACTCCTTGTCTCCTCCCCACCCTCCATTACAACAGTTGTGGAAGGGGCCATTTCTCTCTCTGAAACTTTCCACATTGCAGGGAGGACCTAGGAAATGTGAAATAAAGTTCTTTACCAGAGCTTGACCCTTCATAGTGTGACCTGTGTCTTCCCGCTTACACCTCACAGACACCTTGTCTGATGGGCAGATCAGTTCTTATCCCTGGCCTGCCTTGAACCAAGTTGAAGACAAAAGGCATGGGGTCCCCAGTAGTATTGGGGTTAGCGTGAGAGTCTACCCAGTGACCAGGTCTGTGCACCTCACCCACGCTTTTTCCACCGCACGCCCCTACGTGGTTGTATTTGTTGGTGTTCTATGGCCTGCCTAGTTCCAGAAGAGTTTTGATGGCTCTGTCACAATCATCATGATCCAGGGCACTTTCAAGTTTGCTAGCTCAGTGTGGCATCCCCGGAAAAGGTAAGGTGCCCAGGCATTACCCCGAGCGTGCGGAAGCAGAAACCTAGGGAACCAGGTGTCTGCTGGAGGTTACCCAACTGAGGGTGGTGGCATTTTCCCGAACGCTGCCCTGTTTCCTTTCCTTGTTCAGTTCGGCCCTTAGATCAGTCGCTCTCAGATGGGGTGTAACGTCAGACTCACCTGAGGAAATTAAGAATCTTGTGCAGGAATGCCCCGCTCCCGCCTCCCCCAGCCCCCAAAGATTCTGACTTTGGAGTGAGGCCTGGGCACTGAGGTGACAACATCTCGCCAGGTGATTCTGTGGTGCAGCCGTGCTGAGAGCCCGACTGACAGCACCTGCTACAGGGATGCTGGGAAGCTCATGAGAAGCCAGTAGTCCTCAAAGTCTATTTCAGACAAGAGTCCCAGCCCTCCTCGAGCAAAACCAGGACTCCAGCCTGCTCACCTTTGCTCAGATTCAGGGCAGCTCATGTCTCCAAAGAAATGGCAATGCTGAAAGAGGAAACAGGGGGAACAAGGACGATGGGAGCAGCCCCCCAAGCTGTCATGTGTAGTGCCCCTGTCATGTGCCAGACACTGGTCTGAGCACCTTACATATACCAACTTTATCCAATTCACCGTCCACACACTAGCACAAAGAACAGGCCTCTGCTGCTGTTACCCATTTCACAGATGAGAACACTGGGCTAGATAAGCAACTTGCACAATCTGGCGGTGGCAGAGCTGGGATTTAAAGACAGATTGCTGGCTCTGGAGGCTACTGGTTTAACCACTATGTCTGCTGCTTCGCAGAATGACTTGGGAGCCGTGTATACTGAGTCCCCGGTGGCCGAGGGTCCCTTCATGGTGGTGATCTGTCAGTAGGCTGCTCAGCAGTCTCTGTGACTCCCATCGCATCTGTAGAGGAAAGTGAAACTTCATAACATAGCATGAGCGGTGTCCTTTACCGCCTGGCCCCTGGCCAAGCTTTCACACTCCATGTCACACATGATGTTAAGACATCTGAAAGTCCCCTCCCCTTTCTCTGCCTGGTGACCCCCTACTCTTCAATACCTAGCTCAAATAGCCTCTTCTCTATCTTGTGTGGCGAGAGTCTGTGCCTCCTTCCTCTTAGTTCCTAAAGCTCTTGGTCCCTCCCTCTATGACCATATGGATCACAGCCTTTCTCTCAGGCCCCTCCAGTGGGTCTTGACTCCTTTAGAACAGGGAGGGGGTCTGCTGTACTCATGTTTGTGCGCCCCTCAGCATCTACGGCCGTCTTCAGTGGATATCAACCTCTAAGTTCTTCTTCATTTCAGCCAGGGAGATAAGTGTTCTTTATCTTCTGACTATCAGAGGATTTTGTGTTCGTAATGGATGATTTTCTTCAAGGTGCCTTGGGCTCCAAATGGCATAATTGATATTTACTGTGTTTTCCTAAGGTTGTCAGGCTGTGATTTTAGCGGAGTCCTGAGCTCCTGTGGAGATTTGCCTCTCTCCAGCCTTGGGCTATCTGCATTCCTGAACACCTCTGGGCCCAGAAGGAAAAGAAGAATGCTGACCAGCTCTGGAAATGGCCTGAGTGAGGAGAAGGTTTGTGTGTGGCTTAGTGTTCAGCTTGATTCCAGAATGAACCCACCAGGGGCAGGAAGAGGGGGTCTTTGGCAACCAGAAGTGGAAATATGTTTGTTTCCTCATGTTTCCTCATGTTGTGAAAATGGCAGGAGCTGCTCACCGAGGATTAGTAAGGCCCTTTTAGCAGAGTCCCACTGAGGTCTGAGAAGGGTGGGCATGCCAGGAGCCACCAGCTCGTCGACACTCAGTGTTGAGACTTTGCTGTGTGAGGAGAGAAAAAAAGGAGTTTCTAAGGCACTGGGTGAATTCTTGGAATTCACCTGCCCAGGTGCGGTGGTGTGAATAACATCTTCACCTCAATATCGTTGGAGGTGCCAAATGATAAGACGATTTATTTATTTATTGACACCCGAAGCCTCGTTTGTAATCAGATTACTGGATACATAAAGAAGCAGGAGAGTCTGACCCAAACTCGGGGGAAGAGAAAGTCAACAGTTAACAGAATACAACTGAGCCAATTGTGATTCACACTTGTGTGGTCGATTGGTTTTTATTATCATTAAACAGACTTTATTTTTCAAAGCAGTTTTAAGGTCTGAGAAAAATTGGGTAGAAAATGCAGGGAGCTCTCATATCCACCCTGTCCCCACGGATGCACTATCAGCATCCCACACCAGTCTGGGACGCTTGTTACAGCCGACAAATGTACACTGACACGTCATCATCACCCAGAGTCCATAGTTTATGTTAGGATCCACTCCTGGTGTTGCCCCTTTTCCAACAAATGTGCATCAGGTATCTAGCACTGTAGTATCATATGCAGGCTTCACGGCCCTGATGAAATTCCTCTGGGTTTCACCTGTCCATGCATCTTTGTGAGACACCGTCCTTAAAGGCCCTCAGTTTGGGGTTGGGTTCGTGGAATGGAGCACTATGCAGCTATTAAAAAGAATGAGTGGCTTTATGAAGGAATGTGGAACCATCTTAAAACGATAATCACTTTCAAAATGCACTCTCAGCCTTACTAATGTTGATGAAGCAAGGAGGGCCTGTTAGCACACCTGTGGGGTGCAGCCGCCTCTCCCCACGGAGCCATCTGTCCTTCCGGCACCCTCGCTTACCGTGTTCTGTTGCTCCCCCCTCTCCACTGATCCGGGCCTCCCCCTCCTCTCTCCCTGGAGCTTCTGTGCCCTGCCAGGCTTCCTTGTCATTCCAGATTGTAGAGACCCGGGGATGGGGAGAGGCTTGCCGTGGACCTTTGAAACGGACAAGTTGGGCACCTCTTACCGAATTGATTAATTTAGTCCCAGGAGCCAGGCAACCCAGCAGCTGCACGCTGGTGAGTCAGATCCAATGGGGTCTAAGTCTGAGCTCTTGCTTGGCTGCCTGTGTGACCTTGGCCAGGTTATTTAACATTGCTGAATCTCAATTTCCTGGTCTGTAAGAGGAGGCTAAAAAATGCTTCTCTTGAGGTTGTCTTGAGGATTAGCTTTGATAGCTAGCGTAAGTGAAAGTGCCCTTTGAGGGGAGAGCAGGGCAGAGTGTTTCCCTGTAGGGAGGAAAGTGAGGAGGGCCCCCTGTTGTCCTTAGGTGCCCCAGCCTTCCCCGGGAAAATCCCCTCGGAGAGGTTAAAATTTGGCCCCTTCCTCTTTTATTCAGTGTACTTCTCTTGGCCGCCTAGGGCTTTCAGCTTAAGCAAATAAATTATCCTGCTCTGCTGGGCTCTGTGTTCTGTAGCCAGCCATATGTTTGAGCTTGATAGAGATTCTTATCGGGTGGGTAATATTACCCAGCGAGGGATGACATTTCTTATCAGAGGCCCTGAGGAATCAGAGATAGGAGCCCTTTCTTTTTACCGGCAGCCGGGCCTCAGTGTGTGGGGCTGGCTGGCAGGGCGGGAGGGGGGTGCCCGGGGGCTCAGGATGGGCACGTCACTGTGCACCGGGCATCAGCTGGCCCCCTGTCTCTTCCGCACGACAACCAGCCACTCCCAACAGCCTGCCTTGTCACTGGAAGTAGACCGTTGGGAGATTTTTGCATATGATCGAAGCAGGGCAGGGCAGGCCAAGTGAATGAGGAAGGAAGGAGGGGATGTGAACATGCTGGAGCAGCTGGGGGTAGAGACAGAGCCCCGGCACCTGTGGGCCTTACCCCTGACGGAGAGCCAGGTGGCCTCCTGCTGCAGAGCCCAGGCCTGGGGCCTCTGCCCCACGGTCCTACAGAGGGGAGGCAGCACAGGCCCAAGTACCCGCCACAGTCTTGGCTGTGGGAGGGGCGAGGTGCTGCATGACCTCCTTGTCCCCCTCCAGGTGCCCCCCACCCATCCTCCACCTTGTCCTGGCACAGAGAGGCTGTGCTATGTGGGTGCAACAGGGTGGATGCCACACGGGGCTCCCGGGCCCTCTGGCTTCTGTTTGGGAGGTAGGGCGGGTGGGCAGGAGGAGAGGAAGGTCAGGGTACTCGTTGGCTGCTCCTGCTGGGTCCCAGATGGATATGGGCAAGGTCGACAGCAAAGGCCTTGCATCTGAGTCCTGATTCCGGCAGCTTTTCACTGTGCGGCATTAGACAAGTCGTTTACCTCTTGCGCCTGGGTTTCTACCCATCATGGGGTGACACCGCCTCCCTTGCGGTCTCTGGCCACTTTGGATCTCCGTGATTTCTGTGTCTCTCGTTTGCCCTGATATCTGAAGGAAGGGGCACTGCGGGGTCCCCGAGGGCCCAAGGCCAGAGCTCACTGCAGATGAAGCTCCAGGGTGGGTAGAGGAGGTCAGAGGTGACCACATGATTTGGGGACTGCAGGCTCCGTTTCGGACACATGCGCAGAGCTCTTCCCCTCCTGATTTTTGGGAAGTCCTACCCGGTGCAGCCCTGCTCTGCAGTCATAATCTTGCCATCATCAGAAAGGGAAGGAGAAGTGGTTTCTGCCTCTCCCTGGACCCGTTCCAGGCAACAGTCCTGCCCCTGCTTCTCTTCCTTCCTGTTGGCCCCAAGTCCTCCTTCCTCCGTCTTTCCCCTGCCTCTCCAGTCCCGCCCTCTGGTGGGGCGTGCTGAGGTTCCCGGTCTCTCTCCTCACCTCCTGATAGCAGGTCCACTTTCTGAAAGTACCGTTCTGCCCTTGTCCCTCTCAGATCAAAGACAGTCATTCCTCCTATCATCCATTAAAGCTCAGCTCAGTGTCATCCCACCCCGTGATTCTGTGCTGGTCACTTCTGGGATGATGCCTCTCATGCAGGGTCCATTCCTGTCTTTTGAACCAACCACTATCTTTCTTTGACTTTTGTACCTGATCCTGTCATGTCTCCTCCTGAGGGGACCACAGACAGGGCTGGGCTCCTCCCCTGCTCTACCAGCTCCTTGCTCTTTGACGGTGGGCTAGTCACTAAACCAGACTGAACTTTAGTGTCCTCAACTGTGACATGGGCTGTGAGCTCCAGCACCGGGGTTCTTTGGAGAAGAGTCCCTCTGGGGCTTGCCCAGTGACAGGTGTTCAGTGAGCGAGGGGTCCCCTCTCTCTTACTGGCTGCCCCTCAGATTACCCAAACCTTGCCTCTGCTCAAATTCCATTCTGTCATTCACTTTCCCTCTGGGCTCTTCTGCCTTGAAGTCACCTTCCTCTGTTGGAAGGATTCCATCTTAGTGCTTCCTGTCTGGACAGCCGGAAGAGACCTTGTCTCTTTCTGCCTGGGTCTGACTTCCCAGTATGATGTAGATTGCTCTAGGGCATTGACTACAGTATGTCCTGATTCTCAGCTTGGCCATCGATTCAGTGATTGAGCAGTTGACTCCAAGGGAATGGAGGAAAGTCATTTGTTCTTTGGTTGAACCACATTTGACTGAACGCACATCTTGTAGTAGGTCTGTGCTTGGCACTGGAGTTGGAAGGAGGCATAAAACGGAGACTATCCTTATGGAGCCTGTCCTCCAGTAAGAAGGTTGCCTTACCCAAGAGTCTGTGGCAGTCATGGACTACAGACCTGGAGGGACATGGTCCCTCCCCATGGGCAGCTCAGAACCTGATGCGGGTTGGGGGGTGTGGGAAGAGTTCCGTGCCCAAGGAGATGATGCCTCCCTTCAGGTGGATGCCTCCATCCCCCAGATCAGGGCATGGGGTCCGCTCTCGAGATGCCATGAGTGGCCTTGTCAAGACCGAGACTATCCAATCTGCAGATTCTCCCTGTCATGGCCTCCCTTCCTGCGATGGAGGGGGTCAGCTCCAAGGTCAGCAGCACTTTGCATTATGGACCTGGCACAGGCCTTGTTAGGTGAAGTCCTCCAAGAAGGGTGTTGTAGAAAGTTCCAACCCAACTGATCATGATGTTGCCTTGAGTATTCATGACAGCTTGTCCCTGGCCAGCGCAGTGGGAGGGAGCCAGCAAGCTGACCATCCTGGCTGACTGCCTTGGGTTTTCTCTCCTCGTGAGCCTCAAGCATCTGGGGTTTCAGTTGAGTTTATTTTTTGTCCACCACCTACTGTCCTACCCAAATCATCCTCATCTCCCCATAGCTCATAGCTAGAGCTTCCAAATTCAACTCCCGGATTCATCCTTGTCCCTCTGCAATCCCATCTGCACTTGGCAATCAGCACGATCTTTACAAAATGTGAATCAAATTGTGTCTGCCCCATTGGACATACCAAGGACTTCCCATTTCTGTTCTTGGGATAAAACCCCAAATCCCTGTGGGGCTCTGCATGAATTGGCCTGGATTTCTCTCCTTGCTCACTGTTCTTCAGCTATACTGACACCTGCTGAGTGATACATCCTATCCCTGCCCACCTCAGGGCCTTTGCACATGCTGTGTCTCTGCTTGGAATGCTCATTCCCTCTATTTTTGCATGCTTTCTCACCCTTCACCACTCCCATAGTTTTCTCCCACTATTCCTTGCTTTTCCTTCCTAGTGTGATCTATCATGATACATTTATTTGTGTTTATTTCACATCTGTCCTCCTTCATGAGACTGTACTCCTGAAAGTGCAAAGATGGGGTCAATTTCATCTACCGCAGCAAGAACAATGAAAGCCAGTACTTTGATCATACTGACCATGTGCCAGCCATAGTTCTAGGTGTGATATTTACCCAGCCACTTATTCCTCATGAGACCCTATTGATATATAGATGCTCTCACTGCCGTCATTTTACAAATCAGCAAACCGAGGCACAGAAAGGTTAAGTAGTGCGGCCCAGCTGCCCCATCCAGTAGATCTTAAAACCAAACCATGGCTCCAGGGTCCTTGCTTTTAACCCCTCTGGCAGAGCCTGCTGGCGCTTCCCCAGAGGGGATGCTCAGTGAATGGATGGACACATGAATCAAAGGGCCAGTGTCCCGTCTCTCAGGGAGGTCCTCACTGTAGTTTCTGTGCTGGGCCCAGGGATGGTGGCACGGTCAGGGGAGGAGGGACCTAGAATGAGCCCAGCAGACCTGGACTGCAGTCAGGGTCCCCTTATAGTTACTAAATGGGAACTGTGGAAAGCCCCTCACTTCCCTGAGCTAGGATGTTCTTAGCTTGGACTTGTGCAGAGCCGTCGCCCTTGCACAGTGGTGCAGGAGCATCGGGAGGTGAGCAAGGGCTCATAGGTGACCCACAAAGTCTTCACTGCCCTTGCCCTCCTAGGGGGCTTCTTGTCTCTGGGGAGAGTGCCTCACACCCCCTTTCAGGTAAAAGTAGCTAGGAGGGAGCAGACCCCCCCTCCCCAGCAGGGGATGGCCTGGCTGGATGACAAGGATTAGGCACGTAGTTCCTGGAGGACACGGAGGGTGGTCCCCATGCCTCCTCTCAGCCTTAGTATGCCCTCGCCATAACTGGAGTGTTCGCTGGCTTCAGTTGCAGGGCCAAGTGCGGTGGGCTTCTGGTGACCACACCCCCCTACCCATGCCACAAGGCTGAAGGCCCCCAAGAGTGTCTGGTTCTCTGGACAGGATGGTAAGGAACTGCCACCTTCACCCTGTGACCCCAGATGCCTAGAATCATTGGTGTGACTTTCTGACCCTTTCTAGGAATTCCCTGCCTGTGGCCTTCAAATAAAATTTCTCTGTAATGTTGAATTATAAACATCGCTTTGCTTTCCTTCTCTCTCCTGATCCCCCTCCTTCCAGCTTCCTCTCTCCGGGCTCGCTCCTCCTCCCTCGCTCCCTGTTTCCCCCTCTCCACATTATGTGGCTAACCCTTTCTCTCTGCATCTCTCACCGCCCCTCTACCTCATTCTGGCCTGCAGATACACAACTTTCGAAGGAGCCTACATGCCGGCTTCTTGCAGACTGGCCTGCCGAGCAGCTGGTCCAGCCCCTCCAAGGCAGGAGGAGAAGGACATTTGGTCCTTGATGGCCATGGACAGCTGGCTCATCCTGGATGCTGGTCTCCCTGTGCACCTCGTCCCTGGAAGGTGCTTTGGCCCCAGGTCTAGCCCTGACAGCAGGGCCTTGCTGATGAGACCAACAGCTCAGCCTGGCTGTACTTTCAATGGGCAACCTCTGACACTGTCTTCTTCTTACTTCTAGAAATCACTGCAACCCACCCCACCCCCAAGGGCACCCCCTCCTACCCCAGAGACTGTGACGTTTAGATCCATGGTGTCCTAGTTCCCTCACTTAGTAGTTCCTTGACCCATAGGTTCTTCTGAAGTTTCAGAAGCCAGATCGAATTTTGATCCTGGTTGCATTATTGACTAGCGGTGGGATCCTGGATGAGACTCTGTGCCTTGGTTTCCTTATTTGCAAACTGGAATGCTGACAGTAGTGCCTTTCTGTGGTAGATGGAACAATGAGTCCCAGTGCTTTCCTCCCCCATCATCAAATTAACACATGGACTCTGTGGCCGTGGCCGTGGCCTTCAGGTGAGCAGGTGCAGTCCTCCCCTCAGTGACATCCATCTCGGCCATATGACTTATTTTGGTCTATGGGGTGTTAGCAGCATAATGGGAGCAGAAGACGCAAATCGTACGAGGTTGGGCTTCTTCGTTTGCATGGCTTTCATGGTGACAATGTGCCTCTGACACCCTCCAGTCCACAGAGGACAAGAGACACGGAGCAGATTCCGAATTCACACCTTGTATGGAGCTGAGGGCAGACATGCCCGCCTGGTACCAGCCGGCCCCACAGCAGACACGTGAGTGAGAAAGCAGTGCTCATTGTCGTTTGCCCAGAGTTGGGCTGTTTTGTCACACGGCATCCTTGCAGCCACAGTGGATACCATTAGATCACTTCATAGGGTTATTGTAAGAACATTAATTAACTGAGTGAGTTGGTTCACATATTTGGTTTCCTTTGCTGCTATAACAAATTACCACCAACTTAGTGTCTTCAAGCAGCACTGTGTATGATCTTAGAATTCCACAGGTGAGAAGTCCAACTCGGGTCTCACTGGGCTAAAATCAAGAAACACAGGCCTGCCTCCTTCTGCGGCTCCAGGGGATAAGTGTTCCTCCTTCTCCGAGCCAGCGACCTAACCCCGTCTGTGCCTTTGTTGCATAGCCACATCTAACCCGGACTGCTTCTCTCTTCTGCCTCCCTCTCCCATTTTTGGATGCTTCTGATTATATTGGGCCCACAGAAATCATGCAGGGTAATCTTTCTATTTGAACATCACCACATTCGCTTTCTTTTCCTCTGCCACTTGAATTTGCCTTTGCCAGGCAACTTAAATAGTCACAGGCTTCAGGGATTAGGGTGTGGGCCGCTTCGGGAGGTGGCGAGTCTGCAAACCACTGCATGCCTGGCACTTACAATGGGGCTTTGCGTGCTCCAAGGACTTTCTATCCACTGATATGATTGTCGTGTTCCCATTCGTGACATGAGATGAGAGGCGGTCTCATCTGACTGACGCCCACACAGGCTCCTCAGGCAGGCTTTGTTGGGCTGGGCATGGAGAAATATTCCACCCCTTGGTCCTAGGTGAGTGGAGACAGTGGGTTTAGGAGACAGGAAGGGGGTGAGGTCAGTTTCCTAACTGGCTTTGGAGCAGCCCAGAGGTCCTCCAGGGTGATGATAATGCTCCTGATTAATTATCGTAGCAAGTCTCCTGCTGTCCTCACTGTCCGTCAGCATAGCCCCCTGCTCGGGACTGGCTGAGTGACCAGAAGGGCTGGGGGAAGTCAGGCGAGGGCCAGCCCCTATCTCCACGTGCCCAGCTGGTTCCGTCCTTGCACTTGACAGGTCCTTCTGATCTTCCCACATACAATGGATTACAGGGAAAAAGAAACTTCCTGGCCTGCCTGATACCAGCTTGAAGGAAGTAGCTGGCTTCGGAGGGGACAAGGAAACAAACCCCAGCGACAGTGATAACCTCTCGCCAGGCTTCTGCGTGAACGGAGGAGCTGCTGGGTGGCTGCAGGACACGTTCAGAGGTGTTGGTTGAGTGTGAGTTCCTACGCAAGGGGAGTTCGAATTCAGTATGTCAGCACAGAGTGGGAACAGGGTGGGACTAACCAGTAGGAGAGACACCCAGGCTTGGGGATTCCTGGGTTTTGGAGGTTCCATCGGAGACTTACTGTGTGGCCACCAGAAAGCAGGTGATGGGCTCAGCCCCACAGTCTATGGTGGCAAAGTGGTGTTCCCTGGGCGTCCCCCCGTCAAAAGTAGATGCTAGGCAACGACCTGTGCGGGATCCAAAGCCACAGAGAGTCATGGACAGGAGTGGACGGTTCTTTGGACATCACCAAGCTTACTTTGGGGACATGAGGCCCAGAGAGGTGGCATACAATCCACGGTCACACAGCTGTTTAGGAGTAAGCCAGGTCCTAGAACCAACCTCAGGTCCTTCCCTCCCTTTCCACAGGGCCTTCCATGCTGCCATCTTTGCTCCTGCCCCTGTTGACGGAAGCACCTCCAACCTGTCTCAGCCCTACAGTTGCCCTCTCCTCGAAGCGAGTTCCACGGCAGCTTCCGTGGCCGGCAGCCTCTCGCCGCATCCGTGAGGCATCCTGCCGTTCCACGTGACAGACTTGGACGGCTGGGCTCCTTTATTTCGCTAACTGTGTGCTCCATGATGGTGCAGCATGACTGTGGGCCAGGAACGTGGGGTCCAGCTTGGCCAGGCGAAGAGGCTCAGGGTAGGGGAAGGTGTGAGGTTATCTTTGCCTGTCAGCTCGGTAGGCCATGATGTCCACCTCTAAGTGAGTGTGCGCACGCATGCTATGACTTTGCTTCCCTGGAGAAGCCTGAGTAGTACCCGCAGCGAGAACGAGACAGATGTGGGTCCACGTCCAGGAACCGCCACTGCCTGAGGAGGCTTATTTGCTCACATCACCGGGCTTCGGTCTCTCTGTGGGTAAGTTGGAAACAATATGAGCACGTGCTAGGCGAGCGAGCAGAGATACAGACAAACAGGACAATAAACGCAAAGCGCTTCCTAGGCTGTCTGGCGTTGTGCTCAACAAATAACGTTGCTCATTGTAAAATTTATACTTGTCTGCGAGCCCTGTAGGTATGTGACCCAGTTGTCTGTACAGCAAACCACCCCCGACCTTAGTGGCTTAAAACCAGGACCGTTTATCCTTCTCGGTCTCGTAGGGTGGCTGAGCCCTGCTGGGAGTTTCTTTGGCCACACTCAGAGTCCGTGTGGCTGCGTTCCTGGGGGAGTTTTGTGAGGCTTCCCTCACACAGCTGGGGCCTCTGCTGGGATGACGGCAGCACCTGGGGGCTCGCCCTTTCTCTGCGATCTCGCCATCGTCGTCCAGCCCGGCTTTCTTGACACCATGGCGGCTGGATCCCCCCAGTGCCTCGTGTGAAGGCCGCCCGGTCTCTTGGGGCAAGGCGCAGAATGCACTCGACCTCACTCCCTTTCAGTTCTCCTGCTCAGGAGGTCCCAAGTCAGCCCAGATTCCAGGGCAGGAGCAATCAAGCCCAGCACGGGATGGGGAAACAACACACATGGACAGAAGTGGGAGGGGTTCTCGGCCACCCGCACTGGACACCCCAGCCCCAGCACACAAGTTGCTTTCAGAGTTGATGACTCTCAGCTTGGATGGTTCCCGTCCTGGGTTATCTGTGATCATCTAGTGAGTCCTAGGAGGGACTCGGGGACGGCCGTCTTTGTCAGAGCCTGCCTCTGCCACACACTGACTGGGTGACAAGTTTCTTACTGTTTCCACGACTCAGGCTCCTCTTCAGGAAGATGAGGACAATACTGGTACTAAAGTAGAGCTTGTGTGAGGATATGCCTGTGTGTACGCACGCGGGTGTGTGTGTACACATATGCATGTGTGTGTGAGTGCATGTGCATTTGTGCATATGCATACGCACACCTAAGTGTGCCTGTCTGTATTTGTGCGTATACGTGTACACGTACATATGAATGCACAATCTCTGTGTGTGTATGAAATTTAGTACATCGCTTTTTTAAAGAATTTTATTTATTTATATATTTGAGAGAGAGCGCGAACAAGAGAGCACCGGGGGAGGAGTAGAGGGAGAGGGGCAAGCAGACTCCATGCTGAGCACGGAGCCCGACGCAGGGCTCGATCCCATGACTCAGATCATGACCGAGCCGAGATCAACAGTCTGACACTTAACCAGCTGCGCCACTCAAGTGCCCAGAGTACCTTGCTTCTAAGGTTATTTCCTTGTGCGTACATGTTTGCAGCCTGCCTTGCCCTGGGTCTGGGTCGTGTTTCCAAGAAAATTTTAAAGTTGGACGTGAGAGCTGGTGCCCAGCTGGAATTTTGGACTGAGCCCTTTCCAGGCCCATGCCTGGTGCCTTCACTGTAGGGAGCAGTTCCCTACCCTGTCCTTGAGAAGCAGAGTATCAGTGGGTCCTGGTGAGATATGGACCCTCCTCGGCTCCGTCCCAGTCCTGCTTGCCCAGTTGCTCTGGGGTGATCTGCCTGGGACCCACACTGTGCCGCTTCTGCTGGTGGCTTGTCTCCCGGCTACCACCTTCATTCTCTGATTCAGTCACTTTCCTGTTTCCTTCCAGAAACACCCAATACTTTCTACTCACACATAGTTGGGATCTTGGGAGGGTGAGGGGGTGAAGCAAAACACAGGGCTGGTTTCATATTTGGAGTTTCAGTCCAATTAAACTTTCCCACACCACCAAGGAAGACGTGGTCTCCTTGCTTCACCTTTTCCAGGCTGAGCCAAGGTCAGTGTTAGCTCTGGGTGGCCAGACCACCCTGGGCCTCCAACCCTCCCTTTCGTAATGAGCTGATTTTCCCCAAGGTACAGCATCTGGGCAATGTGACCCTGTTGCGTTGTTCCCTGAGTCTTCCCACTAGGGAGAAAAACAACAACAACAACAACAAAAACAACTGTCATTTATTGAATATATCTGCTTTGTACATATGTTGCTGTAATTATTACCCTGCAGGAAAGATACTATTATCCTGAAAGTAGGAAATAATAAACAGTTTCCAGAAGGAGCCAGCATTTAAACCTTTGTCCACCTAACTGGAAAGCCTTTTCTCTTCCATATAGCAGAGGTGAGATGTATGTAGGATTTCTTTTCAAGGCCATAGGTCCTAAATACTTCCCTTGAACGAATGTCAACAAAATCACAAAAATGTGTCTCCAATGCAAAGTGTACAGACTGCCCCTGGGGTTACAAACAGTGTTCCAGAAAGCCAGGAGCTGCCTTGGCGTTTGCCGAGTTGGAAGGCACAGAATGGGGGAGGCTGGCCAGGGTGTGGTGACGGGGAGTCCCACTGCTCACTGTCTTTCTCTGTGGAGTCTTTCCGTTGTAAACATGTTTTCTTCCCCATCCTTTGGCATCCATCAAGATTGAAATTCCAGGTTGTCAACCCTTGTAGGAAGGGGTTCAGATCTTGGCATTAAGTTATTCCCGTCGTGTGTGCAGAGCTTTGCCGCTAAAGAACGCTTCCCGAAACTTAACTGCTCCCCACAGCGGCCCGGAGAGGACGTCAGCCCTGTGGACGAGAAAGACAGAGGCCAAAGGCCCCAAGGTGAGCCCGAACACCAGGCTGCTCCCAGCTCCCGGGAGTCCTCTGTCCAGTCGACCGTTAGCCGAGCGTATGCGCAGTCACTGAGGCTGCTCCATGTTCTGGGCCAGGATCTCTGCCTTCCCCAGGATCGGATGGTCCCTCTGAAAATACGGTGGGACATCAACCCCTGCGTGCACTCACGTGTTCACCTGACCAGCCCTCCCCAACAAAACCGGGGCGCCGTCAGCCTCCCGGACCTCCCTCTTCAGCACACGCCCCAGAGCCGGGCGTGTGGCGGACTCTCCCCACGGAGGCGCCTGTTGAATGAACACACAGTACTTCTGCTTTACCAAAGCCAAGCGGCTTTGGAGAATTGAACTCCTGTCCGGCCACCAGCTGTCCTTCATTTCTTCTCACAAAGCACCGAGTATCTATTCCAGAAACATCACCCAATCCAAACACACAAGGGCAGGAAGCTGCCAGACTTGTGTTATCCTTCAGAGGTGACTAACGGAAAGGAGCGCTGTCTATGCGTTTGCATCCTAGGCCTAGCAGGGTAGGGCACCCGCTAGTGTGCGCAGAGCCGCCTCACTAGATACACGACGGCTGGCCTTCCACATCGGCGTGCCCACTTCTGCCCCCCACCGTCTGATTGGGGGGACACGCAGCTGCACCATTGTTCACACAGAAGGGGCAGGGGTCCTCCCAATTTTTCTTAAGGGTCTGGGGGCACTTATGAATTCCACGCTTGCACTATTACAAACAGGGCTTCTGTGAATATTAACATGGTTAAATCTTCACGACTGTGTTTTCCTATTTTACGAGGATGTATCCCCTAAGATAGACTAGGCTGTTTCGCTTGCTACAGGCCGTTCGGGAAGTCTGGGCCGGTTTCTCGCTCCACCACCGCATCTGACACCGTCAGGTCTCTGAGCCCCCCGCAGTCGGGAGCCAGGGCGGACGTGCCTTTTCTGGCCTCTTCTCTTTGACACTTGGCACAGCACCAGACACATGGCTGCTGTTCCCAACCTACGTGTCCCTTCCCCAGAGGACCTCCCTCACCGTGGGCTGTATAATACCCTTGTTCCTCCTTGCAGCCTCTGCTTTCTGTAACAAATGTCTCAAATTAATTAAATCATGATTTGTGGTGTTTGGAGCGGAGCCTGAGTGGGTCTGGTTCCCTGTTGTGTCCTGGCAGCCGGCACAGTCGTTCGTAACGGTCAGAAGCAAGAGCTCACGACAGAAGGACCTGGATTTCTGACAGCGCTGTCCCTCTGCCGACCTAGGGCTTTGCTTTCTCCTCTGCGTGGTCACGTTACCTGCCTCACACAGTCAAGGTGCGGTTTAAATGCGACGTGGGGCATGGAGTGTGCAGAGCATGGTTAACACACGCAGGGGCTCAGCTCTTGTTGCCGGGGCCGTGGTCCGGGGGTGGTGAGTGCCCACTGTGTGCCGGGCTCTGCTCTAGGTGCTTTATGTCGGGAGAGGGATGGCAAACTGCCGCTCACGGGCCAGATCTGACCCACCATCTTTTCTGGTACAGCTCATGAGCTACGCATTTCTAAATGGCTGACAGATATAATCCAAAAGTATCGTATTTTCTGACACATGAAAATTGTATGAAATTGGATTTCATTGTCCATAAATAAAGTTTTACTGGAACACAGCATACCCTTTCTTTTGGGTATTGTCTGTGGTGGCTTTACGGCTCTGATCGTAAAGATGGGGAGCTGGAATAGAGATGGCATGGCCCGCAGTGCCCCAGAATATTCACTGTTTGGTCCCTCAGTTTGCTGAGCCTCGTATGAACCCATCTAACCCTGCATAGGGCAGGCTGTTACTGCCGCCATCCTCACTCTACGGGGAAGTGAAGTTAAGAGAGTGCCTGAGGTCATCCCAGCTTGTAGGTGGTAGAGCATGGGTTTGGTTCCCAGAGCTGGGGCTCCTGATGGCTCCACCATAGGGCGGGTTTTTGGTCTTTAGAGGGGAGAGACATGAGGCAGGCAGAGGCAGAGGCATGCCTTCATGAGTGGTAGAGTCAGGACTGAGAACCAACCCCAGTGGACCTCACAGTTCTTGACCTTTTTCTCGTAATGAGCTTATACCCTCCCCACCCACCACCGTCTCCTGGTGTCACTGGCTAAACACATGGCCAAACGTACAGAAGCGTTCAAGATGTCCCGAAAAATGTAGTCCCTTGAGAGCAGGGAGGTAATACAACAAGACTAGATATGGTTATGTGCTTTCTACTAAATATAGACTTAGTACATGCTGGTGGAATGAGTGAATGAATTTGGTGAGTGTCTCCTGGACTCTTCAGAATTTGGACTCTGGAGATAGGACAGGGACCCCTGGGAAAAGCGGTAAGAGGACGTTCTCATGGGGAGGAGACCACGGGAAGGTGGTCCTTTGTGGACCACAGTGATGCTCCCCAGGGGTTGGGAGCATACAACTCCCCAGGTTGGCATGGGGTTCTTGGGCCACAGTGCCAAACATGCCTGTCAAAATCCCACTGAAGGAAAGCTGGTGTCTCCCATGTGCCATAACTGGCTCCATTTGGGTTGATTCTGAATGTTTGGTTTCTTTCAACAGCTTTGCTGAGATATAATTCACGTATCATACACTTTACCAGTCTTGGAACATTTTGACCACCTCAGAAAAAAAATCTGTCCCCATCGGCTATCACCTCCTTCCCCCCTTCCCCTTGCCCCTCGGGTCCTGAGCAACCTGGAATTTCTGTCACACGGGATTTGCCTTTCCTGACATTTCACACAAACGCTGTCATACAATAGGCGGTCTTCTGCCGCTGGCCGCTTTCACTTAGCATGACACTATCAAGGTTCATCCCGCTGTAGGGTGTGTCTGTACTTCATTCCTTTCTGTGCCTTAGTAAAGTAATGTTCCATTGTGTGGATGGACTGCGTTTCATTTACTCTTTCTTTGGTGGATAGACAGGTTGTTTCCAGTTTGGGATTATTATGAATAATGAATGCTTCTCTGAAGATTCCCGTGCAGGATTTTGAGTGGATGTGTGTTTGCATTTCCTTGAGTATATATACCTAGGAGTGGAAAGCCTGGGTCACGTGATAACTCTCTCTGCAGGCTTTTTGAGGAACGGCTAGACTGTTTTCCAAAGCACCTACACGGGTTTTCATGCCCATAGGAACTGCGTGTTCTTGGCCATCATTCATGCCCGTCTTTACAAATCACAGGGTTCCATTTATATGAACTTTTGGAACACACAAAATTAATGAAGGGTGCTAGACATCAGTACAGTGGTTTCCTCTGGGAGGTGGGCAGCAACGATTAGAAAAGGCACAGGGAACTTTCTGGGTGAGGGAAATGTTCTTGTGTCTTTGTGGTTTAGTGTTTTGGGTATGTGCATTTGTCAAAACTCATCAAACTGTTCATTAAAGATCTGGACATTTCACTGTGTTAATTAAGCTTGAATTTTAAAAATTGAAAAAGAGCATACAAGTGAAAAAAAACATAGGCAGAGGGGGAAAAAGAAAAGAATATTAGCTATCTCCAGGCGTGGCTTATCCTGGACAGGGGGCTGGTACCTGGCAGGCAAGGCCAAGTGTGAGAGGCTTTTAATTGATGTGATTAACTGTGTCTCAGTAGGGAGCCTCGTTAACACCAAAAGGGAGGAAAAGAGGTTATTTTTCACTTAACTAACTAGGGGAAGGCTGGAAGGGAGGCCTGGGGGCCCTTGGAGGGCTGGTCCCTGCAGTGGGGGATGGGCGATTCTGAATAGTAGAGTTGCATTTCCCTTGGCTTTGAGATACTTTTTGGGATGGGGGAGGGCATCATTTTCTTGGTTGTTGCAAAAGCTATTCTCCATTTTCATCCATGGGGAGGAGAAAACCAACCCGAATTTTTTTGCGGGGGGTGAAGTGGGGTGTGTTTTTCAAAGTGGCATCTTCCACAAGAACACAGATCTGTTTAGCTAGAATACTCTAACCCTTCCTTAAATGCACTAGTGGCTGATGAACAGACAATAACAGGAAACACAGAAAAGAAGTGAAAGGTTTTATCTCTCCCTAAGCTCTGCAGAGAAATTTATGGATGGACATAAGCACACGGAAGATCAGGGTTGGACAAACATTGTTAATTACCCATGTTAAAAATCAGCAGTATGAAATTTCTTATAAAATTGCAAAAATTGCATCATTTTATTTGTAGGCCAGGAAAAAATATATATATATGTATATACACACACACACATATATATATTTGGCTAGAATAAAAGCCTGGAAGTATAAATGCTGTTATTTTTAGGAGAATGTGATTATAATGTGATTTTTTTTTCTACTGCATATCTGTGGTTTATTTTTTCCAATGACCGTTTATTGCATGTGAATTCAGTTGTTTGTTGAGTGATTTTGCTTCTCTCACTCATGGAAGAGGTCAGTTTGCATAGGCTCACCTCCCTGGAAGAGACTCCCCCCTCCC
Source organism: Martes martes (assembly GCF_963455335.1). Taxonomy (NCBI): domain Eukaryota; kingdom Metazoa; phylum Chordata; class Mammalia; order Carnivora; family Mustelidae; genus Martes; species Martes martes. The sequence continues at coordinate 13,030,288 of NC_137891.1, read as the reverse complement.
TCCCCGCCATGCTTCCTGGTTCTCAGCTTTAAGGCAGCACTGTGTAAGTACCAAACACAGACTTCAAGGTTAGTGAGGTCAGAGTTCGATCTTGCAGAATCGTGGGCAAGTCTTTCCGTGTCTTGGTTTCCTCATCAGAAGAATGGAACTGATGGTAGTCTCCCGGATCGAGTGGTGTGAAATGTCCATGGGAACCCCACCCCTACACACACACACACACACACACACACACACACACAGAGTGCTTGACCCTTCCCATCAGCTAGCTACTCTGCCTCCCTCCTTGGGAGGCAACTAGCCCTCGAGGGGTCCAAGTGACTCTTGACAGCCGAGCGCCAGCCCTCAAATCATTGCAGAAGCTTATATACACCTTCAGCCCATCGTGTGCGTGCACGCACATGTGTGCACATGTGTGTGCGTGTGTATATGCATGTGTGTGTGCGCGTGTATTTACGCATGTGTGTGCGTGTGTGCAGGCTCATCAGGAGCACTTCTCTGTGTGTAGTGCGACATTAAACAGAACCTCCGTCCCTGTGGATGAATTGTGGCAACTCGCTGCGGGGGACTAGGATCTGTCACAAACCAAAGGTCGAACCAGTGGCAGCAACGCTCTGGGTGACCATGCTATTTATGTTCCTTCCTGCAGCACGATTCCTGGCGGCAGTGGCCTCAGTCCGCAAACAGCCTTGTCCGCAATGTGCCCAGCACATTGGAAACCTTCTCTTCCCGCAGCTCAGGATAGAGAACGCAGTCCCGGGGTGGAGTGTGAGTATCATTTCCCCAGGGCTGGGGGAAGGGCTCGGCAGAGGGTGATTCAGGGTTTTGCAAATGTATGTTTACGCTAGTGGAACACGCAGGGCACACATGGGCAACAGCGATTTGCACTCATGCAAAGCAGGAGCCACGTGCTGTCTTCCGCATCCCCTCCCCTTCCTCAGTCACCTCTGCAGCCCTCCTCCCGGCTCCAGAATGCCTGCCCCAGCCCCTTTTCTCGGCTTCTTTTTCTGGCAGTGGTTTTCAAACTTCAGTTTGCAAATGACCACCTGGGAAACTTGGTAAAATGCAGATCCCTGGGCTTCCCCCACCAGATTTTCTCATTCAGTGGCTCTGGGGTGGGGCCTGGGAAATGGCATTTTCACCGGACATCATAGGTGGGTCCATTTGACCAGAAAGACACTATGTGTTAGTTTCAAAATATGAAGACAGAGCTGCAAAATGGAAATTGTGTTACATATTTATATAACTTTTTACTGCCTGGTCAAATGCAGCTCTTACTTTTGCAGTTACATGGGAATTATGTTTTATACAGGAGCCAGGTAGGGTTAATATACTTGATAACTGTCTTGGGGCCTACAGAAGCCTTGAAGGAGTAAGAACCCCATGAGCCAGGCTCTGAGGAGTGAAGCCTAGGGGATGTTGTGTTCCTAGCATTTTCGATCAGGAAGGACCCTTGAAAATGTTCTTCTTGGGGCGCCTGGGTGGCTCAGTGGGTTAAAGCCTCTGCCTTCCGCTCGGGTCATGATCTCAGGGTCCTGGGATCGAGCCCCGCATCGGGCTCTCTGCTCAGGGGGGAGCCAGCTTCCTCCTCTCTCTCTGCCTGTCTCTCTGCCTACTTGTGATCTCTCTCTCTGTGTCAAATAAATAAATAAAATCTTAAAAAAAAAATGTTCTTCTTCGGTGCCCATGTTTGACTGTCAGAGAAACCGAGGCCTAGAGGAGAAGGACTCGCCCTCGGCCACGCAGCAAGATCCAGAAAAGGCCACTTTAGAGCACAGCATGGGTAGCTTTGAACGTGTGCACGAGGGTTCAGGGGCACGTGACGTTGCCCCCTTGCAGTCTCTCCCCACAAGTCTCTTTCACTCTGGCTTTTCTCCTGTTTGGTACCTGTGTGTCCTCAGGCCACCCTGAGGCCCAGCTTGGAGCCCTGAGTGGGGGCCGGGGGCAGGCCACAGTGGACTCTGTGGAAACCACTCACCGATAGGCATCCCACTTGACAAGGCCAGGATTTAGCATAATTCCCTGCAGAGAATGAAGGGCTGAGTCCTCTGATGGAGCCTGAGGTTTACAGAGGCCTCTCAGTGCACACAACCTGCGAGGTGCTGGGTGTTGTGCCTTGAAGGCAGCAGTGAAAAAAGCTGACAGAACTCAGGGAACTTCGGTGTCTCTGCTCCCCCATTCCTTGTCTGCCGAGCGCCCTCCCGTGAGCCTGACCTTCCGACCAAGGCAAACCTGAAGCAGAGGCTCGGGTCATGGAGATGGACAGTAAGCAGCACGACCGGTCCACACGCAGTCCGGGCCTTTCGGAGAGCTCCCGTGCTGGGAAAGCAGCAAAACAAAACGGGCGGAAGGCCAGCAGCTGGGCGCAGGGCAGGCCCTCGGCGAGGCTCTGACTCCACGTGGCCTTTCTCCCTGCACCCCCGCCGCCTCGGCAGCACCTCCACCACCCACCGCCCCCAACCACACCGTCTGCAGGGCACTGCAGGGCACTGGGGCGGAAGAGAGAGGGACGCTCACGAGCATTTCCCCACAAAGGCCAGAAACAGCACGTCACCTCTGCTCACTCCTTGTGCGCCGGCTCTAGTCACCGCAGGTGAGGAAGTGCAACCCTGACCTGCAGGAGACAGTCTGGAAAAGCGAGTGGCGTACGTACGTCCCTTTTCAGGGCACGTGTAATTTCTCACTCACTCATTCAACCAGCAAGAATTGACAATACATTTACTGAGCACCAAACCGTAAAATATTGCCGCTCCTTTTGGCCCTTTTATCAGTCCTGAGGCGGCAGGGGTCCTCATACCCATTTCCCCGATCAGCTCAGCGAGCGCCACAATGACAGGAGAGGAAGGTGGCCGTGCAGGGAGGCCCGAAGGCACGGCGGTTAAGGAGGCGGCCAACTTCATCACAGTGCTGTGACAAGTAAGGCAGAAAGTGCACGGAAAGCCCTTGCCGATCTCCTAGCATAGCATCCGGGCCAACATGCCAGGGACGGCAGTAAGTTAACGTGGCCATCCACGTACAAGGGCCATCCACGTACAAGCTCACACGGGCCACAGGCCCCTCAACCCAGGGCCTGCCGTGCTGGCAGGTGGGACGGGGACGCCCTGGTACCGCGGGCCTCCCGGCTCACCAGGTTCTTCACGCAGGCCCTCCTGGGGCTGCCCCACACGGATCTCACAGACTGCTCCCATCAGCCGCACTGCTTTATGAGCTCTGTGTTCCTCTACCTGGCTCTCGGGGTCCTCAAACTTCAGGCCTTGACTCACCCTCCCAGGATTTCCAGATGTTTTCTTTCTGTTCTAGGCCCAGGAAGCTCCTCCCTGGCCCGTGAGTGTGCCGCCCACCTGCGCGGCTCCTGGCCTGGATCACAGGCCTCCTCCTCCTCTTCCTCCTCCACCTCCCCACCCCCCCCAGCCCCCCATGCTGCGGTCATCCTGAGCACTTCCTTCGCAGCCTGCAGGGACCTGCCTCCTGCCCCCAGACCACCCAGTACCCACACACGATCAATCTTTGATTGTCTGGCTTTGTTATCTTTGCCTTCATTCCTCCCTGGTATCTAGCATTCCTCGTGTTGGCGTCTTGACTCCCTAACGCGCCGCTATGGTCGAGAAATGGCCTTGGTGTTGCAATCCCTCGCCCGGAGTCTAGGCGATAACAGGCATTTGAGACATATGTGGTCCAAGCACTGGCTGGCTCCCCGGCGTGGGGCTCGGGAGTGGAAGGGGGAAACCAGTGCAGAGTCGCGGCTGAGGACCGCTCCTTCACTTCCACCGTCCAGTCCACACACCACCCCCCTCCCAGGCGGGACTTGCTGTCCACAGCTAGCAGGGGCCGGCTGTGTGAAGGGGTCCACAATCTATGCAGAGACCCTCTGGGAGCACTCGTGAGCACACAGATCTCACGGGAGGGCGGCAGAGCATTGGTGACCTCGGGGAAAGTCTACCTTCCCTGAAGCTCCAGGTGTGACGGTGGCCTCCCGTTCCCTGCACGTTTCCAGATGTTAGAGTGACGGGTTTCTGTAGGCAGCCTGGCGTGTGCCTCCACCACACGTGGCCACATAAATGGGTCTTTCGGAAAAAAAACTGTCAGGAGTTATCAAACACCATGTTGACCTCGTATCCCTGTTTAGGGAACGTATTTCAAAGACACGCTCTAGGAGGAAAGGCACTTGTTTGCAGGTGGGAGGTTTTTTGAAGCCGGGCACATTTGGGAGCAAAGTTGGAGACAAGGAGACACCCAGGGATACATGGTACTTGGGCACCACTGCATCTTTGCCAGACATCTGAGGGATGGGGAAGAGGTGTTCACTTTAAGGAGAGTGGCCACCATCCCTGATGTGACAGTCACATAGAGCAATGTGTCCTTCTTTATGGGAAGTTACAGAAAGAGAATAGCTCTTTGTTGGAAAAGTGAAGATTGGCTTATTTGGTAGCATAGCAGGAAAGTGATGATAGTTTCTTTCTCGTGTCTCTTCTCTTTGGTAACCTAGCTCATCTAGTTAAAATGTGGATTCGCTGCCACAAAAGAAAAGAAAAAGAAATATCTATGTGGATTTGTAAGGCCCCGGGTGTCCAGGAGTGGGAGCATAAAGACAGCCTGAGATGTCCCCTCTCTCAGGCTTGTGCCCAAAACAGCATGGGTGCCCTGCGGGGGGTCGGGAGGGGTGGGCCACGGGTGCCCTGCAGGGAGGGGCTGGCCCTGCTTCCAGGTCTGAAGGGCCCGTGTGCCGCACTCAGTGAGGGTGTGATGTGCTCCTACACTCCCTGCACAGTGCCTGGTGCGAGCCTGAGCTCCCTGGGGGATACGCTCCCTTCCTCCCAAGTGTACCAAACAGCGTCGTTCATCATTGTGCTTTTTGTCCTGCCTGTGTCATGTCTCACTGAAAACTCACCCTAAAGGTACCAGCTGGGTCATGTCCTAGTCCCCGTTTTACAGACGAGAAAGCTCAGTTCTCAGTTGTCATTCAACTGCTGCATTCCAAACTCGGGCTGCGCACACGTCTCCTCTACGGGGCTTCCCTTTGTATCTGCTTTTGCGGTGGGGAAACGGAGGCTGTAAGTGACCAGCCAGAGGGCCCACAGCCAGTAAGAATCAGTCCTAGAAACATGCAGCTGGGTTTTCTGACACCCAATCTGGTTGCATTTTTTCTTTTGAATTTTTATGAAAACCTCCTCTGTTCAAGTCATGTTCTCTCTGGCCTCTGCAAGATCCCTGTCTTTCTTATTCTTGTGTTCTGCCTGTTCTGCTCCCTTTGCTCCTCACCGGCGTCCACTCGGGTGCCTTGGCTGGACGCTGTACAGGTGGACTGCTGCAGGGCCATGATTGGGTGTACTTTTTACTTTAGACAAATGGGGTTCTCTTAGAGATCTTCTCCCCTTTCTGTACACATTGGTCATCTGAGGGCTGCATCTGGCCTTCCCTTACCATTGGTCCTGCCCTGTTCACTCCTCTTGCCCCTGGAGATGGACACTAGGGAAGCGCAACCAAGGTCTGTGGTGACACCTCGCACCTGTGCCCGCGGGGACTGTGGGAGAGTTTCTCTGTACGGGCTCCGGGCGGGGATGGATGGCTGAGTCATTGGCTGTGCTCGTGTTTAATTTCACGAGTACTACCAGGTTGTCTTCCAGAATGACTGCACCAGGTTACACTTACACCGGTAAATGTTCAGGGCTTTCTGTTTCCCCATATCCTCCCCAGCACCTGCTGTTACCAGATGTCTCAGAAAGCATGCATCTGATGGCCGAGTGCATTGAATTAGCATCTCTGTGCTGCAGACCTCACCTATCACAGCAGCGTTTCAGGCCAGAAGAACATCCAAAAGGAAAAGGGGTTTCTTCCTACTGCAACTCTCTTCTCTTCGGGCACAGAATTTCCCCAGAAATCCCCAGTAGACTCCCCTTCTGTCCCACTGGCCAGATGGGGCCGAGAGTCCACCCTAGGCTAGACCGTGGCGGAGACAACGGGATTCGCCACGGCCGCCATGTGCCTCTTCCAGATACCTGCGCAGAACTGGGGAAAGTTGAAGCAGGGGGAAGAAAGCTGGTCGTTCAGCCGCCAGTGGGCTCTTCTTCCACCCCAGATCTTTAATTGTACCAATTTTTTGAGTCATGCTGCCTCATCTTTACAAGGAATCATTCTCGAAACTCTGTGCAATTAGCCAATTTCAGAGACTTTCTAAAGCAATGAGTCAGTGAGCCCATGGGCATTTCCTTGGGGATTTGATCCGTCCAGCCCATTTTGGAACCTGCCTTTCTTCTTGCCAGGTGGACGTCAGACCTGTTCCCATCCTGGCTGCCCCAAATTAGGTTTCTGTGTGGGCTCCCTGTGAAAGTGGTCAGTATGGAGACCCTGGGGCCAAGCCCTGGAGCTCCTGCCTGTGGCACACTCTCAAGGCTGAATGCTAGCACTGTAGGCAGCAGCTTCTCATTAGCCACGTGCATACTATACTGAGCCCTGCTCCAGCCTAACCAAAGAAATTAATTTCTAAGTGATACCCAATAGTTACAATTTATTGAGTACTTGTTCTGGGCCAGATGATCTCACATAGCTCTCCTGACCGCCTGTGAGAACATCTCTGTTAATGTGAGAGCCCAGACTCCAGCCAGACCACCTGTAGAATGCCAGTTCTGACATTTATTAGCTGCGTGGCCTTGAGCAAGTCACTTCACCTCTCTGTGCCTCGGCTTTCTCATTTATACGGGGAGATTAGTGATCGTGTTTACAAGTACTGGATGACTGGGGAAATACAGAGTGCTTACTTAGAATAACACTGGCACAGTGGACACGTAGAGCTCACATTTGATAAACATTAGCTGGTGCTGTTGCCATTTCTAAAAATGAAGAAACCAGAGCATCAGAGAGATCAACTTACCAAATGTCAGACAGGGCTGAGTAGCAAGGACATTTTTTTTTTTTCTAAAGGCACAATTTGGGGACATTTTGACTTAAAAGCTGGCCTTTTTTTTTTTTTTTTTTTGGTCCAACTATACATCATCAGTAGTAGCTCCATGGCTCAACGGAACATTGCCATCACTTTCCTTATCAGTAGAATAAATTTTCATCTGAAGACCCAGGGAAGCTTTTTGTAAAGAAAGTCTTAAGAAAAAGAAAACAAAAAACCACAAAAAAACAGGAAACAGTGTCTAATCACCAGCCTTAAAGATAGAGTATAATGCTTCCAGCAGCAGGTAGATGGGCAGGTCATTACTGGAAGGCGGCTGGGAGACAAGGATGTTGGGACACAAAAGAAGCCTGTGCCCTGGGACAGCAAAGATACAACATTCAATTCCTGGTTCTACCACACACCTTACAGGGCCTCAGTCTCCCCACCTTTAAATCAGGTTTCTGATTTCCTCCCAGCAAGGATTTAAGAAAAGCTTTATGAACTAAGCATAATCAATGCTACTTATTCCAGAATTAGGATTTGACCTGTCATTTCCTGTTTGTCTCTCATCTCTAGTCTCATGTACACACATTCACACAAAGTGTAAGCGTTGCGTCCCCCGATCCCCTTTAGTCATGAAGTCTCTGGAGACCAGAGCTTTAGAATCTTCTACAAGAGATTTGTCCTTGTCTAACGAAGCCAGGTGAACTGGAGTCAGGAGTCCCTGGGATTTGGGCAGGGTGGGGTAGCTCTAGTGTCAGTCGATTTGGGGGAGCAAATAAACAAGGGAGCTGTGTGCCACCCGGGACGTGCCCTTGCCAGACTCCTTCACACAAGTATGTTCAGCCATAGATGCGCTGGGTGTGAGGGACAAAGCACTAGGTCTGAACAGAGGGTCATGGTAGAAAAGATGGCTTTGTGGCAGGAATATCTGGGAGGACTTTTAAACCTAACCCTGTATAGGTAACAGGAGACTCAACTATCTTTTATTTTCTTTGTATTATTACTTTTAAATTTCAGTGTTCCTCCCTTGCTTTCCTTCTTCCCTTTTCTTCTTCCTTCTCTTCCTCCATCAGTTTCCAGTTCCTCAGCCCACAGGTCTCCCTTCCGGGAGGCAGTCAACTTCAAAAGAGTCTCGTCCGTGATTCTAGATGGCCTGTGCCTAAACAGCAAAATCCCTGTGTGTGTACCATGTCTTTCTCTATAGTATGAGGTTGCTGTGTCTTAGAGCACATGAGCACTGTGATTTAGGCCACGATCAGGGAAAGATATATATGTGTGTGTGTGTGTGTGTGTGTGTGTGTGTGTGTGTATAATACGTATATATATACACATATATGTGTGTGTGTGTGTGTGTGTATATATATATATATATTTTTTTTTTTAGGTGAGAGAACTGCTCAGAGATGTTAAGTAACTCAGCAGAGGTCACACAGCTAAGGGACACAGAGGAACGTACCAAGCAGTGAAGGCCATTTTCCATCACTGCTGTCCTCCATGAGCTTATGTCTGGAATGGGAGGCATCTTTGCACTAATGAACGGGTTGGATGGTGAGTATCATTTTCTCTTCTCTCCCTGTCTTTATCTCTGAGATTTTAACCCTGGCTTCTTACTTTCAGGAGCCCAGAAAACACTTGACACAGGTAGCATTGACCCAGAGAGAAGTGAATCCTTGTGTCCAGTGACTAGAAGACACACGAACCTGGAAAAAGGAGCCCAGGAGATTGCTGTGTTTCCTCCACATTAGGAGAACACCCAACCCCTCCTGCCCCTTGCCCGTAACACATGACACATTTAGCAGTGATTTGGTCACTGCTGAGCTATCTTCATTTAATGTGATTTTGACAGACGAGTTGGTCTGGAAATTTTATTTTCAATTAAACGTCCTTGTTGAGCTGCTTTGGTTTTGAAAGGATCCCATTAGGATGGATAATTATACAGCAGTTGCTACAGGAGATATTTGCCTCAATTTCCGCTTTTAGGTGATTCAAATCAAATGTTTTTTTTCTTTTCCTTCCCAGAGCTGTGTGTGACCATTTCCCTCATACTATAGGCGTCTCATGAGTTATTTTTGGAAATCCAAAGCAAAACAGCCGTTTTGGCGGAGGCCGTTTCTAGCCTTGCAGAGTAAGCCATATGTACCAATAAACACAGCCAAAGAGTCCGTGTCTTTCAAAAACACCAAAACCATCTCCCTCTGTGGGGGTTAAATTCTTGGGGACCACAGACTATCCTTTGTATCATCCTGTATTCCTTTGTGGACTCTAGTTAACTAAAGTCAAAGACAATTGAAATCCCTTTAAAATTTGGCACCCCTGGGCGGCTCCGTCGGTTGAGCGTCTGACTCTTGTTTTCAGCTCAGGTCATGACCTCAAGGTCGTGGAAATGAGTCCCACGTGAGGATCCACACTCAGCACTGAGTCTGTTTTGGGGGTCTCCTTCTCCCTCCCGCTGCTCCTCCCCTGCTCGCATGCTCTCTCTCAAATAGAATGAATTATATATATATACAAATGTGTATATATATACATATATGCATATACATATATATACATATACATATACATACACACACATATGTATATATATAAATAAAATTATCAAAGTTTTGTCCATTTGCGAACAATTGTCATTGCCCTTTTGTTCAAGACGGCAGGCCTTGACAGAGTTTTACTGGGGACAGTTCTGGCCTCTGGCCTCCCGTGAAACACGGAAATCCCTTTACTCTCCCACTCTCTACTGTTTCCTTCCTTCCCCAGAACACATGTGACCCACCTCATTACAGGACTCAAGCAGACAAATCTTCCTCTCACCCAGTAGCCGTAAGTGTGCAAATAGTAGGATGGATACAAAGATGAATGAATAAAATCCCATTTTCCTCTTTAAAAAAAAAAAAAAAGCTTATTACGCAAGTAGAAATGAATGTTTTTCACCGGGCGGGGGCGGGGTGCTTTCCAAATAAAGCTAAAGTTCTTTTTAATCCCTGGGTCCCTATCCTGCTTTGTTCATCTGCTCTGCTTGGGTTATTTGGAACACAACCTTGTAGACTTTTCTAATGTACTTCCGCACACACGCGCACACACACGCACACACGCGCCCAAGCACAGGGTGCTGTTATTTAGACCTTTGATAAACTAATTACTGCCTTTCCCCCCTCAGCAACAGATCCAGGAGCGCTGTCCACGTCAGCTGCCTTTTCTTTTTTAGCTGCCACTGAGTTTTATCGCATTGTGTGGATATACCTTTTATTTGATCAAATACGTAAGTTCTTTGTCTGTTCTCACACTCATTGTAGTTCAGGATCTCTTCTTGTGTTCATGTTAAGAAACTTACCATGTCCACTGTTACCTTTGGTAGCTATAACACATTTCATGAACATCAGCCAGCTGCCTTGGAGATGATGTCAAACCAGTCGACAGAAACCTGGGAAATGCTGAGGATTGCCAGAGGGGCCTGAATCGCCTTGTCTGCGGAAACAAAGGAGGTGTGCGGTGCCGGGGGAACGCCACAGGTCTCCAGAGAGAGTGATGTTAGATATCGCGTTGGCACTGCTCATAGTCATCTGGCTTTCCTTGGGCAAGTCATTTCCTCTCCACGGACCCTTATTTTCTCATCTGCACAGTGGACTCAGTAAGCCTCTTCCATTACTGGACTCTGAATAATGAGATTTACACAAAGCCCCAGGTTTCTTACACAGAATGTATGAGCCTACTCACTATGTGTCCAGATGGGAAAGGGGCAATTTTAGGATATATTTTAAATTTAATTTTAATGAATTAAATATGTTTTGTTATATTTTAATTGAAATATGTATATATATATTTTTTTAATTTTTAAAGATTATTTATTTATTTATTAGAGAGAGAGAATGAGTGAGAGCACAGGAGTGGTGGCCCAGACGGAGAAGCAGACTCCCCGCTGAGGAGGGATCCTGACTCAGGGCTCGATCCCAGGATCTTGGGATCATGAGCTGAAGGCAGACAAACGCGTAACCAACTGAGCCACCCAGGCACCCCAAAATATATTTTAAAAATTTTAACTGGAGATGCAGCCCAGAACTCTTATCTGAGTAGAAGTCACAAAGTCCAGAATGTACGACCTCTGGATCTTACTCTTATTACTTTATTATCCAACTAAAATGTATATATTTTCTTTTTCTTTTGCTCTGTGCGAACTTTCTGTTCTAAGGAAGGCCATGTGGTGTTGAGAAATGAAGTCATGGACCTCCAGTTCTCCTTGGAGGCTTCTGTCGTTCCAGCTGTGTGATCTTAGACAAGAACCTCTGGATGTCCAACTGTTGATACTACAATTTCAAATTAGCCAAACATCTGCTTAAAAAAAAAAAAAGTAAAAATCACACCCACTTGTGTTTCATCTGGCATTTCTGAGCCTTGTCACCTGTAGATAGTTCATCTTGCAACTTGATGGGACACCCTAAAAGGCCACCAAAACCCCTGAAATCACCTTCTTTCCCATGAGAAGTGTGCAGCTGCCCTAGTCCCCAGTGAAGACCTTCAGTGGGTTTCCAGGGAGGCCCAGAGAAGTTTCTGCGCAGCCATGATTCATAGGTAGACTCCCCACCCTGCCCCGAGCCCCGGAGCTTGTGTTGTTGTGTAACCCCTGCTTTGAGACCCAGGACCGCACGGGTCACAGGGTGATTCACACACAGGTTGGGTTTCCCTCGGGGTCCCAGTCAGGTTTTTCCCACGTGAGGCAAGAATTCTGGCCCCTGGCCTTGGCATTACACATTGGTCTGGAGATAGTGCGATCGTGCAGGTGAAAGGTCGTGGTCAGTGGGTGTGAAAACTGCGTGGGGGCTGTAGCCCCACAGCGTTTCTGGGGTTCAGTTTCCCTGCTCCTCACACTTTTTCACCCTCCTGTGAGCTTCTGTTTCTGAACATCCCTTGGGGTCGGTGTTCCTGGTTGTGCAGGTCTATACGGGCTGAAGACAGTCTGGGCAGCTCCCCCATCGCGAGCGCCTGAGGCCAGGAGCATCACCTCGCCGGATCCTGCTCCGTCTTGAAGAGATGAGATGGGATTGCAGCAGGTGTTCAGCCCCAGCTACCTTCCCTCCCCTCTCCCTGGAAAACAACTTTATAGGCTCTGAATCTGTAACAGTTTCCAAAAGCCTACCATAAATATCGTTCATGTGACCCAAAATGAAACAAAAGGCATCCGGGTGAATGGAGAGATTAGCATCAGTGTGACACGCATCCTCACTTCGTGGGAAAAGGGACTGATGGGTCCTATTCATTTACCGACCCTCACTCATCCGGGAGTACTTTTCAGCAGGTGTCTTCCCTGTCCCCCACCCCCATGTCAATAAAACACTTACAAACCTGCTTTGCATTGTTACAGGTAAATGTAGAGCGAGTCACACTCTTCCTTCCTACACTTGACCCCCCTCCAAGTGATCAATATAGTTTTAATTCACAGCCTGGAAACTTTAAGAATGAGTCAACCTGACCTATGATTCACAGATACTTGATCTGAAATGCTTGATGTTGAGGGGGTGGGGTGGGAGGTAGAATCAGAACTAAGTTTCCTGACTCTAAAAATCAGCATAAGTGAAAATGCATGGGGTTCAGGGGGGTGGGGGAAGGGGGTAGTTATCATCTTATAATTTGTAGGGATGGTCCCTGCCTTTGGGGAGACGCCCTGTGTTGGGAGGACTTAGGGTGACCACAGAGCTCCCGTTTATGCCTGTCTATGCAGTTAGTGTGCTTTTCCACCATTAAAAGTATCGCAGTGTGGAAACATAAATAAAGGTCAGAGGTTTTACTTTATTCATATGTGTATCCCCAGTGCCTGGCCTCTAGTAAACAGTAAATACAGCCTTGCTGGGTAGGTGAGTGAGTGAGTGAGTGAGTAAAGAGTTTTAACCTTCTCTCTTGATCCCCGTATTTCTTTTTTTCCATACATCTTTGTACGATCCGTACCCCTAGGGTGACTGTACTGTGTTCTCAACAGTATCTTTTCGATTAAGCCAGAGCTCCAGATGCCAATCGCTTTGGTTGAATGTATGTAACAGGAGCTGTGCAGCCTTGTGACTTGCAGGGAGTTACCCAAATGATTTACAATTTATCCAAATACAAAGAACACTGACTTCCCTGCCTAAGCCGTAGGCAGTTCTGGTGGAACTGGAGCTCGTGCATGTAGGATTACCTGTCTGGCTTTGCTACCATTCTTGTCGTTCTCTTCCCTAGCTAGAGGGTCATAGACCTTCAAAAATATATATTATAAATATATATTTAAAATATTATAAGAAATGGGAAAAGAATTTAATCTTAGGACCCTCCATGGCATCAGGGCAATTACGTTATCAAGGGGCTAGAAACCATTTGTGTTGTTTTATATAGTTATCCTAAGAAGCTCTTCATTGTTTCCCCATGGGCATTTTTCTGGAAGCACTGTCCACGTTCAGAGCAGTTTCAACCGCCATTGTTTAGTTTGCTTGTGCCCATGTGCTTGCTCATGAGCAATTCCAGGTTGCTTACGCTTTTCCTCTTCTATCAATGAACTTGTCCTTCCAGTATGTCCTATTTCTCAGGAGAATCTCAGAAGTACAATCCTCCGATCAAACGATATGAAATTTATTAAAAAAATTATATATATCTAACAATATAGAGATATTTAATAGACTTTATTTTTAGAGAAATAATGGGTTTATTTAAAAAAATTGAGAAGAAAGTATAGAGTTCCTATATACCAAACCCCTTCCCCACCATTTCCCATATTGTTAACATCTGACACTTGTGCGATACATTTGTTATAAGTTATAAAACAACACATTATGATTAACTAAAGTCCGTACTTTATATTCAGGGTCCACTCTTTCTGTTGTATCGTTCTGTGGATTTTTGACACCTGCAAAATGTCCTTTACCCACCATTACATTATCACACAGCATAGTTGCACCGTCCTAACAATCCTGTGTTCCATCAATTTATCTGTCCCTAATTCCTCCCAAACTCCTAGAAACCTCACTGATCTTTTACTGTCACCATAGTTTTGCCTTTTCCAGAATGTCTTATGGTTAGAATCACATAGTATGTCATCTTTTCTGTTTGGTTTCTTTCACTTAGTATCGTGTATGTAAGACCCTTCCATGTCTTTGTATGCCTTGATAATTCACATCTTTTTAGTGCTGAATAATTTCCATTACCTGAGCGTACCCTAGTTTGCTTATTCATTCACCTACTGAAGGGCATCTTGGTTGCTTCCAAGTATTAGCAATTACAAATAAAGCTGGTGCAAAGTGTGTGTAGGTTTTTGAGTGGACATAAGATTTCAACTCATTTGGGCAGACACCAGGAGCCTGATTGACACGTCACATGGTAAGACTATGTTTGCCTTGTGGGAAACTGCCAAAGTTTTATGTTCTTTACATTTATTCAGTGCTTATAGTTGTATTACCACTAACATATTAATCCTCAAAATAACCCCTGCATTGGAAGTTATTAACTTCACCTTCTGGTTAACATCAAATTTTATTGTGGAAAGGAACTTTGAAGATCTCGGAACCTCTACAACTCCTGAGAGCAACGTCTGCCTCCTCGTCACTGCATCTCCATGAACAAGTGTATGCAGTAGGTGCTCAGTTAGGCTCATTACACATTGACTACTGATGAAGGAAAACCACTTCACTGTACAGATAAGAACATGGAGGTGCAGAAAGGAAAAGCAAGTTGCTTCTGAACAAACAGCAGTTTACTAATTAGCAGAACCAAGGCTAAAAGCTAACTATCATGCTTTGTAGATGGTGGACCCATATTTTGGGTGGTCAGGCCCTGGATCACTAAATTCAAGCAGGGCAAGCTTCTGGACTCTTGAAACCATATTTAGTGTTACAAGGAACACCCTCTCCTCACTTTCAAGCCCACCTACTAGTCTGTATGACCACCATGCCACCCAGAGATGCCCAAAGTACTATTCAATTAGGTACCAGTGCACTGAGGCTACAAAGTCTCATGGCATTAAAAAAGCAAGAGCAGTAATAAGTGAAAATAACAATAAAGTCAAGAATTATTGATTACTTAGTATTGTCAGTCTTTTTTTTTTTTTTTTAAAGATTTTATTTATTTATTTGGAAGACAGAGATCACAAGTAGGCAGAGAGGCAGGCAGAGAGAGAGGAGGAAGCAGGCTCCCTGTTGAGCAGAGAGCCTGATGCGGAACTCGATCCCAGGACCCTGGAATCATGACCTGAGCCGAAAGCAGAGTCTTTAACCCACTGAGCCACCCAGGTTCCCAGTATTGTCAGTCTTTTAAAATATATTTTAAATCTACTTAATTTAC
Source organism: Martes martes (assembly GCF_963455335.1). NCBI lineage: Eukaryota > Metazoa > Chordata > Mammalia > Carnivora > Mustelidae > Martes > Martes martes. The sequence goes on along the minus strand of NC_137891.1, from coordinate 13,015,116 downwards.
TCTCACAGCCACCTTCTGGTTAGGTGTCATTGCAATTTAGAGGTAAGATGTTTGAGGCTTAGGGATGCTGGTAAGTTTCTCATGCCTCCAGAACTATTAATAATAACAGCAAATATGTGTGCCCATCCATTCTTGACTCCACTCAGCAGTGTACTATGCCATAGTTAATAGCCTGTGATTTTGAGTCAGGTGGACCCGGGTTAATATTCTAGGGCTACCATTTTACCAGCCAAGCAATCTCAACTTTGTGACTGCTGGCTGTGAGGTGACCATGTAAAATGGGGATAGTAATAACTACTGTGACAAATGCTATCTGTTGTCTCCTCAATGGCCATGGTCTCTCCACTGCTTTGAACCATGATAAGTTCAGGTGGTATCTATCCCTGGGGCCTCAGGGAAGACAGGTTCCAATCCAGCCTAATGAGATGACTCCAGATTGATTTAAACCAGGTATGGAAATGGCAGGCATGTTATCTAGTTTTGTTCGGGAGCAGTCTTCTTTTCAAATAAGACGAAGTACCCCACAGTGGAAGCTCATTCCTATGTCCCCCCACCCCCACCCCCTTGCGGGGATCTAGGATAAGATACCTGGAGCTGTAGCAGCCATCTTGTAGGCATGAGGTGACAAGTCAAAAGACTGAAATGCTGATGCAGAAAAGATAGGAAAAACCTACATCTTTGATAGTTATGCTGTCCCCCCAGCCCAGGACAGAAGACTACCTCTAGACTTTCCATAATTGAAACAAAACCCACTTGTTTATGCCACTCTGAGCTGTCTTTTATTTGCAGCTGAAAACATTTTGAATAGATATATGGATTTCCACCGAAGCACAGTCAGTTTTAGGCCACTTAGTATGGTGCTTAAGAGCCCAAATTCCAGAGATAGAAGTCCCAGGTTCTAATCTTGGCTCTGCCCCTTACTAGCTACAGTGAACTGGGCAAGTCATTTAGCTCCTCTGTGACTCACTGTCCTCATCTGCAAAATGCTCCGTAAATGTGTACTGAGTATCGAATGAAGGATACTGGCAGTTCTTACTATCATTACTATAATGAGCATTAAATGACCTAATGTTTCATAAAGTGATGAGAATATTGCCTGACATGTGGTAAGTAGCTATATACCTGTTGGTCAAAAAGAAAAAGGGAAAAAAAAAGAAGAAGAAAGAAAAGTAGCCACTATTACAGGCGCGGGTTTGCACCTTGATCTAATCATTTTGCCACTTGTGGTATTTAAAGAGCTTCTTGACCCTTTCACCACTGAGACTCCTGGAGCATGAAACTCCCCCTGAAGTCTGTCTCAAAGCGGCCACACCAGGGGTTTCTGTTTGACAGAAAAGGCCCCGTAGAGCACCGACCTGTGCAGGAGGTGGGGCTGTGGCTACCAAGTCATGTCATGGAGTGAGTGACCAAAATACCCAAACTTGCCCATGCAAATGGGTGTGCATCTCCATGACAGCCCTTTTAGAAGGTTCTAGTCTTTCTCAAACTTTTTTGAAAGGGTCTTTCCAGACAGTGGCTTATTCTCTTGAATCTCAAATCTTTCTTTCAGGGGATGTGGGATGGGTAGGGGGCGTGCAGGAAGAAGGGGCAATCCCTGCTTTCCTGGCCCTTCTCTACCATGAGGATGAGACCCCTGACTAGTGTGTGTGAGGGAGCCAGCTTAACCTGGGTCTCTCTGGCTTCTCACCACCCATGTTGCCACCTTCTGTAGAGATCAGATTTGAATTGGGGCAAGGGCTGAACATTTTTTGGATACATAACGTTTGTGAGATTACGAGATCAGATGGTAAGATGTGTCCGTGAGCACACCCTATGGGGTCTTCCTTCAACATGTATGCCCATTCCACCCCTCTCACTCCCTCTACCAGTGACAGTCCAGACCAAGTCACATCCGCCTTCCACCTGGGCCACTGAGGGAGCGTGCCTCCTGATGGGCCTGGCTTCTACCCTGCCCTCCCTTCTCTCTCAGCAACCAGGAAGATCTTTTCAAAATGTAAACCAAATCCTATGACTCACATGCTCAAAACCCTTCAAGGGAGTGCCACCTCACCTAGAATAAAATCCAAAGTCCTTCTTGTGCCCTGTAAGGCCCTCCCTGAGAGGACCCTAAGTCCTCCTTTCCTTCTTTCTCCTCTTGTTCACCCCACTTTCCACACTGACCTTCTTGCTATAGACTAAACATACCTGATCTCAGGCTGGCCTCAGGGCCTTAGCACGGAATGTTCCCCTTTTCTGGAACAATTGTCTCTTGCATGCGTAGCTCATTTCCTCATTGCATTGAGATCTCTGTTCTGATGCCAACTCTATGAGAGAGACTGCTTCTGGCCAGCCTCCCTCAACACAGCTTCCCCTACCCCTCACCTTCTGTCATGATCCATAGTTTTTAATGCCTTGCTGATACTGTTACAGATTTGATGACTTTATGCATCTCCTACCAGAATATAAACCTTGTGAGGAAAGTGGCATTGTTCTGTTGGTTCAGATATCCAAAGACCCCAGAATTTTCTGCATCTGGTGTTCAGTAAATATTAAATTGGATAAAGCCTTTTTTTTTTTTTTGGCGGGGGCGGGTAGAAACAAGGTTTGTCTGGCCAAGTCCTAAGCCTGAGGTCTCTTGTGAACCTGCTAAGTTGGTTCACAACGTACAAATCTAAATCTACATTTCAGAAAGCTGCGGACAGGTTCTAAACAATGGGAGCAGCACCTGCTCCGTGGTTAACATCCCAAAGCAAAGACTTTGAAAGTGAATGCGCAGGTGACAGAATGATTCCACCTGCCTTTGTCTAAAAATCCCCTTCATCACATCGAGTTCTTGTTCTCCCTCCTCGAGCTTCTGGATACCAGACAAGCAGTCTCACATATGGCATCTTTTTACCAGGCAGATGACAGTTCTCATCTGTGCTGGTTTAAAAAGTGGCCCCGTTCCTTGACATTCTTCCCATTGAAAAATGGGATTGATGTCCTTTCCTTGAGTCGTGGTGATGGCTTCAAGCACTAGAGTCACAAAAGATCCTGCAGCCCCCTCCACATGGCCTTGGGGTGCTCTTTCCGAGGGAAGTGCTGCGACCACCTTGCTGAAGAAGCCACGTGTAGCTGCTCTGGTCTGTGGTCTCAGCTGAGCTCCCAGACAGCACCCCACGCTGGCCGACCGCCTTGCAGACCGCCATTTTGGATGTTCAGGCCATTTGCTTTTTGAAATGACCACAGCCCAGCTGACATGACTACAAGGGCATGAGAAACCCCAAGTGAGAGCTGCCCAGCCCAGCCCTTCCCAAATTCCTGACCAAACACTCATGAGTAACATAAAAGGATTGTTGTTTTATGATGCTGAGTTTTGTGGTAGTTCATCTTCAGCAATAGTAGCCAGAACCCTGCCCTCACTCTTCCTCCTGCGTCCTAAAGTGCTCTTGGCAAGTTTTACTTTCACACCCTGGGCATCAGATTTCTCATGTGTAAGCTAGGAGTGACATTCTATAGTTACATGGTTATTGCTTAGAGCAAAATCAAGTTTTGTTTCAAGCCTAGCTTAGTTCCCAGCACATACTGCATTTCCTCAAATCTGAGATGTTATCAGTTATACAACTCAGTATTAATTTATGTGCCATTAAGAAAGGAACAAATGCTTTCAATTAAGCTACCAAACGCCTCTTGTTGTAAGATGCATGCGTATGTGGAGATGGTGTAATTCGAAAAGCTATATTATCCTGAGACCTTTGATTTAAAGAATCACAAACACCTAGTTAAGCCCAGGCACAGAACAAGACCCCCAGATTTACATTTGTGTGGAAGGAGAGGAAAGCATGAAGCAAATGTGCCTTTTTCTGAAAGTCTCCGATCTGTCATCTTATTTTACGTGATATAGTGCAAACACCCATGGAGAAGACTGTGTGGTCCTGGCAGAAAGCACCTTCTCCGGGGTGCTGTCGAATGGTAAGAATTCAAATGGTATCACACCACAGTTATTTAGCAAAAATGTATTTTGCAAAAGGAATGACGTCAGATCTCCAATTCTGGCTATAAGAGGACAAGTGGTTTACTGTGGAAATTCATCTCTAGCTGTAGTAACAAACCACTGTTACCCTACTGCTCTTCAGCCTTTGTATCTTTTTTTTTTTTTTTTTTTTTTTAGGACATTAGCTAATAGTTCCTGTGAGATGTCATTGCCAGTGAGCAAGAGAGGTCTGGGCAGTGGGAAGAATGATGGCAGAGGGGAGGCACATCTAGTGCAGAAGCATCGAGATGTTAGCAGCTTTTATGTAGAATGCCCCACTGAGTCAGTACAGCTTCCCAGAGAGGGTTAAGGTGATGGCCCTCGTTTGAAAGACGATCTCCTTTCAGGACCAAAAGTCTCTTGCTCAGAGATACACAGTTTTATTAAGTCAACAATCCATCAGACACAGAGCTTGTGCTCTTACCCACAGTGCTTTGCTGATCCGGGTGTTTTTGTTGTTGTTGTTTTTGTATTTGTTTTTTTAAGATTTTTATCCATTTGAGGGAGAGAGCAAGTGTGTGCATGGGGCGAGTAGGGTGAGAGCAGAGGGAGAGAGAGAAGCAGGCTCCCAGGTGACCAGGGAGCCTGATGTGGGAGTGGATCCCAGGACCCTGAGATCATGACCTGAGCCAAAGACTGAGGCGTAACTGACTGAGCCACCCAGGCGCCCCTGCTGATGACCGTGTTTGCAAAGACACGGGAGGGAGTTCATATGAGACTCCAACCAGCCCAGTGCTCAGTTCAGTGGTCATTCCAGTCCTACTTAACAGGGGATTCCTTTTCACACCTTCTTGCTTTTGTCAATATGAGTTTTCCACTAATAAGATTCTTCTTACCTCCTCCTCTGCTCAGTGAAAACAAAATGTCAGGGCCCCTGGGCAGCTCAGTCAGGTGTCCAACTCTTGGTTTTGGCTGAGGTCATGATCTCAGAGTTGTGAGATCAAGCCCCATGGCGGGCTCTGTGCTCAGCGGGGAGTCTGCTTGAGAATTCTCCGCCCCTACCCCTGCTCACTTTTTCTTTCTCCCTTTCTCTCTCTCTCAAATAAGTAAATAAATAAATCTTAAAAGAAGAAAAAAGACAACCAACATGTCCTTCTAGGTCCAGCTGAAATGGGACACCACAACCCTTGTTCCTATAGGATGAGTCCAGCACATTGTCCCTGGAGCAGTGTGGCTGGACCTCCTGGTTAATGCCGAGGTGGTGTTTCTGTGGGGCACTCCCATGAGACTGGAAGTTTCCTGAGGCTCCGGAGTTAGACCTGAGTGTGAAATCCCACCTCTGTGACTTACAGCTTGTGTCCTTGGATAAGTTTCTTACCTTTACTGGGCTTTAATGTTCATACCTACAAAACGGGAACAGCTTCCTTCCCAGGATTGTCCTGAACATTAAGTGTGTTTGCTTAGATCGCATGATAAAGGCTCTAGACTGTTTGTTATTCTGTGTAAGCTCCTTGCTCAGTGTCTTTGTGCGTCATCGCAACCACCCCCTGAGGTAGGTTCTTTTACCTTTATCCCCACTGTAGAGAGAAGGAAGCTGAGGTGAAATCCTGTCCCCTCAGCCCCACAGCTAGAAAGTGACAAAACTGGGCTAGAATCTTACCTCTGAAAACTTCCTTTCTTGATGGGATCCCATTGGAAATCTTCCACAGATGGAGTTCTGAGGAAGTTTTGTCACACACCGGCCCCTCCAGATGTGCTTTAATTATGGTCCTAATTTCCCACTCATTCCAGTGTAGGAGATCTTCATCCTGACCTGTGGGAAAAGGATGCTCGGACCAGCTTTGTCTTGGTGAAACGTTGTTTACGCGCTGCCCATTTCTGCCAATAACATGTTCCCCCACCTTCCGGCTCTTGGGGGGGGGTGGATTATCAGCACCATCATTGCCCATTTATATAATGAACTGAAAACACAGATCAGGTCACGGCCTTCGAAAGCTCAAGCAAACCCTTAAGTAAAATTCAGATCCCACCTCATTCCCCAACCCAACAATGTCAGGGCCTCAGTCACCATTTACTCCAAATGACTTGGCCGTTGAGTTTCTTTCTGGTTGACCATACCGCTGGTCTCACGTACACCCCCTAAAATGGCACCAGAGGAAAGCAGGCATTTCTCATGTGCTACCTTCATCTTTTCCTCAAGGAGTATCAGTCAAAATCCCTAAACAAAATGAACTTCATTTTATTTGCCAGAGAATATTCTGAGCGACCAGAGCAAGATCCACCACCTGGTGGGACCTGACACTGGGCAGGCCCTTGAGAAGTTTGGGCTCCTCAGAGTAGAGAGCAGGGGTGAGGGAGGGGGACCTCATTGGCAGCACAGCAGAGACCTTCCTGTGTGAATGTGATCTAGCGAAAGTCAAGGGGCTCAGAAGGGGCTCCGAGGTTGACTGATGGTCCCAGCTGGCTGTGTAGACCAGGCAGCAACTGCTGCACACCGGACCGCAGCCATGACATTGACAGCCTCCCCCGCTCTGCCCCAGAGGGATCGTAACTATGGTGGAGAAAGATATTGGGGCAGAAATTATTGAGCACCAACCCCATGTGAGACACTAAGAGAGTTTCTTCGAATATTTGGGGGTGTTCCATGCTTGCTGACTTCTAATTTATTTCCATTGTCCTCAGAGAAGATGCAGTGCGTGACTTCAATCCTTTGAAATGGATAACACTTATTTTCTGGCTCGGCATATGGTCTATAGCAGGGAATGCTGCGGGGGTACTTGCAAGCCATGTGAACTCTGCAGGTTTTGGTGAACTGCTCCACAGATGTCATTTGTGAAAGCCCGGGACTCTGCCAGGGGGAGTGGACGGTAGTCACTCTGCCATGTTCCCAGGGGAAGGGCGAATGCAAACTTCCACCAGGCAGAGAAGGCACGGCCAGGCTCTGACCCCAGGAGGCAGACACTGTGCCAGCTTGTTCCCTTGTGGCCCCAATAAGAAGAAAGAAACTGAGAACTCTAATTAGACTGCTGAGGTCAGGAGTAAATGTCTAGAGATTTGCTTGATCAAGGGAGGGAAGTTTACCCACAGAAGTGAACAGTGAAGCCATAGGCCCCTGGAACTTTCTCTCCCACATGGCTGCCTTTCCTCCTCATGGATTCAGCATCCATCCACCCATCTGAGACTTGTTCCTTGTAGTTGCTGTTCTAGGCTGTGGAATAATAGAGTCAACATTGCCCCTGCCCTCCCAGAATTTGCAGGGCACTAGGGGTACAGATAATGAAATAGGCAGGTTTGGTTTTTTTGTTTGTTTTTCGTTGTTGTTCTTTTTTTTTTTTTTTCTTAAGATTTCATTTATTTTTTTGAGAGGGAGAGAGGCAGAGAGAGAGGGAGAAGACTCCTTGCTAAGCAGGTAACCTGATGTGGGGCTTGATCCCAGAACCTAGGGATCATGACCTGAGCTGAAGGCAGCCACCTAACAGACTGAGCCACCCAGGCGCCCCATGAAATAGCCAGTTTTGCCAAACAGAGTAGGGGTCATAGCTGGCAAAGTGCATACAGATCAGAATAGAGTCATTTTTGCCTAACTTCTCCCTCTGTCTTTCTTAGGGACACAGATGTGTAGATAAAAGAGGAGAATTTCTACAGGGAAAGTGAAAGATGGAGACAACATGGTCCTTTCTGTAAACCTATTTAGGAAATAATTTCATGAAGGGCAAGGAACTCATGGGTTCCTTGGGCCTAGCATGCCAGGAGCTTTGAGACATGTGTGTGTGTGTGTGTGTGTGTGTGCGCGTGCGCGCACATGTTGGTGCATGTGTGTGCTCTGGACTCTTTTTATAAACTGGGGAAGCTCTAGATGCTTTTTGAAAGCAATGCTTTTAAAATGCATGTGATACAATACTTGCGATCACAAAGGAAAACAGTTGTTTGAAATGCAACTCTTTGCAGGGGGACCTCAAGGTTTCTGGTGTAGTGGAGAGATGTTTTATAGCCAAGAGAGAAACTTCTTTCCATAGGTTGGTGATACTACATTTAGGAACTAGTTACCTCCAACAGTCAGCTGATTTTCCCAACTCTTTAATTTCTCTTGTTGTCCCCTGGGTGGAGGGAGTATAATAACTGGCAAGACAGGATGGTGGGGAGTTAAAGGTTGACTTTGTTGGGAAGAAGGAAGGCCTGAGGCTGGGAGATGAGAGAATGTGTGTCTTTGGTAGCTTTTGGGATCACTTGTTGGGGTTTTCTACCCTAGCTGGGAGTTTACTGAATATAGAGCACAACCTAGGAGGGCAGGGTGACCCTTCATGGGAGCTGAAGGGGAGCCTGAGGTTCGGGAGGACACATGCTTTACTCTGGCAGAGGTTATGGGCCCCATGAGACCAGTCACATTATGGAGGAACTACTAGCAGCCACTCTGCTTATATCTCCCATTCTCAGTACCACCCTAGGACCAAGGATCCACATCGCACCCATGAGACAACAGATACTGAGCAGAATTACTCCGAAGCTCCAGCCAGAAGCTGGCGGAGCTAAGATCTGATTCTACATAACCCCAGGCTCTGAGATCTCTGTTTCAACTGCCACTTGCCCGGCTGCCTCCCTGAAGCTTGGAGGCCGTGGGGGCAGCTCTAGGAATCAGGTGGCCTGGGTTCCCATCCCAGCCCGACTCTCAAACAGCTTGATGGTCCAAAGGAAGTCCTGACCCTGGGAGTCCTCAGATCTGAAATGGGGATGGTTTTATTACCTTCCTCAGAGTGTTTTCTTGATGACTTACAAGATCGTGCATTTAGAACTTGGACCACATGCACCTGACATATAAGAGCTCCAGTACACTAGGTTAGTGTGGCTATTACTAGTCCAGTAGGACCAGGACCAAGACCCAGCACCAGGGGGTCCCTGGTGTATGATGGCGCCTCTATTTACTCCTCTGACTGGCAAGTGGTCAAGAGTTTGTTTTTCTGGTATGAAGGTTGCCCTGTTGTTCCAGAGTGACCCGGCTGGGCTGAGATGATTATACAACCCTGCATGCCTGGCCAAGTTCAGCGCTCGCCTTGGCAGCCTGCTAAGCCCGTACCGCTGGGGTTGAGGGAACGGCTACCCTCCAGCCGTTTCTCCCTGTAGAGAAGCCTGACCTTCATTTGGAATGATCTTCCAGGCCCATGTTACACACTGTGCTCACCCACCCACTCCCTCCCAGCACAACCTCTGTGTCCTCCCCCAGGGAGATAATAGGGCTGTGGTGCGTTCAAGATCCTTGTTTGTCCTTCATCTCTATCTCTGCCCTACTGACTCTGTCCCCCACCGGCACTTCCCAGACACAGGAGGGGCACAGCGGGGCTCAGGAGGTGCCGAGGCACAGGGTTGTACCCTCCACGGCTAATTGTTGGCATAGCATGTAATATGTGCCTTCTATATATAAACCTTTTCTTTTAAGATTTATTTATCTGGGCACCTGGGTGGCTTAGTCATTTAGCATCTGCCTTCATTTCAGGTCATGATTCCGGGGTCCCGGGGTGGAGACCCACCTAGGGCTCCTTGCTCAACAGGAAGCCTGCCTGCTTCTTCCTCTTCCACTCCCCTGCTTGTGCTCCCTCTCTCGCTATGTTTCTCTGTCAAATAAATAAATAAGATCTTTAGGGAAAAAAAAAAAAAGATTTATTTGTCTATTTTAGAGAGTGAATACGACTGGGAACGGCAGAGGGAGAGAATCTCAAGCAGACTCCGCGCTGGGCATGAAGCCTGACGTGGGGCTCGATCTCACCACCCTGAGATCACCACCCAAACTGAAACCACCCAGGTGACCCTGTATATAAACTTTTAAAGATACATATATATATATGTAATTTTTCATCATGTTGTGAGCCTTAAAATGTTGACTAGGAAAACCCATGGAAACACATCCTAAGCACTGCATGTTAATCATTATCGATCAGCGTGGTCATTCTCAGCAGTCGGGGGAAAAGGCAGAACGTGACCTCAGTTGAAGTTTTCGGCCTCTGAGTGTCAGCTTCCTGATGCCAAGTGGGGCTGCTGACAGCCGCCCTCGTGAGGGTGTGAGCTTCAGAAAGGAGGGGGATTGAGAAAACTGGGGCCCAGAGGGTTCCGAATGGGACAGTGTCTCCTCTCGCTCAGCCAGCCTCCCGGCCACCTTCCACCCCCCCTTACCCGTCAGGGCTACAGGGAGGGCTTGACTATTGCTCCCAGCACCCTGAGGGCTGCAGACTCAAAAGCTGAGAATTTCCAGCTGGCAGTCAGTCCGTCCCTCGGTTGGGCTGAATTTTCTCTTTCCCCACTTTTCCAATACTCTCTTCCAGCACTTTCTGAAACTCGCTAGTCTTGTGCTCCTAAACTCAGGCACTGACGATTGCTTCATTGTCACAGCAGAGCAGAGGGCCCCCCAGGAGTTCCCAGTGCCCTGCAGCTCATCCCATCCTCCAGGCATGGCCTCAGGCCCTCCTCGGGCCAGCCTGGCCCACCTCCCCAGGGTCTGCGGCTGCTGTTGGAAGGAGGGAAGTCCCTTCTCTCCACACAGTCTTCCATCCACTTCTTTGGACCTTGTACTTTCTGCTTCTTGCTGCTCTAGGATACCCATCTTGGATGGCTGAAACGCAGCTCAGCCCAAATGCCCCCACCCTGAGCTTTGCCCGTTGGCCCCATCTGAAGCAACTGTACATATTTTTCAACATTAACATCTCTCTGTTTTTTAACCTTCTCATTTTATGTATTTTACTTATTTGTTGCCACATTCCATAAGGAATGATCTCACCTGCACAATGCCTAGGCAGATGAGAAAATGGAAAGAACGTGGACTTCTCTCCACCCCTCTGCTTTCCCATCTGTGAAACGGGGATGACCACTGTAAGTTGCCAACCCTCTGAAGAATTGTTGTAAGGCTTAAAAGAGGCTCTTGACCTGAAGGTCTTGCACATTTTGAAAGATCAGTGAATGAATGAATGAATGAATGAATGCCTTTACGGTTCTATTTGCAATTGTCAAAAATAGGGAGGCTTTTGCTATCATCCACACTGCCCTTAGGAATTCTACACCAGGAGCTTGCAAACCTAGGTACCTGGTTAGACTCCTGGGTCAGCCACGACGTATGTGACCCAAGAATGCGTTGAACCTTCCCGTACTGCAGTGATATCATCTAGGACAGGGGTCAGCAAACCATGTCCTATGGACGACCTCCAATCCACTGCTGCTTTTGTGGGGACCACAAACTAAAAACGGGTGTTACATTCCCAAATGTCACTTGCATTTGAAATTTTACATTTTTGCATGTACATTTTATTTATTTTATTTACTTTTTTTAATAGAGTCGTCCCTGTTCTAGTTCTTTTCCTCTTTTTTTTAAAAAAGATTTTATTTATTTGTCAGAGAGAGAGGGATCACAAGTAGCCAGAAAGGCAGGCAGAAAGGGGGGAACAGGCTCCCTGCCGAGCAGAGAGCCCAATGTGGGGCTCAATCCTAGGACCCTGAGATCATGACCTGAGCTGAAGGCAGAGGCTTAACCCACTGGGCCACCCAGGCACCCCAAGTTCAGTTCTTTTCTTTCTCTTTCTTTCTTTCTTTCTTAAGTAATCTCTATGTGGGGCTTGAACTCATGACCCTGAGATAGAGAGTCACACGCTCCTCTGACTATGCCATCCAGGTGTCCCTGCATGCACATTTTTAAATGCAAATGTAAGCTAACTTGACATATAAACGTTTTTGCTTTTTTTTTTTTAAAGATTTTTTTAAAAATCTTAAAAAAATCTTAAAATCAGAGAGAGATCACAAGTAGGCAGAACAGCAGGCAGAGAGAGAGGGCAAAGCAGGCTTCCCCTGATGTGGGAGCTTGATGTGGGGCTCCATCCCAGGACCCTGAGATCATGACCTGAGCTGAAAGCAGAGGCTTTAACCCACTGAGTCACTCAAGCGCCCCACATTTTTACATTTTTATATATTTTTCATTTTTACATTTAAACAATAAAAACTCAGAAGAAGGATGGCATTTCAAAACACACGAGCATCATAGGAAATTCAGAGTGTCTACCAGCAGAGTTTCCTTGACACATAGCCACGCTCGCTCGTTGTCTAGTGGTCTATATGGCGACAGAGGGTGTATACAGCACCCACAGTGTACAAGGCATAGCTGACCAGTTGGGGCAGAGGCTGCATGGCTCACAAAATTAAAAAATATTTACTACCCGGTCCTAATGAACAAACTTTGCCAATGCCTGGTCTATGAGACAGAAGCAACAGTGCACACCCACCCCACAGTGTGTGGATGAAATGTTCAATTCAAGTGCCTAGCACCAAAGAGAAACTCTAGAAAAATCCATTCCTGCACTCTCACCCTTTCCCATCTTCATTCCCTTCCACAGAGAGCTCCTTTATTTCAGGGTCCAAGCCACATAAAACCATAAAAAGAGAAGGACAGGCTGACTCCCACCAGTGCCCTGCACAAACGAGCCTTCAGACCGCAGGACTGTGTTTGTCGGCTCTGTCCTCCGGCCGTCCGCCTCCCTGGCTGGTCAGTGCGGCTGCTGTGGGTGAGGCCACGTCGGAGCCCCTCACGCCCTCAGGGATGGCTGGGTCCCAGACACGGCTGGGGGCAGTCCTGCAGGGGGGCCCTACAGAGCAGCTTCTTTTGCATTTATCAGAGGTTGGTGGTTTCCATGGCATCGTTTCTGGCTTCGGGCATTTCTGGAAGCTGGGCCCCTGCTGCACAAAAAGGTGCCCGGAGCCACACTTTGGCTCAGTGCAGGATGACTGCTTGGCAGAGGCAGCCTCTGGGCTGGAATCCAGCATCTTGATTGTGATTTGGGGGATGGCACGGAGCCGGGACAAGACCCAGGATTTGGGATTGGGTCTCAAATCCTAGCTCTGCCCCTCACAAGTTCTGGGATGTACCCTCTGTGCTTCTTTTCTTCATCTGGAGAGTTGGGGTGATGGTTGCTTCTGGGGATGGACACAGCCATGGAGTTGAATAGTTGTGAGAGAAATGTATGGCCTTGCAGAGGTTAAAATATACCCTATCTGGCTTTTTATAGCAAATCCCTGTGGTCCCTGCTCTGAATGTCAAGACCACCCTGTCCTTCAGTGACCACCGATCTCATTTCCCCCCAATTGCAGGTGTGTGGGCAATTACGAGTTGAAAACCAGCAGCTAGCTTGGAAAACACATGCCTGATGCCCTCTCTGAAATACTTAGTTTTTCTTTTGGTGCCCTCATTCTGCCGGAGGATTCCAGCAAGCTCAGAACAGACTTGGCAATGCCCCGCTGTTCTCATGGGTGAGGCGGTGTGACTTTCATTTCTGTGTAAGAAGAAACTCTAGCCGGGCGCCTGGGTGGCTCAGTGGGTTAAGCCGCTGCCTTCGGCTCAGGTCATAATCTCAGGGTCCTGGGATCGAGTCCCGCATTGGGCTCTCTGCTCAGCAGGGAGCCTGCTCCCCTCTCTCCCCCTCTCTCTGCCTGCCTCTCTGTCTACTGTGATCTCTCTCTGTCAAATAAATAAATAAAATCTTTAAAAAAAAAAAAGAAGAAGAAACTCTAGCCACCTGTGTAATGCTGGTGTATTCATCAGGGATTGGCCACATACCCTGTGACGAGTCTCAGCCCAGGGAACGACACTTTATGGGCGGTGAGTCAAGATTAAAAAAGGAGGACCCCACTAGATACAACTTACTCTTCGGTATCAAGGGACAAGGCACTGACTGGGAGCCAAAGGAAGTTCACTGTGTCTGGGGCACAGAGCACATGGCTTTCTTTCATTGTTACAAACGGAATGACCTTGGACACCTCAGTTACCCCCAGTCAGCCTCAATGTTCCAATCTGTAGAATGGCAACAATGATACCACATTGGGTTGTAGTAAAGACCACCTATGATCAAGTGCCTGAAACATAGGAATGAGTCAGATATTTTTATAATAAAATAAATCATTTCTCAGTTTGGGAGACAGATAGTCAACAATTTCTGCCTTATGTTGACCCCAGGGCCCACCATGAGAAGCCTCTTGCAACCTTGGCTTTAGGGGTGGTAGATGGCACCTTCCTGGACAACATTTATCAGTCAAGGGCTCCCTGTCTGCCATGCTGGCTGAGCAAGGCTGGGTCACCATTCTGTTACCATTTCCTGCTCAGCAGGTGGTTTTCTTCCCTTCCCTCTGCAAGGACAGAGTAACAGGTGTCCAGATTCCTAAGCCCCAATGAAGAGACGGCTCAAGAACTGCTGCAGGCTGAGTCCAATGAAGCAAGTGCATCCTTGCAACTCAAGGAGGCAGCTTCCAGCCCAGATGTCCAGGCATGGAGCCTGGTCACACGGCTTAGAACAGAACCTGGAACATAGTCTATGTCTCATAAATGCTTGTTGGGAAGATAAATGGTCATGCTTTGTAAATGTCGTACCACCTGCTGCCCTCAGAGGCTCCGGCCTCATGTGACTCTTAGATCACGAGGCCCTGACACTGACAGGTGAGGTCCAGGCTCAGTGAGAGCACATGGCAGCCCTGCCTGGCCCTCCTCAGGCCCCCAGTCCTGCGACACTTCCTCTGCATCACCTGGCCTGGCCAAGTGTCCTATTCTGCCTGTGCCTAGGCCAGTCCTGACAGGTGCAAGAAGCCAGCCACCATGACCCCATTCCCAGCCACATCTGGATCTTCAGGCTCATCTCGGTCTCCATCAGGGATTGTTAAATTATAGTCTGTGGGCTAGATTAGGTCAGGGGTCTGTTTTTATAAGGATTTTGGACTGAGAATAGCTTTTACATTTCCAAAGGGTTGAAAATTTTAACAACAAAGCCTGAAACATTGGCTCCCTGGCCCTTTATAGAAAAGACTTGCTGACTCCTGGCCCAGACAGTCCTCTGACATGCCAGCCAGGCTCCATTGCAAGGCTTCAGGCTCAGACTCATTTCTTTTCTCTTATCAACACTGAGTAAGATAGGACTATCATCCCTTGCAAAGATGGGGAAACTGAGGCATAGAGAGGTTCACTTACCTGAGACTCTCATAAATGGCAAAACCAGGGTTCAAACATAGGAAGGCTAGCTTCAGAGTCCGTGCTTTTTAAGCATGGTGCCATTTTGCATCTGGACACTGCCAAGGTCAAGCTTTAGGACTTGCCCATACCCTGCTCCATTCCGAGTTCCTTACTGCAGAGATGAACTTCAGAAAATACCGCCCCCTCAGGGGTTTGGTTCCCCCAGCCTCCCCCCGCCTTCCCACCACCTCCTAAGACAGCTCATCTCCTGTAGGGCTTCCAGGGCTGTGGTGCCTCTCTACCTTTCTGCCCCACATGGTGGCCTGGAACCCTACTTCATCCTGCTCTCTGAGGCTGGACACGTCTCCATGAGCCAGGCCTGAAGTTGTTCCCACTGAGACTCCCTTCCTGAAGCATTCTCTGTGTCCCCTCTTCCTTCCATTCTGTCTTCTGCACTCATCCTGTCCCTCCAATATGGAATTGGATTCCTGGTGCATGGCCTTGGGACAAGGGTGCTGCCGTGGGAGATGCCCTTAACTCCTGTCCTGAGCCCTGGCCCCTCCGTAGCCCCAGGACCTCGGCTGAGACCCTCCTCTCCCAGGAGGCCGGGGAGAAGCCCCAGGCTTTCCAGCATCACAGGGAACAGCAGAGCGCGGCGGAGGTGTCGCAGACCAGGGGAAACATTGCCCTTCAAGGCTGAGCAGGTGGGGTGGTGCCTCTGTGACCAACAGTCTGGGCGCAGAGGCTCAGGAGGGGTAAGAATGGAAAGACAGCTGCCGAGAGGAACAGAGAGCTTCTCAAATCACCTCCTCCCCGGCCCCTCCTGATCGCACCAGCCCGGCTTTGACAGAACCCGCCCTTCAGGCCATGACCCCTCCACCCGGACTGGAAGTCAGTGGGTGCAGCGTGAAGACAGAAGCCATTTTCTAGCTGCTCCACTGTGGACAGGCTACTTAACGCTCTGTGCCTCAATATTGCTGTTTTTCTTTTTTAAATTTAAAAAAAATTTTTAAATATTTTATTTATTTATTTGATAGAGTGCACAAGCAGGGGGAGCAGCAGGCAGAGGGAGAGGGAGAAACAGACTCCCCGCTGAACAGGGAGCCCGATGTGGGGCTGGATCCAGGACCCCAGGATGGTGACCTGAGCTGAAGGCAGATGCTTAACCCACTGAGCCACCCAGGCGCCCCTCCTCTTTTTTTTCAAATGGCAATGGTGAGGGCCTGGGAGGATCTTATGTAGAGATAACACATTCCTGGTGCACAATAGGTGCTCAGCTCAGAATGACTCCTGCTGGGCTCCCCTTCACCAACTGACCCCTTTCTTGCAGAGGTTTCCTCTGTGACTGCAAGCTGACAGCACCAAACATCTTGCTGGCAACATCATCTGAGTAGCATCTCTATTGCCATGTGCCCAGACCGCCCCATAGACCCAGAGCTCAGTGGCTGTGAGGGCAGGGACTGTGTTGGACCTTGTTAGCTGCCTGCCGGGAGCAGTGTCTGCCGCATTTGCCAGGGCTGCCTCACTCGGACCCCCGCTCTCCACATCCCTGCAGATGGCCCCGCTCTGGCCACTGGTGCTTGCTTCCCTTGAGGGATGCCGAACCGTGACCTCTTCCAGGTCTTGCAGGGAAAGATTCTCTCAAGAGCACTTGGGGCCTGAGCGTGCGTAGGAGGCCTCTAGGTCAAGGCTGGCAGGAGAGGCCTCTCAAGGGCCCAACCGGCATGTTGTGTTTCTCCTCCTGAGGCCTGGAGAGGCAGAGCACAAGTGAGGGGACAGGGGCAGCTGCACCCGGCCTCCAGACTCGTATCTGGCTGCCTCTACCTTGTTGCCAATGGGGTGTCCCGCCAGCATCTCAGGCTTCTGATCCCACCCCCTTTGTGTCTTCCCATATGTGGTCTCCATCTTCATTCGTGGCAATGCCAACTTTTCGGTTGCTCAGGCTACAACCTTGGAGTCAGGTAGCCTTGGGTTCCGTTCGCTCACTTAGCAGACCATCAGCAAACCATAGCCAGAGCACCGCATCCTCTCATCTCCCCACGGCCCCTACCTGGGTCCCAGCCGCCATCATCTCTTGCCTGTATTAGGACAACAGCCCTTGACTGGTCTCTGCGACTGCTATAGTCCCTCTAAGTCTGTTCACAAAACAAAAGCCAGGGTCAGCCTCTGAAAGCAGCCTAGGGCGCATGACCTTCCTGTCTCAGAGCCCCTGCAGGCTTCCTATCCTATTCAGGGCAAAAGCCACGGGCCTTGCAATGGTCTGGGAGACCCGTGCACCCTGGCGCTGCTACCCTGGTTGTGCCCTAGCTCCTCTGTCCCATTGACCCCGCCTGTCACCCTGCCCTACCCTCTCTCAGACAGTCCAGATTCTCTGCTTGCTGGACTCTCTCCTCACCGCTCACTCCCTCGCCTCTTCCAAGCCTTTGTTCGGCGGTTATGAGTTACCATCTCAGCCAGGCCTCCCCTGGCCACTGTATTACACATTTCAATGTCCCCCGCCTCCCATTCTGCAGCTCTCATTCTTCTCTTTCCTGCCTTTATTTTCCTCTGTTTTTCTTGGCACCTTTTTAGCATGCCTTGCAATTCTGTGAGTCGATCCATGAGTCCCCCTATCTCACTGGAGATGAAACTCCGGGGGGGCGGGGGGCCGTGATTTTTGTCTTAGCCCCTGCCAAGAACCACACCTGTGACATAGTAGCATTCTGTAAATATTTGTGGAATGAATGAATGAATGAATGACCTTAGACCAAAGACAGCCAGCACAGAAAATAAACCTTAAAGTGATAAAATACATGTGTTTTGTATATTTATATATGGTTGAAAGTTTCAGGCATATATATTATAGATATACATGGCATGTATATCAAGATATATATAAAATGTATGTGTGTATATATATCTTTCAAAGACCAAAATATATTATATATATATATATATATATAGCCAAGGTGCCATATTTTTTGCAAAGGAAGACGCTTGCTGGTTTCCCTGGCTGCCTGCCCGGATGCACTCAGGCAGCCGTGTACGGTAAACAGGACACTTCCAGCCTCTGGTTTTGCAGAGCAGAGAGCGTATCATTGCTGGAAAGTTCCCGCCTCACCTCTAGGTCTCTGGAGCGGCAGGCCAGTCACAGGTGTGGTGCGTCCGCCTATGGAGATGCGGGGGCCCTGGGTCCCTGCCCGTGTGTCAGGATCCTTGAGGGTCGCTTGAGCACAAGCCGGAAAAGGCATGTCCATCTCAGAGCCGGAGGAGCTGGTGAATTCCCCATGGTTCCTCTGTCTCCTGAGCCTCCTTTCCCCTCCCCTCACTATGGTCCAGGCACGCTGGCTTCTTTGTGTCCCTCTCCTGCTCATCCAGCCCCGTCTCCAGCTCCCGGCTTGGCTGGGCGCTCACTTACCTGTGTTGCTCTGTGTACTGCATAGAGCCGGGGTCTCCAGAAAGACACATGGGCGTCCTACAGGGTGACTGCATCTAGAAATAGGGGTTTTGCAGACATAATCCCCAGCTTTGATGGCATCATTCTGGATTAGGGTGGCCTCTAATCCAGGGACGGTGTCCTTATAAGAGAGACAGCCACACAGGGGAGAAGGCCGTGTGAAGGCAGAGGGAGAGACTGGGGGGATGCGTCTGCAAGCCGTGCGATGCGTTAAGGTCGCTGGGCACCTGCAGCAGCTAGAGGAGGCCGGTAAAGTCCTCGCCCTTTGGGTGTCACAGGGAGCATGGCCCTCCGGACACCTGGGCTTCAAGACGTCTGTCCCCCAGAGTGGCGAGACAATAAATTTCTATGGTTTTAAGCCCCCCACCTGTGGAACTCCGGCCACCCCAGCAAGCTCATACACCCCCTTTCATCCCTCAGTTCTCCTCCTAAATGCCATCTCCCTGAGGGCTTTGCTAGCCTCCCAGTCATGACCTAGTCCCCGAGTCACACACCTGAGGCCATTTTACTGTTCCTCCACCAGCTGCTTATTACCGTGTGAGATTCTGTTTTGAAAGCTTTCCCCTCTGCCTGTAAGCCCTCTGCCGGGTCCACGGGGCCTCCTGTGTGTCCTCAGTCTCTAATGGAGCACTGCACACAGTAGGCGCTCAATAAAGCAGTTGTTGGATGCATGCATTGGCAGTCCGGGGGAATCTTCTGGACTTACAGAATCAGTTTGTGTCATAGAAGCCCCTAGTCAGAAGATTACCCTAGGTGCTTCCCCTGGAAATCCTCAAAGTTCAATTATTCAAATTGAGTTGTTCAACCCAAGTCAGTTGCAGTAACACACGAGAGACTGAAGGCCGGTGAGGACTTTCCAAATGAGGGTCTCTTCTTACTTTTTAGCCTGAATGTGTTTTCCTGCCAAGAATCAAAAATGACTTTTACCAAGCGGTTAGCAACACCTTAAACAGAAAAAAAAAAAAAAAAAAAAAAAAAGGAAAGAGAGAAAGAAAAAAGAAAAACCTCCAAAAATGGAAACTCTTTCACACTTCCCCTCCTCCTCAGCCTCCCTCCTGCCCGCCCGGCCCCTGGACCTCCCAGTCTTGTCTCCTGGCTCATGATGAATGGCAGCCCTATTTTGGACCTCTCCAAATTTTGCGGTTTTTTTCCCTTCTTGGGCTTTCAGTGGAGATGTCTGGTAGGTGCTTTTAGGTGCTTCTGGAACTGACAGCGCCTCTGAAACTCATCTGTCCCATGATACAGAAGTCTGGCCTCTACTGGCTTCAGAATGGCCTTTATCGAGCACCTACAGTGGGCCGGCCAGCCACACAGAGGGCAGGTTTACCGCCTGTATCTTCCTTTCCATTCAGGGTGTTCCAGAATCCACCTTCACCATGAAGTGACCTCACTTCAGAGCTATTTTACTGATGAGGAAACTGAAACTCAGAAAGGTTAAGTGATTTGCCTAAGATCACACAGCCAAGAAGTATAGAAGAACCCTTTTCAAATCTAGGTCTATCTGACTTCAAAGTTAGTGGGTTTTTTTTCCCCCCCTCTTGCTTTACAGATGATAAAAGCACCCCTAACCAGAAATTGCTTATTAACAGCAAGAAGCTTTATTTTATAAGGATTTGGCTGTAACTGGGACTGCCTGTGGGGAATCCAGGAGCCTGTGGGGAGGCTGTGGGGAAGGGGTTTGGTATTAGATTTATGGACCCAGGACCCTTGGGGTGTGCTCAGGACACTCCACAGACATGGTGAGCACTCTGGCTAGGGGAGGGGGTTGTCATCCTGTCCTAGGACTGTGCTTCCTGATTCTGGACACGAGGCTAGCCACTCCCCTCCTCGAGGCTTGGTTTCCCCAACCATAAAATTAAAACTCCGATTCAGTGATCTTCAAGCTGGTGCCTTGCCTTGATAATCAAGGACTTTAGCACATTCTGGGGCCTGCCATCATTCTTCTATGCCCCTCAACCTCAAGCCTTCCAATTCTATCTAGAGTGCAAAGCCTACATCGAAAATTCCAAGGCATCCATGCAGGGCCCCACTGTCAGGGGCGCCTCTTTCCTGTCTCTCCTCTTCCCCTTCAGCCCCCTTCTTCTCCTTTCCTGGAGCCAGTCCTGCTGGGGGCCTGGGACATGTTTCTTCACCTCTCTGAGCTTCCATGTTTTCCTCTCAAAAGTGACCTCAAATGAGGGTAAAACCTACCTCATTGGCTCATTGTGAGGATGACACCAAATGAAGCAGTAACCAGCCTTCCTGGTTTACTAAGGTCCTGAGCTGTGCAGGGTGGGCCCAGATACAGACTTTGGAGCTAGGTGGACGGGTTCGAACCTTCGCTATGATGCTTCCCCACTTACCAGCTGTGTGCTTTTGGGAAAGTTGCTTTACTTCTCTGTGCCTTAGTGTTTTCTTTTTCTTTTTTTTTAAAGATTTTATTTATTTATTTGTTAGAGAGAGAGCAAGGCAGGCAGAGTGGCAGGCAGAGGCAGAGGGAGAAGCAGGCTCCCCGCTGAGCAAGGAGCCCGATGTGGGACTCGATCCCAGGACACTGGGATCATGACCTGAGCCGAAGGCAGCCGCTTAACCAACTGAGCCACCCAGGTGTCCCAGCTTTAGTGTTTTCTTTCATAAAGTGGAAACCTGCCTGCCAGCTTATTATGAGTGTTGAGTGAATTTATATTTGTAAGGCACATAAAACCATGTGGGGGTGTGTATCCAGTGCCATCTAAGACTCCGCAATCCTTAGATCATCTGATTCTCAAATCAGCCTGTCACGGAGGTGCTGGGTATATCCTTATTTCATAAATGGGGAAGAGTTGAAATTTGGCCAAGGCCTTGCACCTGTGTTGGCCAACAGGGTCATAATCTTAAGCATCTGCCCTTTGCTCCTGGTGGGGACCCGGGCATAGGCACAGGAAGGGATAGTGTGGCGGGGCAGGGCCGTGGGCATCTGTGAGGAGCTGCACACACCCCACATGCATCCCCAACCAGACATTAAATAGCAAATAAACAGCTTACAACAGATTAAGACAGAGATTGAGAATAAAGTAAAAAGCTTTGCTTCATCCTCTTTGAACAAGAGGCCCTGTGTTTTCATTTTGCACTGGGTAGGCCTTGCTAGTCATGTAGTCAGCCCTGGTAACTCGCATGTCATAGGTGGAAATAGTAGCTGCCTTCCCCGTCAACAACCCCCCCCCCCCCAAAATGCTTACTTGGGTTCAGTAATTCGGTGCAGTTTGTTCTGGCTCTTGATTCGCTGGTAGAAACAAAGTCTTTCGATGAAAACCCGGATGGTGGCACTTTTGCTGCTTTCCACAAAGATGCCTTCCCCAGGGCCTCCTAAGGGCTTCGTAGGATCTGCATCCCAAATGCCGGCCATTTCCCAACCTGCAGCCCTGTTTGGTAGCGGGTGATAGGGAGATGGTATTTTTTTCCCTTCTTCTGTAGCTATAATCTTCAGACGCAAAGAGTTCTCTTTAACAGACACTGTGGGCAATTACTTTATGCAAATGCAGCATCTCCGAGGCTGGCGAGGCTGGGGCATGCCATGGAGGAAGGAGAGGTGGACCTCATGGGCTGGGCAGGGCGCCACCAACAAGGCCCTGCTAGCAGGGCTTGGCTCCCTGCGCTCTGCCCCCATGACTTCTGGGAGGAGCCTCAGGCCACGGCGGGAGCAGTGGGAGGCTGACAGCCACGCTGCGGGCGCCTCAGAGCCATGGGGCGGGAGAGCTGCTCCTCTGGCCTGTGTCCCACGACCCACCGCAGATCGGCACCTTCAGATCTGAGGGAGAGGCCTCAGATAGAGTGGGATAGGCAACTGACTACCCTGACTATGCCTGACTGAGGGCAATGCCTCCTGGCTTCAGTGCAAGCCAAGACACATCCTGGAGGTGGAACATTCCAGAAAGAGTGAGGGATGCTGGAGGAGCCCTCTAGGGAAGCTCAGTAAGGGGGAAAGGTGGCCTGGGATTAGATAGGAGTCTGGGGACAGTGGGGCCTCGGCCTACTCCCTTACCCGGGAAACTGTCCTGTCTTCCAGAGCCCGCTCCCCAAGCAGCTGGGCTAGTCTCTTTTCCACTGCTGCCTTGGGCATCTTTGAAACCCCTGGATGTGGCAGCTTATGCGCTGGACCCACTGAGGCATCCATGCCTCCTTATTGTTAGTACGCCAGTTCTCACCACACCCCCGAAGTTACCCCTCCACCCACTGGCTCTGCTCCCTCTAAGCACAGCATCTTTACCGAGCCTGACACACTTCTGCTTCTCTGTTGACAGGAGAATGCGTAAGAAGGTGGCTGCAGGGCACAGAAGACAGCCTAGGGGTCCTTTGGGTGTGTTTTGCCACGTGTCTGAGAGAGGACAAGACTAGTTAGGGTCAGAGTCCAGATTAGCTCTTTGAACCCCCAGCATGTAGTTGAGTATATGCTTTTTACTTGTGTTTCTCATTTCCTTATAGTAGTTGACATTGACTGACTTCCGTCTCTGAGCTTGGCCCTCTTGCTGGGCATTCTGTATACACAACGCCTTTTGGTCTTTTCTTTTATTTTCCTTCCTTCCTTCCCTCCCTCCTTCCTTCCTTCCTTCCTATAACTCAAGGCCCAACATGGAGCTTGAACTCGGGACCCAGAGATCAAGAGTCACATGTTCTACCTGCCTAACCAGCCAGGCACCCCTTTGATCTTTTCTACTGAGATATAATTTACATGTGACAAAATGCAAAGACCTTAAGTACCACGTCTGGAGAGTTTTGACAAAATCATATCCACTCATGTACCCAGCCATCACTCTCAAGTACCCACACATCACCCCAAATACAAATACAAATACAAATACAAATACAGGACATTTCCTTCCCTCCAGAAATGTGCTGGAGCTTCTTCTCATTCACTCTCCTACCACCCTCCCATGCAGGTGACCGATGCTCTCATTTCTGTCACCTCGGGTGGTACAGGTTTGTTTCCTGGTTCTAGAATTTATGAATGCAGTTCTCTTTCACGTCTGGCTTCCTTCGCTCATGGAGTGTAATGGTATTCACCCAGGTATACCAGTAGCTTTCTAGTCCTTTCTATCGTTGCCCACTCTTCCATTGTCTGGACACACACATTCTGTTCATCCCTTCATCTACTGATGGACATTGGGTTGTTTTCCATTTTTGGTGATTATGAGTAAGCCTGCTGGGAGCTTTCATGTACTTGCCTTTTTGAAGACTTCTGTCTTCGGGAAATACCTAGAAGTGGAATTGTTGGGTCACACGTTAAGTGTATTTTTAGTTTTATAAGCAGCTGCCAAGTGGTTTTTCCAAGGGGTTGCATCATTACTGTACTCCCGCCGTGAAAGTGTGAGAGTTCCAGTTGCTCCACAGCCTCACCAACAGTCCGTATTGATGGTGCTTTTCCTTTGGCCTCTCTGGTGGGTGGGCGGAAATGGTATCTTGCTGTTGTCATTTGCATTTCCCTGATGACTAATGACATCGAGCACCTTGTTATGTACGTATTACAGATACCTTCTTTCGTGAAGTGTCTGAGACGTTTTGCACTTGGGGAGGGAGTTTGCTTGTCTTATTCCTGAGTTGTGGGAGTTCTTAGTCTGTTCCGGGTACCAGTCCTTTGTCAGAGACGTGTGCTGCTGTCTACGTCTGCATTATCCTCGTCATCCTCCCAGCAGCCCTGTAATGTGAATGTTACTACCTCCACTCTGTTTTAGAGAGGTAGAAGCCGAAACACAGAGAGGTTAAATGAGATGCCCAAGGTCACACAGCTGCTCAGTAGCAGAGTGGAGTTGCAGACCCCACTTGCCTGTGACTCAGAGCACTGATATCCAAAAATTCCAGAAAACATCTCTCCATACACAAATCCTTGTGTCTCCCTGGCAGCTGGAAATGTGCGGTCCTCAAACCAGTGCCCAGAGGCGTTTTTTCAGGTCACACTTGCTCCCTCTGCTTTGCACAATACCAGACCGTCCTGGGAAGTAGCCGGCTCCCAGAACCCAGTTGGGGCACTGTCTCCTCTGGAGGCTGCCACGGGACTTCAAGCTGCTCTGATGAAAGACAAACTGTGGGTAATTTTACGGACCTCTGAGGATGCTGGCAGGGTTACTTCGTGCCAGGAATAACAATGAGGGGCCCAGCAGGCTTGCTGCCAGCCCTGCTCTGGGAGGTGTCCCTAGAGGAGGTGAGCTGGGCAGTGGGGAGGGAGGAGGGTGGGCATAACTGCCATATGTGTCCATGGATGACTCGAAGAAGGGCTTCTGGGTAACCCCAGGGATTCTGAGAAGGGGAAGGGGTTCCTGTGGCAGTCAGAGCAAATGGCTGGGAAGCTTTGTAAGAGTAGGAACCACAGCAACTATAACCACCAACGTGCTAGTCAGAGTCTAGAGCCATTATTGATCACTCCCTGTGGGCCCTGTGTGTGTCTGCACTTTGCACCCCTATTGGGTGCCAGGTGGATCTGCTTTGCAGTTACAAGCTTAGTGCTCATAATAACCCCATGAAATAGGTCTGATTAAAACATCCACAGGAGGGAACTGAGGTTCAGAGGGGTAAAGTAATTTGCCTAACGTCGCACCGTTTTTAAGTGGTTGAGGTGTAGCTAATTCTAAAGCCCAGGCACTTAAATGCTATGCTCTGATGCCTTTCCATTCAACAAAAGTCTGTCAAATTTCTACTTTTTGTCAAGCATGGCATTAGGTGTCTTGGTCAGGGGGTATATAATGTTGAACAAGACCCATCCCTGTCCTTGGGTCATATCGTGGGCTGAACGGTGGCTTCCAAAAAGGTATGTCCGTATCCCAGAATCTATGAATGTGAGCTCATTTGGAAAAGGGGTTCTTGCAGATGGAATGAAGGGAAAGATCTTGAGATGAGATCATCCTGGATCACCGGGGTGGCCCTAAATCCAATGATAAGTGTCCTTACAGGAGACAAAAGAGAAGACAAAGAAGTGGAGGAGGCCATGGGAAGACAGAGGAGGACACTGGAGTGAAAGGGCCACAAGCCAAGGATTGTGTGGAGCCACCAGAGGCTCCATGGAGCAAAGACTTCTGCCCTTGAGCCTTGAATGGAGCAGGGCCTTAGCATATTCTGTTCATAAGATGGGCGTCACTAGGTCCAGCCCACATACGCTGAAGAGGGTTACACAGGGCTTGAACACAGGGAGGCAGGATCACTGAAGACCATCTGGGAGGGGGTCCCCCTTCCCCCACCCCAGTGCCGAAGGCAGGAATCCTACCTTCTATTTCTCTGACTCTCCCAGGCATCAGACTCCAGGCAGGAAGAAAGGAGAGAACAATGCGCATTGACTGTGTGGGGGCCACTGAGCTGGATTCCTTATACACATCCCATCACATAGTACCATTTCCCCTGGCGTGAACCCAGCAAGGGGAGGTGTTCTTCCTTCCATTTGACAGAAAGGGTAACTAAGGCTCAAAAGAGGAAGGCCATGCGGTAGCATATTAGAGTGAGCTAATGGTCTGCAAACGTTAGCTGCATCATGATCACCTGAAGACGGTTTCCGAGCCCACGTGCAGAGTTTCTGATTCGTCGGTCTTGGGTGGGGCTGGAGAATCTGCATCTCAGACAGATTCTCAGGTGAAGCTGACTTCATGCTTGGAACCACCGGAGAATCCATACTGTAGCCATGGCAGACCCTTGAACCGTTAGTGGATTAATGAAAGAAACGTATTTCTTGCTCAAGTCGCAGCCCTA
This sequence comes from Martes martes, assembly GCF_963455335.1. Taxonomy (NCBI): domain Eukaryota; kingdom Metazoa; phylum Chordata; class Mammalia; order Carnivora; family Mustelidae; genus Martes; species Martes martes. The sequence continues at coordinate 12,989,103 of NC_137891.1, read as the reverse complement.
CCAGAGTGAGCTGGCTCTCCCATCCAGGCACCATTTGGACCATGTGGTTCCCCCAAGTCACCTTGGAAGGGAGATGTTTTAAATGGCTAGGTCTGGAGATGGCTTTCCTGCCCTTTCCTCACACTCCATTAGCCAAAACTCAGTCCCGTGGCCCGAAACAACTGCAGAGGCGATTGGGAAATGTAGTCTTCCCCAGGAGGGATCGATGGTGTGCCTAGCATGCAGGTGGTTGGGGCCGGGATGGGACCTGATCTCAGGTGCTTTCCCCGTTCATCTCTTGCCTTCTCCCTGGTTCAGGTGCTTTCAATGGGCTTTCTCATACAAGCCAGTGTCATGGAACTGAATTTTTTTTCCCCCATAAAAATTGAGAAAAGAAAAGAGGAAAGAGACATTTCCTGGGTCCATTGGCCCATTCTGTGGCCATCAGCCTTCAGCCTTGTAGAGGTCCAGGTGCTCAGTGGAGCAGCTGCCAAGCACTTTGAAAGCTCCCATTGTGTTTTCAGGGGTTTCTTGCATGAGTTTCACTTCTACCACCTGAAGTAATCAATGCAGGGCTGCCGTCTCCAGCATTCATGGAACTCTCTGGCTACTGCTTCTTCAATGTCTAAACCCTGGATTCAGGGCCACAGACAAACTCTGTCCAAGTGGAAAACAGGACACTCCTGCCACTCCTTCTCCAGCGCTCTGGAATGCTCCAAACGCAGCTGCCTCAAACATCTGTGCGTTCCAGCTTTCCTGCCTTTGTATATACTGGGACATCGGCCTGAGCTCCCTGTCTTCCCTCCAGAGTCAGCTCGAATAAAGCTCCATGAAACCTTCATCCATCAGTCAAACGAGTGTACGATTTGTCCTCATTCTGGAGCAGAGGCGTAGGTATGTCTTCTCACCTATGCCTGTACTGCAGCACCGGTCCTGCCCTGTGTAGACTCTGAAGGCCTCTGCCATGTCCATTTCTCCTTGTAGAATGTGAGATGTTTGAAAGAAAAGACCATATGGCATCTTTACTGGCTTCTTCATTACTGCAAGACTGAGTCTAAAAATCTTCCTGTAAAGTGAAAAGCCTTCCCCAAGATCCGGAGGTGAAGATTGAAGACTCTGGCATTGGTTTGAGTCCCAGTTCCATCATCTGTGGAGTGTGAGGCTGTGGGCAATTTGTTAGCTTCACTATACCTCAGTTTTCCCATCTGTGCAGTGGGGCTAATAGTATTGTGGCTATGCAATGAAATGATGCACCTGAGGCCCTTTGAACAGTGCCAAGTGCATGGAAAACACTCAAATGCCTCTAGGCATCTTTCCGTTATCATCATTATTCTTGTTCCTGCTTCGCAACCTTCAGATACACCCGCCATGCTTACTTGCTGACAATTTTGTTGGTCTTGCAAGCCCCTTTGCTTTTGCACTGGATGTTCCTTCTGCTGGGCAGTCCCTATCTTTCACTGATTCATTCATTCATTCATACCTACTCATTAATTCATTCATTTAACAAAGTTTTTGTTGAGCTCACAACTACTCATGCTGTAGACAACCCTTCCTTGCCATTCCCACTGAATTTACCACACCTGTTTTGAAGTTGTTTATTTTTCTGTATTTCTGTGAATAACTCAAGAGCAGAAAAATGCCCCCTTCCCCACTGGATTTATTGCTCTGAACCCATTTCCTAATGTCATGGTTACCACATAGTAGGAGCTTAATAATATTATTGAATATGAATACTTGATTGCTGCTCAAGTCAGAATCTGTCCCCAATGTCCAGGATATTGTAGATGCTCGCCTTTATTTCTCTTGCATGAAACCAAATCTGCATTCATATCACCTAGAGGTTGGGGTTGGGAAGAGCAACTTTAAATCAGCATATCTGGATTTTTGTAACCTTCTGAACCAGAAAACTTTCTGTGGTCCTGCTTGACCAAATTAAAAGTGACCAGCGAAGTTGACTTCTGAAATATGCAACAAGATTCCATTTGCATCTGTGTCCCTTGGACCAGTCCTAGAGTCATCAAAGACTTCTCAACTGCCATGTTTGCTGCTCTGCTTCAGAGTGAATGTCCCAAGGTCTCCTGGAACTCCAGTGCCGAAATGATTGCCCCACTAAGCCAATGCTGTGGATGGCAACCTTTGGCCAAAACCATCCCTCTTCTTTCATGAATTTGATTTCTTTGGCAGCTGACATCTTATCTTGCTTTGCAAAGTGACTCTGGAACTTACTCTGTCTCCTTTCTATCTCATCTTCTGCTTCCTTGGCCCCTTGGGGATGGCGGGGTGGGAAGTTTGCTCTCTCCAGGGCAGGCCAGGATGGCACTTTGTGTGCTGGTGGTGGCCCTGTGGCATAAGATGGGGCAGATGTTGGGGTCTGGAAAGGCTGAAACTGGTGTTCATTCCATGAGACCTCCTTAAACGGACACATGGGCTGTTGCTGGTTATGTCATGCAGGAACTGCAAATCACTTTACTTTTATTCTTTTCTAATACTATGTATAGAAGGCTGTTCTGACATTGTCCTAACTTTTACTTTTCATCAATGTTCATATTTAAAACCACACATATAGCCTGGGTATCCACTTTTCTTTACCCCTGTGAAGCAAAAATAAACTTGGGATTTCAGTATGTGGCAGAGACTTTGCATGATATTTTCACACCTGTTGACTCTTTTTTTTTTTTTTAAGATTTATTTATTTATTTGGCAGACAGAGATCATAAGTAGGCAGAGAGGCAGGCGGCGGGGGGGGTGGGGTGGGGGGGAGAGCAGGCTCCCCGTGGAGCAGAGAGCCTGATGCGGGGCTCGATCCCAGCACCCTGAGATCATGACCTGAGCTGAAGGCAGAGGCTTTAACCCATTGAGCCACCCAGGTGCCCCGACTCTTTATTCTTCATAATAATCCAGCAAGGTAGATGTTAGTAGCTCCACATTATGGGTGAGGGAATTGTGACTCAGAGATTTTAATTTCACATAGCTAGTAAGTGTCTTCTCATTACCTATATAATCTGTCTGCCCCTTTAATGGCCCTGCCTGAATCACTTGCAGGTTCTTTTTCAGGATACTTTGGTGATCGGCTTCTTCTGCATCATATAATACATGCCTAGACTGCTGTGCGTGTATTTCTTGGTCTCCCGTAACATGGACTCGAACGCTAATTTGTTTGTAGTTATTAGTTCCCAAAAGGGGAAAAAAAAAAGCGTCCACTTATGTTCCTCTTCTTTTATCTTCCCAGACCCCGAGGGGCTGATTTCTCTGTGGCTCCCTTGAAGCAGATGTGACCAAGAAATCAATACAGCCATTAGAGTCATCCGCTGTGATGATAATGTCATTGCGTCTCCCGCCCCATCCTGTTGACAGAGATGTCAGAGCCAGGAGGAGGGGAGACACTTAAGAGAAGGAATGGAGCCTCTGAAGTGGAGGGGAGAATTAAAACCCCACAGAGCCTCACTTAACGGATGAAAAATTGTGGGGGGCTGCCTCTGGTCTTCTCGGTCTTCCTTCAGAGAACACAGTGGCTTGGCAGCAGGCGTTGTGGGGGGATCTGTAAAGCTCCGGTATTGGGGGGCCCTCAGGAGGAGGAAATTAGCAGTGATGGACTAACAGCCCAAGCTGGAACCTCTTTCCTTTAGTTCCAGATTCTCAGCTCCTCCAGACATAGGTGGGGGTGGGGACACCCCGTGGGATTTCCTTCTTCTCCTGGATCTGGCCTTTGAAAATGATTATTCTCATTATGAGGACTACTTCCTGACACAAGGAGGGAGGGCATCCTTTATAAGCGCAGCACTTGGTTCTTGGAAAGCACTCAAGTTTGCATGGTGGCTGTTGGTCCAGTCCGCAGAGCACATTCACTTTTTTGGCAGCTGGGCATGCGATGCCTGCTAGGGATCAGGCTCTGCTCTGGGTGCAGCAGAGGGGGTGAGGGTGGGAGTTCTGTAGGAAACAAAATATACAAGATCCCTACCTCCTTCAGGAAGCTCATTCTAGGGGAGACTAAGAATTGAGCTAAATGATTAGCTTAGCTGATTTTTCTCTCTTGCAGGGGTGACCAACTGTCCCCCTCCCCAATCTCTTCTCCTCTTCCTCTGTAGGGCCGTGGCTCTTACTCAGGGGCACGTTTGCCAAACTCCTCCCTCCCCACAGAAGATATTGGGCAGTGCCTGGAGATGTTTTTGGCTGTCATGACCTCTGTGTATATGTATGTGTGACTAGCATCTGGTACACAGAAACCAAGAGCACTACCCCGCATCCCACCATGCGCAGGACAGCCCCCACAACAAAGACTTCTCCAGCGTGGAGGCTGAGCAGCTCTGGTGGAGAGAGAAGACCGCATCTCCCAGCATCCTGCGGAGCTGGTGTGGCCACGTGCCTGGTTCTCCTGCTAAATGTGAAGAGCAGTGCTGTGTTCACACCCAGGTGTGTGTGTGTTGGGTGGGTGGGGGTTCTTATTAAGTAGATGAGCCTCCTTCCCTTTCCTCAAGCTGGATGAGGGAAAGGGAAGTGATGTTTTCTGGTGATGTATTTATTCCTCGTAAACACTTACTTCAATAGTACGACTCAGAGATTAAATAGAGGAGCACGGCTCTAATTTCCCTCACAATCTGCTGCTGAAGAGACATTCAGGGTGAGGATAAGGGGCTGGGAGTGTGTGGGCGGGGAGTGTTCGGGTCACAGGAGAACTGGAGGACTCCGTGATGAACCATGTAAGGATCCTATTGGTCAAGATCTGACCCCAGGCCGGAAGGTGACAGTGCACCCACTTGGGGCCCTAAATCACCATGTGGGGAGAACCATCTGCTAACCAGTGACACTCACCTTGGACTCTCATGGGAATAAGTGCATTTGGGGATTTCTTGGTTTTAGCAACTTAACCTACCTTAACTACTATAGTTACTAAGTCTTATCAATAATTCTTGAACGATAAGAATAGCTAACATTTATTGAGTACACACTATGAGCCAGGCATTAAGCTCTTTAGAAAAAAAAAAGAGCTCATTTTATCTTCATGCCAACCCTATGAAATAGGTACTATAATTATTCTCGTTTTACAGATAACAAGAAACAAATGTTCAAGGAGGTTAGCAGGCCAGGTAAATACTGTATGGAAGTTTTAGGCCAAATTTTAGCCTCCACCACCTCCAGCAAGTTCCATTCCCTCTCATTAAAATCTCATCACTTGTGACATTTGGGGGTCACAGTAACTGTTCCCTCTTTGGTCCCTCTGCCTCCAGTTTAGGTACTACAGATAAAATGACTTTTTAAAAACTAAATTGGGTGTGGCGCCTGGGTGGCTCAGTGGGTTGAGCCTCTGCCTTCCGCTCAGGTCATGATCCCAGGGTCCTGGGATCGAGTCCCGCATCAGGCTCTTTGCTCAGGAGGGACCCTGCTTCCCCCCCTCTCTCTGCCTGCCTCTCTGCCTACTTGTGATCTCTGTCAAGTAAATAAATAAAATCTTTAAAAAAATAAAAACCAAATTGGCAGGGGGGCGTCTGCGGTGGCTCAGTCAGTTAAGCTTCTAACTCTTGATTTCAGCTCAGGTCATAATCTCAGGGTCCTGGTATCTAGCTGCACGGTGGCCTCCGTGCTCAGCAAGGAATCTGCTTGAGATTCTCTCTCTTTCTCTCCCTCTGCCCTTCTCCCTGTGTGCACACACACACTCTTTCTCTGTCTCTCCTAAATAAATAAATAAATATTAAAAAGAAGAAAACCCAAATCTGAACCTGCTTCTTTCGGGCCTACCTTCCTTCAGTGACTCCCCACTGTTTCAGGATAAAGTGCATATTCCTGGTGGTGGCGGGTGGATCCCTCAGTGGCCTATCCCAGCTTGCTTTGCTACCTTCTAGTCTCTTGCTCCTTCTTCTTTTAGCCATGCACCCGGCCTGCAGTCGCACTGCAAGAGGGGAGGAATATTCTTTTTCCCAAATTATTCTTGCTCTGCAGAGGGAATCACAGTTAAAGTAACAAGCTTCCCCTGTATATTTCCAAGAGTTCAAGCAAGGATTGTTTGACCATCTCCTGGGAACACCGTTGAAAGGATTCTTACATTGGGTGGGAGGTCCGTTCCAACCAGACAGTGCCGCAGTTTTTCAAAACACAGCTAATTGCCTAACGTAAGGTGAACCCAGTTTTTCATCTTCGTTCAGCTCTCAAGTTCTATTTGTTCTATTAAAATCCATATTGGCTTTGGAGAGTAATTTGGCAGTATTACACTACAGCAACTTTACTCCTAATTATACTCCCCAGAGAATGCTCATGTGCAAAGGCAAAATGTAGTATTTGTAATAGCAAAAAACTGCTAAGCCGAATGTCCATCCACAGAGAATGGAGAATGGACAAAGTGAACTCATACAAGGAGAATAAATGAAGTATAAATAGATGAATTAGAGCTGCATGTATTAAATGGAAGAGAATCTTAGAAGCACCGTTAAGCATAAAAGCCATTCGAAGGAGAGATATATAGCAGGATGTCACAAGTAACATTATATGTTGTGCCAGCTGGGGTCTTAGGAGGAGACAAGAGGCAGACTTGGGATACTGGAGGGAAGGAAAGGATGGGACCCCCTTATAGGGCTGGCAGGTGTGGTTGATTGGTTTGTGTCCACAGATTCCCACATCGCTCCCTCCACCAGAGGTAGACTCTGGTTTTCCATCCTTGTTAATCTGGGCTGGTTTTGTGACTTGCTTCGGTGGGATACTCTGGCGAAAGTGACTCGGGGTAGGTTCTGGGGAACTTGCAATTTCTCATTTCACGCTTTTGAAATGCTGCTGACGTTCCGAGCCGAGACCGCCGCCAGCCTCCTGGAGAGAAAGACCCAACCACCAGCCAGCACCCCCACCGGATTCGTGCGTGAGGCCACCCAGGACTAGCCAGCCCCTAGCTGACCATGAGTGGGTGACAAATGTATGAAGAGTCTGGCCAGAACCCCTCCGAGCAGAACGTCCAAGATGAGCCCAGCTCAGATTGCCAACCCACAGACTTAGGAACAAAAAACTGGTTAATATTTTCAGCCATTAAGTTTTGGGGTGCTTTGCTGGGTATATATAATCAGTGTAGAGGAGTTAAGGAACCCAGCACCTCTGAGGCCTCCAGGGAAGAGCGAGCTCGGGGGTGGGGGGACAGTTCCTGAAGCAGGGCACTAATGTTGTGGGAACCTAGCGGGGGCTGTGACCTCACAGGGGGTCTCCCAGCAGAGCCCCAGAACACAGAACTGCGGCAGGTCTGGGGAGAGGGAAGAAATAGCCCGACCCCTCCTCCTCCCCACCAGTGGTCTCTCACCAGGCCCTCCTCCTAGCTGAGCCAATCAGAAGCCAGAAGACAAGGAGCTTTGGGACATGCCACCTATTGGAGCCAGCCTCCTCGGGTGCAACAATGAATTGGGGGGGGCGGGGGGCAAATGGAGAAGAGCTGGGACATATGTGGTTCCTGACTAGCAGGCTGTGAGAGCATGGAAGGGAATGAGAAACTGTAGATCAGGACTGATGTCACCTCTGGGGAAGGAGGGATTCCTACCTTGAGTAGGATAGAGGGTGTTTTCGTACAGATGCCCCATCTGAGAAGGAAGAGGGAGTTTCATGCAGGCTCACTAGGCCCCTCACTAGGCCACCTCGTTCTTTCACAGAAGCCGTATTTAAGTTAAGTCGACAACCACCCCATGAGAGCATGTGCTAAATCACGCTCCTCCCCAGAGAGGGGTCGGAGTCTAAGGCGCTTTCCCAGACCCCATTGCTTGGCTCAGGGCTGCTGAGTTTCACATGTGAGTCCGTCTGTCCACCTCTAGAACCTCTGTCTGGGTGAAAGCCCCTCCCTGCTGTCATGGCACGTAAATAAGTTTTGCCCCCATCTCCCTGTTTGTTCGTGTTTCCCCCTCTCTCTCCCTCCGGCCTGCCCTCCCTTCCTCCCTCCTTTTCTTTGCAACCGAAGATGGAGGAAGAGATAAAATGATCCCTGGATATTATTGGTCTAAAAGGAATGTATACAATAACATAGGGTGTGTGGGGCCTGCCTTTTTAAAAACAGCCCCCATAGCACCTGGGGTGATGGATAGGAATGTTTTTCAGATTCAGCTGTCAAAGCCAGGGCAATCATGCCTGCCTCCTGGGTGGAAAGTGATTTACAATTTTCCTCTTTAGTGCCATCTTAAGACAAACAGGCACTTTTGTTTCCATGGAGAACCCACTCTTCCCTCCAAGGTAAAGGCCCACTTGCCTGTCCTCCCCCCTCCTTCCCTCCCTCCCCTCCTCCCTCCTTCCTTCCTTCCTCTCTCTTTCTCCTCTGTTGCTCCCTTTCCTCTCTCCTTCTCCTTCATTTACTGCTCAGTTTCTTCTGCCTTTCCCTCCTTCCACCCCAGCTGTCTGCCTGCAGCAGGGCAAAAAGCTAGCCTGAGTCTCAGTCCGGGGAAGGGGAAGGCTTGTCCTCCCTCATGTCCCATGGAGAGGTCCTTAGAATCCTCTGGGGGCTGAGAAGTTGTACCCTAGATCTTTGGACGGTTGTCTTCCTAAGAGCTTATTTTGCAAAGAGCTCAGAGCCCTGGGGCAAGCCTGGCCCCGGGCCCCGGTGGCTGTGGCATGAGCTTGGTTCTGGATCTCCAGCCACGGATCTGCGTGGCTTTTGGTGGCTCCCTTCACCTCTCACTTACTTCACTTGGAAAGTGCTCCCTGGGAGGAAGGTCTCTGCCTGAGAGCAGATCTGTGTCCTCGTGGCTTCGTTCTGCTCTGAGGCGGGACTTGGTGTTAGGGACTGAAGCTCAGGTGTTCATGCCTTTCCAGAATTTGTCTGATTTTAATCAGGGTTTTGTTGCTGGTAACTGCGTGTATGTATGTGCTTGGTTTCAGCTGAATACGTGATGATGATGCTTTCTGTATCCTCTCTTCCTCCCTCCCTCCCCCCTTCCCTCCTGCCCAGATTGAGCACCTTCTCTGTACCAGGCTGTGTTCCATGGCCTAAGGGCACAAAGATAATTTAGAAATGGTCCCTGTCCAGGGGCACCTGGGTGGCTCAGTTGGTTAAACATCTGACTCTTGATTTTGGCTCCAGTCATGATCTCAGAGTTTTGAGATCCAGCCCCACATCTGGCTTCGTGCTACGTGTGGAGCCTGCTTTCTTTCTTTTCTTTCTTTCCCTCTCTTAGAAGAAAAAGAAGAAAGAAAGAAAGAAAGAAAGAAAGAAAGAAAGAAAGAAAGAAAGAAAGAAATGGTCCCTGTCCATGAGAAACATCTTATGTATTTAGGGAGGAAGATAAGCCAAGCGGCTGTAGTAAGAGAACACAGGCATGGATGGGGCCACAGGCATTCTGGGAGCACAGAAGGGAGCCCCTAGTCTCTCAGGGGCTCCATGAAAGGCTATCGGGATACCATGTACTTGACCTAAATCTTGAAAGTGGGGGAACTCACACCAGCTTGGGGAAGGATGGATACTGGAAGAAACTTTGTAAGAGTAGCTGCTGTTTTTCAGCAGGTGGTACTTTAGTGAACAGGAGAGTCATCTACTCACTTGTGGTGGACTCGAAGAGATCACACAGTTCTTTGTTAAACATGATGGAGGGGCACCTGGGTGACACAGCCTGTTAAGTGTCTGCCTTCGGCTCAGGTCATGATTCTGGAGTCCTGGGATCGAACCCCATGTCAGGCTTCCTGCTCAGGAAGAAGTCTGCTTCTCCCTCTCCCTCCCCCACCGTCTGCTTGTGCTCTCTCTCTCATTCTCTCTCTCCAATAAATGAATAAAGTCTTTAAGAATCATGGTTGAGCTGTGACACAGCCTTGTTCTAGAGAAGACGCATTACCTGGAATGGCAAGCAATGCAAGGCCGGCGAGGTTGGGGAGATGAGCCCCCTCTACGCCCTTTATTTGTTGCTTTAGACTCCTGGAGGAGTGAGTTCAGCAAAAGAAAAGAACACTTAGTCAGCGCCTACTGTATGTCAGGTGACTTTCAAAGTTACCTCATTTAGTCCTCAGCCATAGCTCTGACCCCATTTTATAGCTGGGGAGACTGAGACTCAGGTTGAGTAGCTTGCCCAGGCAAAGAGTGGGACTTTGAACCACAGTCTCTTCGGCTCAGTTCCCAAGCCTGTTCTTTGTAGGCATTGTCTACAAGAATCGTCTATCGAGAACATAGCTTGATGGCTAACAGACTTCTTGTCAAGGATCATAAACTTGGAATTCAATATAAAGTCAGTATTATTCCAGAAAAAATGAACCTGGATGCCTGCCCCTTTCAAAAAAATAGCACGCCTTCGTGAGATGGACTATTAATATACATTGTCATGACATCAGTACCGCAGGATCCTTCTTTTGGAGAGCCAGGATGTTGCTAATTTGCATACTGTTTTGCATTCATTTGCATCCACTCTCCATATGCAAAATCAAATGCAGCTAATTAGTGCAACCTTGTTACAATGAGAAGCAGGCCCAGCCTTCTGTGCCAGGGCCTACAGAGCCCAGAAGAGGCACCAAAACTACCCAACGCCAGTCACATCCTGGGTCGGACATGCTGGAAAATGGGGAAAAGGATGCATACCCTGAATGAAAAGTAAGGTAGCTGAGTATCTTTCTTTTTCAGATATTATCACTTTAAAGTAACTATTGCAGAGAAAGACAGAGAGAGATCAAAGAAGGTGGCCAGAATTCTGCTTCGGGTAGAATTCCATTGGAGAGAGAGCACAGGATTTGAAGCCCAAAGGCTTCAGGTGAAGTCGGCCTTGGAGATTGGCTTTGCCACTTAAAAAATGGTGGAACCTTGCATTTGTGACAACATGGTTGGACCTAGACGGTATTATGCTGAATGAAATAAGCTGGATGGAGAAAGTCAAATACCATACAATTTCACTTAGATGTGGAATCTAAAAAATAAAACAAATGAATGAACGAACAAAGCAGAAACAGACCCATAAGCACCGAGAACAATCTGGTGGTTGCCAGAGGGGAGGGGGTGGGGGAATGGGCGAAATGGGTGAAGGGGAGAGGGAGGAACAGGCTTCCAGTTACAGGAGGAGTAAGTCACGGGTATGAAAAGTAAAATGATAGGCCGTGCTCTAGTAGTGCTGCGTGGGGACAGACGGTTGCTGCCCTGTGGTGAACGTGGCGTGACTTACGGAGCGGTCGCATCACGATGTCGTACACCTGAAATCAGTGTAACGTTGTGTGTCAGCTATACAAACAAAACAACGACGACAAAAGCAAACCATGGGAGCTTGCCCTTCTCGGACTTGTAGGGATTGAACAGGAAAAAGTGGACAAGAATGGACTTTGCAAGCATTCATGCACAATACAGACACGAGGGCTCTGAGCCATGCTTCGTGATGATGCAGGGTAGTGCCAGGTCCCTTCAGGGTCTGAGGCTCACAGCCTTGCTGGTGTGATGGGGAATATGTCAGCGTTTGTGTCCCTGTCTGTGTTGCTCTCTCTGTAAGCTAGAGTTCAGTGATACTGTGATATGGACCAAACACTGTGCTAAGTACATCACACTCATTATTTCATCTAAAAGTTCCCATGACCACCCTGAGAGGTGTGTTTTTTTTTTTTTTAAGATTTTATTTATTTATTTGACAGACAGATCACAAGTAGGCAGAGAGACAGGCAGAGAGAGAAAGGGGAGGAAGCAGGCTCCCTTCTGAGCAGAGAGCCCAATGCAGAGCTCCATCCCAGGACCCTGAGACCATGACCTGAGCCGAAGGCAGAGGCTTTAACCCACTGAGCCACCCAGGCGCCCCAAGAGGTGTGTATTTTTATGGCCCCATCTTACAGATGGCCCCACGGCAAAAATGTGCTTGCCAGGGGTGCCAGCAAATTCTTGCTGAATCATTGGAGCCCTCTATCTCCTGAGCAGTGAGGGTGACGTTCGTGGTTTTTCTCCCCTGTGCCCCCAACCGCCCCCACCCAGATCCCTACTTTTCCAACCTCAATGTAGATCATGGTCTTTCGACTCAGCTACTTCTATGCCTAGGTGGGATCATTTTGATTTGGTCTTGGCTTTTGTTCTATGTCATGGGTGAACTCTTTTTTTTTTTTTTTTTTCAATTGTCCATTTCGTTGGGACTTGTGTATTTCAGCCCCGTGATTACATTTCATCACTTAGGATGGTACATTCTGCAAAAAGCAGCTCCCATTTACCAAGGTAGATTGCATTATTGTTCACAAATATCCATTGCATCTCCTGGGGGTGGAATTATGTCTTCCTACCCCATGGAGACATGGCCCGGCCATGTGGCTTGGCTCTGGCCAATGATGCATAGGTGAGAGTGATATGCATCCCTATCAGGCAGAAGATGGCATGTGGTTTGTCATATCTTCCCTCCTCCCCCTTCTGACCTGATACAAGTCCATGTTCTAAATAGAGACTGCTCCACAACTGGGTCATGGAGTAGAGGCCAGGTGGAACCAGTGGGGGGTAAATCTTGTGGATAAGATGTGAATCTTTACTGTTGTAAGCCTTCGAGACTCGGGGATTATTTGTTATGGGAGAATAACAGCCTATCCTGATGAAACATTCCCTTTCTTTGAATATTATGAGTTTAACTCTCACAGGATGGCCTTTCTCCTAAATTCAGGAGGCACATGATTAACACCCCTGACTGTAGTCGTAACTATAGAGGGTTGGGCACTCATCTCAAATTGCTGCTACTCAAAATATTTTGTACATCCGTTTTGAAAACTGCTTTCAGGTTTTAAAGGTCCAACTCCTACTGATAACAGCTAATGCTTCACAAGCGCTATCTTACTTAATCCTGGCAACAGCCCTGGGAAGTCGGTACTCCTGATTTTCATTGTCCAGACAAGGGAAACAGAAGCTCAGAAATGTTCAGTAATGACTCAAGATCACACAGCTAAGAGGAGGGCCAAGATTTAAATCTGCATTGGTCTCAGGCACAAGCCCTCATGTCATGATGTTCTGCTTCTACTGTATTCCACCAGAGTGGATATTAATGGTCTGAGTCACATACCTTGCTCGTGAGAGGTGACAGCAAACATTTTGACTGCTAATGAAAATCGAAATAATAATTAAGCAATGAAAATGACAGTGGACTGAATACTAGGAATTAGGGGGTCCATGTGTAGCTGTTTCTTATTGGCAACCCTACTATGTGTCCTTGGGCCACATTTTCATCTGCAAAATGGAGCACTTGTCTCAGACTACATAGTTCATGGATCTGGCTGATGGGAACCTTTAAGACCTTGAAAGTATATGCAAACCATTGTCTGTCTGTGTATTTTTTTTCCCCGCTGGGTAGAGGGTCCATAATATTTGTTAGGGCCTGGCAGAGGTCTGCGGCCCCGAAGAGAAGAGAAGCAGGACTCTAATCCTCTCATTTGTTGAGTATGATTTACCCTTTTCCTGAGAAGTGGGTATAGAGGCAGGGAGGGTTCTGCCTGACTAAATCGTAGTTGAGTTGTGTAAGGCGAGTGTCAGATTTATCAAAGAATAAGGGGAAAGGCAAGCTGCATCATTTCACTAGAAATAATCCTTAAAAAATGGTTCTGTCTCACATTCCTGTGGCTCCCTCACTGCTCCCTCTGCACAGAGCTGTTCGTCTCCCAGGCCAGGCGCTGTGTCATTAGTTGTGGCCATTGGTCATTTCCTGTCTCACCCGGCCAAACAATCATGTTGTTTTGACTGGGATGAGAACGCGTCCAGAGCCGAGAGCTGAGTCCCTCAGTAGCTGGCAGATGTGTTTCCTTGAGTGTGGGAGGGAAGGAAAACATGCTCACTGAGCCTCCACACTCTGCCAGGCTCTCTGCTGGCTGTCCGCTCATTGATTCAGCCACACGTGTCTGTTTCCGACCAGTATTTACTGGGAATCTATCACACATTGGCCATTGTTCTTGGTGCTGGGGATATAGGAATGAGCAATCAGACCAAAAAAAAAAAAAAAACAAACAACCCCCTGCCCCCCATTCCTGGGATTTATGTTCTGGTGGAAGAGATAAAATATATTACTAAAAAAATTAATAAAAAAGATATGCTCCGCATATGCCACTTTGGATGGGGTAGCAAGATGCTGGGCATAGGAGACACCCCATACTTCAGATGAGGAAAACTAAGCATTCAAAGTCTTGAAATAACCAGCCAGTGTCACATGGCAGGGAAAGGGTGGGCCTGAGCTCTCACGTTAGGTCTTTCTGACTTCCGCTTCTTCACTCCACCCACAGAAAGCAGTGGCCACCACCTAAGAGCTGTCCTTCAGCTGTGACCCACTGGGTCGAATGTTCCTGAGGCTAATTCTATCCTGATGAAGATCTGAGTTTACGTGAAGAAGGCTGGCTCCCTCATCCTCTTTACAGCCAGTTTTGGGAAGTGTGGGACCGTTATTGATTCAAAGAACTGCTCTGCCCCCTTCTACCTCTTTACTTCTCCTTGGATTCTAATTGTATACGTTCTGGATCGTGCCCGATATTTTCCCACAGGGCTCTGAGCTTCTGCATATTTTCTTTCACTACTTTTAATCTCTGTTGTTTGGATTGGATAGTTTCTATTGATTTATCTTGCTATTACATATTCCATTTTCTTCGTTCCTTATGTGATCTGATTATTCATCAATACCATATTTTGAAACTTTTTTCCTGGTAATTACAACATCTGTTCCCACGTACTGTCATTTCCTATAGTCTGACTTCCTTCCTGAGTGTGAATTCTTTTTATCTGTTTGTTTGAACATGGTGTGATTTTTGGTTGAAAACGGGGCGTTGCAGATAATACATTGTAGTAACTCTGTATTATGTTGTGTTCTTCTGAGGATTATTGATTTTTTTGTTAATCAGAAGCACTTAACCTGCCTGTCTTGAAAGGTATGTAGTACCCGATATTTTTGCTCTATTCCTATGGCTACTTTAGCCTGGCTCCAGGGAGTCTTTCAGATGCCTGCAGAACTTGGTTATTTGTCAAGAATTTGGGCAGCAACGGGACTTACACATTCAGTAATTTTGTTCCCTAGGGCGCCCCCGCACCCGAATTTCTAATTTGTCTGTTAACCCCAGATTCTGTCGCCTGAGATTTCATAAGATTTCAGCTTCCTGCTCCCCAAGCTGTGTGAAGTGGTACAGAGTTAAAAAATAAAAGAAAAGAGAACAGAACACTCACAGATCTCATCCCTTTTCCCTTTATCTTTACAGAGTAGACTTCCTCCTCATCCTTTATGCTTCTTGCTGGCCCATACTCCTCTCTCCCATGCTTATAGAGTTTAGCAGTCAGCCAGGGATTTGGGCAGAATTTATGCTCCATGTTTGCTTTTCATTACTTTGGTGGTTCTCTCATTGCCAGGAATTCCTCTTTAAATTTCCACCTGCTTTCACAAGCTTGTATTCTGATCTCTGGCCCATTGGGCCACAGTTATAGCTATGGAGATTGCGGAGAACTCTCAGATCAGAAAGCCACACATTCTTAATTTTTCTCCCTCACAATTGTAGTTTTTTCCAAGATTAAATTCGCCTCTGGCTTCTGCTTTTGGATGCTTTCCAGGGTCATTACATAGTTTTTTTTGTTTCTGTTTTTGTTTAATTCACTTTTTATAATCGTCATCTGCAGTAGGATTCATGGGACCCTTTCATTCCCGAGCCATTGCTCCTAATTAGATCGGACTCTGGGAAAAATTGAGGATGTGCAGGGTGGGGTGAAGCGCTTGTCTGCTTCAGACACTGTGCTCAGCTGAGTTCATCCTTTGGACTCTGGTCTTGGGTTATTCCTCTTAGTTCACTATGTAAGTCATAGGAGCCATGCCCTCAAGTAAAATGTAAGCTCTTAAGGGTGGGGCTCTATGCGTAACAGAGCCAGAGTAGACAAAGAGGCAATAGTGGTCATAATCCTTGCTTGCAAGGAGACATCAGTCCCACTGGGGTGACATGGAGATGATAGTTTAACGCCAACCCTTGGGCTATAGGAGTTCAGGTCCCATTTGTTTTGCAATACATCAATTCAGCCAGAGAAGATAAAATATAATGGAAAACATCTGTATCCTTTATTTTGAAAATCCAAGTTTATGCAATCCTGTCATTCTCTTCTTTTTCTTCTTATTTATTTATTTATTACCACTCACTTCTTTTGCGTCTGTGATGGACATGTATAGTTTCTGTCTGCCAGTACCCATCCTCCCTTCTGGTCCGACATCCCAATTTATCCTAGGGGAGCCAACCATGACGTATCCACATGAGCAGTGATTGAATGGGGTGGGTATGCATCCTAGCTAATTAGAGTATCCCCATCCTCTGACTACGACGATTAGTATAAGAATGCAGTGTGATCCAAGTTGGTCCTCTGAGGTTCACTCCCAAGACTTTTGTTAGAAGTTTGGGGAAAAACATGTTCTCCTTCATTTGGGTTGATGAGAAAGTAGGATATAATCGTTGTTAACTTCCCACTACCAGTAACTACACATAAAAATAAAAGCAAAGTGGATCAGGCCGTTAGTTCCTTTATTCTTATTTCTGGAACTATGGAAGCCACATTGACATCTCTGGGGAAGACTCTGCTTTAGGGAAACCAACACAAGAGAAGTTAGACTTGAGAGATGGAGAGATAGTTATTAATTTGGGCTCCTGGAAGCAGATCTGCCTGGAAATTTTTCATACCTAAAGTGTATACCTAGGCTTTTTAGTTATTTGAGCTTATAAATATGCTTATGCCAATGTGAGCAGAGTTTCTATCATTTAGAACCCAAGAAGCCCTGCCTGAGAAAGCCTGTCTCTTCAGCCCCTGCAAGATAAGGTTAGAATTTAAGGGCTTCATAATTTTAGTGGGTTGAACAGGGTCCTCACAAAATTCATGTCTACCTGGATCTTCAGAATGTGACCTTGTTTTTAAATAGCGTTTTTACAGATATAATTAGTTGAGGACTGAGATGTAGTCATAGTGGGTTTTAAATCCAATGGCCGATGTCCTTGTAAGAAGATGTGAGGACACGCAAAGACAAAGACTAGAGAGTGATGTAAAGATGGGGTAGAGATTGAAGTAATAGATCTATATGCCAAGAAGCAAAGTGTTGCCAAGAGCAACCAGAATTTGGAAAAGGCAAGGAAGGATCCTCTACCAGAGCCTTCAAGGGGAGCATGGCCCTGTTGACCGCTTGGTTTCAGACTTCTGGCCTCCAGATCGAGATAGAATCGATTTCTGTTGTTATAGGCCACCCAATTTGTGGTCGTTTCTTACCTACAGCTGTAGGGAATTAATACAATGGTCTAACTCCTGCTTATCTTTCCAGCCTCATTGTAGAGGCCACAGAGCAGAGCAGATAACCCTGCAGGCCCCTAGGTGGGCTTTCTGGACTCAAATTTTAGCTTTTTTTCACTTCACCATTTTGAGTCTCATTTATCTCATGGAGCTCATGATTGTAATAACTTGCCTCTGAAGGTTGTTGTGAGAAGAGGAGGAGTTCTTATTTTAAGGCACCGGAAGGACTTTTGGACACAAACACTCAGTCGGTGAGAGCTATTATTGTGGTGGGGGTGGTTGTGGTTGTGTATCGTCATCTTCATCCTCGCTCTCTCCTGCTCTGTCCTCACAAGTGCCACCTAGCTCAACTATAGAAAATTATCTGTAGTTCCTCAAACGAAGTGGAGGGTGGTCAAGGAACTTCTTGCTCAACATCCATCACCGACCTGTGTCAGATTTGGATTCAGATCCTGGTTTGCCAGCCTCCACACTAGGCAGTATGAATCACTCCGGAGCAAAGCTAGCGGATGGCATGGAAGGATCTTCTCTAGTTTCCCCTCTTTTCCTTTCTCCTGAGCCCTCTCTTCTACCTCTGGCAGCCTTTGATACTGTTCAGTCATGAAACTGTGGTCTTCGTTGATGGCGTGCACTCAGAAAAGGGTTTGTGGCTTTTCCAGAGGCAGCCAGACTCATCTTCCCTGGGATAATAGGCCCCTCTTCCTGTCTCTAAAATCAGGAAATAGCTTTGTTTTCTTGGGGGGGGGGGTGTGGTTTTAAAAACTCATTACTTCCATTTGTGATATTTGCAATCAGTAAGACATCCCCTAAAAGCACTTTTATAAGCTCAGAAAGAGACAGACTGGGAAAGAAGCCTCGTAAACCTGCAGCTGATATTTCTGATAAAAGCATTCAGGGAACATGGCCTTATTTACCTCCACATACTGTAAACTTCACTATCAAAACCCAGTATTGATCTTGTCTTAGTCTCTGTCAACACAGTTACCCCTTGGGGCAATATGTCCTGATTTTCTATCTCAGGACAGTTTGGAATGAAGAAATGACTTTCTGACATTTCCACCTAAGAAGTTTTCTTTGTGCTGAGGATATATTTTTTTAAATACTCTGTCAACACCCCAGAGTGTGGCTACCATAAATTATTTATGATATATAGATACAGATATACACACATACACACACATACATACGCACACACATACAGATACATTATATAAATCATATTGGAAATATATCAAAGACTATCTCTTCACCTGTCTGCATGGCTCTCACTCTCTCTTCAGTTTGCCCATCTCTCTCATCTGTGTTTGCCCATTTCTATCTCTGACCTCTTTATCTCACACTAAAGCTGCCATTGTCTGACTGTCTGTCAGGAGAAAATAATTTTTCCCCTACACCTAGGAAAAACTGCCAATCTTGTTAACTTTTCCTCCCTTCCAGGTTGCTATGTGTGAATCCGGAAGTTTTTATTTTTTCTCTCCTTCTGTACCATGGCCAACCTACTATACCAAGTTTGAGTCTGTAAGGTTTGAGGAACAGGGGCCAGCAAGCTTTTCCTACAGAGGACCAGACAGTTATTATTTCATATTTTGCCAGGCATATGGTCTCTATTACCATCATGCAGCCTTGCCATTGTTGTGGGCAAGATGATGCGTACATGGACGTATGCCCGTGTTCCAATACAGTTTTACTTACAAAGATAAAGTAGTTTGCCCACTCCACTCTTTGTGTGAGGTGAGATGCTCTTTGGTGTATTTCTGATTTCCTTCCTTGGTCTTACTCTTTTCATGGGTGGTCCCAGAAGTGGACTCTGAGCTTGAACGAGCACTGCCTGAATCCCAGCTCATGCTTATTCCCACTTTAACACACATCCTCTCCTGGGACACGATTTTGATCTGCTGAGGCAGAGCGTTCACCCTCCTTATCCAAAAACCTTTAATAGTTCCCCTTAGCCCTCCTGATGAGGAGTCATTCTCTCAGCCTGACATCCAAGCCCACCAAAATCGGATTCCAACCTCACTCTTCCAGTTTCTGGTCTGCTGGGTTTTACTTAAAATTCCCACTGCATCTATCATCTTTGTCCCTCACTCTCTTCCAAACATTTTATCTGTGTTTCTATTGCTGCTCCCAGCTCTGGATGGCTTCCCTGCCTGAACTCCTTTTTTATTTTCCTATCTTCTTACTGTCTTTCTCTACTTTCAAGTCAAGTCCATCTCCAATTAATGGAACCTAGGGGGACTCTCACAGTTATGCTTTTATGGACCCCCTTACCTAAAACTCTCTAATGACTTTTAGTCATACTCACCATGGCTTGCTAAGCCCACTAACTACCATGACCCCCTCCCCAGCAAGTCTCTCCCATGGCCTCCCATCTCTGCATATACCTAGCTTTGGGGGCATCCTATGGCCCTGTCGGCACTCCCCCACCTTGGTGACTTCTGCTTGGAACAGCCTTCTTCTTTTTCTCTAAATAGTTGTATGACTAATTTCCTCCCATCATTCATGCTCTGCTTATGTACACTCTCCTTCAAGAGCCCTTTTCTGGCTGCCTAATTTAATGCAGCATACCCAAAGCCATCCCGAAACCTTCTTCATTTTTTCCTAATAGCCTACATTTAAAACCTGACACTACATTATATATTCATTGGTTTCTTTTCCCTTCAACTGAACGGTAAGCTCCTCAAAAAGAAGGCCCTTAATGCTTTGCTCACCAAACTGATCAAATGTTTAATCAGCATTGTTGACTGAAGGAGGCCAGCAGAGTGAAACTTAACTATGGGGAAAACAGAAAAAATGAGCATCAGATGACTGGTTGTGCAGAATCTTTTTATGATCTCTTCTAGCTCTGAGATTTGGTGATTTGGGGTGATACCATCTCTCTCTGAAAGTCAGCTCATCCTCCTGACTTCTGCATTTCTGTTAATGGGTCCATCATTCTTTCATCCACCCCAGTTTAAAAATGCAGCCATCTGTTAAAGCCTGTTATCAAGACCTCTTTCCATTCTTCAGCTTGGCTTCCTCTGTGTGTTGGCTTCATGCCACTGGCAGGCTGTCTCTGTGGGGCAGAGAGGATGGCCACAAATATTTCCAATTCATTTTCTCCCAGTTTAGCAACATCAGCTAAAAACATACCTCTCTTCCCCAATGTCTATGCATCAATCCAGGAAAAGATACCGATGGCCCTCCTTGAGTCACATTCTGGCCACTGGGCTGTCCCGTTATTGCAGGGGATTGGTTTTTGTGATGGAGCTTTCTGTATCCACCCCTGAGGCTGGGGTTTGGGGTGGGCTACCCTGACTGAAGTTTCCACAGGGCCATGCAGAACAGGGATGGGGGATGTCCTCCAAGGAAGCAGAGCTATTGGACAGACACAAGCAGCCTGTGTCCACTCCACAGCTCTTGGGGCCCTGGGGTTGTAGCACTGTGGATGTAGAAGGCTCTGGAAGAATTGGTTGGGTCACTGAGTCCCTGAAGCCAGGATCTTTCTCCTCCTGAGCACTGCCTGTAGATGACTGCAAGCTGGACTTTCCAAAATGCACCACCCTCGTTCTTCCTATTTGCATCTGGTGTTTTCTCTTCCTGGAATGAGCTCGTGCCCACTCAGTGTGAACCCACATGGGAGAAGTGCTTTACTTCAAGATGCATTCTCCGAAGCCCTTCTAAAATGTTTTCTGAGGCTCCTGCCCTTGAATCTTCATGGCCTCCGATGTAGGTAGATCTTTATTTTGTGTACTTGTGTCCTCTGAGCTCACACATTGAGCATACGGGCTTCCTTCTTCTGATATATTTTTGTATCCTTTCTTGTTCATAGAATGTTCCTCTCACATAGAAGGCACAGTTAATGTTTGTTGGACTGAATCTAATTGAGCTGAATTAAACATGCTGCTCTTCCCAAATTCTTCAATCTGTATCATTCATTTAATATTTCCCTTCGTCAACTCCACTTGTTAATTACTTATGTAAGCATATTTGTCAAACTTGTATCACCACGAGCCAGTGTGGGGCCTTCACAATATTCGGTTCTCAAAGGATGTGTTATTCAACATGATGAGTGTTGCCCATGTGCCTACGAGAAGCCAGGCTCCGAGTTAAGGGTTGTGGCTGTGACAGAGAACGTGGTTGGTCTAGTTGCTGCTTTCACAGGGCTTACATTCTGGTCTGGGGGTCAGATGATGGAATGAGCACTGCTAGAGCAGCATGCTGAGAACCAAGATGGCAGGGTGTGGGGGGCCGCCAGAGAAGACGAGTGGGTTGGAGGGAAAGGTTGCCTCCTTCATGTGTGTGTGAATTGAATGACTTACTAATGTAATAGGTGAAGAAGAGCAATTTCCTTTCTTGATTAAATCAGGTGACACCTTTTGCAGTTCATGCTTAATCCCTACCTAGGACTAAGCCCTTCTTCTTTTCTTGTAGGTTTCCATGGTACTCCCTTTGCTCCTTCCTCACTACATTTTATACACTCTGTTGATAACTTCTATTCATAGTTTGACTTACACACAAAAAACAGTTTTTCTCTAACTCAGCAGGTCTGTATCTGAGTGTCTAGCACTAAGCTTGGCAGATAGTAAGTGCTCAAGAAGTTTTTGTTGAGTGGAGAATTGAGCTCACCAAGATGGGCATGGACTGAGTTGAGGGAAGCAAGAGGTTTATCTGAAAGGTATATGCATATAGTGACTGCCTTGTGGCCTGGATAATGTGCTAAGTGTTCATGGGGAATGGCTCCTTGTTACAGAAGGAAGGGTGAAGGAGCTTGGGGCAAAGGTTGGTGTTCTGTGACTGCCTGAAGCCAGATAATCTCACAGCTTCTAACTTCTTTTTTTTTTTTTAAAGATTTTATTCATTTATTTGACAGACAGAGATCACAAGTAGGCAGAGAGGCAGGCAGAGGCGGGGGAGAGGGGGAAGCAGGCTCCCCGCAGAGCAGAGAGCCTGATGTGGGGCTCGATCCCAGGACTCTGGGATCATGACTGAGCCGAAGGCAGAGGCTTTAACCCACTGAGCCACTCAGGCGCCCCACAGCTTCTAACTTCTAACAGGAAAGCTAGACTAGAGGACAAGGAGACCTTGATTCACAACTGCAGGGTGAGAGATGTAGCTATCATCTTCCTCCAAGAGGTTACTAGAAAGTACACTTCCTTCCAGTTCCTAAAAGTCAGGGCCATGGCCTTGTCTAGAGCCCTGTCTTGTTTTGAAGAAGTCTGTGCTTTGGCACTAACGTTTGTTTTCCATCTTCAAAAACAAAATATATTCAGTCCTTGGGCAAACTATTCTCTGGTGGGGAAGGGTGTTGAAGTAGCCCCAGCAAAAGCTGAAACTGGACACTGAACCAGGAAGTGCTCTTGGGCATTGTCAGGGGCACCCAGCACAGGGGAATGGGGAGGAGAGAGAATTGTGGTGGTTATCTGCTGTCATCAATAATGTGATAACTGCCAAGTATTATCATTGTCAACATTTCACAGTCATGATGCCTTAACTATGTGCCAGGTGCTGTATTTGATAACTTTACATGGACATTCTTATTTGTCCCCCAAGACAACCTGATGCAGTGTGGACAGCCAGCATCTTCATTTTGCAGACAGGTAACTGACACATGGGATAAATGACCGAACATTTCTCTGAGCCCAACAGTCTGCTAAGTGGAGCATAGAGCCCATGGAATCCCCACCATGGCTTCATGAAGCAGGCCCTATGATCATTCCTCTCCTCCTTGTGATCCATAAGGTAATTGACACCCTAAGAGGTAAAGTCATGTGCTCAGGGTCTAGCAGGAAATGGGGATGGAATCAGAACCCAGGTCTACTTGAGTCAGAAACCCACCAAACCATTCACCTTCCTTCACAGCACATTTCTGCCTCCTCCATCAGATGTGTGTGTCTCCAGGCAACGAGTGATTTAGGCAGTATCTGGGGGTAGTAAGAGAAGGCAGGACCGCCTGAAGTTCAGAAACCTGGAATGTTTTAACAAAAACAATACAATAGTGCTCATTAATTTTGTGTCTCTTGGGTGCAGGGACTTCGCCCAAGTTATCTTGAATTCTAGCAGTTCCTCTGAGATATGGTAGCCACTACCCCTGTTTTACAACATAAGAAATCGAGACTTCAGAAGGCTAAATCACTTGTCAAGTGTTACTAAGCTACTCAGTGATGAAGTGGGGCTTTGAATCTGGCTCCACCTACTACAGAAGATTATATGGGTATAGGCTCTTCTAGGAGACCTTTTCCCTGATTTTCATGTCTACACCCATCACCCCCACTTGATCTGCAAACCACAGGGCAAAAGCCTCTGGGAAGATAAAATTACACCAGGAAGTTTTAATTTTTTATGACAGTTAAAACAGTTGGCCATATAACTACTTATAGTCAAGATCCGTACCTAGAGCATCATTCCAAAGGGCTGGATTCATGCTTGTGCAGCCAGGAAAGTCCTATCGGGCCTCATGCTCAGAAGAGCCCCATGCTTGGTGTAATACTATGCTGGTACCATTTTGGAATTCTCAATAAGCTTATCTTTGAACTTGAGCTTTGTGAATGAAGTCGGATGGCAACACTCAAAGCCAGCATCAAGTATGTGTTAAGGAAGCTGCCACTGCCATTGACTGTTGACGTAATGCGTGTCTGTTGAAAAGGTGAAATCAAATAGTTGAGTTTGTGCAGTGCTTCCACTGTTCTGGTAAGAACAGAATACATACACATGCATGGGCTACAAAATACAAATTGTGTAATATTGTTGATTCTGCTCAAGTCAAATGTTCTCATATTTGCACTTAACATGAAGTACAATATAAACACACGAGCGAAAATTCATGCTAATAATTTACAATTGTAATTATGCTTTACTTACACTGACATTAAATAACAAATAAAAACCACCATGGCAAGTCAAGGGCAAGGCTGTGGAAGAAAAGAAAAAAAAAAAACTTTACTAGTACTTTGAATGGTACTTTTCCTTCCTGATTCTCCAAGTGGCCCCACATTTCCCTTACACCATCAGCCTTGGTCCCTTGTGAGAACAGCAAACTGGGGCTAGCCCTAAGTGCAGGAGGCAGCCATCCCCAGCTTGCTGGTCCACTCTGGGTTGCTGGGCTCAGGGATGGGAGGAAGTGCTGAGCATGTGGGTCATGGCATTGCTATTCCAAGACTCCTGTGCTCTCCCAAGACTGCAGCTCTGAGTAGGATCTATTCCTAGTGGGTGCACAATAAATATTTTCTAGGGGTCCAGGACTGAATGAATTAAAGAAAAGTTGTAAGTAAAGTGGCAGAAGGAAGAGAGACCCAGGGGATGTGTGGAGAGTTCTTCTCATGGGATTTGGTGATGGAGGCATGCCTGGCTTCTTTGCAGAGGCTCTGGGAGCAAGGTACCTGGGCACATCTGTGAGGCTGTTGTGCACCCCATGGCTTGGCTTCCTCTCAGTTGCAGGTTCCTACGGGTGCCGCTGGGGCTGGAAAGGCAGTGTGTGGTGGGTATGGCCTCTCTGCAGTATGCAGCTGTGTGGAGGCTGAGGCCCAGCTGGAGCTCATCAGAGGTCTGGCAGGTGGAGCACCCTGCAGCATTCTTCTTGCCTGGACACTGGCAGCTCTCTGACTTCAAAGCTGGAACACACTGACCGGGAACACAGTGACCTTGGCACAGTTCCCTCCTATCTCTTCTCTTGCTCTCCAGGCAGAAAGGAGGGAGCCTAACTCCCTTGCACTGGTTCTGTCATGCTTGCAGGGCAGGTTTTCCTTCCCTTGGGGAAAAGGAGGGCCAGGGGCAGCTGCCCTCTTAGCATCGGGGAGCCACACTGGATTCAGCCATACATGGAATTTGGAATTGTGATTCAACTGCATGTCTGTCTGTGAGGTTTTCTCTCTCCAGGCACCGGCTCTGAGTGAGACCTGATGATGGTAGTACCTGCTTAGACTTTAGAAAAAATAAAGAGTAGGGCTACCTTGTACCTGTCAGCCCCTATCATCCAGCCTCTCAAGTGCCATCTGCTTATGGATGAGTCACATTCCACCTGATTGAGCTGACAGTTAGTAAGGGCTCATTGAACCTCAATTTCCTCATCTTTAAAATGGAACGAATAATAGGCACTTCCAAGGGCCTTAACAAGGATAGAAGCTAATGCACATAAAGTGCCCAACACAATGCCTGGTGTAAGGCCGCAAGCAATCAATAAATGGTAACTTCTAACATCATCATCAGTTACTGTAATTATCCTAGGCTAACTCATCACATTTATCTTTTGTCTTGACTGATTACTCTAGGAAATAGGTAATGTTATGGACATGACCACTTTTTAGCTGGGGACACAGCCTGGGAGCTATCAAATGATTCTCCCACCATCACATTGCTAGTACATGTTGCAATAGGACCATACATCCGAGTCTGCCCCACTCCATCTTGGAGCGTTTTCTCTCTCTCTCTCTCTCTCTCTCTCTCTCTCTGTAGGTATATGCATGAGATATGAGTATATTCCCTCCTCCCTGGTTTACTTCCATTAACAATGGAAGTAGAATATGGTTTATGGTATTGACATCTGTGGAAGGCTTACTATTCTCATGATCACCATACCTATTGACAATAAACTTAGAGAGGTCTGCTGACGTTTGTAGAGGACTTGATATTTTAAAGATACTTCCTCCCACATTGTCTTTTTTTTTTTTTAATCCACCATCCTGCTTTTGTAGATGGAAAAACAAAATCCAGAAAATATCGAGCCAATGACTCATAAGGGATAGTTTCTTCTGAGTTAAGGCCTTTTTGTATGGGCTGGGGAATGATTAGCTAATTCCTGGGCTATGTCCTTATGTGACATCCTTTAATCTCAATGATGCCATTTATGGGCTATGTGATCTTGGTCTGTGTCTGTTTCTTCATCTATAAAGTGGGGATAATTATAACAGTATGAAGCAATGTATAAAAACTGCTATCAGTGCCTGCCACACATGACAGCTTGATCAATAGTAGATACTATTATTAGGTTGAGAAATACTCATGTTCTGCTCCTTTTTGCAGCAGCTGGGTAAAATTGGACTTAAAGACATTGAGTTAGAGAATACCAGGAAGACCAGTGAGCACTTGGGGAATTGGGTAGAAAGCCCCAGTGTTCTAGGATAACCAGAAACAACAGGGACCAAGGGAGGGGTCTTGGTTCAGGACCAAGGACAGGACCAAGGACAGTTCCTACTTGCTCCCTGCCCCCTCACTGGGGACACTCTGTTTATAGGGTCAAAGACAAACCTATCTCAGGCCTTCCCTGCTCTGTCCTTGCCACAATCTCCCAACCCGTCTGCATTTGGCCAGCATTCTTCCCATCTGAAATGCTTCTCCTTCCTCTCTCAGCATGAAATATTTCTAACACAGTAAGAAGCAGGGGAACTGTAACAGTCCCCTTGCTCCTACCCCTTCAATTTAACACATGTTGGCATTTTTGGTGCAATTGATTGTGATATTTTATTTTTTTAAAGGAAACTTGACAGAGGCCATTGACACTCCCTTTGTGTCCCTCCCCATCACATACCTCTCCTTCCCGCCCAGAGGTGATCAATGTTGTAAGCTGGTGTGTATCCTCTGCGTCTTCCTTTCTCTGCTACCAGGTCCTATCCACTCACCCACTCCTCCAGCTCATGGTGACCTTTCTTATGGAGTGCTGTTGCACTCAATTTTGGAAGATTTTCTAGGATTTGTCATTTATCATCTTAATCATTTATCAAACATGTGCGGAACAGCCTCTACTCTGAGGCTGTGCTCTTCCATTCACTGGAGTTGAGAAAATGAGTTCCACATGGTCTCTGCCTCTGAGCTCATGGGCTGTGGCATATGGCCACAACATTCACACAGGACTTAGATCTCACATAAACCCTGGGGCCTTAAGACTGAAGACTGGAAGCAGAATAGGAGGTGAGGTAGAAATACCCCTGACACGTCATGACTTGAGTGGCGTTCTCTAAATATATCATCTGGTTTAAAGTTTCACAACCCAGGGAAATGAGTGCTACTACCTTCCTTTTAACACATGTAAAATCAAGACTTGGAGAACCACCAAACTAGGAGCATAGTTAGGAAATGCATCTCATATTTGAATTAGGGCTTTCTAAAGCCACTGTATATCTCTATCAGCTCCTTCTTTAGACCATGGACAACTTGAGGCAGAGACTGAGCCTAATTCATCTGTGGTTCCCAAGTGCAGTATTGTCACTTAGCGGATATTTGATCTATGAAAGTTTATGCTGTCATCCATCTCTGGGGTACCGAGGAAATAAGTACTTGGGGACCCTGCCTTTGAGGAGTTTACCATCCAGATGAGAAGGCAGGGAAGTAGTGTCTAAATGCCTGTCACCAAACATGAGATTCCTACTCTGAATGGGAGATAGAATTATATTCTCTGTGCTGAGGACAAATCACCCAAGACATAGTGTGTGCTTGGGACCACTACAGGGCCTGGACAGGCCGACTCTTCTCTCCCCAGATCTGACATTCCTGGTTCCATCTCTGTCTTCTCCACCTACCCTCTCCTCTATTACCCTTCCAACTTTGGACTCAAACTTAGGGTTCTCAGCTCTCTTATCTCCTTTTGGTGTTTCTGACTATCTTGGTGAAAATGCTGCAGCTCATGACACCCCACCAAGCTAAACCAAACCCCAATCCTTGGTTTTCCTTATTCCTTATTCCTTCCATTTGCTTCCTCCAGTGTCAGGAGGATATGAATTCAGATGTATGCTACTCCCTAAAGCCCCTTCCAGAACCAGTGTTTCTCCAAAACAGAATCTGGGGTAGGGACTCTTAACCTCTGGGTGGCATGGATCACCTTGTCAGACTGGTGAAACCCAGGACCCCTCCTCAAAGTAAACTAGTTATCTTGAGATGCACTTACCAATCAGAAGATAGATAGATAGATAGATAGATAACTATTCATTACCTGTTGCTGAGCAATGAAGTTCGCATATTAGAGAAACAGACATCTCTTATCTCACAGATTCTGTGGGTCAGGAATCTGAGCATGGCTTAGCTTGGGGCTTCTGGTTAAGGGTCTCTCCTGAAGCTGCAATGTGGGTAGTGGCCAGGGTTGTAGTCTCTTAAGATCGGCTGGGGATAAAATTGCTTTCTAAGCTCACTCACTCACTCTAAGGATTTGGTTTTTCATGGGAGGTTGAACTGAGGGCCTTGGTTCCTCACTGGTTGTTGGCCAGAGGTCACCCTTAGTCCCTCTCCATAGAGCAGCTCACACATGGCAGCTGGCTTCATCAGAGTAAGCAGGAGGAAATGAAAGCAAGACAAAAGCCACTGTCTCTGTAGGCTCATCATGTACATGACCTTTCACTCTTGCCCTACTCTATGTATTAAAAGCAGATCACTAGGTTCAGCTCATATTCACAGGAAAGGACTATCCAGGGTGTGAATACTAAGAGATAGGATCATTAAGGATCGTCTCAGGGGCATGATTCTGTGGGTATGGCGCATGCTTACTTATGAAGGCACTAAATAAGATCTAAGAGGTCCCATAACTGATGTCATTTTGAAGTAGACACAAATACCTGCAAAAGCCGACACATGATATGAAATTATCTGTGATACCTGTTGATGATAAAATCACAGATTTTATTAATATTGGGGTTTGTCACATCCACTTGTGATAAAAATGCTGAATTTCAGTCAGACGTGGGTGAAAATAAAGGTGTATTTTTATCACATCCAAATTCACAGACCCCTGGATTATCTGTCCTCTGATCCTTGCAAAGTCCATAGACCCAAGTTAAGATCCCCTGCTCAAGAGCTGGAGGGCAGGCAGAAATGGTTTATGAATGGATCACAGATGATATGGATCACCTACTCTAAGTAATTCGACCTCCTTGGAGCTAAACTGTATTCCAAAAGGGTTTACAAGGTGGCCAGAAGTTAGTGGGGGCACTATGGTCCAGGTTCTGGGTCTAACCCTTACATAGTTGTAAAGGCATTTTTTTAGTATACGAGGGTGATTAGGATTTAAAATTACACATATGAACAAGATTTCTAAGAGGCTGTTGTATAATACATATTTTACTCACTCAAACACTGGTGCATTCAATCATTCATACAGTCTTCCATTCTTCCAGCACATACTTATTGACCACTCCCGTCGGCCAGGCAGAGAGATATATGTTAGGGCCAATAGTATCCAAGACGTAATTTATGATCTCCAGGAGCTCATGATTGTTCACAGTGGTCTGTGACTTCCCTTTTGCACAGATGCATGTGTGACCTTGACTCTATAGAGAACTATTCTCCTCTCCAACCATTCCTGAACTAACCCACCTCCACATAGAAACTTCCACAGTCTCAGAAGAACTGGAGGGGAAGCTTCTACCCTGGCTTCCACCTTCCCATGAAAGAATGGCCTTTCTGACTGGTTAGGTTGCAACCAGGGCCCCTGGCTAGCACTGACATGCTATTTCTTTTTTTCTCTTCAGAGTCACACGTGTTCTGTTGGCTCTTACCTTTTCCATAAGTCAATCTTCTGGGGGAGACTTCACCCTGAGGTAGGGTGGAGGAGGGGTAGAAGGAGTGAGGGAGAGAGAGAGGGAAGAGAGGAGGAAGGCCTGAAATTTTATGGTTGCAATGGGGTGAGTGGGCTCCTCAGAAGAGGAAGGAACAGGAAACCTATTCTGGACTCAGTTCTAAGCCATGTTCTTTAATCCATATTTACCACCATAAGGCATATAGTCCATCCCTACCTCACTCCCAGGTCTGTGGCTCACCTATAGGTCAGCTAGAGGGGAGAGGGGTCTAATTACCACCAAGCATTTTATCTCTTCTGTGGCTGTATCCAGGGCACCACACATTTCACCATGCCCTGACCACAGCTCATACTCATTTCTCCCATGCCAGAATGTCACTACTAAGGTCATAATTCGTTTCAATAAGTCTTCACTTGACAAATAAGTATTAGGCAACTACTACGTGCCAAACTATGGGCAAGAGGCTGGAGATGGGAGGACAGAGACATGGAACAAATAAATAAATAAATAAACCTAGATCCTGGACGTACTTCATAAGAAAAAGGCAGCAGGCTGGAGAGAGAATAACCAGAGACACTCACGCTTGACATAGTGGCTGGGGAAGGCCACCCTCTGTGAAGGTGGCATTGGACTGAGATCTGTAGGGAGGAGCAGGGCAGGAGAGGGTTTGCCAGAGGACACTTCAGGTAGAGAGAACTTCATGGGCTCTGAGGTTTGGCATGTCTGAAGAAAGAAAAAAGTGTGTTTATTTTTACCCAGTTGTGTTCAAAGAAAAATACATATAATATTATGGGTTGTATGTGCCAGTCGTAGGAGTAAATGCATACTGCTAAAATAAGTTTTCTTTCTGTATCTATGGCATGCTCATTTTGCCTATCACACTTTGGGAAAACTAATCACTTATTTTTGACCCACACTTGAGAACTCAGAGTGATTCTAGAGACTCAATACCTGCCAGCCCCAGGGCCTGTGTTTGTAGAACAGAGCTGGGTAACTCCTGTCTCAGCCCCCTTGTTATTCTAGACTCTCCAGATCCCTTCTTTATGTTGATTGACTATTTTCAGATGAACATACCTCCGACTTTCAAGCAATCTGTTCATGTGGCTCTTCCTTTGTGCAACTTCATACAAAGAGACTTTGGGTTTCTGCAAAGCTTTATGCCTTTCTTTTTGTCTGTGGGACATCCTCCGCCCTTGAGGTTCTCTGAAATATTCTGAATATCATGCATTAAAATTCTCTTCTATAGCATTTTATAAGGTTCCACCCAGGGACCCAGGCCTGCCAGCATTTCTTCCTCTTGTCCTTGTCTCTCATTGCCGCTAGGTCAAGCCACATTCCATCCATTTGGCAGATCTTTCTGCCTCCCTCTCCCTCTAGGTTCCCTTTGGCCCCAAATGCTAATTGAGAAGCCCAGAAAGAGGATCTAAAAAGGGGGCTTCCTGGTGGGCATCCGTGAATCACAGGCAGAATCACTGCACAGACAGGCCAACGGGGGCCCTTCTCCCCGTTTGATGAGTCATGAGTGGATGGTCACCCAGACAGAGGATGTGTCAGTCTCTCTCTTCCCTCTGCCTGGCCCCACACATTAGACTATAGCCTTCATCTCCTTGCATCTGGGCCCATTAGAGACATTGGACCCAACTCCCTGAGAAATTTCAACCAATGAGGAGGGTAGGAAAGCTCTGCTTTCTAGAAGGTTGAGCTGCTGTTTAAATATTGTAACATATAATGCCAGATAGGTTTGCCATCCTGGCCAGCAACCACCTAGCCATGTCCTGGTGACTTAGGGCCATTTTCTCCACAAATATATATGCTCTATTTTTCATCTGTGTTCTCATCCTCAACATGTCGTTTCATAACAATGCGAAAAATGAAGGCTGCTTCCTACAAGGTGAAGAATAGTTATGGCTTCTGTGAATTAGGCTCCTGCTCTCCGAGGCACTTGGCAGCGTGATCTCTTACTTCTTTCATTTTCTAACACGGGTACTGCTCACGCCGTGCTATAGACTGTGAAACTGAGGCTTGGGGATCTTCAACACACTCCAGGTTCTCACGGTAAGAAAGGATAAAGTGGAGTTTGGAAGAAAGTGGCCATGTCATTTGTCACCCCAATCAGGACACTTTGGAGAGTAAAAGGAGGGACTATTAGGAGTTTTGCCAGACAGAACATGTAAAGGTCGAATGTTCCAGAAAGCCAGAATATATGGGTGCCTGTATTTTGTGACAGTCTTTTTGACTCCCAAACCCAGCTTTTCCTCACTCATCTTATTGATTCCTAATGCTGTCACAGAAGAAACTGGAGTTAAGCTCCCTGCTCCTTTTGTGATAATTTTGCCTGTTGATTCTCTCCCCTCTCTCCCCAGCCTGGGATATTGGGATGAAGTCCAAACCTCTGTGCCTTTACGAAGCCCCCTGGGTGATTCGGAAGTGCTGCCAGGTGTGAGAACTCCTGAATTCAATGCTATAAGCTTTGGGACTATGAAGTCACTTTTGTTCACTATTGTATCTTAGTCACTGACACAGGCATGCAGTAGGCACTTAATAACTGTTCCATGAATGAATGAATCAGTGAATGAATGAAATCATGTACAGAGGCAAGCAGGGATGAGAGTCACCGTGTGTTGGGGGACGGGATATAAATTAGTTTTGAATGTTCAGTGTAGAAAGAGAGATGAAGGAGAGGTAAACAGCAGGAGCATCTGCCAGGCTAAGCTTCAATCTCATCCTTAATGCAGAGCCACCAAGGATTCTGAGCAGGAAAGTGACACTCTCTGGTTTGCATTTTGGGAAAGAATACTCCGATGGTGGTGTTCTAGGTTCAGCCTGCAAGAAACTGGACACAGAAGGTATTTGAAACATGTTTTCAAAGGGCTACTGAGTGCCCAGCATAATATAACCTTTTACATATTTGAAAAGTCTCCAGGCTGGGTTAGCACCACCCCTACTCAGCGTCAGCCTCCAGACACGCCCTCTGCAGTAACCAGCGACCCCAGTGGGGCACCTGAGAGTTGCTCTCTCAGGGGACTTGGTGCCTATGGTGTGTTCACGAGCTTCTCCCTCAATACCAGTAACTCCTCCCTGCGGGGGGCTAGCCGTGAAGGTGGGAGACCCCCTCAGATTCAGGAAAATGAGGAGCCATCAGCCAAATCGGCCAAATTGGGTCCCTTTGCAGGGAATTCTCCTCCTGCCACTTGCTCTCCGTGGCGTCCATCGGACGGTGGGGACACAGCATTGCAGCTCTCCAGCTGGGGACAGGGTACCTGAGGCGATTTCGGACCCGGCTGTTCGCTTTTTCTCCAGAGCAGTGTTGTGGTTCTTATCGCTCTACCAGAGCAGCCCAGGGGACCTTGCTGTTTGCAGCTCTGTGCCCTGGGGCTTCCCACAGAGCTTTGCCCAGTCTGGCCTGCAGGCCACCAGGCAGCGTGAGATGAAAGACACCGTTCACACTCACAGGGACTGGAATGCTCTCTCCATAAAACCCGTGGATGTGGAGACCAATTCATAAGCACTTCTCAGTCCAGCGATGAATGGGGGGTCCCTGTGACTGACCCTTTAATTGGCTTCCCTCCTGAGACAGGCTTCTCCTGAGCCCGTTCTGAAGCCTGGGCTAGGGGTGTCCAGGCTCAGCGCTCAAGGGAGTCTGAACATGCGCTCCTTTCTGTGGCCCCAACCTGTGTCCTCTCTACACCCGCATCCCCCCCATGCAGATTCCATCCTCTCTTCTAGCACCACCCACCACCCCAAATCTGCCATCCCGGACCTCACCTCGTGCCTCCGGCTGAATTCTGACTCGGGAAGTGTCTACCTTTCTGTGTTCCTTCCATAGGCATTTATGTGTGATTTGCCAGGCTTTCCCCTATGCTTTTCACAGGGATATTATCATTTAATCCTCAAGCTTGGTCAGCATTTCCTGGCAAGCTTCCACTTGGATCTCTTGGGCCAGAGTGAGTTACACTCAGCCCTAGCTGTGAGGAGGGCTGGGGGCTCTGAGATGGCCTTCCCACCTTATGCATGGGAGGGGGCAATGGGGAAGAGGGAGGGAAGAGGTTTTAAAGCCGGCGGCCAACAATGTTTGCTCCACAGATACCACCATCATCCCCATTTCACAGATTGGGAAACTGAGTCACATGGTTACAGAGTAACTTGATCAAGATCACTCAGCTAGAAGGGATGGAGACATGGCTAAAATCCCAGGCTGACAACACCCAAGTCTATGCTTGGAATGACCAGTTCTCGTGGGGATACCTGCACAGGGAGAGGGAGAAGGAGGGGGTCTTGTGGTATGTTAAGAAGACAGAATGTCAAGATGATGGTCTCTTATCTCAGGAAGAGAATGGAACTGAGGATGAGTCTGGGACTCTGCCTGAAATAGACATAGTGGAGCATAATGCAGAAATAGAAATAATATTATCAAATTCTTAAGGGACTTTGCATATTGGCTCTAATTCTGATAACAAATTTGTATTATCATCTTCCTTTACATGAGATAATTGAGGCTCACAGAGGCTGTGCAGTTTGCCCAGAGTTCCAGCTGGACACGAATGGGGTCTGTGTAGTCTCAGAGTCCAACAGATGACTTGCCGTCTCTCCACACTAGCTACTTACAAGGAAAAACCAGAACAGGAGGCACTGGCCGGCTTCTGTGAATCGCATGTTGTTGGAATTCCTGTCCTTCCTCGACCCAGATTTGTAAACACAGGCTTTGGAAGCCAAAGTACACAGGGGCAGATGTGAAGAAGCGGTCCAGGCAGGGGAGTCACATGTGTCCTGGCGGTGTGAGTCCTGAAGCAAGTGTCCCTAGGGGCTCCTGCAGACTCCCTGGCGGAGCTGTCCTGGGCCCCGCGGTCTGCAGATGGCCGCAGAGTCACTGCGGGGGTCCAGCTACAGCCCGGGCGGTCCGGCGGGTGGCGGAGGGCAAGGGCGCCAAAGGGGCAGGGCAGCCAGCTGACAGACCTTCCTTTGCTTCTTCTAGGCTTTTGGCTGAGTCCTTTGAAGGGAAGCGGGGGCAGGGAATAAGAGAAGATACTTGTTATGGGAACTAGAATGTCCCACTTTAAATAAGGGCTGGCTGTTCATTTACTCAATCATTCAAAACTACGGATGGACTCCCTGCTGTGGGTCTGTCTTAAGTGCTGGGGACAGG
Organism: Martes martes; assembly: GCF_963455335.1. Lineage (NCBI taxonomy): Eukaryota > Metazoa > Chordata > Mammalia > Carnivora > Mustelidae > Martes > Martes martes. The sequence goes on along the minus strand of NC_137891.1, from coordinate 12,954,362 downwards.
GCCCCGGGCTGAAGTCAAATACTTACCCTCATACTTAGTGCACAGAGACAGATAATTGGAAAGATATGCATAAGCGGATGGCAGATGCTATAGAAAGGAGGGGTGCTGGGTAAAGGGATAAAGATTGAAGAGGCTGGGGAAACTTGCTTTTAGTTAAAGGATGGACAGGGAGGTCTCCCCTGACACAGGGACACATGAGCAGGGGTCTGAACAAAGCAAAGGAATAGGCCAGGGAGATATCTGGGGCCCAGACAGTCTTGGCAAAGGAACAGCAAGTTCACACGCCTTGACAGAGGAGTGGGATGTCTGTCTGGGGTGAGTGGGGAGGGTCGGGAGACCAAGGCAAATTCTTGAACTCCACTGTGGACCTACACAATCAGAATTCTGAAGCTGGGACCCAGCAGTCTGTGTTTTAATAAACCTGCCAGGAGATCGTGATGCTGGTTAACGTCTGAGAAACCCTGTTCGAGGGCAGGGATCAGCAAACATTCTCTGTAAAGCCAGGTGGTAAATAGTTTAGGTTTTGCAGATCAGATGGTCCTTATTTCGACCACCCACCTCTGCCTGGTACCATGTTGGTTGCCGGTTGATGGTACAGAAATGGGTGGGTGTTGTTGAGTTCCAATAAAACTTACTTTATGTGTTTGCCAATGTCTGTACTCGGGGACTGGTTTGGTCATCTGTTGCAGCATAACAAATCATCTCCATACTTTGTGACTTCAAATCACAGCCACGTTTTCCTGCTCAGATATCTGCAGGTTCACTGATTTAGCCTAGGTTTGTCTGAGGGAAAAGGGGTAGAAATACACACTCTACTCCTAGGGAGAATTACGGTCTCATGGCAGTGGGCATGGATATGGCCAAAAAGAGGGATGAAGAATTGGGATCAATAACTCCATTTGTGATGCAGATTAAGTGAAATAACATCTGCAGAGTGCGCAGGGGTATCTGGGCATGTGATCAATGCCTTGAAAAGGCTGGCTAGTGTCATCACTACTGTTAGCATTATTAATAATTATTCCTTACTTGGTACAGATCAGGGCTGGCAATTGGATATAGAAGTCTATTATTTTTTTTTAAATTTATATATTTTTTTCTTTCTTTTTTTTTTTTTTTAGAGAGGGAGAGAGATGGAGAAGTAGGGAAGAGGGAGAAAGAGAATCTTAAGCAGGCTCCATGCCCAGTGTGGAGCCTGACATGGGGCTCAATCTCACAACCTCGAAATCATGACCAGCACCCAAATCATGAATTGAATGCTTAACCGACTGAGCCACCCACACAGCCCTGCAGAGGTCCATTCTTTGGAAAGACTGCTACGGACACCTTCAGGGATACCCATCACTTACGTTAGCACTTACGACGAGTGTAGAGAGTTGTCAGGGTGAGCAGCCTGCTGGTTGACAGGACAGCTTGCCCTTGGTGCTGGGAGGCTGTTTGCGCAAAGGAGGTGTTGGGACTGGCTTGTCACTTCATAATCAGGTGCTGTTCAAAAACAGGTAAATCATTCTCATTATCCCAGGTTCATTAGGAACTGAGAACTCAGACCCTGGTTTGAAAGAAGAAATGAGTTGCTTGATTAGAGCTCAAATAACTGGCTGGTCTTAATGAATGAGAGTATGTTTGGGGCATATGTCAGGGGGAAAAGGCAAATGAAGGAAGACACAAAGTGGTCTTGGAGATTTATTCAAACAAGGGAGGGTTAATCTACAGTGTGTCCTAGTCTCAGCACCACTTCGGTCTGACTCCTTCACTAGTAGTTCCCACCTGTACCCAAATCACCTGTGGCATTAGCAGCAACATCCACATTTCTGGGGCCTAACTCTTAGTGACGTCCATTTGGGAGGGGAAGGGGGGACATTTCCGTTGTAAAAGCCTTCTGGTGCTCATGATGAGCAGTCCAATGAAGGTGGCTCTGATCTCTCCAATTGTGTATTTATAGGTATTCATACCATTGCACAGAAGCTGGGATTCCTACTCACATCTGATTAGAACTGGAGAGTTTTGGATTCTGGTCTCTTAGGGAGCAAAAGCTATGTTTTTGCTTATTCGTATCCTGGGCAAGGCGCTCTAGAGGGGCGTGATGTTGAGCCCAGCATTTATAAGCCTTCACTTTATAGGACAGGAGACAAGAGGCCCAGGAAGGCCAAGTGACTCACCCAGGGGATGTGCCTGTTACATCCCCCATTCTGTGCCCCCTGCCCCTCGGGGTCTGGCTCTTCCAAGTTTCCTCTTGGGAAGGGAACTCCCAGGAATGAAACATCTCTGACATGTTAGGCCTTGTGATAGGTGTTTTAAACATGTTATTTCACTTTCTTCTTTAAGAAATAAAACTCATTAAATTAGCATTACTAGCTCCACTTCATAGACGAGAAAATGTGCTGAAAGTCACATAGCTAATGAGCGAAGGAAGTAGAAGTCCAGTCAAGGTTCGTTTGGTGGACATACTGATTGGAAGGGAGTATGAGGACACTTCTGATTCTTGATCTGGATACAGGTCACTCAGGAGAGGGGCTTTGGGGTGTGAAAATGCATCATTGTGCATTTCTGCTTTGTGCATTCTTCAGTGACAAGGTGGGAAAACCAATCCAGGTGTGTCTGGGTTGCAAACTCTTGCCATTTTATTATGCCCTACTGCCTCCTGAAATGAGAACTTAGTTCCTGCCCAGTCAACACAAGGAGCATTTCCATGGGAAGACCTGAGTTAGGAATCAGGTCTGGGTGTCTGGGGGGCTCAGTCAGTTAAGTAATCTGACTCTTGATCTCAGTTCAGGTCATGATCTCTGGGTCCTGAGATCGAGCCCCTGTGGTGGGCTCCCCACTCAGCAAGGAGTCTGCTTGAGATTCTCTCTCTCTCCTTCTGGTCCTGCCTTTGTTCACACACTCTCTCTAGGGTAAATAAATAAAATATTTTTGTTTAAAAAAAAATCATTTCCTTTCCTCCCTGCCTCCTTCCTTCCCTTCCTCCTTCCTTCCTTCTCTTCTTTCTTCCTTCCTCCTCTACCTCTTTCTCTCTTTTTCTTACCCAGTCTTAACCAGTCTTTTTTTCTTCTACATCAACTACCTCTGGGGAGGTCCCAGCAGATGCCCAAATGTGACTTTTTCTGGGATTACTGTTACAGGGGAAATGTGTCCTCTCAGAGCCCACTTTACACAAGACAGAGAAGCTTCCTATGTTGTTGACACATGCATCTCTATACTCGCAATTCCAGGGTTTTCTTTAAACAAACAAGCAAACAAACAAACAAAAACCAACAACAACCAAATAAACCAACTTTATCTATGTGCAACTGTCATATAATGAAGATCATATATTTAAAGTATACAGTTTGGTGAGTTTAGACTTATAAGACACTAGGTACAGTGCTTGGCACAAAATAGAAATTTGTTTCTTGACAGCTACTAGAACAGTGGAAATCATAATTCCCATCACACAGAGGTGTTATGAAGATCAATGGGAGGAGTCACAGAACCAGGCCTTGGAGAAGGCATTCAGTAAGTGGTCATGGTCACCATGGCAGCTTCACCAACCACATACTCCAGCAAGAATGGGAGGTATAAGATGCCACAGGGAACACTTGGAAGGCAGGACCCAGAAATGGTGTTCAGATATGGCAGATAGGTAGCTGAATCATGATAAGGAACAGAGAAGAAAGAGATGAATTAGTGTCTGTTGTGGGAGTGGGCACTTGTTTGGGTAGGGTTGGGCAGAGGAGTTCAGTGCTTTGATGGGGATGAAGGAGGAGAATATTCTGAGATATAGGGAGGACGAGTATGTGTGTGTGTGTGTATAAAATAAAGCTCAATTCAGCATGTTTTATGAAGCTCTTATGTGTGCCCATCCTTGTGCTAGATCCCCAGAAGAAGGCAGAGGGAAGCATGATCCCGCGGAGACCTGACCTACAGCCACACCTCCCTTCTCAGAGCTCTGCATATTTGGTTTCAAAAGCACTTTCCTATACATTCTCCTGTTGAATTTTTCAGGGTCCCAAAGTTTGGTTATTAGCATCTCCATTTTATGTATGAGGAAGTAGAGACCTGGAGATACAGGATGTAGGATGAACAATAATTAGGGGTCGGTGAATACGAGGAACAGAACTCAGGCAGGAGAGATGTTGGCCCCTGTGCCAGGCTACCCACCTCATGAAGCCCAAGGAGGGGAGATGTCTCATTTGAGGTTAGCACAGAGGCAGAGTGAGTCCCAGAACCTAGGTCTCTTGACTACAAGTACACAGCTTTTCATTCAACTCACCCATCATTCAAAACATGTCCAGAAGCTGCCTCGTCTGGATGTCTCCCCAAGCGCGCTTCGTAGCCCAGAAAAGTTAAGCGTTTCTGTAACATTGAAGCATCCTCCAAGCTCTTATTGTTATTCCTATTATACTCTATCACCATGTTTTCCCCTTCCCAATTAGGCAATGAGGGCAGGGAGTCTTTTAACAGTGCGTCCCAGTGTCTTCCATGGTGCTTAGGAAGTGTGGTGCTTAATAAGTGTTGTTTAATGATGATTCAACAACTTCATGAGTGGACAGACTAGGTCAGACGGATCCCATGGAAGGAGAGGAAGTTGGGTTCAACCAGTCAGAGTTAGAGGGGCAGAGAAGGGAGCAAGAAGAGAGCATTTCTAATGGAGACCACTTCAGGAGGAAAGACCCGAGGCCATATGGGGATCCTTGTATTGGCGACCCGGAAGAGGGCAAGGCTCCAGTAGTTTGCATCTTAGGGAGCAGTTTGAAATAAGGCTGAAGATGGAAGCAGAAAGCAAGACATTGTTCCTTTGGGTCCCAGATTTGTCAGATAACACTAAACTGTTCCTTTTGCATTTGGGGCTGCTACTCATTAAGCCTTCCTCTTTGACCTGGAAGTTGCCATGCTGATTCATACCTCAGTCACTGCCAGTCTGGATTTTTCTCCAAAGTACCATTCTAGAAACCCCCACCCCCCCCAAGGCAGACACTTCAGCTGTCATTAGATGCTTATTAAGGGAGTGAGTCAGGGTGGTGGCTTAAGACACAATTTCCATCCCACTCCATGCCTCCTTCCTCTCATATCCCTGCCACGCTATTTCAAGCACTCAAACGCACAAGGCTTTGTGGGGGAGTGGAAAGAACATGAATGCTGAGCTTCCAGACCTCCAAGCAAATTTGTTCTGCAGTTCACTTGCAATGTGACCTTGGACAAAGCGCTTATCCACCCTGGGCTTCAGATTCCTCAACATAATGCAGGGTTGTTGTGAGGATTGAACGGGGTCAAGCATAAAGGGCTTTGCATAGGATTTGGGGTATAGTGGGTATGCAGGAAGTGCCAAAAGTGCCTGTGGTTTGAGGTTCAGATGCCCTGATTCTCCCCACTCCAGGATGGAGATGACAGAGCCGTTTTGATGTGGGTCTCCAGCAGGATCCTGGGAAACTGTTCCCTCTTTCCTTCCTGGTTGGCAGTTATAGATCATCCTTGCAAAATTCCTTTCTGTGGTTCTCTGGGGTGGGAGGGACCCAGCTCAACTCCTCTGGAAACAGGAACCATTCACAGCTTCCTGGTCAGCTGCCAGACCCCATACCACAAGGCCACAAGAACTGGTTTCTGCTTTATGGATTTCACTGGGTTGTCTGTCCCAACACAGAGTTCAGGGCTTTCTTCATACTGACTCTGTGGTGACATGAACAGGCACCAGATCGAGGACGCTGTAACTGATCGCCCCTACTCAGAGTTGGTGGGGGTGTTTGTGGAATTTTCTCATTTCCTGACATCTAGATGGGGTTCCGGACTCTGTTGAAGGACTCAGCCATCCAGCAGCCCTGGACTCTTGTGTGGAGTTCCTACTCTTCTGTTCTTTCCCCCGGTTCTCATTCCAACAGTTCCCTGGGGCATAGACATGCACCAGCATTTTCCTGCCTGCAGCACATCCAGCTCACTCCCAGCCTGGGCATGTACTCAGAGTATGTTTTCCTTTTACCAATATCCCCTGCCCACAGCGTTCAACACTGTCCTGTTTGGGGCGCCATCAATGCCCAGCGATCCTCTTTTAGCCTTGAAGTCCCTGTTGGTAGGAGTTAATGGTATACATATGCCATCCTTCTAAGGCAGAAAGAACCACTCTCACTCCCCAAAAATTAGCTCTAAGGGAGGGAGCTGAGACACTGAAGTGAGAGTCATAAAACCACTCACGGGTTTTGTAATCTTGGGCAAATCACTTAACTTCTCTGAGCCACAAGCATTCCTATTTGAAAGGGTGGGGGCTGATGCTAATTGCCTCGTGTCCGCCTCCCTCCACTCCCCATTCACTGTGAGAATCAAATGAGATAATGTCTGTGAAAGTGTTCTGTAAACCAGAAGCTGTTATTATGCGGAGCCGACCCATTATTATTAAGAACTGGTTTCCCTCATCCTCCCCGCTCTCCCTCCTTCTCCATCCATCCCCCGAAATGGCTTGAGGCTGAAGCTCTGAGGAGGGATAACTTCGGAGCCAGAAACTAGAAAAATCCTGCTCTGCTTACCAAGAGTCTTCTGAATTGCTATGATTTGAACATGTGGAACCAAAGAAGAAGGATAAAGGATCCTGACTCCAGAATCCTTCTCTGCTTGACTTTTTTTTTTTTTTTTTTTTTTTTTTAGATTTTATTTATTTCTTTGTCAGAGAGAGTGAGCACAGGCAGAGGCAGAGGGAGAAACAGGTTCCCTGCTGAGCAAGGAGCCCGATGCAGGACTCGATCCCAGGACCCTGGGATCATGACCCGAGCCGAATGCAGCCGCTTACCCAACTGAGCCACCCAGGCACCCTTGGCTTGACTTTTTAATATCCCAGGGGGAGCTACCACGTCAAGCTCCATACAGAATCCAGAAAGAAAAATCCTGTTCATCCGGGTGCCCTGGGTTGCTTTTAGTGTGGGTGCACTTGGCAGGTGTGGCCCCCGAGGACTGCTGCTCTCCTGCCCCACTGCCGTTCTCTTCTCTCCCAGAAGCCACGGCCTTCAGGCTTGCCCCCCTTAATCCATTCATGTGCCCAATGAGCTCTCTGAATGCCAGGCTCTTCCTACTACTCCTCGGCTTAAACCCTGCACCATTGCCCTCAGCATTAAGTACGATTGTTCTTATAGGGTTGTTCTTAGAGGAGCCCCTCTAGGAACAATCCTAGCCTCACCATGACCTCTCATGCCCTCTCCTTAACCTTCAAGTAGTTCTGCCCATCACGTTTTGGCTTTTCTCCTCTAGAGTGGACTTTCCATCCGGAATTATCATGTGTTAGTCTGTCTCCTCCCAGAAGCTGGATGCTCGGTTAGGCTGGGCATCACCACTGTCTTGCTCAATCCTGCTAGCCATGGCAGCTGGTCAACGGCCCAGCGATGGATGAATGGATGAATCTAGTGTGTGAGTCTGTGTTCCAGACTTCGTCTCTGGGTGCTGGAGTGCTCAGAGGTCTTTGTGGATGATTCCAGGTGGGCTTGTTTTAGAGAAAAACTAATGCATCACCAAAGGAAGTCTGAAAACCTTGATATTTTTCTTCTAGACCTTCTTCCAGCGGATGCTCCACATTGACTGAGTTTCATCTATGCTGGGTATTGTGCTGAGCATTGTACGTGAGTCAGGGCCTTCAATGTTCACGAGCGTTCTCAGAAGCCAGTGCAGTTATTATCCTGCTGCAATGGATGAGAGGCCTGTGGTTCAGAGAGGTTGAGTCATTAGCCCAAGGTCACCCAGCCAGCAAGTGAGCCCAAGTCTGGTTTCCTTTAAAACTCATGCTTTTCATCAGTGTACCTGGATGTAAGGGATTTGGTATCAGAAAGATCTGGGTCTGAATTCCCAGGACTTATCAGCTGTGCCCCATCCCTTATGATAATGTTCTGTGAATTAAACAAAGTGATATTTATAAAACACCTGGTTTTCAGTGGGTCCCCATGTTGAGCTTCCCACATGGTGGGGAACACACCATTTCTTGAGGTAGGGCAATTAATAGGTCCTTTGACAGCTGGGTCTATCCTTCAGCAGAGCGGGTACTTGCTCAGGACCATTGGAGAAGGTCCAGTCCCTGTGCCACAGGCTCCTCCCCAGCACGCAGGGCAGCTGTCCTGTCCCTATTCCTGCCGCTGGAGCCTCACTTCTCTAGGACAAGCCCAGTGCTTCTGCACCTCCTTAAGTAATAGCTAAGATGAAAACACAGCAAGCGAGGATACTTACTGTGGCATTGCTCACAGTTGTGAGACATTTGCGGAAAAGGCTTAAGAGGTTCAAACTTCAGTTATCAGGTAAGTAAGTACGGCATACGAAATAGAGTCAATGATATTGTAATGACGTTGTATGGTGACAGGTGGTGACTACACTTGTGGTGAGCACTACAGAATGTACAGAATTGTCCAATCACCTTGCTGCACACCTTGAGCTAATATAACATTGCATGTCAACTACACCTCAATAATAAAACAAATTAGGGGGGCCCAGAGGCTCCATCAGTGAAGCATCTGACTCTTCTTTTTGGTTCAGGTTATGATCTTAGGGTCCCAGGATCAAGCCCTGCATCCACACTTCTCAGGAGTCTGCTTGAGATTCTCTCTCCTTCTTCCTCTGCCTCTCTCCCTGCTTGTACTCTCTTTCTCTCTCTAAAAATAAACAAGTCTTGGGGCTCCTGGGTGGCTCAGTGGGTTAGAGCCTCTGCCTTTGGCTCAGGTCATGGTCCCGGGGTCCTGGGATCCGGCCCCGCATCAGGCTCTCTGCTTGGTGGGGAGCCTGCTTCCCTTCCTCTCTCTCTGCCTGCCTCTCTGCCTGCTTGTGGTCTCTGTCTGTCAAATAAATAAATAAAATCTTAAAAAAATAAAAATAAATAAAAATAAACAAGTCTTAAAAAAATTAAAAACATTTTAATGTAACCACTTAAATATTCAGAGATAGGGGATTAAGTGACAAGGATACAACATGTTCATAGTCCAAATGAATAAATACTAAGTAGACATCGAGAATGGCTAGATGAACAAACGCTCATTGACCTGGGAAGATGGTTATGGTGCCTTGACAAATATCAAAAGGCAAATGTAGAATGTAAAGCACGAACCCCAATTTTGAACAATAGTATTCATCTCTGTATGAAAGAAAATCTGAAAGTATTTAAGAGGGTAAAAGTACTTATCTCTGGGTCATGAGGTTATGGGGGATTTTCTTCTTGTTCTAAATTTTCTATAGAGGGAGGAAGTATAGCTTAGTGGTTATGAAAATGGCCTTCAGAATCAGGCAGACCTGGTGTTAGTCTATTTTCTGCCACTCGAGAGCTTTGTCACCTTAGTTTCATAATTTGTAAAATAACAAACAGCACCTCCTCTTATATTGTTGAGGAAATGATGAGACTGGTTTTGTTTTTGGAATGTTGACTACGTGCTAGGTACTCAGTGAGCCGATTGTCGTGCATATTCTCTATCATGATCTCGACTCTACAGATGAGGAAGCTGAACCCCAGGAAGACCAAGAAACTGGCCCTGTTCCTACATAAAAGATGGCAATGACTTTCCCCATTCTCAGCACCTCAGCCCTTTCAAGGGTGCTGAAGTTTGAATCTGTCCTCCTGTCATCCACATCTCCCTGCTGACTCATTCTGGACCCACTTTGACTAAAATCCCCAGACATTTTCATACTGGTCATGTCTCTTCTCCCCTTGTCTTGTGTTTTATTGCTCTCTCTCTTTTTTGTTTTTGGACTTGAGTGAACTTATTATGGAGCCGACAGGTGGATGAGAAGCCTGAGCATTCAAATCGTACCATTAACTATGAGGAAGTCTAAGAATAAGCCTTATAATTTGGTAGAGAGAAGTTGCTGATCACACCTACTACACACTGGCAAGCCTAGGGGGAGTAAAATGCATGAGGTTTGCATTTTCCTTTCCAACTCATCTGGAAAGAGCAACTTCTCTTGATGCGAGAGTGGGTAAGCAGAGAGGCTGGGACTGGTCTGGTGAGGATGTCATTGGCAGAGCTCCTAGGAGACAGCGGTCATTGGAATGGAGTGTGGGGCACACCTTTAAAAGCCAGAGCTTGGGTCCCTGGCGGATCTGGGTTCTGATTCCTGCTTTGTCACTTACTGACTGTGTGGCCCTGAGCACAACTAACCTCTCTGTTCTTCATTTTCTCATCCTCAGAATGTACCCAGTGGTACTTTTTTGGTAGAATTTTTAAGAGTATCAAAATGAGATCACGTGAATGAAAGGTTCAGTCAGTTCTGCGACAAGTTTTAGTTAGCATCTTCTCTTCCCTGGGAGCCCTCCATGCCCTCCTGACTCACTGGTAAATCTTGGAGGATGGAAGAGTCTGAGCACCGAGAGGCTCCGTGGTTGGAGTGAGGAGATCACATAGCACTGATATTTAGTACTGCTGGGGAGAAAGAGAACTCTTGAGGCCAAACTGGCCCCAACTCATCCTTTATCCTCATTTTGACAAATTTCTTTTCTTTTTTTTTTAAATTTTATAATCAATATGTGTTTTTGGTGAAAAAAAGAAAACACAAATTATTCAGAAGTGTATGGAGAAAATAGTAAAAATTCCTTTTAATTGCCCTGCAATCCCATTCACATCTCCAGAGATAACCGCAGTGAAAAGTGTCCTCTGCGTGCACCTTCCTAGACATTTTATTAGGGATGTATAACATACTCAGACATCGGCTTCCCTGCCAATGCTACGAATGTTTGTGACTTGAATGTTCAGGAAACTTTCAGGAGGAAAATAAAATGTGGGCAAAACAGAGCAGAAGGATGGGTTTATTTGTTATTTCTCCACAGCTTTTCTGCCCAGGGTGAACACTGGAGAACCTAGATGCTTTACTCAGTTTGAAAATGGCTGGGAAGCCTCTTGACATTCTAGATTCCCTCATGGCCAAAGCGTCACTGTAGTCCTTGGGCTGCTGCTTTGGAGGACACTCTATCTCCTGATGAACGTGGCCCCTTTGGTCAAATGATCTTTCCTCTCCCAAGAGGAAATGGGACAGACCCAGGCGGAAATAAGTGTCTTGATGACAAATGGCATGAGTCAAAGTACTTGTGAAAATGATCGACATTATTTTCTAACATATGCCAACCCCAGAGGAGGAAGGCAGTTGCTTCTGCTTTCTTTTCTCTTTTGAGAGTGGGTGGAAGTCCTGCAGAGACGGTGTTGGATTCCACACTTCGAGATGGTTCCTATTTAAGGGGTCATGTTGGCCTCCATGCTCGTTTTGGCTTCTCAGTTTTATAGAATGTTCTTAGTTGGAGTCAATCCAAACGCTCTTGGGAATGTTGCGGTACCATACAACGTACATGGGTTTTCACTTTATAGTTTCTTCCCCACTCCCCTGCCACAACCCATGTGTTGTGCAGTGTGATTCTAACTAAAGCCCGGAGTACCATGCCTTCTCCTTAGTAGGCATCTCACTGCTACACACTGATTTACTCCCAGTGTTTATATTCTACTGACCACCCACTTGTTCATTTGCTCATCAGTCAAAATGCTTTCAGGTGATGCTATTTGCTAGGCTGGACATAAAGGAGGATGTGACCAGCTGTCTGTAGAGCTGCAGTAGGGACAGCTTTTCCGCAGAGTAGATGTTTGGGAAGAGTTTCAAACAAGGATAGGGCCAGGCAAATGTGGTGGAAAGGCATTTCATGGAGGGGAAACAGTGTTGACCAACAAAGGCCATGCAGGACAAGGGAGGCAAGTTTGTGGGGGTTGAAAGTCACGCCCCAGACTGGCACATGTTGCCCTCCATGGACGAAATCCCAAATAGGGCTAGAGAAGGATCTACTCTCACTCTATCCGAGTTGAATTCCCTTGAGCCCCTGATTTACTCAACAAAGATGAATTCAACAGCTACTACTATGCACTGCGCTGCATGCCAGGAATGAACTGCTGGCAATTTTCTTTTGGCGGTTTTCCTTAAGGCCCAGTAAACAATGTTAAAAAGTTTAACTTTTTAACAATGTTAAAGTTTAACTTGGAAGTGATTGTTACTTTCTTTAACCCATGACAAAGCATCTTTCTATTTAAGGGGCATCTACTGAGAGGATGGCATTATTCTTTACGTTCTGAACAATGCGAGAGAGATTTGGACCCACTCTTTTACCACCTTCTCCAAATACAAATCCAGATATAAATGGGATTCATCGTTTTATCTACAGACGATATGTTGATACGATCAAACCCTGTCTTTCGATGGATCATGTATGAAGTCATAACCATGGCTCCAAATGCTATCACTTGTCTCAGCCCTTTTGTGCCATGAGGGAGACAGTAAGTTTTATCAGACGTTTGGAGAGGGACAAGGTGGCTGATGTCCAGACTAATACATTCTGATGCCTCCATAAATAAAATGTTTGTGTCACACAGACAGTCCACAATCCAAACAATAATTTACCCTAATATCAGTGTTCTCGCCCTCGACTTCTCCTACTTCCACCACCTCCTGCTGAGCTCCAGAGATGAGAGGGCAATAAGCTCAATTCTGAGCACCCTGCCTTTGGTCTCATTCACCTTGGCTGAGCGGTCCCTTACATACCTGTCAGTCTTCCAAAAAGGCACACTTAAGCTCATTCTAGAATCTTCTTTGAATAGCCCTTTCACTTGCCACTTTAAGTGTCTGTTTGGTAGACAAAACTGCAAACCCAGATGGGCAATCTGGAATTAAGGGCAACAGTGGTTTGGGATTATTTCAGCTAATTGCTGTCCTATGTGAAAGATTGCATCATCTGTGACAGCTGGCCTGAGTAATCAACACTTTTAGCAGCAAGTTTTCCCCTTCGGCACTGTAGGGACTTTCAAGGCTAGTATATCCTACAAGAACAGTAGATCTGAAAAGGGACTGCAGACACTTCATTGGTTTTTATGAAAATTAAATGGGATGAAGGCATCAAGTTTTTCGTTTACAGTAAACATTTGATTTAGCTTAAGTGTTTTTATTTTCTAGAACCTGTGTATCCCTGATCTCACACACAGTGTCCTGCACTCAACTCCACTATTCTCCACAGCAGAAAGGCCCATCACCGGTGATGTCTTCCTTTCTTTTATCCTAAATTTGGAGGTGGAGAGGGGGTAATGTGATTTGTATATGGTTGCCCAGAATGCTCTGCCAACCATTAGTTCTTTGCTGACCAGGACACTGAGTTCTGGAACATGACGCAAGGTCTAAGTGGGCTTTCTGGTTTGCTGAGTTATAACCTCATTTATACTAGAGTGACAGTGATTCCTACCTTAACTAAATCAAGCTGGGAGGAGTCCCTGGGCAGCCTGCAGAATAGGGAATCAGATGTCCATGTTTATCTTTTTTTTTTTTTTTTCCCTTTTCAGAAAAGGAGGAAGTTACTTCACATTCTTGCTTTCTTCTGCAGACAAAAAAATCCACCAGCCTGTTCCCAAGGGTTCATTTTCCAGCTCTGCTTGGCTCATCAGAGTGTATTGTGAGCCAGTACAAAGACCTTGAGGGAGGAATGCTGCCCAGAGCACACCCTTTGTATCCCTGCTTCCCTTTATGTGAAATTGTGCCACCTTCCTGCTCACCCTGGCCTGGGCTCTGCTTCTTCTCTCATGACGAGTGTGTTTATAGTGGATGCAGCATGCTGGGCCACACAGGGAAGCTGCAGGGGGTGTCCAAGTTCGCATGTCCTGCATTCCAGGCAAATGTTTTTGACATTGAGCAACGGAATGACTCTGCCAGGTTTAGGTCTGTCCGATTGGAATGCAACCGAAAAGGAAAGTCCCGGAGTGATTCAAACACTCACCTCCCCACAACCCCTGCTTGTTTTTTTTATTCCTTTTTAATTTTCCAATGACCAACTCAGCCCAGCACTCCTACCGACTCTCGGCACTTGTTGGTGCTGATAAGTGCAACTTCCCAACAGATAGGAATGTAAATCAGAACATTTTGTTGAGTCATGTGTACTCGGAGGCTCTTTCCCAAACATTGCCTCAGACCCATAATTGGCAGCTCCCAGGACTCTGCTGATGACACTGAATGTCCAGGAAAAGCTCAGTTCATTTCTCGAAAAAATGTACTCTCACTCTCTCCATCTGCCTGGTTGTAATATCCTGTTCTTGAGAAAGCTGAACCCCTGGAGGGAGCAGAGGCACAACCGGTTTTGTAGATAAGTTTAAAAAATATGACTATTGGTCTTTCCCACCCACTCTGGTCTCTTAGCAACAGGACAGCTGATGGTATCCACCAGGGAAAAAAAAGCACCGAACATGTGGGGGAGCCTGTCTGAATTCTTGCCTGCAGTCTGATTTATTTAAACCTTCCTGCATTCTTGGGAATGAAGATCCAGGAGTCACGTCATGCTAGCATACCCCTGCCCTTCTTGTGACCTCTACGAATGAACAGAGAGGGGAAAATCTCAGGATGAGGTGGACATTCTTCTGTAATAATCTGCCTTATCTGGGACAGCCATTTCCTTCGATTCGGGGAGTAACCATTTGAAAACTTGGTCACATTTATCGAGAGAGGTGGACTGGGGTGTGGTGTTGGAAAGAGCCCAGAGCTGGGGTGTCTTATGCTCCTGGTTCTAAGGGTGACTGTCTCTCCTCCCCCGTGGGATCCCGGCCATGAAACCCCCAGTGCACTCACCTCCACCCCGTGTTGGCTTTCTCATCTTCATAGTAATGACTGGAATGTCCTTTAAGGTACTTTTCAGCACTGAGTGTGTGTGTGTGTGTGTGTGTGTGTGTGCGCATGCATTTATAGAAAATTTATATTATTATATCATGTATCCATCTAATTCTCTCTCTTGAACTTGAGAGTTACTCAGTCAAGAACAAGAATTTTGAGGCCAGGCCTGTGTTCTTAACCACTACCCTATACTTTGGGGTATGTACACAGAGGTGCCATCCAGTTGGTAATCTATATTTTATCTGGCACTTTTTATACCTACATCTATTAATCTATGGGCTGATGCACAGTAGTAAGGCTTTAATACTTGGGGAGATTTGGGTTCATATTCTTTCTATGCCTCTTACCAGTTTTGTGGCCTTAGCATTTTCAACTGTGAAATGGGAATAACAAAGCCTGTTGGATCAGGTTGCTCTGGGAATTAGGCAAAATGACGTGTCTAAAACACCTGACACAGTCTAAAACCCTTGCTACATAGTCAGTGCTCAAAAAAAAAAAAGGGGAGCAGCATTGAGGTATTGATTGATTACAGGTTCTCTGGTCGGAGGGACATGCCTGAATTATCAATGAACCTCAAAACATTTCATGGCACCCGGAAGACAATTGTGTTTGCTGAGTCAAACCGATGCGAGACTCACACATGTGTGTGCATGCTCACACACACACACACACACACACACACACCCCAAATGGTGTATGTAATGACTTCATGTTGCTGGAACTTCTTAGTAGGACTCTGCATCTAAGAGCACTAAATCTCAGCTAAGAAAGCCAATGGGATTTGGCTGTGGTTGGCTGTTTCTTTCACAACTTGAATGCTCTTCAATTACTTTCAAAATACGAACAGTTGTTTTTCAAAGCATTTTTTCTCTTTTTGGACAGATAGTGTGAAGTTGTTCCTCTCCCCATATCTGACTCTGGCTCTTTCTGTGTCCCTTTCCTTTTTGTTGAGGACTTAATACAGAGCAGGCCCTGGGCTGGGTGTCTCACATTCAGTCTTTCAACTGTCCTCAGAGCAACTGTCTCAGAGAGGTTTCGTTATTCCCATTTTGCAGTGGAGGATCTTGAGCCTCAGAAAGCGTGAGTCATCCAAGACCATTGTTAAGACCCCAGCTGTTTAGTGAGAGAACAAGAATTTGAACTCAGATCCCTTTGACTATGACAATGAGAGGGGGATGGGAGGAGAGACCAATTCATTGTTTGTCTTGATTATTGAACCCACTTCTTTGGCGAGGGGGAGCCACCTACCCCATCTACTCCCTTATTAATATTAGGAAACTCTGGGCACTTACTATGTTCCTGGCTCTGCTAAGTGCACTAGACATGATCTTGTTTAGTGCTGTTAACAACTCTACAGGGTGGATACTAATTATTAGACCTACACACAGAAGAAGTCATTATGAGGTATAGATAGAATAAGTAATAAGCCCAGGTAACCCAGGCTACCATTGGCACAACTGGGAAATTAACTTAGCTAGTCTGGCTCCAGCATAAACTCTTCTCATGAACTAATCTACTAATTTTATTAGTGTCCATGAGGGCACATGGTCTCCATTACTCTTGGGAGTGTTATTAGGGCTTATCTGTAACTTTGCTTCTACTCTTTTTGGTGGTGTCCATCACGAGTTTCTCCTTGTCCCTGAGAACAAACAGTGAGCACTGAGGGTACAGAAGCTATTGAACAGTAGGCCAATAGAGTTTCAACACTGAAAGACTTCTTCAGGCTTTATGGGTCATCTTGTCCCGTGGTTTCTAACTATGGGGCATGCCCTATTTAGCGGTTTGTAAAAACAACTTCCTAGCTTGTGATAAATATTCCTAGGTCGTGTTCTACTCCATCTATGGGCAGAATACAAAACATAGAGTATATTGCATTCAGGGAGAAAATTGTTTCAGTTACCTCTGTGTGTGTGTGTGTGTGTGTGTGTGTGTGTGTGTTCTGGGTCACTATGTAAAATGCATTTCTTATTGAGGGCCATGATTGTCCAAGTTTGAAAAGCACTGGTTTCATTCAGTGATTTTCAAATTTTGTTCCACGGCATCCAGTGAGGCCTCAGACATCTTAAGGGAGATTGGGGTGGGAGAAGCTGGGTACAAAGGGCTCCAGAAACATCCCCTCTTCTGGCCAAAGTAGTCCCATGTGTATCTGGCTCTTGTGCTGGGTTTTTACGTGATATTTCATTGTTTAAAAAAAAAAAAAAAGGCTGTACTGAAAAAAAGAGTTGAAGAGCCATTGATTTACTTCATTGGATTTGTGTTGTATCGACTATTGATTCACTCTTGTGTGACTTCATATGTTAAGCAGAGGGCAGCTGTGTGCCCCGTATTATGATCCTGCCATAGAATATCTTGCAGTGTTGGCCAATGTGATCATTGCTGCCCTTAAACGGTTGTTACAACTGACCTGATGACAACCACCTGCTTACACCAGATACAACAAGAGATACATGAAGATGTTATTTAGAATTTGGCAACTTCTTTTACGAGATATACAAAGAATTGTTGCAAGGAGGGATATGGAAGGATCAAAGGTGGCTGAAGCAATGGAATTGAAATGGAATTGAAATGGAATATGAGGGATCGTATTCTGGTTCAGATCAACAGCATAAATACGAGCATAGTATGAATTTGCTAGATAACAGTTCATGACTCAGTATCTGAAGTTGTTAAATGCCTTCTAACTCTGCAAGTCGACAGTGTGGCAGAGGCTAGGACCTAAGGCAAGCCTGCCTACATGCACTGCATTCATGGACAGAGGGTACAGAGTACCTCTGTCAGTGTGATTGCAAACATGCCCAAAGCACTATGAAGCTTTTTCCATGAGAGGCTAGAGTCTGTTTCCCGGCTTCTTGATTTTGAGTTGACCCTGTGATTGGCTTCGGCCGAAATAATGTGGCAGAAGTGATGTGTCATTTTGAACGCAGGCCCTATTCTTGAACTCTTGATACAGACATGCAAATAGGTCCTGATTAGCCTGCTGGAGGAAGTAGACAATGTGAAGGGAGACCCCAGGTATCATAGCCAAGGCCATCCTAGACCAAACAACCTCTAGCTCATGTGCCAGCTGAGAGCAGACACTTGAGAAAGCCTAGATGAGTGCCACCATGCCCAGCCCAGACCAGAATAACTGTCTCACTGACCCAAAGAATTAGGAGCTAAATGTTAGAGTGTTTTATTAGACATCAAATCCTAAAAGATGCACTCACCATCCTGCACTGGCAAATCCACACTGGAAGACGGTACCGAGATCGTGTCTGCCAAAAATATTAGCTAGAAATGTTAACAAACTAGAATGTGTTTGGGGTATGGTGAGGATAAGGGTTCTTAGGACCTGTTGGTTAAGAAGTTAAGGAAGCTTAGGTGCACCTGGGTGTCTCAGTGGGTTAAAGCCTCTGCCTTCAGCTCAGGTCACGATCCCAAAGTCCTGGGATCGAGCCCCACATCGGGCTCTCTGCTCAGCAGGGAGCCTGCTTCCCCCTCTCTGCCTCTCTACCTACTTGTGATCTCTGTCTGTCAAATAAATCAATAAATAAAAATTAAAAAAAAAAAGAAGTTAAGGAAGCTTAATCTGGAAAGTAAGGGTTTTTATAGGAACATAAGCTCTACATTTTGAGATTTAACATTAGTCGGAGAACTGGGATAAATTCTTTATAACTTCTGAGGTCAGTTGAATAATTGGTTGTAATTATCCCATTGCATCTCTTCTTGCCATATCCTTATGGTGAGAAGACTTTATACTCTTCTCTTGAGACTCTCTTTGACCTTGGGCTTGGGCATGTGACTTGCTTTGGCCAATGAAATGTAGGCAAAAGTTACTTAGTGCTGCGGCAGATTCCCTCTCCTATACTTCTGCCATCACATAATAACAGTGTGTCCCAGCTGGCCCACTGGTCCCAGAGGAGAGTGAGACACTCATGCAGCAGTCCCCTGACCCCCAAGCAAGCAACAGATCTTTTCCAGTCAGCCCATATATTCATGAGTGAGAAATTAATGCTTATTTTTATATGTTCCTGGGCTTTTAATATTGATTCATACCTAGCAACAATTGACCGAAATACTTCTGAAATTAAAATTAAGGTCAAGTAATAGCTGCCTCAAGGAAGCAGACTTGTTTAAGGAGGAGGCTCTTTGGCGTGTAGAATAGAACACATGGAGAAGTTAGGAGTTCCCTATCCATGGAATAGTCAATCATTGGGAAACTGTAGATGGTGTTCTTAGAATGAGGATCAGGCTTTCAGGTCAGAGTGACTGGGACGCTCAGCAATTTGGGGAACGGTTAGCAGATCGTTTCAGTTGTGTTTTGGCATAGGGGGAGGATGAGCATGGAGGATAGGCATGTGTGTACAGGGAAGGTGTTGGTTAAAAGGGACAAACACTGGGAGATTTGAATGCCCACTCAAGTTTTGACCTTTGGTTCAAACCTGTATCCACTTGTTTTTCAATCTGGTACCTCCCCCTCTTTCCTCTACATTCCACTCATTCCTGAAGTGCCAAGTTGAGGCTGGTTTTCTTTATGGGAAGTTTACCTGACCTTTCCAGCCTCCAGTGACCAACCCAACTCTGGACTCTTCATCTTGGCTGTCTTATCTTCTCCTTGACTTTTTCCAGGCTGAGACTGATGGTTTCCATGTGCTCACATAGTGTTTCCTCAAATGAAGGGATTTACTGCTCCGGTAATGTGGTCTTGTTTCTCTCTTTAACACTGAAAGCTGGTTGAAGGTAAGGAGCGTGGCTCATTCATCCTGGTACCGCCTCTATCTACCACAGTGCCTGGTACGGCTAGAGCCTCTGTAAATATTTCTTGAATGAATGGATGTGGATTTTTTTTATCCTTTTGGTACAGCTGTAAATTCCTAAGAGGCATTTGGTACTTACATTCTCATAGTGTTCCAAGGCCTGTGCATTTATTCATTGAACAAATACTTGATGAATGAGTCCAATCCCAGCTTACAAAACCCTGTGTCACCTGGTTCCTGCCCTCTCTATGACATCATCTTGTGTAATCCCCTCACTGACCTGCTCAAACCATACTGGCTTTTCTCTGTTCTATGAACCCCTAAAACTCATTCCCATCTCAGGGTTTTTGCAGTTCCTCTAGCTGAAATCACTTTCCCTTGATCTTCCTCCTTTTTGTCATTCAGATCTCAGGTCACCTCCTTTGAGAATACTGAGGGGCCAATTCATGGGCACTGATTCTCTCCATCATGTCTTCTAATTTCAGTTCTCTGCATGACATTCATGACTTTCTGATAATTATCTTCTCTTTCCTTTCACCTTCTCTTTTTTGTCTTCCTTTCTTCTTTTATCAGCACACTTATTTATTGATGGATTGTCTCTCTCGAGTAACATGTAAGCTTCATGACAACAGGTATCTTTTTGGTTTTCCTTACAACTATATCCCTTATATCTGACAATTAGGTATGAGTGAATGGATTCATGAATGAATGAATGAATGAATGAATATGGGTCCAACACTCAGCTCTGCACTGTGAATACAATGGGGAGAAAACAGAAGGATCTTGCCTTCAAGTGTTTTATAATTTTTGTTTTATAATTTTTGTAGAATGAGTGATCAATATATACCTGGAACAGCAGAAAAACCAAAACCAAACCAATGAACAACAAACACGAAATAGAACAGATTGGAGTGTATGTTGTTTAAGTCACGTACTTAGGCCTCAGCTTCTTTCTGTGAAATGAGGGCAAGATTAAGTAAGAAGTGGACAGGCCCCATTTGACATCCTGCTGGGCATGTGGCTGGTGTTTTGAGAATGGTCTTCTCCTCTCCCCTACCACCAGCCCCCTCTCCCCTCAGACGAGTGCCATCAGGAATACTAAGGAAGCTCATAGTGGTCTACCCATCTGATCCACTTCAGAGAACCAAACTCTGGTTCCAAGTATGGCTCCTGGCTTTAAACCCAGTGATGAAAGTGTTCCTGTCACAGGTTCTTCCAGAGTGTTAACGGTGGAGGTGAAGTGATCATGGCTCATTTGTGCACCATGAGCTTTGATTCTTTTGAAGCCACTGTGTGACCTGGGAGGTCTGGTGAGCTATTTTTGCACCGTGTGGTGGCGGATCTATGTGATAATTGGGTGAACCACAGCAAAAGCACAGAGTCAAGGAATGCTGTAGACAGGGTGGGTCTTTGGTGGAGGGACAGTTGGTAACCGCTGGTGTTGCTAGAATGTCATCAATGGAGGGTCAAACTTTCATTTCAATCTTTGCTGGATTAGAAAGTGAAATAAAAACAAAAATCAGAACAGCCAACAACCAAGCAGTCATTTGCATGCTAGCTGCTAGCAGCCAGTTCCTGAATAGCACCGTTCTGTTCTAGGCCCTTCGACATGTCCCTGTCAGTTCTAGCATCCGAAACAATTGTGGTACTGAATGACCAGGGCTACGCTCAGGTCTCACGATGGTGCTTTTTGGGATCTGTGTAGCTGAGTGTCTAGGGAGCCAGATTCCACAGGAGCCGTGGAGAAGGGGGCAAGTTTGGCCAGCAAAGGGGCGAGGGCAAGGACGATTACACAACATAGCTCCCAGAGGTAACTCATATCTGTGTCTAATCTGTTTGCCCCTCCCCGCTCCACCTACACAGATGTGCCCTTTAAATATTTATTTGCCCACCTTTGCCATGTGGGGTAGACTTTGTCTCAAAAGTCAGCTTGATCCCTTTGAAGGTGTTTACTAATTAGATCAGGCTGGGAAGTTAGGCAACTGCAGATGAATTGATCATGTGTAAGGTAGTTCCTGGGCAGGAGGCCCCTAGACAGCCCCAGGGAGGTCAGCTGCAGCTCCCAGCTTCCTTTATTTATTGGAGGAAGTCCTAATGATCACCCAATTAAGCTGAATGGCACTGTCTCTGTTTCTGCCATTAGCCCCTGACACAAGTCTAAGGCAGACATCAGAGGGCCTGGAGCCAAAAGGCTAAATGCTCTTAGCAAGCACGATTATGGATCAGTTGCGTGCTGGGGCTCACTCTGACATAATCCACATGAACTTCTCACTCAGGGACAGAGAATCTAGGCTGGAGGTATTGACTCGAATCTGAGCTTGGCTTGAAAGGGATATTGTTGCAGCAGTAATTCCAGTTCAATAGACCTGCAGGTCACTGCCCTCAAATATTTAAAAATAATATTTGCTTCAGGAGCATCTGGGCACGTGCATGAGTGTATGCATGTGGGGCACGTGTGTGTATGTTTGGGTGTAGAGATCCAGCTGAAAGAGCTTCTAGAAGAAGCGAAGCATAAAGCAAGAGGGAGAACTTTACTATATTGGGTCTGGAGGTAACCTCAGTCTGAGTTCAGGCTCTTGGGATCCCCTTCAGGCACCTTGGCCATCGTCACTGTTTTGATAGGCAGAGACGAGAGAGAGAAGAGAGAGATAGCTGAAAAGGACCACAAGGAATGTCTGTCTTAGGTCTCGGGGATTCCTCTTAGAGACTTTTGCTCCCAGGGTCTTTGCTTGTTCCAAGGGTAAGGCCAAGTGCTTCCCTTTTCATGGAGCCCCCTGGAGAGCCTGAGAGCATGAGAGCTAGGAGTGACGCCTGCCAGCCTGTGACCAAGTTTGCCTGGCATAGCCCTCCTCTCTCCAACAGGTGGATCCCAGAGCGCGCCTCTCTGTTTCTGTGAAGCCTGGTTCACTGTCTGCCATGGTCCATAATTAAAACTGTTCTATGTTTACCCCGAGGCCAGGAGTACCTTAGCCTTGTAACCTAGTACCACAATCTAGGCCTCTGTCCGTAATGTATATCAAATGACCGAAAAACACATCTCACAGGGAGATCTGAGTTTCTCCTTGATGTCACTAAAGAATGCAGCCTCTCTCAATAAAATGGAGAACAAGTAGGCCAAAGTTAGCTTTGGACAAAGAGCCTGGGGGTGGCAGGCTGTTGAAAGACAGGCCGGCAACACCAGCATCACTCTGTCTGTGGGAGATTTGACTTTCCCTCAGGGTGGGGGTGGGGGCTTTCTTTTTAATCCTTCTGCCACTGTCGCTCTGGCCTCCAGTGTTATTTGCTTCCCGATTTAACCCTTTGGCCCTACCATGGATAAGCCTCCTTCCCGTGTTTCCACCACTGGGGAGTAGATCTTAGTAGTTAGAATTTCTAGGGGCAAACCACCTGAATCTGAGCCCATCACCCCAGGAACAATCTATGTGGCCTTGGGAGGGCTACTCTTCTCTCCGTAGCGTCCTCACAGTAAAGTGGGAGCCTATCAATACTTCCGGAGGTTGCCCTGAGGAATTAATGAGAGTGGAGGCAGAGGCCTGAAGGGGGTGTCTGATTAGCCTAAATGCTCAGAATGGTTAGCTCTTCCTTCCTGCAACATGAAAATGCTCTCTTCCTTCTCACACAACAGGGGGTGGGGGAGGTGGGGGGGTGTTGGAAACAATGGATGCCAAGTGCCTGGCCCCCAGTGATATTGCTATCATTATTATTGGCTCCCTAGAACAGATCAAAATGTAAAAAGGATTTTAAAATTTCTTAAGGGTTTGCACAAAGAAAATGACCCAGAATTCAGCTTTGACCTTGACATCTCCTCCCTTGACTAGTTCACTCTAAAGGATTACAGGTCTCATAGACTTTCAGGGAGATTACCAGGAAGCAAAAGATCCAGGAAGGAAATCTCTTTTTTTAATGCTTAATTGCTAAGATACACACCCTTATTCTTGAAGGACTGACCACAGCAGGGATTTTCCACTTTGGAAAAGACCTTTTCCCTTATCCTCAGGGCTTCACCTTTGCCTAACTTCACTTATTTTTAAATTTGTTTATTTTTTTTTTAAATTTAAAGATTTCATTTATTTATTTGGCACAGAGAGAGAGAGAGAGAGAGAGAGAGAGAGAGAGCCAGAGCATGGGCACAAACAGGGGGAGTGGCAGGCAGAGGGAGAAGCATGGTCCCGGCTGAGCAGGGAGCCCGCTGTGGCACTCTATCCCAGGACCCTGAGATCATGACCTAACCCCAAGGCAGATGCTTAATTGACTGAGCCACCCAGGAGCCCCTGCCTAACTTTAGAAAAGCCAAATTTTAAGGCAATACCGCCAACATAGTAGCAATTATATATCAAGCCATCCCCGTACCACCATGCCACAGGCTTTTATTATATATGTTTGTAATATGTATATTTGTGAATATATGACGATATTAATATATTCTATTTTTTAATGTTCTATTTTTGAACAAAAATAAAATACTGCTTCCAACTGCTATTTTTTGATCTTCTTTTCTCTGCTTAATAATATATCATAAATTTTCTGGTAGATCAATGAAATGATTTTTATACCATTTTGCATGATCTACCATAATGACCTTAACAAAAAAGAACCCTATTTGTAGACACATAAATTGTTTCTAATGTTTCCTCATTATAAACAACACGTGATGACCATCCTTATACTTCTATAGTTTTACACCTAATTGTGAGCATAGAACAAATCACACGTAGTGGCATCTCTGATTTAAAATGGATGCACTTTTTGAGGCATTTGATACATTTTGCCCAGTTGTCCCTTAAAAGGCTTTACCCAGTTGTTCCCAAAATAATTGATGACAATGCTTTCCAAATTCTTTTTTAAACTTTTTGGCATGTGTAAGAAAGGATAATTTAGGCACACATGAACAAGGGCAGAGGGCAACGAGAAGAATATGCTGGAAGCCAACCTCCCTGGGGGCTTGAGCTTCCCACAGGGCTGAGGGGAACAATGTCCCTGCCTGACCCTCTCCCACGTATGCTTGTGAGCTGCTCTGTAATATGGAATAGCTCCTGTCTATAGGGGTTTTCTTACATCCCAGTAACCCCGGATTCTGGTTTCCCAAAGAAGCCATTTTTCTTAGTGAACAAGGCTAGGTGGTGGTGTTGGCAGGGGACCAGAGAAAAGGCAGAATGTGGCCCAGGTGAAGCGGTATCACCTTGTGAACCTTTAGTGGGGTGTCATCAGCTGTTGTGGCTTAAAACTCAAACACAGTTTTCAGGTGACACTCTCTAAGAAGTCACTAGTTACGTTGGAGGCTAACTCTGGACGTTCCTCCGTCGTCAGCGGAACACAATGAGTCTGAATGAATCATCATGAAGAGGCATAACTTGTTGGGGCTTCCCGAGACACAGAAAGGAATCTGTCCAACCTTTCTGTTAAGCATTATGAGAGATGTGAGCACAACCGCTGATCTTTATGAAGGCGACTGTGGCTCAGAGCCTTTGTATCCCACTGTGCCTTGTAAAGCTTTTATGAAATCCCTGTCATCCCCTTGGTAGGTCCCATGTCATGAAGAAAGATGCTGAGCACGAAGAATATGCCATCTATGACTTCTTCCAGGTTTCTGATCCTTCCAGGGATGGGATCTCAGCACTTTTTGACTCTTGTCAAGAAACCAAATTGCTAAAACCAAGTGACTTGTTCCCAGCGGTAAGGTCTTGTTTGGTTAGAAGGGTGTAACTTTATGTAATTCTGGGGCTTATTGGCTCGGGGGAGAGGTCCCTGGCATCTGCTGGAATTTGTAAGTGATGATGCAGGAAGCGAAATGGGGAAGGCAGGCTTTTAGTGACCTAACACAGACTTGTTAAAAAATGCCAAGTACATATATGCGGTCTCTCTGCATTAAAAAGAAAATCTATACTGTCAGGAGCAAAAATGGATTATGATTCACTGCTCATCCTTTTAGGCAAACATGTGATTGTCCATACTTATGGCAAAGAGCAAAGTTGAGCATAAGTTCATGAAGCCCCACCACGTATTTCCCTAGCCATCTACCAGTGGGACTTCTTAGGTCTGTGTTTTTCTCTTTATTTCTCTTTCTGTTTTCTCCTTTCTCCTTCTGCTATAGGGGATTATAGAAAACAACAAGAAACAAAAAAAGAACAGGATTTACATTTAGATGACCTGGAGTCAAGACGCTGTGAGATATGGGCTGAGCCTCACTTTTCCCATCTGCAAAATGGACATAACAAGACCTGCTGTTCTGTGTTTGTTCATTCACCACAGGTAGGTTGACTCTCAATTAACCATTTAGCAGAAAAATGAAACATTGGCTCCAAAGTTTAACATGTGTGAACTTTCACATTTTTTTATTTTCTGTTTTAAACATTCCTCTCCTTTCCCTCTCCTGACTCAATCTTTGGACTTCCAGAGACATTCACAAACTTCTTTAGCTCCACTGGTAGATTTATGGAGTCCTGAATTTGGAGATTAGTAGAAGATTGTTTCCCTCTGTTCTGGATGCAAACTACCAATCAGAAAATAGTGCTGGAATTAGAATAATCTTCTTTTCCTTTTATGATGTCTTTTTCATTGTCTCTAAGCTTTTTGTGGCTTTTCTATTTCTATCTGTATCATCCAGACTGCTAGTGGGATAGGCTCCTAATCGGTGTCCTTGATTTGTTCTCTTCCCTTGCCAGCCCATTCTATACATAGTATTCATTCATTCGCTCATTTAGCAAACATGTATTAAGTATCTGTTAGCTTCCAAGAACTATAGTGGGTGCTGGACAGGTGCCTAACTAGTTCAAATTCCTCCCTCGGATTCCCATTGCTTTCAATGTAAATATCAAGCCCCTTAAGCTAGAAATTCAAAATACCTGCATATATCTGTTTCAACTTGCTTTTTAATTCTCTCTCACTACATATTATCTACTCTCCACTCTAGGCCTGGCTAATCTCACTGTCTCTCTGCCTTTGCAGATGTCATTCCAGCTTCTAGGTATACTGTGTTATCTCTATATTTGTCCAAACCTAATAATGGTCAGTGGTGAGCTAACAAAAGTTAATTCTTTTGTGAAATTCTTCCATCTCCCTAGGACCTAACATCACAGTGCCCTGCTCAAAAAACACTTGCCTGTTTGTTGTTTGGGTAATAGGATAAAACGTAAAAACTGGAAATAATGTACTATTAGAGTTATCCCAGTAGCTAATTCCTTCCCTCTCATTTTGGGGGATGACTTCGGATGCCAACTTGGTCCAAACCCTTTTCAACAATGTCCCCTCCAAGGTGGTTACCATGTGTTCTTCATCCTTCTTCCATAAAAGTCCTCTTGTTACGAAAATGCAGGGTTACCTGGTCTTACCAGGAGAACATAATATCAGGTGGTAGAAAGAACTGCTGCTTTGCGGAGCTATCTAGATCTGAGTTATAATTCTAACCGCAAGCTGAGCAATACTAGAAAAGTTATCTTGCCTCTCTGAGCCTCAGGTCCCTTTTCTGTGAAATAGGATACATGAAACCCCTTGCAGGGGCAGTTGTGGAAATTAAATGTGATGACATAACCATTAGAGACTCTTAATCTCACAAAACAAACTGAGAGTTGCTGGGGGAAGGGGGGTAGGGAGAGGGTGGTCGGGTTATGGACATTGGGGAGGGAGGGTATGTGCTATGGTGAGTGCTGTGAAGTGTGTAAACCTGATGATTCACAGACCTGTACCTCTGGGGCTAATAATACATTATATGTTAATAAAACGTAAAAAAATTAAAAAACTTAAAAAATATGATGCATATGTATATCGCACTCATTACCTTGCTCAATTCATACTAGGTGCTTATTAAATTATAGATGTGATTGATATTTACCATAGATGCTAGAGTGGTCCACATCTTCTTTGCAGAACCACTGGATTTATAAGGCTGCTTCCCAGTCCCATGTGTGGTGGGCTCTCATAGACTTTCATTTTGGGGCCTGGCTATATCCGACCTCCTGCACTGCTGGTACAGACTCTCTTTTTTGGTAGTTTTGTTGGAGAGTAGTGGCCTCCACCTACCACAAATGTCAGAGAATTTAGGCTCACCCCACATCCCAAGGCTGCCAAAGCTGAGTAAATGTCCAGGGCCTGGTCCATTGGATCCTTCTGCCATCTTGCATTTCAGATTTGGGATCCAGGCTGTACGATGTTTGCTTCTGGTTACTTAGAATTCATTCACAACGAAGGCAGCTTTGATAGTGGCATTCAGCTGCATTCTTCCTTCTTCCTTCTTCCTACAAGATCATGGTTGAATTTCCTCCTCCTTAATCATCCAGACCACTATGGTTCTCATTCTCTAAGTGTCCTGTTGCTGTGAGCCTCCTAAGCTTGCTATAAATCACTACCTGACCCTCCCCGCCCCCAGTTTTTCTTCATATGTAACTCGAAACCAAGAACCGAGAATGACATTCTGTGCACCTCAGGTACTTCTTTCAGTGACCAAGACTCCATGGAGCACTGACGTGATCTTCGGTCTCATCCCACGATGGCTGGGTGGGCACTTCTGCTGACTTCAACTTGGTAGCTTCACTTGTATTATCTACTTTAAGAACCCCGAAAACAGAAAGAATGTCGAGCTGCCCTCCAGCTCAGCCATTGGTTTCCAAATCCAGCCCAGCCTTCTGTCTTCATGGCATGACACCTCTCACCTTGGAATTGTTACCATGTTTCAAACTTTTACTCCTGCCTAAGAAGGGCAGTTCAGCCAGTGAAACTCTCCACCTTTTCTTTCAACACGGGAACTTGTTTTCAGAAGACATGGGTTCTCATCCCACCTTCGCTGTCGATAATCTTTTTTTTTTTTTTAAAGATTTTATCCATTTACTTGACAGAGAGGGAGAGATCACATAGGCAGAGAAAGAGGGGGAAGCAGGCTCCCCGCTGAGCAGAGAGCCCGATGTGGGGCTCGATCCCAAGACCCTGAGATCATGACCTGAGCCAAAGGCAGAGGCTTAACCCACTGAGCCACCCAGGTGCGCCTGCTGTTGATAATCTTTGCATAAGTCAGTTCACCTCTATGTCCTTCAGACTCCTCACCCATAAACTGAGCTAAGTAACAGGTGACAGGGCAGTGTGAGGCAGAAATAAAATGATTGTCATGCTGGGATCTTTGTAAAGTAAGATTGAGGTGGTGATAATCACCACATGGTGCTGTGAGTATTTTTCATGATAGCAGTGATAATAGAATCAATGGTGAGAATATTAGGAAGGACTGGGTGGCTTTGCGGGGTTTGGTTATTAGCAGCTGATAACTGTGCATTGATTGGCATTGGGGGGCTAGGGGCTTATCATTTTTCTTAATCGAGTAGTGACCTCTTCTGGAGAATGAAAGAGGCAAGCACACATCTGCACCAAGACAAGCAACGACAGAATGGATGGTCCCCGGGGGAGAAGATCTCAGGGTAGATGTTTGCCCTGAGCAGCCAAATGGAAAACAAAAACAAATGAACTGAAACTGAAAATTATTTGCTCAGAGCTCTCCCTGAGAGAGCCATCATAGGCGGAGCTGTTGAAACTTTGGGGACCCAGTCCATGCCTTGTGGTGAGGTCCCTGGTCAGGAAAGCTACCCAGATCCAGAGATCCAAGACCAGGTTTTAGGAAGAATGGCTCAAAAAAAAAAAGTCCATACAGCAAATGTATTTTTGTGTATTCCTAAGTGGAGGAGAAAAGGAAGATTATTCCAGATGCACAAAGCAAGGTTAAAAGTGACGTCAAATAGAACCAGTGGCTTATGCTCAATGGTCTCTCCTCGAGGGTAGGAAAGGGGCAAGCTCTTCTTATAGTCTTGCCAACTGGACTTGGAGTAAGAAAAACCAGAAGAATGTTTCTTAGTGTTGTTGTTGTTTTTCTCCACCAAATGTCACCATATTCATCTGTTATTTCAGACTCTTGGAAGGAGAAAGAAGAACCTCCAGTTAGCCTTCTTGGTGACTCTAGCCACCACTGCATTCCTCTTTTCTGTGCACCTTTGGGACTTAAGCTGGGCTAGGTTGTGGAGCATTTGATCAGACCCAGTCTCTGTCGGGCTGTTCTATGTCACACATTCAGAGGATACAGGCATGGTTTCCACTTAGATTCATGGGCAGCAAGGTACAGGTTGATGGAAATCTTATTATCCTACCCCTTGTTGAGTGGGATCAGAAGAACTAGACCCAGAGAGTGAAAGGGAGTTACTCAAGTCGAGAGATAGATATCCAAGTTGAAAGATAGAGAGTTACCAAGTCTAAACCGACTCAGATTAAAACTGGGTCCTTCAACCAGTTAGCAGTCATGCCCCTTCCACCTCCCTCCAACCACCCCTCTGCATACTAATCAACTATTACATTCATAAAGCCTGTGTACTAGGTTGGTTAATAGTATAGGAGCTACAATTTGTTAAGCAATGGCTGCATGCTAGTCTCTGTTCATTCATTTAGCAAAGACTTATTGACTTCAGTGTGTCAGACACTGGAGATACAGTAGTAAGGAAAAAAAAAATTTAAGCTCAGCCATTGGCAGTGATCTCATCAATAGATAAAATGAAAACTGCAGGCTCTGGAGCCTGGGGATTGGATGCTGTAGGAAGCCGCAATGATGGGGAAGCTCTTAATCCAGGAGAACTTCTCTAAGGAACAGACCTATTCTACTCATCTAGAAGCTCAGATCTAACATCCCAGAGCCATTCTGGCCTCCTCTTATTTGCTTATGCCCTATATCCTCTCCAACAGCAAATCTGGTTAGCTCTGCATCTGAAATATGTCCGGAATCTACCCACGTCTCACCACCTTGGTGCTGTCCGTCTTTGTCCAGATGCCCCCAAGCTCCTGCCTGCGTTGCTGGGACGCGATCTCCCTGCTTCCACTCTGGCCTCCAAAGGATCAAATACGTTCAGACAATTCTGGGTCATAAATTTGTCCAAGTCTTTTACAGCAGAACTTCTCAGGGACTTTATGTTCTAATCAATATACTGGATCTCCAAGAACAGACTATAGTATATATATATATATAATTACTAACATATACTATATTAGAATATAGTATACAACATATTGCAGACATACTTAACCACAGATTTTTTTTTTTCTTATAGTGTTTCATGCAACTGCTGCACCATAGAATGCACTGTGGATAACCCAGAAAATGTCTGTGAAACTATATCATATAAAGTATTAAGATTACCCTACATGATGAGCCGATGGGGGACAGAGCTTTGCTGAACTGGGAGTCAGGTCAAGTTTTAGCCACAGTGAGCTGCTAATGAGCTGTGTGTCTTTGGGCAACTTATTTCATCTTTCTGAGCCTAGTTTCCTCATCTGCAACATGCAGATAATAATGCCCGTCCTGTCCACTTTGCCAGGCCGTTGAGAGAATTCATTGAGATAATGAACGTCAAAGAAGGGGCATCCCCTGCCCCCACTTAACCAAACCAAGCCAAACCAAAACCCAGTGCCATCACTGTGATCCCCGGGGACACCTAGACAAACATTAGTATTTCTGGTTATACCATCTCTGCACTTAATTGTAATTGAAGAGCAGCAAATTAACATTTGGCTTATTTATTTCAGAGACGGGGAGTAAAACCCAAGGAGCTGCTGGCTGTTGGCTAGAAATCAAACAAAACAAAGAATTAATTGGAACTAAGGCTGTAGAGAGTGCTAATCTGTACCAGGCATGGGAACAGGCAAGAAAAGCCAGGGGCCCAGACAGCATAGACGGAGAACGTCAAGAGCCAGGACTGTGTGAAAAGGCTTGGGAGGTAAGAGAGCCCGTAGAGGGAAGGCTAGGAAACTGTAGCTGAAGGGTTTATTATCCTCTTAAGTCATGGTGTGGAGATGGTGCCCCACACAGAGTCACTGAATGCCACCAGCTATGGTAATACAGTGAGGATCAGTGGGGCAGTGTGGAAACTCTAAACTGGCAAAATTCTAGGTCTTTGTAAGGTGTAACCTGGTTCAGAGTACCAGGCTCAGACCAGGTCAGCAAGCTCTGTGGAGGCCCCCTTCCAGACACAAACACTGCCAGGTTCTCTTTTCCGCTAGGGCTTTGCCTATGACTGACCAGGTGAACTTGGGCTCAGGCCTCTGATCCCCTGTACTAACTCACAGTCTACAAATACAACTTGCGTTTGTGGCCCAAGCCTCTGATGATGATGATGACAAAGATGATGGTATTAATAATGGTAATAAAAAATAGAGCATTCGTATGGAAACCTAGAAAGCCACTCCTACCCAATTCCCTCAAGGGGGTCGTATGAATAAATAAATGGCCAGTGGGTGTTCTTTCATTTTTGTTACATGCCCACTTATCAGGAAGTTTAAATCCAAAGTGCTTTCTCCACCTAGCCCCAAACTTTAAGATTGAGGCAACAGTGCCCCAAGCAAGAACTCAATAGAATGAAAAAGGTTTCTGTTTGCACAGAGTTGTTTACCAGGATTACTAAGAAAACAGGAGGAATGGAACAAATGATAAAAACAATCTTTGGTGCTTTCCTGTGGGATTTTCTGAGGTCTTTCAAAGCATGTCCAGTGACTGGTGAAATTGACTTCTTGGATGAAAGAGAAGAGGAAGGAAAATGAGCACATTATCATGAATCGTGTCTCTTGAGGGTTTTAGGGACGTAGCTGACTGTGACTGTTCCTAGCCTTTGCTGAACATTACTTTTTTTGGATGACTTATAGTTGGGTACAGAGGCCAGGAGTGTTCCCCGGAAACACGGGTAGGCTGAGGCCAGGGAAAGCCGATTGAGCGGAGTGTCCTGGCCTCTCTCAGAAATGAGGGTCTACCAAGGAAGCTTCCAGATGGTGGTAAAACCAGGCGGGCAGGGAGCGTTGGCTGGGCTCCGGTTATCAATGGTGGCACTGGAATTGCTGGGAGCAGTAAGGGACACAAATATTTAGGTAGCTGCTGGGTTTCTCACAACTAGGAGAATCAGCCTACAAAACAAACTGACAGCTCTCTCAGTTTGTGGTAAACATGATTGTCCCCACTGAACAGATTAGGAAACTGAGTCTCAGAGATTGCATTGAACTTGTCTAAGATTACCCAGACAGAACCTAGTAGGGCCTGCATCCAAATTCTGAGCTTATTTATTTAAGAGAGAGAGAAAGAGAGAGAGAGAGAGCGTGTGGACAAGCAGGGGGAGGGGCAGGCAGAGAGAGAGGGAGAAGTTCCCAGGACTCAGGGATCATGACCTGAGCTGAAGGCAGATGCTGAACTGACTGAGCCACCTAGGTGCCCCACAAATTCTGAGCTTTGATGACATGTCCTGAGTTTTTTCCCTATATCATGAATCTGAGAAGTCTGACCTTTTCTCAGCCACCAGCCTGAGGATTCAATGTGTTTGGCTTATGGTCATTATCTAATTACTGGTTCGCTCTGAAGCTTGCCTTCATTTCTGGGCAGCTCCCAGAACAGAGACATATTCAGTAGTGACAATAGATATTATTTCTGGGGGTTGAGGGATGCAGCAGAGTGAGAAGATACAGGTTAAATTAAACGACACTAAGGGCTTAAGAACCCCTTGAGTTTTAAGAACTCACAAACAGAGCACTTATTAAGTGCGAGACAGAATGCTGAAGGCTCTCAGCAGGAGCTCACCCTTCCTTGCAATAACTTTATGTGGTACATCATTGCCATGTCCATTACAGATGAAGAGACTGAGGCTCACAGAGATTGACTTGTCCAAGTTTGCACAGCCAGAAAGCAGAAGGGCTGGGAATTGACAAGATGTAGTCTGAGCACTTAAGCCTGCCTTTGTAAATACTTGTCAAGTATTAAGATGATACCAGTGGTTCTCAAAGTGGTCCTAAGACCAGCATTGATATCAACCAGGAACATGTTAGGGATATTGAATCAGAAACTCTGGAGGTGGGGCCCAGCCCCCCAAGTGGTAGCAGTCTTCCCTGTATCCTGATACATACTCATGTCTGAGGACAGTCGGAATATGCTGTATTGCTGTGCTCTAAGGGAGAAAGGACATACACAGAACACCGTGGCCACCAGATGAGCCTGGTCTAGGGAAGATGGTTTTCCAGAACGTGCTGTTGTATTGGATTGTGGACCACACCTGGTGGAGTAGAGCAGAAGCAGAATCTCTCCAGAGAGAGGATTTGATGGGAAAAAAAGGTGGGAAGGGGTGACATTATAACCACCTTCTAAGAATACAATGTGTTTGTAGGACACGTATCATTTATTCAGGAAGGCTCACTGAAGTCAGGTGACTTGGCCAAGGCCATGTAACTAGTGACAGATGATGAACTCAGAGCCCAGTCCCTGACTCCTTCTGGAGTATGCAGCAACTGCATCTCCCCCAGAGCATGCTGAGTCATAAATGTTTTAGAGATTCTCTCTGAATCATGGGAAACTCTTCTTGGTAATAGCTACAACCTTCTGACAAAGATAGGGAGGATAAAAAGGACAGTAGGCTATTGGTCCCAGGAGGGAGAAAGTAAGGGGCAGAAAGGGACAGAGAGGAGATAGGGAGACATTATGTTCTGGAAACCCACAACTGTCTCCTCATCTTGGTCATCACTGTCACGATTTACCGGACTGCAAATACTCCAGAGTGGTACCAGACATACAGCACAGCACAGCTGAGCTTAAGTTTGATTCCTGGCTTTGCCAGTGACCCTATGCAGTTTACTTAACCTCCCAGAGATTGGGTTATCACCTACAAAATGAGGATCTTTATAATTCTGGCCTCGTGGTATTTGAGGGAAGTTTTAAGGGAGTTAATGTATGTAAAACCCTTAACAGATTGCCTGGCTTGTGTAGGAGGTGCTCAATAAATGTGCACCAGAATGGCGAATGTATAAATAATCCCATTAATAAACCCATTAAGTTACTTTCTAGGGATGATGGTTAATGTCAGAACAATATGCAAGTCTGGGCCAGAGTGGAATTGTTCAAGAGGACATAGAGGAGGCTGAAGCTGTTACCAATGGGTCACCTCCATTTTTCCTGTACATAATTCATGATGAAATAAATAATTTCTCTTTGAAATGTCCTGAGGGATCCCCCTATCCAGGGTACTCCCACCCCACAGTGCAGCCCCAACCCCACTCAGAATGGCATTCAGGTCCTCAGGCCCTCAGGCCCTCTCTTCCTCCCCAGCCCCCCTTCCTCTCCTTCCTCTGGTTCCCTGGATATTATTATACAGGGTCTCATTCCAGTCTTCAGCTGTAGCTCATTTTTTTGCCAGTAAGAACAACCACAGCCTAGGCCAGAACAATGGAGTGAGGGCAAAACAGTGGTGCATCATAAAAGGTGGGGCTGACGACTGGGACCCAGACCATCCCTAGCATTTAGAAGAGGTTGGAATTCGTAATCTCTCATTCTGCCTCTGCCCATGTGACCAAGATACTTGAGCACATTCATAAAAATAGAGAAAAGCTAACATTTGTTTGAGCATTTTGCTATATACCAGGCACCCATCTCAGTGCCATCTCAGTGTATTTACTCAAATAATGCTCAGAATAAACTTACAATAGAACGACTTTTATAATTCCCATTTATACATGAGAAAACGCAGGCACAGAGAGGTTGGGTAACTTGTCCAGGATCACACAGCTAGTAAGTGGATTTAAATGCAAGCATTCTGATGACAGAGCTTTCCATTTTAACTACTCTGTGAGGGGACAGCAGGTATTGGCAAGAGTAAAAAAAAAAAAAAAAAAAGGTCTTCCTTCTAATATATATTTCATCAAAATTGTATAAATATGAATGTTGTTATTAACATAGTTCTTAGAGAAGAGCATGGAGCAAAGGTGATCTATGAGGATTTTCAAGGGCCTGGAGTTGTTTTGGGATCACCTATGGCATAAGGGCCAAGTGAGGTCTGGAGAAAAATACCCTGAGAATTGGGATTTATTAACACTCCCCACCCCCACACCTCTGCTCTCAGCAGAAAATGAAAATGCACATCTCAAGATGTCTGGAAGGGAACAGAAATCATCAAGATGGAAAACGCACAAGGGAGATATGTGTGTTAAGGCCAAGAAGTGGTTGCCCTTCTTACACAGAGCATGGAGAGATTTGAGCGAGTGCCTTCATGTTAGCTTTGGGTATTTTCTAACATCAGCTAGTAGAACCAATTCTCTGATACTGCCATCTTTCACACCCCACCTCAATACCCACTTGTGTCTCCCAGAGTCTCTGCCAGGTATCAGTCCCTGAAAAAAAGCTCCCTTAAGAGTCTAGAGCAGGGCCTCACTATTTTATATTTCCATAATTTCATTGTAAAAGAATCACTAGACAGTATATCTATCAGTTTTGCTACATAACAAAGAACCCCTGCTCCAGATCTCAGTGGCTTATAATAATGAAAATTTATTTTCCATTTACGTCACAGGATGGATGCCTACAGCCCAGCAATTGCTGTGCTCCAGGCTGTGGGTTGATTAAGGGTCAGTTCCATAGGTCTTCTTAGTCTGTGATTGCATAAGAAGGAGCAGAGTGCTGTTCTGACAGAAAGCAGGAGTGCAAGAGACCAAGTTCAGGTATGCCATCACCTTAGACCTTTGTAGGGATGTGGTTCACAGTCCACTGGCCAAAGCAATTTCAGTGAGCCAAATCTGACAGTAGAATAGGAAAATTTACTGGCTTGGTAGAGAGTGTGGCAAGGGTGTGGAAGCATAATCCCTCTACAGAAGACTGATCTGTAATGCAAGTTGTCACAGGAATTTTTTTAAAACCATGCATGAAAACTTCTTCAGCTATGTTAATTTAGTGGGTCAGAATAAATAATAACAACAGTGATAACAATAATAAAGATAATGACCAACATTATTCTTTGCCTTTTATGAGCCATAAACGATGTTAAGTGCTTACATGTATGATGCTGTTTAATCCTACACCTACTCTGTGAGATGGGGACAATTATCATCTTCCTTTTATAGGTGAAGAAATAGAAACTCAGAGACATTCAGAAACTTCCCTAGGTTATACAGTTAGTAAATAGAGGAGCAGGGTTATGGACCTAAGAAATGTAACTCCTGAGTCCCAAGACTTCTTTAGTTTCTCAAATATGCTAATATCTCCCCTGTCTCAGGGCCTTTGCACTTCCTTTCTCCTTAACCTGAATTAAATTTTCTCTCATTCATTTGCTTCATTTCTCAAGTTTCAGTAGAAACATCACTTCCTCAAAGAGGATCCATGATGGACTCTTTCGGGTCTCCTAGATTTTTTTCAGCTTTATCTGACCTTCTTTGCTGTGGCAACTAGCTTGATGGAGAACCCAATCTCCTACATACATCTTGACCTTCTAACACTTCAGGCTGTCTCAGCTCCCCTCAGGGAAAACAGGAGATAGGAAGGAGCCAGGAGATAAATCTCTCTCTGTTCCTTTTCCTGGATGGGCTTTCCAAGTCACTGCTGTACCAGATGGCTCATCTATCTAAGCCATCAGCTATATTTTCTTGCAAGGCTGGTGCCACTTTGGTAAAGCACCACCTTGCATGTGCTTTCCTTCATTCTTTCACTCCCCCTTGTCCTTTTCCTCATGCTGTCCTAGACTCCCCCACCCAATAAAGCATTAGTAAGTGAGATTTACTGCAGGCTTTGCTGTCTTGTTGAGTGCTCTGTTCTTTTGTCTCACAGCTTTTTCTAGCACAACTGGTCATCATATATAATATATACATTTGTATGATTATCTGTTTAACAACAATTTCTTTCCATCCAACATAAGTTCCATGAGACAAAGATTATACAGTGTTGTTTACCACTGTGTCACCTGGTACTTAGTGCATAGCCTGCACATAGTAGCCAATCAACAAATACTCATAAATGAATGTGCATGTCCGAATCCTTGCTGTCTGCTTTGAGCAAGTTACTAAAACTTCCTAAGCTGGGGTGCCTGGGTGGCTCAGTCATTAAGTGTCTGTCTTCGGCTCAGGTCATGATCCCAGTGTCCTGGGATCAAGCCCCATATTGAGCCCCATATCCCATATCAGGATCCCTGCTCAGCAGGGAGCCTGCCTTCTGTCTCTCCATCCCCCCTGTGCTTGTGTTCCCTCTCTCACTATCTCTCTCTGTCATAAATAAATTAAAAAAAATATTTAAAACTTCCTAAGCTTCATTTTCCTTCCTTTTTGGAAAAATGGGACAGGGTACCCACTCCACAGGTCCTGAGAACCAAAAATTGTGATAAATGTAGATGTTCAATAACTGATAATAATTGCTAATATTATTATGTTAGACCAGCACCCTGTGATCTTTTCCTATAAAGGGCCAGACAGTAAATATTTTAGGCTTTGTGGAAGAAATGCTCCCTGTCACAGACTCAACTCTGTCTTTGTGGTGTGAAAACAACCGTAGATAATGTGTAAACAAATAGGTGTGGCTGTGTTCCAATAAAACTTTATTTACAAAACAGGTGACAGGCCATCTTTGGCCCTCAGGTTGTAGTTTGCTGACGCCTGTACTATATGGCCTGAGCAGTGTGAATCTAAAGGGTTGTGCTGGGTCACATCAACAGGCAAATATTCCTGAACTTGCTAGGCAAGGCTTTTCCTTTCCTTTCTTTTCAGTGTTCAAGATAAGTAATATTTTCCTGGCAATGACAGGGTACGTTCAAGGAAATCTTATTCTCAGAATTTGTGTTTGTTTATAATACCTCTCTAACAAGGGTGAGTGGTGAGAGCTCTCCTGCATATTTTCCCTCCAGCTTTTTGTTAACCAGGACCAGTGCACCTTCTTTACATACATGAAGCTAGTCTGTGGTGAGAAAAATGGAAATTTGGAACACTGGAACTTTGCGGGTCTCCTAAGAAGAACCTTACTTATATGGTAAATCTTTTAAGAATAAGTGGTTTCCTGCAAAGGATATTGAAGATAAATTCTTCTTTTTAAAATTTGGTCAAGTCTTGGGAGAAGAGCATATTTCATATAATTATATATACACACACACACATACACACACTAACACACACATATAGACACATAAACACACACACATATGTATACACATACATGTGTGTGTCTATATATGTGGGTGTTTGTGTGTGTGTGTGTCTGTATGTGCGTGTGTGTATATGGATATGGATCAAGAGAACAAGACAAGTGTGCTATAGAGAAAATATTAGTAGTTTCTTAGGTCTTGCTCTTTGTCAGGTATGTGAGAGAAGGCCAAGACAGCACAGCTGATGCTTTATCAAGAACCACCCATTGCAAAATAGAGGAGCTTTTAACAGAAGAAGAAGGAATGGAGTCTAGAGATTTAAAAATCGCAACTGGTTTGAGTAGAGAGGAAGTGGCCACTTCATCTTGCCCCTGCAGTTATCAGCTTGCCTCTCTTACGCTGATGAGAAAAGATGTTGTGAAAAGCACCTTGCTCATTGCTTCATACAAAATAGAGCTGGGATAAATGGATGCTGTATGTTTCCATCTTTCTTTGTTGTAATCATTAATAAAACGTGACACTCCACCAATCCTAACAATGGTTAAGCCTATCTGAACTGATCACATGTTGGCTGGATTCTGATGCGTGTCCCCTTTGGATGTGATATTGCAGACCTATGCTCTGCATGCTTTTCCATGCATCCTTAGAGTTTCAGCAGTGACTATCCTCATGGTTGCAAAACAGCTGCCTCTGCTTTAAGCATCATGTCCTCTCGGCATTGTTTCAGACAAAATGAAAGAAAGTAGGCAGCAGAAAGGGTCTCCTCCTTATATACTTTTTTGTTCTGGGGAAGGAAATCTTCCCAGAAGGCCCCTTGCAAACTTTTTTTTAATGTGCCCTTGATCAGAAATGTGTCACATATCTAACCCTAAACCAATTGCTTCTAAAGGGAGTGTGGTAACTGTGACTGGCTGAGAAGAGTCATGATTCATCCACTGGGGCTGGAACAAGGAAAGAGGAGGCATGACCCATGGGCAGGCTGGGTCTGCGGTACCATTTTTTGTCATTTCCTTCTTATGGCTGGTTGGTTTACCAGTTCCTAACCCAGTGTCTGACCTAAAATAAGCATTCAGTATATATTTATTAGGGAATGAGTAAAGTAAATAATAAATTGTGGATAAATAATGACTAGAATATCCTTCTCCTTGCCTCTCTCCCTATTTATTCTTTTGGTTTCCTAATTTCTCTGATTCTGATGTAGGCAGCCCTAGAACTATTCTTTCTATCTGCAGATGATGCTTCCCAAATTTGATAACATAGTAAGAGATGAATAAGGCCAATCACACAGTCCATTTTTAGCTTTTGGTGTGGGATGATCAGTGCAGTCAAGGAGAAGACAGGTAGCTGAGGCTGGTAGTGCATTCAGGGACTTGCATGCATAGCCAAGACAGGAAACCAAGGTAGTCCATTCCCTTCAGTCCTCTCCCTGGACAGTTTTATGTGAGTTTTTAAACTCCTTTATTAGAATGTCAACAAAGTAACAGGGATCTGTGAAAAATATTAAAGATACATGGTTTGGTATGCACTAGGTATCTTGGAAGCTTTTGTTATCAAGGACTTAATGAGATAATTATAAACTCCTTCCACTTAGCTCATAGCTCAAAAGGTCTAAGCACCCTTTCTAGGTATCACCTTGTTAACCTATTTTGAATGAAGCACTTGGAAATATTTCCTTAAATGAGTGACTATCCTGGGTTATTCATGATTTCAGTCTTATTTATCCCACACTGTTGGACCAAAGTGGGGACTTTATGCTCAGTCTTGGAGTATGCCTGGGAAGGAGATAGAATGATGAGTAATTGTCTAATCTGAATGGAATCTGATGTCTATCACTTATTGTTATGACATACTGGGCAAGTTGCTTAATACATCCAAGCCTCAATTTTCTCATCTACAAAATGGGACAATAATTGAGGGTGGTTCTGGCACAGTGACCACAACAAAGAAAGGGTGAAACAAATGCTATCTGTAGTTGCCATTGCCACAAGCTGTAGTCATCAGTTTGCCACTGAAATGAGCACTTTTTTACAAAGACATCTGCAGTTGTCATCTTTGAAAAAAGATGATGCCTTTGGGGAAAACCCAAAGTCAGCCCACCCAACAATAACCAGCCAATACTTGTGAGGCACTGTTTGTATTCTTGCTTGGTGCTGGGCTGCCAAGAATGACTCTGACTGGTCACTTAAGGGTGCTTAAAAAATATCTGTAGAATTTGATATTTATTTTGCAGAGATGAAGTTCTTTAGGTAGAACTGACTGATCATGTCACCCAAAGTGGCCCCTTCAGATTGAATCGATTTTCTCTTGCAGTTGGGTGTGAAACCAGGAATATGTCATGTGGCAGCATGGAGAAGAGGGTAGTTCAGCAGCTGGGCAAAGTCAATCTTCACTACGTGTTTCCATCCACTAAGACATCGTCACTTTAGGCAAGCCTACTCATTATTCTGGGCCTCTTGATCTCTAACATGAGCATTAAATACCCACCCATAGCATTTAACTGGCTATTGCAGAGTAGAAGATGAAATGATTTCATTGTAATTATTATTATGGTTACTTATGATGGTCTGAGAGGAGAGTTCTTTCAGATGCCAGAAAGCTCTTTGGTCAAGGAGCATGAGAACAATTGTTCTTCTATGACCAGTTCTTCCAACTCTCCAGTCAATTCGAACTATCTATCTAAAGGAATATGTTTAAAAATATTTCTGACTTGACCACCTGGAACACTGAATGGACTAGTGTAGAAGTTTGGGTCTTCTGAGAAGCACACACTAAGACAGGGTTATGTGCCCAAGATAGTCCCTGGAGGAAACACCTGTGAAGAGAAAGAGAGAGGAAGTAGGAGGAAGCAGGGAGAGCCTTTAGACCCTGATGCAGGTCTCACACCTGTGAAAGGAGAGGAGGAAGGAAAGGAACAGCAGAAAAAGTCTGAGATGGGGCACCTGGGTGGTTCAGTGGGTTAAAGCCTCTGCCTTCAGCTCAGATCATGATCCCAGGGTCCTGGGATCGAGCCCCGCATCAGGCTCTCTGCTCAACAAGGAGCCTGCTTCCCCCTCTCTCTCTCTGCCTGGCTCTGCCTACTTGTGATTTCTGTCTGTCAAATAAATAAATAAAATCTTAAAAAAATGAATAAATAAATAAATGGCTTTGCCTTGATCAAGAGCCTCAAGCAGAGGACAGAATAAAGGGGGGGGAAAAAAAGAAAGAAAGAAAGAAAAGAAAAGAAAAAGTCTGAGATGGAAGCACTCTTTTCTAAGATTCAGTATTTGGACAGAGCCCAAATTGCCCATGCGAGCATTTCCATGTCCCAAAGAAATGGGTCTGGACTTGATACCTTGTCATGCTCAGTCACTGGCAGCAAGTAGCCTTTGGGAGGTGTGTCCTTGGCATGAACACAGTAGCAGGTCCAACAGCTGGGACTTTCCGTCAATGGTGCTTCCATCTCAGGATACCTGAGCAATATAATTTCATGGCTACCCAGTAAACTGTCAGATATTTCCTTTTTGAACACGTATCTTAAGGAGTTTGAGAAACAAAACAGGACATTTGTGATAGTATAGGTTTAGCACCCCAAATCAATGTTCCATTGCCTTCTCTGACTTTCACTTCCCCCTCTATTTCAGCTAGACCAATCATGTTGAAAACCCCACCCAGGTTTGTAGAGTTCCTCATTTGACAATTAAAAAAAAAAGTATGTGAATAAGTCACATGCACTTCTTTTGTTTTATTTATTTATTTTTTTTGAATGAATTGTTTTGGTTTCTTGGGTTTTCTTGGATTTCATGTTTCCCCTTCTTTCCCCATTGATCACTGCCTGCTCTTCACAGCTGTGTTCCTGATGCCTGATGTGATATTTGTGGAATAAATGGATGAATATTTTAGTGAACAGGCTATAAAACACATATCCCCCTCAAGTCTGTGAGCTCCTTTGTGTCAGGGTCTTTGTCTTAGGGCAATGCCGTATAATGGAAAGACCATAGGTTTTGTTCTATGATAAGACACAAATTAGCTGTGTGATATTTGGCAAATTGCACCACCTCATTGACCCCAGGTTTCCCTTTTTTGACTAATAAAGCTAGTAATAGTATCTATCTCATTGAAATGTAAATGACAGAGTGATCATACATGTGAAGCTCTCAGCACAGTTCCTGGCACATTGTAGGTGCTTACTAAATGATAGATAATGAATGAATGAGCCTGAAGAATGCATAACACATAAACCTTCGTTCCTTTCCCTGCCTTTCTGCAATGGCCCGACCTCTATCTAGTCACAAAGGATCCAGGCAAGAACAAGTAGATGGATTGGATTGGAACATAATAGCAAACAAGCCAATATCGAGGACCCATTGTATGCAGCTACTGGGTTAATCAAGTAGAGATGACTGAGATGTATTCCCTCTTCTCAAAGACGTGACAAATCAATGTAGCATTAGGTGTTTGAAGATCTTGATGGATGGACACACGGGGTGAAAGACAGCATCATCACAGGATGAAGATAGTGGTTTGGAGACTGTTGAGGAGACCAGGATGTGGAGAAACAGGGAAAGATGTAGCTGGAAAGTTGCTTGGGATCAAACCCATGAG
Organism: Martes martes; assembly: GCF_963455335.1. NCBI lineage: Eukaryota > Metazoa > Chordata > Mammalia > Carnivora > Mustelidae > Martes > Martes martes. The sequence continues at coordinate 12,911,575 of NC_137891.1, read as the reverse complement.
GATTCTGAATGTCTGGCAGAGGAAATTAGTCTTGATTCTGTAGATAGTGATATGTCAATCAAGGTGCTTGACAAGGTAAGTGGACAGCAATTTCTGCTACGTGGATCATCATCAAGTGTTCTGCCCAGTGAAGAAAGAAGAACTGCAGTAATTCAAGGTACTGATTTTGAGTTCCTTGTTCACCTCGGATTTCTCTTCACTGATTAGCTCTCTTTACATATTATTTTTAGAACTTTTAAAATGGCAGCCACAGGAAAACGATATCCAAAACAGAAGAAAAAGGGAACCAAAATGAAGGGGAATACCTTCTTCAGCAAATACTAGTTATTTACTTTGGGTTTCATCACTGATCCCAGGACAGAAATGAATGAAAATTTACCAAAAAGAAACATGACTGTGAAGAGTTAAACCAAAAAAAAAAAATGCTTTGGACTTTTACTTTAAAATATACTTTTGAGGGGCGGCCTGTGTGGCTTAGTGGGTTAGGCCTCTGCCTTCGGCTTAGGTTATGATCTTGGGGTCCTGGGATCGAGCCCTGCATCGGGCTCTCTGCTCGGCGGGGAGCCTGCTTCTCCTTCTCTCTCTGCCTGCCTCTCTGCCTACTTGTGATCTCTCTCTCTCTGTCAAATAAAATAAAATAAAATCTTTTAAAATACACTTTTGAATTTAACGATCTGTAACTTGCTCCACTCTCTACACTCAGCAAGCTTCTCGAGCACCCTTCTCCTCCTCATTTTCTGGAGAACAATGGATGTTTCACATAAAAAATAGGTGTAAGTCACTGTGTGAATAAAATGAATAAATATGATGTGTCTCGAAACAGTACTGCTTTGGAAGCTGTGTTCTTCCCTTAGCCTGAGGGGATGAGTAGCTTACATTTGCGTGTTGCCTTGGTGTTTGAAGGATTCTGTGAATACTTAGCTCATTTGATTTTTGCAGATTTTTTTTTAATTGTAAAAAAGGTGTTTGTACACTGTACAAATTTGCCATTTCTCCTTCTTTTACCCCAGGGTAAATCAAAAAGAATCATATAATCAATGAATCACAATGAACATCCGTTAACTGGTCACCCTGCCCTTTCTAGTCTTTTATTTATGCTACATCCAGGGTCAACTTTCAGGAACTCACATGCGTATTGTCCTTTGGTGACTTTCCTCACGTGGTTGCATGATAAAGTTCCAGCCCCCTCACAGGGTGGGCGAGTGTTTCTACCATGAAGATTTCTCTACATTTCTAGTTATGTATCTTCTCCCATTGTAGGCTCTAAATTGAAGTCACTCTACAGTTTATAGACCAGTCAATGCTCGGTCACCTTTCTAGGCCTTTGCTTACACTGTTTCCTTGGAATTGAGTATTTTCCACCCAAGAACCAGCCTATCTTGGGGCAGACCGTAGAGAGCCAAGGATGCAATTTGGGGCAGTTCTAAGGCAACCAAGCCTGTCTGTTCCCCTTCACTCCTTGCAAATACGAGATTCATCTATTATTGTGAAGAATGAGAAATCCAAGGGGAGGACTACCCATCCATGCCACAGTCTCCAGTCTGCTGAGCATCTTCTATGTACTGGGTGCTGGGAATATAGCAATGAATCATCCTTTGGGGAACTTGCAGCTAGCAGGGAAGATAAGGCCAGTCCGTGAACTCCCAGAACACCAGGCAGGAAGTTATAAGAAGAATATGTATAAATAGAGGGTTCCATATAAAGCTCAGATGAGGGAGAAACTATATTAAGCTGAAGCATTCAGAAAAGACATTTTGGAGCATTTGCTATATGACTTGGACCTTGAAAATGGGAAAGATTTAAATACGTGCAGATGGCTTGGAAAGTGGGGGAGTATTGGTGCCAGAGTTCATTCTGTGCAAAGGCAAGGCGGTGGAAGAAAGCCGGGTTTTCGGAGAGCACAAAGAGACCAGCTTAGCAAGAACAAGGAAGAACTGAAGAAGTAAAAGAAGGAAAGATAGAACTGGGCCAGGTGATGGAAGAAGCAGATGTGTGAGATGGAGACAGACCTGCAGATCCCCAGACATGAAGTCAGCTGGAAACGCAGAACGCATCAGGTTGGAAGAAGATTGCCTGGTGGCAGAACTGCAGAACTGCAGAACTTGGTCGGAACACTGCTTGTTTGCTTTGGACACCAGCAAGGGGATCCCAATACCTTGGCATTGTGTCAGAGTACTTTTGTTCATCTTGTTCTTCTTAAGAGTTTGTTAGAAACATGTATCCTGAAATGAGTGGGGCCACTTGTTGATCGGATGTTGACAAGATCTCAATATTGAAAAGCAAAAGCTGGAGGAATGCCAGGTTATTCTGTGTGTGTATGTGTTCACATTCTTGCAGAGATCAAGGGGCTTGGCCAACATCATCCCTTTAAGCTTTCATGCTCCAATGGGGACTTTTTAAGGGAGGAAATTAAAATACATGGGCCATAGAAGAAAACACTACATGAGAATGAAGGTAACCAAAGAATTGCCTGTATTTGGATATTCTCTAAGTAAGACAGTACCTGGTTGGCCGGAGGTGGACATTGACTCTTGGGCTGATTGAACTCTGATTATATCCTGAGTTCACCACCTGTCACTGCTCTTCTGAAATTATAAAGGGATTAGGTCTTATGTCTATTCAACAAACATTTTCTGTGCTACAGCTAGATATCAAGATTTGCATTGTGTGCTAAGGTAGGGGTTGTAGATGGAGGCACAAAATGAAATTGAAATGGCCTTTCTTCTTGAGGTTGGTGCAGTCTGATGGGACAGACACATATGTGCATATATTTTCAACACAATGTTTTAATGGATAAGATGGCAGGAAGCATAGGGTGCCATGGGAGCCCCAAGGAGGAACACACACCCTTAGCCTGAACTAAGAATACTGGGAATGGCCAGGGAGGGTTGTCTAAGGGAACTGATACATCAGTATCTCCTCTACTGTTGGTCCAGCTTTAAAATTACAGCCTCTCAAAGCTGACAAGCCCTGAGGTTACAGTACCCATCAAACTTAATTATCATCCCTTGTGTCATTATCTGATCTACTATAAACCTCAAAGGACAGAGACTGATTCTATTTTGCTCCTAATATGTCTTCACCATGTAACAGTACCCACACTGGGTAGGTACCTTATAAATATGGGTTGGTGCTAAGGAAGAAAATGTTAGCACATGCATTTCAACCTCTCTCTCTAAGTGTTAAGGGGAATTCTGTTGTAATATTTAATGACTGTTTTCTGCATTCCTAACTCTGAGCTAAGTCTAAAAAGAAACAATAAAAAAGGAAAAGTGCGTTGGAATGTTTGGACCAAACCGAACTTTGGACATCAGCTGATTCTATGCCTCATTTCTACAGATAGAAAGTTGAAGTTCAGAGAAGTTACATTGTAACTATTAATACAAGGTCATCCAGGTGATTAGTGGGAGGACTCTAAAATCTAGCTATCCTGATTTCCAGTCCTCAGTTCCTTGCTGTGAGTCACTCCTATTCTTAATCAGTTACAGATATGTAGGGGGAAAATGCAAAGAATTCTGGGAAGGACTCATTTTTCTGCTACCACACAGAATGCTTCCAAATTCTAAAGGAGTCTCATTCTGCAAGCAAGGCTTTAACAGATTATTTCATGTGATAGGATTATGTTCTACAAAACCCCCCCCCCCAAAAAAATTAAGGGATGCTTTCTTAGGTGATAAGTAATTGCTTCTGACGGGAGCACCTTCCACTTTGTAAAAAAGACCTGTTTCCTGTGCTTTCATCTGATATCTCTGTGAGGCCCTAGAGGGAAAAGTTGGGAACAAATGCTTGCTCCAGCTGTAATATTCCCTTGAAAAAGGAAGCTTGAAATCCTTTAGGGATCCCACTGTTCTTTCAAAATTGATTTTGACACTGTAGAACTACATTCTAACTGACTTTCATGCCAAAATATATTGTGACTAGTGATTGGGTAGTTTAAAGAATATTTACAAGTAAGCTTTCACATCAAGAGCAGAAAAAAAGAAAGAAAGAAAAAAGTTCATATCCCATGACCTGAGTTTTAGCCTTTAATAGTGTTTTCTAAAGGGGCAATAGGAAGAAACTGTGAGAGCAAAAGATGAACTGGGGGATGGGTTAGTTAAAGGATAATTAATTAAGTAAGATACTGTCATAGCAGAACACATTTAAACGACAACAATGCAGGGAAAACAAAATAAGAAAACTTTTATTGTGTTATCAACAATAAAAATTGCGTGTTATACACAAACAATGAATCTTGGGTCACTACATCAAAAACTAATGAGGTACTGTATGGTGGCTAACATAACATAATAAAAAAATAAAAATTACAAAATAAAAAAATCCAAAACAATAAAAAATTCATGGTTTCTAACATGTATTAACAAGCACTCACTATGGGCTGGGCTCTGTTGTAAGCCTTTACAGGAGTCAATGCATCCAATCTTCACAGCAGCCCATGAGGAAGGTACAGTTAATGTCCTCATTTTATAAAGAGTGGAGCTACTGGGTATTTACCCCAAAGATACTGATGTAGTGAAAAGAAGGGCCATCTATACCCCAGCGTTCATAGCAGCAATGGCCACAGTCGCCAAATTGTGGAAAGAACCAAAATGCCCTTCAATAGATGAATGGATAAAGAAGATATGGTCCATATATACAACGGAATATTATGCCTCCATCAGGAAGGATGAATACCCAATTTTGTATCAACATGGATGTGGCTGGAGGGGATTATGCTGAGTGAGATAAGTCAAGCAGAGAGAGTCAAGTATCATATGGTTTCACTTACTTGTGGAGCATAAGGAATAACACGGAGGACATTGGGGGAAGGTAGTTGGGGGAAGTCGGAGGGGGGATGAATCATGAGAGACTGTGGAGTCTCAGAAACAAACTGAGGGTTTGGAGGAGTGGAGGGTGGGGGGGTCGGGTGACCCTGGTGGTGGGTGTTAAGGAGAGCACGTATTGCATGGAGTACTGGGTGTGGTGCATAAACAATGAATCTTGGAACACTGAAAAAATAAAATTAAATTAAAATATTAAAAAAATCCCAAAAGACCCCCCAAACCAAATATCTCAACTGTATTGTAAGTATTAGTTATGAATGCATAAAGATTTTCAGTCATATTTTATAATTGGATACACAACATATGCTTTATAGTTGCCCAGCAACACAGATATACTTAATGCCACTAATTTTACACTTCAAAATGCTCAAAATGGTAGATTTTATGTTATGTATATTTTACCACAATAAAAACATACGCTTTCATATATTTAAAAAATTAAAAAAAAAAAGAGTAGAGCAAGACATACAAAACTAACGTAACTTGCTTGGGATCATATTCTAGAGAGTGGTGGAGTTTAAAACATATGTAGACTGATTCTAGAGCCCATGCTTTCTTTTTTTTAAGTTAAAAATTTTAATACCAAAGTAATATATATCTTGTGAGCATACCACTTGATCCCCAAATTCCACTTACATGAATTAACCGAGACCCATACAAATATTTATGTACAAGGATGTTCATTAAACCATTACTTAGAGTAATGGAAATTGGAAATAATCCAAATGCTGAATTATTAGGGATATATTAAGTGCTCAATTTAAAAATGGAAAAAAAAAAAGAAAGCAAAGCTCAAAGCAGGAAATAATATCATTCATAATCCCTATACTCTGAAATAACCACAAAGAAATCAGAGCAAAAATTTCCAGCTTTTTTTTTTTTTTTTAACATTTTGTTTCTGACACAAAATTGGGATCATACTGGATGTATTGCTTTATAACCTTGCCTTTCTATGTGGACATTATAAATCACTTTCAAGCCATTAGTTCTTCTTCAACCACTTATTATAATGGCTTCACAGTAGTCCATTATTCGTACATACGATGATTTATTTAACAAACTTTTTATTGTTGGATCTGCGCTCTTCTAACCATTATCCCATGATGCCTCAATGGATGGTAACCAATCAATCATAGAAAGTAGTTCAGGGTTTCTGACTCTGAGTTCATGACTTTATATGATCTGCCCTAACTATTCCAACTTAATCTCCCTGGGTGTTACATCAACTAATCCTGAATTAGAATCCCAAATAGGATCCCTTGCTCTAGAAGAGTAACTTAGCATCTCTTATAGCACCCATGGAATTCCTCTTTTTTAAAAAGATTTATTTATTTATTTGACAGACATGTCACAAGAAGGCAGAGAGGCAGGCAGAGAGAGAGAGAGGAAGGGAAGTAGGCTCCCCGCTGAGCAGAGAGCCTGACACAGGGCTCGATCCCAGGACCCCGAGACCAAGACCTGAGCTGAAGGCAGAGGCTTTAAGCCACTGAGCCACCCAAGCGCCCCTGGAATTCCTCTTATTGCATGTATTTATCTATCTGCTGATCTAGCTGGACACTACTGGACTGAAAACTTCTTGCAAGTGGAATTTCTGCCAGAATAAACTTCCTAAACCCACATGGCAGTATACTGTTTTGTACTTAGTTGTTGCTCAGTACATGTTTATGGAATAAATAAAAACAATACATTATTATTTTTAACAGTGTAAGATGATAAATAATTTAAATAGCTAACAATAGGGAGCAAATTGAATAAACTATGATAAGTCAGTATTAAAGAATTCTGAGCAATAATTAAAACGAAAAACGTAACAAAAGAGAAAATGTCTGTAAGTAACGTTAACCAAAAAGACACATAACATGTACTTAGACGAATGGTAGAATTTCAGGCATTTAAAATTGGAGGCAAAAAACCAAAACAAAATAGCAAAAAATGAAATAAAATAAAATAAATTAAAATAGCAGGTATACGGACTAAAAATTTGAAGGGAGTTTTGGAGAGGTATGGAGAGTAGATGGTTTGTTTGAATGGACATAATAGGTAACATAGTTCTTTTCTTAAATTTCTATAGTATTTCAAAAAAGAGGTAGTAAATGAATGAATCACATTTGTCAACATATTTACATTTTTGAGATGATTTCATGGAATAATGGGATATAAAGCATAAGCTTGTTCTTAAATAACTTCTTTCAATTATTTTCTGTATTACCAGAAGTGCATTAAGCTCTTTATGTACTCTGTATGGTATAATTCTCAAAACCAGCCAAGAAAGTAGGTAGTTTTAGAACACTGAAGCACAGGGATATGAAACAGTTTGCTCAAGATGATACACCTAGGAAATGTCAGAATTACAACTTATGGGCAGGTATTTTGGAATTCAAAGCTCACACAGGGTTACAAACATGAAAGTATAATACCAAATATGTTAAGATTGGTTCATTGGGTGTTACATCCAACTAGTGAATCATTGAACATTATATAAAAAAAATGAATGATGTACTACTATATGTTGGCTAATTGAATTTAAATTAAAAAAAAGATTGGTTGGGATTCAGAGAGAGAAATATCAGCCCATTAATTAAAAAAAAAAAGACCCTACTTTCATGAGGCCTAGGTTTTGTTTTAGATCAGTGCCTAGATGTATGAGATACCATTGAGAAGAAATGTGTGATGACTCCATCACTGTGTTCACTTCCACCTTAGTTGTCCAATCAATTTCTGCTTCTCCTGTAAGACTCAAATGCCTCTTCTTTGGAAAACACTTCTCCATCTCACTTTGCTCATGCAAATACCCCTACTTTGATTCTTAAGGCTTCTTCTCCAAAATTTGGCTGTAACACTTAGCATTATACCGTCACATTCTCTGGAATGTACGCTTCTCCCTGTGGAAAATGTCTTGTTAATTTCTGTGACTCTGTGTCCACACAGAGTGTCCACCTGAAACAATGGCCAGCGCATATGTATTTCTATGTTTCTTTAATGAGCCTTGTTGTCACTCTTCCATCACAAACATTCTTTAGAAAACTTCCAATCCCCCAAATGTGGTATTACAATTTACTCCTGCTAAATGACTACATAAATATAATGGCTGTGGTTATCCAGCTGTTCCTGTGGAAAGCTTGCTTTCTTTAAAAGCAGGCAAACACTTTGATTTGCCACATTTCTAATGCACTTAGGTGCCACAGCTTCTTTGTTTCGTATTTGGTCTCATGGTAGCAGCATCCCAGTGCTCCCTGAGGTCTTTTTTTTACCAGGTTCTTCTTCCGTCTCCTGGAACCACTCTAAAGTGAAATATAACATTCTGTTCAACACCTTTTTTGTGTGGGATAAGTAAGTCTTCTTGTTTCTGAGGAAGGATGATTTTGTTTCTTATGATTTAGACACTATGATGCACTATCCAGATCTCCGTCTATGCCCCCCTCTCTTTTTCTCCTGCCCTTCCCTTCCCTCCTCGATCTCTAGGATAACATGGTCCTTCATTGACCCCCCCCCCCCCACTTATGAGTCCTTTGTATTCTTCACCCAAGATACTACATTTGACTACTTGTTCACAACCCAACATGGCCTTTAGCCATTGAATCTGTGTGTGCCAACCTTAATCTCCAAGACTTTCCAGTGAACGGATAATCAAGATTTATTAACTTACTATAAAGTTTCTAAGAAAGAAAATTTGGCCCGTTTGGAGTTGGGTATCTACTGTGTCCAACAAGCTGACATCAACTGAGAGAGGGTCTCATGGGAGAATGCACATGGTAAGCTTAAAAAGGAGGCTGGGAATAACTGCTAAATTGACTGAAAGGACATTGACAGCAATTTATAACTCCTCCTTTCTGCTTCTCTAGACTATTTCTCATATTGATTCTCTTTTGTTTCTCCCTTCCCACTGTTTTTGCCCACATACATTCTTGGTTAGATTACTGTGACAGACTCTGATTTGGTCTCCTTGCTCTGATCTTTTCCCCCATGCTAATACAAATTCCACATTGCTGCTTCTAGAAACCATGAAGTGACCCTGTCAATTTCCTCATTTGGAGCCCTCCTTGACCTCTTACTACTTACATATTAAGTTCAAACTCCTTAAGATGCTATGTACATTCTTTTAAAACAAGAAACCTCACTTACCTCCTCCAAATCCCTGCTCATTATGCTTGGTCCAACAGCTTTGAATGCTTTTCTGCTCACAAGCCCACATGTCCCAGCTCTCTTCTTCTCTGGGAGCTTCTGCAGCTCACAGTATAAGAGTGATCATAACAGAGTTTGTCTCAAAGTATATATAAGAGTGGCCATAACAGAGCTTGTCTCAAAGAATGGTTGTTGAATGAATAATGTATGAAGAGTTATGAGTAGACGACAAGGCTAAGAGCTCTGGTCTTGACATTGGCATTCTTATTCTCCCATCTTGTCAAGTTTTCCCAAACCATACTTCTTGAATCCCCAGGAACACACACACACACACACACCCAGAAACACATATTATGGGGGTTACAATATAAAAAAAAAAACTATGTTTATTTAGCCTTCTTATTAATCATAGGTTCAGCAAAATATCAAGGTTTTCTAATTTTGCTGAAACAAAATCAGTTTAGTGTAGTAACACAACCTCATGCTAATTAGAAGCTCTAATTGGCATCTTCAATTAACAAAACTGAAACATTAAAATTGCTTAACGTAGTATTTTTTAAAAAATGGATACACAGTCTTTAAGAAACTTAAAACCTGTTGGGATAAAAATAATTGGTATAAAAACTGGAAACTTCCTTTAAAAATCTGGGACTTAGTTTATATATCTGTAAAGTGGGGATTAATTAATCTCCTCGGTAACTTCTAGCTAAGAATTATAACCCAGGAACAGACTAAAACAACCTCACATCTTATCAGGGATTGGCCTATATTAGGGACTAAACAAACAGTTGTTGACTGGATAACTGACCAAGCTCTGAACAGTATCTGCAAAGTAAGATAAAGGATTATACCCAAGGATATAGGTGAAATATTTAGGGAATGGTTAGACTATACTGACTTCTATGAAGGAGAACTGAGAGGCCACTTGGAAACATACAGTTGGGAAGCTGAATAACTGTATTGCTGGTGGGAAGGGAATTAGTAGGAACTCAAGGAACCAAGAACTCCGTTGGCAATGGGCACAGAGCAGATATTGAGAACAAATAGGTAATAAGTTTTAGAAAGAAGAAAAAGAAATGCAATTACTGCCCACTGAATTGAACTATCCGGTCTTGCTGCCCATAAGTCTATTTCTTCAGTGCATGAATGAAGAAATAAATAGAACATGACCCATGCTAACTGAAACAAAGACTCAAAATAGAATTTGTAAGGGCATGATGGTGATGATGATGCTTATCAACATTTTATGATCATCTGCTATGTACAAGACACCTTGTATAATGGAGGAGAACATAATAAAAAGAGGGAAAATGATAGATTTAGCAGATTTAAATGAGATTATTAATGTAAAGATCTTAATCTAGTAGAAATCAATCAACATTAAGTCCTCCTTTTTCCCATTTGAGTAAAATAGATCTATATTTGAATACAAGCACTTGATTACTAACCACATGACCCTCAACAAGTTGCTTAACCTCTCTAAAGTCAGATTTATTGTGCACAAAATGGGGAAAGGAATATTTAGTTTACAACATTATTGTAAGATTAAGTGAAATGTTATATGTAGACATAATTTATTAGTTGTTATGCAAATATGGGATTTCAAATATTAGCTACTCATGTTTCTCAACAGTGAGATAAAATGTATACACACAACCATGAATAATAAGCAGTGGATAATTGTGTCGAAACAGCAGTAAGGAAAGTCATGTGGCAAAAATTGAGTGAGAGGAGGCAGGAGAAATAATGGGGACCAAATCACACTGGGTCTTGTAGATCACTGTGTACAAAAAACTTTGAGTCTTTATTTGGTTGAAATTGGGAGTCAGGGCAATATTTTTAGTAGGAGGGTGGCATAAAATAATGTATGTTTTAAGTGGATACTTGGCTTCTGTGCTTAGAATCCACTAAAGGGGTTAAAAAAGAAGGGGTCAAGCCTAGGAGGTTATTGCAGTAATGCAAGCAAAAGATGATGGTTTGGACTAGAGTTGTAGTGGTGGGGTTGGTGAGGAATTATTGGATTCTGGTATTTTTTGAAGCTAGAACCAAGAGTATTTCTGGACAGAGAAAGAGCGACAGCACAGATGACTTCTGTTTTTAGATTCTATCCTTAGCAGCCAGAAGGATGAGATTGCCATCCACTGAGGTGGGGAAGCTGCAGATAGCCTAGGCTTGGGGAGGAAGGATCAGGAACTCGGTTTAGGACATGTTGAGCTGGAGAGGTTGGTTAGGTATCCAAGTGGACATATCAAGTACAAAGTTGGATACACTAGTCTGGAATTTGAGTGATGGGTCCAGCCTGGAGATATACATTTGGACACTGTTGGCATATAGATAAATGGTATTTAAAGAGCAGCAATGAAGCTGACAACTGTTCTTTTCCCAAGACTGATTTCGCTTTGTTTTAGCCTAGGTCCAAGAAGTGAAGTTTCTTCCTTCCTCTCTCCTCGCTCTGTTCCTTCCATCCCTCTGCCCTGCCCTAATGACTCCTTGCTTTTGCACAGAATAGGACCATCCATCCACATCTTTTGTCCCTTGTGCTTGGATGGTTTATTCTTCCACCTCTATTCAGCTTCTCCGGTACTGTGACTGCCATATTTTGTTGGGATTTTGGTTTGAGCCTCAGAAGGAGACAATGAAGCTAAGTGATGCAGGAAGTGAACTCATGACCTTAGATTTGGAAGACTGAGAAACCAGACACAGCAGATTTTTGCACAAGTTCCCACAGAGTTAGGTGTTAATCACACCCCTACCTTCAGCAAAACCCCCATTGTAAGTGCAAGTTTATTTACTCTATATTCTGGGGGACAAATCCTTGTTATTTTTAGAGAGGATACAGTAGAAATAGAAGAATTACCTTTTGCCTTCAAGTAATGTATGCTTTAGTGGGGGAAGTCATATTTACTCATGAGAAACGATATGATGCATTCAAGAGAAAAAAATAGGACAATTGGTGGATGGAAGTGTTGCTAAGAAATAAGCTATTCCTATTTGACCAACACATTTCAGATTAAATGTCATACCATCTGCAAAGTCTTCATTAGCTCCCCATAAGAATGGTTGATGATCTGTAATCATGCACCAGAAAATAACTCTTACTATTTTATAAGATTTATTTTATTACTCCAGAAATAATGCACCTTCCTTGTAAAAAAAAAAAAGAATAAAAACAAACAAACAAACAAAAACAAATAAAGAAAATTTCATGACCAGGGATGACCATGAGACTGTCCTTTGGATATTTTTTCTATAGATTTATTTTACAAAAATAGAGTTCATGCTGTACTTCTCTGTAGACTCTTTTCTTACTTGACAGCAGAACTGAAGAATTTTCCATGTCACTCAGTACCTTCTTACAACATCATTTGGTTACCTGCCCATTATGATTATCATGGCTGTACTATGTTGATGGGGATTGTGGCTTGTTTCATTTTATCACTCTTCAGCATCCAGGACAGTGAGGGGTAAAAGGATGTTCTCATCATCACAAAATATTAGAGAGTTTAAAGCTCCCTCAGGCAACATCTCACTAATTTCCTATTTTGCAGATGAGAAAGTCAAGGCTCAAAATGTTAAATGGATGGACAGGTCAGATGGTCAGAAAGCTGCAGAACCAGAACTGAAACCAAGTGCCTGTACTTCAAGCCCAGTGTTCTTTCAGTACAACATCCAGAACCTGAGTCAACCCAACATCTGTGAAGTAGATGTGTAATACAAGAAGAGAGTAGATTTTGGCAAGAGAAGTTTGGGGAGGAGATGACAGCAGGGGTCTCTTGTGGTTCCTTTGGCACTTTCGGTTTTACTTCAGACCCAGAGACCCCAGAGGGGTGAAACTGCAGGGTGAGGTGTGGAAAAGATCTCATGAGCTCAGGTTTGCAGAACCCACAGTTGTACAATAGCTCAGCTCAAGCCAACACCCTGAGAGGTTCAAAAAAGCCCTAGGAGAGAATATGGCCACCCAGATTCTCAATTCTGGTTTCACATCATATCTGAAGAGTTCCCATCCCTTAGCAGTGAGCCCTATGAAACTTATTAACATTTCAACTTTACTCATGGTCAGGGATGATTTGAGGTGTTGATTTTGGCAGCACCAGAATGTTCCTGGTTTCCTGGAATCACTCTCTAAGCCTCCCTGCTGTAGAGGAAAGCCCCAGACGACACTTAACAGTGAACGAGGAGCAAAGAATGCTGGGAGTTCCAGCCTGCTGTGGGAATAGGACACCATTCCTCCAGCTTCTCCACGTTTCCATTGGTGGGATCTAACTAAAGTGCACACCTGGTCAGGCCATTCCTTGCCTAAACCCTCCCATGACCACAGGGTAGAGTCCAACCCTGCTGTGTGGCACATAAGACCCTCCACAACCTGGCTTTTGCCCACCTCTTTCTTCTCTCTGCTATTTTGTCTTCAGCAACAGAACTTCCCATAGGTCCTGGCACTGAGTCATCCTATTTTTCATCTTGTTCCTACTTTCTGGAATGCATTTCCTCTTCTTTTATTTATGGCTAATCCTACTTATCTGGGTTTGGTCCCCTTCTCTCTCTTTAAATAACTCTAAAATTCTATAATCTGTGATAGTTTCTGAAATGTTCTTGCCAATTTTCAGGCAAATTATTGAACATTCTCTTAAATCTACACTCCTGTCTATGGTCAATGTTAATTCCCGCAGTGGTATGGTTCAAATCACTGGACACCTGCTAAACATGCAGCATGAATGTAGCGAGAATGTAGCAATTTACCAGATTTAGAATCTAGAAAGGACCTGATGCTTATTTTCCCCAGCTGCAAATTATTTGTATGGCATAGAGGTTTTCTCTAGCACTGCACTTAGGATATTTACTTAAATATTGGCAGTGATAAAATGGTGGGTAAGAAATTGCACATTCATCAAAAGTAGGAGGCCTGATAGAGTGCATAAACATGGTACTCATCTCAAAATTAAATTACCATATGTACATGGTTTGGCTTGTCATTTATGTACTTGTATATTTATATACCCATCATCCTTAATCACCTACAAGAATGAATGAGTGCATTTAAGAACAAATGTTTGCAACATAAGCTAATGGTTAATTGAAAATTTCTTCTTGGAGGAGAAATCCAAAAGGCAACACCAGAGAAAACAAAAGCATTTTAAAGGAACAACAAGACTTGCTAATATCATACAGTTTGATTTTAGCTGAACCTAAAGATAATTCCTGGTTAGATGTCTCAAAATTATTCTTTTTAAAACACAGCATCCCCAGCACAGAGAGACAGCTCAGCTTATCAGGAAGAGCACTGAATTTAGCATCAGGACATTTGAGGCCAACTCCTTTTGCAGCCTCTCCTGGGTGTGTAATCCTGAGAAATTCAGGCAACTTCTCCAAGTTTCTGTTTTCTCATATTTAATATGAGAATAATGCCGCAAACTTGCTATTACATTTGAAAAACATCAAATACGTGAAGCAACTTTGAAATGCTAACTAAATGTCATTTACATGCATATGATACTCTTCTACCCTCATTAGCATTTTCTAAAAATCAAGGTCATATAGTGCAGAAATGTTACTGGTGCTACTATTTCAACATTAACAACAAAACAACTACTAGTACCAATAATAGTAATACCGGATAATTATTGGGAATTGATTCCATGCCTGCATTGTTTCAGCATTTTAAATGAATTAATCATTTATACCTCATAAAGCCTTTATGAAGTAGCTGCTATTATTTTCTCATTTTACAGACAAGGCATTGGGGACCCAGAGAAGTTAAGTAACTGGCCAAAAATCACACAGCTAGTAATTCTAAAACTGATATTTGAACCCAAGCTTGGACTCTGGAATCCAGACACCAATGACTACAGTCTGTTCTAATAATTATAGTCCAGGAAACTTACAGTTAGATAGTGTCTTGTTCTTTCATAAAGATAGTTTCACTTGATCCCTGCAGCAGTCCTGTGAAATAGAGGTCAGTGACTACCCTTACTTTACAGGTATGCAATTTGGGTCAAAAAGATGAAGGGATTAGACCAAAGTCACCCTGCTCTGGAACAGTAAAATCAGATGGTTATCCCACTGTAGTGGGGACTAATAACTTCTCCCATGCTGTTTTTGGCTCTCTTCTGCTTTTATTGGCACCCCTTCCCTGAGCACACCTTCTTGCACACCTCCTCTGAGGACCCCAGTTGAGTCCTGGTATGTTCTTATTTGTTTTAACAGTTCCCTCTTCTGTCTCATTCTCTCCAACCCTTGGTCTATGATGCACGAGACTAGTTGTTTCATTGTCTATAGAGGCATCACCTGGTTCTGTGGAGCTTAGAATGAGCTCCAGTGGACTTCTAGCCCAGATGTCCTTGGCACTTATGGAAGTCACCATTGGGAGGATGGCACCTCTGAAGTCAAGGTCACCTCCTGCCTGGGTGCTGAGCTCACCCTTTTCTCCCCACTTCCTCTGGAGAAAACACAAGTTCATCCTTAAACAGAGCATCCACTAAGTCATTGCTCTCTGCAAATTTTTAGACATGCACCCTATTTCCTGCTGTCTGTGGTTTTGAACTCTCCCTCTCCTGGCCTTGATTAACATGTCTAAACCTTCCAGACTGCTGTTTCTCACTTAGGTCATTTTTTTCTCTGGGCTCTCATAGCACCCAAAATTTTCTTAATTTATTTGAGAGAGAGATAAGGAGCATGGGGAGTGTCAGAGGGAGAGAGAGAGAGAGAGAGAGAGAGAGAGAGAAGCAGACTCCCTGCTGAGCAGGAAGCCCAATGTGAGACTTGATCTCAGGACCCAGAAATCATGACCTGAGCCCAAGGCAGATGCTTAATGGACTGAACCACCAATCTATTTAAAAAAAGACTCTTTGCTCATCTTAGCATTTGTTACACTATCTTTAAATGACTCGTTTCATTATTCCTCTCCTGCAGTGTGCACTGAGCTCTTTTGAGGGCAGTGGTTTCTGGCATCCCCTATAATGCCTGGCACATAGTAGATGCTTAATAAATGACTGTTGATTAAATGCTTATATCTGTCTCCGAAAGCACCAAATATCTTGAAGGGATCTCTTCGCTGACATCCCTGCCTTCGAGACTGTGAGTTTTCTGAAGGCAGACATTTGGCCCTGCTCAATATCGCATCCTCAGTGGCTGACAGTGCAGGAGGCACTCAGGCAAGGAGGAAAGACCAGAATTTCAGATCCTCTAATACTACCCTTCAGCCTGTCCTCAGCTTGCCCTCCCTCCCCTGAAATGCATCTTTCCCAATGATTGCTCCCTCTCCCATTTTCTCTTTATTTCTAATGTCTTCATTTATGGTCTGATCTACATAATTTAGCATTTGCATATATCATGGTCTCATTTTTCCTGTGTGTTACGTGTTCCTAGTCCTCCCCTGCCAGTGAAAATAAAAGTGTAAACTTAAATGGGATAACCCTTTTTTGTATTAGTACAACTTCTACCCATCTTCTTTTTTGTATTTCAAAAATTAGGCATTCATTAATGATAAACACCCATATTGAATAAGCTCATGAAATGTGCTACTGTGTATGTGCTTTACATATAGATAGATCATCTTTTTTTAAAAGATTTTATTTATTTATTTGACACAGAGAGGTCACAAGTAGGCAGAGAGGCAGGTAGAGAAGGAGAGGAGGAAGCAGACTCCCTGCTGAGCAGAGAGCCGGATGCGGGGCTCGATCCCAGGACCCTGAGATTATGACCTAAACTGAAGGCAGAGGCTTAACCCACTGAGCCACCCAGGCACCCTACATATAGATCATCTTGATCTTCATAAAAATGATAATAAATAGGCATTGGGGAAACTAAGGCTTAGCAAGGCTATGTCTTACCCAGGTGGTAAATAACAAAAGCAGATTGAAATACAGAGCCTGTGTGTCCAACTATTTCTATTTCTTCACCATGGACACTTTAGAGAAGCAGAGAAGCAATAAAAATAATATTTAAAAACCCCATAATTCCGGTCTGCTACGTGAGGCAGCCAGTGCTAGCTAACATATTGATATACGTCTTTCCAGTCTGTTCTAAGCAGCCTCTAGCATGTCTCTCAATGACCCCACATCCAGCTACTCACATCCTTGAGGAGTCCCCTCCCCACATTGAGTGAGGGCTGGATTTAGTGACTGACTTCTTTTTTTTTTTTTTTTTTTTTTAATTTTTTATTTATTTTCAGCGTAACAGTATTCATTGTTTTTTCACCACACCCAGTGCTCCATGCAATCTGTGCCCTCCCTAATACCCACCACCTGGTTCCCCCACTCTCCCACCCCCGCCCCTTCAAAACCCTCAGGTTGTTTTTCAGAGTCCATAGTCTCTCATGGTTCACCTCCCCTTCCAATTTCCCTCAACTCCCTTCTCCTCTCCATCTACCCTTGTCCTCTATATTATTTGTTATGCTCCACCAATAAGTGAAACCATATGATACTTGACTTTCTCTGTTTGACTTATTTCACTCAGCATAATCTCTTCCAGTCCTGTCCATGTTGCTACAAAAGTTGGGTATTCGTCCTTTCTGATGGAGGCATAATACTCCATAGTGTATATGGACCACATCTTCCTTATCCATTCATCCGTTGAAGGGCATCTTGGTTCTTTCCACAGTTTGGCGACCGTGGCCATTGCTGCTATAAACATTGGGGTACAGATGGCCCTTCTTTTCACTACATCTGTATCTTTGGGGTAAATACCCAGCAGTGCAATTGCAGGGTCATAGGGAAGATCTATTTTTAATTTCCTGAGGAATCTCCACACTGTTCTCCAAAGTGGCTGCACCAGTTTGCATTCCCACCAACAGTGTAAGAGGGTTCCCCTTTCTCCACATCCTCTCCAACACACGTTGTTTCCTGTCTTGCTAATTTTGGCCATTCTAACTGGTGTAAGGTGGTATCTCAATGTGGTTTTGATTTGAATCTCCCTGATGGCTAGTGATGATGAACATTTTTTCATGTGTCTGGTAGCCATTTGTATGTCTTCCTTGGAGAAGTGTCTGTTCATATCTTCTGCCCATTTTTTAATATGATTATCTGTTTTGTGTGTGTTGAGTTTGAGGAGTTCTTTATAGATCCTGGATATCAACCTTTTATCTGTACTGTCATTTGCAAATATCTTCTCCCATTCCGTGGAAGCTATTATCAACAGTTATATGCCAATAAGCTAAGCAACCTAGATGAAATGGATGCATTCCTGGAAAACTATAAACTCCCAAAATTGAACCAGGAAGAAATTGACAACCTGAATAGACCGATATCTAGTAACGAGATTGAAGCAGTGATCAAAAACCTCCCAAAAAACAAGAGCCCAGGACCTGACGGATTCCCTGGGGAATTCTATCAAACTTTCAAAGAAGAAATAATACCTATTCTCCTGAAGCTGTTTCAAAAAATTGAAGCAGAAGGAAAACTTCCAGACTCTTTTTATGAAGCCAGCATCACCCTGATCCCCAAACCAGGCAAAGACCCTACCAAAAAGGAGAATTTCAGACCGATATCACTGATGAATATGGATGCTAAGATTCTCAACAAGATCCTAGCAAACAGGATCCAACAGCACATTAAAAAGATTATCCATCATGACCAGGTAGGATTCATCCCTGGGTTACAAGGATGGTTCAACATTCGCAAATCAATCAATGTGATAGAACAAATCAATAAGAGAAGAGAGAAGAACCACATGATCCTCTCCATTGATGCAGAAAAAGCTTTTGACAAAATCCAGCATCCGTTCCTGATTAAAACGCTTCAAAGTATAGGGTTAGTGACTGACTTCTAATGAATGTAATAAAGCAGGAGCAATTGAATGTAACCTCCAAAATTAGGTTGTTAAAAAAGACTGTGGTTTCCATCTCGGATCTCTCTTCCTCTCTCTGAGATCCCTCTTTCTGGGAGAGGGAAACTGCCATGTTGTGAACAGACCTATTGGAAAGCCCATGTGATGAAGTAATCCATGATTCTGATCCACAGCCGGCAAAGATCTGAGACTGGTCAGCTACCACATGGATGAGTGTGCAGGCAGTCCTGCCGCATTTGAGCACAGTGATTTCTCTCTCAGTCAACACACCAATTCTGGCTTTGTGAGAGAGAGGGAGCCAGAAACACTCAGCTAAGTTATACCCAGATTCCTGACCCAGGATCTGTGGAATAATATGCTTTTGTTCTTTGAAGGTGCTAACTTTGGGGCTGATTTGATACATAGCAATAGGCACATAATGCACAATTCTATACACATTAATATAAATATGGTTAAGCATCTTTGTTTTACAATTTACCAGAGATCAGAATTTAATTTATTGAGTGAAACAAACTGCAAGGTCATGCTTGTGTTTAGCAGCTTTCTTTACTAAAAAAAAAACAACAACACTTTTTTAGAAATTGTGCAATACAGCCACATCCAGAAAATACACAAGGGAGAAATACGCAGCTGAAAGAATCATAAACAAACACCCTGGTTCCAATTTCAGTATATTTTATTTTTTAAATAAAATAAATCTGCAGGGTATATGCAAAATCAGTAACTATTTCATCTTTAAAGAAAAGAAAGGAAAGTCAGAGAGAAGCACTATTTTAGGATGGTTTATGAATTAGAGTCTCTGAATCAGTGTGAAATGTTGCCATATACTTTTCTTTAACCACCTAAAGAGGAAATTTTTCATCAAAATTAGTCTTCAGGAGGAAGTCTAAGAATTGTGATATAATAGAGAATAAATACCATGTGGCACAGAGTGGGGTTTTGGTCCAAACTGCTGAATGAACATGGAATTTGAAACATGGATTGGAGCTCTCAGTTGCTTAGAAGTGTATGATGTCATCACTCAACATGGATGAGCTTTGATTTCCTCATCTTTTTTAAAATTTATTATTATTTTTTTATTTATTTGACACAGAGAGAGGGATCACAAGTAGGCAGGGCAGCACACAGAGAGAGAGCGAGGGGGAAGCATGCTCCCCGCTGAGCAGAGATCCCGATGTGGGGCTCGATCCCAGGACTCTGAGATCATGACCTGAGCTGAAGGCAGAGGCTTAACCCACTGAGACACCCAGACGCCCCTGATTTCCTCATCTTTAAAATGGGAACATGCTCAGGGCACCTGGGTGGCTCAGTTGGTTGAGCCTGCTTAAGATTCTCTCTCTCTCTCTCCCTCTGTCTTGCTCATGCTTTCTCTCTTTTCTCTCTCTTAAAAAAGGAAAATGGGAAGATGCTCATGAAGTGATGCATTTTAAAGAAAATGGCCTTGTTTATAAAGGCCTTTTGCAGAGCACTTGGCACACAGCAAGCTCACAATAATCAGTTACAATTGAGTACTAATTTTGATTTCAGGACACCATCAAAAAGTGATTTACTACAATATAAACCTTAAGTAAACATAGAGTTTTAGAACATAATAACTTCATTTCTTATTGAATGATCCATGCTCATAATAAAACAACTTTTTAAAAATACCCTTTAGAGGCAACCCATGGAATGGGAGAAGATATTTGCAAATGGCACTACAGACAAAGGGCTGATATCCAAGATCTATAAAGAACTTCTCAAACTCAACACACACAGAACAGATAATCACATCAAAAAATGGACAGAAGACATGGACAGACTATTCTCCAAAGAAGACATACAAATGGCTAACAGACACATGAAAAAAATGTTTATCATCATTAGCTATCAGGGAGATTCAAATCAAAACCACATTGAGATACGACCTTACACTAGTTAGAATGGCCAAAATCAACAAGACAGGAAACAACAAGTGTTGGAGAGGAGTTAGAGAAAGGGGAACCCTTTTACACTGTTGGTGGGAACGCAAGTGGGGCAGCCACCTTGGAAAACAGTGTGGAGATTCTTTAAGAAATTGAATATAGATCATCCCTACGACCCTGCAATTGCACTACTGGGTATTTACCCCAAAGATACAGATGTAGTGAAAAGAAGGGCCATCTGTACCCCAATGTTCATAGCAGCACTGGCCACAGTCACCAAACTGTAGAAAAAACAAAGATGCCCTTCAACAGACAAATGTATAAAGAAGATGTGGTCCATATATACTATGGAGTATTATGCCTCCATCAGAAAGGATGAATACCCAACTTTTGTATCAACATGGACGGGACTGGAAGAGATTATGCTGAGTGAAATAAGTCAAGCAGAGAGAATCAATTATCATATGGTGTCACTTACCTGTGGAGCATAAGGAATAACATGGAGGACACTGGGAGATGGAGAGGAGAAGTGAGATGGGGGAAATCATGGGGGAGACGAACTGTGGGAGACTCTGGACTCTGAGAAACAATCTGAGGATTTTGGAGGGGAGGGTGCTGGGGGTTTGGGTGAGCCTGGTGTGGGTACTATGGAGGGCACATATTGCACATATTGCACTGGGTGTGGTGCATAAACAATGAATTTTGGAACACTGAAAAAAAATAAAATTAAATTAAATTTAAAATTACCTTTTAAGGCACAAAGAAGAAAGAACAAATCATCACGAAATTCCACCGACAAGAAATAACCAACATTAACACTTGGTGTACATCATTCCAGATATCCATGTGCATAGACAGAGAGGTTGGAAGGATGGGGGACTATTTAGGTAGATAAACAGCTAGCTAACTAGAGATCCTACTTGACATGCTGATTCCAATAAAACATTTACTTAATTTTACTTGAATGCAACCAAAGAATGATAAACCAAAGTGAAACTGGAGGAATTGCTCAAACTTAGATATGCTTTTTCTTCTCTGCCAGCAACGGGATTTCCTCCAATCCCTTTCCAGTAAGACTAAGTAAAAACCTGCTGCCATCAATTAAGTTGGTGTCATTTTTTCCCCCTTTTAACTTACATCTTTCCACTTCTCAGGCAGTACTAATTAACCTCCTACGATGAGAGATGAAGCTATTCATACTCTGATACTTTGTCTCATTTCTTTTGCCTCCTGACTTTTGTTACTTTTATAATTTTAAACTTGAAATGATTGATAACACATTCTGTTCAACAACAGAAAATGTTGGTGTTGTGCTGTTGTTTATCCCTGTGAAAATGGATTTAGTCCTCATTGCCAGTTCTTTTACCTGTAACTTCACCCTAGAGATGTGTGTGTGTTCGATAAATTCATCTTGTAACTGAGTTAATCTTCCAGCGTATTTCCCAAAAGGGCTCATATAGTTCCCAAATTCTTTCATGTTTGAGAATGTCTTCAGTTTTAATATTCTTGAGTTACACTTTCCTTTACTTGGGACGTTTGGTCATTACTCTAGTTTCTTCTGGAAAAATATCAGTGTGGAGGAATCTGAGGCCAGCTGGATCCCACCTCTCCCTGCCTTCTTTGTGCCTGGGTGATCTCACTCTCTATAGTTAATGTTGATCAGGGCTGTTCAGCGTCTCCATGTAAATTGTGTTTCTTTTTCTAGTGTATTAATTTCTTATGATGAGCAGATTTAGTATTTTTCTAATAGAAAAAAAAAAAAACCTCGTGAAATTACATCTGTGAAACACTCTTCCATTTTTTGGGGACCGTTCTTAACAAGTATAAGTGACCTTTAACTGGGTCATCTTTGAAGTCCTTACTCATCATCATCGCTCGTTGATTTATTCAGTTTCTCCCCTTCCTTTGAATTCACTGTGATGTTCTGAAGCCTTTTTTTTTGGTCATTGTTTGATTTTCTTACTTGCGCCTAGTCTGTTCTTTGCTGGTTTGCATTTATTTATTTGATCTATAAGGATGTTGCTTTGGTCCTCCAATTGTTTCCTTAACCCGGCGATCTCCCTTTCCATCCCAGCATATTGCTTCGTTGTCTTGTTTTTGAGTCTTGTATAAATGACACCCTACTGAGTTTTTTATTGTTCTTTTCAGACTGTGTTTCCTTTCCCTTTTGTGTTCTAGAACGCCTGCATAGTTAAAATGCCATTTCCCTGATTTTTCCTCATGCTTTGCATGGAAAGCTCGGTCCAAGCCTTCTCTTTGTTCCAAGCCAATGTGGAAAAGACAGTCTTTGATCACGTGGTCTTGTCTTGCTATTTTAGTTAAAGTAATTGGAGTCGATGTTTCTTTCCTGAATACTCCTCTGGTCTCTGGATATATAGGGCTGCAGCTGCTGGCTGGCCCAACATGGTTTGTCTTCTAGGGTCCCATCAGATATCCTATATCAGGCCCACCATTTGTCATTTAAATATGTTTCCCATGCATTCCACCATCTTAGCCCAAAGCGGGTCCCAGAGGCCCCTGTTCTTTCTGCACAAATCGTCTGTGCTTCACCATGGTCCCATTTTCATTACAGCCTCCATAACGCTCCTTTAACATTCTTTGTCAAAGCATGTCCCTCCAAAAGCTCCCATCTCACCCACTGCTCCAGTGCATCCTTGGC
Source organism: Martes martes (assembly GCF_963455335.1). Classification (NCBI taxonomy): domain Eukaryota; kingdom Metazoa; phylum Chordata; class Mammalia; order Carnivora; family Mustelidae; genus Martes; species Martes martes. The sequence goes on along the minus strand of NC_137891.1, from coordinate 12,888,287 downwards.
TCTTAGTGTGATGGCCCCTGGAACTGCTCTATCCTTTAGCTCGGTTGGCTTGAGCCACACAGGTTTCCTACCTGAGCCTCAACTGGGCCAAGCCCACATCTTCCTCAAGATGTTCCAGGAGTGGCTCCCCTGCCTAGAACATTCTCCAAGTAGGCACACAGCTTCAGTCTCAGTTCCAAGTCTTGGCTTATAGGTCAGGATTTTAATGAGGTCTTCCTTAATTGTGCTATTTTATACAGCAGGTGACAAGGTACAATCTACCCCCTTCTCTAATATTATTATTATTTTTTTTCATAACACTAATGTAGGGCAGGTGCATTTGTCTGGTTGTTCCCTGCTGTATTCAATTCCAAGAAGGATGCTTGGCACAGAGTAGACACTCAATTATTTGTTGAATGGATGGATGGATGGATGAATATTGTGTAGGGACTTCTCACCTCAAATATTTGTTTCTGACCTTTCCCATGGCCGTCTGTTTGCGCATGCTCACTCTTCCCACTGTTCTTCTCCAAATCGGAAGACATCTTTGAGAAACTGAGGATTAGATGCATAGCTACGTTTCTGTGGATCAGAATCTTTTATTCTTTTCCTTAGTGTCTACTTTCCAAGTTTATTTTATAAGGTTGTAGCTCCTTTCTCTTATTAAGTAGTTCCTGGTGAATTGTTAGCTTTTCGTTATTTTCTAATTTGTGTTTATTTTGGTAGGTACTGGGGAAGGAGACTTTGTGATCTTTTTTCTTTCTCTCGGTTTGATCCAGAAACTTACAAGTATGTAAATTTGCATGGAATTATGTGCCTTCTTGCACTATATTCTATGGCAGTCACAGCAATAGAGCAATTAGTATAAAACTTAATCTACAACATGGACACAACTTCTACAACGACCTTTCTCTCTCTACTAGAACTTGGTATCTATTGTAAGCTGGCTTTCTGGTAGCAGCAACTTAATCTCAGCTTAATATTTAGTATCTCTTCCCTTTACCCAGATGATGCAACTAAGTGGTTTCTCTTTGTTTTTCAAATGAGGCATCACAGGGTGTTGAAATTTTGAGAGATGGAAGAGAAGGCATCTGTTCTGGGTCATTACCTCTCCTTGGTGCCATCAACGGAGCCCTTCTGTTTTTCTCTGCTCTCCTATTGCAAGTCCCCACAAGTGCCCCTTGTTCTCACCAGGTCCTTCAGATCCATTGGCTCTTGGCTGCTCCTGGCTACATGGTAAATATTTCCTCTGCTCCCACACCGTACTAAGTGTCTGGGGACTTGCCACTTTCTCAGCTCCTATCTGGGAAAGAAGGTACTGTCTCCTTTGCTTGTGGGAACCCTAACTCTCTGGGGGACTGTCAGTACCAACCTCTCCTCCTCACCTGATACTCAGGATGGGCAGGGGGCTGCTTTTCAAGCACTCCTCTCTTCTCTATTCTCCCCCCACCCCCCAACAATGTTTTTACCTAATTTCAGAGACAGGGAGAAGCCTACTTCTGTGTCCGTGTCTGGAGCCAATATCTAAACTTTGGGAGATTAAAAACTTTTTCTTCTTTTGTTGTCATTTCTCTCCCCTGAATCACCTGATGCCACTATGTCTAACCACCAGAATGGAAGAAGGTCAGGAAAAGACCAGCAGTATCAGGAATACTGGGAAGACCACATTTATATATAAGAATATCATCTCTCAAGTAAATATCTAATTAACACCCAAGACTCAGTAGATGAGTTCTAATCCTCTCAACACTCTGCAAAATCAATACTACTATTTCCATTTTACAGTTGGGAGACTCAAGGCTCAGTGAAATCTGAGAAACCCTGTGAAAATTTTGCTGGCAGGTGTGTGAGCAAATTTTATTTACCACGAGTATGAAGTCAGAGAGAAGTACACTTGTATGAAAAGAATCTGAAGGACCTGCTCTAATGGACACTCCACACAGGCTCCTACTTGCAGCTGAAATAAGATTCCCAGGCTCTTGATGGATGTGTTTTCTACACCTGGCTTAGCGACCTACTGCAGAGACCTAATGTGTTCTCACTTTTGCCCACACAAGTGGGGCATGGTGGAGGCAGCATGGGCGTTGACTGAAGACAAGATTGTTCTCATCTCACTGAATCTCAGTTTTCTCAAGTGGGCTGCATGGGTAAGCATGCCGAGTTGGCAGAGCTATGGTGAAGCTTCTGTGGAAAGAATGTTGGTATGGTGAAAGCGTGTTTGTTCCTCTCCACAGAAGAGAGGATATGAGGAAGGAAGACAGACATTATTCATCAGAGTGTGGCCCATTCAGGATGGACTCTCTTTTCCATACAGCCTCCACATGCAGCCTCCATGTAGGCAGAACTGGCCTCTCTCCACGAGGCTGCTCATGTCAGGTCTACTTTCCAGTTGGTGTCAGATGGGAGAGGTAGGTTGGTCATCTCTGCCTTGGTAGAGGGATGGGTGAGTGGGCTCAGAGACTGCCATGGAGAACTAGCCATTCTGGAATATGAATGGCTTCATGTCAGGCCTGAGCCTGAGCCACACCCACTACTGAATTTGGCTGAGAAATCTTGCTCTCTTTTGATAATGGTGTGCTTGTCCTTCTTGTTTCCTGTTATGCCTTTTGTGTGTTGCAACCTGAGCAAGGATTCCTGGAGAGGAGAAGAACTAAACAGTAGGATGGAGTGCCTAACAATAACATACCCCAAAGCACTTGCTTAATATTAATTAATATTAATTAATTAATATTAAGCTAGCAGGCATAGAGAGTTTATCTCTTAAAACACTTTGAATACATTAACTCATTTAATCCTCAAAGGAACTCAATGAGACAAGTACTCTTATTATCTCATTTTATAGATGAAGAAATAAAACACAAAGAAGTTAGTTTTCTTGCCCAAGTTTGTACAGCTATTAAGCAGCAGAGCTGGGATTTAAACCTTGGCAGTCCAGAGCCTTTGAACGTAGTCATCATGCTAGTCTTCATATGAATGTACCCTAAGCCTGTTAGTTTCTTTTTAAATTTGTTTTTCTCTTGGGATGCATTTTACATTTTCTTGAGCATAGGAATCAGCCCCTCTAATGGGTGGAGGGTTTGGAGTTAGGAAACGGGATGAAGGGTGGAAGGGATGGAAAGTCATGAGGTGCCAAAAGTTTACCTCCCCAGCCCTGACTGCCTAGATCAAACCACTTGGGCCTCCAAGTGAGAAAGATAGAGCCTGCTGTCTGTGGGTTCGAGGGCAGACTATTGAAATGGGGCTTCACAGACCAGCCTGGGACCTACAGAAGCTGAGGTGCTGAATGAAAACTAGACTTGAACTTTGAAAGATTCTGTGAAAAGGATTTACTAAAATAACCTTAAAGAGTAAAATTAAATGAGATAATATGTTGATGTCTTTTTTTTTTTTTTTCCTCATGCTGTGGCAAGTTTTCAGCCAGACTGTGTAGAGGACAGAAACAGAGTACCATGAGCTTTAGTTATTGAACATTTTCTTTTTGGCCCTTTGAGGTAACAGCTGCTTGGAAATTGAAAGAGTTAAAGGTAAGCTACCCACTGACTTCTGGTTCAAAATGGCAGCTGGTTGGTGGTTCCCAAAGCTGAACCATTCAGCTCTTCTCATTAAAATGGTAGGTAAGGCGGAATGCTAAAACTGGCAGTGCAACCTAATGACAATCTGGAACAATTCACAGTGCTTATGGGGTGGATGGATCTGGATTGAGGATTGCTTACCTTGGCTCCAGCATGTGACATACTCTTGCTCTCATTCATGAAGAAATTCCCTTAACTGGGTAGGAAGTTCCTTTACTCCCACCCTCTATGATCAGACTGAACCCTAAGCCTGGTGTAAACTGGGAATGGACCAGTCACTTCTTTCCCATCTTCAGGAGTTGTTCTCTTGAATAACATTGTTTTTCTTTTCTCGGGCTTCCTCTTCTCCCACTTCCCCAATCCAGGCAGATTTTGGGAATCACAGCAAATTGTTTAACTGAAGTGACCACCGGGAGGTAAACGACTGTAGCAAAGATCTGAAGAAGGTTGCTGAGGCATGAAGATGTGAGCAAGTTCTGTCAGGGAGGGGCTGGGCTATTCCCATTGTATGCTGTCTCTGAGAACCAGAAGCTGGGCCGAGGGCTGGGGAAGGGCAACCATATTCAGTGGATGGTGTCCCAGGTGACAGCTGACTATTTAAGTGAGAGCAGACTGGGACCCGTGAATATAAATTGCAGATTAGAGAAGGGAATTAGATCACCAGGGCAGTGCACAGAGCAAATCTCTCTCTCCCACTCTAAAAAATTACAATAAACTGAACTTGTCCTGGAACAATTCACAGTAAATGAATTGAGTAAAATGAAAAATATCATCATCATCAACAACAAGGGGCCCATAAAAAATGTTGCAAAGAAAAGAAAAAAAAAAGAAAGAAATAACATCAGTAAGGCAGAGAAAGACTGAGACAAATTTACCTCAGAATCTAGATCATCTCAGAAAACTGAATGGCACTCCCACAAATTTCCCACAAATTTCAGTGAAGTTCCCTCTGAAAAAAAAAAAAAAAAAAAAAGCCGAATGTCTGATGGCAGGATTCAGAGGGGGAAAGGTGGAAAGTTGTGTGGGGAACAGTGATGGAAAAAGCAAGGAGAAGATGTGCTCAGTGGCTGGAATTCCAATTGGAATTCCATTGGTGCCCCATGAAGCCCTGTCATTGGTGTTGAAGATGTACTTGACAGACCCTTCTAAATTTTAGAGAAAGGAGAGTAAAAGGAGGAGGTAAAATGAGGATAGTGACAATAAAGGACGTTTCTGAAACATGGGACAGAAAATGTAGAGCCATGTGACACAGGTAAGCATTCCTGGGCTAAAAGAAGAGGAAGCTCATGGGAGATGGAAAGAATTGACCCCATTTAGGAAAGCTCAAGAATCAGAGCCTCATATTTATATAGCCATTGAATGTACCAGCCTGAAAGTATCAGCCTACTAAGAAAAATACAAATAAATATTTGTATTTATTCCACAAATTCCAAAAATATCATATCCAGACATGAAACAATGGGTTGTATCTGATGATGAAAATTAACCTGACAATAACTGTCTTCTTCCCAACACATTAAAAACCAGAAGTAGCATTTAGTAGCATCTATGGAGTTTGGAGAAGAAACGGATCTGACCCAGAAATTTCTGAGTTCTGGTTAGTACTCACATATGCAGGGAATAGAATTGTATCAGAGCATATACAAAGGAGACAAAAAAGAAATGTATTATCTTCAAAACCTCCTTGAAACACTTCCTTAAGACATGTATTCAAACTGAATCATAAAATAATTAAAATCTCAGAACTAGATGGTCACTGTATAGAAGAACAAGCAGTGAGCAGTAATAGCAATTAAAGAAGATGTAAGCAAATATCACCACTGTGGATTTTTTCAAAAATTTAATTCAATTTTTTTCAGTGTTCCAGAATTCATTGTTTACGCACCATACCCAGTGCTCCATGCAATATGTGCCCTCCACAATACCCATTACCAGGCTCACCCAAATCCCTCCCCTCCTCCCCTCCAAAATCCTCAGTTTGTTTCTCAGAGTCCACAGTCTCTCATGGTTTGTCTCTCTCTCCAATTTCCCCCAACTCACTCCTCTTCTCCAACTCCCAGTGTGCTCCGTGTTATTCCTTATGCTCCACAAGTAAGTGAAACCATATGATAATTGACTCTCTCTACTTGACTTATTTCACTCAGCATAATCTCTTCCAGTCCCGTCCATGTTGCTACAAAAGTTGGGTATTCGTCCTTTCTGATGGAGGCATAATATTCCATTGTATACATGGACCATATCTTTTTCATCCTTTCATCTGTTGAAGGACATCTTGGCTCTTTCCACAGTTTGGCAACCGTGGCCATTGCTGCTATAGACATTGGGGTACAGATGGCCTTTCTTTTCACGACATCTGTATCTTTGGGGTAAATACCCAGTAGTGCAATTGCAGGGTCATAGGGAAGCTCTATTTTTAATTTCTTAAGGAATTTCCACACTGTTTTCCAAAGTGGCTGAACCAACTTGCATTCCCACCAACAGTGTAAGAGGGTTCCCCTTTCTCCACCTCCTCTCCAACACTTGTTGTTTCCTGTTTTGTTGATTTTGGCCATTCTAACTGGTATAAGGTGGTATCTCAGTGTGGTTTTGATTTGAATCTCCCTGAAAGCTAACGATGATGAACATTTTTTTTCGTGTGCACCACTATGGATTTAAAACTGAATGAAAGCCTGAAGTTCATTAAGGAAACAGCTTTTGTACTCTGTAAAATAATAGAGTCATAAAAATAATCTTGATCCCAACATGTCAAGGAATTATTCAGAAAGACACTGAAGTTCATGAGATGAAGTATGGAGAAGAAAAATAGAGTGTTAAACACATTGTCTTACAAAGGACCTATACATTTTATCTTTGTAATGTGTCTACAGATTTTCCTTTTACTTGATTGCTAAAGAAATGGTAAAAGCGTGAGAAGATAAGAGCAAATAAGAAATCCCTAAGATGAATTTGACCTGAAATTTTAAAAATCTATGTGGGTTCTAGGCTCTAAGGCATCATCTTTTTTTTTTTTTTCATGTCTTTGGAAAAATGACACAGAGGAAGGCTAGATTGGGAGTGGATCCCCACTGTGGCTATTGTCATTGGCAATTGCGAGCTCTGGCTGTACCCTATTTCTTGGGAAAAAAGGAGGAAGTAAGGGAAGTCACCAGGGATGAGCTCAAGCTTCTGCATGGTTTTGCAGAGACGTGAGGATGTTATGACCTCTGTGAGACCCAAGAACATCATGGAATTCAAGATTCACTTATAGTTGGAAAGTGGGGGTCTGCCCTTTTCTTCTGAAGGACAGCAGTGCATATGTGACCTTAGAAATATTGCTTTACCTTTCTTGACCTTTGCTTCCTCTTCTGGAAAGCGGGGATAATAGGTTTATCTCAAAGGTCCTGTACAGGATTTAATAGGTGTACAAAGCTTCTAATGCATTAAAAGAAGCAGGAGGTGCTTAATTGATGCTGTGCTGTTACCTTTCCAGCACTGGAAGGTTTCTGTCAATCTAAACTTGCATGAAGAGAAAAAATACGAGCTGTCAGTGGGCTAGTTATCTGGAGAGTTCCAGATGTATCTCTGAAAAGGAGAGGAGGAGCTACAAAGGGCAGGGAGGATCAAATCAAGGTGGAGATGCTAAGGTTTCACTCTGTACATTGCCCTAACAATCACTGTAGTTGGCAGATTTTTCTTCCCTTGGCACAATAATTCCAAAACTGCCTATGAAATATGTTCAGAGAGAAAACATTCCCCATTTGTATTTCCAATGAGGAGAGGTATTGCTGTTTGATTTGATGACTATAACTCTCTTTCTTCAGGAAGGAAGTGTTTCTTGCATTTATCCATTTGAAAACGGAATAGTGAGAAAGTCAGGCTATTTATAGCTATCTCTTCATTTGGTTGCATAAGATGAGTACTTCTTGGGAAGATAGTACTTCCCTAACTTTGACTCTTGCAATCTAGAAAGGGAAACTCCTTTGATGAATCAGTGACCAAGGCAGGGCTTGGCCAAATTTGATCTTTCAAAACCCAGTTTTTGGCTTCACATTCTTTAGGAAGTCTTCCTGAAGCTTCCCCCAAAGTAAGTCATTTCATATCAACTAGACAGTATTCCCTCTTTCCTTCTACATTCTCCCTGCATGGGAGAAGCCAGTCTGGGACCGCACTCCCTAGACTTTTGCCCACAGGGTTCAGGGGTGGATCCTGCCAAGGAAAGGTGCTCATATGGTGTTTTGAAGTCCGAGGAGAAGGAGAGGTCCTTATTCCCAGCAACAGGTGTTAGGGGGTAGGTGTTAGTTGATGTGGCATGTTCCCAGTGGCTTCCTTTCACCCATACTCTTGAGGATTATCCACTTCAGCACTAATTCCTAGATTCTAGGGGTAGCAGCTTCCTGGATTTCAGCCCTTGCAGATTTCCCTACTCACATGTCTGTAATACATGCCGTAATTGTTTAAACCTTTAATTCTACGTATTAAGTCCCTTTCTGCTTGAAATACTGGGGAAGCTTGTCTTCCTTTCCAAACCTGAGACACCCAGGCTGAGTAAAGCACTCTGTCCTAGACAGTCTTCTAGTACCGTGCTCCTGTGGTTGGCTAAATCATTAGCTCAGAGGTGGAACCCAGAGACTGTGGAATTAAGCAGAAACTTTCACAGTTTCTTCAACTGCCAAGAGAAGCCAGAAGCTCTAACACACACACACACACACACACACACACACACACACACACAAACAACTGAGACCAAATTAAGAGCCTCTGCAGCTAACTCTGGCATGCATTAGGAGGTTCTCAGCAGCACCTATAGGATAACACATTGAACCAAAGGGGACTGAAACCATGAAATCAATAGTAGGAAAGCCATACACTCTGATGAGTCATTTTGGTATCACAGGGTTAACCGCGCAGAATCCTGTGACTTTTAGTTATTGGCCTCTTAGAGTCATTAGTCTTTCTTCTTTGTTTAGGATCTAACAAATTATCTACTAGTGGAAAACCAATTAAGTCTCCCCACCGCCTGCCACTTGACAACCACATTCTGGTTTTGTAGAACTCTACATCAGTGTCTTGTCTAAAGAAGGGTGGAAGGAATTTGGTAAAAGGCCATCCTCAGGTTGCTGAAGAACATTAGGTCTTCCTTCTTTCAGCATCCTTGCCAATGTCTACTGCTTCATCTTGAAGATCTAGGGAGGAAAATTACGTGTCAATCATTTCCTGATAAAATACCACATATACCTAAAGTTTTTCTGTAAAAACATAGATCATAAATATTTTTGGCTTTGTGGGGCATACGAAATCTCTGTCTTAACTCTTCCACTTTGCCACTGAAGAGAAAGCAGCCACAGACGATATGTAAATAAATGAATGTGGCTGTATTCCAATAAGACTTTATTTACAAAATCAGAGGACTAGACAGAGTTGGCCCAGAAACTGCAGTTTACCAACCTCTGCTCTAAACCAGCTCAACATGGCTAAACTACTTCCTTCTTTTTGCCTAAAAATCTCCTGCCTCTCATTTACCTTGTTCTTTGACCTTAGGAGTTGGCCTTGAGAAAAAGCAAAGCTGGTGTGAAAGTTTAACAATCATGTACACTTGAAGGAGCAAGTTAACATTTATTCAATGCCTACTAGTAAGAGCTGCCCGTGGTAAGTTTTATGGCCCTCATAGAAGAGGAAGTTCAGATACAGAGAGGTTAAATAATTGCCTAAACTCTCATGGCTGAAAGTGGTGGACACAGGATTTGTACACAGCTCTGTCTGGCTTTGGGATCTACTTCTAAGAGATCTTACAACAGCTACCTCAAGGCAGCCAGACTGTCTGTATGCTCCCTGCACAATAACTCACACAAAGACAACAAATCCTTGACTATAAAAACTAATTAAGAGATAGGGCTCACGTGGAAGATTGTGACATAGCCGTCATCTCTGAAATTTTCCTCAGGGAGGTGGTTGGGTTATTTATGGGGTGACTGTTGCAGAGTGGAGTAAAGGATGAACAGTAATGCAAACACAGTGATGAGGAAGAGACGTGACCCTGTGGCAAAGCATACACTTGCATCTGCTCATTCTATTATATTGTGCAACCTTTGCAAATATCCTCTTCATGAAGCACTGCAGGGGACAAAAGGATGGGAAAAATAAAAGTGTCTTCCTCCAAGACTGGTTTAGCCTCGAAGTTGAACAAATATGAGTGAAGAACAGAAGAATGAACATTGCATGCAGGCATGGGGAGACAGAGAGACTGACAAAGCAGGTATGTCCAGGAAGCTGACGGTAATCCAGTCTCTGCCACAAACCTGGCTGCATGCTATCCAAGTCCCATCACCTGCATGGTGATAATCATTCTGTAGAATGAGGCATTTGGACTGAATAGTTTCTGAGTCCCTTGAAGCTCAGAGGTTCAAATTTTGTATCTGAATTGATAGTGAGTGAGAGATGAGATTTGTTTCTACCCACAAATATCCTTCCCCCTGCATGTCCCACTTCCAGAGTTAGAGCTCAGACAGGTGTTATGCAAGATCTTCCCTACGAACATTCACCCAGGCAATGCGTGCTTCTGCACAGAATTACAATTCTCACTTTACTCCTGCCAGCCATGTTTTTTAATGGAGGAGGATTCCCTGCTACTGGTCATTCAGGCTTCTTGCTAAGCCCCTTGCCCACAAAGGCTGAGTATCTGAGCATAAGGACTGAACTGGAGTGGTGTGCAGAGCTGGCTTCGTTGGCACCTGCTCCCCTGCAGAAGCCATGGGCATGCTATTCCTCTGTGCACAGCATTGGCTACTTGCCCTGCATTCTGGATTTTACTCTTCCTTGCTGCTTTTCTCCTGTTTTGAAGATAATTTTTAAAGATCTTATTACAAGTACAATACACAGTCCTTATGGAAAGATGCAAAAATTTAAATAAGCACAAAGTAGATACATTTATATATAAAACTATGACCTAATACAAATCACTATCAATTCACTGGTTATACAACCTTTTGAAATTTTCCCACAAATACTGTAACATGTTCTTTCTCCTTCCCTTCCCTTCCCTCCCCTTCCCTTCCCTCCCCTTCCCTCCCTTTCCTTTCCCTTCCCTTCCCTTTCCATCTTCTCCTTCCCCATCTTAATCACTATTAACTGTACAGTTCAGTAGTGTATTCACTAAGTATATTCACATAGTCGTGCAATTATTTTCTGGAACTCTTCCTCTTGCCCAATGGAAATTCTGTTCTCATTCAGCAATAACTCCTTATTCCCCCTCCTCCAACCCCTGGCAATACCCGTCTACTTCCATCTCCGTGAATTGGTTGACTCTAGGTACCTCATATAAGTGGAATCATACAGTATTTGTTTCTCTGTGACTGGCTTATTTCACTGAGCATAATATCCTTAGATTCAATCATGCTATAGCACGTATCAAAATTCCCTTCCTTTTTAAGGCCAAATAATATTCCCTTGTGTGTATTCAGCACTTTCACCCATTGATAGGCCCTTGGGTTGCTGTTACCTTTTAGATGTTGGGAATAATGCTGCTGTAAACATAGGTATGTACCAGTATCTCTTTGATATACTGGGGTCGATACTCAGAAGTGGAATTGTTAGATCATATGGCAATTCTATTTTTATCGATTTGAGGAACCCTATCCTGTTTTCCATGGCAGTTGTGTATTTTCCATTCTCACCAGCAGTTCCAGTTTCTATCCTCACTATCACTTTTTATCTTCTCTGTTTTAGTTTGTGTGTGTATGTGTATGTGTTTAATAGTGGCCACTGACAATGAGTGTGAGGTGGATCTCCATTTCTTTTCATAATAGTAATGAAAGTATTCACACCCATTTGAAACCTGTATTTTCCCTTTGAATGCCATAAACATTTTTTAGCCATCAAGTATCCATTTGTAATACAGTTTCTACTGGATGCCTAGTTTTCTGCTCCTTCACTCACTTGCTTACTGTGCAACTCTGGCCACGTTGTTTGACCTTCCCCTGCCTCAGTTTCTACAGTTGTAAAATGGGGTGATACATACCTTGAGAGGCATTATGAGAATGTTATGAGGGTTAAATGAGGTGATTACATGAAAAAACAAAACAAAACAAAACAAACTAGAGTGGTTACTGGCATATGGTCAGCAATTGATCAATGTTAGCTATCATTACCAATCCTTTTATGATTATTTGCCCACTACATGGACAGATCAATAAGCAAAACCTTACTGACCTTCAGATGTTCCTGATTTTCCACTTTATAAAAAGACGTGAACATTAGCTACACGGCCGGAGCCATTTCTTTTTTTAAGAGCTATCCGAACAAGTCCCTCTTCTCAGGTATTAGTTGGCAGTAGGGGAGAACTCCATCCCCACTGAGATGATGCTCTATTCCTAGATTCTCCAGAACAGCTTTTGGTCATGTAGAGCAGGGTGCCCCTGGAATACACTGCTCTGGCCTTGGTTTTTAAACACGCCATCTCATAATTCATTGCCAAGGTATCTCACCTGCAGATCTGTGGACCTGAAGGTTTTCTGGGGGCTCGGCACAATGATGCATGGCCCGGAGAAAGCTTAGTCAAATATTTACATGGAGGAATGTGGCATTTCCTACCCTAGTGCTCTGATTACCATCAGAGTCTTATCTTTCCCCATAAAAGGAAGTGTGGACATGTATTAAGTTGTCAACGCAAGAAAAATATAAGGTCAAAAATAGAGGGTCTGGGAGACTTCCTGATGCTCTTCTAAGTAATCTCATCTGAGAGTAAGAGGGAGATTCTCCTGAAGTGGTGCTGAGGGCTTTCTGAGGCTGGGAGGCCTATGAGGTCAGGTATACTCTCATGGGTAGTATACCTGCCTTCTCATTAAAGCCAGGGTTCTTTGAGTGGTCAAGACCCTGTGTGCATTGTCCCCAGAAAGGGAAGGGAAGAGCTAACAGACTGGACAGAACTTCATCTCAAGGATCTCTGTGATAGAAACACACATCAGAGGGTCCTCCTCTGAAATGAAGCCCAGTGCTACATGGGGAGAGAATACGCTAACAGATCAGACAGAACTAGACTGAAATTCTGCCTGTAACACGATAAACATCCATCACTAAGCAGGTCATGAAACATCCCTGAGCCCTAGTCTTCTAGTCTGTAAGCTAGAGGTCCCATAACTTACATGCGTGCTTCATGTGAAGATGAAATGAGGAGTATGTGTAGAGTTCCAAGGTGATGGTTTGCTATATAAAATAAAGAGTGACCATGCCAAGTTGATAAATTCCCACTAAATGAAGAGAAGTTGGATGTTTTCAAAACCTGGGCACTCTGTAAATGAATAAATGCCTGACTTTTAGTATTTTCTAAAAATACTGAAAATAGGACCTCTAGGAGTTGCAAGACTCTTCGCTGGAAAGTACTAACCCAGACCAAGGTCTTCATACACAACCTTTTCTATGAAAGGACTCATCCCAGCCCAAGCTTAAGTCATCATTGTGTTTCCCCTGCGGGGTTTCAGAGAAACTCAGAATAATTCATTCATCCGTCCATTCATTCCATCACCAGGTACTGGGTGCTCCCTGTGGTCTGGAAGCCACTGCAGGCACTGAGGATCCTGGGTTGAAGGGGACCTGTTCCCCACCTTTCGGTTGATTAGGGTGGTCCTGGTCTAGTGGAAGAGAAAGACCTCTAAACTGACCATTTCATGTCCTAAATTGAAAATTACAACCTGAGCAATAGGCTGTGAGAAAGGTACACCCAGATTTTAGAATTGGAGGGAAACTTTGAAGCTGGCCAGTCCTAACCTGATTGACGTGTGGAGTCTGCAGCCATGGTCTCTTAGTTCTGGCTTCATCATCTGCAATTTCATGGAGTTCATAGCCCACCTCCACTCTCAGCCCCGGGCAGCCTTTGGACAGCTCTGACAGTTTGAAAGTTTTTCTTTGTGTTGAGCCAGTATTTGTCTCCTGATAACTGCCAAACAGCTCCTTGGAGTTAACCCCATTCTTCTCATGCATGACAACCCTTCAGATACTGGAAGTCAGCTTTCAGGTGACAGACAAAGCAGGGGTAATCTTAGCCTCACATTACACGTGGGAATACCGGAGAGTTCTGGGATCCAACCGACTTCAGGGAGGGATGCTGACACTGAGTGCTGGTGAGGCTGTCCCTTTTTGGAGTCATTTGGATTTTAACTGCTAGCTTCACTAATTTCATTGGAATCTATAAAGTACTTTGGCATTCATTATACTGCAGTGTCTTCACATCGACCTGGTGAGATAGTCCAGAATTATTTATTATTTCTCTTTTGTTCATAAATAAAACAAGACTCTAAGAAGTGGCGTGCCCAAGGTTATACTGATAACATCTGGCAAAGCTGGGACCTAAATCCTGAGACCCTGGATGTACAGCAAATTCCACGCTGCTGTCTTCTTCCTTCCATGCTGGTTGTCTTACATCCTGTCAGTCCTTCCCATAACTACTTTATGATCTCCTCCTTGGATTTTTTTTTCTTAAAATATCAACTACATTGTGTCACTCCCTTTATCAGGAGTTCTCAGCAATTTCTCTTACAGGATAGGATTAACCTCAAGTCCTTATAATGACATTCAATGCTCTCAAAGTTGTGTACCTGCAGAGAGTTTCAAAGATAGCGGGGAGGATGGGTGACATATAAATGAACACCCCACAGTGATTGTTCAGGGAAAAATATATGCACAGGATATTTTGAGAGCACAGAGGAGTAGTGTGAGGGTCACCTGAGGCTTCCAGGGTCGGAGGTGCTTGAGATGGGATTTAAAGATCGAGCATGCTACTAGGTGAACAAGACTCATGAGGACCTAGAGGAGAGAAACAGCTTGGTGACTCAGTGCGCAGGAAACCACAAGTAGCTTGGTGTTGCTGGCTGGCTAGGTACAAGATACCATTTAGAGAAGGATGAGGGAACATGGGAGGCAGGGTCAGGTTCTGTACACTGGCAAATTAAGGGGTTTATACTTTATCCTGAATCTCTGATGAGCCAAACAGGATTTGAAGCAGGCTAGTGACTATTGCATTTGGGATTTACATTTGAGGGCCGGCCTCTGTAGTGAGGAAGGTGGACTGAAGTCAGAGGCTCTAGTGGGTGAGTGGGAGCCAGCCTGGCTAAAGGGGAGGTAAAGAACTTGTTGCCACGATCCAGGGACAGAGGATAAAGGGTCATGGCAGTTGTCATAGTAAGAGGAAGGATTTTCACACATTTTTAAGAAAGAAGTAGAAAATCTGATGGCTGGGTGGTTGTGGAGATAAAGGAGTGGGAGGACTCAGGCTGCTAATAAGTTCTCAGGAACTTTCAGATTGGGAAGAAGATAACGGTCTTTCTCATCATCATTGCTGCACCCATACCTAGACTGTAAGGGGGGTGGGTGCAGAAAGGACGTATGCAATGCTTAGTGTGGCACATTGCTTTACTTAGGCTTATGCTCCTTCTCATCTTGGTGTGGTGGCTAGAATGCTGGTTGGTCACAGACACTTGGTCGCTCTTCTTCCTGAGTATCCTCTGAAACCTATTGCCTATAGTCAGGTGTAATCATGAGATGGGGGGGCTAGCAAGAGAAATGATATGCCAGGCCTGATTTATACACACACCTCTACATTTTGTCCTTTCTGTTTGTCTGATGCAGAAGAACACAGTGGAGGCCTGACGGGGAGGGAAGACCCCTGCACTGCCGTGTGGAAGCAAGTTGGCCGCCACATTACATATGAGCAAGGAATTAAATCAATTTTTATCACATTCGAGCCATAATGCATAGGGGTTGTTTGTTATAGAAGTTAGCTTAGCTTAACCAAAACACTTTTCCTGTTTCCAATCTCACCTGCCCAGGTAAGGTGGTGTCTCACCTGCATAGGTAAGGTGACATCTGGTACATAACTATTAGCGCCAGTCGCTGTAGTCGGTAGATTTGTGTACCTCACCCCCCATTTAATCCTATAATTGCTCTGAAATTTTGAAACACTCCTGATTTTCAGAAGGAAAAACTCCTGAAGTGGACTGGTTTCCTTCAGGTTTTACCATGTGCCCCTGGATACAAGTACATGAGGCTGGGCAGTACATGTGGTTTCTTTCTTTTTCTTTTTTAAACTGTGTTTGCATCATATTGTTCCCCAACTTTATTGAGATAGAATTGACATATAACACGGTGTAAGTTCAAGGCATTCAAGGGGATGATTTGACATGCATATATATTGAGAAAAGATTACCACAATAGGGTTACTGAATACCTCCCTCACCTTGCACGGTTTTGTGTGCGAGTGTACGTGTGTGTGGCAAGAACTTTTAAGATTACTGTCTTAGCAACTTTCATGTATACAGTATAGTATACTTAACTATGGTCGCCACGCTGTGCATTAGACCCCACATCTTCCTCATCTTCCCCCCCAAAGCTTGCACCCTTTGAACACCAGCATGTCATAGGAAATAATTTATCCTGAGTTCTTTTATGGTACTTAGAAGTAGGATGATGATTGAGAAGGAGAATAAGGTGAAAGGGGAAGAGAAGGAGAAGGAAAAGCTGGTCCGTTGATCGTTGATCTCTTCCTTTGTTTGGGTGTCACTTCTATAAATAGCAGATCCACCAGCTGGCATGTGCATTGGGCTGAACACGGGCTTCATGGTGACTAAAACCACCACCAGTTAGTGCATCTGGATGCAGTGCCGTGGTCCCACTGGCTCAGGCCTCATATCCTTTCCTTCCCCTTTAGGTCTCTGTGCTTTGGCTACCCTGGTCTTCTTTCAGTTCCTCAAATAAGGCATGCTCCTTCTTACTCCCGTGACTTTGCAAGCTCTGGTTTCCTTCCCTGGGAGTAACATTCCCCTCCATTCAAGTGGCTAGCTTATATTCATCCTTCTGCTTTCTCCTTAAACATCATTTTTTCAGGAATGGAAGCCCTCTTTGACCCCCAAACTAGGGTATGTCCCCTGATACTCTCTCATGGCATTCTAGGGTTCTCTGTGTCAGAGAATATATATAATCAGAATTTGATTATATAACCACTCCTACAGATTAGTGTTTGTCCATTATTTCTCAGTGACAATCAGTTCCAGGAGGGCAGGCCTGGAGTCTGTCCAGGTGGTTTGCTCTATCCCCAGAACCTAGCAGAGTATCTGGCCATAGTGTTGACTCCCTAAACAGTAGGTGAGGATAAAAAGGAGAGATTTTTCTTAGTGAAATAAATGAACAAACCAACAAACAAACTTGAAGTCTGCTTTTCCAAAGGGCTTTCTGGGAAACATACTACTTGAAATTCTGAAATGAATCAGGCTACTTGGTAACTTGATACTGACTTAAATCTAAACCAAGCACGGTGCTGTCCCATTTCACAAGTGAAGAGAGAGAGAGCAGGCAAAGGCTGCTGCAGATTCCCCTGGTTGTGAGTCAACGGTGGGGGCAACCTCTCATCTGTCCCTGCTTGCTCTCGGGTACTTTTTGTTGGATGTCGACATGGTGATGACTTGGCAGCCATATGGCTGTGAGCCCTTGTCCTAAAGGAAAAGGGAACAACATTAGACTCAGAGCCCTATCTTAGCTGCTATAGGAGCTATGTAACCTTGGGCAACTCTAAGCTTCAGTTTCCTAACTTGTGAAATGGAGAGAATATTATCTCTCCAGAACCTATTTGTAGAGTTGTTTGCAAGATTCAAATGTGTTAATGTGGGTAGAAGTGCTTTCCAGAGAGACTGGCACTAAGCAGGTGCTCGAAAAATGTTAACTGGTATCTCGTGCTTTTCCAGGCTGAGGGTTTATTTCAAACGTTTGGAGCATGTTTCATTTGAACTAATGAGTCAGCCACTCCATTAGTAAAGAAAAAGAGTACCTCATCTTTTGCTGGTGGATGAAAATGTTTATTTAGTTCCTGGCCCACTGACAGAAACCTGAAGACAATGATTTGATTCTTAAATTACGAACATGCACCTTCCTCCCAGTGGGAGAGATTGAGCAAAGATCAGTGCCCTACTGGGGCCACATTGAATGAAGCCACTCTTTCAAAGAGGCTGTGGGTGGCTTGTCCATCCTTAGCAGATGAGACATTGTTAGAGTTTGTTTCTGTAGAAAAGACTTTTTTATTTTATTTTATTTTTAAGTACACCCAATGTGGGGCTCTAACTCACAACCTGGAAATCTAGAGTCACACGCTCCCAGGCGCCCCAGGATATGACATTTTTTGAGCACCTTCTATGCCAAGTACACTGTTAAACACTTCTCACGTGCTATTTTGTTTACTCATCTTATTTCTGTGATGAGTTATTGTCTCTATTTTCATGATGAGAAAATTCAATTTCAAGGTTGCACAAGCTTGTGACTAGAAAGCTGGTATTTGAACCCAAGTCTTGTCTGAAGCCAAATCCCCATGCACCTCCAAGCATATTATATTCTCCCCCGAGGGAAACACGTTCCATGGGAGTGAAGACCAAAAGTATAGATCAGAAAACTCAGTCCAGTTCTATTATTAATGATACTATGAGTATTTATTATTATTAATTATTATTATTATTGCCTGATATCTTCAGAAACCACCAGTTTCCTTTGGAATGTGGAACTTTCCATTTCCTTTTATAGAAGCCCACTGTTTCTGATTTTCTCTTTCTCTATTTGATGGTGTGTGAAACCCCCTGGTCAGAGAGTCTGTTTGGGGGAGTGGGAAGGCACTGAACTGGGGACTGTTTCTAACCCCCAGTCTTTCCTTTGTATCTTGGGGAATTCATTCAGCACCTCTGAGTCTCATTTTTCTTATGTGTGAAGTGAGGGCAATGATGCTGTTTACTTGCCTACATCTACGGATTTTGGGAGGCGCTATTGAGGTAACTGTTGTGCAACGTCCTGCCGAAGATCCCCTTTCTTATTCTAATGCAGAGTCACCCTTTGCTCCCACATTCTCCATGCCTACAGGATCCCTTACCTGAAGTGAATTTATGGCTAGTGGATGTAACAGCAAACTCTCTCTTGCTATGACTTACACGCATTCTGAAGTGTTTCATTTTTTTCATAGAGGAATGTGTTCCAATTGGAGATGCGATTCTATTTTGAGGTTGTAGACTCAAGGCGCCACTAAACAGATTCATCTGCTTTCATTGACATAAAGTGGATCTTCCATTTGGGGATGGCCTTGCTGCCCAAACCCCACCAGTTACTGCAGCCCATGGCTTTATCTGGCAAGTCTTCTCACTGTCAGAATCTAAGCCAAACATTGCAGGGATTAATGGTTTCACTGAGATGGCGATTTCTGTGACCAGAGAAGTCTCCTCTGGGACTTTCTGTCACTATCGAGACCCTTGATGGAATTACAACTGCTTACTTCATTTTTGCTCTCCTTTATTATTTGAATAAGCTCTATACCTAGTTCTCCATGCCTTATCTGAGGAGACAGAGCCAGCCGTGAATGAGTCATACGGTCCACTCAATTACATTTCCACAATTTTATTAGGATGGCTGGGTAGATTAGCTTTGTTAAACATGGAATAACTGTTTTGAGTATTCATCAGAGTCTCCCACATTTCCTAGAATGATTTTGTAATTTTCACTGACGCATCTGTGGAGGGAGAGCAGGTGACATGGGTGGCTGGGTCATGATTCTGTCAGTCCCAGAGGTAACTTTGAGCAGGGCCAAAAACCCTTTGGTTTTGGTTGGTAGTATGGACAAAGTATGGTGGAAGTTAGGAGGTTCGAGGAGAGTGGAAGGGGAAAACTCCTCAGGGGGATATTTGAGAGTTGGGCTTTAAATTATGAACTTGATTTCACCAGGCAGATGGAAGCAAGGGCAAGGGACATTTTTCACAGGGAAAGCTGACTGAACAGAGCGACTCAAAGGGAAAGTTGATAATGTTTCAGGTATATATTTACACATTTTTAAAAAGATTCTATTTATTTATTTTAGAAAGAGAGAGAGAGTGTGAGAATGCGTTGAATGGTGTAGGGGAGAGGGAGAGAGAGAATCTCAAGCAGACTCCCCTCTGAGTGGAGCCTGTCATGGGGCTCGATCTCACAACTTTGAGATCAGGCACGACCTGAACTGAAACCGTGAGTTAGGCTTTCAACCAATGGAGACACCTGGGGGCCCCATGTTTTAGGTGTATCTTAGACTGTGGTGAGAAGGAAGGCTGTGCTAGAGAGATAGGAGGTTAAGGCCAGGTCATAAAAGGTCCCAAGGACCAAAATTAGTGGTTGCACTGGGCAATGGGTAACTCTCAAAGATTGCTGAGCATTGATAGGTGAAGAGGGAACATGATTTGAATTTTTCTCATTAAGCAGCAAATTTCCAACCTAAGGTTTTCAGGGTAACTCAGCAAATACCTTACCACCCAGCCAAAGGGATGATTTGTTACTCACGTTAGCCCCGTATGATAAGTGTACCACCCTAGATATCTCCATTAAGCAGGCCAAAAGGCTGAAGAGAGTAAATGCTCGAAGATACACTACACAAAGAATATAGAAGTTAAAAATAATATTTCAATATCATGCCTCATATTTCTGCTTGATAGGAACCTGTTGAATGCCTACAGACTTCAGTGAAAGAGTAAGTAACATTTGCTCTGATGCATTATAAGGGTTTAGATGCTCCTATAAGATTCTGAAATGGAAAGAGACCAACACTACATCAGTACAATTCAGAGTCATTAATACTTAGTGGAGATATTATTTGTCCTTTTAATCATTTCTTAATCAGAATTAATGTTTCATTATTATCACTGGGCTCTCAGCCGGACAGGAACTTGTCCAAAGAATGCTGTGCAACTAGAAATTTTGTATCAATTTCTATGTTGGCTTTGATAACGTAGAGTTTAGCCACTGATGTTAATGCCATGGTGGAGACCCGAAGGCAGAAGACATATTAGAAATTTACGAATATCTTCATGGGGCACCTGAGTGGCTCAGTTGGTTAAATGGCTGCCTTCAGGTCATGATACCAGGGTCCTGGGATGGAGTGCCACGTCAGGGTCCCTGCTCAGCGGGGGTCTGCTTCTCCCTCTGCCTGCCCCTCCCCTCCCCTCCTCTCCCCCTGCTCCTGTGCTCTCTCTCTGTCAAATAAATAAATAAAATCTAAAAAAAAAAAAAAAGAAATTTACAAATACCTTCAGAGTGGATGATACTTTTACAGAGACTTGAAGATAAACCCAGGGAATTCCAGTTTAACAAGGGTTTCAATGTTGCATCTCTGGCCTGCAAATGGTAAGACTGTGAGAGAACAGGATACTTATCTCCTGAGTTGTATTTCCAATCCTTATAAAAACTAAATCTTGCTTTTGGGCATAGCTGGGAGTACTCACTCTGTAATTCATAAGTGTAAACCTTGGGGAGTCACTTACCTATCCTGAATCTCAGTTTTCATAGCTTTACTATGTGTTTAATACCTTCTTCCTTGTAAGGTGAATTTAATTTTCTCTTCCATGTCATGAGAATGTATTTTGTACACATGCATCTAGAGTGGGTCCTGATGATAAGCACTTTTTAAAAAATTATGTGAATCTGGAATTAGTTCTCCTGAAGTCCTAGAAGTTTTGTTTGTCTTTTCTTTGTAAGATTCTACTCTCATGACTCTAAACTTCTCTTTAGTCCTAGATTCCCATCCAGATGCTTGTGGCATTGTTTCAAGAAAATTTTCTTAACCCCTGAAGAATTTCTGTGTCTCCCTTCCCTGTATGGGATACCCACTTACTGTTATCTCCAGCTTCTGGAACTGTGTCTGGGATCTTGAAGCCAAAGGCAAGTATCCTTCAAGGCATCTGATATAAACATAAATGCATCATTGAGATCAGGAGGAAGATCACATTTTGGGGCTCCCCAAAAGTCACTTTATCCCAAGATATAAATGAAATCTTAAAATATATAAAAACACACTGGATGAAAAACTGGGCTAAAGATAGAACTTACTTAAAAAAAAAAATATATATATATATATATTTTAATTCATATAAAACAAGCAATTGTATGTTTATGGCAAAAGCACTAAGAATTTGTAGAAAAAAAGTCAAATTCTAAAATATTACATGTTTCTTTTCAAACTGTGTTGATGCACTTCCAACATCATGGGGTTTCTATGGATGCAATGTCTTCGGCTCTTGACATTAACACCTCCTCTCCTTTTCTTATCCACAGCCACACCCTCATGCTCTGGATGGCTCAGAAATTCCAAGCAGTTTTCCTGTTACTGCGCTGACTGAACAGACTAGAATGTAATACCTCTGATAACAACAGAAGACTCTCAAAGCCACAGAGGCAGGCAGCCCCAGAACCAAACCCTTGATCTACTACTTTCTGTTCAAAGAGATATTGTACAAGTTACTTAGCTTTGGTCATAAGTCAGATTTTCTTGGAAAGAGAGTCTGAGAATCTGAGATTTGCTTGGAGTAGCTAGCTGGGGAGCAGGCTCAGGAACAACATCTGTGATGGACAGAAGGAGGAGTTGGACCATGATACAGTTTCAGTGACGACCTCTGGCAATCCCACAGAGAACCCTAGAGCTGGCTGCCTCTTCCATGTTGTCCCAGGAGAGGACAAGTGATGGGGCTTTTGTGCATCTGTGTTGACCAGTCAGAGATGCAGGCTGCCTTCAGAGAAAGGACATGAGATGAAAGCTCTGTTTGGCTGAATCTGGGGGTAGTAGCCAGAGCTCCTGGTAGCCATGGAACGAGTACCTCCATCCTGAGGGGGCAGCCTGACACCCATCATACTTTCACCTACATGCTTACTATAGTACAGGATCAAGGAAGTCTACTTGGCATCTTGACCTAAAATTGCAACCCCTTAATCTCATATCCCCTCTACCCCATCTTACTTATATCCATAGTATTTATCATGAACTGTCATATACTTTATATTAAGTTGTCTATTGTCTTTCTGGAACTGCTCTGGAACCAACTCCAAGCTACTGGAGAGCAAGGACTTTGTTTTGTTCATAACTCTATGCCCAGTCCCAACTGAGGTTGGCACAGAGTGAATTCTTAATAAATATTTGTTGAGTGGAATAAATGAATGAATAAATACAGCACATGTTGAGTGTTCACTATATGGGAAGCACTCAAATTCCAAGCACTTGCAGTAACTCATATAATCTTTACAACTCTCTAGGGGAGGCCATATCACTTTAGGGATGAAGAAACTGAGGCAGAGAAAGTTTGGTTATCTTGCCAAGGTCATGGAGCTTTGAAGTGTTATATTCAGGAACAGAAGCAGGTAATGGGACCCATATTCTAAACCTCTGCCCCCTCCTTCCTCTCTAACAAATCTGGTTATTTCTTCCCTCCCTTTTTTCCTCTCTTTGCTCTCTCTGGGAATATATGTATAGTAATCACATTGCTGCATGATCCAGTTATTTTGGTGAAATCTTTGATGTTTTGTACATTCAGACCCAAAGGGGAGAGCTTAGGTAAGTTCAAACTCCTGCCCTGTCTTCCCATTTTCTCAGTACTAGCCCTAGGACCTGATCAGTGCAAACAACCTGTTGTTTTTTCCCACAGCTGTTGTCAAATGCAGAGGCTACTGTGGGCTATGGGGCTCTTCTGCATGCATTATGTCATTTGATTAGTCCCACAGCCCAGGGATATGGGCAGTACAAAAGCGGCCACATGCAGTTTACAGGTGAGAAAACAGAGGTGAGCCTCTGCTATGAGCAGGTTATGAGGAGCTATTTGGAAGCAGAATTGCTGGTTCTTAGTCCTATATTTTTCACTATCCTGCACTTTATTTTTCCTCATTGGAGGCTGGAGAGCAGAAATGAAGCCTGGAGCACTTCTGCTGTCCAGATTCAATGACAGTCCCTTGGAACATTGGTGAAAATTTCTCGTTGGCTTCTTTTGACTTGGCAAATGAGGAAACAAGAGGTTCTATTATTTACCCAGGCTATATAGGGCAGTCACTGGGGCTAGGAGATTCATTTCAAGTCTCACATGCTTTTTAGCAACCCAACTGTTTCTTCTAAGTTAACAATCGTGGGGCTATTCCAAAGCTCCATCCACCTCTCCTCAAGTGCCTGTGTTCATTCAATTCCACATTTGTCTTTTGAAATAGTAGTAGTGTTATCTTCATACTATAGATAGAGAACTAGAGAGACTGAATAATTTTCTCAAGGCCACGCACTAATTGTTTCAAGAGGTGAGGTTTCAAACAGGATCTTTCAGATCCTCAAACTCCAGCTTTATTAATTAGAAGCTTGAAGCATATAACCTGAAAATCTTGTAGTTCTAGGAATATTTGAAAAATTGGCTGTCTAACGGGCTAGTGGGTGAGAAGTGTGTAGTCTAATTGCCTAATTTGAACATATTTCTGAGTCATCTGGGGAGTAGCTGGCCAGCCTAGATGACCATTTAGATTTCTTAGAAAGATAATCTAAAACAGCATCTGTAGCATGTGAATGTCAGCTCTCAGGCTGAAAAATAAGATGTGGTTGTATTTACCGTTAGGACTCGACTTGCTGTCACCTCACAGAGCATTTCTGAGGAGATCTGGTACAATGTTGATATATTAATATCTATTTCACCCCCAAATAATTCATCTGGGTTTTTTTCCTGATAACAATTTCTGGACTTTTTCATGGAGTGAAATGTTTATTAGCTTAGAATGTTAAATTTACAAATGCTTAAGAAGAGTGACTGGTGAATGAATGATCCAATCAGCATAAGGGTAGTGGATCACAAGATAAGAATCCTCTTTTCTCTGACACTGACTTGTTAGGGTCTTTGGGGAACTCCCTGTCCGCATCTCAGTTTCCTTATTGAAGATGAAAGAAAGGGCATTTAATTACTGTTTAAGCATTAATTAAGAGTTTTAATTTACACATCTGACCATAAACCAACCATATCCACACCCTCATTGGCAAATAAAGACGTGAACTGTATTAGTCAGATTAACTGTAGCACCAAATAACCCCAATATCAGTGGCCTCTAACTACAAGTTTTATCTCTTGCTCATGGGTCTGCTGGTCAGTTTTGGTCTGAGGATCAGGTTTTATCTGCATGTCAGGTGTAGGAGTATTCCCACTCATCTCTCATTCCTGAACACAGGCTGAAAAACAGCAGCTACTTGGACATCTACTTCTCATGTGGATGTAGCAGGGGCAGAGAGAGATTGGAAACACTAAGCATCCAAAACCAACTTCCTATCACTTCCACCCAAACCAAGTCACCTGGCCAGGCCCAGAGTCATTGAGGAGGGTGGTATGCCCTGTCCATAGTGCTGGGGAAAGGAGAGTATTTCCCGACTAATAATGCAACCTCCCAATGAGCATAACCTCAAAGACTTTAAGAAAATTCTAAGCAGCTGGATCTAGGAATTAAGGAGTCTTCTTTCTCATTTATTCAGATGCCGATTCAGCTGTCTACATTCTTCTTACCCTTCTGGCCCCTCCCTGGGTTTTCTGATTCTAAGGGAAGACCTCTGTTAGACCTGGAGGTCAAACCACCCTCCCTTAAAAGCTTAAGATGTAGCCTTTCAGCATTTCTGATCTTAAGGATATAAATATAATTTTGAATAACTTGGACCTATAGTATTAGTCATCTTTTGTGATCTTTATAGAATCAGAAAAACATTTTCTCTTTTTTTTTAAAAAGATTTTATTTATTTATTTATTTGACAGAGAAAGATCACAAGTGGTCAGAGAGGCAGGCAGAGAGAGAGGGGGAAGCAGGCTCCCTGCTGAGCAGGGAGCCCGATGCGGGGCTTGATCCCAGGAACCTAGGATCAGGACCTGAGGCGAAGGCAGAGGCTTTAACCCACTGAGCCACCCAGGTGCCCCCAAAAACATTTTCAAGTGAGGATTTATTCTCAGATGGGTAAGTTCTATTATACATCTTGCTTCCATACATGTTGTAAAATTTTCTCTGATGGCATTGATACATGAGAATGTCAAATAGGCAAATGAAGATGTGTGCACTGAATGAACTACCCCTTCTTCCTGAACCTTCTTTCGTTTATGTAGGAGAAATCCATAGACTGGAGATGACTGAACCCTGCCTTGGGCAAGCCAATCATATTGTCTGTTGTATTAATCATGTCAGTCTTCTACCAATATAGAATGAAGGCATTATAGACACTATAGAACTGAAAAAGTATGGCCATGTTCCAATAAAAATTTATTCACAGAATGGGAGAAGATACTCGCAAATGACCCTACAAAGGGCTAATATCCAAGGTCTCTAAAGAGCTCCTCAAACTCAACACACAAAAAACAAATAATCACGTCAAAAAATGGGCAGAAGACATGAACAGACACTTCTTCAAAGAAGACATACAGATGGCTAACAGACACATGAAAAATGTTCATCATCAGTAGCCATCAGGGAGATTCAAATCAAAACCACATTAAGATACCACCTTACACCAGTTAGAATGGCCAAAATCAACAATGCAGGAAATAACAAGTGTTGGAGAAGATGTGGAGAAAGGGGAACCCTCTTACACTGTTGGTGGGAATGCAAGTTGGTGCAGCCACTTTGGAAAACAGTGTGGAGATTCCTTAAGAAATTGAAAATAGATCTTCCCTATGACCTTGCAATTGCACTACTGGGTATTTACCCCAAAGATACAGATGTAGTGAAAAGAAGGGCCATCTGTACCCCAATGTTCATAGCATCAGTGACCACAGTTGCCAAACTGTGGAAAGAGCCAAGATGCCCTTCAACAGATGAACGGTTAAAGAAGATACGGTCCATATATACAATGGAATATTATGCCTCCATCAGAAAGGACGAATACCCAACTTTTGTAGCAACATGGACGGGACTGGAAGAGATTATGCTGAGTGAAATAAGTCAAGCAGAGAGAGTTAATTATCATATGGTTTCACTTACTTGTGGAGCATAAGGAATAACACGGAGGACACTGGGAGTTGGAGAAGAGGAGTGAGTTGGGGGAAATTGGAGAGAGAGACTAACCATGAGAGACTGTGGACTCTGAGAAACAAACTGAGGGTTTTGGAGGGGAGGAGGGTTGGGATTTGGGTGAGCCTGGTGGTGGGTATTAAGGAGGGCACGTATTGCATGGAGTACTGGGTGTGGTACATAAATAATGAATCTTGGAACACTGAAAAAAATTAAATTAAATTTAAAAAAAAGTGGATCAGGACACACACACACCCACACACACAAACTTTATTTATAAAAGCATATGGTTGGGCAGATGTGGCCCACTGACTATAGTTTAGAGATCCCTGCTCTGAGTGCCTCCTCAGTAATAATTGACATTATTTTGATTGACACTGATGCATACACAGAGGGTGGTGGGTTTCCATCAAATCTTTCTCTTCTGGAAACTTGATAGTGTGTTTTCCTGGAGAAGCAAGTCTTTCATTTAGTCATTCAACCCCTTCCTGTATATATTTTTTAAAAATTTCTGTCAATTAAAGTGCTTTACAGTTCTATTTTACATTTTTTTACAGTTTTATTGAGATATAATGGATACATAACATTGTGTAATTTTAAGATGCATGGTTTAGTGACTTGAAATATATATATATTCAAAGTGATTACCACAAAAAAGTTCATTAACATTTTTTAATAGAGCATAGTATGGTGGCCATACAGACTTCAATCATAGAGATATTGCCAGGCATATCAATGTTCAAGAAATGTTTGAGTTCTGGCTCTGCCACCAACGCACTTTGTAATCTTGAGTGCACCTGTTTTTTACTTCAGGGTCTCAATCCCTTACTCTGTAAAATGAGATTAGAATCACTGTACACACTCTACCATGTATACTCTTTGGATTCTAATAATGGCTCTATGAGGGAGATAGTTCATTTTCAGAGGAAGAAATGGAATTACAGTTGGAGAGTGGCAGAGCTGGAATATGGAGCCCACAGCCCTGCTCTAAAGCTCAGGCTCGTAATCACTCTCCTGTGCTGGTTCCCAAGAAGCCTGTGCGTCATGACATGGGAACTGGGCAGAAGGAGAGGCACGTCCAACGGAGCTGGCCATGGGTAGAGTAAACTTGAAAGACTGAGGATGTTTTCCACAAGTGGGTGTGGGGGAAGAGAGACTATTTCTCCCACTTGGAGCCTCCTCCCCACTGTCCCTGACTGGGAAATCTGGGCACAGGTATGTCATATGGTGTGCCTCCATGTTCACAGAAAAGCAATGAGATAGAACTGGGACCAGGTGCCTCACCTTTCCTTCAAAGCTCTTCCTAACTGTCCATAGTTTCTCAAAAATAAATAATTTGAATACCAACTCAAGATTTTAGACTCACTTAGAAATCATCTGTATTACTGTTCCTTTCCATATTTTCTGTAGATTAACTCCTTCTTAAAACAAAATCTGTATAGAAATAACACAGAAGAAAACTACTTTAACGGGAAAATAGCTGTCAGTTGTTGTAATGATTTAAAACATGCTTCTAAACATCAACGGATAGAAAATGTTTATCTGTGTGCCACCAGGAAACATCTCCCGTGTGCGGCCACACTTGAGGGAGCTGCCGGGACTTCCTGCAGACTCACCTGTCAGAGGCTTTCAGTAGGCTCACCACCATGCTCCAACTCTGGGTGGTTTCCAAAGGTAGAATCCCCACAAAGCCAGTGACAGCTACATACCAATGAATCAAGCCATGACCCTCATGGAAAGACAGCAGAAAACTCCTGACCTTCTTTTTGCCTCTTGGTAAATGTAAATGGCATAAGAGGCCTTGTTGTTGGGAGAGGATCAGTGAATACTTTATCCTTAGCCTCTGGGCCGCAGCATTTTTGCACCACCTGCCGGGGCTTGGGGTGCAGACCCTACAGTGAGTGACCAGTGCAGAAGGTTCTGGCCCTCCGGGAGCATATTTGAGGCTGAATTGGAAGTTATCAGCCTGAAGAACTCAGCTCCCAGTGGTTTGCCTGCAACAATCTTTGCTGTGAAGTCGGTGCCCAGCTGGATCCCAGATGCCACCCACATTGTTGCATTTGGGCCTTCAAACAACGTCGCAGGGGGACAGATTTCTCTCTCTCTTTCTCTTTTTTTCTTTCTTTCTCTCTCTTTCTTTCTTTCTTTCTTTCTTTCTTTCTTTCTTTCTTTCTTTCTTTCTTTCTTTCCATGTTATAGATGAGGTTGAAGAAGTTAAGCCATTTGCTGGGGTCACACATTCAGAAAGAAGAGGGAACAGATGACATGGTGAGAACGTGGGGCCGGGGCAGGATTCTCTTCTGGCTGGGGGGAGGGGCAGGAGGAGAAGCAGAAGTCTGAGGGGCACAGGGAGCCACTAAAGCACAGCTCCCTTGAGCGTCTGTCACCCAAAGCTGGTATGAGGGTGCTTCTCAGTCAGAGCTGATGTGTGTGTGTGACTAACAGAGAGAGGAGGGAAAAAGGAAGCCTCGTTTCCTCGTTTCTAATTTTATCTTCTGTGGCACCTCACCAAAAAGTCCCTCAAGGTGGCCGGAAGTTGGAAGCCCTCAAGGGTTGAGCCCGGGAGTGGCATGCAAAGGTGCTGGCGGGGTGGGGTGCGGTGGGGGGGTTGGTACGGGGACCTCATGCACACATGGTATGGCTTTCAGCAGCCGTGAGGGTCTCTTGTCTCAGCCTCCTCATCTGCATAATGTCATACCCATATGGTGGTGTTTTATTTACCTATTGGGGGTGGGCAATGGCTACTTTAGAAAGAGATGAAACCAGAAGCCGGGACTTTCGGAAGCCCTCCTCTGGCCCTCTGGCCCGCCCACCTGCTCTCTTTACTCTCTCCCGACTTTGCCTCTCTCCTGCTATCTTGACTTTTCTGACTGAGGATCTTGCTTGAGTGACAGGACTCGTTTCTCCCAGGGCACGGTTGCCAGAGGCTTTTGTCTTGTTGGGGGGCTAATCCCAGAGGTGCCTGCAGCCAGGGACAGTTTCAGTGCGACCTACTCCTGTCTTTCATGCTGGAATGACCCTCGGAAGTTTAAGAAGTGTGCCACGCTCCTTCTGCTCACACAGATCAAAGGCTGGAATGATACACAGCTTTGCTCTTCTGGGATTTCTAGACAGACACCTTCTCACTGTGGCCATTTTAGGTGTGGATTTTGCAATTTACACATGGTCCCTTAATGCTCTTCAAGACAGAGTTTGCATCCTGTGTTGGGGGTAAGAGAGTAAATGTTTCAACCTTTCCTTGTTCTTGAAATGATTCTGGGTGCTTCAGGTGTCCAATCATGTATTCTTGGCTCCGTAGACTATGGAGGTCAAGTTCCTGAGAAGTACAAGCAAGAAAACAAACAAGTAAAGAAGACCGTATAAAGTATAGCTAAAGGAAGAACCATTGCTCATTAAAATACTTTAATTCTGTGCTGGTTTATTAAATAAGGGTTCCTTTTAGATGCACCATGCCCTGGAAACTGTGCTAGATGTCCAGGATCCAGAGTTAGAGAAGATCCGGTTTCTGCTTTGCATTTGTTCAGTTTGCTGACTTCACAACTTAGAGGTTTCAGCTGCACAAGAGCTGTAGAAAAGGGCCCAGGGAGGTCAGAGCTTTAGGAAATGTGTGAGCTAGGTGAGACACACAGTAGGAGATTTTATCTGTATGCACATTTTTTTCTGGGAAGAGGTTTGTAACTTCCACTGGATTTCTTAAAGCATTCATGAACAAAATGTTTTAGAACCACAGCCTCTGCATTGGCAGCAGAACTCTTCGATGACCTACTCCTGGTTAGCTATGAGTAGGATCTGCCCCTTGCTTAGGTCTGCTGGTCATTTGCACTTGGGGCCTGGTCAACCAGCCTGTAAGTCCACTTTCTGAGAACAGACTTCTTCAAAACTGGGTCACTGTCTTTGTCATATGTGCGCTCCAATCAGGGCTTGTGATCATTAACTTTTTATGTTCTCCACAGCACTTAGCATGTCCTGCAGCCCACAGGGGGCCCAGGAAAATGGCTTTGATCAATTATACTATGGTCTTGCCACCCACTTCTTGTCCAGGCTCTTGCACGTCCCCGATTCTGTTCCATCGCTGGCCCCTGCAAGATCGTCTGCCTCTCCCAAAGCAGGGTGAGAATAAAGAACATTCCTTGACTGGGGTGTGTGCACATACACATGCTTACTTGGAAAGTTCTCTAACACTCACACCCCTGTTGCTTTGTTCCTTAACTATCATGTGGAGAGAGGTGTTTGGACACCATATTAATAATAGCTCATAGTATGTATGCGGCACATTCCATTTTCAAAGGCATTTATAAACATTGAAAGATGAAAGCGTGCACCACCCATCTTGGGGAAAAGGGAATGTTAATCATCACCGTGTCCATTCCTTGGAGACAGTCACAGAATCTGAGAGCTGGAAGGGAAGTCAGAGGTCACTGGCATAACCTCCAATCCCTAAAGGATTTTTCTTTCCTTTAGAGCCCACAGAGTGGGATAGTTCCTACAGTCTTTTTCTCAAGTTCAATCATCCTTTCCCCTCTGGTAACTTTCAATAGTTATCTATCTATCTATCATCCGTCCATCTATCTATCTATCTATCTATCTATCTATCTATCTATGTATCTATCATGTCTATCTATCATCTATCTATCAGCTATCTATCCCCTCTTTCCCTACTCTCCTTTCCTCCCTCCCTCCCTCCTTCCTTTTTTCTTTTATTTTCCTTTTTTCTCTCTTCCTTCCTTTCTTCTTTTTTTCTTCTCTTCTCTTCTCTTTTCTTCTTTCCTCTCCTTTCCTTTCCTTTTCTTCTTCCTCCTTGCCTCTTTCCCTCCCTCCTTTCCTTTTTTCTTTCTTTCTTTTCTTCCTTCCTTCCCTGAACTGCCTATTTTAAAGAGTTTAAACAACCATATTTATAAAATAGTTATTAGTATGCTGTCCATTTTCTTATTAATTAAAGCTAACACTATTCTAAGAACAGTAAAATATTTGTATTTTATTAGTATTTTAGTAACATTTGTAAAGTGCCACATATTGTTTCTTAACTCTTCAGTAACCCAGGGAAGTTGATCCTAATGTTTCTCTTTTGTAAATGAGGAGACAGAGCCCTGGGGAGCAGCTGAGTTCCCCAGGACTATGAAGCTAGTAAAAAGCAGAGCTGGGATTGCACTGTCTGATCCCAGCTCTATTCCTTTGAGCTTGTTTCTTCTTACTTCTAATGGACATCAACTGACCAATGCTTCCAGATGGAGCTATTGCAATCAACAGCCAACAAGCACAAATATTTTTTAAATTAATTTATGCAACTACATCATGGATAGCTGCATTATTTTCGAGGACCCTCTTTTTGTTACCATAGACAGGCAATCAGTTTTCACTAAGATTACATATAGGAGAAATAGCAGAAGTAGGGCACCAGGCTGGCGCAGTTAGTTGAGTGCCTGATGCTTGATTTCAGCTCAGGTCATGATCTCAGGGTTGTGAGCTCGAGCCCCATGCCTGGCTCTGTGCTCTGTGTGGAGTCTGCTTGAGATTCTCTCTCTCCCTCTCCCTCTGCCTCTCCCTCTGCCCTTGTGCACACGGGTTGTCTCTCTCTCTCAAATAAATAAATAAAATCTTAAAAAAAGAGGACGAACTCAAATTTTGTGTAAATAATATCACGGTATAATAGCAATAATAGTATAATAATATAATAAAAGATAGCTGCTATTTCTGGAGAGCTACCATGTGTTCGGCTTTGTGTTAAACATTTCATATACATTTTCTTCTTCAGATCCTCTGCCCAAAATATGTCATCACTATTTTACAAAGCCCAGCTTTTGAGAAGTTAAGTAAGATGTACAAGGTCATGCTTCTGTGGGTCTTGGGATTTGGGCCCAGGTCTATTTGGTCCCAAAGCCTGGGCACTTAGTTAGTGTAATATGTTAGTGAACATCATCCACTTTGAAATAAGTGTACAGGACTTCTGGGCACCTCAGCCGAAGAAACTTACCCCTTGAGACAAACGACTTTCTTGGGCAATTGTCTGATATTCTTTCTAAAACATGGTGTCCTTGGAATGGGGGTGAAGTTGAGGGTGCTTGGCATTTCCCAGATCAAGAATTGTAGTGGAGGGGTGCCTGGGTGGCTCAGTGGGTTAAAGCCTCTGCCTTCAGCTCAGGTCATGATCCCAGAGTCCTGGGATCGAGCCCCGCATCGGGCTCTCTGCTCAGCAGGGAGCCTGCTTCCCTTCCTCTCTCTGTCTGCCTCTCTGCCTACTTGTGATCTCTGTCTGTCAAATAAATAAACAAAATCTTAAAAAAAAAAAAGAATTGTAGTGGAGACCATTTTATTTTATTTTATTTTTTTATGTTATGTTAGTTGCCATACAGTACGTCACTGGTTATTGATGTAGTGTTCCATGTGGAGACCATTCTAAATGTTCTTTCTGAACCTTGATTTTAAGAAGCAATTGTTCTAGCTGGAGATCATCTTCCCCACTTGATATGAACCCTTCTTTCTAAAATTTTATTCATTCATTTGAGAGATAGAGAGAAAGCAGGAGGAAGAGGGAGAGGCAATTTTAAACAGACTTCACATTGAGTGCAGAATCCAAAGTGGGGCTCAATCCCACAACTAGGAGATCATGACCTGAGCCAAAACCAAGAGTCGGACACTTAACTGACTGAGCCACCCAGGCACCCCTTGACATGAAACTTCCTCAAGACAGGCTCCTTAAAGATACTCCACAGACCTTGGGTCCAGAGTATGGCATATAATAGGGTTTAATAAATGTCTTGAGTTGCTGTGGATTTATGGAAGGGGGAGATAAGAGATGCCTTTTCTTTCCTGAAATGTGAAGGAGAGAATACAGAGATCTAGACTTCGTGAACGCAAAGGTGAAGTCTTTGGGGTAGGAAGAGAGGAAGTTATGAATGAAGTAGTATGATATAAAGACAACCTGTGGCTCCTCCCCTGCTCTGCAGTGATTAGTTGTGTGGTTTTAGATGAGCCTATTTTCTGTCTCCGAGCCTACGTTTCTGCAAAAGATAATGCTACCTGCTTATCTTTACAAGAGAATGGTTATGAACACTATAAAACAGCATATGGGAAACATATGGGAAATAATAAAATGATATAAAAACAATGGCTGTGGTGTCAACCACAACAATGATAAAGAACGTTTCCTTGTGTGCATTACCTACTTGGCTTTCTTCACACATTGTCCTCACAACAACCCTGTGTGTCATTATCTCTAGTTTACAGATGAGGAAAGTTTGAGATATTATCATTATTAATTATATAATTATCAAGTGCACACAAAATCCTGACATTTGCCCAGCTTTCTGGGAGATGGCACAGTAAGGGAGCTGGGGAACCAGAGATAGCACTCTGTTGGCCAAAGCAACTGTTCTCATTAAGTCTAATTCAGAATATGCTGGGAACATCTGTGCAAAATTAGACTCACAAGGAATTTTTAAAAACCAGTTTATTAAGGTATGATGAACATACATAAAGCCATACATATTTAATGTATACAGCTTGAGGAGTTTGGAGATAAGTATACAACCTGGTAACCATCACCACAATCTATACCATAAACACATCCGTCTGCTCCAGAAGTTTTCTTCCACCTTCTTTAATTATTATTATTATTATTATTATTATTATATTTTAAAGTGATTCTTGAAGAGTGGAACTAACTCTTCCAATTAAACTTTTTTGCTCTACTCATGGTCCGAGGAAATGCCCAGATTCTTCTGGAATGGGCTCATTAGGGATGCCTGGATTGAATTAAGCAGCCCATTCTACTGCCAGCTGGCCAGAGTTTGGGCAACACCATCACCTCCTTCTTGCTGCGTTGAAGAAACAAAGATAATGACACTTTCCCAAGGCTGGGGCTGGGTAAGTCTTAATTTGGGAGTGTTTGGAAATGACTTTGAAGATGCACACGTTATTTAAGTGCTAAGTATTATTATTTATTGTGGTTCCAAGCACTGTTTCTCCTCCCCATTGTCAGGCTACAAAACAATAAGAGATGTGGTAAAAGAGCCTCTGAAGTATCCAAACATCAATAAATTAGGTAACTTTGGCCTGAGCCCTGTGATGGTATCTGCAAACCTAGCATTAGTTCTGCAGCATTTTTGTGTGGGCCGGTGGTTGCCTAATTTGCACTTAAACAGGCCAGCAGCAGGTCCTGGCACGGGCTTGGCACACACAGGTGATGCAAGTGCTCTTTGGACAGACCTGGATTGCTGACATCATGCTTTGCTGTGTGCTCTTTGAGATGCAAATTAGCTTCTAGAGGAGCCCCTGGTCCTTTCATCATTGACACTTAATAGAAGAGAATTAACCTTCATTGAGCCCTTCTGTATGCCAGACCCTTTTATGAACATGATCTCACTTATTCTCATAACTATCCAGAGAAGTGGATAAGAGAGGTCCCATTTTACAGATGAGGAAACTGAGTCTCATGGAAGTTGAATAATTTGCCCTTGATCATGCCATTAGTAAGAGACCAAACTAGGATGGAAACCCATGACTGTCTGATTCCAAAGACCATGCTTTTTTATTATGTTGAACTGTAGGCACCATGCCCCCCTCCACTCCCCACTCCAACTATCTGGTCAAGTTCTCTTTGGTAAAAAATCCTCAGTGCCTTTCTATTGTTTTAAATGGACTAGAGACCACATCCCACTATGGCCCTGCATCATCTGCCTTGGGCTCCCTCTCCAGCTCCATTCAACACCCTGCTCCTTTATTTCTGTTTCTTGAACGCAAACCTCTCACCTCTGGGTTCTTGGCTGAACTGCCTGAAAAAGTTTATCTTGTCCTTTTTTCTCCAGCTAACACTTGCCAACCTTTACACATCATTTTCTGGGGGGAATACCTTCTGTGAAAATACACACCAGCAGTTCTCCAAGTGCGGTCCCTGGACCAGCAGAGAGCAGCATCATCTGGGACTTTGTGAGAAATGCAAATTCTTAGGCCCCACCCCAGACTTACTGAATCAGAAACTCTGGGCATGGGGCCCGGCTCTCCAGGTGATTCTCTGCTCGCTTAAGTTTGAATATCACTGGGGTTTCTCAACCTTGACGCTACTGATATTATAGGATGCTTAGCAGCATCCTACCTTTTACCTCCCAGCCCATGTCCTCACCTCCATCCAAGTTGTAAAAGCTGAAAATGTCTTCAGTTACTGCCTTCTGTCTCCTGGGGGGACCCCAGTTGGGAATCTCTGCTTTAGACTAAAGTGTGATTTCCTTTGAGACACCCCTGTAGCACACTATACAGTGGAACTCAGTTATTAATAACTTTTGGAAAGCATTTGCTCAAGGCAAATCTCCACTGTCCTATTTGCAGCAGCTAATGCACTTCCTGTCACCTCATAGGTTCTAAGGAAATAGAGCTGTACCAAACAAGAGGCATGGCAAGTTCGCACTGCACCCCTTCAACCCAACCCTGTATTGAATTTTCAGGAGGAGACAGGACTTGGGCGCTAGACTGGGATCACAGGCAAGCAGTTTCCTTAGGATACTTTATCATTGGAAGGCAAGTCTTCTCCATCAAAACCCTGGGAACACAGGTGATCTTTCAGGCCCTGCTGAACAGGATCTAAGTACTGCTTCTTTTAGCAGCAGAGAATGTGACTAAATGCAGGAGAGAGAGAGAGAGAAAAAAAAAAAAAGTTATCTTAGAATGATGCAGAAAACCCTGACCAAAGGTAGGCTCAGTGCCACTACGACGGAAAGAGCGACAAAACCGCATTCTGGCCGCAACAACAATAAAGAGATTGTTAACTTGTGGTGGCTGAAGTCTTTCTGTCAATGGTACATTTAATGAGTGTGAAAGACAGATTCTGATTCTTCTGCGGCCCCATCTTTATTCAGCCTGAGAAGTAATTTCTAGAACCCAGGCAGAGGAGCGCCACAAAGTTGAGAAAGAATGGAATTCTTGCTCACATCTGTTTTTTAAATTGATAATCAACTTCATCCTCTTGGCTCCATAATGAAGTGGGGGTGGACACAGAACACGCCGTTGGCCCCATGGACATCAGTCCTTCCAGGGATCTCACTACACCTAGGAATGAGCCCTGTCGTGTCTCATAGGAAATATTGCGAATGCATGGTTAACGTCTGGCCTCACAGAACCTGAATGATCTCGCATTTGGGGAGCAGCAGTTGAGGTGTGAGACGATACGAACCTGAGGAGCAATTTTTGTCAAGTTTATATTTTTTCTCAAAACTTTTTTCTTTAAAAAAATTTTTTTCTTGATGAAATTTTGAAAGGAGGAAGAAAAATGAGGAAAGAGATGTTTTTCCTCTTTCAAAATTTTCATTTTTGTTTCATTTCTGTTAACACCCTGTACCAACAAATTACTTTCCTGTTTTTTTTCCACTGGCTGTTATCTTGTGACCTATCTCCAAGTTTTTGCAAAGTGACATTATTTTCATAGTGATACTTAAATTCAATTTCAATTCATTCTCAATTTCAATTCATTCATTAAAAGACCCCAAAATTGGAAACAAAAATAAATATTCTAACCATCCAGAGAGCATATACTAATGAACTTAAAGCTAAAGACTGAGCTTGCAAAGTTTTTGACACTGGAGTTCTAAAAAAATCAGTAATTATGAGTGTACTAATCTACGATTTATAATAATTTGCATATGACTGAAGTGAAAGCATAATTTCAAACAACTTTTAAAGATTTTACTTATTTATTTATGAGAGAGAGACAGACAGAAAGAGAGTGAGATTGGGAAGAGGACCAAAAGGGGAGGGAGAATGAAGGGAAAAAATCTCAAACAGACTCCACGCCAAGTGTGGAGCTCAGTGTGGGGTTGGAGACATTGTGAACTGAGCTGAAACCAAGAGGCAGTCACTTAACAGACTGAGCCATGCAGGCACTCCCATCTTCATTTATAGTCTATATGCCAGATTGATTTAACCAATCTCCTTGTAGCATTTGCTGTCATAAATAGCTTTACAATAAACATGTATCAGAATTTTTTTCTCTGAAATCAAGAGCATTTCCTTTGAAATGAGGTCAGAAATTCAATCATTTGTTCTAAAAATACAAAATATTTTTTTGGACGCCTGGGTTGCTCAGTCGGTTGAGCATCCAACTCTTGATTTCAGTGCAGTTTATGATCTTGGGGATGTGAGATTCAGCCTTGCATTGGGCTCTGCGCTGGGCGTAGAGCCAGCTTAAGATTCTCTTTCTCCATCTCTTCATCTCTCATTGTCTCTAAGAAAGAAAGAAAGAAAGAACGAAAGAAAGATAGATATGAATGCATCTCACCTTGATAAAATTTCCAACAAAACTACTTTCTAAATTATACTTCCACTAGTGATTTTTGAGTGTATCTATTAAATTTACCTTTGTCAATATCAGGGGATATTTAAAATATATATGAGAGAGAAGACTGCATCTCAATGTTGGCATTTGTTGGATGATGGCTCAGATTGAAGGGGACAAGGTGGTATGTGTATCTGATTTGAGGCAGGCACAATCTGTTGTCTCACTCGGCATCCTACAGCATCAAGAACATCAGTTCAGCTTGATCGGAGTTCAGGTGTTTTTCTGCTGGAAACTTGTCTTTCATGCTTACAGTCATGAAATCCATTTTAAAAACTGGCAAAAAGAATGCCTTCCTCCCCCACCTCGAAATAAATTTAAATTCCCACGAGACCTGAATATCTCCTTGCAGGAGTTAAAGATAATTTGCAGGCATGCATATTTTCTTACAGAACCAAATTGCTGAAGGGAGTTGTAACCTGGTTTCAAATACTCTTGGGTTTCTTCACTCAGAGCTTCTTTTTGTCATTGCAATTAGAGCACAGGAGATGAAAAACCAAGTGTAGTTGTCCAAATGATGGAGAAAACACACAAAATGAGGGGAACTATTTTCTCTCCCCCTTCCCAACCCCGCTTCCTTCTCTCTCTTTCTCTTTCTTTCTTGTTTTCTTTCTTTCATGAGGCATCTGTCTAGTCTGAGGTAGAATATATGGCAAATAGGGATTCATTAGGGTACTGAATATACTACAATATCACTTTTAATAACCTTGACTTATTAATAGGTTAGGGCAAAACCTAAATTAGCTGGACTGAATGAGTTCAGTCCATTTAATTTATCAGCTCATTGGTAAATTAAAATTTCAAACTAATTAGGGATTTTGATGCTTTTCCCCCCTTCAACTGTGGTTGTTAAAACCCCCTTTTTCCTCCTGAAATGCATCTCCCTATTTTCATTTTTTAGGGGGAGGTGTCCTGTGATGATGATTAAATAATCCCGAGAAAGAAAACCTTACCAAATCTTTTTCTATATAGGGACTGAAGCCCTAGTGTAGGACTGAAGATGCTGTGATTAGAGGCGGGAACTCTCTTGTTTGGAAACTGTCATTTTGTTGTTATTGTGCGGATATTGACTTATTTCCGTATTGGGATGGAGACTGGCTAGCGGCTTAACACACCTGTTTCCTCTTCTCCCTGGGCACACAGCCTACATTTCCCAGCCTCCTTTGCATTTAGACCTGGTCATACTACTGAACTCTAAACTAGGATGAGATCAGAAGTGACCTGCCCCACTTTCCTGCCCAGCACATAGAGAATTCTTCTCATGGGCTCTTTTGTGCTCTTTCCAGTCTAGCAGCTTAATGCAGACCCAGAGAAGCCATTAACCCTGCGGGCCCCATGTTGAATATGATAGAGCCATGGTATGGAGGAATCTGTTCTCTGGAATCAGACAGAGGACCAGTTGATGATCAGCACAACCTATTTTGGATAATATATTTGTGGAAATTTCTATTGTGCTTGGAATATTGTAAATTTGGGGGATTTGTTTATAATAGCAGCTAATGGTAATTTAATTAATGTTTTTATCACTTCCTAATAAAAATAAGGGCAAAACCCAAATCTCACTTAACCGATATTTACAATGAATTGACTTCAAGGGCAACAAAGCCTTCTTAGATTCAAGGACACCAAAGCGTTCTTAGAATCAATGCCGCCAGTGTTCTCTCTCAGACTCAGTCAGTCAGTGACAATGCAGGGGAAAAGATGACGGTACAACAGGGTGGGGTCAAGGTTCTTACGGCCCTTCCCAAACCTTTCCTATCCAGAGAACAAATGTCAGTGGTGAAGGGGAGGAATGGAGTGTCACCTGTTTTTGGCCCTTACCTCTGTTAAAATGTAAGCCCTCAATATTACATTAAGCTCTTATTTCTTGTTTAAACTGTTGGTACAAGAACGGTCTAAAGAACAGAGAAAAGTAATACTGGCCTCTCCATGACATCTATGAAGCATGTTGAGATCCTGGCTAAAAGGCAGTGTCCTGTTCCCGTGATGAAAATAAAAGGATAATCTGAAAAATAGATTGCCTTGAAGTAGAGAATTGCAGTATGGGAGACATAAT
The DNA here is from genome assembly GCF_963455335.1 of Martes martes. Taxonomy (NCBI): domain Eukaryota; kingdom Metazoa; phylum Chordata; class Mammalia; order Carnivora; family Mustelidae; genus Martes; species Martes martes. The sequence goes on along the minus strand of NC_137891.1, from coordinate 12,848,578 downwards.
TCTCTCTTTCCATGTTGGTTGAACACTGAATGCTCTGGGTGCATCAGTTGTCTACATTTAAATCATCCTTTTGGCATTTGGGGGTGCAGTTTTGTGGATTGCAGTTAATATTAGAATCCGTTAGCAATTCCTGTCTTCCAGGATACGGCTTTGGTTAGGCAGGGTAGGAGGCAAAGACCTAGGGATTTAGGTAAGAGAAGTAGACCTTGCCACATTTCTCTGAACACAGGAACTCAACACAACAATGAATGACATCCTAAATACACAATAAGAATTTTCCTCCCACAAATTGTTGGTAAATACCTGCCTGTGTGTTTGGGCTGATAAGATGGTTTCCATCCTGGAGGAGTTATTGATTTATTCTTTGTAGATTGATCCTCTTATAGTTCCTGAGAACCTTCATGCCATGCATAAATTCTACCTGACTGTAGGTTTTATATATTTTTCTGGCGCTCAAAATATCCCCTGAAGTTTGTTTGTTTTTTTTTCTCTTCAGTGTTCTAATTCTCCTCTTTCTTATTTCCCATAACCCTTCTGAGCCCCTAAATCAAATTGAATTTGAAATATTGCTCATACATTTCATAATGTTATTTCTTTCTCAGAAAGAGCTGTGAAGTGGTGTCAGGAGGCCTTGACTCAAACTGTTGTCATTTAATGACACTTGTGATGGTCAGGTTGACTCCCCATTTGCATGATGGAGGTTGCAAAGGAGTAGGGAACTGTGTTCTCTGTGAGGTGTCTGAGTAGTGCCCAAGAGATGTGAGTCCCCTGTTCATAGAATGCCTTACAGGTGAAACATTCACCATTGAACAGTGTAACTGGTCTCTTACCAAGCCTCATTCCTAAACCTTCTTTCTCTATTCTCTTCTCCATTTTTTTCCCATTCCTCCCTTTTCTCTTATTATCCTGAAGGCATCATTTGGTGCTGGAGCCAGAATGATGGATATGCCACGACAGCTGAACCGTTGGCTCATCAGGAGTTGCCCAGATTGTGGGCCATTCATTCAACTATTAAACATTCACTGGGCATCTAAAATTTGCCAGGAACAATATGAACTAGGGTGTTTTTAAGCCTAATTTTTACTGTGCTATTTACCTTATTACACAAACAACACAGGTTCATTGTAGTCTTTTCTGAAAATACAAAAATGAATAATAATAAGAAGAAATAATTTATAGTCTCACTTTTTAGAGTTTACTATTAACAGTTGGCTCTACATTTTTCCATGGTTTTTACTATGTAAGTACATACCTTGAAAAAAAGGGAAAGAATGCAAAATTAGTATTGCATGTCTTATTTTTACAAACTGATTTTTCACATTAATAATCCATTCACTTCACTTTCCAGTGTTGGCTGGTTGGATTGGAAGAGGTGATCCTTCCCATGTGTGATGTAAATTTATTACAGGATGCAATAGGGGTCCACTCAGTCGGACTGTATGCTAAAATTCAACATTAAACCAAAAAGAGTTGAAGGTGAAAATGATATTCAAAAGGTCCTTATTTTAAATGATTTACTGGAAAAACCACAGGCAAGTCAGAATCTTTTTTCATAAGAAGAAAATTTCAAGACTGAGCAGATTCAAGAGTGAAACTCATCTGTGTCAATATGTGTTGGACCAAGTAGGACACACATGCAAATACATTGCCCTTTTACTCAGTGTCTCAGATGCAGAGTAAACATCTGAAGGATTTTTCGGATATTTTCCTAAATAAGACAGGAGGTAGTGGGTTCATTCAGAATACTCTCATCCGATTATAATCTAGCACTTATGATAATGATTATTTTTCACAGTTTTCAGACATTAATGTGCCAGCTACCATGTGAATTATTTGACCTACATTATTTTATTTAAAGAGTGCTATACAGTAGAAACTTTTGTTCCCATCTTAGTGTTAAGGAAATCCAAGCTCATAGAGATTAGGGGATTTACCCCAAATCAAACAGCCAGTGTATAACGAATCCAGGAGGGAAACTAAAGCTGCCTGACGCCGAAGCTTAGGTGCTAAGACTATCACATGGTGTTGCCGCTGCCATATGAAAAGGACACAAGCTATATCTGTGTCCAGCTATCTTACAGATGGGTCTTAATAAATGTTAATTGACTGGGAAACCACAGCTCCTTCTAATTCTCTCACCAAATTTGATTCTCCACATCAAATGAGATAGTAAATTACACATAATGAACTTGCTGGCTAAACTACCCTTCCAAGTTTTTGAGACCATCTGAGCTCTCTTGGGGATAGCAATGAGAATGAGCAGGAAATTACTGGAGGCCATTTTCTCTCGACACAACATTTCCCCCTCAAGTTATCATCAAGGCTTCAAACCTGGGAGCTCTCCTTCCCAAAATTTCTGTCCAGCATCAAGTTGGAGACAAGAGGCCAGGATTTGGCATGACACTGTGGTCCAGGGTTTCTTGACTCTTAACATACATATTTTTAAAATATTTTATTTATTTATTTTCCAGAGAGAGAGAGAGAAAGAGAGAGAGAGAACAAGCACAAGCCTGGGAAGCAGTAGGCAGAGGGAGAAGCAGACTCCTTGCTGAGCAGGGAGCCTGATGTGGGGCTCGATCCCAGGACCCTGGGATCATGACCTGAGCCAAAGGCAGATGCTTAACTGACTGAGCCACCTAGGAGTCCCCAGGATTTCTTGACTCTAACTCTGTCTCTGGACCAGTTTACTTACCTTGAAAATAACAAGATTGGTTCAAAGATGGCAAAATAGAGGTATTTGGAGATACTTTTGACTTCCTTTGACTCTCAATAAAAACAACAAAGAAATAAAAGAATATGAACTGCCAAAGATGATGATGTCTGTGCTAAGGAGAGGAAGTAACCTTATACCTTGATCTTGAATAGAATGACAGTTATTCAAAGAACGAAAGTCAGTATCCCAAAAAGCCTATTCTGCCAGACTTTGAGAGAGTCACAAAAGTAGGGTCATGAAAGAGCCTCTGGAGAGGTAAGACATGTCCCTCTGGAGACTCAGTTCAATGGGGCAGAACAGTATGAAAGAGAAGCCATGCAAACAAATCATTTCTATTGTCCACAGTTCTCCTGGCCAAGTGAGACTAAGGATGCAGCTTTATTTTATCAATACCTGCCATAATGTCTTGCTCACAGTAGGTTTAATAATCTACGGAAATAAAAGGTGTAAGTGTGGTGGACAGTGCTGAAGTACTCACAAGAATATTTTAAAGTTTGTGCTGGTTTTGAGCCTCACCTCTGCCTCTAACTTGTCAGGGGATGTGAGGTCTATCTGAACCATTTTCAAGCAGCATTATCAGGGATATGAAGAAAGGGGAATGTGAGGTCACTCCTTAATTCTAACATCCAGATTTGTGATCTTTTTAGAGGGTCTGAGGCAGTTGATCCCCTGCCCAGCCATCAGGTATATGGCCTTTGAGGTAAATGAATATGGGTAGTCAAACCATTTCCTGATCAATAGGAGAATAAGGACTGGTGTTGTCATGTCCTCTCTGACAGCTGATGATGTAGCTGTCCTAAAGACAACCAGGTCCTTGTGCAGGAAGGAAGCAACCCAGGCTTCCCTAAAACTGAGTATTATTAAGACTCCTATAATTACTCTACCTGAGCCCATGACTATCTAGACCAGTTGTCATTAGCTCCAGTAAGACTTGCTGGAAAACCCATGGGGGACAAGATATCTTTAAGTATTGGCTTGAGGAATGGAAACCCCAAAGATAAAGAACAGAGTTCATTACATAGTAGACTAGGAAAAATGACTGGGGAGAGAAAGGGAGGGCTAAGAAGAAAGAGGAGGGAGGAAAGAATATGGGGGACCAAAAGAAGTGAAGAAAGAATACGGAGAAACCAAAAGAAGAGAAGAAATTTGAGAAGAGAGGAAATGACTGAAAGAATCTAAAATAATACAGAGGTGGGGGATTGAAAGGGGGAGAAGGGAGGAGTGTTGAAAAAGAAGAAAACTGGAGGCAATGAGAAAAACACATTTATAAAGAACCTACTGTGTGATGAACACTATGCTAACTACTGGGTGGGGGAAGTTCTTTAGCTATGCTGGATCTTTCCTAAAGTCTCTGAAGGATAAAGCTGAACCATAGATATTGAATCTTTATTTTGCTCTTAACACCTTGATTCCCATATTGAACCTAACTTTATGTATGTATAGGTGATCAATTTCCAGACCTAAATGTTTGAAGTAGATTGAATCTATGAATTCTCCTTCCTTTTTCATATTCATTACTTATTTCATAATATTTATTGAACACCATTTAAGGACCAACCACTATTCTAAATGTTTTAACAATCAGTGATGAGAGTTGCAAGATACTTTCATCATAGTGTGTGTGTGTGTGTGTGTGTGTGTGTAGGGGAGTGCATGTGGACTAGTATCATTAGCAGCAGCATCAATATCATGATCATCATCATGTCATCATCATAATTGCATAATCACCTTTTATGACTTCCTCACTTGAAAGTTGGAAAATGATTTTTATGAAGTTATCACATTGTGTGCTCCCAAAACTCCTGATAAAGGAGAGATTACTCTCTCCACTCTGAAGATAGAAGAACTAAGGCTCACTGAAGGTAAGGTAAATGATGTACTATAGGCCACATAATTATAAGTAACAGACCTGAGATCAGGACACATCTTGACTCCTTATCCAGTGCTCTTCTCATTGTTTGCATGGGAGGTCATTATTGCTGACATAGGTTGAAAAGGATTAATAACTATACTGCTAAGAGATGATAGTGCATAGAGGTTGAGAGTAGACCTGCCTTCAAACATCCATCACTTCTTAGTTGCTCAACTTGGACAATGACCTGTCTTCCCTGGGTCTCTGTTTCCTCACATGTTAAGTTGGGAGTTATATTAGTATCAGTTATCACTGGAATTCTGAAAGTATTAAGTAATGTAATACATAGAAAGTGCTACCCAACATGCCTGATACAGAATAAACACTCAATAAACATTAGCTATTATTAGTGTATACGCTTCCTCTTTTCTGGACAATGGAATGTGACAGAGAAGGCAGCTCAAGGCACACGCATGTTGGTGTCCTCAAGTACCCCCATTGTTTGAAAACTCATTTGCCTGCCACTCACCCTCCTGGGCACTAACCCAGGACTCTAAGGGAAGCCATTACTTATTCTAGCCAAGGGGAGTTAGCTGCCACTTGACTTGACATTGTGTACTGGGATTTGACCCATGCCAGTTGCAACTCCTTGAGGTTATGTACCACCGGGTCAGGACTCTTGAAGATCTTTTCTTTCCTGAGGACCTGAGATTTAGTAGCCCATGAGAAATGATCCAAATGTATTGTGCATGTTTTTGTGGTGTGTAAAAACATGTCAGGGATGGAATTGGTCAAGGAGAAAGGGAAAAGAAAGCCACGTGTCATAGGATCTTGGCTTTACAAATCAATTAACTTTGTCTCTTGAGCAATCCTAACATTTGCGAAACTGGCCTTGATGGGACCTTGATATGATATTGAAATGGGCCAGGGACTTGACATCTGACAGATTAGGGCATTATATATAAGTAGAGTTTAATTTGTTTATTATTATTCTTATTAAACCCTATAGGTTTATCATTATCTCTGTTTTATAAATGAGGAACCTAGGCTTACACTACTTTGAGATGGTTTGAATTAGTTCTATCCCTTCTTTCTTTTCCAAGGTGATCATATCCAGTCACCTGTCAGACTTATCATCTGAGGCCAAAATCTATCCAACCTGTCTTCTCCTCTGCACTCTGGATTCATGTATCTGAATGCCTACTTGACATTTCTACATGGATGTCTAATAACCATTTCTAACCTATTATTTCCAAACAGAACACATGGATGCTTTATCCAGCACCCCCAGCAATTTTCTCTTCACCTGATCTCCATATTTTATTGATTGATACCACCATGTATCCAGTTCCTTAATCCAGATCCTAGGGAAATTCCTGGACTTCACAAGTTCCCTTATCCTTCACATCCATGTTTTTTCTTTGTTTTGTTTTTTAAGATTTATTTATTTATTTGAGAGAGAAATAGTGAGAGAGAGAGAGAGAGCGCGCACGCACGAGTTGGGGGGGAGGAGAAGCAGGCTTCCTGCTGAGCAGGGAGCCTGATGTGGGGCTCAATCCCAGGATCCTGAGATCATGACTTGAGCTGAAGGCAGACGCTTAACCAACTGAGCCACCCAAGCACACCCACATTCACTCCTGAAGTAAGATAGTTACAGTAAAAAGTGATGCTATTTACCTCTGCCTTGAACCCTTTTTCTAGATCTGACTGCTTTGTTCCAACATTTGTAAATCAATCAATGTAACAGAACAAATCAGTAAGAAAAGAAAGAAGAACCACATGGTCCTCTCAATTGATACAGAAAAAGCATTTGACAAGATACAGCATCTGTTCCTGACTAAAACCCGTCAAAGTATAGGGATAGAGGGAACATTCCTCAACTTCATAAAATATATCTATGAAAAACCCATGGTAAATATCATCCTCAATGGGGAAAAGCTGGCAGCCTTCCCTTTGAGATCAGGAACACGACAATGATGTCCACTCTCACCACTCTTGTTCGACATAGTACTAGAAGTCCTAGCAACAGCAATCAGACAACAAAAAGATATAAAGTGTATTCAAATTGGCAGAGAAGAAGTCAAACTTCTTCTCTTCCCAGATGGCATAACACTTCATATGGAAAACCCCAAAGACTCCACCCCCAAACTACTAGAACTCATACAGCAATTCAGTAATGTGGCAGGATACAAAATCAATGTACAGAAATCAGTTCCTTTCTTATACACTAACAATGAAAATACAGAAAGGGAAATTAGAGAATCAATTCCATTTACTATAGCACCAAGAACCATAAGATACTTGGGAATAAACCTAACCAAAGAGGTAAAGGATTTATATTCGAGGAACTACAGAACACTCATGAAATAAATTGAAGAAGACACAAAAACATGGAAGAGCATCCCATGTTCATGGGTCAGAAGATTAAACATTGTCAAAATGTCTATACTGCCTAGAGCAATCTATACTTTCAATGCCATCCTGATCAAAATTCCACCAGCATTTTTCAAAGAGCTGGAGCAAACAATCCTAAAATTTGTATGCAACCAGAAGAGACCCTGAATTGCTAAGGAAATGTTGAGAAAGAAAAACAAAACAGGGGGCATCACATTGCCTGGTTTCAAGCTTTACTACAAAGCTGTGATCACCAAGATAGCATGGTACTGGCACAAAAACAGACACATAGACCAATGGAACAGAGTAGAGAGCCGAGATATGGGCTTTCAACTCTATGATCAAATAAACCAAAACCATTCTAGTCTGTACCCCTTTCCCACCAACCTTAACCACGGTAATACCTTCTTAACTGGGATCCCACCTTTCCGTGGCCATCTATAATTCATTCTGTACACAATGATCAAGGAGATGCTTTCCCCAATAATAAAAAAATTCCCTTCTCTGATCAGCTTGCCATCCTCAAGTGACTTCTGTGACACTGAAAGTAAAATCCAAGCTCCTTATACTGAGACTACAAGATCCTTCCTGGTCCACTTACTGAATGTGGTCTGGATTTCATCTCCTACTACACATTGCGATCCAAATGGGTGTTCTTTATGTTTCTTAAATACCAGAAGTTTTCATCAGTATTGGGGTCTTTGCATTAGCTCTTCCTTCCATCTGGCTCCTTTTGGCCTCAGATCCTCATTGTGGGCTCCTTCTTATAGTTCCTTCCCAGTTCAGACATCACTTTGTCAGGGCCACCCTTGGCCACCCACCTGAGTAGCTCTCTTTCATGTCACTCTAGCTAATTTGTACAAGTATATGTCTCAACCTGGCATGTTCTTTATTTGGTTTTAAATTCATCACTCCTCTCTTCCAACTAGAATGTGAATTCTAGGGGAGCAAGGATGGTGTCTTTTCCTGTCCCCTGCTATGTCTACATTGCTGAGCATGTGGTCTGATATGGACTAAGTTTGTTGATTGAATGAATGATTGCCCTTATAAGGCTTCTGTGGTTGCTTCAGTTGAGTACTAATGGGGACAGGAGTCAAATGAGTGATTAATGTGGCCCTAAATATTGTCTGAAACCCAAAGTAGCATTTTTTAAAAGTCGTATTACTTTGAGTACATTTTGGAAGAAATCAAAATAAAAAACAAAAACTTTCTTCCCTCAGTATTCTCATCTTGGTCTTGTACACCTTGCTACAGATGACAAAAACAAAATGCAACTTAAAAACAAGACATTCTAAACAAGTGTGTCTCAGCTGTGTGGTTTTTCTTGGGTGGGGAGCTCTAAGAGGGCAGGGCCCAGGCTCAAGCCTGATAGCTGGACGAGCTCACTCCTCCCTATATTCATCTCCACCCTGGACCCTTGTCCAGCAGCTCCTCTTCTTAGAATGCCCTGCCTTTCCTTCTTCCCTGTCCACATCTGATCCACGCTCAGACTGGGTTGTCCTCACCTTCATCCAGTGGCCAGGTGAGCACAGTTAATGGCTCTGGGTTAAAATCCTGGCTTTGCTACTTACCTGGTGTGTAATCCTGGGCAAATGATTTACCTTCTCTGAACTTCATTGTTCTCATATGTGGAGAGGGAATGATCCAATATCTACTTCCCAGATGGTTGCAAGGAATAGATGAACTGCTGCTTGTGAAGTGTATTGGTATAGTGCCATATGCATGCTACATGTCCTCCTAAGACTTAACATTACATCCCTTCTGCACTAACCCCTAAAAGATGACATCTTCCTCAATCATTTGGTTCTTGGAAATGTAACTTTCAGTTTGAAACAAATAGTTTTTATTCTAAATTGCCAGCTGTATTATATATGTCTCCTTCTTCTGTACCAAGAAGTGGTTTTTTTTTTTTTTTTTTTTTTTAGAGCAGGAACCATATGACACAAAAATACAAAAGTACTTTTTACCTTCTTTCTTAGAATGTTCCTAGGCCCAGACTAATAATAACTGCTAGCATTTTTAGAGAGCTTATCATTTTGCTACTGCTACTACTGTTATTACTACCACTACCACTACTATTCCTTCTAGTGCTACTATTACTACACCATTACTACTTTTGCTATTACTCTTGCTGCTCGTGCTACTACTGCTATACTAACACCAGTCAACAATGGATACTTTCTGGGAAAGGCAATACTGTATGCAATTTACGTTTGTTACCTCACTTAATAAGCACAGTAGCCAATGAAGGAGGACGTGCCCAGAATAGTTAGAAACACAGGTTGGAAGGCTTTGAATGTGAGCTCCAATAAAATTGCTAGCTATGTGATTCTGGAGAAGTTACTTAGCCACTCATGTCTCAATTATCTCAAAATAGGGATATTAATAATAGTATGGAATCAGTGAGATAATGTAGATGGGAAGTTTTTATAATATCTGAGCAGTGTCTGGCATTTAACAAGCACTCAAGTTATTGTTGATATTAAAAACACTTTTTGGTGTATTTAAGGGTTATTTGTCCCCCTAATGTCCAGTCCTCTCTGTGCCCCCAAAGCATCATGCTTTCCGCACATCTAGTTGCATATCCTTTAGGACTGAAATAGTCTTTTACTTCTTTGAGTCTCCTAACAGCTTAGACACTACTTTAGAGGAGAGGAATGAGCCTTGTTCAGTGTTGTGTCCATATTACCTAGCATAGACCTGTCACATGGCTAAGTTTTCAATAGACACTTGTGGAATAGAGAAAGGACTGAATTTTTTAGCCAAATCTTATGGCAACTTGTTATAATATTTAACACACATAACAACCTTGTAAGACATTCCTTCCATGGTTCCTTTCTTGCTTCCCTTCTTCCACAGCAGCCAGCTTCTTGTTTTCCCCATTTTATGGAAGAGAAGATAGAGACCTATGATGGCATGTAAACTGGTTAATCAGACAGCTTTTTATTTTCATCATTTAAAAAATTATTTTATTTAAATTCAATTAATTAACATACAGTCTATTATTAGTTTCAGAGGCAGAATTCAATGATTCATCAGTTGCTTATAACACCCGACGCTTATCACATCACACGCCCTCCTTAATGTTCATTGCCCAGTTATCCCATGCCCCACCCACCACCCCTCCAGCAACACAATGGAATATTACTCAGCCACCAAAAAATTGAAATTTTACCATTTGTAATAATGTGGAAGGAACTAGAGGGTATTATGCTAAGCAAAATAATTCAATCAGAGAAAGGCAATTATCATATGATTTCAGTCATAAGTGGAGTTTAAGACTCAAACCGATTTTTATGGAACACTCTGGATCCGTAACTTTAGACTCTATATACGTAGATACATAATAAAGACTTAATAAATACTGGGCAGATTGAATTGCAATTTGGGAAACTCAATGAATATTCTTGAATGATCAGGCTTATTCTATCCCTTGACTTGAGAATAGCATTTTGGCATTATCAGGGAGAAAAAAATATAGAACCCCTCCAAGTGCCACTGGAAAATCCAGCCATTTGAATCAATGAGTACATCACTAACCAGGTCTATGTGATAAGAAAATACCTGAGTGCCTGTGTTTGGGCTCTTGGCTGCCAACTGTGTTGACCGCATGACTGATTCACATCAATGTAGGGAAATTGCCTGTTAATCTTTTATTACCATGTTCTTGTTCAAAGAACTACTGTTCCTAATTTGCCTGTAGTGTACGGATCCAATAATTGAAAGAACATAAAATATTGTTTCTAGCTGGAAAGCAATCTCCTGGTTTAAAATTTTAAAATATTATACACACACACACACACACACACACAGACTCATGTCTTCCTTATAAAGATAGCAAAATAAATCATACAGTAGAAAATTCAGAAAAGAAAGAAAAGGGGAAAAAATCACCCTTAACTCTGTGACTTTAACATCATTACTCTTGGCATGTTGATGATTTTTCTTCCACAAATATTTCTGTTTATTTTTATGTTTTTATTTGTACTATAATGGTATTCATACAAACCTATCTTTCTGTTCTCCCTTAACATTTTTTTAAAAGATTTTGTGTATTTATTTGACAAAAAGAGAGAGATTGCAAGTAGGCAGAGACGCAGGCAGAGAGAGTGGGGAAAGCAGGCTCCCTGCTGAACAGAGAGCCCGATTCGGGCCTCAATCTCAAGACCATAGGATCATGACCTGAGCTGATGGCAGAGGCTTTAATTCACTGAGCCACCCACGTACCCCTCCCTTGACATTCTAACAGAATAATTTTCCTTATAATACAGTTCACATGGGCATAACATTTAAATGGTTAAATATCCACCGACCATCATTAATTTTCTGGTTCTCACTACAGTGGCTTATTACAACTAATTTCTGATTTTCAGACGAGTAGCAAAAGATATGGAAATGCAGGTTTTTCTTTCCCATTGATCAGAGCTCATAATATTGTGTCATTATTGGGCTTGGATTATATGATCGTCACTGCAGGTGAAAATAGTTACAAAATCATAACGTCTTTGTGGAGGAACCCGAGAGGTCATTTGATCCAATTACCTCATTTTGCAGAAGAGATTGAGACCCATTCATCTATGGGATGATGGACCCAGGTGAGAAGATGTGTTTTATTTTTGAGAATAGCAAGGAGAGCAGTGTCACCAGATTGTACTTGACAAGGAAGAGACAGCAAAGATGTAAAGACAGAGGGAAAGTAGTTGTGTGGGGGTAGGCTGGGGGGTAGCTCATGTAGGGCTTTATGGTTTCTAGTATGGACTTGGGCATTTATTCTGATAAGGTGGAGAGCCAGTGGCACCCCTCTGGCTACTGTGTTAAGGTAGAGGGAAAGAATGGAAACAAGGCAATGCAGAAACATAGTCAAGAGATGATGGTGGGCTCAGGCCAGGGTTGTAGCATGACAGTGACCCAAAGTGGTCAGTTTCTACCTACATTTTATTTTATTTTAATTTTTTCCCTATATGCATTTTAAAGGTTGAGGTAAGAGTAGTATGTTGATAGTAGATGGGATGACAGTGTAGGGGGATGGGTTTCAGGTGGAGTATGGGGCATAGAGAGGAATTGAAGGTTAACTCCATGTTCCTTTGACTGCAACAACTGAATACATGTTGTTCCCATCACCTGAGACTGGGAAAACTTCAGAAGGAGCATATCAGGGGTTCTAAGGGGAAGCAGGGGGAGGGCAAAAGCAATAATTCAATAATAAATTAAGTGAGAATGTGTTGAGTTTGAGGCATTTGAAGTGGAGATGTCAAGCCAGCTGTCCATCTGGCCAGCTGGATAGTCCAGTCTAGGATGCAGGAGAGAGGTATAGAGATATGAATTTGGAGGTTTCCTGTGTTGGATGGTGTTAAAAGCCATGAGAGGAGGTGAAATCACCTCGTGGTTGAGAGAAGATTAGTCAGAGGAAGGACCAAAGACTTTTTTCAGAGAGATGAAAAGGAGCCTGTGCAAAAGGCCAAGGAGCAGCATCGGTGAGGTGCGTGCTGCCCTGCTACATGGAGGCACTGTAATATACTGAGCCATTCTACTGGGGAACAACATTAAACAGTCTAAGCTTTCAACTTTCTACAGTCTCACCATGCTCCCTTATGTTTCTCTGGCCTTTCATACAGATATCAGCTACGTGTTAGTACCTGGTGGGCTAGTGCCCTAATCCGAGCCCTGAGAATACCTCATGAGATCTCTGGCTAATTCAGTATTTTATATAATTTATTGCAATTAAGCTTGAGCTGGGCCAAAGTTAACCTTTACACTGTCTCTGATGAGAGAGAAATCCATTCAGTTCAATCCAACAATCCTTATTAATTGTGTAAATTAGCTATAAGTTAGCTGCAAATTAGTTACCTATACAGAGTAATGAATAGTATAAGCAGTATTGGCAGTGAGCATAATCTACTTACAGGAATGAACTGCTTACAAAGGCTTTTGTGTCTTCATTGTTTGGTTACAATGATGGACACTCTAGTGCGATGGTTTTAACCTCATATCCCAGATAGCTGACCTTCTACATGCTGTAAAGGAGCTCCCGGACAAAAGAGGAGGTGAAATCGCGGCCTCTGGGATCATTCAGGCCCATAGTAGCATCCAAGCTCCTACTCTTTGGTGGTGTGGCCTTGGGAAAAGTGCCTTTTTATCTTGACAATAAGCATATAGTACTAATACTTTGGAGAGTTTTTAAGAATTAAATGAAATATAGTATATAAAATATATGTCACAGAGTATGTTCTCAGCAAGGATGAATTCCTCAACTTATCCTGTGAGATTAGTCTTCAAAACTCAGCCACAATAGTCCCTCCTCTAGAAAAGGAAAGTAGTCAGCCCCAATGGCAAGGATTGCTCCTTTTTGGAATCTCATACAGCTTGCAAAGTTTGCCTCCATTTTGTGCTGCTTCACTCTGTCTTAAAATGAAGTTAGGTATTGGCATATTTCTCTCACCCAGAAAGGAACCTCAGTCTCACTCTTGTGTGCATTCATTCCAGGTCCCCTGGAGTAGTGTATGGTATACGGTATGTGCTCAATATTCTAATCTATTATATTCACTCTATCCAGAGAATTCCAATGTGGATCTGTTTAATTAGTAATGAGGTAGCTGAGGTTCCCATGTGCATTTGAAGGTAATACAATGGCATTTTTTTGTAAATCCTTCAAATTCATGATCTGCCTCTTTCTATTTGCCTGAATTAAGAGATTGACTTGAGACTATTTAATGGGATTTCCTTTATTAGATGGGTGTTCCTCCATCTTGGGTAATTAAAAACCACCACCATCTAAACTGAGTACCAACCACAAAAGCTGCTTAGAAAGAATAATATGATTTTAACTTTTCATGAAGTCTGGATTATTTTCACTTTCTTTGACTGAAAGTTTCTCCCACCACCACTACACACACACACACACACACACACACACACACGTGCACACATGCAGGACAACAATGAATCACTTCCTAGGCTCATCTGTATAGAAACTGACAAACTCTGGAAAAAGGGCAATACGATTAAGCACTAGTTTTTTCAACCTCAGTTTCCACTTCTTTATGAGCTTTTGGACGGGAGAAAAAATCTGCCTTGCAAAAGAAATATCTGTGATATGGTTTTAATTAATATGATCATATTGATGTGCACATATCCTGGCTGGAATAAGATACTTCAAGTTAGTGAGTATTCACATGGGATCATTTTTGTGTGCTATGCTAAGAGGTGTGTAAAATAAGTAATAAATCTTGGACTGTGTATCAGAAATACAAAGCTACCACTTACCGAATTTTTACCGTGTAGCAGGTATAATGCTAAACATTATATAAACATTTTTGTAATTATTTTGTGTTCTCCTAACAACTCTGTAAGATAGAATTTTTCTCTTGCTTAGTTGGCATGTGAAAATGGGGTCTTAAAACAGTAATTTAGTCCGATCAAGGTCACATGGCTTGTAAATGGTAGAGCTGGATCTCTAATCCTCATTTGCCCATTCCAAAGTCTGTCTGTTTTCATACCCACCACTGAATACTTACTTTATAAAAAGACAAAAAACCAAACCAAACCAAACCAAACAGAAAAAAACAAAGATGAAATGGTCACAAATAATGTTCTTCCGGAGCTCTCAGTCTAGTAGGGGTGAAAAAAGTAACTATAATATAAAGGAGAAAGTGGGATCTTGGGAAAGATGGAAAGAACGCTGGCTGTGGATGTTCAGAGTGAGGAGAGATTGTTTTCCTCTTACTAACTTCTTCAGTTTCAACCAAGCCATCACCTCCCTCAGAAAGGTCCTCTTGATTGGCTAGTGCTGCTCCTCTGTGCCCCTCCCCTATGCCTATCTTGTGGCACAGTCACACCCATAGGTGCTGAGTGCACAGGAGGTCAAACTGCTTGACATGCAGTAGACACCAGATGCATCACTGAAGGTGAGAACAGGGTGCATGCTTCAGGGAGAGTGCAGTGTGTAACATGAGCCCTGGGGGACAGAGAGGACGCGTTTGAAGGTTTGACATCGAGAGTGACAGCCTCAAGAGCATTCTCAACAGAGAGTCTCGTTTAAACACACAAACAAAGACTGGCAAATGCTGAGCTTTCATGAAGAATAGTGGAGAATGGTTTTGTTTAGCAGGCCAAGGTCATGAAGCACTACAGTGGGTTAAAACTCAGGCTGTAGGCTGAGGTCAGATACAGAGAATTTTCCATATTAGGCCAAGAGATTCCCGTTTTTTCTTCATAAATAAGAAGGAGCCCTGGAATGTTTCTGAGCAGTTCTGTGACTTAATAAGACTCATGGACTGTAGGCCTTAAAATATGTAGGGAGGGAGCAGGGCATGCTGGAGAGTGCTTTGGAGCAGACATAGATTTGGGTTTGAGCCCCATTTGCTGAGTAGACTCAGGCATGTAACAGCTGTTCTCAAACTTACTCAATTGCTTCATCTGCAAAATGGAATATTAAGAAACACCTCCGGAGTCCTTGTAGAGATTAGGAAAGGGGCGTGTCCTGTGCTTCTCTTTGTCCCTGGTAGGTGGCAGGAGCTCAAGAAAGCATAACTGTTAACAATATAACAGGTTAGAAAAGAAGGAGATGGAACAGGAGGGCGCTCTGGTGGGGAGATTTGTGCAAGAGTCTGAAGGAGTTTCTAGGAGGTCCTTGACAGAGAAGTGGCAGTGGACATGGTTGGAGGAAAGAGAGGAACCTGCATATGACCAGAAGGAGTCAGAGTTGGCAGGAGGTGACTGAGATAACCATGAACACAAGTTGGACTCCTTCTGTCAAAGATCTCAGGGTCTTATTTCAGAGACAAATTTCAGACACGGGGACAATTGGGGCACAGGGCCCAAAATGGGACAGCATGGAGTAGAGTGCTGGATACACAGAAAATTCAATAATGAATCACAGTTAAAACAGTTGCTTCATGCCAGGAAGTGTGCTGGAAGCCAGCATATATTTTCCTATTTAATACTCATATTGGAGATAGGAAACTAAGATATGAGGGATTCAGTAATTCAGAGGTCAGAAATCTGAGAGGTGGCTGAGGTAGAAGGCAGACCCACATCTGTCTGATTCCAATGTGTGTGCTTGTAGTCATTCAACTAGTGTATCAACATGACTGTGAATTCTCTAAAAAGGAATTAAGTTGGGTCTTAATGTGTGGGTATGGTTGTCATTGAGAGGAGGGATCCTTTGAAGCAGAAGAAAGAATGTGAATGATACACTGGGAATCAGCTCTTTCTATCTTTGGGGCAACAAGGAAACTTGTATCATAGGCAGGGTTATATTTCATATTTTTGTTTATCCTGGAGGAAAAAAAAATAATGTGATTCTTGGTTTTCCAAAACGAAGTTAACTACAAGGAAAATATATTTCCTGAACAACTTCCAGAAAATAGTATATTTTATATAGAACAAAATCAACAACTAACTGAATTCAAAATTTTGCAGAAGTGGTCATGTTTGTAGGAAGATTTAGGAGTATTGTATTGCTCTGAAATTTAGCATTATTCTCTATTCTCTGCCATCTACTCTATGTTGGTACCATTTCTTCACCACTCCCTGGTTCATAGGAATTTATTCCAGTCTTGAAATTCCTTAGAAACTTTTCTTATGGGTTCTCCCTGCCCTGCTAGTGCTTCCCATCGCTGATCTTGTACACACACCGTTACCACCATCCCAGGTACAGTTGAGTCTCATTATTCTCATTTTCAGTAGTTATGTTCTCTAAAGATGTCATGAACACTGAGTTAGTGAATAGTGAACAATTGTTCTTAGGGGAAATATGCAGTTAGGTTCCTATAAGCTTCTGGTCACAACATTTTCATCAATGGATCAGTACATAAATTTGTTTTATGTGTGTTTCTACTTAAAGACAGCTTATTTGATATATATTATTGATCCACTGACATTGATCTCATGGCCAGCAGGATGACAACTCATGCTTGAACAAAGCTTATCTAACAGCAGTGTTTTCTCCGTAAGGTATACCATAGTCTTCTTATGATTAGGAATGCTGGACAGCACTTCAGCACCACCATTGGCGGCCATTTTAAACAGTAAACCAACAAAAAGCATAAAAATGAGAAAGATGTGGTGCTAAATAGATCATGAAAAGGATAAATAAATAGATCATGAAAATGATACTTGTTTACAGTAAGAAAGCTGAAACCAGAAGACAGAGCACCTCCTTGTCACAGCTAGGAATATGCACAGTGGGTGATGCAAATTTTTCATTACTCTGTACGCGTCAATGAGTGACCTTGAAAGTGCTGTATTGATTTTGGGGTTACAAATAAATATTAGCAGGTAAGAAAATTTAAAAATATGGAGTTCACAAATAATGATGATTGACTTTATTTATTATGTTTCATAGGGCTGAGTTATCGCATCATACTTGGCTATAAGGGGCTGCCAGGTAACAAATAACTACTTCAATGCCCATTTAGCTTCAAGTGCTTTAAAATGAACCAGGACTCCATTTGATCAAACCTTTGTGTTCTTAGGCTTGCAAAACAAGCTTCCTAAATAAGTGAACCTTTTTTTTTTTTCAAGCAGGGGTGAGTATACTAAGAAGATATTGGGCAGAAAAACACTTTATTTTATTTACTACTGAAGCTATAGGTATCATAAATACGGTTGTCTTCATGGTAAATGCTTACATCACTGTCAACAGTTTGCCAAGTATGTATATAAATTCAATTTGGGGAAGCAGTGAAAATGGAAAATTTAAGTGCAGGGGAGAAAAGTTTAGGAAATTTGCCTTCCAGAAGACTTAATTTATCAGGAGTTTTAAAAAGAAAAAAAAAATCAAAGATGAAATGGTCACAAATACTGTTCTTGAGTGCCAGGAATGACTTTGTCATTTGGCTGCAAGGGACATGCAGCAGAGGCCCTGTGGGTTGTGTGTGAAGACAGCCCCCAAGGGTTTGGAAAGTCCAGATTCATCCTGAAAGAGGACTTATTTGTTCACTTATTTGCTTGCTGAGTAAAAGTGACCTCCACAGAACTGTTTTTAACTGTTTCTCATGGAGGGTCAGTTAAGCTGTTTGATGGTCCCAGTGTGTTGGGTTAGCAGTAGAACTGACGTCCCCACATGCCCTGTCTGATATTCTTGCTCCACAGTTCAGGAGTCTTCAGTGGGTCACTGAGGTTCACAGTCAAATTCCTTTGAGTATCACCCCAGAGACCAATGCAATAAGACTTTGGCGTATTTTTCACATCATCCATGCCCGTTTCCACTGTAGCTATAGCTCGCCTTTCCTATATATCCACTAAACAAAATGTTATATGCCTGCCTCCGCATTTTCGTAACCCGTAATCAACATTCATGCACTTGCATCCATTTTCTTACCACCTGACTGGGAAAACCCATCCTCGAAGGCAAAGCTTAAGGTATAATTTAGAATAGCCTTTTTTGGACTCTGACTTCACAGTGAACTCTCCTTCCCTACATGACTAGATGTACTCAGGCTCCTTCCAGCTCTGAAATCCTAAGCTTATGGAGTGTTATCTGCATCACTCCTCTGCCATTCATTTTTATCTTTGTAGGCAGTTGTCTTACAGATATTTATGTAGCATCAATTTTGGTTGTAGTTCATGCATATAACTAGATTACAGTGTCCTTTGTGGGGCAGACTAATTTCTGATTTCTCTGTCCCTTAGCCTTCTTAGCAGTAACATGGGGATAATAGCAGAACTACATTGCAGAGTTGTGAAATTAAATGAAGAAGTGTGAGACAATACTTAGAAGAGAGCCCTGATTAAAGAATATGCTTAATTCACTATTGCCAGTCATTTTATGCTTCTTTGCATCTTCTGCTTCCAGGACAGTAACATCATAAATGTTCAGCTTCTTTTTAGAGTGGGGTTTTCTCATATGTCTATTTAACTCATGCAAATTCAACTATATACTCTTTTGTTTAGAATTAGAGTGCTATAAAATTTATTTCTGCATATATACTACTATTTACATTGTATATTAATATGTATATATTACTAAGGCAGATTTTATATTTTATATATATTTTAAAATATAATATTGTATATTATATTTTATAATATATTTTATATGTATTAAATATTATGTATCATATAAAATCTGACATATATGCCAAAGAACACATATATTATCTTTTTTGGGCAACTTAAGGGATTCCCAGGGATGATTTTAATTATATGTCACTTTTACATGTCATATGAAATTCCATTCCATTACTATGTGTTAAGTGCTTTCCATACATCGTCTCATTTAAATTTTGTGTCCATTCATTTTACAGATTAGCAGTTTAAGACTCAAGGAGTTTCATCAATCTATCCAAGGTCACAGAGCTAGAAAAATCAAGATTTTTAAATCTTGAAACCTGAAACCCAATCTTTTGGCCATTTGTTCCCATCCTTATTGACTGCTTTGGACTGTGGGTTGCAGGCATGCTCTCATGTGAGCAGTGGTCAGTGGTAACAAGGGAGATGGGAAACTGGTCATCTCTGAAAATGTGGCATGTCATTCAATCTCATGGGAGCTTTGTTCAGCCTCCATGACCAATAGCATCTACTGGAGACTGGGGACACTAATCTGACCCTCTGGTTCTCTTAGGGACATCTAGTGTGTCCTGCATGTAAATGCAAGCTGTGGCTGGAAGCCAGTACTTGACTTGGTATCCAGTGGCTGATCTCAGCCGCGCTCTGATTTCATCAGCCTGATATCACCCAGTGCTCCTTTTATTGTTCTCAAGGAGACATATCCTGAAAGTACCAGATGATATTGTTCTAGGTGAAAGTTTACAAGGACCCAGTTCAGGAATATTTTCAGCCCAAATCTGAGCTCTTGATTTGATTTGACTTGAGAGAGCAACTAATTGGAAGAGAGTTGGCTCATGATTTAGGACTTGCCCCAAACTTTGTTATCCAAATAGAACAGTAACTGCTAGTTGATGAATTCAACAAACGTTCTCTCTGTGCTGAGTCCCAGGCATAACAAGGTTAACAGGACATGATCTTTGCACTCAATGGCTTATACACCATCTATATTCCATAATAAATTCCACATTTCCTTTGTACAAAAGCAAATTACTCTATGGCTTGCTTATTGTACATAAGTTCTGTTTGTCCATCCACGTTGGCAAAGCCTGTGTTGACTAGAAAGGAAGAGAAACCAAAGACGTGAGGCAGGACAGGTGACAGAATGCTCACTGCATGAGGGGTTAGGAATCTCAGCTCAAATTTTAGTCTGTTCCTTATTTGATGTGTGACCTGGGACACATAATTAAATCTCTCCAAGCCCTTCTATTTTTAATGCAGATAGGCCTATTATTTTCCTCATGGAGTTCTTGTGTCATATTTGGAAATATTCTTCAGAGTACTCTGTGAACTGTAAGACATTTTTTATTTCACATGAGGTTAAATGTACTGTATTCTATTATAGCTTATATTTTGGAAATCTAGAAATCCATCTTTTGTTAACTATGGTCTTTTCTAATTCACCAGACTGTTAAATTAATGAGACATTCCATCCCTGACTCTGGGGTAAATGATAGCTAATGGTCATATTTTCTGTCTTTTAAAAGCTGGCAATTAGTTAAGCCCATAGTGATTAATTTCCCTGGAATGGATCAGGCACCCGATATGATTATTCTTGCCAAAGCAAGACTTTGAGAACATTTGTGAAAGGATTTCAGTTCTACCTTTGGATAAAGAGGGGCAACATGCAGAATTGATGGGATCTATATATGAGAATCCAGTGGTTCACATGAAGTATGATATGCACTATTGGAAATTTGGATTCATTCCAGCACATCTGAACTCACCTTCTATCTTCTGAAATCAGGTTCTAGATGTTATGCAATAGCAGTCTTTCGTTTTTGAATATGCAGTTGAGTTAGTATGGATAGTAGTGTTTTGGTCTACTGAGTTAGTGTAGATTGTCATGAATGTTTTGACTTACTTTCAGGGAACTAAGTTTGGTATGAAGTTTATTTTTTCTTAGCAATGACTCTGACTCTGTTATTCAGGATACAGGGCCTATTAGCATGAAGATGTCAATATCCTAAGTAAGGAAATATTAATCCATAAGAGAAACTGGATGACAGAACAGCCATGTTTAGCAGCATGTGTTTTGGAACCAGACTCGGGTTTAAGTCCTGGCTCTGCTATATGAGCTGTGTGATCCTCAGTAAATTCTTTAAACTTTCAGAGTTTTATTTTCTTCGTCTGTAGAATAACATGAGAATAGATAATAATATCCTCCTTCTAGAGTTGTTGTAAGGAGTAAATATGATAATAATGTAGAATGCTCAAAATGTTCACAATTTTCACTGTCGTCACCACCATCACCATCATCATCATCATCATCATTGTCGTCACTAATTTCGCCATCATCACCACTATCTGCCTTGACTTCCTTACTATTATGGACTTGGTTCAGTGGAGAACATCCCAGTTCTTCCATTTTATGCCAGCTCAGATCTTGCCATTTCACAGCAGAGAATGAATCATTCCTTTTG
Source organism: Martes martes (assembly GCF_963455335.1). Classification (NCBI taxonomy): domain Eukaryota; kingdom Metazoa; phylum Chordata; class Mammalia; order Carnivora; family Mustelidae; genus Martes; species Martes martes. The sequence goes on along the minus strand of NC_137891.1, from coordinate 12,827,148 downwards.
TGTCCTCTGGAACTTATCCTGGCTCAACCATCTGAAGCTAACTGTTGAAGATAGGAGTAGATTATGCTTTTTGTATCTCCATAGAAAAGTGCCCCCAAACTCACCTGGATCTTCAAAATTCTAGCAGTGGCAAGTAAAATATGGTCTCAGTGACAGTTGTAATGCAGTACTTCTTCTGTTGGGACTTCCTTGTTCCTCCCTCACACTCATACATAATGGTGCCCGAAACCCAGAGAGAGTGTCATTCAAGCTCTGTGACACTAGCCTCCTGGACTACTCTGTGGTAATTGCCATTTGCTCACTCTCTTCCATCTTGCATTCTCTCTTTTACTCATCCATCTGTTCACTTATTCATATTCAACAGTTACTTTTCCCGTGTTATGTAACAGGCTCCAGCTATAAAGGAGAGAGATGATGGCTGTCCTAATGAGACATAATGAAGAATGTCATCAGGGAAATAGATGATTACAATTCAGTATGATAAAGGAAACCATGAAACAGTGGATCATAGAAGATCAGTCTGATCTGTCTTGGTGGATCAGGGAAGGAATGTGGAAATAGTTCATATCGGAGTTAAAGAGAGACACTACAAGTGGTCCTGTCCGAAAGAACAGAATGAGGCTCAGGGGAATTCCATCTTCAGGCTCTCTGCAAGCGCCAGCAATCGGTTGCTCTCAGCTGTTTGGTCCTTTCTATTTTTACTTCCTCTTTTCTTGAGAATTTGACCAGATACCTGAGACATGCGGCAATGTGAATGACAGCCACTGGCTAATCTTGTAATCCTTCCTCTGAAGGCTTTGAATCAAACCTGTGTTTTCATGCAAAGATAAAAAAAGAACAGCAGGACCCTCTGTGACATGCAATAGTGAATCCCATCTTACCTGAAACTGAGGCAGGTCTCTGTCTCTGGCTCTGTCCTTCTCCCTCTGCTTCTATAGCCTAGATGAATTGAACTTGAGACTTCAAATCAGAGGTAAAATGAGATGCCTAGAATTATACAGAAAGTTGATAGCAGGCACAAGAATTAGAGACAGATTCCAACCAAATGAGCAACACCCTTGTATGCATAATGAATTTCAGAGCTTCCAAAAATTTGACCATGTTCTTCTTGTACCTGGAATGTCCTCCTCCATGTCCTACAAGACTCATCTCAAAGGATACCTCCTCTGCATCACCCCAATCCTAGGAAGGATTAACTCCTTACCCTTCTGTGCTCCTAAACTTTTGTTCAGACCTCTCTTTCAGAGCTTACCTTTCAGTGTTATACTTGCGTTATGTTGAAATGGTAAAGACTATAGAAACTGGAACCATGTATTAGTCATCTTGGTATCTTCAGCACGTACCAGGTCCTCAGTGAATCTTGCTGAATGATTCAACAAACAAATCCCAGAGAACAAACCCCTCATCTTATTTAAGTCAAGTTGCCTTTTAGTTTAAAGCCATCTGCAAGGTTCTTTTTGGAAACTCCAGAGAAGGTCATATCCCTTCCAAACAAGATTTTATCTTGATAGTATTCATGGAGCTTGGGAATGGAGTAGGCCTGGCTATTGGGTCACATGCAAATAGAAAACTCTTGTGATAGATGGGCAATAGATGGTCATCAAGCACATGGAACTTGATAAACCAGCATTTTTACAGAAGAAGTCACAAACCATGATTACCCTAGTAGATAAATCAATCCTAGGAATCCTCTCTCTGTCTTCAACAAGATCTCCTTGTTTAATCCATCTATCTTCTTGCAAGTATCACAGTGCTCTCTGTTGCTTTCAGTTATAGTTTCAAACAGACCAGGGGTCTGAGTTGGACCCACATGGCTGGGTCTATGATGAATTATTTCAGAATCTGCGAAGGGGTCTTTCCCTAGTTTGATGTAACCTAAAATCAGTGTAGCAGAGATCTTGGAGTCAGAAGAACTGGGTTCTAATCCTGACACCATAGCAACTTTGGGCAAGTTACATTGCTCCTCTGACTTCAGTGGAGTGTTTTCCTAGAAGGGTTTGGAGAAAATTCAATGTGCTAACAAAAACAGAAATATTGGGCGTATATTGGGTGTATATTGGGCACTTCATCACAGTGAGGTCCCCTACCTCCTGGGAAAGTGGGGAAAGTAAGCTGGACAAGAGATGGTGAGATAATCTTTTTTGAGACTGCTGAAAGCTGCTGCAGGAAGAAGCATTTTGCGCTAAAGCCCACTTCTTCTGTACCTACTTGTTTCCTTTTTTGGCTAGAGGCAAGGGTCAGTGTTGTCCCCTCTGATAGGCTAAGCCACCTCATTTCCCTTCTGCCCTTACTTCAGCTGCCTGAAACCAACAATTGTTCTTTTTCTGAATGGAACCCCTGTGGCCCCCCCTTCCCACCACTGTGGTGGTTTGGGCCCTCCCCCAACTCTCCCACCCCCGCTGGTGCTGTGAGGTGACCATTTCCCAAATACCAGGAACTCAGAGGGAGTACCGCAAACAGCTACTCTTCTATGACTTTGGCCCAGGGCCTTGACCCCAACAGCACATCCTGTTAGAACAAAATAAGTACTGAAAATAATAATTATAACACTGAGCACCCCTCCCTGTCACATCCCCCACCCTGTGAATTTCCCCAAAAGGTGTTAGGTGAGGATGAGGAGGGGGGACGCTTCTTGAGGGCCAGGAAGGCATTCAGAGCAGATGTCTTCTCCCTCCCCACTCCTTGTTCTTGTGTTAAGAAAGGGGCATCTATTTCTTTGAATTGGTAATCTATGCACATAGAATGAAATTTAAAAGGTACAGAGTGGCATCCAGTGAAGACCTAGTTCCCATCCCTTTCTTCCACCTTAAATTCTCCACCCAAGAGCCAATTTCCTGTTCCTACTTTCTTGTGTATCTCTGCAGCACACATATTTACATTTGTTCACCCCAAAAGTTGCATGATATACACATGATTGGGTACCTTGCCTTTTGTATTTAGCACTATATTCTAAAGTTCATCTCTAAAACTCTTTCCTGATAAACAGAAGGATAGTATTCATTTACATGTATGACTCAGAGTTTATTCGAGAAGTCATCAGCTGTTCACTTAAATTGTTTGCAAAAATGCAATGAATAACTTTGTGCATACATCATTTCCCCCAGTTTTGTTCTAACTCTGTTAAGAAAATGTGAGGGTGGAGGTACTATAAGCTAGCTCAGGGAGCACAAACACCTGGAGTTCCCGAAATGTTCCCCTCCAGCTTTGCTTGTTCTTCTGGGGAACTCTCACTCTCCTTAAGCCTCTCTAGACCAGCACAACCAGGGAAATTTGCTCCCACATGTTTTGGGTTTCTAGGCAGTTGCTCCCAAACTATAGCTATGCAAGTCCGACCCTGAGGATTTGTTAAAACCCATATCATTGGGCTCTGCTTAGTCCCCATTTCTCATTTAGGAGGTTTCAGGTGGGCCCTAACAAATTACTGCTTTGGTGAGGGTTGCATTTGAAGAAGTACGGATTCAGTGACTTTCCTGTCCACTGCTTAGCACATTGCTTACTGACAGCCCATGCCAAATGTCCCAGGCTGGTTTAGATCCTCTCAAATATTCACCTAGCATTCCTTTGGGGGCTGAAAGTTCATGAGGACAGGAAGTGGCCAAATGTTTATCACACATTTGGTCTTCAGGGCTTGACAGAATATAATGGGTGAACAATCTTAGAACACAGTGGGTGGACAGTCCATATGTGTCAAGTGAATCAATGCACTGGAATTGTTAGTTTTTTGCACTTTTCCTTACAATGCTAAATTCTGTAAGGCTATGGCCTCTAGGTCCCTAATTATCTCTCTTCTCCATCTTCACTGATACCGGCTGGTCTCGTCACGGCTCTATTGTTCTTTTTTTTTTTTTTTAAAGATTTTATTTTATTTATTTGAGAGAGAGAGAGAGCATGAGAGGAGAGAGGTCAGTGGGAGAAGCAGACTCCCTGCCAAACAGGGAGCCCGATGTGGGACTCGATCCCAGGACTCCAGGATCATGACCTGAGCTGAAGGCAGTCGTCCAACCAACTGAGCCACCCAGGTGCCCACGGCTCTATTGTTCTAACTGGTCTTCCCATTTTGACTCTTACTCTTCTTCTAATCCCAGATATAGACAGACTGATATTTTAATTATGTAGGTTGTAAAGATTAGCAACTACCTTTATTTCCATCAATAGGGGTCTGGTTAAATAAATTATCATATATCCACGTGGGTACATAAATGATTCCCTAATTTTTTCTTACAGTTACATGCATATTCTCTCTCTTTTTTTAAGATTCTGTTTACTTTAATTTTTAAAATTTAATTTAATTTAATTTTTTCTCATACGCTCTCTTACCATTGTCATTCAGTTACTTCTGGCATTGGAGCAGCAGGAGAGTTTGTTAAGACTTCCAAATCTCTGTTGCATGAATCACATTCCTACTAAAGTTTTGTTTTGTTTTAATTAATAGTCTTTTATTGACATAAATTGTGCCTGGAAATTCAGTAAAATATTTGAGGATTTTAGCTACTCATTGGTGAGGTATTTCTTGTGGAAACTGATAAAGTGTCTGCAGAAACAGGTCAGGGAAGATTTTGCTGGCTGTACTTGAGAGTGTGGACCTTTTCTACAGGCAATAGGAGATGTGAGATGTACAAAGTGAGAGAACTGTGGTTGCCTTGCATTTTAGAGAAATTCCTCTGGCTAGAATGGGAGCTTAGATGTAAAGGAAGGGAAAAGAACAGTCAGGAAACTGTCAGTAGTCGGATGAGCAATGACTAGGGACTTAGCTCGAGAACAGTGGTAGCAGGGTTGGAAAGGAGGGGAGGACATGGTGGCAAAATTCACAGGGTTTGGTCTTTGCCTATGGTATATGTGTGTGCGTGTAAAGTGTGTAAGAGAGAAGGCAGGTATGCAGTTGTGCATCTGTGTGCACTCACATGTGCATAAGAGAGAAAGCATGTGTGTGCTGTGTGTTTGTGGTACGTGTGTATGTTATGGAGGTGATGCTTCTGAGATTTGGCATTGTGCAAAACACCTCCCCAGTTCCTGGTGTGTGTAACTGGATAATGCGGTGTGGTATGTCTACTCTAAAACTATTGAAAAGGCAGCTTTTGGAGAGGTGAAGGCGCATTCAGTTTGGGCCATATGGCATTTGAAATACTTGTAAGAGAAGTTCTGCAAAGAGTTGGATATTCCAGTCTGAGGCTCAAAAAGAACTCAGAGCAGGACTGATACCCACTTGAGATAATGGGATGCTCCGATGGGTCATCCCGAAGAGCACGGGCTGAGATCCAAAGGGTTGGGAGATCACCAATGGTCAGGAGCCAGACAAAGGGTATGGACTCCACAAGGATACAGGGAAGGAATCATGAGAAAGGAAAACACAAGAGTGAAGGACAGAGGAGGGCTACAGTTCAAGGGACTGTGGATGAGGCAGTTGCTGGTAATCGCTGGAGAGAAACCACAGTGAAATGGAACAAAGACTGAACAGAGTGTAGGTAGGAAGGTGAAGCCAGGGAGGAGGTCAACCCTATCAGTAAATTCAGACTCAGAAAGACAGAGAGCAATGAGGCTACATACCCACACTGGGTTAATTGAACATCACTCACTATTTGCTCCGAAAACTGAAGGATTATGTAAGTACTTTTATAATACCATTTTATCACTTTACTGCTGAAAAAAAATCTTGAAATCATTTTTTAAAAATGCAATGGACTTTGGGGCCCCTGGGTGGCTTAGCCCATTAAGTAATCTCAGCTCAGTTCTCGATCTCAGGTCATGAGTTCAAACCCCGTGTTGGGCTCCGTGTGGGCATGGAGCCTACTTGAAAGAATTAACAGAAAATAAAAAATGCAACAAACCCCAGACTTCAAAAATTAGAAGGAAATATTTCAAGGTTGTCCTTTGATTTTTGTGGGATTTTCTTCTGAGCTGCTTGGCAATCATCATGGGGAAACAAGACCAGTGATCAGTTTTAAATACTGTTTTAAGCATCTGCTAAAACCACCTGGCAGTCAGATTCATTAAGGGTTGGTGTTGAAAGGGGCTGCATAGATTCCCTCCCTCAACCTCACTGCAGCTGGGTGACCTTACACAGTCATTTTACCTCTGAGGAAGCTCGTGTGGTTTTTCTTTGGTACTAAGAGGCTCTCGCATGAGGGTACCTCTAACAAGGTTTATTATGCTTTGACAGCTGGGAAGGACTCCATTAGCTCGGCCCCAGTGAGGTACAGCTCAAGAAGGAAGTGATGAGAACACGGGAAATCCTCTCCCATCCACACCTTTGCACGTAATGCAGCAACCTGCTGTTCTGTGCCAGGCTCCAACTGCCAGCTTATCACAAGCTACACGGCTGATTAGATTTCTAAAAGTCTTCTGGCATTTCACTTTTGCAATGGATTTCTTCAAGGTCAAAATAAAATTGCTTTCAAAACCATCCATAATGTAAGGCAGCAAAAATTCTAAATATATGGATTCACAACTGGATTTCGTTCTGAACTATGAGTTATAAACGTTGGTAAAACAGTCGTTCTCAATCTTTAGCTGCCTCAGAATCACAGAGAGAGCTTGTTAAAACCCAGAATGTGGGGCCCCAACACCAGAGTTTCTGATTCAGTGAGTCTGGGGTGCAACCTGAAAAATTTGCATTTCTCATGCGTTCGCAGGTAGATGATGCTGATGCTGCTGGTCCTGGGACCACACTTTGAAAAATGCTGGTGTAGAGGAAAGAACCCCTGGTCTTCAGATCCCAGGTGACTCATTGTCCCTGAGCCTCAGTTTCCTGGCCTTGGAAATGAAGACAAAGAGGCCCAGCTAACCCAGAGCTTAGACTTTTTTTTTCTTTTCTTTTCTTTTCTTTTCTTTTTTTTTTTTTTTTTTTAACAAAACCAGAAAGAGAGAGATTAAAAAAAAAAAAAAAAAGGTAAAAGAAAACCAAGGTCATGCATTTCCCCCCCCTTTTTCCTTTGGCATTTTCTTCCAGGCTGTGCACAGGGGTCAGGGAGGATGATCATTGTAAGTGCACTCCCAAGTGTTTGCTAAATGATCTGGTAGTCACAATTCATTCAATCTCTGTGTTAGTAGGAGCTATAGGAATCACTTCCTCCAGCCTCCAAGTACAGCCAGGTAGCCTTGGGCAAGTCCTTCACTCCCCTGGAAATCCCTCCTTCCTGATCTCATTGTAGGTTTCTACCCCTACAACCAGCTCCGCTTAAGGTCTGTCTTCTTCCTTAAGACTTCAAGGATGGCACAGCCTGGACAAATGAATTCATTGGGACCCAGTGTATCACTGATAAGGAAGTAGGACTACTACAATGGCTGTGGGGATTCAGTGAAATCAAGGATGCCGATGCTTGGTATGCTTTTAGACACATAGTAAAGAATCAATAAATGGTATGTTGAATACTTAGAAATGCCTGAAACAGTGAAGTAGCTGCACAGTGAGTCCTGAACTGAATCGTGACCCAGTGGACAGCTGAAGGTATGACAGGGATAACCTAGACCCCCAAGAAAAAGAACAAAAAGGAATCACTCCACATTTCCCTAGACAAAATCCCCTGAATGTTCCTTTGTGGGCAGCACTAGGTAGTTACACTCTGCCCCAGGAAGATGAGGAGAAACAGCTGGTACATGACAGGGAGGCACCTGCAAAGCCGTCCCTCCACCTGCAGCCAGATCCTAGAGGCAAGAAGAGTCAGAGGGGACAAGGAGGGAGGGGGAGCAAGGAGCGAGGGAAAGAGACTTCGCAATTATCTCCCTGAGACTGTTTAGAACGTAATGTTCCTCTCCGCCCCCTTTCCTTTCCAAGTTGTAATTTTCTTCACAGAAAGAACACAATGGAGGACGTATTCGAGACTGCAGAGAGCCTGCTACTAACTCCAACAACCCAGACACGGGAACAGATAAGAAGAAAAGAAGAAAAACAGAGGCAATTTATTTTTTTCTTCCCCTGCAGAGATTTCGGAGATTGAAGCTAAGAAATCCAGTTCCATTTGAACATCGCATGACCCGCCCACCTAATGGTTTCGGTATGATCTGTCCTCTGTGCTCAGTGCACAGGGAGTTTCAATCCTTGTTTTCCCTGCCAGAGGCTCAGAGCTCTACCCTGGGCTTTGCGCTTTTACCCGGATCCACTTGAGAGAATGGGGCTAGCAGTCTGGGTTGCATGGTTTGCTCTCCCTGCATTCCCATGTCAGTGTTTAATTGTCCAATTTTCTTTTTGCTCCTCTCCAGAAAGTGGGGAGGGACTCATGGCTCAGTCCCAGGGCACCAAGTGTCCTCAGACTGCAGAACAGAGATATAGGAGGGACTCTCACTCCTCTGCCTTCCTCACTGCCTATTGCCTCCATCCCTGCTCCCCCACCCTGCCCCACACCACCACCCTCTACCCTCTTATTCCCTCCCCTGCTACTCCATGCCTAGCCTAATTTTTCCCAACCTTTTCATCTTAAACCCAAATGAGCAGCCAGGCTGCATTTGGACACATATCACTGAGTCGCCCTCCAGAAAACTGGTGTATTTCCTCCAGCAGAACACAAAAGCATATAGAACCAGAACATCTGTTTTCTTATCTTCTTCTTTGTACCTGTCTGATGGAGTGGCTTTCTTAGTATATCTCTTGGTGCCATTAAATGAGTACAATGCTGTCCTCCTAAACCATTGTTTTCCAGAGGGTCCCATCACCTCCAAGAGGCTGCATGAAACAAAACACAGTCACCTCAACTGAGGGGTTCCTAGACCAGCCAGGTCCCAGCGGACCCACCAGCTCACCAGCAATGCATGTGAGTCCAGTCTTGTCCAGATGAGCTGAGCCAAGCTTACTTCAGGCCATCCAACTTGCTGGCTTCAGAGAAAAAAGAGATGCTTGCTGTTGAAATCATTGACATTTATTGACCATATACGATGTGCCAGAAATTGCTAAATGCAGAGAACACAAACAAAGATGAACGAAATAGGATCCCTGCCCTTGAATGGGTTGGAAGCGGTCACAATGAGATTAAGATGGGACAATACTATAGTATCTAGTTCATGGAGGGGAAAAACTGCAACACTGTGGCTGTGCTAAAAGCAGATTCCCAGACCTTGGTCATCCCTGATCTAATCATTTCTCCAGAGGAAAATTGGTAATCAGTGGGAAAACAGAAAAAAACAAAACAAAGCCACTTCCTTTCTGATCTCCACTTTTCCCTTCAAATTCTTTTGTTAAAGAAGCATTTGCATGTGTTTGCAATGTGGAAGTTTTGGAGGCAGGATAGAAATGCACAGGGCAACAATAACATTGCAGAGGTTCAAGGTCAGTGTTCATCAATTAAAATGCAATTATAATTTCAAGTTATAGTATCCCTCCTCAGATGATAATCTGATCCACTGAACTTTAAACTCCTGAGCTTTGAGACTGTGTTCTACTCAAGATTGTATTGCAGTACCTAGCATGTAAATGAGTAACCTAGACAATTAGGTATATAATTTGCTTTTGCTTTAAGAGAACCATTTCTAAAAGGTAGTCCTTTTACATTTTCTTTTGTTTTATTTGTTTGTCTTGTTTTGACTTTATTTTATTTCTTAAAATATTTTATTTATTTATTTGAGAGAGAGAGAGAGAGAGAGAGAGCAAGCCTGAGTGGAGTGAGGGGCAGTGGGAGAAGCAAACTCCTCACTGAGTAGGGAGCCTGACATGGGGCTTGATCCTGGTACTCCAAGATCATGACCTGAGCCAAAGGCAGATGCTTCACCTACTGAGCCGCCCAGGTGCCCCTTGTTTTGACCTTAATAAGTAGGGTCATCATTTCATGTCTATAAAGGGGAGAAGAACTGACATTTGTCAAAAGTTTGCCATCTTATAGGCACCATACTGGGTCTGTTCTGTTCCTAGTGATACTTAATCCTCACAGTGATCATAGGAGGCAGATTTTATTACTAACATTTACAGATGTAGATACTGGGGCTCAGAGAGGTTAAGTAACCTGCCAAAAATCGCACAGTAAGTAGAATGGAGTTTTCTGATATAAAACTTATTCTTCCCTCAAATCCCAAAGCTAATACTCACCTAGATCAAGCCCTCACTCAACAACTTGTGAATCTTAAATTTGGTAATGCTTTGAAAAGGCTTTCAGTTCAGGGAGAGAAGAAGAACATCATAGTCCAGAAGAGGACTCACATTTTCAGCTAGAGAACAGTTAGAGTCACAGAGTTTACAGAGTCCCAGTGGGACAGATTGCCATGTGGGGTATGTAATGATAGGGTCCTCAAACATTCCTAGATTGAAGAGTTTATGCATGTCTTCCTGCTCTCACCAGCTGTACTTGCCTCTGACTTAATTATATGCTCAGGGTACAAATGCCTCTAGAATTGCAGGCCAGATCTTGCTTCCCGGGAAGGCTTATTGGTTAGATGACACTCAGCTCATGGAATGCAGGGGGAAAAAAAAATGTTGGCTTGTCCCTTAGCAGTGGAGATATAGTTGAGTCATTGTGAGTCAAGATTTATTCATTCACTCATTCAGAAATATTTATTGATTGCATATGGTGGGCATTTATTATCTTTGTTCATCTTAACAGAAAGATGGCCAATCAGAGTATTCTGTTCTCCTAGACAGTAAAATTAGTCCACGGTTTGGCAGATAACATAAGAGAGTAAGAGTCCAATGTCTGGAATTAGCATGGATATTCAGAGAAAGTGTCTCTCAGATCTTGAACTGAAAGGATCTTGAAAGTCTAAGATTGCCAGGGTTTGTTTTACCCACTGTGCTGAGACAGTCTGCCTGAGAAGGAAGCGCAATGGAGGAAAGCAGAGTTCAGACGTGGAAGGAAAGGAAATAGTTGAACACCTGGATCCTACCATGTCTGAATCCTTAGATTGGAGCTTCATTGGGCAGATACACTAACTGCATTCAGCATTAGAGTTGGAAGCTGGCCATATGAAGAATATGAATTCCTTTTCTTTATCTGACTTTGAACTTGTGTAGGGAAGATTCAGAGTAGTCTATGGGAGGCATAGTTGATATAATAGAGCAGGCAGAGTGCTTAGAATCAGAGCTGTGAGTTTGAATCTTATTTGTGGTATTTATGCTGTATAATCTAATTATGTGATCTCTTAATCTGGTCCCAGGAGTTGGGACAAGAGGCCATCATCGCACAATGAGCTCCCAGTCTAGTGGGACATGAGGGTTTACTAACTGGTTGCACAATTTTGTAAATTAATTGACCTTTCTGACTTCAATTTCCTTATCTGTAAATGGAAGCTACTGAGAATGCCTTCCTCTAGGAGTTGGAGTTGGAGGAATCAAATGAACCAGTGGATATGAAAGCACTTTGTAGATTGTGAAGGGACAACATCCCAAAGCTCTGCAGGGGCAGAATTGGCCTAGGTCCCCACTGACCAAGCACTCATGCAATGAAGTAAATACCAAGGGCCTAATGACCACATGCTTGTGGAAAGACTAAAGTAACATATTATTTAGCAAATCCTCTTCAGCTGGATACTCAAAAATTCTTTTTCTTTATATTCTTTTTCTTTACATTCTTTTCCTTTTTCTTTCTAATTCTCTTTTCTAAATGAATCATTGGAGAGGGTCCAACTTCTTTGGCCATGAGGAATGCTGATCTTGAATTCCCCATTTCAGGTAACAGTCTAACAAACCAGCACAACACTTAAACTGAAAGCAAAGCAAACCAAACTAACTATTTATTGATTGATTGATCTTGAGTCTATGGGCTGGACAGTTCTGCTCATCTGGGCTGGTCTTATTCAGTCTCATCCCTTCTCATGCAGCAAAGACCAGCTAGTGGGCCAACTGGGGAATGGCTGGTATAGGATGCCATCAGATGGGATGCCTCCCATTCTTCAATAGGCTAGCCTGGGCTTCTGTTCAGGAGGTGGCATATTTCCTTAAGACTACAGAATTGTTCAAGGTCTCTTGAAGTCTAGGCTAAGAACTGACCCAGTTCTTCCACATTCTGTTTTCCAAAGGAAGGTATAAGGCTATCCCAGATTCAACGGGCACCTTCACCTCTTCATGGGAGGAGCTGTAGAGTCAGGTTGCAAGTGGTGCAGAAACAGGAAAGATAGAAATCGGAGTATGTTTGCTATCAGTCTGTCAGATAGCCTTTGCACTAGTTTGGGAAAGTCATTTAATGCTATAAACTCAGAAAAGGAAAATATGGCTTCTCTCTTCTCTTTATCTGGCCCATGTTCTTTCTGTCCACTGACCATGCCCTGGGTGGGGGGGGGGGCTTTCTTGATCTCTGCTGCCTAGACAGTTGTGGTAGCTGCCAAGTGATCTACCTGCCTCCAAACCAATCTGACAAAGAAGAAACAGGTGTTCTAAGGATATAGTCCTTCTCTCCTGGACCTCAGCCCAGAAGAAAATACAGACATATTCTACCTATAAGGCATACCAACAAATGCATCTGTGCCTTCTCGCTGCAAATCAGCTTCCACTCTATCGCTGAGGCTATTTTAATAAAGTTCTTCATGTTACCTATGAAATAACAACCCTACTTCCTAGTCTGACATTTTAGGCTTTCAGAGGTTGTTCCCAATCTCTCTTGACTCTTGTCTTGCTACTTCTGGAAGAGGAGCCACAACTTCCATTTCATCAGTGTTCAGTATTTCTGCCAGCTGTATTTCTTTCCTATGTAACATTTCCTGTCTGTACATGCACCTCTGCCTCTTGCAATCCCACTCTTACTATTAAGATCCTTCTTGGTTGCCAACCTCCTCCACTGAGTCCCCTTCCCAATTACTTAGAATCAATCTCTTCTTTTTCTCTGCTTCCCTAATCAGTTTTTCCCCCCTTTCCTCTTCTCTCTCTCTCTCTCTCTCTCTCTCTTTATTTATTTATTTATTTTTTTCTTTTTGACTTTACTTGTTTGCCACAGGAAGTGAAAGAGGAGGGGATAGGACAATTCCCAATCCTGGGCAGCTCTAAAAACTTACGCCCTTGTCATCCTCCAAAGGTACATCTTACTACATTCTTGTGCCACATATCACACTAGACTGTAGCCCCCTGAGACAGGCCTTGGTTCTCTCACCTGTGTATCCATCATGTTACCTGGACTGTCTGCTTCATGGTACATGTGGAGTCCATGTCGTTAACCTGAACTGAATCTCTTCCTGCCACCCTCTGCCTGCTGTGGAACACAGCCTCAAATCCTGGAGCTGGCCAGAGTCACGGTCACTTTCCAGGACTCTGAAAGCTGCACTTAAATTGGGATACGCTCTAGGCCACTGAATTGGCAAGAGTTACAGGCCTAAAAAAAGTCCTGCTCTGTAGCAGGGGGTCAGTTACTAATTCCTCCTTTGGCCGCTTTTTTGGGGCTTGAACTCACATTGCCTTGCTTATTTTATTTTTAGGTGTCTGGCAGTTTAAAAGGGTGCTACAACTATCTTGGGTTTATTATTATACTGTGAACGGTCCTTGGAAACCCAGTTCCCTGATTACCGTCACATGGCCTGTTCAGATGAGGACTCCTCTTTACTCTAAGTTTGAAACTCCTTGATTTCGATGAGTGGCTTTCAAACAGCCATGTGAGTAAGAATCATCTGGGCCTTTGGAAGCATGTGAATTTCTGGGTGTTATCTGCAGAGTTCCTGGATTCCTATATCTGGGCAGGTCCAAGGACTCTGTAATTTTCTTGGGCTCCCAGGGGATTCTGCTGCAGGCTAACCCTACTTGGAGAAAAACTGCTATAGAATTATAACCATGCAACAATGAAGAAAAATATTGGCTGCAGTTGGTTAGCTGACATGATGCCAAAATTTACCATCACATTCTGGAGACCAGGGAGGCCTCCAGACACCTCTCCTTTCACCATGCCACTCCTCGGCTCAAGAACATGCAATGGCTCTATCTTTCCTCATCCACACCCAGTCCAGACTTGTCCCTGGGTCATTCCAACCCCTGCTCAGCTACTCCTTGAGGTTCTCTCCTTCTGCTTGCATTCCATTTGCTTTGTACCCCTATCTCTTCTTCATGAAGAATCCCCAACAGTTCATCGAATACCTTCCATGTGTCAGGCACTGTTGCATAGTTCCTTCAGCCTTCAGACCAGTCCTGGGAGGAGGGCATTAGCATCATCCCCATTCCTGCTGAAGGGGAGTCTCTGTAACTTGCCCCAAGTCACCTGCTGTTAAGTGAACTTCAAACCCAGAGTGACTGATCTAAGTGCCATTGACCATTTATGACATATTGTGAAGCCTGCTTAAATCCCACCAAGCACCCTTTTCTGAACTCAGACATAAACCCCCTTTCCCTCATCTGTGAATTGGGTATGTGTGTCTCACTCAAGGTCACTGTAAGAATCAAGGCAATAGTCTCTGCGTGGCAAAATCTGGGTGGTTAAGTGGTACTGCTAGAAACCCATGCCATGCCTCATCAAGCAGGAGAGATGAAGATCATGCGGTTTTTGAAAAATGATGAGATTTAATTATTAGAGTAAAGTTTGTGGCATCAAACACAATTTGCCCTTTTTCCTGCAGGTCACATGTATCCTTCAAGGATAAAGATATTAAGAACCATCCTTCCTGCTGGAACAATTTTTATTTCCTCTTCAAAGAGTAATCTCAGCCGTGGAAACAGAATGTGGCAGGTGTAGCTGTGCTCTGCATTAGGGCCTAGTTTTCCCCTGGCAGGGAGGAGAAAGGCTGCGGTCAGGGAAGATGAATGGATCCGGGTGGTTTTGTCACGGTCTGCAAAGAGCACATTCTCCCAGTGCCTCCATCAATCAGGCTCCAGTATTGAAGGCCCTCTGCTATCATTTTTGAGTGACTTGCAGCCCTTTTGTGTCACCAGCAAGGGACTTCTCATCTGCTTGGGTGACCCAGAAGTGTAATGCGGCTGGCAGTGGGGTCCAAGCCACAATTAAGAGTACATTTCTTTGTTTCTTTGTTCCTGCCCAGTGGCTGGAAACAGAGGATATGTGCAGATCTCTCTAAGAAGACACAATGTCGCTGGTTTGGATGAGGCTGTTGCTACCCTCTCTCATGGGGAAGGGACGGGATGGGATGTGACACTGGGGGATGTCATGGCATTTCATTAGCCATTGCCTAGGTGGGAAGTGAGGAGGTGGGTTCCAGAAAAAGCAAATGCACAAACAACTCCCTGCCTCAGTTTCCCCAAACCATCAAAAGAGAGTGACTGTGCCTACCTCATACAGATGTGGGAAGGATTAAAAATTGGAGCACTGGGTGTGGTGCATAAACAATGAATCTTGGAACACTGAAAAAAATAAAATTAAATTTTAAAAAATTGTCACATAAGGCGTCTGACATGTAGCGAGATGACAGTGAGCAGCAGCAAAGAACACAAACCAGATTCAAATTCTATCAGCCTTCACAGTGTAAGGTGGCTGTCCCTTTACTTCCGATGAGCAGTGTTTATTTACTGAGAACCTCATGTGCATTAGGACCCTAGGTTAGCTTCTGAGGACAAAAATATGATGGAGATCTGGTTCCCAGGAGGAGGTCATAGTGAATCTACAGCCAGTGTTTGTAGAACACCTGTGTGGCTGCAGGACACCCGAGTCCAGATAATATAAGGAACTCACATGAAGTCCTGGAGCTGTTATTTCCAGAATCCCTAATAAGGCTTCCTAATATTACATCCAGGGCTTTTCCCATGGACTAATAGGTCTTTTTTTTAATTTTTAAAAATTAAAATTTTTTTCTTTTTTTAGAGTTTATTAATTTATTTGACACAGAGAGACACAGCGAGAGTGGGAACACAAGCAGGGGGAGTGGGAGAAGGAGAAGTAGGCTTCCCATGGAGCAAGGAGCCTGATGTGGGGCTCGATCCCAGAACCCTGAGATCATGACCCAGTCGAAGGCAGACACTTAACGACGGCTGAGCCACCCAGGCACCCCTGATAGCTCTTGTTTTAAGAAAACAGGGCCAATTACATCATTCAGAACAAAGACCCTGAAGGGCTGAGCTATCCAGAGACCAGACCAGATTAGTGAATATAACTAACCAAATAAAAGCTAGCTGGAAGACTAAATGTGATCACACTGGAGAATGGAGTCATCATTTGCCAGAACCGAATTTCTCATCTGCTGGCTTAGGGAGCCTTTGGCTGCCTCCTTCTTTCCAGGTTGGGCAAAAAGTTCATTCTGATAATCTAAGAGATGAGCCTCTGGTGATGTCAGCCTCCTCTTGGGCACCTGAGTCCATTGTCACATGTACTCGACTTTCATTCTCTAGCACCCCTGGATCTCCACTCAGGAATGACTCAGCAAGGATGAGACTTTGCTCCTCCTTCAGAGAAGACTCCGGTTTTCCTCAGAAAGAACGTTCTGAAATATTCCTGCTGACCCAGATGTATGTGCTTTTCAGCCATTTCAGACCCAAACTTAAACAATGCTGGCACTTTAGCAATAGGAGAACAGCTCGCTGCATTTATTTCCTTGAGATAACTTGGATGAGAATTTGTTATGTATGCTTCTGTGGATTTACTACCCGCCCCACACTTAATTTCATTGTGAAATTGTTCAAATGTATAGAAAAGTTGAACACAGTCACATGCTGATCACCAAGACTGTACTGTAATCATTTCACTATAACTTACTTGCATTACTACGTATTTATCTGTGGATCTATCCACTCATCAATCTACCTTATTTTTTTTTTAGTTCAAAGTAAGCTGCAGATATCAGAACACTCTCCCATCAGTATTTCAGCATTTTTATCCTTATCTAGAATTAAATACTTGTTTCTGTTTTGGGGAACATATGCTAAGATGTACAAATCTTAGCTCCACCATTGCTGATTTTGACAGATTCATGAACTTGCATAGCAAGAACCCCTTATAAGATATAGAACATTACCAGGTCCCCCAAAAGTTCTTTCGAGTCTGTCAATCCCTGTTCCCACCCTGATCCGTATCCCAAGCAAGCACTGCTTTTATGTTCTTACTATATCGATTAATTTGTCCTAATCCAGAGCTTTGTAGAAAGTGAATCATTTTTTGTATAAGCTTCTTTTACTCAGAAGAGTGTTTCGAGATTCCATTCCTATGTGTTTAAACAGAGCCCGTGAAGATTGCTGTGGGGCTTAAAAGAGCTATGATAGTCCAAATAATTAAATGCAATGCCTAGCATATGATGGGCCTGCCATAAGTGTTAACTACTGTGACTGTGATTATTTATTATTTTTATTATCATTATTTTCTTTCCGTCATGTTTGCTTATGTTGGCTGTAGGATGTACTAGTCATCAAAGCAAGGTGTTTATCTTAATTTCTTTATCTGGAAAGTTGACCTCAGAGAATATTCTAGATCTTATCCTTCTATGGTTCAGAGTTCCTTGAGGTTGTTCCCTAGCTTAAGTATACATATTCTCTATGTACTTAATTTCCCAGTTAGATCCTAAGCTGTAGAGTAGCAATACCCTTTGTGCTTGCCACATCTTTTAATCTATTCTAATGCGTTGCAATGTGCTAAGCATGTAGGAGATAATTAATGCATATATTCAATATGAGGTCAAAATCAAGGTTCCACCACACAGGAGTTGCTTGCCTAGGAAATGGCAATGAGGTTCCTGAATTATTCCATCAGTCCTATGGTAGTTAACCTGCTCAAGTTCACATCACTGCTTTGGGGGGACTAGAGTTCTGGTTGGAACCTTGGTTCTGCTGGGAGCCCATCTTTAGTGGGATGGCTCACACTCCATAAGATAGATGTTACAATCTTCATTCTACAGACAAGGAAGACTCAGGCAAGTAGCCAATAAGTGATGGAACTTAGATTTGAACCCAGCCTGTCTGATCCATAGATCCCATTTTCTATTCTTGTTCTATGGTCTTTCTGACTGATTTTAGGTGCATATGGAGGAGAAAAGTAAAGGCGGAGGAGGTGAGCACCTGATGAAACTTCTGGTATGAGTAGGAAATATGGTTAGTGATAAATGGCTCCAACATGTGTACCCAGGACAACATGTGTCTAGGATTACCACACTGAGGATTTTTGGTCCTAAGGAAGTCCTGTGAAGTAGGTGAGCAAACATTATTGTTCCCACTTTACAGGGAAGAAACTGAGGGTCATAGGGTAAGTGACTTATACAAGGTCACAAAGCTAACAAAACAAGGGTAGTGTGTGGAGTTGAGGGGTGGAATGGGAATTTGTAAGCAGGTGTCATCATTTTAAAGTAAGGGCTTTCTGGGCTGTCCTCTGACCATTTGGAGAAAAGATATGTTAATAAAAGATATCTGTGGGCAAATACATTTGAAATAAGAGTATGATTAATCCTTATTATTTCAAATGAAGTTGTCAACAAAAGTTCAAAGTCAACGTATTTAAGGATGTTCTTCTTGAGCTTTTTCTATGTTGTGCTGGACCTCTTGGCTGTCCTTTTCTAGCAGGATAGAAGACATGAATTCTACCCATGAGTGATGCTGTACTACCACCCATCTTTCTTGGGAACAACTTGAAAGGCCGACTGGTTTATTGTTTTTATTCTCTCAGCTCAAGGCCTGAGTCATTCCATTAAGTGAGCGTTCTCCCAGCCAACAGCTGCAAAATACCAGATTGGCATGAAGCAGGTGAATGAAGTCAGCTTAAATTTAGCATCACAGAAATCTGTTCCTGGGGATATCTGGGGACCACTCAGCAGTCACTTGTCCTGGGAGGAGAACTTTTCAGGTTTTAGCAAGGGCAGTGTGGTTTTCCTTTAGCTATCATCTGCCCGGTTGAACAGCATGACTCAACCCCTTGTTTAGAAAACAGCGTCGTGATCAATGGGTAGACCCAGGGGGGAGGCGGACTGAACAGAAGCAAATGAGACCATGCACTTTACGTGCATTTTCACAGAATCCCACCGCCATCCTGTAAGGAAGAAGCACTTATTATCCCATTTTATTGTGTGGCAGATGACTGGGGCAACCAACTCCTGCTGGTTTGTCTTGAAGTTTCCCAGGCTTCTCACTCAAAGTCTCACGTCTTGGACGTCTCTCAGTCCTGGACAAGCTGGGGCAGTGGGTCACCTGAGGTGGATCTGAAGTTCTACCTTTACTGCAAAGAGCATTTCTTAAACTTTGTACTCTCCTACCTCTCATTCGTGAAGTCATCTGACAGTCCAAGCGGTTTGTAATTCGGAGATGTTATACCCATTTTACTGATGGGGACGTGGAGGCTCATTGAAATTAATGACTTGTCCAGGATCTACTGACTAAGCAGTGACAGAGGCAGGTTTGGAATCCAGCTCTCTTTGGCTCAGAGGCTTCTCTACACAGCTTTCCTAGCAGAGAGGCAGGAAAGGTAAAACCTGACAGGTGTGAGGAAGAGGCAGCTATGTATTTGGGGATGCCACCATCTGCTCTTGGGAGCTCCCTGGGCAATTCCATATTCAGCTCTTTGACCTTTCTTTCCAAAAAGCCTTATGGCTTTCTGACCACAGGCAGGATGCAGAGCAGCTGGGAAGGGGCACTGGGAGGGATAGCTGTATGGGCAGCTGGACACCAGGAAGCACTGAGAAGAACCAAGAGCGGCGGCCATTATCATCAGGTGCCACAGACAGTCTGGGCCCGGAGTCAGGGCCTTGTGACAGTCTGCCAGCTCTGGCAGGGTGGGGGAAGGGAGTGAGGGACCCCAGGGGGACAGGGTTGGACCTCTTCTCATGTGACTCTGACGTGACAGCCTGGAACAGCTGGCAGGAATTGCATGCCCTGAGAGTGTCCTCTGTCCTAAGACTCTCCTTCACAAGCTTGTCCACTCTGCCTTTTTCCTCCCAGTGCATTTTAACACATCACATTCAAAATGGGCTGCTAATGCCCTGGGTTTATTCATTCTCTTATCTAACACTTACTGCAGGCCCATTGTGTACCAGGGCACCAGTGCCAGGAGTGGGAGAGGAATAATGCATGGCCTTGTCTCTGAAGCAGGGACACTTCCTTTAGAGGACAGATAAGGAAGCAACTCAGTGCTATGCATAGGAGCAAGGGGCTTGGACGTTTCTCAGACCTGAGCTCCCATCCTGGCTCTGTGACCTTGGTCAAGTTTACTTGGAATTTCTCCTGAGCCTGAGCCTTCTTACCTGTAAAATGGGTTAAAAATGCTACCTCACAATTGGTGTGAAGATTACGTGCGATGATAGTGTCCAGGGCTAAGTCCAGTGACTGTCACATGGTAATTACTCAATTAAGGAGAGTTATTTTTCCAGTTCTACCACTTACCAGCACTGTAAGCTTGGGTGAGTCCGAGAATCTTGCCAGGCATCAGTTTCCTTTCTATGAAAAGGGTATAATAATAGTAACTTTGTTGTAAGAATGTTGTGGTAATTAAATCAGATGATACATGTAAAGCGCTTAGAATAATGTCTGGCATACAATATGACTTGAATATATAATAGTGATTGTAACGAATACTAAGGGTGATACATACCACAGGGATGTGGACAAAAAGTAAGACGTTCTAGGAGATAATTCTAGGAAAATGGGTGGGAGAGTATGTCAGGGAGTGAGCAGCATGTGTAACACATGGGGGTGTGAAGCTGCCCAGTGTTCCAGAGAAGTGGGTCAAATTGGGAGCTCAGGGTCACACCATGGGCAGAGCGGGCGATGAGTTTTCAAATGGACCCAAATCCAGGTTCTCCCACTTATTAGCAAGGTGACCTTTGGAAAGTGATTGAATCTGTCCTAATTCCATCCTCCTCCCCAGTAGCCGAGAGCTCATGCTCTGTTTTTTTAATGTCAGTGTGAGGATGAAACGACATAATGTCTGTAATCACTCAGCCAGTGCCTGGCGCAAAGGAAGCCCCCACAGGTGTTGGTGAGTAACCATGATATTTTACTAGAGGACATGGTGAAGGGTGTGAGGGGACCGACAGAGTGAAATGGTGATTAGATCGGGAAAATCTCAACAAAGGAGTCTTCCTTTTCTAGAAGCAAAATGGGGAAGCGCAGTGCTCAGGACCCCTGAGGCTCTCTCTGGTGTTCCAGTAGCTCCTCTGCTCTCGGAGCCCAGCTTCGGAGCCCACATCCCTCAGCCTCGTCAGAATCTAAATTTACCCTTGTCGTAATTATTCACACTGTGCCTCATCAGCTTGTGAGCAGAACAAGCGGAAGCCAAAACTCAGAGGGGGAGGTGGGAGGGAAGAAGACAGAAAAGAAGGAAACTTCAGGCAGCAGGGCTGCCCAGCTTTGCCTGCAAGCTGTGGTATTGGCCAGTCCCCCTGAAATAACTCCTAAGGGCAGAGTTGGCTCATGTGTCTTCCAACGTTAACATTAGAGTGAACTGAGATTAAATGCTCCCGAGAAACTGACCAGCCTAACATTTTTCTCCTCCCTCTCTCTTTTTATAACTATGACCACAGTAGTAATTCAATTGGAAACATAGTCTGTCCCTGATTGCTCCAGCACTGGCACTAGATCATTCCCAGGGCTTGATATTTTTATTAAATGCACACTGCTGTTATTTTCTGCTGGGGCTAAAAATACATCTGACTGCAGCAAAGGCTCAGTTGGGGCCTCCTCCCTGTTCTCTGGGAGGCCAGGACCAGGCA
Source organism: Martes martes (assembly GCF_963455335.1). NCBI lineage: Eukaryota > Metazoa > Chordata > Mammalia > Carnivora > Mustelidae > Martes > Martes martes. The sequence continues at coordinate 12,805,695 of NC_137891.1, read as the reverse complement.
GGACCAACAGATTGATGGCCTCCCAATTAATTTAGGCAGCACCCTATTTCCAAGGAAAACTGCCCCAGATACTAATATAACTGTAAAAATAAAGATGGAGTTCTGGTCTAAAAGGACACATAATGGGAGCCCACATTTCTAACCTCACATACTCCCCATCTCCCTTCCCTTGCAGCTATCACACATCACCATGTCGAAACACTGTATGTACTTTCAAGCCATGTCTTTGTGGATGCCAGTCCTTCGCCCAGAATGCTGCTCCTCCCTCTCCTTCTTTGAGTTTGTGATTGTCCCATAGTCTCAGCTCAAGCACTTAGCTCATTTTCTGAGCCCACGCTTTGAAGGAGACCCTCTTTGCCTGATTTCCCCGTGCTCCTTCTGCTTATACCTTCAGAACTCACCTTCTGCATTATAATCATTGCAATCACTTATGTCTGTCTACCGATTAGATCTTGCATTTCTTGAGGTCCGGGACTGTGTTTTATTGGCAGTTAGAGCCCTAGCACCTAGCCCAGTGCCAAGCTCAATGGGCTGGGGCGAGTGAGTCATGGAGGATGCAGAATTTGAAGAGGTGCTGCTTTCAGGTGCTGACTCTACACTGGAAAGACGCTGACAGTGCTTCCTCAGAGTTCATGCTGGAGGCTCCAGGCTTGTCCCATAAGTCCTGGTCCTGGGGCCCAAGGGGGTTCATCAACAATGATCTTTGAGGAAGACAAGTCAATCACTTCTTCCTTTTGGAAGCTCTCCCCTCCATTGGCTCTTATGATGATGCGCTCTTCTCATTTTCTTCCTACCGGGTCCTTCTCTCTTCTTTCTTAGATTCTTCTTCCTCTGTGTGCTCCTGAGATGTTGCTGACAAGATGCTGCTCCTCTGTGGTCCCACAGGATTGTCGATGTACTACCCACCTGCTCATTCAGTCACGCATTCAGTGTTTATGAAAGTGTTACCGGGTACCAGGTGCTGTTTTAGGTGTTTCAAATATGACACAGAGAAAGAGAATGATCCTGTCTTCAGAGAACTGACATTTTAATGGGACACACAGAGATTAGAACAAGACATCTAGAATAAAATGTTAGTTGTTATACTGATCTATAATTAAGTTCAAGGGCCTTGCTTTATTCATCCCTGTATCTGGAGCTTATCACAGTGCCCACTCACAAATCATGGGCTCAATACCTGGATAAATGATCACTTGAATGAATGAATAAAGACCTAGGGTCAATGTAAATCTTCTATAAAGCTTTCCCTAAACAACTCAGGCAAAGTCTAATTAATTAGTCCATTCATTCATTCAACAAATATTTATTTTATGCCTGCTCTCTGCCAGCCTGAAAATATTTGAGGCACGTTATAAACATCTGTCATGGTGCCTACCACAGTTGATTAGAGATTACTTGTTTGTTTGCCTATCTTCAGCACTTCTCAAGGGCAGAGACCTTGCCTAATTCATTGCTGGATCCCCCGACCTAACATGGCACTTGCCATCTTATAGGTGCTCAGTAGAAGTCACTTGAATAAGAGATATATTTTTAGTAATTTGTAAGGGAGTGAAATTACCATACCACACTGTGGAAGATGGGTGGTCTCCACTTCTCTTCCACTTTCTGTGACTTTTGAACATATTTTTTTTTCCTAGAATTACAATGATTTTAGATGGAAACTTTGTAAAAGGCAGGATGTAGCCCTGTCAATGTACGATGTCCCCAGTGCAAAAGCTCAGTGAGAAATTTTCTCTGACATCAAAGAAAGACATTTTCAAATGGACTATTTCCAACTCTTTGTCTAGATTCCTTACCTATCCCATGGTTGAGACTTAGGCTCCGGGCTTAAGGTTGTCACTAACTCATTGTGTGACCTTAGACCGACCATTCTCTTTCTTTGGACTTAATTTTCCTTTTTGAATAGAGACTGTGTTGGTCAATTATGTCAAAGTCACCTACAATTCTGACCCTCAGAGGAGCCCATGAATCCCCTCTACTCTGGGGCCGGTTCCTGAGAATCCTTCTTTTACCTCTTACTTGATTAATGGACACAGAAGAGATATTCAGAGCTACTGCTCCTTCTGGCTTTCACAAGACGGCCAGTTCACAGACATTTGCTGAGCATTTACTATGTACCAAGATCTGCTGAAAGACAATGTTATTGCAGAGATTGTCTTTCTACCCAATAAATCTATTTTTGAAGTATTTCAGTAGCTTAACCAATTCCTGAGAATATCTTGTGATGCAGTTGGTGTCAAGTGGGTGTGGAAAAGAAGACAGGGCAGTAAGCTTTAATCACAACATCACTGTGTAATTGAGGACCAAACACCACATAGTGTAAGGACTCAAAAAAAAGGTGTAAAGAGACTCTATTTTATAAACCTTCTTTCTGAAGGACAGGTAAGTCCATTATTGAGGAATTAAGAGAGAAGAAATCCCCAAGGACTTGAGTAATTGGGAGAAGGGCTCAGGGACAAGGCGACACTTGAACTGGACCTTGCAGGATAGGTGACAGTGTTGGTAAGGGGAGGGGGAAGCCTCTGAAGGAACCAGGGACTGAAGAGCCCTTCTTTCCAGTCTCCAGTTCTGTGCGCTGATTTATTTGTTCGTTAAACTGACTGATCAAAAGCACAGATCTTCTCTGAATTCTTGGGTAGATCTGAACTGAGGATCTGGGCCCAGTATCCAGGATTGTCTGGGGGAAGAGCCAGATGTCTAATTGCCATGGTGATATGTGCAACGTCCATCAAGATTCTGTGTGGGCAGGTTAGCTGTAAGAGGTTTCTCTACCTTCCCTTCACTTGTGAGTGAGTTTTACTGAAGGAGAGTCTATTATAAGAGAGGAAGAGAAACTTCTCTTTTCTCTCAGAGACCAGAATACTTCCCAGAAAGTCTTATTTCTGCTCTGAGTCCATGATTCTCAAAGGATGTGGAAGGGGCTGAAGAGTGAGTCCTTTGCAATGGAGAGGGTCTAGAGCCTGCCTGCTCGTTTGGAAGTTAACTCCTTGAGAGGACTTGGACGTATGTTATTCTAGCTTCTATTACTAGAGTCAGCAATCTGGCTTACAAAAAAAGCCTTGCTATAAAATACTGTTGTGTGTGTTTGTGTGTTTGTGGTTGAGGTGTTTGTATGTATGTATGTGTGTGTGTGTGTGTGTGTGTGTATGTTTTTTGGTGCTCATTAGTCTTTTTTTTTTCTAAAATTGATAAAAAGAGAGATATCTAAAATGGTAAACCTTTAGGAAGTTAGAGTGATTAATCAATTTTTTAAAATCTCGCCTGGTGGTGGGTATTAAGGAGGGCACATATTACATGGAGCACTGGGTGTGGTGCATAAACAATGAATCTTGGAACACTGAAAAAATAAAATAAAATAAAATAAAGGTCTAAGTAATTTGTTAAAAAATAAAATCTTGCTAATAGGATATATATATTTATTATGGTAAAAAGCACATAACATAAAATTACCATTTTAGGTATTTGTAAGTGTGTAGTTCAAGGGCATTAAGTACATTCACATTGTTGTACAAGCATCCCCATCATCCATCTCTGGAACTTTTGTCATCTTCTGAAACTGAAAGTCTGTACCATTAAACAATAACTCATTATTCTTTACTATTTCCACCCCTGAAAACCTGCTTTCTGTCTCTAGGAATTTGAATACTTTGGGTACCTCAAATAAGTAGACTCATATAATACTTGTCCTTTGGTGACTTCTTTAACTTAATGTAAGATCTATAAGGTTCATTCATGTTGTAGCATGTGTCAGAATTTCTTTCCTTTTTAGGGCTGAATAATATCCCATCGTATGTTCACCTCATTTTGTTTATGCATTTATCTGTTGATCGACACTTGGGTTACTATTTCCACCTTTTGGTTATCACAAATAATGCTGCTATGAACATGTGTGCACAAATATCTCTTCAAGTTCTTGTTTTCAATTCTTTGGGGTATATACCCAGGAGTGGAATTGCTGGTTCCTACGGTAATTCTATTTTTAACTTTTTGAGAAATCAGTGTACTGTTTTCCACAGCAGCTATGTCATTTTATGTTCCCATTGGTAACGTACAGAGTTCTAATTTTTCTGCAACCCCACCAACACTTGTTATTTTTTGGGTTTTTTTTTTTTTTCTTTTTGGTGTTCGTTTTTGTCTTTCTTTATAATATTCATGTTAATGATATGAAATCTCATTGTGATTTTTATTTGCATTTCCCTAATGACTAGTGATGTTGAGTATCATTTCATGTGCTTATTCATTTTTTATGTCTCTATTTTTACCCTTCATCTAAAACTAAACTCTTTTTTGGGGGGGCCACTAAACCAATTTGTGTTGAAAAGCAATTCATCTAAATTTGGTATTATTCCATGCAACCCCACAGGTATTTAAGGAGCACTTACCCTGTGCAAGATAGTCTGATTTCTGCTAGGACTTTGTGACTGTTCCTTTGGGGTAATCATTGATTGGGGGGGGACTCATAGATACATAACTTGCAAACAAGTCAGCCTATGAAAAATGCTAAAAGAGGGGATGGCCAAATTACTCTTTGAGACACAGATTATTGGAATATGTAGATCAACTCTTACAAGACTCTATGATTCATTCATTTGTTTATTTGGTAAACAGTTATCAGCAACTGCTTTGTTTTGGGCAGTGTGTCGAGAGCAAGAGATGTACAAAGGGGCTGTCTTCTGTCCAGCCTCTCCTTTACATTGACCTCTAAGCCATTACAAGAGAGCTTACAGTCCCTGGAAATGTTCTCCTGTTCTCCCACCCATCCTGCCTCTGTCCTCGCTTTTCTACCTCATTCCACTGCATACTTCACTTGTCTACCTTCCACTTCACTTATCTTCTATATCTAGTCCTATCTTTTCCCCTCCAGATTTGCATTCCTTTTTAGAACTATCACTGATGCTGTTTGGACCTTAGTACTGTTGTGGTGACCCTCTTTAGGTCTGATGTGCATTCATCCACTTATCCTTTGTGCAGTGTCTTCTATAGCTAACTGCCTCATCTGCTCCCACACCTAGATGCCCCTTGGCCTCCAGAAAAGAGAATTTGACAAGGCCTACCTCCACATGAACTACAGCTTTGGGTGGTAGCAATGTGTTAACACATCAACACACAGTAAAACATGCAAACTATTAGAATGGAGGAATACTTGCAGAGCAGTTTGGGAACAAAGGGGCTAGGCAGGGAAGTTCTTACCAAGAGGACTTTTACCTTGTGTTTTGAAGTAGGAGGTGTACTTTGAACCAGCTTCAGTGTTTAGTGTCAGCAACAGCATCATGAGACCTTCATAAAATGGCATTCTATTTATGGAATAATTCCTAATTTTTATGGGCAGGTGCAAAGTCATGAGGCCAGTCGTAACTTCTGACTCCAAACCAAGACCAACTCGTTGAGTGTTACTTTGGGCCCATGTTTGATGACTTCAGCTAATAGGGATTGAGAGGGATGCACCTATATGATCTATATTTAGGCATGTACTCTGCAACGTGGGCTGTTCTTTCAGAGCAAAGTCTTCAGTGTCAGCTGGGGAAGTACTGATTTCAGGATGAGATCCCCTGACGAGGTGGCACACAGCTTGGAAATTTCTGATACAAAATTACAAAAGCTTTCTATGCTGTTTCCACACCGATTCCGGTTGTTTGATTAGAAGGTTCAGGGAAGACGTTGCGAGCTGAAAAGCACCATTTCGAATATTTGCATGTGGGTTGCTGTATAAGATTTTTTGTATTTAATGCAAAAATGGAATGAAGCCATAAGAATGTGCATCTGACTCATCTGGAAAGTGAACACTACATATTTGCCACATGCCAGGAAGCACCTATGCGTTCCTGTACCTCTTCAAGTGGCTGCTTCAGTACCTGTTCTCATATTAGTATCACTGCTTGATTGGCACACTTTAGTAGGGGTGAAAAAAGCCATTTTGTGGATGTGAGTGGACACCAGTCTGGGAGAGGGAAAACCTACATTCTAGGACCTGCTTCTTCATTGGCAGGTGGCCGTGTGACTTTGGACAAGTCTCTAAAGCAGGACATTGAGAATGAGTTGGCATTGTCTTTCTCTAACTTTCGTCACCAGGAAATGGAAACTGAGTTAAGATACCAGGAAGTAGGCTGGGCACAAATAGGCCTTTGATGTCACAAAAATTTAAATCCCTGCAGCATACAATTATGGGTGCTCAAATACAGCAAAAATATTAATGAAAGAAACCAAATATTAATTCTGACTTTCAACGTTCCCTCAACACATGTTCTAAAATCTCACAGGAAGGGAGACTGAGGGATTAACATCTTCAAAGCTGATTCACTAATCCATTATCTTCTTACAAGAGCCATTTGAGAGGATGAGATTTCAATTGAGATTTCAAGTTTTATGTTAATAGATCAAGTTTTGACTATTTACTATGGATCAGGTACTTTGTAAACAGTTGACATTCATCATCTATTTTAATCCTGACCATCAACTTTATTCCCATTTTGCAGTGGAGGAAATTGAGGTTTGGCAAGGTAGTAACTTGCCCTAAATCTCACAGCTCTTAAGCGGTAGAGACTGAAAAATCGGTCTGTCTTATGTCAGAGTTGCTGCTCTCCAGCATTGTCTGTTCAATTCCTTGCCTGTACAGAATCCTGACGCATTGGCCTGTACCTATATTCCCAAGGACTTCTGATTTGAGAGGGGTCCTTTCATTCAATATTTAACCGATGGATATTTCCATCCTTGTGATCCATGATAATTCTTGATTATCCTATTCCATCCTTGTGATTCATCTTCCTTCCAAAAAACAAACCATCTATCACTCCTTAGGTCAAAGCTTCTTTCTGTGTTTCCTTTTACCTTCAGGATAAAATTTTGGGTCCATAACATGGCATTTAATGTTCTTCTAAATCTTTTCCCAATGTAACTGTCCAACATGAAAGCTGTGTCCCAACCCAAACTCCATGCTCCTGTCAGACATGTCCAGTCATTGCCCTTAAAAGCTCTCTCCTCCTGCTACCCTACTCACTTAAGCTTTCCACTTATGCTCCCCATGCATCTAGAACATGTCCATTTGAGAGTTCTCATTTGCAAGGTCCCTCTCCATTCTCAGTTCTTCGTGTAGCCCTATCCTGCTATGTCCAGACATGCTTTCAAATGCTGTCCATGTTAGTCCATTGTGCATTCATTTACTAATTCACTCAACATTTATTGAGCTTCTACCACATCTTTTTAAACTGCAAGACATTCCTTGGTAGCTGTTTTCCTTTTAAATTATGATTTGTCTTTGCAGAGGTACAGTAATTTCCTTGATAGATTTTTTTTTTTTTTCAGCTTCTAGAACTGGACCATTGTACCTTCAACACCCGGCACATAGGAAATGATCAGTAAATGGTTTGGGGATGAATTTCTGAATCACATTGCCTTTTTACCTTATTCATTCATATAATACCTAGGAGAGTCACAACATGCATAAATAAAATCATTGACAAGAATATCATGCCTACAAAAATATCATTTGTGGGAAAATTATCAGTTTCAAAAGGTGGTTTTTCTGCTCCTTATCCATACTATACTGCATGCAGATCACCCAGAAATATGTCACACAAATGTAATGGTGAGAAGCTATTTCTAGCTCCTGTTACTTACCTAGGGATGAAAAGAGTAAAAGCTAGGCAACTTGGCATGGCCATTTACTTAATTATTTTTAAGGAAAATATGCAAGATATCTCTGGGTCAGAAGTCCAGATAGGTTTTGCAAAACTTCAGAAGTTTTTCATTGTGGGAGTTTTGACCTCAACATTGACTAGAGGTACCTTAAGTCTAATTCAACTTAACCACTCATGGTTGCACTCATAGCCCTGCACATGGGATCTATGACTTAGCCATTGATTAACAACATACTTTCTGGTAATGGTCTCACCCTTAAGGAAATGGTCCAGTTGAGGAAGTCATAAAGCTACATCTCCTGAGCAGCATTTCTGAGGTTGATAAGAGAAGCATCACACGTGCACGTGCACACACACACACACACACACACACACACAGTTCCATGAACAAATAAGTTAGGAAGTATATCTTTACTAAGGTACTTAGTGAAAACCACCCCCTTGGATATTTACTAAGCAGATTTGCACATGAAAGACTCCAACAAATTTATTTATAAAGAAACCTGGCTCACTTTGTTTCCCAAAAATGATTGGGCACAATGTATAATGTCATTGCCCACTCTTATCCTACTTGAACCTGGTTTTTCCCATAACTTGACTGCATCATCCATTCATTTGGCAAACTTGCACCGCCTGCTACTGTGCTAGACACTGGTGTAGGACCCAGTCTCTGTCTTAAGTAGCCTGTGGTGTCTCAGAAGTGAGATATGAGCACTAATGAGGCACTTGCTGGAAGCTGTGAAACAGCACTGTTTACAGGTAGAAGTAATTGAAATGCATTCTTCCGAATTGCAAGTTGACCAGGGAAATGGTCAAGAGAAGGAGATTCCAGGCCTCAGGAGGTGTGTGAGAACCATCAAATCAGGATAATGGGATAATCAAGAAGTTTGGTCTGATTAGGATACAGGGTTTACGCAGGGCACTAAAGAAACATGACATGAAAGAAGCAGCAAAACAAGAGCATGAAGGACATGGTTCTTATTTCCAATCTGGTTTTGTCTCTTGCTTTTCAAGAATTGCCCATGGCAGTGCTACTTGGGGTTTTATAACTTCTTCATGGCAGCAGGGAAAGGAGACACACTGGGATGATTCAGAATATGAAAAACAAGGTTCCAGAGTTGTAGGCGTTGGTCAGAACAGCAGGCATCTGTAGATGTCCCTGGAAACTCCCCGAAGAATGATGAGTACTCTTGATAACACCTATTTTCTTTCTATTGATGGTTTGTGATATAACAAACCAATTCATGCATTTATTCCTACAACATCCTGTTCTCCTTCAGACGTGGGCATTATGCTCATCATGACAGTGCTTGGAAATTACTGTGAAAGTGATTTCCATGTCATGAACTGTCATTATTGACAAGTGATAAAATTGTACCCAAGGTACTTTCTCACTTTAGATCCTGGCTGTATAACAACACTTCTTCCAAATAATTGTAATTTTCCCCCTCAGCTATGTATGTATGTTTGTAAGACTATAAATATAAGATTACAAGTGAAATAAAATATTACCTATAAATTATATTATGTCATCAATTCCAGGGAAAAAAGCACCATAGCAAAATGATCTGGAAAAAAGAACTCTGCATGTTATTTTCCCCTCATCTATAAAATGATGGGGTGGACTAGTTGGTCTCTGAGGTCCTTTCTAGCATTAATGTTATGTTCTTGGATTCTATGGGAGTTGTAGACAATTGTGGACAGCAGATGTGCAATATAATTGTCTCAATAGGGTATTTGTCTCTCACTGACTCTGAGAAATGGTGGGCATGTATTTTGTTTGTTGTTATGACTGGAAAATCTGAGCAATAATTATAGTAACATCCACAGAATTTCCCCTGTGGTGTAAAATACAGATAAGACTCTTATAATATTATCCCTTGGTAACTGGAATTCATGATGGCTGGAAATCCCTATGTGGCTCACTGAGATTGGTACTGTGCTTCTTGTCATCTGGCTCTACTTGTCTGTGGGATGCCCAGGCCTTGGGGTTGGTTCCAGCAATCAATTCATTCATCCATGTGACAAATATTGTTTGAGCACTAGCCAAGTGTTGAGTACTATGCTAAGGGCTGGGGAGGTAGGATGAGTAAGAAGGGAACGCATATATGCAGTCCATTCTGTATTGGGTGCCTAGAGTGTGCTTGGCTCTTGACCAACACAGACAGATAAGAATGAGAAAAATAAGAATAGACACATGTGCTCAAGTTCTGAGATTAGTAATCTATTATACAGAGGGCCCAGAGGCTTCTTATAGGAGATGGCATTTATTTGAGGAGCAGAGTAAGAGATTACCAAGTGGCTAAGAAGACAGACAGCCATCCCAGGTAATTAGAACAGTATTCCCCAAATTATAGGGGCATGAAGAACATGGTGTGGTGAGGGAGTTCCAAGTTGTCAGGAGCCTCAGTATGGCTCAAGGTACAACTTAGAGGCTTGAATGAGCCTCCCCTACCCATTTAAGAAATCTAGAGGAACACAGAGAGCCACTGAAAGATTGTGGCAGGAGAATGATGAAGCTGCTGCTCTGTGACTCAACATGGATACAATTGGTATGAGTATCAATAAGAATAACAGTGAATATTGATTGAAGGCTGCCCATAGACCAGGTACTGCTTTAAACACTACATATCCGATCTCCTTTCAATGTTACAATACTCACAGAGTAGGTAATAGTATTGTCCCCAGGTTGTAGATGAGGAGATGGAGACACAGAGAAGTCAAGCAGACAGATATCACAGGGTAATTGAGCAGAAGGGTCAGGAATTGAATCTAGGCAGTCTGAATCCAGAATCCTGTCCTCTATTATAGTTTGTTTATTACATTTTAAACTTTAAAAAATTGTGCAATGAAACACATGTGGAGAAGTGCACAGATCATAAATATATGATCAATACACTATCATAGGGGTCATTGAACTGTGGCTCATGGGCCAATTCCAGCCTGCCACCTGTTATTGTAAACAAGGTTTTATTAGAATACAGCAGTACCCATCATTTATGACCTGTCAGTAGCGGCTTTTGAACTTCAGTGGCAGAGCTGAGTGGTTAAGACAGATGCATATGGCTTCCAAATCTTAAATATTTCCTAGATGACCCTTTACAGAAAAAAAAAATCTGTGAATCCTTGTGTTATCACATTGTGAGCATGGCTACCACCAGGTCCAGAAATAGAATGTACCCAATGCCCAGAAGACCCCCACATGTTCCTTCCCGACCACTGCTCCTTCTACCTAATGAAAACCTCCCTCTACTTCTCACACTGTTCATTGGTTTTGCCTGCTTTTAACTCCATGTGAATGCAATTATACTGTATGTGAGTTCTGCCACCTTAATTTCTGTGCTATGCTGAGGTGCTTAGCATAAGACCACAAAAAATGGGAAGCCAGTCTTATTTTCCCTGAGTACTCAGTAGGTGAGCATAGAGGAGACAAGGCACACTGACCCATGCCTTGCTTCTTCTGAGAAGAGGACATTTAGGGGTCACCATTTTTTGTCCCAAGTTGAATTGCGGTTCTTTCTGACTACCTCTACTAGTTTTCTATTGCTGCTCTAACAAATCACCACAAACAGTATTTCAAACAATACAGAATTTATTTTCTTATAGTTCTCAGGGCCCGAAGTTCAAAAGGATCTCACTAGGCTAAAATCAATGTCAGTAGGAACATGTTTCTCTGGAAGTTCCTTGATTCCCATTCTACGCACTCTTCCTGAATGATACTGTTACTTTAATGACCTTACTTAGTATATCTGTGTTGATAACTTGCAAATCTCTACCTCTTCCACCTCCATTCTGACCTTGAGACCTGCATCTCCAACTCCTTGACTGCCTGTCTGACATCTTTTGAATGCCCCCACACACCTTGAACCCACACACCTGCACTGACCGTCCTTCCAGGGTCTACCCAGCTCATGGACTGGCACCACTTTCTACCTAATTGCTGAAAGCTGATTTCCTAAAACTTTTTCTGGATTTATATCTCTTATTTAACCTCTAAATTCAGTCATTTATCACATTCTGTCCATTCTGTATCCTTAAGAGCTTTCTGGGTGTATCCATGTCTCAACATCTCCACTGTGATGGCTCCAGGTTGGGCTTTCTGATTTTTATCTAGTTCACTGTGCCTATATCCCAGCCATGGTCTTGCCCCTTCCACATGGTAGCCAAAATGGTTTATCTAAAGCAAAATCTAATTTTCTCTTTTCCCCATAGAGTTAACCCTTCAAAGACAGGCTGTGCCTTGTTCACTATCATGCTCCTGACACCTAAAAGAGAACCCGTACAGGAAACTCTCAATAAATACATGTTAGTTAATTGGAACTCTGACCTATCCGTCTGCTGCAAGCTCTTCTTTCACATCCTCCCACCTCCTTGGGCTTTCTCCAATTCTAAAATACTCCATCCTGACCTGGGTTTCCCTTCTGTCTCTCATTTCTATAATTGAAGAGCATCTTTTTTCCAAGAGAAATCACTACCTGAATCACAGTGCCTGATCTATAGCAGATTTCTAATGTATGTTTGATGAATTAATGAGTCCTTACATGAAAAAAGAAATGGAGTCATGAGGTTGTCAGAGATCATTTCCCAGAGTCTGCAAACATGCTCAACCTATTGGTAGCATCCAGTTGAATATTCTGGGGCAGGAAATGAACAGCTAATCTGGGACAGGAGGGACTGGGAAAGGTTATCTGGTCCAGTCCCCTGAGTTAAGGCAATGTTTCTCAAAGTATGGCAAATCCTTTAAGATGCTCTAGGAATCCAGTGAATTGGGCCACAATTCACCCTCTGTTGGAGACTGACATTGCCTCATAGCATACGGAAGAAGAAACAACTCAACAGTTAACAGAACTCCTCAACTTTCACCCTTTAAAAGTTTTTACTTTTACCCTATTGTTTCTCAAACAGAGGTGCCATGGAGCCCTTTCTTGCTGGTAATAGTTACTGACATCCTGCAGTTCCAGTGTCCCAGCTGACATACTGTGGGCAATATTAGTCTAAGCAAACCTTGACTTTTTGTGTGACTCCACTTTTACAAGGTGAAGAGAATTGATTTCAATGAATATTCTCTCTACTGCATGAGACGATTGTGTTCAGAGGAACCTGAAAATGACATATATTTTTTTTAATCTGCCAGAGCAGAAGCAGGTTTTAGTGTTCCCTTTGTCAAAGTAAGCTTTGCCTTTAGTTAGAGGGGAGGAGGAAAACCCAGGTAATTATAGAGTGACGGGGACTGTTCTTTTTTCTCCCATTGAGTATCAATGTCTCTCTTCTCGAACAAAAGTGCTATTGATATTGTGAATCATAAAATTGATTTTTCCAACTTCTGGGCACCATCTGGGCTCTGTAGGAAGGGTCTCTCGTATAGAGGGAAGCATTTTTTTAGCCAGAGGTACCTTATTGTGTCCTTCAAGGACGTCATATAGCTATTCTGCATGCCATTTGTTCATTCCACAAACCTACATACAACCTCCATTCTGCTAGGTGGTGGCAATATCCAGATTAAGAAACTGACTTATGGCCACCCTGAGTGAGTAAAGATGGAATAAACTCATATGCCATTCTTCTCCTCCATTTTTAGGGCACTCGATGTGTACCAATGATTATGCTAGGTGTTTTCATTGTCTTTTTTTTTTTTTTTTCAGAATATAATACTTTAAGTAACATAACATAATAAAAAATTATAAATAAAGTTAAAAAGGAATATAAGACTTTATTATCATATTCAATTTAAGGTAGAACTACACTAGTCTAGATCAATATCATTAGCAAGATTATAAATCTCAAGAATTTTCCATTGTACTACCTTATACTTTTCTCTGTTTTTCAAAATGCATAATATATTAAATAGGATTAAGTGTGGCTATTACAGAGTGACTTAAACAAGAGACAAGTTATTTCTTTCACATAAAGGCCAGAGGTAGGTAGTGGCAGTACCTTCTCTACCTGAACAGTGGCAGTCACAGGTTTAGAAAGATGTTCACACTCACAGGACCCAGTAGGCTTTATTGGCCTTTAGGACTGAACCCAGGACCAGACTCACTTAACCTCACAGGAAACAGAACAGCAGTGTGAGCCTTATTTCAACAGGAGGTTTTAGTCTGGTGCCCAAGTGTCAGTTCAGGTGTAAGAACAAGATTATTTGGGTGGATGCAGAAGCTGGGTTAGCTTAGAACCTTCAGACTTTGCAAGAGCCAGCATCTCTTGAAACAGCCATGAGTGTAGCTTTCAGGAATCTTCATAATAAGTAACATAGTGCTTGGGGCACCTGGCTGGCTCAGTAGACCGCGTGGCTCTTGGTCTCAGGTCTGTGAGTCCAAGCCCATCACTGGGCACAGAGCCCACCCCAAAACACAAACAAACAAACAAACAAACAAATAAACAATACACAGTGCTTAAGTAAGTTCGAAGTCCATATTTGCCAAAGGGCATTTATAGCTATTGTAGTCTTCCTGGTCAAGACACAATTTACCAATAAGGGGTCTTTTTTTTTTTTTTTTTTTTTTTTTTAAGTAGGCTCCACATGGAGCCCAATACAGGGCCTGAACTCATAACCCTGAAATCAAGACCTGAGCTGAGATCAAGAGTCAGACACTTAACCAACAAAGCCACGCAGGGGTCCCAATAAGGGGTCATTTTTAATCACAAACTTATTGCCTGACTTCACAGCTTACATTCTATTATTATCTTCTCTAGCAGATTTCCAGAGAAACAGTGCCAAAAGGTAAACTTGAAGTCATTTCATCAGGGAGAAAAAGAAAGGGTTTTATTATTAACCTTCTTTATTCTTGGCAGTCCAGGGCAGCATCATATCAGGATCCAATCTTCTATCTTGTTGCTCTGCCACTCACAGATTCTATTTCCACGGTTTCTTTATAGTTCGAAAGCCTGCTGAAGCTCTAGCCACCACATCCACGTTCCAGCAGGAAAAAAAGTGGCTCATCTCCCTTTATGCTTTAAAGTTTAAGGAAATTTTCCAGAAGCATCCACCATTCAACACTTATAATTCCATGTCACTGACCAGAACTTAGTCATATGGCCATATACCTATATGGGCCCATGGCTAACCTGAATAATTCTGTGATTGTTACAAAATAAAAAAGAAAGAACAGATACTGGGTCAGGTAATTAGCAAGTTGGGTCAGGAATAGGATGTTGGGAGGAGGAAGAGATTTCCTGGCTTTGAGGAGAAAAAGACCATAAGCCAAGGAATGTAGGCAGTCTCTAGAAGCTGGAAATGGCCCTCAGATGACAGGAAGAAAATGGGACACTGATGCTTCAGTGGCAAAGAATTGAAATCTGCCAACAACTAGATGAACAAGGAAACAGAGTGTCCTCCACCCCCAACTTCCAGAAAAGAATGAAGTCCTTCCAACACCTTGATTTTGGCCCAGCCCATGTCAGATAGCTGACTTACAAAACTGTAAGATAATGCACTTGTATCATTTTAAGCCACTAAGTTTGCAGAAATTTATAATGGCTGCAGTAAAAAAAAACTCATACACTAACCTTAATAAAACTCTCAATTTAAAGGACTTACCAGAAAAGAGTCCCAATAGTCATTTATACCAGATTTTTGAAAATTTAATTCATATTGGGTCCTTAATGACTCTGGCATTAAACTGTGCTCTAATCAGAAATGCATGTATAACCAACAAATCTAGTAAAAGAGTAAACAACTGAAATCTACACGGTCAATGATTTTATATAAAAACTCCAAAAAAATTGTTACTAGTTATGAGAAATATTTCATCTAAGAGTGATTTCCAAAGCAGTATCTTGAGTTTCCATTAAAAACAAAACAAAACAACAAAAAAAAAAACCTTCCATCTCAAAAAAAGGGATATCAGTAAGAGGGCCAGAATTCTCTTCTTCCAAGTTCAGTGATTTCCCCTGTTCATAACTCAGGTTTGAATTATCTTTCCTTTGAATCTCTTGCTCTTCCAACTCCAAAGATTTATCTGAGGCTAGAGCTACAACGTCGTCATCTTCATTTTCATGCAGAAAGCTACAAATCATGTTGGGTCTATAGCAGAAATCATTGTCCTTGATTTGCGGCCATTTCACACCACCTAGGCTTTCTTCTCCTTCTTTTCTGTCAAAAGAGTGCTTGTCATGCTGAACTTCATTGTATGGCGTTTATATTTTAGCATTATTTTATTACTGCCTTCTGCATCACCATGTTCAACATTTGCTTCAAATGTAACACAGGTTCCAAGAGTGTCTTCATACTCTCCAGGGAGGACACAGCTGCCCACTTGTATAATGGGACTCTCAGTGTCAATTCCCCAAATCTTGCATTTGTTTTCACATTTTCATAGAAAGACTGAATTAATAATTCTGGACAATTCCACCAGAACCAACTTCTTTACTTCCTCTTCCCCATCCTCCTGGATCCACTCTTGGCTGCCACCATGATTCCACAACACAGTCATTGTCTTGATAAATCCTTAAAGTTACCTGGAAGATGGTTATCA
The DNA here is from genome assembly GCF_963455335.1 of Martes martes. NCBI lineage: Eukaryota > Metazoa > Chordata > Mammalia > Carnivora > Mustelidae > Martes > Martes martes. Next base: position 12,789,587 of record NC_137891.1, on the reverse strand, counting down.
CAACCATATTACAATTCCAGAAACTGAGGCTAAGGGACAGAGTCACATGATGCAGTTATTAGGGGATAGCGTCAAAGTTTGAACAAGGCATGTTCCCTCCATGGCTCATTGTTCTCACAATTGGACAATGTGATGTCACTGGTGGAAAGTTTAAAGGTTAAACTTTTGCTAAGGATCAAAGGTGAGCTGGTATAAAAGAAACAGCCACCAAGTATGGTGTGCCTGTTTTTTAGGAGCTATCACTCAGCTGCAGCAGGAGCAGAGAAACTTTTACATCCTATCTTGGACCTCATGCAAATTCCCTCATAGCAACATTGGCTTTGTGAAGAATTACATTTCCTGCTGCAGTGATTAGATAGACAGGCTCCTTTGAGTCCTATCAGCCAGAACTTAGCCCTGTGTTTTGCTGGAAAGTCTTTGAATACTCTCTTCATGCCAGCTTTCTCTCTCTTTGCAGAGGGATAATAATGCAAGTCTCTGTGTCTTTCATTCACTTCCATCTACATCATTTCCTTTGAAATGTGCCGAATGCCCTGTTGGCAAGACAGGTGGTACTATGACAATTTGTGTGATAGAAATGAGGACCAGAAGAGCCCAAGGCCATGGTTAGCACCCCCTAACGCCTCCATCCATCCTAGCACTGACAAATGGTATGATATACTTTTCTGTGTATCTGCCTTTTCCTCAGGGCATTGAGAGTATCTTGAGGGCAGAAGCTATGTCTTTCACCTATACTTTTCTAAGGTATGGCCAAGAGTCTGAAGCATATCAATGTGTAACACATTTAAGAAGTATGTCCTTGGGTGGAATCTGGGATTCTGATTACTACTGAATGTTTACTTCCAGCCCTCAACACACCCTGCAACTCAAGACAACACATATCTAAATGCCAACTTGACATCTCTACATGCATGCTGCCGGCATCACAAGAATAATGTGGGTAAAGCATAACTCTTTATTTCTCATTACAATCTTGCTTTTTCTGGGTTTTGCCATCCCAGTAAGTAGCTTCAGAGTGGTGCACACCAGAAACTGAGTTATCCTTGATCTTTTTAATTTTTTTTTCTTGTGTCTACTTTTTAGGCATAATTGGTCACCAAATCTTCTGGACTTTATATTCAGAATGTATCCAGAATTGTCCACTTTTTCCAGCTCCCTGGTCTTTACCCCAGTCCAAGCCACCATCTTCTCTTATCTGAACCATCGTAAATACTGTCCCCATTGGTTCCCTTTCACCCTTGTCCTCTTGCAATCCATTCTCCCGGAAGCACTCAGGGTGATATTTTAAAAAGGAAAATAAGACCAAATCACTCTTCCACTTAAGACAATTACCTGGCCTTTCTTGTCATTGAAACAAAGAAATAAGCAGACAAATTCAAACTTCTTTCCTTGGTTTGCAAACCCTCTTTGATCTGACTGTACCACTCCTTTGACTCTATTCATTACCTCTCTCCTTGTGAGCCAGCCGTGCTAGCTTGCTTGGTATTCCTTGGACTTTCCAAGTTTCACTCAGGCAGAGAGGCATTTGTACTCAGTCTGGAATGACTTGTCTCTTCATCCTGTTTATGTGGTTGGTTTCTTCTTGTCATTCAAACCTCAGCCTACATGTAGCTCTCTTTTCAGAGAGGCCAGTTCCAACCACCCAGTTTTAGGTAGCCACATATCTACTCTCTACCATATTATGTTAAGTCCTCTTCTTGGACAACACCTTCAGATCAGAATAGGTGTTGTCCAAGGAGAGATTTAAGATAATTTTCTGATCTGAAATTCTTCTTGCTATTTCTTTTGTCTGTTTCTCCCTCTACCTTTCCATCCTCTGGATTATAAACTCCAGTAGAACAGGAATCTTCTTGTCATTTTCAATGCTATGTCCTATATAGAATGCCTGCAATATAGTCTGAGTCCCATGAATATTTATGCAATGGCTCTCAAAGGTGTCACTTCGCACTGTAGAGAGATCGTTGGTGCTTTCTGCAGGGTAGATGGTAAAGGATTAGAAGGCTGTCTAAATTAATTCTTGAAAGCCTGGAATAAGATACATTATTATACCCTGTCTTTCAGAGGAGGGAACGGATGCTCAAAGAGGTTAAGCAAGTTGCTTAAAGGCGATAGTTTATTGTGACTAATTAGACCTGGAAGGTGAGGGAAAGAAAGGAATCAAGGGTAATTCAGATTTCTGGTGTGAGAAAACATGCCACTCTCTCCTAAGATGGGAAAATCTGGGTGAAAACAGATTTTGAAAGGGAAATCAAGAATTCTCTTTTGGCCATGTTATTCTTGTAGTGCCAAAGACCCCTTCTTCTTCCTAATGAGAGGGTCAAGATTTGGGCTCCTACTCTGAGCCCCAAATGTCATGCTGCCTTCCCCAGCAGTGTTTTGAATTTTCACAGTCTCTTTCTTTCCCTGCAACTGGGGTGTTTCATCTAAGTGATTTTTCCATCCAACTTAGAGAGGTGGTAGGCCATGCATTTCTGCAATCTGGAGATAAGGATGATAATATTCCAACTGGGAAGTGTAAGTGATACCTCTTAAAAGGAGGCCAAGGAGGCAGTTTGCTTCGTATGTTGGTGACTGATAAGTGAGGCCTTTGAAGGTTTGGGGGAAGAAGTGAAATTTCATGGTAAGAATGGGGAAGAGGGAAAGCACAGGAAGGGCAACTTTTGCCTACACCCAGGTCTCTGATAATAATGTTACCCCCTAATGTGGATAGGGCTTTACGATTTCCAAAGTATTTCACATTGCTTATCATTTGTGAACCTCCCAACAACCTGCAACATGGGATGTTTATCCCTGATAAACAAAAGAGGAAACTGAGGATCAATAGTATTAAGTAGTTGTCCAAGGTTATTGAGTTCCAAGTGAGATGAGGCAGACCTCGAAAGCTGGTCTTCCAAGTAACATCAAGGCTCCACATGCCTTGCTTCTCACAGAACCCTGCGACCCTTCTTCTCCGCCCCTGTGCAGAAGACACTTTCCCTCTCTCCCCTCTACTTGTCTCTATATTTTGTCCACTTCAGTTCTGAAGTTCACTGTCTTGCCAAGCTAGCTGAAAAGCTGAGTTTATAACCATCTGGGGCCTCTGTTGAAGAATTAGCTATAAGTCAGTTTCAGGAAAGGTTATTGAGAAAGAACAAAGCAGTGAAGATAGTCGGGAGGATGTGTGTTGCTTGGTGACGCTAATAGATCTGTTTCTTATGCTTGAGGTCATTGGTTCTCAAACTTTAATGAGCAAGAGAATCATGTGGAGAGCTTATTAAAATCCAGATTACTTAGTCCCACGTATCAGGGATGTTGATTGAGTAGATCTCAGGGGTAGAACCCAAGAATCTGCATTTCTACAAAATGCAGATGGTGCTGGTCCAAAGACCACTTTGAGTAGCACTGCTCTAAAGCAGTTGTACTTGCTTGCCCTCCTTGGTGAAGTCCAGGTGACGGAGATAATCTCAGGTGGTGTTGGTAGAAGTATCTACTGATATAAACTCTCTCCAATCAAATTCTGAAAAGTGTGTTTTGACCAAAAGTTCCACTTCTGGGAAATATATCTTAAGGGAGTAATTAAGAATATGAGTAAAAATTTTGGTACTATGTGCCAGGCTTTTTTTTTTTTTTAAGAAGTCCAGTAATTCTTTGTAGAATGAGTTGAAGTATAGGACGCTCGTTGCTGAAGTGTTTATAATGGGGAAAAATTGGAGGCAATCTAAATGTACAAATGTCAGAAAGGATTGATTGATGACCTTAACATACCTACTCTCAATTGGAAACCAGGTTATTTTAAAATTTTAGAAAGGATGGTGACAATACAGCGATATGTGAAAACAATTAGCATGACTTCATTTTGTTACATATTTTCAAAAACAGTAGTGATGAGATATCAGTTAATTCTTATTGTGATGAATGGTGTTTTCTGTTTTTAGTTCATGATAAACATGTATCAATTGCATCACAAAATAAAACTTGTGTAAAATCAGCCTAAAAGGTTAACTGTTTCGGAGCTCAGTTCTCTGAATCAGGACTTTTTCTTGGATCTGCCATCTTGGAGGAAGTAGGAATTTTTAGGTTGGGGAGAGGAATGTTCTTTGCCTTTGAAGGGGCAAACCCAGTTGCAAACCCAGTTAATGGAAACCAAATGTGTTTGAACCTCAGCTTTCCAGCTGGGTTGCTCTTTATCCTGGAGCCCACCCTTAACTCTGGCATGAGCTGTCCTTTCCTGTGGGGCTGATGTGCAAGGCTGGTTTTTAGTGGAGGTAAGCACCTTAGGGATGTAAACATTAACTGGATTGGGCATTATTTTGAAGTCACCTTGGGCAAATTGTATACATCTCCTTTGAAACTTTTAAATTAGTTGGTCAATATTAACCAGCAATGATTGTTAGATCAACATTTCAGGGGACGTGATTGACTGCTGTTTGATAATTTAAAAAGTAACAAGAACACTGGTATCTGCTTTCTGCATGAAAAGAAATGTTTCCACTAATAATCTCTATAGAAGATATGATGTTATAAGCATGAAACTTTACTCATCTGGACTGTTAAAATGAATGACATTGCCTCTGCTTGGATGAATTGTGGGTTAATACCTCTTTCCATTTTGTAAGTATTTTCGTGGAATAGGTATTGACTTTCTAATCACTCACTAAAAATGTAATAAAATAGGAACTAGTTAAGAAAGATGTTACTAGAGGGAAAGAGGCAATTCGATAGGTGGGAAACAGAATTTAGAGATGGGCATGTAGAACCTGGCAATAATCTGTGTGACTATTGACAAATTGCTTCAGGGAGATGCCTTCATTTCTAAATGTTTGCCTTGTGTGGCTTTTGAAGTCGGACATTTAAGTTAGTGTCATGTTCATCAACTGTGTAATCTGGGGGGGTGGGGAGGGGAGGAAATCCTCCATCTTTTCGATTGAGTTATGTTGTTGCAAAAAAGACAACCTAGATCCTCATATTAAAAAAGTCCTGCTCAGTACATGCTTGTTTGTGGTAATGGTGCTGAGGGTTAATACTGAATCCCAGCAATCTTCTACCTATGCACAGATTTGACCTTACTGGCTTAGCCAGAGATTAAAAATGCATTTATACCCATTAGTTTCATTACGAGAGTGATGACATAAAAATCTATTGGAAAAGAGTTAAAAAGAAAAGGCCCTGTAATCCCACCACTTCAACACAGTCATTGATGGATACTTTTTTATAGGGAAGGTCAGCAGGGTTAGAAAAATGAAAACTTTGAGTTTCATGTTCAAGGTTGGATAAGAACGCTCTTAATTTCTCTTTGACCCTGAATCCCTTAATTCCCAGGACCTAGAAAGAGATATCCTCTTTTCGAAGTAGTTTTGAGGTTTAACTGAAAAAAATAAAATAAAATACTGTTTAAGATATTTAGCCTCAGCACTAATTTTTATGGGAAAACATTAGAGATACAATAACTTCATTCATTTAACAATTCAACAAATGTTTAATGACTTACATATATTTGGAACTATGTACTGGGAGATACAGTGGTGACCAACAGCAATAAAAAACACAATCTCTGTCCTGGTAGACATTACAGGCTGATTCAGAAGACAGACTTAAAACAAGTTATCACATATATAAATACAGAGTTCCAAACTGTCACAGAGTTTCGCAAGGACAAGTAGAGAGTTCTTGGGGGCATCACTGGGAGCTTAATTTCACTGGAGAGCCATCGCTATCTTTTGAGGAATGCTTGCAATGGTTGATGGGTAGAAATCAATCAGTTTAAGGGGCGGGACGGGTGGGGTTTGCGGAGTACGGGAGTGAGGAGTCCAAAGTGAGAAATAACTTGGTCTTATTTGAGAATATGGAAGAACAGCTTTGTAGTTAGAACACATGGAGGGAGAGGGAGCATGGCACAAGGTGAAGCTGGGGAAGTCAGCTGGGCCACACAAGGAGGGATTTGCTGCTTGTGGCAAACTATTTGGATTATCCAAACTGCAAAGGGGGACACTGAAAGGTTTGGAGTGGGCAAGTGGCCTAATCTCTCCCTGCTGTGTAGAGATTGGGTTAAAGCAAAGGGTGGTAGCAAATGGAGAAGGAGGGAGGACAACTAGAGGCCACTGGAGTGATCTAGAAAAAAGATGATGATGTCTTGACTTAGCATAAGGTCTATGAAGGGTTGAACAGTGGGTGATTTGAGTATTTTCGAAGTCAACTTCATAGGACTTGTGAAAAACTACTCAGGAGGGTTAAGGAAAAGGAGGGTCTGAAATGGCTCTCAGATTTCTCTTCTAAGAAACTTGACAGAGGGCATTCCCTGTCCCTGAGAGAGGGCAGACAAAGGGGAGATTTTAGGTTTGAAACAGGATGATTTTGAGATAGGTATATGGGAGACATTCAAATGAAGATAGCATGTAGGCCACTGAATATGCAAATCTGGCAATTGCATCTCGCTCATTTCTTTTGGTGATGCTAAGAACCAAGGAGCTTCTCTACTACTTTAGTAGTTGTTAGCACTTGACTGTCTCTGAGCATCTAAGAGGCAATAGGCAATTTCTGTCTTACTTTACTTAGCCCTGTTATGTAGTGAACTGTCGTTCTGTTCTAGCCGGCTATCTCTATCATCATCTTAATTACCTTTTATAGACCGTCTACTGAATTTAGTTTTCTGCTATCCATCCATCCATCCACCCGTCCATCCATCCATCCACCCATCCATTTCCCCAGAAATAGACATATGCCCAAGATCATAAGTGCACATATGAGATCATTAAATCTATTCACTGTATAGACGAGAAAATTGAGGGCCAGTGGAGAGAAACTTCTAGTCCAGAGGCACTCGCTGCTGGTTAAAATTCCACTTCTGCTTGTTGCATTTACCCTAGTTCCTGAACCAATATTTTTCATCACTGTGGCTCTTTGGGCAATGGCTCTGCCAGAAGGTGAGAGAGAACACTGCCAGACCTCACTAGGTAGAGTGTGCACCTCTTTCCAGCATTTCTCCCCCATGGTGTTTAAATGTGTGGGGCTCCCCTTTGAAGTCCTGCAGAGTGAAAGCACCAGCAGGGGGTCTCTTCCAAGGAATCTGCAGTCAGTTGGCTAACAGGCAGCTTGTCTCCCCTGCTGCTGGGACAGGACAGAGAACGGGTTTATAGCAGGGGACAAGATAATGATCAAAGGAAAACTTAGACTGATGGTTTCAGAAAATCTTGTGTGATTGATTTAGAGGTGGAGATGGAGGGACCTGCTGGCCTCTGAAGGTTGCAGATTTGGAACCTGCCAGGAGTTAACTCTTTGGGAACTGCTGTACCTCACACCCTCAGGACAGACAGAATGAGGCATCAGCAGGGTGGCATCAAAGTTTTTCTTTTAACCAGCTCTGCCTGACCCAATTCACCCCAAACTTCAATGATGGAGTGAAATTAAAAAAAAAAGAGAGAGAGGAAAAGCAAAGAGGATAAATCCACTGCTTATTTCTAATCTGAATACATTAACCCAGGAGTCAAACTGATCCTACTAAGCTCAATGGTTATGTTTCTTGTCTGATCACTGCAGTGCATATTTCTTAAGTGCTGGCCAAGTGCTAGGCACCACTGGGATGCTAGAGGTTCACAAGTAAGAAGATGGGTTTCTCTGTGTTGTGGCTCTTGGCTCCACATTCGGTCCCATTATCCCTCCATTCTTGCCATCGCTAGTCTCCCTGTGACCACAGGGCTTGGTTTCCCTTGCCAAGAAGGTCCTGCTGCCCCCTGGTCTGCCCTTTGAACATCTTTATCTTCCAACTCTCATCTCAAGGGATGAGTACCCAGGTTTCAGAGTACAACTTCTGGGGGGTGAGGCCTGACGCTGTTGAAGCCACTCGGAGACATCCCCTTGGAAAGTGACAAGAGCTATCCAGCATTAGAAACTGCTGCTCATTGGCTCAGCAGAAGTGGTGGTCCATGGCGGGAGGTGGGGGAGAGGGGCGGGAACCGATGTGTGAGCTGGAAGAAGGCACGGCACCAACAGAATGTAGCCCCATTGTGACCAGCCTCTTGGCTGTGGGGCAAGCTGCTCATCTCTATCATGCTTAGTTTCTTCCTCTGTACAGTGGGAAGAAAACTGCCTCCTCTCCAGATTGCTAGAATAAGAGAAGTAGGGGGTGATTATGAAGCAAAAAGCACCCAGTGGATGCCCCACTCTGCACACCTCTGTCAGTTTTGGTTTTCTGGAAAGCAGCTGCCAAGACAGAATTAAATGGACAAGAGGCTTGTTGGGGAACATGCTGGTGGAGGACCAAAAGGAGAGTGAGTCGGGGAAGGGGAGAGAGGCTCCTCCTGTGGGGTGGGCCTGGCCTCTGGGACACAGAGGAGAAGTAGGAGGAGGCAGGAAGAGTCGGAGACCCCTCTCCAGCACTGGGGAAGTCTCAGCCAATGAATGGAAGCCAGAGCCTCCTGCACTGAGGGGTGAAATGGTCTGGTCCTAGTCTCCCTGCTGTGCTCAGTCATCAGCTGGGAGCTGCCCTGAGAAGGAGGCCCTGGGCCCTCAGCCTGAGCATCTGCCAGATCCCCACGACTGGCACTGGAGGTTTCCTGAGCTCCTTGCAGCAGGTTCTCTGTGGAGGGACATCTGAGCAGCAAACTGCCACCGCAGCCACACACCCCTCTTTCTCCTTCCCTTGTCTGTGCAATGGGGCTGAACATTTCTATCATTTATTATATCAGTCTGCCAGGACTGATACAACTGGATACCACAGATTCAGGGGCTTAAACAACAGAAGTTAACCTTCTCACAGTTCTGGAGGCTGTTGGCAGAGTTGGTATCTCCTGAGTGCTCTCTCCATGGTTTGTAGATGGCTGTCTCCTCCCTGTGTCCTCATGTGGTCTTTGCTGAGTGTGTACACCACTGGTGTCTCTGCTTATAGGGACCCCATCATATTGGAGTAGGGCTTCTCCCTATGACCTCATTTAACTTTAATTTCCTCCACAAAGGCCCTGTCTCTGTAGAGTTGTCTTGGGAGTTAGGGCTCCAAAGTATGAAATTTGGAGGACACAATTCAGTTCATAATACCCCTGTATCTCTCCCATTTTTTCCTTCCCTCTCTCTCCCTCCTGCTCTCCTTTCCTATCTCATTGTTCAGATTAAGAGCCTATCATATTCTACCCAGTGTGCTAGGGATGGAGAGATAAAGATGCGGTCCTCTTCTTCAGAAGATGACCACTTACCGGGAAGAGCTAGTTGGGACTGCCAGGTGGTATGATGAGAGTTAGCCTGCTGGTTTGAAAAAACACAAAGGAGAGATCTCTGATCCAAACTAGGCTTGCTGAGGGTGATCCAATAATGCTTCCTGGAGGAGGTGGCATCCAAATGTTAAAGAATGGGTAGAATTTATCCTGGCAAAAGATGTATGCACAAATACAAAGGGTCCTATGATATTATAATCCGTTCAGCCAAGCATTGTCAGTCCAGCATGCCTGGGGCATAGGGCAAGTGCTGGGAAATTGTGGGAGCCAAGAATAGAGGGGGAAGCTGGTACCGGTGCTGGCACTGAGGGAGTGTAGATCATACAAATTCTGATGCCCAGCTTGGAGCTTAAGTTTATCCTGAAAGCTGTGACAATGTCTCCTTCCCTCCTTCCTTCCTTCTGGTGGTTAAATACATTAACAAACCAGCTCCCCAACATTTCAAGGTGTCTGGACTCGATCTAAGGTTCACAGTGTTTTTCCTCCTGTCTTTGCCAAATCACAGATGCAAATATTTACATGGAAGGGCACCTTTCCCTTCCCTCCTGCACCTTCCTTGCCCCCACCTGCCCACTCCAAAGCAAAACCTGCAGCTCACAGAGGTGCAGCTGTCCCTGTGCTATAAACAGTGACACGCCACCATCCCCCTGTTATTAGTGTAGCTGCTGTGCACATCAGGCAAATGCCTTCCTCTTAGGAACAGCATGCAAAACGGCCCAGAAACATCATATTGAGACCTGGAAAATGCAATTTAAATTTTCTGTGGCTGTGGAGACACCCCCGGCACGGTGATTACATATGTCGACCAAGGGCAATGCAGCAGGATGCCCTGTAATTGGAGGTCCCAGACTGTGGGCCGGAGTTGGGGGTGATGACCCGGTGAAAGGGGCATGCACTGCCGGACAGTGCTCGTGTGGGGCAGGTGTATCGCACACATCCTCGGGGTTATGCCTATCCAACACAGAAGTGGAGAACAAGCCTTGAGTCCAGAGACCTGGCTGCTGCTAAGGAGGAAGATCAGGCTTGGGAGAAGGGCTGGTGTAAGATCTTTGTCACACAGCTAGCTCGTGGCAGAGTCAGAACTAGGATTTAGGATACCGAAATGCGAGCCCGAATCCCACTCGCGTCTTCGTGAAGCCTGTTTTCAATGCTTACAAAGTTCCAGGCTCTGTAGAAGGGAACTGGGACACACAGGGAATAAGGACAAGGAATCTTCTCCACCCAGGAATTTGCAGTCTGACTACATCCTAGAAGCATCCTGGTATTTAGCAGAAAATACCAAGGCCTGGCCCTAACCCCAGAAATTTTGACCTAATGGGACCTTGGAGGGGCACAGTTATCAGCATTTTCTAGAGCTCTCCATGACGTAGAACTGTTGGTCCAGGGTCACACTGCCCAGTGTGTGGCTACTGCGCAGGCACAATGTGCTATGAGACTGAGTACAAGCAAAAGAATAAAAAGTATTCCAGGAATAACTTATGTTGATGCTACTTTGCAATGATAATACTTTGGATATATTGGGTTCAAGAAAATATATCATTAAAAACTGGTTTCACCTGTTTCTTTTTACTGTTTAAAAAATGTGGCTGCTAGGGGAGCCTGGGTGGTACAGTCAATTTAGTGCCTGACTCTTGGTTTCAGCTTAGGTCGTGATTCTGGGTGGAGGGATAGAGTCCCTCATCAGGCTCTGTTCTCAGCTTGCAGTCTGCTTGAGACTCTCTCTTCTCTAACCCTCCCCGCCACCACTCCTAAAATAAATAAATCTTTTCAAAAAATGTGGTTGCTAGAAAGTTGGAAATACATATGTGTCTCATATTATGATTCCATTGGTGAGCCCTGGTCTAGAGACATATTTTTTTCTTTAGCGACTCTACAATCTCTCTCTCTGGTTCCTGCACACAAGGACACAAAGTGGTATAAATAGAGGGGCCCCTGATCATATCTTGGGCAGAAGTAGAAAGAAACTTTGCCCTCAAGTCACACTGCCTGAGTTCTAATCTCAGCTTCAATGATTGATGATCTTGGAGAATTCAACTCTCTGTGCCTCTATTTCTACATCTGTAAAATAGGGAGAATGGGGCTATTTAAGTTTTCATTGAAATAATGTTAGCTATTATTATTACTCCCCCCCTCCCCCGGGTCTTTTCTGTTGAAATTTGCTTCTCAAACCTCATTCTGTGACCATCTGACGCTGAACTGAAACATTGTCTTAGTTACTTACAGAATGCATGAATACTTCTAGCTAATTGCAGTCTGCAAGCATCAATTTAATTTCATACTATGTTCCATTGTCATAAGAAAAAATGTAGCCCCTTCTGGGGCACCTGGGTGGTTCAGTCAGTTAAGTGTCCAGCTCTTGATTTTGGCTGCCAAGATCTCAGGGTTCAGATGGAGCCCTATGTCAGGCTCCGTGCTCAGTGTGGAGTCTGCTTGAGGATTTTTTTTTCTCTCTCTCCTTATTCCCCTCTGCTTGCTTGTACTCTCTCTCTCTTTATAAAATAAATAGACAAATCTTAAAAAAAAATGTAGCCTTTTCGCCTTCTTACTGTCTTTTTGTTAACTTCCAAGGAAAAGAGAAGTTAGATGAAAATGAGATGAGTCAATGTTCCCCATTCCCTCCTCCCAGTTTCTTTACCAGCTTCACATGACACTTTGAGCTAGGGGGCTTAACAGTGGAAGCCAGGTTAAAATATGCAGGCAGATTACTTTCTGAATAAGTTTCATTGAGACTTAGGAGTTTATCTTTGGTGGTAGGGATGTCTGGATGAGGACTAAATGCAGGGCTGACTAGATAAATATTTGTCCAACCTGTGGGGACATTTCCTCCATCTTCAGGCTGTTGGGCTCAAAGGAGAGATAGTCCCGTCCCTTTAGGATTCTGTACTGCATGCTTTGCTCCACATTAATGGAAGTCTTGACATAGTCCTGTCCTGCAAATATCCCCGTTCCTTCAGAAGATCAAAGCATAGCAAACATTTTTGGGGGTGCAGTAGGAATGAAAACGAGTTATTATTTCATCAGAATCTTCAGAAGTTCTGGTCTGGGACTCATCCTGGGATGAAGGGGATAGACAGCCACATACCCAGGGAATGAGTTTGGAGAGAATTCTCTTGGAGTGGTTTCACTAGAAGAGAGCACATTCTGTATCATGAATGTTTTCAGCATATTCAGAGCTAGCTAGTGACTGACACCTGAAAACAAGTAATGCACCTTTGAGGATCTGGAAACCGCTGAGAAAAGTCTTGTGGTCACCCATCAACTGGGCAACAGCCAGAGGAATCTAAAAGAGACACATTTGAGACTAGAGTCTTGCACTAAACATGTGGACATAGGAAAGCCACCTACCCCTCTCAGCCTCCTTTTCCTTATCTGTAAAATGGGAGCAATCACCTCAATTTATAGGGTTGTGAAAAAGGTTAGATAAGAGGATGGGCATAAAAGTGTCCAGTGAAAAGGCTAAAGTGAGGGCTGCAAAGACAAAAGGGTGCTGATAATTCTGAACAGACAGAGGTTAATGTGATGGGGAGCGACCAGAGATCCTGGCAGGGGAGCTGTGCTAAACACAATGGATTTATTGGGTTTTTGATGACTTTAAAATTTTTATCTTATCACAATAGTAATCCCTGCTTATTGCAAAAAATATGGGGGAGGGAAACATAAAAATTTAAAATAATTTTCGATCTTATCTTAACCTACCACACAGAACGAACAATGTCTGTTAACATTTTTGGGAACTCTTCATCACATAAAACTTAATTTGGTGAAATAAAAGAGGAAGAAAATTCCAGTCATTTAATATTATTTGGACACAGAGGCATGGCTTGAGCAAGGAGGACATCTGGGGTGGGGTGGGGAAATGTAACAGAAGGTAAGGCAGGAGACAAATCAGATGGATTTTGTATGCAAAAGCATTAGTGATCTTCCCTTTTTACTTTCTTCTTTCAAGGTAAGTCATAAACCCTTAACTTTCTTTTCTTTTTAATATTTATTTATTTATTTATTTCAGAGACAGAGAGATCCCATGCAAGTAGGAGGAAAGGTGAAGGGAAGGAATCTTCAAGCAGAACTCCCCATTGAACACAGACCCCGACTTGAGGCTCAGTCTCATGGCCCTGAGATCATGACCTGAGCCAAAATCGTGAGTCGGACACTTAACTGACTGAGCCATCCAGGAGCCTCATAAAACCTTACCTTTCTCTGCCTCCTCTTCCTGCTCCCACACCTTCTGATTTTCATCAACTCCTTCAAATACGTTGGCATAATTTCCCATGGGAAATGTGTACTCCTGCCTAACCAAGAGATCCGAGGGCAGTAGGGCCCTTCCTTCTCTGGCGGAGTTGCTGTGCCACATTGGGTAGTCATCTCATGTAACATGAATCACGTGCCTGGGCTGGGTTCCCATACGGTCTTCCCATTGGGTTATTAATGATTGGAACATGGTGGAACCTTCAGGCCTTCAACACTGCTGTACATATAAACCATGTAGAGTGCAATTTCTGACTTTTGGCTCCCTAGCTCGGGCGTCCTCCACCTCTCCTTCAGCCTTTATAACGAGCTCTGTCCGGTGTGGCATGTGGCTGAGAAGTCAATGGATTTAGATTCTTTCCTGATTCCAAAGGTGAGATGAGGTAATGGAACAGGAGAGAAAGAGTGCGTGTGTGTGTGTGTGTGTGTGTGTGTGTGAGAGAGAGAGAGAGAGAGAAGGAAACTGAGCAGAGAAGCATGAAAGATAAAGAAAGGAAGAGGGAACGAAAGAAACAGAAAATCAAAGGTATGTTGAAGAATAGACAGGGAAGACAGAAGAGAGAGGAGGAGGAAGGGAGACAGAAAAGGATGCTTGAGTGACAGAGACAGAGTGAGTGCAGGGAGACAGAGACAGTCATTACCACTTAATGATTAATACAGGATTTAAATGAAGTATTCATGGATGAAAATTAGAGCTATAGACAAATCCAAAGGCCACCCCCCTGGATCCCACCTCCCCCTTCCTATGTGTGTTCTCTCCTGGAGATTCATGCTGTCTGCTGTCGTTACACAGAAACAACGGATGGCTGTAACTGGGAGGGAAATCTTGGTTCTTTGATGGCATTTGGCTCCATTAAAAACTCGTCTGCTCATCTGTGTGGGCGGTTCCTGAGATTCTGTGAGGGTAAGCCCCTTTAGAGAAGCCTCTTGGCACCTTGCAGGTGATGAAAACTGCTTCCCATTCCTCTGAGCTCCATCTGTGGTCAGGCTCTAAGGGTTCCCTGAGTCAGGTCTTCCTCTCCTGCAGGAGATAGCTGGGAACATCCTTGAGGGTAGTGGTAGCATACCTCCCTGCAGAGTCCTGTGCTGGTAAGTAACAGAAACTCAGTAAATCCATGCACATTGCAATTAGCCATCTCCCCAGCCCAGTAAACAAGAAAATTACGTGATCTCTTTGAGCCTCCATGTTCTTATCTCTGTGCATACGAATACCCATTCTACTGATGATACCTGTTCTACTGATGGTGTTACCCAGGGATGTCATCAGAGAGGAGGTGAGAGTTCTCTCCCAGGGCTTGGTACCGGATGGAAGGATTGATGCTTTCCCCTTTACTTTCTCCTTCCCTCCCTTGTTTCTCCTCAGCAGGGAATAAAACTCAGACCCCTACTGAGTTTTGTTTGCTTAGGAGCCATACCAAAGCCAGTGATTGGGAACTGGGGCTCTTCTGTGCTCCCACCTCATAGCTGGGGATGCACCAGAAAGGTTTTGCTTTGAGGAAGTGCTGTAGGTGCTCTGTTTTTCACCCCCCCCCACACACCTACATTACTTGCTTGGGGAACTTACTGTTTCCATGCTAAGTTATGTATGGGTTAAATTGCTTCTTTTGCCTGCTGGTCCCCCCCCCCCCCAGTACTATATTTCCTCAGCTCTGGAGGAGCTGGGAGGTCCATCCTTTGATTATAAAAATAACTTGAGCTGTCAATTTCCTATTATAATGTTGTCTCCTTCCCTTCTGACTTTCCTTATTTAGTCTTGGGATGTCAGTTTCTTCATTTAAGATGGAGATGATAATGTTTACTTCCATAGGGCCATGTGAGGCTCAAGGAGGGCTTTCTGAAGTGTTAAACCTATTCAGAGGTTGAATATGGTGACAGTGTGTGTGCAATCTTGCCTCCGTTGGAAGCTCTGGGAAGATAGGAAGCCTCTCCATCTTTTCAATGCCACATAACCAGTGCTCTTGCAAAATGCCAGGTGCATACAAGGTGCTCAGTAAATGTTTCCTGAACAAACGACTGACCTCAGATCTTCAGAGGTTAATCTTTATTGCATTCTACCTATTTTCATCACTATCTAGAAACATTTTATTAGAGTTCATGGCTGCCAACATCCCCGCTATACCCACATCCCCTCCACCCACAATCCCCAGCCCTTATCCTGCAGTCTGGGGTAGAGTTGATGGATAGATAGCTCAGCAGTTCAGAGCATACACTGGGCCGGCCAACGACAGGGATTTCAAGAGGCAAATACAAGGAAACTGGATCACTGCAGGCTGATTCAGAACAGATGAAATTCCTGTGCTGGCCCGAGAAATAGTTTTTTTTTTTTTAAATTACATATAATGTATTATTTGTTTTATACAGGTCTGTGATTCATTAGTCTTACATAAACACAGCACTCACTATAGCACATACCCTCCCCAATGTCCATCACCCAGCCACCCCATCCCTCCCACCCACCTCCCCACCAGCAACCCTCAGTTTGTTTCCTGAGATTAAGAGCCTCTTATGTTTTGTCTCCCTCTCTGGTTTTATCTTGTTTCATATTTCCCTCCCTTCCTGTATGATCCTCTGTCTTGTTTCTCAAGTTCCTCATACCAGTGAGATCATATGATAATTGTCTTTCTTTGATTGACTTATTTTGCTTAGCATAATACCCTCTAGTTCCATCCACATCATTGCAAATGGCCAAGATTTGGGGTTATTTTATGGCTGCATAGTATTCCATTGTATATATGTACCACATCTTCTTTATCCATTCATCTGTTGATGGACATCTAGGCTCTTTCCATAATTTGGCTATTGTGGACATTGCTGCTATAAACTTTGGGGTTGCTGTGCCCCTTCGGATCACTACATTTGTATCTTTAGGGTAAATACCCAGTTGTGTGATTGCTGGGTTGTAGGGTAGCTCTATTTTCAACTTTTGGAGGAATCTCCATACTATTTTCCAGAATGGCTGCACCGGCTTGCATTGCTACCAACAATGTAGGGAGGTTCAGGAATAGGGGAGTTTTTGTCTAGCTTCAGGGAAAAAAAAATTAGAGTGAGTCCCAAAAAACACAGTGGTCTAAAAGTAGCAACTGTATCTACCAATGATGGCTGGCCATAGTTTCAACTTTCCGGGCACAATCTCAGGTGATTCAAACAATGTTGGGCTCATTTTACAAATAGGAGCTGTAGGCATTTCCCATATTGTTAAGCAGGACATATATTTCTGTTTAAGACAGCAGGCCAGGCCTGACTCCCTATGGGTATTCAGTGGAGCTGATGGATTAGATGAGGACATGCGGGAGATATCTTGCATCTTCTCTTCTCAGTAGCCCTTAATACTCTCTAATGTGCTACCCGTGTTCCTAATTTATCTTGTGTATTGCATATTTCCCCCCAACTCTGTAAGCTCCATGAGAGCGAGGTTTTATCTTTTTGGATTTTTTTCAGTATTTTTCCCCCCCAGCTATACACCCAGGCTCAGAGCACTGCCTGATACATATTAAGCATGCACTAATTATTTGTTTATTTACTTAACTAATTTCCTACATAAGCAGTGCGTATTCCTTTACATAACACAAAACCAAAACACAAATATTTAAATGCATCTTTTCTTTCCTGATGGAAATGCCTTAGAATATATTACTCGATCCCCTGACTTCCTAAATAGAGCTGAGATAATGATAGGTGACGTTTTTAGCACTTTCAGTTAGTTACACGTGCTTTATTTCATTAACTCATTTAATCCTTATGATATGGTTTTTCTGTAGATGAAGGAAATGAAGCACAGAGAGGGTAAGTAATTTACTCAAAAACCACACAGTGATTAAATTACAGACCCAGCATTTGAACCCAGGCAGTCATGGTCTGAGAGCCAGAGGGCCTAACCATCACACTATATATTCTGTCTGGAAATGAATTAGGTGGTTTGCAGAGAGTCAATATCTCCACTCTGAAGGCCAAATCTCCTATCACAGTGAGTCCCTAAAGGTATCCTTATTTGGGAGTGCCTTGTTGCCACACAGACCACAGAATAAAATCTAGTTTTCTGATGTTCCTTCTCCTTCATCGTTAGCTGTTACTAGGTGATGTTGTCAGGAATTTTCTGAGAAGTCCTGCTGTGATGATGCTTCTGTTCTGCTATACCCTAGAGGAAAGCAGATGGGGAGAATCTTGTTTCATGCCCCAAAGGGATTAACCTCCTAAATCCTACTAGCAAACTTCTGGAGAACTCCAGAAGTAGAAAACCCAACAACTTTTGCAGTACAACCTCTCTGCGGAATGTACTCTCCACAGCCTTTGGACACAGAGGTGTCCTGGCATTGGGGAAAATGTAACCCCATGGAGCATGATGTCTGGTTGCAGCCCTTTGTCCTGCAGCCATAATTGTGTTGGTGCATACTTGGTTAATATTCACTCTGTGTGTGTGTGTGTGTGTGTGTGTGTGTGTGTGTGTGCGTCTTTGCATCATAACCATCATTGTTTTTCTATTCTTATTGTGTTCCAAAAGGGAAGTGATCGCTCAAAGCAGATCAATGTGACCCTTGCATCTTATTTATGAGGCACAAAGCCCTCCCCTCGCCCTTGGTGAACTAGAAGAGAATTTTCATCTGGGAGCTAGGTCAGGTCCCAAGAATGGAATGTGTATGAGTTGTTCTGTGCTGTAACAATAATAAAGGCACCGAAGAACTTGGTATTGTTTGTTGGCATGAATTAAGGGGAATAACATGTATGAGCTCTGTGACAGCCGAAAAGTATTTCTTGCACCTGAGTTTGTGATGGGGGGTGACAGAAGCCTGTTAATAGGCTATACAAGTTTATGGGAACCAGCTCACTGTCTTGACCTCATCAAGTCCATTCTCCAACCAATAAATACTTACACTAATGCTTATTAAGACTTAGGTCAAAACAGATATATGTCCCCATGTTCCTTTCCTAAGCTTATTTTTTCTCTTTAGAAATAAATATTGACATGTATGGCAAAAAATTCAGTGATCATCCATATCCTCATTAGTCAGAATCAAAGATCCATCGTATAGGTAACATGTTGAACACATTTCATCCTGGGTGCAGTACTAAGTGCTTTATTGGATTGACTCATTTAACCCTCACAATGCAAATGTAAAGCATGGATATAGCATTTAAAACAAACTTCTTCCTTGCTCAATATCAGAGAAGCCAGCTTTGGGGAAATCTATAAGTATTCTGTCTGAATAGAAGTCTCGCTCCTGATTTCCACTTTGAAATCTTCAGTTCATCAAATAGTGCCTCCTCCGTGAAGCCATTCTGATTTATTCTCAAACATGCAAATGTTTCCTCCTCATTAACATCTTAAAGTCTCCTGGCTATACTTTTCAATGGCACTGATGGCACTGATCCTATTCTGCCAGACACTGTGATTCTCTGAGGAGATGGGGTGTGCTGCAAGCAAGGGATTTGGCATCAAGAGACATCTGTTTGACTTTTCCCAGGGTCCCTGGGTAAGTGCTACTAATCATAGTATTATGTTCCTCAGGGACCTTATGAGACCTAATGAAAAAACACATAGATAGAACTTTTGTTAACTGAAAGCGGAGGTTACAGCATTTATTACTATCACTAGTGTGTAAACCCATCAAAAGGAATGCTGGGCTGAGCCATCTTTGTGTGTTCTCTGACACCCTCAGCATTGCCTGGGAACTAGCAGATGCCCTAGGTGCATTATCAAAGGGATAGTGTTAGTAGACAACCACTGTCTTCTTAATAGCCAATCACATGAAACATCTCAAGAGCACCTTCCCCCAGATAAAGAAACAGGCTGGACAGACCCTTAGCTTGGGCTGGATTCTTTAAGGCCAATGAGGCACCATGCATCCTTTAGCTAGCCGAGAGGAGACAATACTGCTGGAGATGCTTTGTCAGGAAAGGGGAAAATACTCTTTAAAAAAGTCACCTTAATGCGACCAAATCCTTCATAATGAGGTCAGAAGACAAAGTCAGAGATGCAAGAGGTATGCTCTCCATGGGTCAGAATGACAACCCTTCAAGTTTGATTCCCAAATGCAGACGTGCTTGGCTGTTCTGCACTTCTGGAAGGAAGGCTGTATTTGTGAAGTGATGGAATAATTTCCATGGCAACAGACTGTCTGGTGTCAGAAGAACAGACATGAAAGCTCCACGTGCCAAGTCTGTATTTATGTGATGCTTATCTCTCTGCCTCCTACAACCCAGAAGGGGCTTGATCTCTCAGCAGACATCCTTTACTGTCCAAATGGTGCCAAAGTGGAAATCATGCCATTTCTATCAGACTTCCACATCTAAAGGTTGAGCGTACTATTTCTGTCTTGTAGAATTTTTAGTAGCCTGAATGGAGCTGTCAGGGTCTTTGTAAACAGATCTTGCTGGAATCTCAGGGGGTGGCACAGGGGTGATGAAGAAGGCAGCTAGGGCCTGGGCCTTGATCTTTAGGGAATCTGGTGTTGCCACCTGCCCAGCACCTTGCTGCAGGATGAAAGGAAGGAAGGACTGTAGTCAGAGGATCAGGATGGACCCTGACTCCAAAAGCCTGGTCAAGCAGGGTAGAACAAGACAGGGAGGCTGCTCCCTGTTGCTGTAGGCATCTTTCTGCAATTGATAGCCCCTGTGAGAAGTTCTGCTCTTACCCTCGGCCCCTAACCTCTGATGCTTCCTAAGACTTTCTCACCGTCATCTGTGCACCGGAGACCTCAAACCAAAGACTGCTCTTGGCTCCATTCCTGACCCCAGGCTTTTCCATAAACCACAAAGCCCTAGACTGTTGCTCCTTAGTACTTAACCCTTCCTAACTCCTTCCCGTCTGCCCAAACCACAGGCCAAGTACATCAGGAGAAGCCCAACTACCCCTGTCTTGCTCTGTACCTCAGAGACTGGGTGTTAAGTAACATCTCCACAAGGGAAGTACTTTATTTGAGAGAGAGAGAGTGAGAGAAAGAGAGAGAGAGAGAGTGCACAGGAACACTGGGGAGGGGCAAAGTGAGAGGGAGAAGCAGAAGCAGACTCCCCGCTGAGCAGGGAGTCTGACATGGGGCTCAATCCCAGGATCCTAAGATCATGGCCAGAGTCAAAGACAGATGATTTACTGAGCTACCCAGGAGCCCCAGGAAACTACCTTCTATCACTGCAGGTCAGCAAGATGCCCACAGGGAGCATGTAGATAAGCATTTTTAAATGCTTAATAGTGATTAAAATGTTCTCAACTTAACCTGTGGTAACGGTTATGCATATCTGTGAATACGTTAAGAACTGTTGAGTTGTACATCTCAAATGGGCAAATTGTATGGTACATGAATCACATTTCAGTACACCTATCTTAAAAGGTGAGTTAATAGAAAAAGTACCGTCTCCTAAAACTAGGGAGATCAAATTTTATAAATAAATGCATTTAGATTACAACAGATTTAGAGGAAAAAAATTACTGTATACATCATAGAACAGGTGGTATGTGGATATGGTAATGAATATTTAGAAAAAACTGGTATGGTAGGAAAAGCTTGGGTATCCCCTCTGGTAAATCTTTCCTGCAGTCCTTGTTACAGTATGTGCCACTTCTAAGTGTTCTATACACCATAGACATACCCTTCATAAGCCAATTATCATACCCAATGGTTGCAATCTGTTTATATTGTCCTTCTCCCTCACAAAAGCTTTTGTGTCAAGCACTGAGTAGTCCTCTGATGGAATCCTTGGCACTTTGTATGGCATCTGTAGGCAATGTGTAGACTAGAAATCAGGGTCTCTCAACCTCAACACTACTGGCACTTGGACCGGATGGTGCTGCACATTCTAGGATGCTGAGTAACAAACCTGGTCTCTACTCAAGCTAGAAGACACTGTACCCCCCTCGGGTATGACAAAATAAAATATCTCCTGACACTGACAAATATCCCTGGGGAAAAATTAACTTCCCGTTGAGAACCACTGCTCTAAGTCAAGAATCATTGAACATTGGATACACATTTATGGTCACCTTTGATGAATCAGGTACTATTCTAGGCAGTGGGGACAGAGCAGTGACCATGATGGACAAAGCTCCTGCTCATAAGAAGTTTATATTCTAAAGAGAAAGATAGAAACCAAGTGAGCAAATTAATGAGCATGCCTATTCAGACGGTGATAAACACTAAGAAGAAATTTATCAGGGTGATGGACTTGAAAGTGGTTGGTGGTCAAAGACAGTCTTTCTGAGGAGGTGATACAGAAGCGAGATCTGAGTGTCGAAAGGAACCAGTCACAGGACAGGAAAGAGACAGCCAGAAGGAAAATCCCAAAGGAGGGAATGAGCTCAGTGAGTTTGGGGAGCAGAAAGGAGGTCTGTATGACAGAGCCCAGGGAGAGAGGTCATGTTAGGTATTCCAGGGCAAGATGCTTGGGTTTTCTTCCAAGGGAGATGGGAAGCCACTTGGGGCACTCAAGTTCGTGTGGAGTAATTTGTTTTTAAAAGTTCATCTATTCAGGCTGCTGCGTGCAAATGGTCTACAGGGGTGTATGAGAAGAATAAAATCAGTGAGGGGACAGCAGCTGTCATCCTGGGAAGATCTGGGGGAGCCTGAACTAGGATAGTGATAGTAGACGTGAGAGCAGTAAAAACAGATGGGAATGACTGAGGGAGGATAATCCTAGTTGGAGAAAAGATGAGTGAAAGCCTCAAGATGTCACCAGAGCCAGAAAAAAGGAGAGGCAGTTTCTCTCTGATTAGGAGTCCATTGGCCTTAACTGGGCCGGAGTTTATTGAGAGGAGAAACATGACTGGCTAATCAAATTAGACTCCATTCTCTTAAGATTTTCCAGTCTGTGGTTCAAGTTGGATGTCTTTTACGGAAAGACCATTGTTTCATTCCTATAAAGGGGGTTAACAGACTGTAACACCAGCTTAATTATAACCTGCTTCCTTGACCACTTTCACTGGTTTAATATTTACTCAGCTTAGCATTTATCATGGATCTCAGCGTAAGGTGGGGCCATTGAAAAAAATCCCTGAATACAAACCTTCAATAGTTTCAAACCCAGCATTAAAAATAGGGCAATCTTTCACAGCATATCTTGGAGGCTGTGGGGGTGAGAGTTGGGGGGGGGGTTGGGGGGGTCACAGTGTGGACAGAGTCTCCAAGCTTTCTTGAGTCTCTGGTTATTGTTTCCCTTCAACTTTTATGAAATTGATAGTATTAATAATAACAATGTGGTAACTACAACTGTCATTTACTGAACCTACTAAACACCAGGTCATTGGTATTACATTAGGTTTAATTCCCATTACAACCTTACAGGGAGGTGTTAAAGCTCTCATCTAACAGATGGGGCAACAATGACTAGGGAAAGTGAAGTAATATCACCAAGATCACACAGCCCTGGTTTTCTAGGGCTGCTGTGACAAATGGCCACAAACTCTATCACTGCTCTGGGCACCAGAAGTCTGAAATCAAGGTGTCAGCATGGCCGGACCTGCCCCAAAGGCTCTAGGAGAGATCCTTCCTTGGAGCCTCCAGATTCTGGGGGCTCTGGGGACTCCCTGGCTGTGGCCCTGCTTCATTTCATCCTTGGTGTCCAACTTCATATGCCTTCTCCTCTTCTCCCTGTGTCTGCCCTTTTCTCTTATAGGGGCACTTATCATTGAAGATAGGGCCCATCCAGACAGTCCAGGATGATCTCGTCTTGAGATATCTAACTTAATGACATCTGCAAAGACCCTTTCTCCAGATAAGTTCACATTCACGGATTCCAGGGGTTAAGACATGGACACATCTTTTGAGGGCCGCCATTCAACCCACGACAGCTGATGACTTGCAAGGGGCAGAGCCTTCCCTCTGTGCTGCAGAGCCTCAAACACACTATATCTGCATCATAAAAGAAATTGGTGTGCCCAGCCTTTTCTTCCTTAGTCTTCATAACCTCGTACATTCTTAAACCTGTTTTCAGTGACTATGACCAAAGAGCCAAAGGATTTTTTTTTTCATCTAAAATAAACTTAGCAGCATAATACAGTAAAAGTTATAATTATAGGTTTCACAGGGATGGAAGCTTTCAAAATGGTGGCAAGTATTTAAAGAACACTCTAATGTTAAAAGATGCCGGTCTTGCTAACTTTAATTACAAAGGAGGGTAAATAATGTCAAAATACATCTTGGGAGTTTTCGGTGCAATAAAAAAGTAAGCGTTAACAGCTAAACAGCAACTGACATCTGGATGGATTGATGATACAGCTTTTCTCTTTCCTTTTTTTTTTTTTCCTGCTGTTAATTAAAAGTTAGTTGTACCAATAGAAAGTAAGGCCAGATTTTTAATCCCTAACAACTTCTCAACCTTTCCCCTTATTCACATTAAATCTGAGGTCTAAAGAAAACCCACAGCAACTGGGTCTGTGTGTCACAGAGGGAGGCAGAAAGCAAACGAGTCACCTTCTAAAGTGGTGGGGCATCCAGGCAAATCAAACATTCTTGATTCAGGAGAACATGAGGCAGTTGGTTGCATAAAGTTAGCTGGATGAGTTTGTCTGTAGATTGAGCGGTAATCTTTAATGCAGTTGGCCATTTGTTGCTTGCTCTGCAGAGACCATCTCTCCCTCAGCAAAGTGAGGGGGTCTTTCTCTGGTGATTGATGGGGCTGGAATCTCCAGGCAACGGAGAACTGTCCTCCTAACCCCCATTGTGGGAATGTCAGCAACCCCAGGACTATGTAATGTTTTAATGAGAAAGGAAGGAAGGACGGTGAGCACGACTAAGGTGAACCTAAACTCT
The DNA here is from genome assembly GCF_963455335.1 of Martes martes. NCBI lineage: Eukaryota > Metazoa > Chordata > Mammalia > Carnivora > Mustelidae > Martes > Martes martes. The sequence goes on along the minus strand of NC_137891.1, from coordinate 12,765,427 downwards.
TGAGTTGAGTGACCTTCCAACTCAATGGTCTGAAATGATTCTTGATGGATAAACAATATATGTATATGTGTGTGTGTGTGTGTGTGTGATCATAAAACACGCAAAGAATAAGGAAGCATTTGGAAAATGTAAAAAAACTAGAAGAAATATGGCTTGTTGATGATATTATTTCTCTGATTTTATAGTCTGCTTTGGACAATGTACCATGTTAGGATGTAGAGCAATTGGAACAATCACACACTGCTGATGTGGGAATGTACAATGGTACAGTCATTTTAGAAGAAAGTCTTGCAGGAATTCAAATAGTGAAACAGGCAGTTACCATACGACCCAGGAACTCCACTCCTAGGTAAGCACCCCCCAAAAATGAAAGCATAAGTCCACACAAAAATTTGTTCATGAATGTTCATAATAGCATTACTCATAATAGCCAAAAAGTGGCAAAAATACAAAGGTTTGTCAAGTGAAATGTGGGTTAGCAAGGTGTTCTCTACCTACCCAAGGGAATATTAGTCAGCAATAAAAGAGAAATGAAAGATCCCTGCTAAAACATGGGTGCACCTTGACAACATACCACATACAAAATGTTACATGTTGCACTATTCCATTTTTATGAAATGTTCAACACTAGCAAATCCATAGAAATAGGAAGGAAATTAGTGTTTCCTGGTCTTTAGGGATTAGGAAACATCAGGATTATCTGCTGTGAGTAAGGTACTTTTAGGGGGTGGTGATTATAAGCTCTAAAATTAATTGTGGTGATATTGTACAATTCTGTGAATATACTAAAAACATGGAATTTCACATGTTAAAGTGTGAGTTGTATTGCATGTGAACTTTATCTCAGAAAAGTTGTTATAATAATTAAAAAAAATAAAAATGTAACATTATAAGTCCCTTTTAAAAAATGTTGCAAGATGCATCATTTAAATTGCTCTCTCCAGTTCTGCAGAGGAGGTCTGCCACAATCTCAACTCCTTCAGCATAAAATGTTGTTTATTTGGATTGCTTGTTCTAATCTGCTCTTCTAAGTAATGCCAGCAAGAACATCTTCATGCCTAAAGCCTTAAAAAGACTCTATTATCTATCTATCTATCTATCTACCTATCATCTATCATCTACCTACCTATCCAATCTTCCATCCATCCATCCAACACAAATCTTTTATCTTTATCATCTACTATCTCTCTCATCTATCTATCATCTATGTATCCCTTCCCTAGGGTAGATTCGTAGGTCAAAGGGGACAAAGCAACCTTGTAAGATGAACTGGATAGAACTAGGATCTCTGTCCTCCTCCTTACTTCTCTTTTTTTCTCTTCTTTTCTTCCTTCCATCGCTCTTCCTTTTATTCCTTTCTTTTTTATTACTTTACAAACTTATTGAAACAATCTCTTCCTAGTAATTCTGGAGCTTTGATTGCTAAGACTAGTCTAAGAGGTAAATATAAAAGTCATGAAAAGAATTTCTTTTCTTTTCTTTTCTTTTTTTTTTTTTTGTTTCAACACCCAAGAACTTACACATACAAATGATTCAAAGAGACTTAGGGCTGGATCTAGCAACATCTTTGCTCATAGTCTGCATAGAGTCCATCGCATTTCCTCTCCAGGTCTCTCCTTTTCTTTAGCTGTTCAGTTCCCATGTGGTTTTAGGGTCTACTACGTTATGTTCTTGTCTTCAGGTCTTGTAGTTCTTGCTCACTTGTGGCCAGTCCAATTCATTTGTTCAGCCGATGCTGTGGGGGCACCTGCTACATACAAGATACTGCGCTCAGCCCCAGAGCTCAGTAGGGAGCGAGGCAGGGCTGGTTCCCACTATGGACACCTCGTGTCTTTCTGGACTCCTGTGATGGGCACAGCCTGCTCCATGCTCAGGAGGTTCCCTCTGACCCCGGCTGTGCTTGCTGCAGCAGCGGGTGATGGAGAAGTATAGGATGTGTGTCTAGCCTGGTCGGGGATAATGTCTTATTTCAAGGAAATAGGACATCAAACTTGGAAAAACACTTGGGAATAATACTAAAGTACAGCCAGAGACACTAGCCATTGAGTGGACACTATGATATGTAGAAGCTTTGTTTCAATTTCCTCACTTAAACCTCCCAATGACCCTCAAGCCATTTTGCAGATGAGAAGACTGAGGCTCTGATAGCTGCGGCATAGTGTATTCATAGGAGTTCTCTCTAGCTCTACAGGAGGATGCTTCATTCTTTCTTTATTCTGAAGTCTTTTTTAAAAGTTGATTTTATGCATATATATTCCTGGGGCTACTGGGTGGCTCAGTCAGTTAAGCATCCAACTCTTGATTACAGAGAGGGTCTTGATCTCCTGTCCTGGGATTGATCTCTCCAGTCAGGCTTCCTCCTCAGCAGGGAGTCTGTTTCTCCAGCTCCCTCTGTCCCTCCTCCCTGCTCTCTCACTCTCTCTCCCTCTAAAACAAATAAATCTTTGAAAAAATAGTCCTGATATCATGAAACTTATTTTCTAAGAGGACCATAAACAGGTGAATCAATGCATAATTTCACAAGGGAAAATGAAGCAAGAGGGGCTAGAGAGCAAGGGGATAGGGAGTGAGGACTCCTTTGATTCGGTGACACTGTGCAGAAGCATCTGGAAATGCTGCTGGTGAAGTGGTGTGTGCAAGACATTCTCAGATCCTGAGATTCATGAATGAATAAAATTATGGAAAGAACTGATGGGCAGACCTAGGGCTGGCAACATTTATTTTAGCAATTAGAAAAGATGTCACAACATTAAAAAAAAATAAACCTGCTATATCTCATCATCACAAATTCAAAAAGGACACCTTGACACTAAGTCTTGTCACAGATTGGTGAGTGTTTGATCATGGACTGGCATTAGAAAGCCATGAGTTTTGCCCAGAGGTGTTCTGTGTTCAGCTAGGTAGATTGGTGGTACCAGGCTTTTTTATTGGTGGAGAAACTTTAAGAAGTGTAATAAATTTTAAGAAGTGTAATAAATTTCCAAAGACATATAGCTAATAAATGGGAGAACACAGTTCACACCCAATTTAAGCCCCAATCAATTTGCTTCTACAAAGGAGGGATCTGAATTTAGGTTTTGCTGAGTGCAGGGAGGGGAAAAACATACATTTCAGCATTATGTTGGCTCTGTAGCTTCTCGTACGTTGGGGATACAACATCTGTTTCTTTTGCATTGTTCTGTAAGTGGATATCTCCTGTTTAGTGGATATGTCTCTGTGCCCTGTCCCTCTATTTCCAGTGATAGTACCCTTATTGTACTTTGGGGACTACCTCATCCCACTGACTACAGTTTTGGTGGGACTACACTCATAGCGCCCTCTCTCCCCTGGCAAAGGTTCCTGCAGGTGATGTGAGTGAGGCCAGAGTCTTGGCATGGAATTTGATTCTTGAGCAGAGTAACACAAATGCTGAAAACAGATGCATCTCAGCTCCAGAACCTTCCCTGAAGAAAAGGCTGTTTGTTAATCCTTCCTTCCTTCCTGGACTCAAAGGAATTGCTTTGATGCTTGCCTGCTCCTTTTTAGTTCTTTGGGAATTCTTTTCCCCCCTTACATTCATCTTCAATCATTCCAATAAGTTCATTCGTTCGTTTGTTCGTTCATTCCTTCCTTCCTTCCCTTCTTCCTGCCTGCTTGCCTGCCTTCCTCCCTTCCTTTCTTTCATGAGCCAGAATCATTGTCCATTGCTTGCCATGGGGTGTCAGAGACTGGAGATTACAACCTAGGTTTTATATTAGATGAACCTCTGTTCTTATCCCAAACTTACTATTTACTAATTATGTGACATTAGACAAGTCACTTAATATCTCTAATTATGTTTTCTTACCTATGAAGTGGGAATAATAGAGTGTTGAAAAAGTGAGCCACTGCATGTAATTTGCTTAGCAGAGAGCCTGGACTCAATCATGCAATTTGCTTAGCAGAGTGGTCTTTCTTATCAACTCCTTAATAAATATTAGCTGCTCTGATCTGTCTTGGCAAACCAGAGAGAAGTATGTTTTCCTCACTTCAAACCAGGACAAGATAGTTTGCACAACACTAAATATAGCTAGATATTGGGGGGGGGAGGTTCACAGGAATGGAATTTTCAAAATTGAAGCCAAAGATAAACTGAAAACATACCAAAGCAGAAAAATCTGGACAATATATTGGACCAGAGATTTTCAGCTTCAGAGCATAAAGAACTCACAAAATCGTTGGGTTCATTATCTTGATTTTGAGTATTTGAAAGATTTTTTATTCCTATTTCACTGTTGAAGTGAGTGTTGACCTTTCATTCCACAAATATTTATTGCATGCCTACTGTGAGTCTGGCATGGGTCCGGATCCTGGGATAAGGAGTATGGGTACTCCTGGTTAAGGGTGGGTGTTTTCCATCTGATGATTCAGTGACACAGGCTTTTTTACATCTTGTGGAATCACCATCCTCAAGGGCCTCAGAATCCTCTGTCTCTAGTCAGATAATGGGGGAAGGGATATTGAAGAAGATACAGCTGCTTCTTAACCTAAGATGGTTAAGGTGGCCCCAAAGCCTGGAGGTGACACTCATGGCTTGCCCTCCCAGTTGGTTGTTGGGATCACATGGCCTCACCTGGATGCAGAGGCACTGAGAAATGCACAGCCCCTTCCAGCAACAGTTCTCTTGTACAAAAGGGAGCAGAAATCTGACGTCCAGTGTCCGCTCCTCTGAAGATGAGGCTCCCTAGGCTTTGGTTCTCTATTATTCGAAGGATGGCTTTGCTTGTTCTGTGGTTCTAAAGTCTCTGAAAATTGAAGAAGTGAGAGATCTTTATTCAACTCACCAAATCCATCAGCTCAGACATGTGCATGTGTGCATGTGCACACACACACACACACACACACACACAGTTGAAAACACAGAGAGTTCTGCATCATCATATTATATGACCTTGGTCATTCTTTGTAACCTTAATCTAGACCATGTCTACATACCTAATTCAATATCACACACACCAAGCCTTGAAAAGAGGATATCACATATTTTTATAGATTTGTGTATGTTGGAGGATGTGTGAAATTGGTTGTACTTAAGGAAATGGCCTTATTGACCTGGTGGGAAGGGCGAAAGTTTCAGACAGGGTCATTAAAACTGTAACCTTTCATTCTGAGGTTAATTATTTCCCCTCTTCTTCTAATTTTCTTTCTCTCCTCTTGTTTCTCCTCCTCTTCCCCCTTTTCATTTTCTTTGGTAGCTGAAGAGAGACCTAAATCAACTGACTTCATGAAGATCAGCTCACACTTCATAAATCAGGAAATGTGGATTTCAAGTGTGGGTCTTTGAGTATGCAAATCAGACAGGGCTTTGTATAATGTCAAGTATTTAGCAAGGAAACTAAAGGGAAATTAAATCTTACTTTCAAAATGTTACTTCCAACATTTCCCTGCATTTGTCCTTTTGTGCACTGGAACTGAACATTTGTTTTTACTAGTGTTTTTTTTTTTTTTTTCTGTGCTATGTGGACTTGACCTCTGTATCCTGCCAATATTTTCAACCACAGTTTGTATAAACATTGCATTGTCCCATGTGCCAGTCCAAATCAAACTTGAACACAAAATTGTGATGGTGAGTAGTCATTTTCTTTTATGACAACTGGTTCACGCAGTCATTGACCCAAAGGTTGAAGATAGAGATGACAGTACAGCCTCTGGGTCCCTATATCTCCATCCTCACCTCTACCTCTCTATCTCTACTTATATATCTATATCTGTATCTATTTCTATGCCTTTGGCTAGGATTGCTTTAAATAATATATAATAAAATAATGCACCATAAATTGGTAAAAATCTTTGAAACCAACTTTCTTTTCCTTTCATGGCCATGCCTACTATGTACAAGTATGCTGTAGATATTAAGCAATTAAACAGCAATGCCTCTATCCTTCAGTGGTGGAGACCGATATGCAAAACATAGGTACCAAAAGTTAAGTGACATCAAAGATCACATTCCTCGGGCATCACAAAGCCAGGATTTCAAAATCTGTGTTATTAATGACTATTCTGTATTGACATTTGTGTTGAGATAGAAATGAGGAGGAGTACACTATTAACAAGGCAGAGGGATAACGAGTGTAAGTCCCTGGAGGGGTACTGCTCCGTCAGTATCACAGAACATATACATCTGATCCTGGAAGGGCTTCTGAATCCATTGCATCCATTAACAGATAGTGAGATGTGTCAAGGGACAGGTCACCCATGTTGACACTAGAATTCAGGTCTCCTTTTCCCCAAGGCAGTGTTTGCTCCATTATTCCAGAATCAAGTCATGACACTGGAGGGAAGAGGCTCTTCCAAGCTCTAGGTTTTATTTGCGCTCTTTGCCTTCTTCCCAATAAATCATCAGTTTGGCAGCGCCTTAAACTTTCTTTGTCCCTGCTCAGGTCTTGATTTACTCCCTGAGATGGAATCATTTGCTCATTCTGCTTTCACTGAGTACCTGTACACCTCATATCCTGAGCGTGGGGCAGAAGATGGGTTTCTAGCATGTGGGTAACAGAGCTGGCTCTGTTGCTTACTAGATATCTGGTTATGGGAGAATAATCTAGTTTTTTTTTTTCTTTTGTTTTTCTCATCTCTAAAATGGGGTTGAGACAATTCATCTCATAGGGCTGTTGTAATAATAAAATGAGTTCTATATGGAAAGAAATTTATCCTTATTTGAGGAAGTTATAATCTAAAGGAGGAAACTGATATTACAGATATTTACAAAACTAACTAACAAGTGTTGTGTAAGAGAGAGCCCAGGGTCCTGGGAGACTGTATAAGACAGCCATTTTTCCCCAGGCTGGAGGGTGTGGGGCCTCCAGGAGTCCAGGAGGATGTCTCATCTGGACCAAATCCTGGGGAGAGCATCCTGGGCCCCGAGGGAAGGCCTGCAGGCAGGAAGAGCACAACACTTTCTAGGCACAAGTAGTCCCATGCACTGCTCCTTTAGAAGCAGAGTGATAGGTGGGGAAAGGGACAGGAGTTGGATGAGCCAGGAGAAACACACAGAGGCAGATCACATGGGGCCCGTGCGTCATGCTAAGAAGTTCAGACTTGTTCTTCAAGCCAAGTCAAATTGTTTGCAAAATCACTCACAGCCACTGTTCTGTGATGGGAGCATGGGAAAGAGAATCGAGATTCAGTGAATGCTGACTATGCCCTGTGTGCTTTGTCTAAACTCTCTAACTTAATCCTCGTGACAGCCCTCCATAGGAAGCATTATTACAGATGCATACATTGAGACTCAGAAAGACCAGCTTCCAGGAGGTTCCATAACTGGTGACAGAACTGTGATCTGTATTATTCCATCAGACTGTGAAACTTTCTTCTGCCATGCATAATACATTAATCCCCTCCCCCCAAAAAACATATAAAAGCTGAATGAAGAGAACTGAAAAAACCCCAAACTGCATGTACTATGGAGGAGTCATATTCCACGGCATCCAAAAACATTCCTAAAATTCTTGATTATGCAATGATTATTTAAAACATTAAAATTGGTTTGAACATTAAATGCAAATAGTTCTACTCTTATGTAATTTCCTGCCTCAAACCCTGATTTTTTTTTTCCAGCTTATTTAAAGTGACATTTCGGAAGGAGAAGAGATTTATTTTAAAATGTAGGAAAATGACTGGCTAGTGGTGATTTTGCAAGAGACAGAGTATGAAACTCAGTGTGAGGCTGCAGGGGTGGTTTCATAGGATTTTATAAGATTTCTTTAAATATTTGTGAGGTGAGACTCGAGTACAGGACTATTTCTCCTCTTGACAAGGGAGCACAAAACATGCTCACCCTTACGAACTGCTCTCTGGTTCCAAGCACTTCCCTGTCTTTGGAATTCTGGAAGGGTTTTTGGTGCCAGTTTTCATAATTTCCATACTTTTCAAAGATCTCTCCGTATCTTTCAATAAGGCTCATCTTTCAATACAGTCTTAGATGATCTATTTCCTGGGATTCCTATATGGTATTTAATTTGGTACCTGTTCTTCACGACTAAACAGCTTGAATCCATCAAGGATTCCAACAGAACCAGAGATTCCCTGCTATGAGCACACCGAGTGGTTTTTATCTATGTCTCAGTTGTTTAACTGCTGGTGTGAGGGCTTTCATTTTTCCATTTCTCACTTATTTTTATAAAACGTCAGGGAAAATTGTAACAAAACATTGAAATCATGGCACAAACATGGTTGTAAAAGCGAGTGACATGGCTTACAATGTCTGACTTCCAAAGATGAGGTTGGTTTCAAGGTATCCATGTGAAAAGCCAATATGTGGAAATCAAGACTTGCTTTAATGAATTAATTCAACAAATGTATTGTCTTAGAGAACCTTCTCTACAAGAAGATTCTCACGTAAGGATGTGTATAAATGACTGGAAAAACCTTCAGGAGATTGAGAAAGTGGGACAGGAAATGAAAGGAAGCCGGTCACTGGTATCATCCATCTACCATGGGCACAATGAAGAAAATAAGCAAGAAGGGTCTCACGGAGGCAAACTCTGCTCACTTCTGCAGATAAGCACTGTAGACAGTGTAGATCATACCTCAGAGCTGTCCTCATCAGGGGAAAGGGAGCTGAAGTGTTTATACCCACCATCCCACTCCTTGGTCATTAGTTAAGGCTCTACAAATTCCCACTCTTTAGTTCCCTGTGTTTTGGTGCAGGCAACTCCAGCTGGGCTTCAGTAGCCTGGGGGCAGCCCTCCACAAAGAGAAGCAAGTACAGGAGCTGGCAGTATGGACACTTAGGGTAGAAATATGCACAAAAATGGTAATGGGATCCAAAGGAATGTGGAGAGGACTCTTCCTGGCACCTTCCTAGAATGCAATGGAGAAGAGGACAAACATTACCTCCCTCACGGAGCTTACGTCTGGGTGGCAGGGAAACAGGCAATAATAAACTGATGATAGACCGTTATCCGTGCAATGAAGAAAATAGGCAGGGGGCTGATATAGACAAAAAATTAGAAATCTACTGTATATAGATAAAGGGTTCTCTCTGGAGATGGTTTTGAAGCTGAGGGCTGAATGATGAAAAGGAGTAAACTATTTGACTTTTGAGGTATAGGGCACACGTATTCAAAGTCTCTTAGGTGGGAATGACAGTGGCATGCACCACGAACTGAGAGAAGACCAGAGAGGCTGGAACCCAAGCCTGGAAGGGGAGGGGGTGTTTCTGTTATCTGTTGCTGCCCAAAAAACCACCCCCAAACTCAGTGTCTCATAAGGTAAGTCTTACAGCTGTAGTCATTCTGGTGGCTGGATTTGGGCTGGCTGGTCATAGATGACTTCATTCTGGCAGCTGCTCCTGGGTCTTGCCTGAGCCACATTTCTAATAGGCTCATTTGTCCTTCTTCACTGGGAGGTAATATTTGAGAGAGTGAGGGCAGGAAGCTCCAAGCTCCCTTGAGGCTTTTTTTCAGGAGGCACACAAAATCACTTCCATCAAGTTCTACTGCTCAAAGGAAGCCTCAACACAGATTCAAGGGGTCAGGAAAATGTCTTCGTCTCTTGATGGGAGGCACTGAAACGTATTGGTGGCCATCTTTTAATCTACCAAAGGAACAGGCTATGATTCGAGATGTGCTAGGAATAGGCTTAAGCATGTCATTGTTGGCCACATTAAAGTGTTTGGATTTGGGGATCTGAGTATCCAGTAGCCAGTGTTCATTGTCGTCCTTGATCAAGATCTGAACCAAGACAGAAACAAGGTGAAGGTGTAAGATGCATGGGCATCAAGCTGTCCCTTTATCTTTCAGAATGTGGTTCATGTTTGTGGACAAGTGGAATATTTCATAGAGCACCAAAAAAGGAGGCAGAATCACCCATCCAGTCACAGTCATAGAATTACCCAACTGAAGTCTCTTCGAATACTAGATGCACAGTCTAGATGAAATAGTTTGACTTTCTTGATTTACTGAGAAGTAAATGAAACAGTGCCTGCCAAGTGTTTAGTCTAGCCCATGGCAGGAAATGAGTGCTCAATAAAGTTTGCAATTGTTATTAATAAAGACAAGTAGCTCTAGGTGCCTGATCTGCATAAAGTTCATAGAGGATATCATACCCATTGGTCCTTCATTCCTTATCCCCATTTGAAAAGACCTTATTCATCCTTTATCAAAACTTTTTCCTTCCCTATCCTCCAACCCTTTTGGCATTTCCTCACATAGCTCCTTCACCATAAGAATGAAAGGAACTGCAGCCAAAAAGAAATTTGCAGATCTTGACAAGTAGACCTTTACGTTTTATCTTAGTGAAGTTGCAGTTGAATTTTAATAACAATAACCAATAAATCCCTTTTATTCCATTGTGAAGATAAAATTGATAAGAAGTGGTACTTGGTGTCATCTAGTGAGACCATTTCTAAGGAGATGGACAATGAAATATTTTCTTTTTAGAAGATTCCATTAAAACACACATATGTATATGAGGGCAGCTCTTACACTAACACATCCAAACAACTAATTGTTTCTGTCTTTAACACTTCACACAGAATTGCAGGCAACTCACAAATTCCATAATTTATTGACTGTCACTGCTCATACAGAAAAGATGGTCATTAACTCTGACGTATTTATGGTCCTGCTTAATACTGAGTATTAAAAATGTTATTGGGGATTTAAATCTAGGCAAGTGACTTCCATCAGCACCAAGAGATCCACAATTTGTTGGCTCCCCTTCTGGAGGGAGCTTGCCAGATATGGAAATATTATTACATGGTTGAATGAAAAGGAAACTGAATCACAGAAATAACCTCCATCCCTAAAGAGCAATGACCTATGAAGCAGCAAAAGGGAATAAGGAAATGAAGTTTCTCAATTAAAAAAGAGAAGGAGGAAGAAAGCCCACAAAGAGATGTAGATGGTAGATCTAGGCACCAGGAGACTGGAAGTCCATCAGGAAACGGTAACACTCTTGGAGCTCAGCATCCTGTGGACACCTGCTGTGCATCCATCTTTTGCCTCTAACTGCTTCCTGCGAGAATAAGAGCTTATTTTAGAATATCCTTGTATACCAAACATAATACTTTTATGTTATTTGATTTGATTTTCACAGTCTCATGAGTTTGGCCTTATTTCTAGCTCCAGCTTACACCTGAGGACACTGAGGCTCTGAATAGGTAAGTGACTTGTCTCTGCTATTGGACTAACGGACACAGCTAGGAATTACCCTCAGAGCATACAACTCAGGACTTGATGTGCTCTGACATCAATGTCAGGTGATGTCTTTGACATCAATCACTCCCCTCCAACCATGGCTCATATGATCCTTGTTGGAAAAAGTATGGTCTATACTTTCACTGGCATTCTCTAAAGAATATTTCACTTTCTGAGCTCATGGATGGAACTCTATGTGTTGATTAATGGAAAGTTTTGTTGCCCGGGAGTAAAAGGACACCCTTTTCTTGCTTTCCCAGTCTTAGCTCCCCAGTGTTTGGTACCCACATCTTAATCTTAGAAAATTTTTTCTTAAAAAGAACGCAGGGTCACAATTCACATCCAGGTAGTGGGGTGCAGAGCTCATGCACTCACCACTCTGTTCATGCTCTGTGTCCTTGTTCAGTTATTAAAACTCTCTGAGTCCTACTGTTTGTCATCTTTCATTGGGTCTACTTTGCTTACCTCAGATAGCTGGTGTGAGGTTGAAATCTAGTCCCTTAGTAAAGTTCCCAGGATTTAGTGGGCACTGATTGCATGGTAGCTACTCTTATTATTGTTGGACTGGTAGGAAAAAACGCTCATTCATACCATATGAAATACCACCATCCTTAAGTTTTGCTACCAACCTGCGTTAGAATCTTATACCAGTACTTTAACATCTATTGGATTTCAGTTTCCCCAGTATCTGCCTTTGCTCATAGGTTTGCTTTGAAAGCCATAAGACAAAACAAAACGGGTATCAGAGTGGTTTGCAAGCAGCTATTTATCATGTGTGTATAAGATATTAATGTTTCTATTGTAATGATCACTACTCAGTGTCATCCATGGCCTACAGATTTGTTTTCAGGCAGTACTCCCATACCAATGGGGATCTCATAGCATCTTAGAATGTCAGAGCAGTAAAACAAATTACGGATCATCTACCATGAAGATGGAAAACTGCCATATATTTAGATTCAGCCTGATATTTTTTTAACCACCTGGAGGTGGATTGTTTTTCTTTTTAATTCAGTTGTCAGCATTTAAAAGTCAAGATTTTTTTTACATCATAATACAAATTTTTGGCATCTTTTATCAAAAAAAAAAGCCTATGTTCTGAATAAATTGTGCAGGGCAAATATCAGCTGGAGCTGACAAGGGGGTGTGTTCTCTACACGGTATACATGTCCCACAGCACCTCATATCCTGGACTCCCCATTTCCTGACATCCAGTGACTTCTAGGGACAGGTAGCCCTGGAGGCACTTGAACTGGCAACAGACCTCTGCTTCTTCTCCTCCATCAAGTTTGACCTCTCATCTACAGGGGAGGACATGGAGGCCCTCGGGCCCCTCTGCCTTTTACTTTTCATATCCTTGTTGGTGACATTGCTTCTTGTTAGTTTTTCTGGGCCCAAATCCTTCTTCTCAACCACACAAGAGAGACCAGGTCTTCTATTTCAGTTGAGTTTAGTTTATTCTACTTTGTTTAATTTTATCTTTTAAAAAAAGATTTATTTATTTATTTTTAGAGAGAGAGCCAGGAAGGGGGATAGGGAGTCCCAAGCAGAATGCTGAGCGTACAGCCTGATGCAGGGCTTGATCCCCAGACCCTGAGATCATGACCTGAGCCAAAACCAAAAGTCAGATGTTTAACCAACTGTCCCACCTAGGCACCCCTAATTTTATCTTACTTTATTCTTAATCTAAAAAAAATGCAAACAGTCTATCTTTACATTTGTCTTAGCCTATCTTCTAGAAAAATGCTTTTAACCTGGCTTAAAAGCAGGCTATCAGCAAGTCTATATAAAAATAATATTAGCAAAAAGGACAATTGATTCTTTAAATTGCTGTATTGGGTCACTATCAGAGTACTCAGTTCTTCATTAACTTACTTGATCTGCAAAGGGCCTGTGAGATCAGGTGAAAATAAGCTAATAAGAAGAGGGTCCTTGAACTCCAAAGCTTCATGCCAATGTTCTACATTGTATCCCAGTTGGTAAGAGTAGGAAATTAATGAGGAAAACAAAAGAAATGAGCCAAATATAAGGCATGAGTTGGGACCAGAAATAGTCTCCTGTTTTTGTCCAGAGCCCTGGGAATACAGACAGAGCCAGGAAGAGCCTTGGGAGGCTGATTGCAAATTCTTCACTTGACACAAGTAGAAGCTAAAGCCCAGAGGAGAGAAAGTTACTGCCTCAGCTTTTTGTTAAGGTTGAAAAAAATAGGCTTATAACATGGGATTTCTAGAACTTCACCAAGAGTCCTTTCCTGATTCTCAAACTGATTTCTGAAAAGCATGGTGAGATTTCACTATAAGAAAATGTAAGAGAATAAAAGGAGCTAAAACTAGTAAGTTTTCAAAAGGCTAAGGCCATCAGTCTGTCTCAATGCATTTTCATGATGCATTGATTAATGCACAGCAATTTTTCTCTGTTGCTGAAATCTGATTTTTTTTTAAAGTGAATCAATAAGCATTTGTATATTCTGACTTTCCACCTTCCTATGTCCTTCCTTTGTGCCCTGAATGTCTCACTTTGTCTTTATTCAGGTATTTTCTCAACTCTCCCACCTCATTTCATCTCTATAGTGAGAGGTGGCGGAAAGCATAGAGACCTCAAGGCAGAGGGTGTTGGACTTAAATACCTCACTGGTTTCTTATTGATGTGGCCAACTGGACAAATCATTAAGCTTTGACACCACTCTTAGTAATGGCCATCCCCATCTTTGGTTATAGGTTGATGTATATTCACTGACCCACTCTCCAGGCACTGATTGTGAATCTGCTTAGTTCCAGTGTTTGTATTAAGTGACTACCTGAGCAGGTCACCTCCAAGGTCTAAGGGAGAAAGAAAGATACAACTAGAATTGTTTTCCAATTACTTGCTGTACAAAAGAATTTTTTTTTTTTTTTTTTTTTAATGCTGGTGAGACTTGTTCTTTCGCTCATTCCTTGAACACCTCTAATATGGCAGGCAGTATTCTGGGTAGAGGAGACACAGTTGCAAACAGGAGAGCATATCTCTTGAAGGTTACATTCTGGACAGGGAAGACAGACAACAAACAAGTAAGCTAGGAAGGTACCAGATCACAATGAGCGTTATGCAAATTAAGGGAGTGCATCTTCCTTATGTGCTCCCACTGGGTTTTGTACATTTTTTCCAGTTTTCCTGAGGGCCCTATAATTGTTTGTCTGTCTATGAATCTCCTTCATTAGAATCAGAGTTTAGGAAGAGATGAGACCTTGTCATTTTACATCTAAATTCCCAATTCTTATGTGGTGTCAGCTACAGTGGACGTGTTCAGTAACAGCTTACTCACCTTTTGAATAGTGACTTCATTCTTAGTTCAGGTTCTTTTTCTCTGCTCCCATTCTCTCTACTCTCATTTGGTCTCTTCCTGATTTCTTAACATATGTATTTTTTTAAAGTATGTATATTAGAAGAGTAAACTACTGCAAATCTTTCCAGAATGAGACGAGTTTGTATAAGGCAAGAGTAAAAATAAATAAATAAATAAATAAATAAATAAATTCTTATATAAAATACCTAGTGGGTCAATGGGCAAATGAGTAAATTAACCCGTGTGCAAGCCCAGGTTAGAAAAAGCATTTTAACATTGTTCAACTAACACTAACACAGGACTAACTTGGGGAAGCAGTAAGGTAATAACAAATGAGGGTGTTGTCAGACTTGAGTTTGAATACGAGCTTTCCAAATTCCAATATTTATATATTGGAGAGAGAGAAAGTGCAGAGAGAGAGAGAGAGCATGAGTGGGGCGGGGGCAGAGGGAGAGGGAGAAGTAGACTCTGCGCTGAACAGGGAGCCTAACACGGGCCTGCATCCCAGGACCCCAAGATCATGACCTGAGCCGAAAGCAGATACTTAACTGACTAAGCCACCCAGGCACCCCCAAGCTTTCCAGCTTCTAAAGTTGTGTGACCTCAGGAAAATGTCTTATCTTTGCTGATCTCAGCGTTTTTGTTGAAAATATTGCTTAATTGATATCTGTCCACTGGGCTCTTAAGAGAGTAGATAGTATATATTATGCATATAAAATACTCTGCATACAATAGGAATAGCTCAACTCTTTCAGTCCTATTGTGTACAAGTGTGTTATGTTCATCAAAGACTCAGGCACAGAGTGGTTGATGGACCTGTTAAATCATTCTAAACAGCCCAGTGTTCTCAATCATAAACATTTAGGATCATAAAATCGATACTCAGAAGAAGGTAGCCACTGTTAAGCATTAAGCTGATTACCTTTTGTTGTAGTATCTCTTTGGCAATATTGAGCAACCTATAGAAAAGCAGTTTATGACACACCAAAGCAAAGACCAACACTCATGATATAAGGCACTATGATCCCAAATCAGGAGGAGCATGTGCCCCTTTATTTTGCCAGGGACTATTCCTATTTGGTCTAATTGCCTTAGTGTAAGAGCCCCCGACTCCTTTTACAAAAATGTCCTGATTTGTACAGTCACCCTGTACTAACTGATTCACATCCAAAGCCAAGTGTGCCCAGGAGGCAAAAAGAGGAAAGAGAAAGAAAGAAACACAAAGGAGTTTCATTCTGTAAACATGCCTTCTCCCCACGAACATATCTTCGAAAGGGGCCCTGATTTATGTGTCCTGATTCATGGCAATTGGAGGATTTTGAGGGTCTAATTATTTATACTCTAAAACTACGTCTTTACCTCCAAGGGATGATAGAGAGATGGTATGTGAAGTTATCATGTTAATGGGAGGGCTACAAAAATCAATGGCGGGATCGGGGATAGGGGCTGTTCAATTTCATCGTCGCAGCTAGAGATGCCAGCACATTTGTCTTTCTCAAGAGTATGCACACAGCTCTATTAGGTGCTGGGCGTGCTATAATTCTACTGTAATTGCAATGGCATTATAAATTATCGTCATAACACCCCGTAGTGAGTGCACCAGTGCTCTGGTTCATGGCTCTGTGTTTTCTCTATGTGCAACCATTTATTTTTGGAGATGGTACAAGGAGCTATGAGCATAAATATGCCCACATCCTCACGTCACATGATTAGTCTGTTGCCCGCTCCTCTGATCAGCTTTGTAAGGCCTTGCAATGAACTGAGAGAAAAGAGCTCTGTCTTCCATATTTAGTGTTACTACTAACCAGCCATACGACCTTGTGAAAGTCATATTCCCTCCTTCACTTTTAAAGTATGTAAAATACATGCATTGAATTCAGTCATAGGCTGCCAAATTTCAGCTCTTTTCTTACCTCATTTTGGGCCCCCTTTTGCATATTACATGTACTTTTTTTTTATTTGATTGTAGCTGACACATGATGTTACGTTCAGGTGCACAGCATAGTGATTTAAGAGCTCTACCCCATGTTGTGCTCACCACAAGTGTAGCTGCCACCTGTCCCCCTGCAACACTACTACAATATCATTGACTATAGTCCCTGTGTGGTACCTTTTGTTCCTGTGACTTATTCATGTACCATTAACTTTTGTAAAAAGTTTGCCTATGCACAACGCAAAATCACTATAATCATGGAGTTCCACAAACAGCATGCAAGTGGGTATGAGAGGGTAAGCAGTCTTCTCCAGTTTTGAGGATTTAGGTGATAGGTAGAGACAGAAAACATGAATGTCTCTCTTTTGGTTAAATACAGCTAAGTGTTTTCTCTGGGTTTTCAAAACTTCTGTTCTAGCTCATTGTCACTATTGTGAGATGTGATGCCATGCCCCCACAGACACACAGCTGGTGCCAAGAAATCGCCTCTGACACCTTCCCATCCTTGTGTCTGCCTCTGCACCCCTCTGTGCTTTAGAGTTCCCTGGGGTGACCCCAACAACACTATGAATGAACCCCAGTCTCTTTCACCTTTTACAGCAAACTCTGAGACTTTTGGCATTCTTGGGATTCAAACGTCATACTTTCTGCAATGAGTTTGGAAGCAAAGTAGTCCTGTGTATCTGTCCTTCATGCAGTTCTGAGTGTTGCCCTGTCCTTTTAGCCTTCGATTTGTCTTTTTTGGTAGTACTGGTAAAATTCTAAAAGTCTATAGTTAAGCAGATAATACATCAGAGAATGAGAACCTCCTCTTGAGAGCCCCACCCCCAATCCTGTGTAAAGCGATTTTGAAGTTTTCCTTCCTTGGCTTTGATGAACGGTGGCCTAGCTTCACTCTCCAGTCATACATTTTCCAAAGACAACCCCTTCTGAGACCAGTCTCTCCACGTATGACAACACAAGGGTAGGAGGGAGAGGTGGGCACTGTTGTTGGAGGGGCCTGTTCTCTAAACTTCTAGTTGTGCCTGAAATTTTGAGAATGTGGCCCAACTTTCTGTGGTTATCTTAATGAGAAGTGTCTAGCTTTTTTGGTCTTGGTTTAAGTAGTTGCTAACTTAGCATAGCACTCAGAGTGATGTTTCAAAGTCAACTAGAAATCACGTCATGTCACTTCTCTGCTTGAAACTCTTCAAATCGCCTCCCCCTTGGAGAAAAAGCTAAAATTCTTAAACTGATCATCCAAGCCATTCGTATGTGCCCCCTATCACGTCCCTGCATGTCTGCCCCCTCACCTCTTTCTTCCTGTATGCTGGTCATTCTGGATTAAAAGCCAAGACATTTCTGCCATAGGGCATTTTCTGCTTCCCATTCCGTCTTCCTGGGATATTTGAATGTCTCCCTCCCTCACTTCTTCCAGGTCCCTGCTCAAGGCTCAAATGTCACCTTATCTGTGAGTCTCTTCCTGACTAATGTATCCACGGTAGCAACTCTTCTTTCTCCTGGCATGTTCTGTTTCCCTTACTGTGTTTTATTTTTCTCCACATGTTACCTTTTGAGAAACAATATATTTTTCTTTGCCTAATGTCCATTTCCCCTCTTTACAATCAAAGTCCAGAAGGGCAGAGATTCCTGTTTCTGTCTGCTTTTTTTTGTTGTTGCATACTCGGTACCTAGAACAGTGCCTGACCTATAATGGCATTCAGTAAGTATTTGCTGAATACATCTGCATACATAAATGGTTGGATCAAGTCTGCTACTTTTCTTTCCTTCCCATCGTGCTTCTGTCTTATTCCTTTTTTTCTGCTTTAAAAAAATTTATGTGTAATAATTCGTGTTATCCAAAAATTTAAAAATACATATAAAAATACTATACGATGTATTTCCCATTAAACCTTATGACTTACCAAATTTTCTTTATGCATATACAAGCATTATATATATAGGCTCTCCTTTGTCTACCTTTTACTGCTATGGATTTTTCTGGCGGCATCACGTTACCTGATTTCAAGCTTTACTACAAAGCTGTGATCACCAAGACCACATGGTACTGGCATAAAAACAGACACATAGACCAGTGGAACAGAGTAGAGAGCCCAGATATGGACCCTCAACTCTATGGTCAAATAATCTTCGACAAAGCAGGAAAAAATACACAGTGGAAAAAAGACAGTCTCTTCAATAAATGGTGCTGGGAAAACTGGACAGCTACATGTAGAAGAATGAAACTCAACCATTCTCTTACACCGTACACAAAGATAAACTCGAAATGGATAAAAGACCTCAATGTGAGACAGGAATCCATCAGAATCCTCGAGGAGAACATAGGCAGTAACCTCTTTGATATCAGCCACAGCAACTTCTTTCAAGATATGTCTCCAAAGGCAAAGGAAACAAAAGTGAAAATGAACTTCTGGGACTTCATCAAGATCAAAAGCTTCTGCACAGCAAAGGAAACAGTCAACAAAACAAAGAGGCAACCCACGGAATGGGAGAAGATATTTGCAAATGACAGTACAGATTTTTCTAATCTTTTTAATTTTTTCCTTCTTTTCCTCTCTCCTTTCTTCCCTCCCACTCCCCCCGCCTTCCTTCGTTGATCCCTTCCCCTCACTTCTTTATGCTTTCCTCATTTTTATCCTTTCGGACTCTCATTGTATTTTCTGTACTATTAATATCTCTCCCCTTTGTTTTCCCTCCTAGCCTCTCTCCGTGTATGTAGGACATTTTTGATTATTTCTTCAGCGGCCTGCCTCACCTATGTCATCTGAAAAGTCTTCCTGTGGTCTTGCTCTACCTTTCCAAGCCACTCCATTTCAGCCTGCCATCTTCTTTAATAATAGCAATTGCTTTATTAATATGTTTTGATTCATGGCATGCTTGTTTTCAATTTTCTTCTGATGAGAAATCTTCACCTCATGCTGAATGTTGCTTCTCTTTTCCAGACTTTTCAATAGCATCTTTGAAATGGTTTTCTTGGTTCCTGTGTAATTATCCATCTTTTAATGAAATGGGTATTTTGAGAGCCGCTATTTTCAGCAGATTCCTATGGATGGGAGAATAGCTTCAAAGCTTTCACACCCTGGAGACTCCCTGTTGGTCCGTTGTTAGCATGATCCCTGGAAATATTGCTGATCTGTGTGATTTTTGCCTGTGGATCCTTCTCTTCCTCTCCACCAAAACTGCCCCCTCGGCTCCCTCACCTGTTGCAGAGAAGGGTGATAGATTTTGTGTGTTACGTCGTGAACCTCACTTCTAAGAAGTGTATCTCTGCAGATGCTTCTGAGTTTGGGACCCTCTCGTTGCTCATTTAGCTTTTTAACTCTTCCTCCCTTTTACCTTCTCCCGCTCCCAGTTTGGGGCAGCCTTCTATGTGCATTTTGGATTTTATGGATCCTGTGTGGCATCATGTCATATCCACATTTTATCAGAAATGCAGGCTACAGGGTTTAAAACATTGAAAACACTCTTTTTAGTGTTTTTAAAACACAATTTCTTGGAAGAGAAGTGAGAAGATGCTGACTATCTCATTATGTTCATATGGGGAATTCTTGCTCCTTGTTTCTGACTATTTTGATTCTCATTAGAATTCTCTAGGGAGCAGATCGGGTAAATTCCCTGATTTTTTACGCTCTGAGCTTTCTGAAGTAAGGTATTTGGGGGCTTTCACTGCAGGATTGGGATGGATGTTGGCCCTGTTAATCACCTTCCCTCACGCAGCCTCCTATGAAAGAGTTGCCTGGGAATAGGAGTGTGAAGACTCTGAAAATAAAATTTACATCCAAAAGGAATTCATTTTGCTATCAGGAGAAGTACTGGGTTTTCCTAATCTTCTTGCTTTATAGAAGGTAATGTTATTTATGGTCACATAACATTACGTCAGAGCTGGAAAGCCCCACAGATGCATCTTGCCTAAAACACCACTTGAAAGACGAAAAAACTGAGTTCAGAGTCTGGCATTAGCTCATTCCATGGCTTCAAAGCCAGAGTGCTGATGCAGAAGATCATATGTAACCATAAGTTGGAGAGCAGAGGGAGAACGAGGTTCTGGGACAGTACCCAGAGTATGCATTCCAGTGGGCAGGGTAACTATGCTGTAAGGATAACTATGCTGCCGTGGTCCTCGGTCTCTCTCTTACATTTGTTCAAGCCTAAAGCAGTCATGTGATTGGGATAACAATTCTACACAGGAGGAGATCGACATGATACTTTTTGTTCTTTTCAAAACCTTGCTCTAGGTCTTAATCTCTTCAGTCTCTTTCTACCTGGGGCCACCCAGACAACCATTGATTTGTGTCTGAGCTTGAAGACAAGTAAAACCCTTTAGGCTTTTGTGTACTATGTGTTCCAAGCCTTGTCTTCAGCCCAGGTTACCAAGGAATTTATCACTGGAGTCTCAGGTGAAAGCCCACCTAATTATAATAAAGTGGTACTTGGTTTCTGATTTGTCCTTTTCTCTTGTGCATATAGTTCTTCTAGGGGCTTCCTAAGAAGATGGGGTGATAGAGGCTTGGCAGGGTGGAGGTATTTATGGGTCCTGTAAGGCTCATCTGTAGTATCCCCCAATTCACCACTATCCCAAACAGAGATTAGTACATCCCAGCTCTCCGTCCTGTCCTTCGGCTCACTTACTGGAGCTCATTGAGAAGGAGCTCCCTGACTGCCTTTGTGCACACAGACAGCTGAGCTAGGTGCAGGGAGACGTGATCTTCAACGGTCACTGCAGCAGCGTAACTACTTAAGCAGAATCATATGTTTATCATTTCCCAATATTTTTGGAGAGTTGGTTCAATCTGTGTTGCAGATGCTTTTTAAGATGTACTGTGAGCGGGACGCCTGGGTGGCTCAGTTGGTTGAGCGGCTGCCTTCGGCTCAGGTCATGATCCCAGCGTCCTGGGATCGAGTCCCACATCGGGCTCCTTGCTCCGCAGGGAGCCTGCTTCTCCCTCTGCCACTCTGTCTGCCTGTGCTCGCTCTCTCTCGCGCGCTCTCTCTCTCTCTGAGACAAATAAATAAATAAAAAATCTTTAAAAAAAAAAAAAAAAAAAAGATGTACTGTGAGCTGGCCAGGCCAACCTGGGGAATACTTAGATTATGACCACATTAGCAACGTGAGTAAACGGGCCACAGTGGGAATGTGTAAAGCAGCAGCACAGATGAGTTCATAATGATCCCCCCTTGGTGATCAAACTGACACCTGTTCCTCTTTGAGCATCACTGGAGCAGATTCTTTTTTCCTTCCTCTGGGCATCACAAGACTGGGGTTTCTTGCTTCAAAGGAAGAAAGATGTATTTGGAGGGTATCTGGCTGGCTCAGTGGGTTAAGCCAGTGACTTGATTTCAGCTCAGGTTATGATTTCAGGGTTGTGAGAGCAAGCTCCCTGTGGGGCCCCGTGCTGGGTCTGGAGCTTGCTTAAGATTCTTTCTCTCCCTGTCCCTCTGCCCACCCCCCACCCCGACACGCAAAGAAGTATTTTGATCTAACCTTTTGAGGATGAGAAGGAAAAGAAAGTTCTAGGCAGGGGGAGGTCCAGAAAGAGAGTACAAATAAATGGAAGGAAGTTTTTAGAACTAACAGATGGTTCTGAAGTTTGCACGTTCAGAGCAGGGACAAGAAATAGGGGCATAGAAGGGAGGGACAGGAGAAGATACTAGAGGTAGAAGCCAGCACTGGATTTTGGAGGGTCTACCACTTTAGGGATCATGGACAGTATTCTACGAACAACGGAGAAACACTGAAAAAATGCATGGGAGTGATATTATCAAGTTTATATTTCAGAAAATTCACACTGGCTGCCACTTTGAGGATGAATTTAAAGGAAGCAAGACTGGACGTGGGGTTAATTTTGAAGCTGTGGAGGTAGATGAAGACCACAGTGATGATGGAGTAACGTGGCAGACATGGGGCCAGTCACTGTCATACCGTCTGTGACTCTGTTCTCATGGCAGTTCCCAGTAGAGAATATAATTTTACTCGCTACATGGATGACAGAGAGGTCACACAGAGAGTAAGAGGCAGACTGGGATTCCATCAGGAGCTCTGGCTCTGCAGATTGAATCATTTTGGAGCAGAAAACGTGGAGCTTCTGGCACCAGCCAGTTCTGTGGGTTATAGATCGTTAGGTCAGGAAAGGGCCTCCGTGCTGGATTATCCCATTTCATGTCTCGGTGCTTCCCAACTTTATTAGCTTGAGAAAAAAAAAAAATATATATATATACATATACATATACATATGTGTGTATATGTATATGTGTGTGTGTGTATATATATATATATATATATATATATATTTTTTTTTTTTACAAGGATAGTGTGGAGATAAATGAGATAATTTATCTGGTACTAAAACTTTTCCCATTCATCCCTGGGAGGCTTCCTGCGGAGCTACCAAGAAGGTGAAAATTTAATCAAGTATTCGTAGAAATTTTCAAACGAAGGGTGTTCTTCCTTATATTTGTGAAGAATTATGGAAAGTATTGTCCCATAAGTGCTCTGAAATCCTTGAAGGCAAATGTAAGTCAAGTAAATTACACTTAATAGAAGGGCTGATATTCCACAAAAAAGTGAAATTTGGTCTGTTCTTCATTTCCATCAAAAACATTAGTGCCCTCTGCTAGATCTATTAGCTAAAAATAAGTCTCCTCCTTGTTAGGTTCAGAAAGAGTCACATTTTAGATTATAAAATTGGAATACCATTTAGGCATCCAATTTTCATAGAAAATGAACTTTTTTAACCTTTTAATAATTCTGTTTTTCTTTTTCCAGATGAAAATAAGGAATGGACTAATTTCTTTAAACATCTTGAAATAAATTTAGTATCTCTCTTCCTTCTTCCCTCCCTCCATCCCCTTCTCCTTCCTTCCCTCTCTCCTTTTCTTTTTAATTAAGCATTAACCAAAAGCCAGGGAAATCTATTTGAAGAAAAAATGAGCTCTTCCCTCTTCTTCCTTATGCTGTAAAATCTGCACATCGTTGACAGAATGTTGATTTAGAATTACACTAATTGACAGTGAAAGACTTCATATAATCCTGTTTATATGACCTCCAATAATGTTGAAAGATCAAATAAAAAACCGACCCTGGCAATTTTCAGAAGCCGTCATAGACTGTAACAGACATGATTTAGATGAATGAACTTCCAGTCTTCACAAAATGTGAATTTGCATTTTACACAAAACCCACTTCATCAGTCACTAGGCATGCTCCAAAAGAATGACTTCCACAGGGCCAAGTGCCTGCTTTTCTTTATAGGCACATGTAAGAAATCCCTGTTCATTGTTCTTCATGAACTGCAAATACTGGTAGCTTCTCCAGAAGAATGATCACCTGGCTTTTCTGTCCTTATGCAGGAGAGACACTGATTTTCAACATCCGTGCCAGGATTTGTCAATAACAAAATGGGCCATAACACTTGATTTCAGCAAGGGTCATCATAACCTTTGAACGTGCATATATTGAAAGAAGGGGGAATCTCCAGAGGATAGCCTAAAAAACGCACAGAACACAATTTGAGAAAGTATTCATTCACACTTTTCTAAAGCACATCTTCTTCTCATTGCTCTATTTTTTACAGAACCTTCAATTTTTACCCCTCCTATTCATAAAATATTGATTTTAAAGGACAATGAGAACTTAATGTGGCATCAGTTAAGAAGCACCCTTCTACTCAGGGCCAGGATCTGGTCTACTGAGGGGAGCAGTGCTGAGAAGAAACAGCAAACTAGGCACTCATCAGATAGAGAATGGAGGTCAGCGATGGGCATGGATGAGGAATATTGTAGATAGATCAAGTCCCTGGCAACAGGAGAGAGTCATACCGACATCGGGAGCAGGGGGATCCTTGACAGAAAGGATAGTGTGTGGGAGGTACATGAGGTGGGAGTTTGCACGGCTGGAACCTCACTATCTTGGAGGGCTGCTGTGAGGACAGCATAGACAACATATGTGATAGTACCTATCAGTACCAACCTTTGAACAAGAGTTCAAAGTGAACATCATCAGTCAGGTGACTCTCCTCCACACAGTGTTGTGAGCTTAGGAATCACTTAACAAATTCATGTTTAAAAAAATGAGAACTCCCTCCGTTGCTAATTTTTGACAAAACACAGAAGGTCTCAGAATCTGATGGTGCCTTTCATCCGAGCTGATGTTGGCCATCCATGTGTGCTTATTTTGAAAGGAAGGCTGATTGCAGCAATCTATAGCTGATGTAGATTCTGAATAGAGCAAAATAATGCTGTTTATAATAACTAAGTTACCAAGAGTTTCCTGTGTTAGAGGAAACAAGAGTAGCTGTTATAACAACCTCCTAAAATAACACAAAAGTCCTTTCACTCACAAGAAGTCAAAGTAAACGTCATCGGTCAGGTGAGTCTCCTCCACAAGGTGATCTAAGGCTCCAGAGTCCAGCTACTTTGGGGTTCTGCCATTTTTACTTTGCAGTCACTGTGGAGAGAACAGACATGAAGTGGGTCATGTGGGTTTCTGGGGATAGACATATCACTTCTGTCTACCTTCCATTGGCTGGCAACATAGTTGTCCTCGATACCCAGAAGAAAGTGAAACATTTGGGGAACACACAGACACACAGATTCTGTGCGGGGACTTTATGGTTGCTATCTCATTTATATCTACGAGGCAGGTGCTCTTATTCCCATTTTTTTTTCCCAGCAAAGATCCTGCAAAAGCCACAGATGTGGCCAGCTCCATGCAGAGATTCCATCCCAGGTCTGCACGATGATAAGATGTCCCAAGTCATCACCTTGTAGTGCCTTCCTGAACAACCGACAAGGTATGGTATCAGAAAGAGGCTGGGCAGAGTGCCATTTGGTTACCTGGCATCTTTTTGGCTGTGTCCTTTAACAGCTTGGCCAATTTGAGAAGTCACTCCACAACTTTGTATGTCAACTTCCTCATGAGAAATGGGACTGTTTGATTATTCACTCTCCTTCTAGTACAGCAATTCATTTAATTTTATTGCTTTTACATTTTTATAAGCGTGGTATTGGCAAACAACTTTCACGTCCCTTATAAGGGTCCTTAATAGGGGCTACAGGGTAGTTGGGGGGGGGGAATGCTCTGCTGGAATCATATCCGTTTGGAATCCTCAGCACCTTCTTAGCTCCTTCTGCCTCTGTTCCCCTTGAAGAATTTCCCATCTGTTAGCAGACCCCACTGTCAAAGAGCAGCTGATTCCTGTTGGTTTAGGAAAGCGTCCAGCATGGCTTGTATTCAACAGCCCGTGGTCTCCTTTCCGGAGCACCCTGGGAATGGAACCTGCCAAAACGCTTTCACCATAAACTCGGCATGAAATGCGCCTGTCCAGGGCTTCAGAGCAGCTTAGCTAATAAAGCAGGAGATTGCTGAGGAAAAGCGGATACTTGTGCTGCTCAGGAACTCCCAGCGCCAGGAGCCTGCCCCTCCTGACTCCCCTGGGGATGCTGGGAGTTTACAGGTTTAAAGTCAAGACTACAAGTGTGGCCCACAGCCAGCTTCCTGAGAAGGGGATGAAAGTCCCCATCAGAACTCCTGCCCCCTCTCTTCGCCTTCTCTTTTCTGGTTAGAGCAGAACCTGCTTTCTTTTTCTGTTTCTTTCTTTTCTTTCTTTCTTTCTTTTTTTTTTTTTTTTTTTTTTTTTTTGCCAGAAATTGGAGGCTGTTTTCTGTTCACAGGAATGAAGCACAGTGGCAAGAAATGATGTCAAACACGATAAAATGTTACCAGGACAAGATGGTGATTTTTGCAAGCCTGTGACATGGGAAATCTGGGCCTATTATGAATGAGGAATTTCCAGAATGTGCTTTTGAAAGTTTTTCAGAGTAAGTCAACTGCTGTGGGTGCTACGAGTGAGGGGAGACGTAATCACAACCAGCTGGAAAGTATTGGCCAGCCAGTTTTTCTGTAAGCCCCAGCGTAATTTAACCCATTCATTCATTCCTTACTCATTCATTCATTCAGTCATTCATCCTCTTGAGCTCCTCCACTGGGTCAGATGCTGTGGTTGGTGTTGGAACAATAGCTCCCTGCTGCCCTCCCAACTCCCATTCTCGTTCTCTCTAAGACCATAATCTGTTTTCTTCCTCTAGAGAAGTCAGAATGGCCCTTTAAAGACATAAATCAGATAATGTCCTTTTCCCACTAAACATCTTTTAATAGCTTCTGCTGCATTTAGAACAAGCAGCGCTCTGTACTGTGGCCTGCAAGGTGCAGCTTGACCTGGCCTAGCCTTGTGTGGACCCTGTCCTTGCCTGGTCTCCCTGGCACTTACTACTTTCCACTGCATGGGGCCTCCTAGCTCCTCACACAGACTGAGCTCTTGCCAGGAAAGGACTTCTGCATGTGCTGGGCTTCCTACAGAACCGTTCTTGGCCCAGTTCATTAGAACCTGTATCTTTCTTTTCTATCTCAGCTTCAATTCTACCTCCTATAGGAGCCCTTTCCTGACCACCCATTTGAAGGTGGTTGACATTCTTCTTTATCCTGCACTGAAGTTATCCCAATCTGTAATGTTTTCTTTGTTTGCTTTCCCATTCATTCCCTATTAGAATGTAAGCTGTTTTTCTTTTTCACCAGTAAGTAGGACAACAAAGAACATTTAGGTAAAGCCCTGTCTGTAAGACTGTCATTTAGTGAGAGAGAAAAATGTTCTAAGACGTGACCCAAATACAAGGTGATAATGGCTATGTCAGAGGGAAGCAGGACACAATGGGAGAAGTCCTTGAGCCTTCCAGACTAGGTGGTCAGGGGAGGGCTTTATCAATAAGGTGAATTCTGAGCTGGACCTTGAGCTTGACCTTGATGTGGTTTCTGGATGGTGAATATGGTACAGAGCTTTTCAGCATTTTGAATAATGAAGAAATCTTTTTGTGTGGTTGAAGTACAGCGTGTATAAGATGAAGGAGGGAGATGTGACCCGCAGGCAGCTGTGGCCAGATATGAGAGACTGTGGGATGATGGAAGGTAGAGAGAGTGTTAACCATCCCAAATACCTTGAATCTAGTGAAAATGTTTATTCCTGGTGCTGCTGGTGCTCAATAAGAGAATAATGCTTCTGTGGAGATGCACCTCCTTGGGGTGCTTTTGAGGGGGGGTATCTAATTAAACGTAGCTAATTTGTTGCCCTCAATATTGTCCCCAGTTACATGTTCTACATGACTTCAAGTCCATCTGTGGCTTGGATATCCCTGAGCGACTCGGAAGAGAAGAGTGAGAAAAACATCACATTATTATATTCTTCTTCATGAATGTCATTCAAATAAAGCTTTTGAAGAAGAACCCAACTACCACTACTGTTTGATGCGGGCTGTTGAAGGTGACAGGATGGTGGCATCTGCCTTTGGGAAAGAAGGACCCTCTTGGCTGCCAGAGAGCTGGCTTGGCTGCGTAGCATTATAGAGGGGTGTGTGAACAGTAGTGTGAGTGAGGATCTGTGTGTGTGTGTGTGTGTGTGTATGTGTGTGTGTGTGTGTTTTCACTCGGGAGGCAGTAGAATAGAATAGGAAACTGGAAGGTCAAAAGGAAGTTCACAGGATTTTATTTGAAATTGTTCCCTATTAGCACTAATGGGTGTCATTCTGCTTTCTATTAAAGCCATTTTGTCAGACTAGCTTGTTTCATTCGGTTGCAAGTAAAGAGGCTAGTTAGGGAGAAGAAGAGCGTAGCACCATGGTTTAGGGGTGAATTTGGGTCACACAGACCTGGGTTTGTGTCTTGGTTCTGTCCCACTTCCAAATTATGTAATTTTGGTCATATTACATAACCTCTGTGAGCTCTGATCTCTCCTCTATAAAACTGAAGTAATAATTCCTATCAGTGAGGATTATTTAAAATGCTGAAGAGATGATGCATGCAAGATGCTGACCATTGCATCTAGAATATAACACACATCAATACAGGCCAGGGGCATTATCTTATTATTATTATTTGTCACTCCTCCTATCGCTAGGGATTTCTGTGTACTTCCTGGACTCTAAACTGTAGGCAGGCAGAATTCGTGCCTAATTCCTTTTTATCTCCCACAGCAGCACAATAACTAGGCCATAAATAGCCCCTGATAAATATTTATGAAATTATTTTTAATTACTAATACATGATTTTGATGTATTCACAGTTCCTTAATAATTTTAATAATCATTAAATTTGTTCAGGAAGCATTTGACTAAATTCCTTTTTCCTCTTGTACTCTTTCTTCAATGGGTTTCAGCCAACCCCTAGGGAAGAAGGAAGGGAGAGGGAATCACTATTTTGAGAGGGTTAAGAATCAGGGCTCTAGAACCAGACAGAGCCAGACCAGAGACTATAACGTAGCTTCCTAGACTCAGGGTTTTCATCTATAGAATGAGGTGAGTATTTACAGTGATAGTAACTATGACAGTGCATATTTCACAGGTTTGCGATTTCACTGGGCCTCACAAATACCTTGGGAGGGAAGTGTTAGGATTCTGGGTTCAACAGGCGTCTATGGAGGTAATGGAATCAGAACCAGAGGAGATGGGTGAAGAGCCTCGTTCACGGGAGAGGTCCAAGGACAATTTGTTCCTTCCTCTTGCTTCCTCTTTCTCACTGGGAACAAAGGTGCAGACAGGTTCTGGTCACCTGGCTGCTGGGGGCTGGAGGGAGGGGCGGAGCCGTGGGTTCCAAGTTCATACAGCTGGTTCTCAAGTCCAGATCCTTTCTGCTGGGCCCTGGATCTTCCCTCAGGGGTGTGGGGGAAGAGGCCTCTGCATTTATGGGAACCTCTCCCTCTCTCTCAGCTCAAAGCCATCTTCATCTAACTGTCTCAGGGCCATGAAGAATGAGTCAGCTGGTCACACAGCTCCCAGGGCCACCTTCCAGGTAACAGAGACAGATATCACAGTCGAGCAGGACATAAAGACCTGTCCAGGACCAGCAGGACTTATGTTCATGCCCTGGGAAAACACTCTGCCATGTGGCTCTTTAAAAAGCCAGCATTGTCTGCCCAGCTGATTCTTGCTGTGGAACCAGTCTGATGTCTCCTCAAAGCTGTCTTGTCTCTTTTTTAACAGCTGATGGTGGAGGATTGCTGAGGCCAGAGCTGAGTCACCTTCAACACAAGCTTTTTTGTGTCGGCTGCCAATTGCCAGAGAGGCCTTGTCTGCTTTTCTGATGCAAGGAACGGCAAGCTCCCATCTCTGCCTCAATGTCACCCTGCTGGCTGGCTCTGTCCACACAGCTCCACAAAACAGTGTAGCCTGGAGAGGGAGAGAGAGAGAAGGAGAGAGGGAGACAAAAAAGGAAGGAGGGAAGGAGAAAGAGAGAGAGTTGGAGAGGAAGACAGAGACAGACAGGAATGGAGATGGAGAGGAAGAGAGAGAGAGACAGAGACAGAGAAGGAGAGAGAGAGAGGGAGGGAAAGAATATAGAAGGGAGGGAGGGAGAAAGATGGAGAGAGAGAGAGACAGAGACAGAGACACAGAGGGAGAGA
Source organism: Martes martes (assembly GCF_963455335.1). Lineage (NCBI taxonomy): Eukaryota > Metazoa > Chordata > Mammalia > Carnivora > Mustelidae > Martes > Martes martes. The sequence continues at coordinate 12,735,571 of NC_137891.1, read as the reverse complement.
GAGAGATGGAGAGTTTGGTGGTGGGGAGCAAGGGAGGGAGGGGAAAGGCAAGCCCGCTGAATCAGGAGACCTCCAGGTCACACTCAGCTGGGAGGACCAAGCAGAGAGATGAAGTCTCATTTGGAACCCATCTCCCTGCCTCTCATGTTGCTGTTACTCCTGGCTTAAAAGCTGGGAACCTTGCCTCTAGGAACAGGTTTGACGCCCTATCCTAAGCCTTTGTTCCTGCATCTGTGGAATGATGAACTAACATCGCCTAAGTCAGAGGGTCGATGGGGTACTGATTTATCTAATAACGGCAATAAACTGCCCCCACCCTTGACTGCTACCCTCAGACCATGTGGGCTCTCCTGCTGGACACTTTCCCAGGCCACTCGACTCCTCCTCTCCAGATGATCCTAACAATATGCTGAGTTGTGCCTGCTGTTCAGTATCTGCCCTCCTAACTAGGACAAGAGAGTGGCACATACCAGGATGATGGCACTCCATTTTGGCATCTAGCCGAGTGTCTGTAGCACAGATAGTTACTATATCAATATTTGTTGAATGATGACACTGTAAAATGTTGGAACAAACTCCTAATGGGATCCCCTCCCCACCCCCTGCCCTGTCCCTTGCATTTTGCTCTGCCCCTCTCCAAACCATATTGCCCAGAGGCAATGGAGTCATCTTTGTAAAGGACAAATCCAACTTTTACACCTTTCCTTAAAGTCCTGCTCTTCCCTTTGCAGACAAGGAATATCCCAGCATCTCATCCTCAGTCCTGGCCGTTTCAACTGATGATTCAGCCTCTCGCTCCCCCGTGTCTCAGGGTCGCTCCTGGACACCATGCATTTAGAGCATCCTTGGCCTTCCCAGGAGATTCCCTCTGCCTGAAATGTCTCTTCTGCCCCAAAGATTCTCACTTGTTCTTCTTGGGGAACCTCTACAGGCTTCCTCCTTTGTGAAGCCTTCCTTGACACAGCCACTGGCATCTCCAGATAGGACTGACCCCCACTTCAGGGGGGGTCACCTCTGTTCTACCCTCCACATCCAGATTGCCAGTTGCACGTTTCTCTCCCCCAACAAAGGACAGCAAGTTCGGGAGCGGATGGGAGGGCGTGAGGGTGGGAGGTAGTGGGGGATGGGAGGGTGGGAGGCAGACGTGCCAAGGCTCTGCTCTGAGTGAGAGGTTTGAGAAGAAGGCGGCTGCAAGGACAAGTCCACACCAGGACACCTGCAGCAGCAGCCACTGAGGTTGTGTGCGGAAACAGACTGCACCCCAGGTGAGCACGTGTGCACCAGCCTGTCCGCGCCGAGGCCTGGCACAGTGCCCGGAGTCAGGCGCCAATCCAAATTAGGCTCGAATTCCCTCTGTAAGCAAACAGCAGGACAGGGAACAGAGGCGCCTGCTAATTTTGAGTGGATCAACGCTTTCTCTGCTGGAGATGGCCTCAAGTGTGCAAGGATCAAGCCAGGCCCCCTTGCTGAATCAGCTGGGCCTCAGTGATGCTGGAGGTACGTGACAGGAGTTTTGCCTCTGACTTTGAGAACTGGTGATTTGGCCTGTGATACCTACCTGGATTCTGGACATTTTGAAATAGAAAACAGAAATTAAGGGCATGGTGGAAAGAATGTAGGCTTTGCAGTCAGATGGGTCTGGGTTTTCCCTTGGAGTAACCATGGTATCACTTAACTCTCTGAGCCTCAGTTTACCTTTTTGTAAAATGGCGATGTTATAGTACCTGACATATGCCCTACTGAGGGTTGTATGATACTCCACTGTATCCTGGTGTCTAGTGCTTGCCACAGAGCAGTGGGTCTCAACTGGGGCACTTCATCCTCCAAGACATACTTGGCAATGTTTGGAGACATTTTTGATTGTCACAGCAGGGGAGTATTCAACTGGCATCTAGCAGGCCAGAGTTGTTGTAAAATATTCCATAATGCACGGGACAACCTCCAAGTCCCCAACAAGGAATCACTCAGCCCAGAGTGTCAACAATGCTGAGATTGAGAAGTCTGTCTTACTACAGTATGTTTGGCCATCTGGAGCCAGTAACAATGTTAACTATTAAATATTAATATTACATCATATTAAAATATAATTATTGGGGTGTCCCCATGGCTCCGTTGGTTAAGCAGCTGACTCTTGATTTTGGCTCAGGTCATGATCTCAGAGTCCTGGGATCGAGCCCTGTGCTGGGTTCCATGCTCTGCAGGGAGTCTGCTTGAGGGTTCTCTCTCTCCCTCTGCCCCTCCCCCTGCTCTCTCTGTCTAAAATAAATAAATCTAAAAAAATTAAAATATAATTATTATCTCTTTCTACTTACATTTACTGAATATATATTCAGGGAATGTGGAAGAAGCTGCTCCCCCATTAGGAACGGCTCTAATTTCTTCCTAATTCCTCCCTTTAAGAGGTGGGGTCTCTGTCACCTTTCCTTGAACCTTGGCAGGTTCTGAAAATATGGTGTAAGTGCTGATATGCTGGTTTATGAAACTAGGAGCTTCTACTCCCTGCCTCTTGAACATCCTCTTTGGGAATCCTGAAATACCATGGGAGAAGTTTGGTTCCTCAAGATTCCCATGCTGGGGAGCTCAAGGCAGACAACCTTGTGGGCTGCCCCAGTGAAGTCCAGGCTTCCAGCTTCCCTCACCAACTACCATTCATGTGCACAGATCCTCTCGGACTCTCCAGAAGAGCCCGTCCAGAAATGAATACTGCTTGCAAAGTGATACAGTCTGCATCATGGGGATTACCCAGTGGGGTCCTGTCTGAATTCCTGTCCCACAAAACTGTGAGATATAATAAAATGGTTATTGTTTTAAGCTATGATGTGTAATTGGGGTAATTGGTTTTGTATCAGAAGATGGCCAAACAGAAGGATCAAATGTCCTTGTGTAATTTATAGTAGTTGATAAGAAAAGATGCCATAAATGAAAAAGAAAAAATGCAAAACTGAACATTAAGTTATGTTCATTAAATGGAAACCACTATAATGATTTGAAGGTCCCTGGCTTTAAATCACAAAGATCAAAAGTCTCACTACCCTGAATAATGTTGGGCCAGTTTTTTGACCTCTTAGAGCCTTAAGGTTTTTAACTATGTAGTGGTTAATAATGTCTACTGCACAGGGTTATTCTGAATATCCAACAGAGGGCAATATATATGAAATTGCCTAATGCAGTTATTGGCACAAAACAGGTACTTGTTAGTGTTTGTTGACTTTTAATACTTTTAGAGGTTAGGAGGGAAAGAATTAGTAAGAACTTGTGCTATGGGGAAATCATTCATGAGATTCATGAACCTTGAGGAAAAGCAAAATTATTATAATTTCAAACTGCTCCCTGAAATAAAATAGGCAGTGTTTTGATTTGCCATTGTGTTGGGGTAGGGTAGGGATGGAGTGTAGAGTTGTCCAGTGAGAGACCTCAGGGGACCATTCTAAGAATCCGTTTGAGCATGGTCTAGGAGCACTCTGAGAAAGAACTCTGTTAATACATATAGTGGACTTCCGTCACAGAGAGAATGAAAGAGGGGAAGTAGGAGAGGCAATAAGAGCTAAATTTCGAAGATGAGCTGCTAGTGTCATGGGAGAAGGTCTGTTGTGCATAAGCAGCAAAGCCTAGCGAGATGGATTTAGCAACCGCACTCAAGGGTTGCAGGGGAGCGGGTCTTGGCTTGAGTGCTGTGACCACAATGCACGCACAACTTGGTGGGGCAGGGGCGGGCATTGCACCTGAGAAGACAGCAGTTGGAGAGCGCTCTCAGAGTCTGAGCAGTGCTGTTGTGGGATCCCTCTTTGAAAAGAGGAAACAGAATGGGAAACATTTCCTTGCCAAGAGAAGAAAAATGAGCCAATAGCCTGGAGTGGAGGGTGAGCAGCACTGTCTGACAAGGCATGGTGTGAGCCCCGGGGGCAGGGGGCCTCATGGGAACACTGGGAATGGCCTCCCACAAATATTAGCAGGGCCATGGCAGCATGGAGGTCCAACATAAAGACTCACAGGGAGACAGAATGCCAAGGAGAGGGACCCTTGGAGCTAGGGAGAATATTGTGGACTTAGAAAGGTGGAGAAAACCGAGCCAGGGAATTTAGGTCCAAATTTCAGTCACCAGGCTGATGAAACTTGGAAGCATTTGGCTTACAATGACATAACAAGGAAATAATCCTGAACTGTGAGTCTCTTAACCCTGCAGAACTTGCATTGGCATAGCCGAGATCTGTCCAAAGGAGTTGTTTGCAAGAAGCCCCTTTCAGGCAACTCGAGCTTTTTCTACTCTCCCTGTAACTCCAGCTGCATGTTTTGTGTACTTAGTTTCCTTAAAGGTCATAACTGGTTTGAGAAGCTGGGCACATGATGGCTCCATGGTTCACCGGAAAGCTGGGGAATAGCTCATGATCCTGGCACAGGACACCGTACGATCACTGTAGGGAGAAAGCTAGAACATGCCGATCAAACCATGGCTCAATGAGAGGTGGGCTTGGTCTCTAGCTGGGAGTCCATGCTGACTCACACAACCCTCCGTGGGGGAGCAGGGGGCCAGGCTGAGCTCTATTCCCCTCCCTCCCCTGCCATGTCTATCCTTTGGATTTCGCCTCCAACTCGCTAGCCTGCCAGGAAGCCCTCACCGGCATGCTACCACAGCATTTCTCCCGGATGCTTGTATCCTGTCTATTCTCCCAGTGAAGTCAAGAGCAGTGTGCTCTGGGGATAAAAACTAGAATGTGTAATAAACAAACTTTCTTAGCGTCATGATTTAACAACTCCACGACTTAAAATTTCCGGACTTGCTCTTTTCATCTGTGCAATAAGAATGAGAAACACACCCTTTCCACAGGTACGCTAACGAGATGGATGTTAAAATGCTCTGCGGTATCAGGGCACCTGGGTGGCTCAGTTGGTTTAGCACCAGGCTCTTGGTTTTGGCTCAGGTCACAACCTCAGGGTTATGAGACTGAGGTCTGCATCAGGCTCTGCGCTCAGCATGAAACCTGCCTTAGATACTCTCCCTCTCCCTCTGCCCTCCCCACCCCCAACTTGTTCTCTTCCCATCTCTCTCTCTCTTTCTCTCTCTCAAATAAATAAATAAATAAATAAAACTTTAAAAAAAATTCTTGCAATACCAATTGGAAGGCCTTTGGGCAATCCCTTCATTATCTTCTCATCAGTCCAGACAGGACTGATCTTGTTCTAAACAAGACCATGGAAGTCAGGCTGCCAATTGTACTTGAGTTTGTACACTTCCAAAGTGTTGCGTTAGGTCATCATAGTGCTGAGAAATCCCAGGGTGTTAGGGAACATAAACAGGAAGGTTGAATGTGAGCCATGGTGGCTGGACTTGTGCAGTCTTTCTCAATATCCACAAGAGCTGGCAAAGGAGAGAAACTAAGAGTGCAGGAAGCTGTTGACCTCTTTCCAAAGTGTTCACAATCTGGATCTGACTTGAGCCTTAAAATTACTCCTGAAACAGGAATAGCAGAGGTGACTATTATTATCTTCGTTTGCAGTTGAAGACACTAAGCCTTGGAGAAGTCTGTGTTCAATGCCTGCTTAATACACAACTTTGGGAGCATGAGAACACTTGCTGGAATGTGGCCCATCTGTGATTTTTCTCCTGTTTTCTTTCTTTTTTTTTTTTTTTTCTCCTTCTTACTATATGGGTACAAAGATAGGCTTGGAGGAAGGGCCTAATATTTTTTAAGTGATAAATACATTCTATGGAAGCAATATTTCCATTTAATCTTTATAACAACCCTTTAAAGAAGCAAGGACCATCTCCATTTTATTGGTGATAAAAGTGAGGCTCCATGAGATAAGTAACTATACCCAGTTAGGCAGCAGGTATGTGGCAGAGTCAGGATTTGAACTCAGATCTTCTTTTTTTTTTTTTAAGATTTTATTTTATTTATTTGTCAGAGAGAGTGAGGACAGGCAGACAGAAAGGCAGGCAGAGGCAGAGGGAAAAGCAGGCTCCCCGCTGAGCAAGGAGCCCGATGTGGGACTCGATCCCAGGACCCTGGGATCATGACCTGAGCCAAAGGCAGCCGCTTAACCAACTAAGCCACCCAGGCATCCCTGAACTCAGCTCTTCTAATTCAAGGTCATGCGCTCCTTCTTCCCAGTGGGCCCCCTCTATGTCCAGCATCTCATGGCAACAGAGGGCTACAACATATCTAAAATCACATTTCAGAAAGAATACTCTACTAAAATGGCAAGGCAGAAAGAGATTTTACTTAAAGGCAAGTTACACATCCACTGGCATTTCTCTTTGCTCTGTTAACTTAGTTCTTGAAAAAAAAAAAAAAAAGAAAGAAAGAAAGAAAAGGAAAAAAGAAAAAAAGAAAAAGGTTACAATTTTGCCTCAAGAATGGAACTGACACCCTTATCCAGCTGTGACCAGATGATACATTATTCATGTGGCGCATATTCCTACGTTCTTCACTGCCTCACTTGCCTGTGACAGGCTCTCATTTCCACCAGTGCCTTTGGAATATTTTCTGATGGTGACCACACAGAGAGCAAATCCATCGAGTCCTAGGCTCCCGTTAGATTTAGAAAAAAGAAAATCTGGTTTGATTTCAATGTCCTATAAAGGATGTTTTTTGGTGTTATTAACTGAAGGCATTTTGCACTGTAATCCAAAATTGGAATCTTCTGCATTGTGGCTTTAAGCAATATGTCAGCAAGTAACAGTTAAAGAAACCCTAGAGGGAGGCAGGTGGACTCTTGTAAATTTCAATCACTGTGGCTGAGGTGACTTCACTGTGGCACAAACGGAGGGACCACAGAGGGAAGGTCTTCTCAGAAAAGGAAGAAAATAGTCCAATTACCAATAAATATGGACATTCTCTCTCTACTAAAGCCGTGGAGATTTATAAAATCTCTTTGTGTAGGCTCAAGTTGAAAATCAGACTGTTCACTAAGCACACAGTGTCTGTAAGGTTCTGAGTATGGGCTTTCCATACATGCTATCCTCTTTAATCCCTTTAAAATCCTTGTCTAAAGATGGGTTTACTGTTGATTAGATAAGCAGAGTGGTTTGATGGAGGTCCTACAGCTAATAAATGGAAGAGCCTGGAATCTGTATTAAAACACCCAGTGGGGGCACCTGGGTGGCTCAGTGGGTTAAAGCCACTGCCTTCGGCTCAGGTCATGATCCTAGCGTCCTGGGATCGAGCCCCGCATCGGGCTCTCTGCTCAACAGGAAGCCTGCTTCCTCCCTTCTCTCTCTGCCTGCCTCTCTGCCTACTTGTGATCTGTCTGTCAAATAAATAAATTAAAAAAAAAAAAAAGAGTGATTTAAAACACCCAGTGGTCTTTTCCCTACACCTATCGTGTTCATGGACACTCAGAAATCTTGTAGTAGGCCTTATGCCGACAGCATTCCCACAGCCCATTGGCCTTGGAGGACAAGGGCATTCATAGTTGTGCAGGTCAATGCTATTAGTAACTAAAAATAATAAGAATTGCAATAATAAAAACAAAGACTGTTCAGTTTAAGGGAAAAAAAAAACGTTCAAGTCTAATGACTAAATGGGGAATGACTGTAGTCAGGCAGCATGAGAACTCTCTGGAATAAATTGTCACAGGGGATGCCTGAGTGGCTTAGTCAGTTAAGCATCTGCCTTCAGCTCAGGTCACAATCCCAGGATCCTGGGATGGAGCCCCACATCGGGCTCCCTGCTCAGCGGAGAGCCTATTTCTCCTTCTCTCTCTGCTTGCCGCTCCCCCTGCCTGTTCTCTCTCTCTCTGACAAATAAATAAGTAAAATCTTAAAAAAAAAAAAAAAAAAAAAAAAAGCTGTCCTGGAAGGAAGTGATCCCACATATGTGGACGTGGGCTGAGGCTGGTATGGATGGAGAGAACCAATCAGGGGAGAAGACAGAGCCAGGAAACAGCAGAAGGGGATCCAGAATAGGGTTAAAAGAGAAATTACCTCAGTAACTGCTAACTATGAAATGAAGACTAAAGTCTTCATTTAATGCCAAGTGAGGAGGATCAGGAGAGATGTTGTTAAAATCGGACTTCATTTATTCATTTAATGACTGTTTCTTGAGCACTTAATTTATGCCAGACTCTACAGACACCAAACAAACAAAACCAAGCTTTGTCTTTACTGTATGCAAAATCCAGGTGTGTGCTTGAGTGCATGTAAATACTTGGGTTTCCATTTATATGTAACAGTGTATCATTATACATAAATGGATATATTTATATAGACAATGCATACGTATATGTAAACATTATGTAATTAACTTTGTGTCTGTTGTCTCTGAGGGGAGGAGGGTAGTGATTTCTCTCAACCAACCTTTCCATTATGACTTTTAAGCTCTGGGTTAGAAAATCCATTACAATATTATTGAGAGGAGGAACCTAACTCAAATGGATTCAACCATCACATAAATTCACCTTCTTGGTAGCTAGAGTGAATCAGTAGTAGTCTCTCCCCACAGAAAATTCTTATTTAGGTATGTCATCCCATACATGGTCACTCAAGATAGGACAAACAGGCCCATCCCAAGCTGCTTGGTTCAGCTAGTTAAAGGTTAATGTTGAGGCCAGATTGGAGATTTCAGGACCTGGGTGGATCTGTAGCCCTAATACTTGTTTGATAAGAACAGCAGGGTTCAGAGTAGAGGAATGTGACTGGATCCCAACGGCAATTGATTTTTTTTGTCTTGAAAGACAACATAGTAAAGCAGCACAGAATGTTCCAAAGTTCTGAGGTCAGATAATTATGAGTTCAAGACTGGTTCAACTACTTTGTTTAGCAATCATTAGTAAATTAATCTTTCTGAGCCTACTATTCTAATCAATGGCAAGTGAATAACAATATTCTCTTAGAATGGTAGTGGAGAATAAATTAGCTTGTACATATAAAGCCTATAGTACAATATCTCACCCATAAAAAGTAATTAATTATATCTATGTTTATCTATCTATCTATCTATTTATCATCTATCTATCTATCATCTTTCTATTCATACACCCACCAATATATCCGTCTATCTCACAGCTATATGTGGTTGGTCAAGTTTCAATGTGCCACATTTTCCAGATGACCTTGAAGCTATGAACTAGGAAGTCTCTAGCTGACACATTAATACTATGATTATTGATCTGTAAAGTTTGACTATGATAGGTGTAATAGATAGTGACTTGTCAAAATTGTGTTTGAGGACTTATTCACTTAACATCTTATTGTTTCAATTTTTATTTCTTAAAGATTTTTTTTATTAGAGAGAGAAAAAGAGAGAGAGGACTCCCAAGAGAGCATAAGCAGGGGAAGGGGCAGAGGGAGAAGAAGATTCCCCAGCAGGGAAACCGATGTGGGGCTCAATGCAGGGCTCGATCCTAGCACCTGGGAATCATGACCTGAGCTGAAGGTAGAGGCTTAACCAGCTGAGCCACCCAGGCGCCTTTCACTTAACATTTCAAAATTAAACATAGAATTTCTATAAAAATATATTATTTAAACATATCATATGTTTTGAACTTATGGAATTCACAAAAGCATTTACAAGAATTATATGCATCCTCTAGATTCATTATATTTTTAAAAATCTGCTTATAATTTCCAAAGTTTGTTAACTTATAAATAATTCTTTTTTATATATTTTTAAGATTTTATTTATTTATTTGACAGAGAGATCACAAGCAGGCAGAGAGGCAGGCAAAGAGAGAGGGGGAAGCAGGCTCCCTGCTGAGCAGAGAGCCTGATGTGGGGCTTGATCCCAGGACCCTGGGATCATGACCTGAGCTGAAGGCAGAGGCTTTAACCCACTGAGCCACACAGGCACCCCTATAAATAATTCTTTACTGATCTTTCAAGTATTTGATCACTAATCTTATTAATTGTTGCCTCAGGAAAGAATAATACTGTTAATTGTGATCAAAATAAAATAGATCAAAAGTATAGAAGATAGATTAAATTATAGTTAACAACTATTAAGGCTATTTGGAATGCGATGTACAAATGGTTGTTATTGCTTTTCATTGACCAGCTCTACTTCTGGTGTCCTGTTGTACTTGTGATCTGTGTCCTGTGGTATAGTCGTTGGTCACATTCACACTACCATGTGTTCTTCTCTAGTTGTATCTTTTAGTTTTCACAAACCTGAACATTGAATTTATAGAGCACATAGTGAATACCTACTTTGTTGATCTGTTCATTCATTCATGCATGCATTCATTCATTTAACCTTTGTTGGGAGTTTAATCTATTATAAGCATTAAATTGGGTTTGGGGGACACAGTGTGAACTAAAAGATAACCTTCATCTCAAATAAGCTTATGATACGATGTGAATGGGTGGCAGACTGTATAAACATTCAGGCAATTGCAATACAGCTGGCACAGGCAAGAAATGCGAAGCATGGACCATTTTGGAGCGTCTGCTAACTAAAAGTAAACCTGGAGTTTGGGAAGTCTTCCTGGAGGAAATGGCACATAGCTGAAATTTCAAGATAAAATAGACCATCACCAAATGAAACTGGAGATTAACATTTTAGATACATGGAATAACATCCATGAATACCCAGAAGCAAAATACAGCAGCATTTAGGGAAACGAAGGTAGTCCAGAGTGAGTGTGTTAGCAATTGAGGTATAAAGATAAATAAGACAATTATTTGTCTTGAGGATTGTTCTATTTTATGTAAAAGAGAGAAATGCACCAAAGGATCAGAGGAGAGTATGTTAAGCTACTGTACTAATATGTACAAAGTCCTTACGATTGAGAGAGTAAAAGAGAGAGTATCTTAGTGTGCCTATCAGGGAAGGCTTCACAGAAGAGATAACTTCTCACCTCTGCTTGGTCATAAGCTCCTTGAAGGCAAGGACCATGTCCTTCAAAAAATATTGCATTGTCTGTTTTATCTAGCACAGTAACAGTAAGTGCGGTGTAAGTCCCTAGTTTAATGTTACTTGTTTCAGTGACTCTTGAGAGGCTGAAGCAAGGGCTGAAGATAGAATGTGGGTGTGGTGGTGACAGCCAAGGTTAACATGGGGGCACTGCCATGATACATGACTGTGGCTTCTGCCCCTGAGGCTGCATACTTTCTATTAATTCACTTTTACATTCATTCATTGACCAACTATGTGTTGGAAATTGGTTCAACGCTGGTAAACGTGAAGATTAATTGCTCATGGCCTTGCCCTTGACAAAGTTGAGCCCAGAGCTGGGAGACAGAGATATACACATATTATGAGATCAATGTCATGTGAGCAATGCTCTGCCATAGCAGATAGTGCTAAGAACAACAGAGAGCAAAGCAGTGATCTTCAGGGGTTGGGATGATGACTTGAATAGGACTCGTCCTTGGTTTCCTTCTCTTCTTTTTCTAGGTCCCTGTCCTTAGCAGTCCATCTGGTGTCATATATTCCACGGACCTAGATGCAGCTGACCCCGGAATCTGCTTCCCCAGCATGGCCTCTTTCCAGAGATTCATCCATTTATATCTAATTCTTTTTTAAAAATTTTATCTATTTATTTGACACACAGAGAGAGATCACAAGCAGGCAGAGAGGCAGGCAAGGAGAGAGGGGGAAGCAGGATCCCTGCTGAGCAGAGAGCCCAATGCAGGGCTCCATTCCAGGACCCTGAGATCATGACCTGAGCCGAAGGCAGAGGCTTAACCCACTGAGCCACCCAGGCGCCCCATTTATATCTAATTCTTGTATGACACCTCCACCTAACATCCTGCTGACTTCTCTAACTCAATTTGTTCAATACTGAGCTTTGTTCAATGCTGAGCTCATCATTTCCCTGCAAAACCTGTTTGCCATCCTGCTCCCTGTCGTGTTAATTGCTTCCCTCTCGACCCAGTGATATGGGCTCTAATGCTCAGGGCTAGCCCTCTCTTTTCTCCACCCCTGCACCCATCTCTTCGTGGCCGATTCTTCCTCCCTGATATCACTCATGCCATCTTCTCTCATTTCTAACAAGGTTACCATCATTTAAACCTAATTTCTCCTCTCATGGGAGTAAAGGACTTTCAGCCAGGAGAAAAACAACAGGGGTATTTATAAAGCAAAAACAGACCTCCAGGGTTTATTTCTTGATGGACAGTTTCCAGGAAAGCAGGGACATTCTGGATTCATGGTTCTCAACCTGGGTGACTACTAGAATTACCAGGACAGCTTTAGAAATCACCAATGCCTAATTTGTGCTGTAATTTAATTGACCTGGGTATGGCCTGGCACACCGAGGACTTTAAAGACCTCTCCAGGCAAGATTCTGAAGTGAAATTAAGGTTGAGAACCACAGGACTAGACCCAGAGGACTCAGTTGTCTGCTCTTTGATTGGCAGTCCACTGTCATCACTAACTAGAAGAGTGGACAAAGCTCATACACACAGTGCTGAAGTTGGAAATTTCTAAAGACTTTGAAAAAGATTCAGCAGAAGGGAAATAAACACAAAATGCATTGAATACGAAAACATTGTTCTGATACAATGACAGTCAACTTTCTTCAGTCTGAGGGATGAATATGTCACCGTAGCACAATAACCACAGCAGCTGTTTAAAAAGGAATATACAAACATAATGACATGAGAGCATCCTTGTCTCATGCTCGCTTTCTCTGCTTCTAATTTTCCTCACTTCACTCATTCTGAAGCATTACTGCCAAATTAATTTTCCTGTAAAACAGTTCTGAACATATCAATCTCTTTCCCTAAAAATAATACCTCCTCATTACTTATAGGGAAAAAAATCAAAAGTTCTTTTCCAATTTGGCCTACAATTCACTGTTCCAATTTTGTTTACTATAATTCTCTTTCATGCATTCCTGCCTTCAGGGTTTTGCTTGTGCTGTTCTGTATCATTGTTTCCTTCCAATTCCACATATTAAAGCCCCCTCATCCTTAAAGATTCTGCTCACATACTGCCTCCTCCTCAAAGCTTTTCATGATCATTTCAGCAGAAAGCATTTTTTTTTCTATCCTTTGAAATAGCATAGTCCTTTTGTCATCTGTAAAACTAATTTATTAACAATCAAAAAATTCTCACTTTAAAATTTGTTAGTGCATAAAATTAATTGTTCAAACCATTCAACGTTCATTGAGTACCTGCTGTATGGGCTTTGTGTTAGTGATATACATAGACCGTGGCAGACATGGTCCCTACCTACAATGAGAGTCTGAGCAGGGTACAAGGATTTTAATTAGGCAAGTGACATTATTATTTGTGATTATGTCTAGGAATTTGAGAGGAAAAAGCAAACAGACATCAGACTATAAACTTTCACACTCTGATAAAAAAGTGAATCATCTTTCTCATCTTTCTAACTAAAATAAATAGGTGAGCCACTGATGGTTAGACTATTAATTCTAAAAAGTTGATCTTAGAAGAATGTGAGCTAACAAAAAAGAAGCCCCTGATTTTGATGAAAACAGTCTTGGGGGAGGCCAGGCCAGTGAGTATTGGGTTATTGTTTCTGGTAGCAGGAGGTTTGGGGGAGCACGTGAACTGAGAAGGTTTAGCCTTGATCATAGCCAGACCTTCTACAGTGTGCATTCAACTGATTGGATAATTTGGTATCTAGGGTATTTCTAAGAATAAGCAGCTGATGGGGACCCACTAGCAGTCAAGTTGTGGACTGAGTGGGATCAATAACATTGCCTCTGTCACCAGCTGCATCCACCATGTAGGAAAATGTCCGGACAGTAAGGGGGCTCCTGGCAGTGACCAGAGGCAGGAGGTTGGGGTGAGAAGAAAGAAGTACTATTACTTCCTGCTTTGTTCACTAAAAGAAGGAAGAGATTATCCCTTTATAGTTTAAAGAGCTTAGTATTGAACCCTCACTGTAAAGACCCCTTGTAGGGGGGTTTGGGAGAATTTATATTATATTAAATTTTCTAGCTAATTTCAAGGAGCAAAAAGAACTTTCACAAGGTATTTACCACTTTCCACTTTAGTGAACTATTTAAATGATGCTTTTATCACCCTTACTTAGACTTAAAAAAAGATCAAATTATCTTGATATTCCTTGAAATGCCTATGCCATTTTTAGTACAGAATAAGTGTTTGACAGCCATTATTTTTGTCAACAAATGAATGAACAATGAGTGTATTAGTTTTCTAAATCTATTGTAACAAAGTATCTCAAAACTAAATAGCTTAACAAAAGAAATCTACTGTCTCACAGTTCTTTAAGCTAGAAGTCTGAGATCAAGATACCAGCAGCACCGTATTTTTTTTTTCATAGCAGCAATGAATAATGTTTATTTTTTTATTTTTTATTTTTTAACTTTAAATTTTATTTTATTTTTTCAGTGTTCTGAGATTTATTGTTTATGCACCACACCCAGTGCTCCATGCAATACCCATCACCAGGCTCACCTAATCCCTCCCCCAAAACCCTCAGTTTGTTTCTCAGAGTCCATAGTCTCTCATGGTTCACTCCAATTTCCCCCAATTCACCTTTTCTTTCCATCTCCTAATGTCCTCTGTGTTATTCCTTATGCTCCACAAGTAAGTGAAACCATATGATAATTGACTCTCTGCTTGACTTATTTCACTCAGCATAATCTCCTCCAGTTGATACATGTTGGGTCTTCTTCCTTTCTGATGGGGGCATAATATTCCATTGTATCTATGGACCATATCTTCTTTACCCATTCGTCTGTTGAAGGGCATCTTGGTTCTTTCCACAGTTTGGCAATTGTGGTCATTGCTGCTATGAACATTAGGGTACAGATGGCCCTTCTTTTCACTACATCTGTATCTTTGGAGTAAATACCCAGTAGTGCAATTGCAGGGTCATAGGGAAGCTCTATTTTTAATTTTTAAAGGAATCTCCACACTGTTTTCCAAAGTGGCTGCACCAACTTGCATTCCCACCAACAGTGTAAGAGGCTTTCCCCTTCTCCACATCCTCTCCAACACTTGTTGTTTCCTGCATTGTTGATTTTGGCCATTCTAACTGGTGTAAGGTGGTATCTCAATGTGGTTTTGATTCGAATCTCCCTGATGGCTAATGATAATGAACATTTTTTCATGTGTCTGTTAGCCATCTGTACATCTTCTTTGGAGAAGTGTCTGTCTGTTCATGTCTTTGTGCATTTTTGACATGATTGTCTGTTTTCTGTGTGTTGAGTTTGAGGAGTTCTTTATAGATCTTGGATATCAGCCCTTTGTCTGTAGTGTCATTTGCGAATATCTTCTCCCATTCCGTAGGTTGAGTGGCAACCAACTCTTGATTTTGTCTCAGGTCATGATCGAAGGGTCATTGGATCGAGTTCCATGTGGGACTCCACACTCAGCACGGAGTCAGCTTGAGATTCTCTCTCCCTATTCTGCTGCCCTTCCCCCCTGTTTGTGCACTCTCTCTCTCTCCCTAAAATAAATAAATTTTAAAAATATTTAAACAAAAGATATTCCAGAGTAACAGTGTCCAGTAGAAATTTCTGTGATGAGGAAAATGTTTCCTCTTCAATATGGTAGCTTCTGGCCACAAGCGGCTATGGAGTACTTGAAATGGGGTTACTGCAGCCAAGGAGTTAAATTTCCAATTTCATTTGATCTAACTTCACTTAAATAATTTAAAGTTAAAGAGCTACTTTTGGCTAGTGGCTACCACATTGAAGAGCACTGTTCTAAAGACTGAGAGGTTGGACTAATTGCTCATTAAAAGTAAAAAAAAAAAATTGAATTTCCATGATTTGAATATGTGACTATGTGAATTCATATTTGCATGTTTTTTAAAAAGATTTATTTATTTATTTTAGAGAGAGGAGTGAGGGGCAGAGGGAGAGGGAGAGCAAGAGAATCTCAGGTGGAGTCCCACTGAGTGCAGAGCCCAACTGGGGCTTCATCTCACGACCCTAAGATTGTGACCTGAGTTGGGTGTTAAATCCATTATGCCACTCAGGCACCCCTGCATGGTTTTTAATAGCCGAGATGAATTAGGGATATGTACTCTTCATAGGGATAAGAACGAGGCAAGGCAGAAAATGGAAGTTGCAAAGCTACAAGCCTGTAAGAGCAGGTGTTAACAAGCAGGTGCAGTGGCTTCTAGGGAGCCCCACTGCAGGCTTTGTCAAAGGTAGCTGTTAGACTTCAGTTAGCCAAATGTTAGCGTGACGGAAGGTAGTTCCAGTATCCTTGAATCTTCTGATTTCCCACAGAAAGCTAGAAATTCAGGTTTTTGTGTGGAATCTTCTGTTGTGTTTTTTTGTTTTGTTTTGTTTTTTGTTTTTTATTGTTGGTAACTGACATTAACATTCTCCTGGCCAATCTCATTCTGGTTAAACACCAACAAAACATCTGTTGGCTGGTTATAACTTTGAGACTCCCAGTTTGCAATCTTTGTTTTGAAACAAAAATTTCAGAGATTTTCTTAGAAGGATTTTCCTTGATTTTATTAGGTGAAAATAGTAAGAATCTCAGAAAACATCAGATTTTAGATAATACTCCTGAGCAATGAGTTCTTTTTACACATTCCAATTTACAAAGAAACAAAATGATGGACATTTGAAACAAATGTATTGTGAACTTCAGGATTGGCTTGCTTCCAGAGGCTTCCAAAACTTGCACTGTGCTATGATATTCCCAGGACTAGCAGATGTGTTCCTGCCTCTGATCTCTTCCCATCAATTCAATCCAGAGAACAAAAAAGAGGAACTAACAGAAGGAAGACTGGCAATTGGCATCTTTGCAGATGCTTAGATCTCTCCTTGGCATATAGGAACTCTTTAAAAAGACATAGGGTGATAAGCGTAGTAAATTCTTTACCTCCTATAAAAACATTGTTTTTCCAAAAAGCGCGCGCGCGAGAGAGAAACAAAAAAACAGACTCTTAACTATAGAGAGCAAACTGATGATTGCCAGAGGGGAGATGGGTAGACGAATGGATGAAATAGGTGGTAAGGTTTAAGGGGTGCACGATGAGCACTGGGTGATGTACGGAACTGCTGAATCACTATACTCTACACCTGAAACTAATGTAACCCTGTATGCTAACCATACTGGAATTAAAATAAAAGAAAAGAATATTAAAAACATTCATTTTATTTATTTATTTATTTTAGTTCATAAAATTTGTTTTTCAACCATGCAGCATTCACTGAGCACCTGCTTCCTGCCAGGTCATGGGCAACATGCTGGGGATTGTGTACAAGCCGGGCCAGACATGGCCCCTGCCCACAGCACAATTCAGAGTTGAGCAGAGTAGGTAGACTTGAGCGTATCTTCTTCAAACATTGATTCCAATTAGAAGAAGTCCTGTGAAATCAGAGTGCCGAGTGGTAGGAGATCCTACTGAGTGTCGAGGGCCCCAGAAAGCCTTAAAGATACCTGGGGGAGTGGGTGGGAGTGTAAGCGTTGGCTTAGAAAAGGGGGAGGTAGGAACAGGGCAGGCATGTGACGTTCTAGGGAAAGAGATGAGGCTGGCAGTGTCTAGGTGCTGAAAGCATGCCTCATGGCATGAGGCTGGCATGCCTCATGGCTGAAAGTAAGCAGAAGACAGCTAGATGAGGCTGGCCAGAAAGATTTGTAGTTCATGATCGAGGGCAATGGTTTAAGATGCACTCTATGGCAAAGGCCATTGGCCCAAAGAAGGCATCCTGTAGAGGTTATGGAGGAAGAGCTGGGCTCTTGCAGCTAAGTGACATGTGAGTCAGGGCTAGTCTTCCGCGGAGTTCAACATCAGTGCAAAATGTGCGACCCCGGTGCAAAACTCCCCTTCTTGAGCAGTTTAGATCTCATTGTGATGCTTCTCACTGGAGGCAATTTTGCTCCCCTGGGGATTGGCAATGTCTGTAGACATGTTTTATTGTCATGATTTAGGGGGAATGTGCTACTAGCATCGAGTTGGGACGAGGTCAGGGATGCCGCTAAGTGTCCTATAATGAACAGGGCAACTCCCACGACAAAGAATGATCAGGTCCAAAGCATCAATAAGAGCAGGCTTGTGAAACCCCCAGTTAAGGTGAACATCGACAGAATTAATGGGGTTGGCAGCAGGTAGGGGTGTTGGGAAGTGGGGGCAGGGACCATACCTACAGTTTTATGGCTCAGTTTGCAAATAGGAAAGATACAAAAATTACATGTTGGCTATTTGCTGCTTTCTTCCCAATCTACCAACTGCAATGGCATCTCCCAAAATATCCAAGCTAGGCCAATCGGCCTTATTTACTATAGTAATCCTGACCAATATTCTGTCAGCTTTACCTCAAAATAGGTGTTGAAAATATTGACTGAATAAATAAATGAACATTGACTTATTCCCAGAAAATGAAATTTTGCAGAATTATAATAATTATTGAGCTACTCATTTGTGCAAGACACATTCTAAACTTTGACCAAATCCTTACAAAAGCACCACAAGAGAATTATTAACTATTATTTACAGAGAAAGAAATAGAGACTCAGGGATGTTAAGCCCTTTGCTGAAGGTCAAACAGCAACTGAGTGTTTTTGATACCACGGTCTGTCTTCTTCCATTGCTCTGAAAGGGATTTCGCATTGAGAATGGGATATAGGCCAGATTTGATTTGCCTCACTCATCAGTGGGAATCAGGTACGGCTGCATATGAAAACCCCAAAGAGTGACTTGCCATAGAAGGATTTCATTTTAATGCACGTAAGTCAAGTCCAAGGTAGACAGAGCAACTCCAAAGATAACCGAGGTATAGACTCCTTCTATCTTGCTTATCCTTCCTTAGCACCAAGCTTCCATAGTCAAGTCTGTGCCATGGTCTATCTTCACATCAGCTGGAGCTCCAGCTAGCATGCTGGTTAGAAGGACAGAGGAAGGGCTAAAAGAAGAGCAGGCACTACCTCCTGCTTGATTCAATTCATTTTCAAGTAGCACCACAGGAATTTCCACCTAAATGGTTTACCTTCCACATCACTGGCCACTCCTCTGCCAAGGAGCTTTGGAAATGTAATTGTTTTAATTTCACCGAGAGTGTTGCTTTTGCCAGGGAAGGAAGGAGAGATACATACTGAGGAGGGGAGCTGCAGGAGATCTGCAGGGGAGCCGCCATGTCTGCCAGGCCACAGCAGTGGTGAGCACACTTGAAGCAAGTTGGGATGTCTCTCCTGTGGTTGAAAAATCTCAAGAGTAGAAGCAGGGTGACAATTTAGTTACTGTGAGTTGAGTTTGGACCCATGAAGCCCTATCAGACTCCGTTCTGTTCTAATGAGGCGTAATCTTTCCACGGTTAGATTTCAAAGCCACGAAGCTTTG
Source organism: Martes martes (assembly GCF_963455335.1). Lineage (NCBI taxonomy): Eukaryota > Metazoa > Chordata > Mammalia > Carnivora > Mustelidae > Martes > Martes martes. Next base: position 12,716,389 of record NC_137891.1, on the reverse strand, counting down.
GCTTCTCCACATTCTCCCTGTTTCTTCTCTCCAACACTTGGCCTGCCCTCCTTCCTGGTCTCTCCCGGTTGACCCTTCCATTTCTTCTTTGTCCTTTATCTTTTGCTTCTGGCTTCTGCTTCTGTGTCTTCTCCACACAGGGAGGGTCTGCAGAGCACTGCACAGGTGACTGCCATCACCCTCAGGCCTTATCTTCCTTCTCTGCTGCCCACCTTCCTCCTTCATCTCTGCTACTTTGTGGGAACCTGACTGGTGTCCTTCTGGAATCTCTCCCTCCTGACATGCAGTTTCCATGCAGATGATCGCACCTATAATTTCAGACATACTTGAGGGCCACTGGAATGCAGTCTGCCCTGCGCACCTGCGTCCTGTGTTCTCATTCCTTCAGACCTTCTTTATTCATTTCTCTGGTTACTGAATACCTCCTCTATGCCAGGCCCTTTGAAGGGCCCAGAAGGTTCTCCATGGCTCCTTTCTCATGGTGCTTTGGGTCAAGTGGAGGAGCCAAATGCAAATCAGAGAGGCGTAACTCAGCCTGTTACAGATCTTGGTAAGAACCGTTAAGGAAGGGAGTTACGCGCACACGAAACAGGAGTCACCCTGGTTGGAGAAGCCGGGGAAGCTCCTCCCAGGGCAGCAAAAGGGATGAAAGGCAGTTAGTCAAGTGAGGATGAAGAAGCATGTTCCAGCAGAGGGAAACACACATGCAACCAACACGAGATGGGAGAGTGGTTTTGCATTCTGCGCTGCTCACTATTCTTAGATCATAAATAAAGACAAAAACTCTGCCTTCAAGGAACGTATATGTGAGTGAAGACTGTTGGCAGTAATCACAAACAAAGAGGATACTTTCTGGTACTGACTGATTTAATAGAGAAAATGCGTGCGTTTGAATGATGTGGAGGAGGTCAGTGTCGCTGGAGTGCAGTGAGCAAATGGAGAATGGATGAGGGTGTATTCAAGACATAGCCGGCGACTACCTGGGTCTTATGAATGATGGTATGGTCTTCTGGAGGCTCTAAGAAGTCTCTGGAATTTCTTAAGTAGGAAGATGACATGATAGGATTCAGACTTTAGAAAGATCACTTAAGGTCTCAGAGCAAATCCATGGGGTGGATGAGATCTCTAGGCAGTGAAGACCAAATACCCAGCCATGAACTCAGAGAGGACAGAACTTTCCTCTGTGACCTGGACAAGTTACTAAAGTTTCATTTTTCTCACCATAAACTGGAGGTTATGATAAGGGCTCCCAGGTTCCTGGCAACCATCTAATGAGATGATACTTTAGGCAGCCGTGTGTGAAATCTTGCATAGGGTTTACACATCCCACAACTCCTCTCCTTCTACTTGCATCCAGCTGTCTTTGGACAAATGACACAAGGTCTTGAGTGGGCATGTTTTGATCATGACATGCAAATTTTATTTTTATTTTATTTTTTAAAGGTTTATGTATTTATTTGAGAGAAAGAGAGAGACCCCAAGTGGGAGGGACAGAGGGAGAGAATCCCAAGCAGACTCCCTTGCTGGGTGCAGAGCTGGGGCTTGATCCAGACCCTGAGATCATGACCTGAGCAGAAATGCAAGAGTCGACAACCAACTGACTGGCCACCCAGGTGTCCCCTGAGGTGTTGATTTTAAATGGGGCCCTAATCGATTAGAGGACATGTTAGAGTCTCAACAGTTTCGCAAAGTCTTAAGTCATTCATAAGTTAAAAGTGAGGAATACGCTGGTGCTCCAAACATCTCAATACAGCTTTCTAGTGCTTCAAAGGCCTCAGCTACCCCCCACTGTCTCTAAAGGCATGTGAAGGGAAGGGTTGTCAGAACTGGAAACAAAAAAGGGCTTGGAGGGTCATGGTGGGGGATATGAGATAAAGAATTTCTTCAGAGACAGTCTTCATAAAGTCAGTTTCTTTAGTTTCTATAACATTTCAGCTTAATCTGGTGGACTTGGACCCTGGCTTTAGCCCCTGGCTCCAGGTCCTATTATTTTGCCTCGCTTATAATTCTTATTCTAACCTACAAGTCTCTTGCCTTGAACACACCCAAGAAACCCAATGAGCAACTGGCATGAAAGAAGCAAACCACGTTCATGAAAATCGTGTATCTTCCACTTGGCTGGAATGCATCTTTTACCATTTGAAGGAAATAAAGAAGAATATTCTCTGTATGAGAGAATCAATTGTTCTAGGAGATCAAAACCAGTTGTAGCGACCACTGGGATCTTGCTTCCATGAACAGCCCTCTGAATGATAATGAGACAGTTCAAGAAAGGATGCATGATTAGAAGGTTGTGGTGACATAAATCTCATGGCCAAGGCAGTTTTTTCACAATTGGAACAAGACTATCCTTGAGGGGTTTTGTTGTTGTTGTTGTTTTGTTTGTTTTACAACTGGACACCAAAGAATATGCCATAACTCAATGTTCCTATATGCAATTATATTCAGTCCAGGAGGTGGAAAGAAAGTAAATAGTTGCAAGCAGGAGAGAAATGTATATATATATATATATATATATATATATATATTTAAATTCATAAAGAAACGGAGCTCAACTGGCCTACTAGAAAGATCCTTCCCTGTGATGGGTTGTGCGTAATCAAATGGAGACACATTGAAATTTGTGGAATAGAGGGACTTCTCTGATCTAAAGCATTGCTCAGGGGACTAGGTGAGGCTGGCATGAATAGATGGGTTTGTGCTTTGCACTAGATAGTAGAAGTTGCTTACCGCACAAAGCCTGGATCATATGAAGAATAAATGAGATAATGCAGAATCAAAGCTGGATTAAGCCGTGATGGATGATAATTGAAGTTTAGTGCGGGGAAAAATTACCAGCCTGTATCTAAGCATTCATATTTCTATAAATCTTGCTCTACATTGTGATATATCATCTATACATGCTAGTAATGAACAGACACATAATTTGTATTATTCCTTTCATACAGAGATAGGTCTCGTAGGGAGCAGTCAGAGATTTGCTTCTGTGCTCGTTTAGGCTTATTTCTCCTGCTCAGTTTTACCTTGGAGCTTGGGAAATCTGACTAAAAACACCAACAATCTATCTTCTGGCAGTTTGCCAAACTTTGCCTTGGTAAAATATAATATGTTTCCTCGAGATAGATCATGTGAACCTAAAATCTATTAACCATCACAGACAGCTTGAGCATTAGGACAGTAGGTTAGAACAGCACTGCTCTGGTCTGTGGACCAGAGCTGATGAGAGAAAGTATTGAAAGCAACCATGTAGGGGCTTTTATAGTAACTTGATGTGGCCATGATACCTAAATTCAGCACACGAGATGAGATGACGAGTATCACTTGCAATGATCTGAAAACTAAAAAAAAAACAAATAAAAAAATAAATAAGCAAACAAAACAACTGGTCCTTCATCACAAGAGTATAAGAAGAACCCAGTTCAAGATATCAACCCAAGTCAACATGATCCACTTTGTCCTTTGATTCTAACACATGGATCTGACTGGTGGGAGAGGTCACCTACCCACCTGTGTTGAAGTCATTGGACCTCCACTTGGGAAAATGCTATGGACTTTTGAAATAGTCCTTATCTCAAGCATGGGGAAAGGAGTGGTAATTTAAGAAGGTCAAGCTCTACACTTATAATTCCAATGTTTGTTGTTGTTGTTTTTAGATTTTGTTTATCTGAGAGAGAGAGAGCCAGAGAGACAGCATGAGTGGGGGAGGGGCAAAGGGAGAGGGAGAAGCAGGCCCCCTGCTGAGCAGAGAGCACAACAGGGGGTTCCATCCCACGACCCCAGGACGATGACCTGAACTGAAGGCAGATGCTCAACCCACTTAGACACCTGGGTGCTCCCCATTAGTTTTTAACTGATTACTATACACTGACTACTGTGGGTTCTAGGCCTACAATTATGAAAAAGAAGCTCTTCCTGAATCAAAGAATTTAAAGTCCAGTTGAAAAGACTAATAAACAGATGATTACAATAGAATCTGATTAAGTCAATAAAATTTCTTTTCTTTCCTTCCCTCCTGTCCCGTCTTCCAGAAATACTTATTACTTGTTACTTTAAACACCATGTGTTATGCTGAAGATAAAGGGCATATAGGGCTGAATAAGAACATTGCCTTCCCTCTCACACAGGGATTTCATCTTTATCAAAAAAAAAAAAAAAAGCCGTAAACTAGGTAACCACAGAGTTTAACTAATTACTTGTATTAATCGATTACTTTATTCAATGAGCAGTAATTATTGCAAGGTAAAGAAAGCCATGACACATGTATTAGAAAGATCAGAACATGATTCAACTTATGTTGAGGATGGGTGAGCCAAGTGGGGAAAATGTCTATGAGGGTGCGATTTTTGAACTGAGTTCCAAAGGGTGAATGGAAGTTATTTCTATGAACAGGAGGACAAAGAATGTCCTAGGCAGAGAAAGCAGCATGTCTGAAGGTCCTGGGACACAAAGGAAACCAGGTGCTATGAAAGAGGGGCTTATCTTGCAAACATAAGTCTGTTACCGCCTATGTCTTCCTTATACCTGCTAGTTTGGTTCTCACTTTATACCTTTTTTTTTTTCTTCCCCATAAATCAAGAAGCCCAAGTAATTGGATTCATCCCTACTCTCTTAATCAGGAGAATGCCTTGCTTTAACAAATGAGAGTCCTTTCTTTCTTCTGAGAACTCCCCTTCTCCCAGTCCATTGCTGGGACCGTAGTGATGAATTTGATTACCCCATTCTGGATTATTGGATTAAACTCACCCATTCAAAAAGTCAGCACCTCCTCTGCCCTATTTCCTTTGCTCTGGCTAAACAACACTCCTGGTCAGTTGTCTTGAATACTAACTAATGCTGAGCCTCCTATCTCCTCTCTTAGCAAACCTTGTAAATAGAACACCCGGCTGGCTGAAAGAAGTCTTCCTCTCATCGCTGGAAGTGCTGCCCACCTCCTCGGCATTTTCCCTACTCAGGAGTTCTGGCTTTTTCTACCAACTTCAATCATCACTTTTCTGTTCAAATCTTGTCCTGATTTATAGCAGGTTCTCATAAAATATGGTATGGTGAAAAGAGAGTATACTTTGGGTCCAGATCAACAAGAATTCAAATCTAATTCTGACACTTCCTGCTTGTGTGACCCTGGGAAAGTCAATCACACTCTCTGAGTTTCAGTGTCCTGCTTGGATGTTACATACAACTAATGTATCATCGAACAGTACATAAAAAAAAACTAATGATGTACTATATGTTGGCTAATTGAACATAATAATAATATAATAAAATAAAATGTAATAAAAATAAAAATATACATCTGAAAAAAAGAAGCTAATGAAATGCTTAGCCTCTAGACTTGTTGTAAGCATTAACTGAGGCATTGTACTTAAAGCATCTAATTCTCACTGAACGATTCTTTTTTTAGCCACCTAGTTTTTGCTTTAAAGCCAATTTGATCATGATAAAAAACTAACTCGGACAGAAAAGACACCGCAGCCACGCAACAGACAAATGACTAGAAACTCACATTGTTAATTACAGTCTCAGCCCTCCTCACTGAGGAATCTGACACAGACACATGTTGTGTTTTTATTAATATTTCATTTAGCCAACATACTATCACAGAAGCCAGTCGATCTCCATGAACTTCTCTTTAACTTTTTTATTAGCTTATTAATGGGATTGGGGAGATGGATATCATTTAATGGGACATTTCTCCCTCCCTATAATAAGCATGACATTTGTAAATTAAAGAGGTCATACATTTGCATCTGGCTGAGGGGGTCATCTGGCTGGCTCAGATTTGTAATTCTGAATTCCACACTGCTGTGTAGTGTGGAAGGTAAAAAGATAGAAAGGAAGATAAACCCAGGGCAGGAGAAGAGACAGAGTGGTGGGGACCTGTAGAAGAGAATGCAGAAGCAAAGCGGTACCTAATATAAGGAGATTAACTCAATGCCATGGATCATGTTAGCCTGGGTCCTGGGGAAGGAGGGCTAGAAGATCAGAGCACCAAGGTTCTTTGAATTGGGCACTTCTAGTCTGACAGTCAGGACAGAAGTCTTCAAGTGAGTTGGCAAGTATGGAGTACCTCCTGAGTGCTTGCCACTGTGTGAGGGTACTGAGCTTTAAAAGGCACAGTCCTTGACCTTGACCTAGTCCTTGACCTAGAACTGCTTTTCTATTGTAGCAGGGAAACTGTCAATACAACATTATCAGAACATTGTACTAAGTACCATAATGGAAATATTTTCTATGAGCATTGATGATGAAAATGTAAAGTCTTTCTGGGGAAACCAAGAATGACATCACAGAGGAAGTGAACTTACGTCAGTTCACTAGAAGCAGCATGCTGAGATGGAGACTTATTTAGGGTGTACTCTTAGAGGGTCCGGGTAGTAAGGGAAGTAGGATAGTGCAGGGGAAGCACCATGCAAAGATGTGTTTTCAAATTGTGCCATAGAGGTTGTCGTCCCTAAGGCAAGGGCTAGAGCTTTTATTTGCCCTCATAGGTCAATCATTTGCCCTGGGCGGGTTGTTGGGTGTATGGGGTCACATCATGGAAATCTCTAGGAGAGGTGGATCCTAAAAGCCAATGGTAAGCTTGGGAATAATTAGCGCCAGCCGCCACCTATCTGTACCTGTGTTGTGGTTGGAAACTGGGCGAGGCACTCACAGCATCTGCTAAAGGAACACTTGAGGAAGCTCCCTTGATTCTGTGAGTTGGAAGATGTTCCAGCATCTCTTGTGGAGAAGCAAAAGCATGCACAAGAATCAAAAGAGAGTTGGCAGGATTAGTTTTCCTTAGAAAGCATCAGCAGTCAGGTGTGGGTGAATGGGGGTGGGGGCTAGGCAAAGGGGATGAGGGTGAGATTTTGGTTTAACAATGTGGACTGGGGAGTGAAATCAATATGGGTTTGAATTCTGAGTGTTTCTTTTGGACTATGTGACCTTCACAATATATATTACTTTCCCTGGCCTCAGTGTCTTTGTCTGTTGAATGGTCATGGTATGGCTACCTTTCAGGATTGTTGTGAGAATGAAATGAGACAATGGAGGGAAACCATTGAGTGCAACGCCTGCAGCATATTAACTTTCAATAAATGGTAGTCATCCCAATTACTATAAAGCTGGAAGTACTGAGTTTTGAAAATTTGAATTCTATTTCAAGGACTTTGGATTTTATCCAGAAATAACGATGATGGTGTTGATGATGGTGTTAATAATAACAGCAACAATAAGAATTTAGAGGAGAGATTGTAAGCCAAAGCAGCCTTTTAAAAAGTAGGAAATCTTCAGGTCCGTGCTTGAGAAAGATACATCAATCAACTCTGTGGAGAATGGATTGGAGACAGGAAGATAGGACAGACAGGCAACCAGCTATGGGGCTCTCTCAATATACTACATAAGAGAAAATGAGGGTTTTAGCTTGGTCAAAAACATGGGCCAGGAAGAGGCTGAGCCAGGACCAGAGCGACGCCAATGAAATCCCATAGCAACAGGGCTCAACCTGCATGCTTGGGCTCTGTGTCTGCTCAGATAAGCCACTCCTACTTCATGCAGTATAAAGGTAGTAGAGAGGGACCAGTGCCTGGGTGGCTCAATTGGCTGAGCAGCAGACTCTTGATTTCAGCTCAGGTCATAATCTTGGGGTCTGGGGATCAGACTCCTCTCCAGGCTTTGTGCTCAGCATGGAGTCTGCTTGATTCTCTCCTTCTCCTTTTGCACACCCCTCCCCCCATTCATGTGCATGTTCTCTCTCTCGCTCTCTCTCTCTCAAGTAAATAAGGAAATCTTTAAAAATATATATAAAGACAATAGAGAGTAGCATCCTGCTCTGAGTAAGACCTTTTATTAATGGGAAACTGGCTTTGTGGATGCAGGTGGCCTTGGTAGGGATGATTTCAATGATGCTCCCAAACCTTCTCTGTCACTTGTATTGAGTGTGTGTGTACTCTAATTCATTAATGAAAGGACAAAGGAGGACTCTGAACATACTTTACTCTCACCATTAGCTGGAAGAGTTTTGTGATGAAACTCATTGAGCATAATGAAATTGCTGTTTCTGCTGAAAGCCCATCTCTTTATGGATTGGCCTTGGTTACAATCTTTGATGAAAATGGGGAAACATGCTGTATTAAGTTGGTTTTAAAAAGGCCCTCTACTATGACCCTGCTCTGGAAAAAATCAATAGCCATATTTCAAAAGATAAATACAAATAAAAAGTCCTGCTCAACTTTGCTGAATTTCCGCCTGTCCTCAGAAGCAAGATGGTTGGAAGAAAGCTCATTACCTCTAGATTATACTGAGTTCAATTTAGTGATGGGCCACATCCCTTCCAGCTCTAACTTTCTAACTCTGTGACTTCCTGAATTGTATTTATAACAAGGGAAGTTAACAGTTCCAACATTTATTTTTTTAAGATTTTTATTTATTTATTTGACAGACAGAGATCACAAGTAGGCAGAGAGGCAGGCAGAGAGAGAGGAGGAAGCAGGCTCCCCTGCTGAGCAGAGAGCCTGATATGGGGCTTGATCCCAGGACCCTGAGATCATGACCTGAAGGCAGAGGCTTTAACCCACTGAGCCACCCAGGTGCCCCCAGTTCTAACATTTATTGAGTCATCACTCTGTGGCAGGCATTGTGTTAACCACTTTATATGTGGTATCTTATTTAGATTTCATAGTAACTATAGATACAACTATATTCCCATTTTACAGATAGGGATACTGAGGACTGATAAAGTCAAACAGAGAGGGAGGGAGGAGGACTGACATCAGGAGTCCAATATATCCAGTTCCAAGCTCTATGAACTCTGATTTCCGCCCCTTGCCTCTTCCTTTCACACATCCCTAATGATGCTAATCCCACCTGGTCACTTAGCAGATATTGATTAAAAGCCCTGGATGTTTCGTAATCTCTCTGGTTGTCAATGACAGTCAATCACAGTGCTTACTCTTGCCATGAGCCTCAGAGACGTGATCCCCAGCATCCTGTGCTATTCTGTGCTTGTGTAACGGGTGGGATTCATTACCTCAACCACAGTAACAGCCCAAATGCTAAGACCTGCTTCCCACTTCTGTGCTTCCCTTACACCATCCATCAACAACTTGATGCAGCAAAGACTCAAAAATAGGTATTTTTCTGTCAAATCAAAATTTTTTGGAGTAATTTGACTGTAGCTTGGCAGATCTTGTTTCTTGTGCTTTCTACAATGTTGATGGTAGTTATATAACCCCATGGATTTGTCCTAGAGGAATGCATAGCCCATAGCTTTTCGAAGATTAGCACCCTACATCACAGGATCTGTATACATGTAGACTTGTATTTAAGTAAGAAATTTAGATAAGATTCCTTGATAAGTATAGATGCTCATTTATGTTGTAATTCCACCACTATGTAATGAATGCCTCTTATGAGCTGAGCACATTACTAAAAGTTGCCATGCAGTGGTAAGTAAATACTACAGCATTAGCCTTACATGTCTTATCACTTAGCAGAGAAAGAATAAACAGATAATTACCTATATGTAATTTTTTAGAATTCTATATGGCATGTTTGTATATTGATGCATGCATCTTGATAGATAAATATGAATTTATCTACATATTATAATCAATTATATTATAATCTATATTATATTATATATTATATATAATAATCCATAATCTATTGATGCATATTATTAATAGCATTAATAATAATAAATTCATACATATTATTTTATCTACTCATTCAACAAACATTTATTGATCTCTTGTTACAGTATGAGACCATCTTTAGAAGTGACATACTCTCCTGTTTTCGGGGCAAGAGGCTCATTTTTACAGGCACTATGTTGGAGTAAACACAGAAACATGTGTACTTCCAAGATTTAACTTCCACACACCTTTGTATCCTAGCTCCCAGCAGTTACTGGATCAGTGACGTTGGGTACATCATTTAACCTCTACTTCATCTCACCTGTAAAAATAGAAACGATAATAGTACTTACCTTAGAGGTTTCTGTAAGGATTGAAAAACATTGTATGTTCACAAGCTTAGTTCAGGCACAAGGAAAGTCCTTAATCCTTGCTAGCTATTATTATTTAAAACTAGAGAAGCTGGGGCACCTGGGTGGCTCAATTGATTAAGTGTCTGCCTTCAGCTTTAGTCATCATCCCAGTGTCCTGCGTCAGGGTCCCTGCTCAGCAGGGAGTCTGCTTCTCCCTCTCTTTCTGCTATTTCCCCTGCTTGTGCTCGCTCACTTTTTTCCTCCCAAATAAATAAATAAATAAAATCTTAAAACCAACAACAACACCGGAGAAGCTGGATAGGGAGGAGAGGAGTGGGTGCCCAGCAGTAGTTACTGTGTGATGATTTCCTGCTGGAGACCTCTCAGAGACAACCTCCAGATTATTCACATCATCTTCTCTGTACAGGAGGAGGTCAGAGCTCCAGCGAATGGGATTAGAAAAGCTGCTGTCTGTTCCATTTCACCATGGAGCTACCACTCACCTATGAACATAGAACTAGAGCTCAAAGTGGGTGGGAAAACAAAAACAAAACCAAAACCCTCTATTTCCAGAAAGCTAGAAATTTCCTTTTCCTTGAGCATCTTGCACATTAGACTTTCAGACATGAGCAGGTGACAAGATGCTAAGGGGAGTCCTGGAGGACAGTTAAGCGGAGCCAGAACAATTCCCAGAACTTGGTGTAAATGCTTTTACCTGGGTGATTAGCTTGTTAGATTTCTGAGACACAACTTGAGAACAAAGAGCCAGAGTTTACTAGTTGAGCCTAGAAACCACCAACTACTTGCTAGAATCAGAGAAGTGAATGAAGTTCACTCTAGTGCAAGGTTTAGTACTTGATACTCAGGCATGGGTTTCCTTTCCTGCTGTCCAAAGCTATCTAACCTCTGGATGGCCATTTGGATTTCTCTTAATGCAATTTGAACTTTATAGATAGTAGAGTTGTGTGTGTGTGTGTGTGTGTGTGTGTGTGTGTCTTAGCCCCCACCCCCACCCCTACAGTGGGTCCTTAGAAATAAGTTCCTTTGTCCTGCCCATCTTTATATCCCTGTTGTTTGTAGTATAGGACTGGTTTCCAATAGTCGTTCAGTAAGATGTCATGATTACTATTGTTGAGTTGATGAAAAAGTGATTTTAACCTACAGAGGCTCCACATTGCTATAAGATCAAGTTTAATAACCTCAGTTTGGCAGCCATGCTTTCTTGTGAATGGAGGACTGGGACAGTCACATCTTGAATATCCAGGTCTTTCTGCCTTTCCCACCCCAAATGAACCTTCTCTAAGGAGCTTCCTCCCTCTCCAGATACAACTAACTCAGTGCCTCCTCCATGTTGTTTTCTTCTTAGATTTGTCAGTTTGAAAATGCAGGCTCTGATCTCCCCTGCCCCCATCCAGCCGTCTCACATTTGGGGGAAATGCCACACCCTATGTTACATCCATCATGATTTTTCAGCTCACACTGATCATCTCTCTTCTAAACTTGACTACTAAACATCTGTCTCTATCTCTATCTCTATCTCTATCTCTATCTCTTCTAAACTTGACTACTAAACATCTGTCTCTATCTCTATTTGTTCATATGGACCATTTTCTTCCCCTCTTAATACTTGAGACTATGTTTACCCATCTAGATCATAGGCTTCCTGAGGGCCAGTAATTATAGATTTATTAGAGATTCTTGTGTAAAATAAGTGGTGGAGGTAGAAATGCAAAGAGAGAGAGAGAAAGAGAAACATTTTCCTGGAAAGGAGGATATCCTATTTCCTGGGCCAAGTAGTTTTCTTGTTAATAGTATTCCAGTCTCGAAGCTCCCTGTTCAAGGATGGAGTACCTATTACAATCATCTGCATAAATAATATATGCTAAAATGCTTCTCTGTGCCACAAATATTGACCTTGTTTAATAATTGATGATGGACTCCAGTACTACCCTGGAACCATGCTGACACAGGTTTACGCCCTTGCCACGGGTTTATATTTATAGCTTTTGTTTTCTTAAGCCTGAAATTTACCTAACTTTCTTTATGGAAGGATATTTTCCCCCTGAGGCTCTACTATGATACTGGAAACTGAATTCAGTGGGGTAAGTGTAGTGCAGATGAAAGGGAGGTGTTTCACTCTATCATCTTAAAGAAAGCTAAGCTTCCTTCCTTTCAATGATGTCCCTGACATGTTCCTATTGGTATCATAATTTTTCAAGACCTCACTATTGCCAAAGTAATAATAATAATAATAATACAAACAGCTGAAATTTAGCGAACACATACTAAGTGCCAGGTTCCCTTCACAGCCCTTTATCATGTGGTCTCATTTAATCCTCAGAAGAATTCCATGAGGGAAGAACTATGATGATGTTTATCCCACAGATGAGGAAAAATGGAATATGGGAGGTTAAGTACCGTGTGAAACACACTTCTGGAGAGGCAGTGTTCTGATTTCCACATCAACAATGTGATTCAAAACCTTAGGCTCTAAATCACTATGATAAATTGACTTTCTGTTTGTACATCCATGTAGCAGAAAATGGCTGGTTTTTCTTTCTAATCACGGTTCTTATGGGAAGAGCTCTTTGCTTTCCCTCACTCTTGAGCTTTCTGTCGACAGTTGTTTCATGGTGAATAATTTAATAATGGGCCTTTGACCCAAGTCCAGTGTGAGGATGGTTGCAAAAATGATCTCAATTTTCCACTGTCCCTGTTTCCATGCCCTTTGTAATGTGACTTGGAAGCTCTCACCATTAAGTTCCTCCCTTCAATACACAATGACTTTGTAGACTTAGTGTGGTCAATGGAATGCTGCAGAAGTGTTGTGTTCATCTAAAATCTAGACCTCAAGGTGTCTTGTGAATCTCCACCCTCTCTTAGAATCATGCCACTGCCACGAAAAAAGTCTGGGCTAAGTTGCTGAAGGAGAGAGCCATGTAGGAGAACATGGTTGTTCTAGATAAATTTACTCTGGAATACTCAGCCTGCTGTTGCCCAAATCTGCAGAAAGCCCATGCAAGATCAACCAGAGTCAGCTATCCCACAGTTGACATTAGATATACCAATGAGCCCATCTGACATTTACAGAACCACCAAGCCCACTCACAGACTCATTCACAAGAATGAATTATCATTATCATTTAAATAATGTTTTAGAGTGATTTATTATGAACGAAGAGCTAACTAATGTATCTGCCTTGCAGAGACCTCCTGAAATTTTTGCTGTAGTTATTTGAGAGTGATCTTCACTGATATTGCTGAGCTATCAGGATTTAAGCAGAAACAGCTGGTGGTCACTTCTATCTGAAAAGAGATCATTTGCAAAAAAAAAAAAAAAAAAAAAAAAAAAGCCAGTCCAGAAGAAACAGATATGAAAGATTAACTAAACACATTTAAGATAATATTCTTTGATCATTTAGATCCACCAGTGCTTGAAGTGAGAATGTTTTTGTTAAACTTTTATTTATTTATTTATTTATTTAGGATTAAAAATTTTTTTTTTAAATTTTTTATTAACATATAATGTATTATTAGCCCCAGGGGCACAGGTCTGTGAATCGCCAGGTTTACACACTTCACAGCACTCACCATAGCACATACCCTCCCCAATGTCCATAACCCAATATTTAAGTTTTTATTTTAATTCCAGTCAGTTCACCTACATTGTTTTATTAGTTTCAGGTATGCAATATGGTGATTCAATATGAAGCCAGGATATCCTTGAATTTTCTTATAACATAGCTCATAAATTCCCTTTATTTTTATTTTTCCATTTTTGATTATAGTAGTGTGATGTGGCTGTCTTTTATCAAACAAGGATTCTGATTAATACGATCACTGTGGACTTCACCGTGGCTTTAACAAATATCATCAAATCCCTTACCCTTATCTGTCCTTCTGCTCACACAGGTTTTCATCTGAGAATGTCCTCTACTCATATCTCTACCCAGAACTTTATTATTTGATGCCCAAACTTTGCTTTAAAATCTTATGAATAAAAGGTGAAGGAGTAAAAATGGAATTAATTAGCAAGAGCCAGAATGGAAGTAAGTGAGAATGGAATGGGAGGACTACAACACCTTGAAGCAGATGTGAATCGAGATCTAACTCATTAATTCATACACTGAACAGGTAGTCACTGAGTAACTCCATATATCCAGTACTGTGCTAGGTCCTGGGAATGTACAGGACAACGCAGATAATTCTCTTGCTCCCAGGAAGTTGATTTTTTAGGGAAGAGATAGATACACACGATGAATAAATAAACAAATGGGCAAGATAATTTCAGACAAGGATACATGGTTTATAGTCAACACAGTGAGGCAGCAGAAGGAAAGTGACTCATGTGGGACTAGATGGGATGGAGCCCTGGAGGAACCCTCCCTTAAGAAGTGATATTGATCAGAGACCAGGAGAATGAGAAGCAACTAACTTAAAAATCATCTGAGGGAGGGGCATTTCGGGCAGAGGTAAATCCAGTACAAAGGTTTGAGATGAACACATGTTTTTGTGTCTTGAGGACCAGGGAAACACTGTAGTAAAGCAAAGGGAGTGTGGGAGGGCTTGCCAGGAGCTGAGGTTGAGGAAGTGGCCAGAGTCTTTCAGCCATAGTTAATGGGAGTTTGGATTTTATTCTGAGTGTGAAGGAAAGATGTTGAGGGTTTTTAATAGCAGAATGGCAGGATCAATCTTATAGGTTTAAGTTATATGAAGAGTGGATTGTAGGGTCAAGCGTGATCACAAAAAGAGATCTGTTAAAAGGTTTTGTGACAGTTCAAGCAAGAGCTGGTGGTGAAAACAGCCTACAGAGGAAACCAAACCTACAGATGAAATGAGAATTAGTATTAGTGCTGCCACATAGTAGAAGGAAGGGACCTGGAGTTTTCAGCACAGCCTGACCATACAGACATAGACACTCAGACACCCAGACACATAATCACACATGCACAGACACATGCACACAGACACACACACACACCACAGACACATGTGAAAAAAGACATACAAACACACAGACATACAGACACACTCAGCCACACAGACATGGACACAGACACACACACAACAAAATCTCATTGCTAATCATATTGAATTTAAAATCAAAGAAAATCACTCAAGTTTAAAAAACTGAGCAGATATATTATTTTTTAAAATATTTTATTTGTTTATTTGAGAGAGAGAGTGAGAGAGAAAAAGAAAGCACTAGCATGAGGGAGGGTTTAGGGAGAGGAAGAGGCAGATATCCCTGCTAGCGGGGAGTCCGATGTGGGACTCCATCCTAGGACCCTGGGATCATGACCTGAGTTGAAGGCAGATGTTTAACCAACTGAGCCACCTAGGCACCCCTGAGAAGCTATTTTAAACTTCCATTATGGTTTTGCATTTCTAGATGAAATAAATTTATGGTAAATATCTAGGATGTATTCAGACTCATATACACACATTTGTTTAGCTTTATAAAATTAGAATGGTTATGATATATATCTAATTTTATCTGGTTTATCACTTGACATTAAATTTATCCATTCAACAAATATTTATTGAATATCTATTATCTGCCAAGTACTTTTCTAGGACCTGAGGTTGAAAGCAGGAGACAAAAGAAACAAAACTTATTGTGACCATCCTGGAGCATACCTCCCAGTTTGGAGACACAAAAATAAAGGTGGTAAGTAGAATATACAGATTTTAGGTGATGATAGGAGCTAAGGGGAAATGCAAGAGAGTATTGGGAAGAGTTGACATTTTTAGAGATAGAAGCATGGTATATTTCCATTATCTTAAGTAATTAACCAAATATTTTCATGGTTTCTCAATATCCATTATGCTAACTAAACTTTAAAAATCTTATTTTTAATAACAACATATATTCATTGTATTTAATACTCCTATTGAATTTGTACATTTTGATTGCTTTTAATTTTCTCTATTAAATAATAATTATATATTCTTCTCTATGGACACTTAGGTTTCTCATATTTCCATAAGAACGAACTTTAAGACTCTTGAAGCCTCTATCAAACTACCTTCCACAGAGAAGTTCAAATCTGTATTCCACGCTTCAATGTTTGAGAATGCCTTATTGCTGTACATTCACTTGAGCTCTTGCTTCATGAGACTAGACGCAAGAAAATATTGTTCACTCTAAAAGGCCTTACTACATATTTAGTTTTTAGCTAGGGAAGCTTGTAAGATCCACTGCACTCATTATCAGCATTTGAGAGGGAAAAATTGAGAACCAGGAGAAAGAAGTGCTTGGTTAGATCATCAGAGAATGATTAAATCATTAGACTATATCCCAGATTATCTACCTCCCAGTCCAAGACTCCTTGCACTCCTTGATTTAGTCATTCCCATCAAATAGGCAAACCTTAAAATATTCAAGAAAATTTCCTATAAGAGCAGCTAAACTTCTTTTGATATAACACCTCAAGGACTATGTACAATGATGTTTCTTACCTTTTTCTATGACAATCTTATTTATATTGAATGATCCAGGCAGCTTTCCTGTGCTCAGCACCAAGGAGAGCTCCAGCAAGCCTGTGGCCCTTGATGTTCTTCAGAATTTGAAGCTTATTTCCTGAATAATTTAGTATTGTCTGTCTTTGTTTCTGTCTTGAAGGAAGAACATTCTAAGCATGAAGAGAGATGATGTATTAATATTAGTCCTGATCTCTTAGAATGAAAAATCGTCATAGATTTCACAGAGAGGGCTAGCTGTTCATTTACATCAGGGTGGACCATGGAACTGGATTCTCTCTAATGGAATATGAACAGAAATGATATGTACCACCTCCAGGTCTGGGACAAAAAAACCCCATGGACATTCCTCTAAGCTCTTCCAGAACTTCTGGGGTGTGGCACTCAGAAGAAACTTGGAAGTCACACATTGAACATAACAGAGCCATTGCAGACTTGAGCCACTGTTAGCCTGGATACTTCACCCGTGGAATGAGAAATAAATAGACATCTTATTTGGCAAGCCATTGGATTCCTGAATTCTTTTTATTAGAGTACTTTACAGTAGTTTGCCCTACACTTCCTTGACATGTTTCTTTTGTTTTTAATACAAAAGCTTTCTGCGTTTGTTTGAAATCCTCCCAAATATTTGCTATTCACACTTGACTCTCTAGTTCTCAAATTTTCTCTCCCTCCTTAAACTTCATTTTCTTCTTGCACATTTATGTCAGCTGCTAACGCAGGCAAAATAGTAAGATCACCTAACCTGTACTCTCAGTTTCATCTCCTGTCACCTCTCCCACCAAGAGAACTTGATATAATGATGCTCTACTGCACCCACCTCTTGCTCTATGTTGTGCACATAACTTCTGCCTACCATAATGCTTTGCTTTTCAAGACCAAATACATCCCCTTCCTTCCTCTTTTCCTTTTTTTTTTCTCTTTCCACTGCTATCTTTACCTCCATCCTATCTTCATTCACCACCAAACTATGCGAAATGCCAATTCACACCTCCTGCATTGACTTTCCTTACAGTCTCCTCCTTTTCCTTGAGATCTGGTGTGTTCCATGCTTTCTGAGGCTGAATCACTTTGCAGTCACATTATCAGTGGCATTGCCTCAGCTCTACTCTTCTTGACCTCTCTCTACCTTTTGACCTTGTTCATCACTTTTTCCTAATTTTATCTTGTCTTCTTTTGTCTTTAAGTTACTGGTACTCTCCAGTTTTTCCACCTGTTTTTGTTTATTCTTAACCGTTCTTCACCCTCTGGTTTTATGGTAAATGCATATGTTTTCTAAGGGACAGACTTCAGCACTCCTGAGCTCTCTTCTCCTTCCAAGACTATTAATCATGGTTCTCTGGTCATATTGAAGTCATTTCTGGGCTTCAAATTTGCACAATTTCTATGACATTGCTCTTGTTATTTCCCCTTGCCTTCATTTCCCAAATATTTACTACAATCATATCCCTTCTTCTAGTTAATTAAATGTTATATTCTCTATGTTATATTCTCTATGAATCTTTCTCTGGATATCCCAGATGAAAATCCTATCTCTGTCTGAAATCTTTTTTATGTCTTATATATATCTCTACTATGAAATATTTTAGAATGTAATTATTTGAATAGAGCCAGACACCCGGTTGGCACTCATGGAGTATCTCCTTCTTGAAAGAAATAATAGTAGAACAAAACAAAGATCCAAAGGTACTCTTTTCCTGGATAATATTGTGAAATTGCAACCACATAGCACACGCACAACCTGTGACCATCAGGATCCTGAGTATAAATTACAATTTACCTTGCAAGGCCTCATGCATCAAGCTCTGGGTGTGTTCTGTACCACTTTCTCTCTCTCTCTCTCTCACTCCCTCTCCTTCCTTTTCTTTCTTTTTTTTTTTTTTTTTTTTTTTTTTAGAATGATGAATCAGACTCATCATGGTATTCAATTAATTCCACACAGCTGACTCCCGAGGGAGTTTGTACCCAATGTCCTCTAACTGATGATCAATCATGCTCTTGTGGTTGGTACCCAAGGCGGCAGGCAGCAGGCCTTTGACAGGCTCCAGGTTGTCGAACAGAATGTGTCCCCATCCAAGCAGGAAAGGTTCCTGTGACCTTTGATGGCATTTGAGAGAAGTCATTTGCTCTGGCTTTTCTGAGGCCATATTGATCTCTGCCCAGGATTCAATTTTAGACAAACAGGCGACATAATTTATGTAAACTGGGCAGGTAATTAAACTCTCCTCCCAGGCAAAAAGGTCAGAGCAGAATATTTAAAGTTTCATTTCTAAGTGGAAGCAGTTAGCTAAAAAAAAGAGAAAGAAATCTCACTGGGATTGTCTTGTTGCCAGATGATACCCTGTAAATTATATGACCCAGATTATCTTCCTAAGAATAGGTCTGAATTCTCTTTGCTGAAGCAACTGTAAAGAGTGAGAATACTCATGAAGCACCAAGTTTGCATATTCAAAATGACTGTGAGGCAGGATACTTAGTGCTCAACTGTGATGAAACAGTCAATAACTTTTTCGGAGTGATTTCCAAACAGTATCAGATTTAAATAAAAGTTAGGAATGCAGCATGAAGAATTTCCTTTCTTTTCCCCTGAACTATTTGAGAATCATTTGTTTACATGGTGTCCCATCACCTTCAAATAATTAAGAATTCATTTTCTATAAGCAAGAACATCTCCTGCATAATCAGAGCAACCATCAAAATCAGAAGGTAGCATTGATACATTACTACCTAATTGTCAGACCCTATTTAAGTGTCTCCAAGTACCCTAATTATAATGAAAGGATGCATTTGAGTGTTGTATTCAGACATTGTGTCTCTTTAGTTTCTTTGAGTCTACAACAATTCTTCAGTCTTCCTTTGACTATCTTGACCTTGATATTCTTGTAAGAGTACAGACCAGTTATTTTGTAGAACATTTCTTGATCTGAGTTTGTCTGCTGTCTCTTCATTATTAGGTTTGCAATATGCACCTTTGGTAGGAATATCACTGAAGTGATACTCTTTCCTTCTCATTTTTCTCTTGTTTGTCAGGACACGCATGATTTGCACTTGTCCCATTACTGGTGATGTTTGACCACTTTATTAAGTGGATTCTGCTACACTTCTCCACTCTGAAATTATTCCTTTTTACATTGTGATTAATGCATTTTTTGAAGGGCGGTACTATAGATGAAACTATATAAGTATCTCACTGCTCCTCAACCTTTCAGTTTATTCAATGGATATATTTATATTAGTATAGACACTTAGATTCTTCTTTTATTCAATAGCTCATACTCTATTACTCTTTTTAATTTTGATGTTCTAATTGTCTGTGATTTGACTAGTAGGGGCTCCTTTAAGCTGGCTTGTCCTCTTGATATGTCCCCATCCACTTCAAACATTTCTTTACACTCTAACCAATAAAGATGCTCCAGGCTCATTTTGTACTTTCCCTGTCACAGCCCCAGAATCAGCCATTTCTCCAAGGAACTCTGACTCCTTTTAGTGGAAAAAGTATTTAGGAAGCAAGATTTGAGCCCTAAGTGTGATCATTGCTGTTGGAATGATGCTGTTCTTAGGTCTTTTCTGTGGACAGAGCTGGAGAGTATATGCATATACCCTTGATATGCATATGCACACATTTACATCTTATGCACTGCTGTATGTATCTGTTTATGTGCTAAAAATCATGGGATTATATCCATATCTGCAATTCCAGTTCAACACTACAGGTTTGTGTGTGTGTGTGTGTTTCTCACATTTTATATATTGAACTCTATTTTTTAATAGTGAGAATCTTGACTCCATTTTCCTTAATGCATTTATTTATTTGGTCATTCCTATTGTCTGTAACTTATCCCCTGTGAGATTGCCCCCCCCTTCACTTTTGCAAACACCATCTGTTCACCCTGCTTGGGCACTCATATCCTCCACTGGACCATGCCACTATCAATCCCTGATCCCTCATGGGTACCCTCTTCACCCTGCCCAGGCTCTGACACACCTGTCTGCCACCATTGCTCCTCTCACTGCGTAGATGTGCTCCAGGCTGAGATGCTACTGTTATCCTTCCACTGCAGAGATATCTTCTCCCTGCTGCTTGGGCTCTGATACTTGTATTGGGCTACCCGGGGTCCCCCATGTAGAAATTTCCCCACCTCTTTCAGGCTCTGATGTTGTGTGGGGTAATACTCTGCATGAATTCTTCCTCACCCTCCTTGAGCTCTGACATCCCAAACCCAGTTGCCGATACAGTAATCTTCCTATGTGCATACTCCCCTTGCCCTGCTCAGGTCCAATAATCCTAAAGATCGCACTCACAAACAAATGCCTTCCAGAACCCACTCTGATTCTGACATCCCATAGCAGGTCATCCCTTTATTAGAGTGTCATTCAACAGTTGAGTGACCCCAGCCCTCTGGGAGGCAGGCACCCTCTTTACTCTGCTAAGGCTCCAAATCCTGTACTGAACTATCTCTCCTTGCCCCTTCCACCCACGATATCTTTCTTACTCAGCCACACCTTTTCACTAAATCATTTGGGAAGGGAAAAGAAAGAGACACTGTTTGATATTTTTAGATAAATTATTTTTTAACTTTTAATTTGAAATGAATTTGACTTTTTTTCAGTTAAAAAATTCTGACATATTTGTCAGAACTTGGTCCTCAAGTAACTAAGATATTCTGGCACACATTTCTATTTTCCAAAATAATTATTTTGTTATCTCATGGTCCAATAAAAGCATCTGGTTTCTATAATCTTCTTAGGTAAGTTTGAACTTCTAACATTACGATATTAAGATCTATAAAATCAGTGTTTCCAGCAGAAAACAGATGGCACATAGAAATTATGATAATTTAAGTATAGTCTAATAAAGAGACTATTTGTAAAGCTGTGGGCTAGGCATAAACTCCACAAGGGGTCATGTGGACCTTGGAGGTAATAACCACAGAGAGGCACTGTCCCTGGACCTTATGTCTTTGTATACCTGCTCACAATCCTGTGGGCCTATCACTGCATCCAAGTCTCAGCATGGGTGGGCTGTGCTAGCTTCCTTCTTAGTGAGCCAGGGAGCATCTGGTCTCATCCATGTTAGATCCTTCCAAGCTACTCCCTGTGATCTGAAGTCTTCTTTTCCTTAGAGAGCATGGTTTCCCTTGATTCTATTCCTTTATTCTCCCCTGCTCCATGATTTCCTCTGTAGTTAGCCCTCTAAGTTCCAGTTCCTTACATATGAAAAAATAAATAAGAGATAAAAAGAAAAAAAAACTTCTGGGAAATTCTTTCTTGAATTAGCCTTCTTTTCAAGGTGATCATGCCCCTGTAGACATAAGCAAACAACATTCTATCCTGAAACTCAGAGCTTGAGAGTGATGTCTTTCTTCTGAGCACCGTGAGGTAGAGAATGGGTGTGAGCCAATCAGAGCAATCAGGGATCATTAGGCATCAACATACATTTGCTTCAAATTTCACATAAATTCTGCATTATATGCATAAGCTGTCAGGTTGATATTATTATCTCTATTTTACAGGTGAGGAAACTGGGCCTCAAATAAGCTAAATAAATTGCCTGAAGACACATAGCCTGTCAGTGTCAGGTCTGGGATTCAAACCTAGCTTTGTCTGACTCAAATACATTATTTTTTCACTATAGCATGTTGTTGACCTATCTTCCTCAAAGTATATGACATACCATAAGAAAATGTAATTTACTCATACAATAAATGCTTTCGTAGTTGCTAACACAGATCACAAAATAACTAGCTTATTGTGAAAAACTGGAATCGTTTTATGTTTGTGCATACAAACTCATGACATTTTCTTGTCATAGACCTCTTTTGACATCCTAACTAATTTCAGCCATTTAAAACATGGAGTTAGTCATTCAGGATGCTTAAATTGCCTTACAAGTTGCTGATAGATCTGGAGTCAAGTTTCCAATAATTGGGAAGCCTATCCATCCATATTGCTAACTCGGCAGTCACGAGTCAGAAGAAGGCACAGCAACTGTTTAAGAATTGGTGGCCACCACTGAGGTGCACCACTGAGAGCTCTCCAAACAAGAGGTGATTTTAATTGTAAGGAGTAGAGTCCAATGATATCCTCCAGCTGCAACCCCCATCGGATTGGCCACAGGATTTGAGTGAGATCACACTCTTCTGGGGCATTAAGACCATGCCATTTTGCCCAATGGTGGCTGTTGTATGTGTGTGGGGGTGGGGGGTAGTGGTGGTGGTGGTAGGAGGAAGGGTAAAACTGACAGGCAGTCTTTGCTCTGGAGCTCCCTAAGGAATTGTCTGAGACCTTGTCAGGTCTGCATTGCAACTGGCATCTCTCCCTGCCTGCTCCTCCTTCCTCTTTTTATCTTTAACATGCTTGCTCCCTACCACCCACCCTATAAGTGTCTTCCACTTGTAACTCTGCCTGACAATCTCATTCCTAGCAGGCTCATTTGGCAAAAAACTACTAAGAAGAACTTTTTAAAAAAAATTCCAGTCTTTAGATAACAATAAATATTGCTTCATTTATTGAGCGTATGTTATGTTTCAGGAACTAAGTCCTAGGAATATAAAGATGGATGAGACATGGTTCCTGCCCTCAAGTATCCCACATTCTAACAAAGAAGATAGACACATACATAAAAAGCAATTCTAATGTGAGAAGCATAGCAATGCAGGAAGGTTCAAGTTACAGTGACATCATAAAGAACGGAGACTTAACTCTCCTTGGGATGAATGATGAGAAAATTTCAACAAGAATTCAGGGACAAAAGTTTTGACCTTCCATAATTTTGCTACATGTTGCTCCTTTTAACCTATACAACGAAGAGTTTCTTATTTCTTTCTTTTTATTTATTAAAAGTTTAGAAGCTAAAGTGCAAACTTGAAACTATTCGCAAATATGTAATAACTCATTCTTGTAAGTCCCTGGAAATGTCCATCTTTGATGGGGTCACCAATATCCTTAAATGCAGATAATGTCATTATAGGATATGATTGGGACACAAATCCTTGAGGAAAATTTGTATTGATTTTGTCACCTAAGTTTAGTGCAAGTGACACATATCTTCTGTACCTTAGTTTTCTCATTGAAGTGAACATAGCAATGTTAGCCAATCACAATACCCAGTTGTTGAAGTGTCTACAAAGTGCTCTGTTCATGAAGAAAAAACACCCACATGAAGAATATTAAATCATTGTCAATCAGATCGTGCTTTGAATCTATCTCCCCAATGACACACTCATTAGGAGAAGTCTAAAAATCATTAATTATGTTTATCCTGAAGAAATTATATATTGATTGATAGGAACACTTGTTTCCCCCAAAGAGAAAAAATATATGAAGGTTTTAAAGATAGGTTTATTTATGACTGTATTTCAATGAAGTAGAAACGTGGCGGAAACGTCTGTCTTGAGTGGCCAATCCACAGGAACAATAGGGGAGTCCTAATAAAAAGATTTGGGAAAGTGTTTTCACTCAAAATAACATTTTACTTCAGAATAACTGCTAATTTACAGAAGAGTTGCAAAGAGGATACAGAGAGACCCATACAGTCTCTTCCCTGGTTCCCTTGATACTAACTTTTTACATTAACACAGTATATTTTGTCAAATTGCTAAACTTCTATTAACTCAACTCCAGATTCTTCCAGGATCTATCTAATCCAGGGTACCCCAGTGTACGTAGTTGCTGTATCTCTTTAGTCTCCTCTGGTCTGTGACAGTTTCTGAATCTTTCCTTGGCTTTCATGACCATGACAATTTTAAGGACTACTGGTCAAGTATTTTGTAGAAAATGTCTCAATTTTTGTTTGACTGGTCTTTTTTCTCATTACTAGATTAGGATTATGGGTCTTGAGAAAGAATAACATAGATATGAAATGCCTTTCCCATCACATCACTGAGAAATAACCACTATTATTTGGTTAAAGAGCCGTTTCCCATATTTTTCTTCAAGTTGTTTCTTTCCCACTTCCTATTATCTGCTCTTCAGGTCTGAGTCACTAAGTCCAGTCCACTTTGGTGGGTAAGAATTAAGCTTCATTTCCTGGGGTGAGGGGAGGTATCTACTTAGACTTTCACTTTAAAAATCCTTCCCATATTCATTGTTTCAGAGCCACAAAGGGAGGAAGATATCAAAATAGGCCCCTGGCAGTGATATGTGTCCCCCAAAGGTCCACCATTGACAGAGGCTGTCCCTGCATGGACCTGACCATGGGACCTATCCAGTGAGCCTGGAAGCAGGATAGGAGTGGTGGCCACAGTAACACTAGGTCTCTGCCTCCTGCCCTGAGGTATCCAAGTCCTCTAAGAACGTGTGAATGGGCCACCCGAGACCAGCAGGCCATCTTCCTGGGGGTGAGGGGCTCCCCGCATGCACTCCTGATATGCAGTGGGGAAGGACATTTGAGTCAGATCTCTATGAACCTGTGCTGGAAGGATACAAGGAGGCTCCATGGGCTGCAGGTGTTTTAGGTGTGTCTCAGGCACGGAAATCCCAGCCCTGCCCCTGAGAGCAAGGCTAAGGAGTTCGTTGGGATCTGGATTTGGGAGAAAAGGACAATATGTTTTGGAGCAGGGTGG
Organism: Martes martes; assembly: GCF_963455335.1. Taxonomy (NCBI): domain Eukaryota; kingdom Metazoa; phylum Chordata; class Mammalia; order Carnivora; family Mustelidae; genus Martes; species Martes martes. The sequence goes on along the minus strand of NC_137891.1, from coordinate 12,691,375 downwards.
ACCTTGGTATAGCTATAAGTCCCCCAGATTCACAGAGGGACTGGGGCATCCATTCCCATAAGTCCTGGGGAACCACCCCAGGACGCCTGGATACCGAGGGTCTGCGGCTGGCGCATGGGCTGTTCACTTCTGCTCCAGCCCTCCCAGGCCCTCTTGCTCACCAAGCCATCTTCCTAGGGCAGCCTGTCCTCCCCCACACAGCGCCATTACTGAGGACATTTTAATGGCAGTTGACATCAAACTCCACATGGCCAGGTTGTCTTTATGAGACTTGGAGCCTGTCTGGTAATCTCAAAAAACAAACAAACAAACAAACAAAAAACCAAAAAAATAAATAAAAACAAAACAAACAAACAAACAAAAAAAAAACAGGTATCAAAGTAGAACAACAACATGAACCCAGAAATTTGAAAGATTTGAGAATAATAATAACAGAATAAAGACTTCTGTTCATTGGAATGAGGGGGAGGTCTACGACATTCCCTAGGTTCTGTACCGAGTGTCTTGTGTATATTTTCTCTAATTTTAAAGACTTTTATTTATTTATTTGACAGACAGAGATCACAAGTAGGCAGAGAGTCAGGCAGAAAGAGAGATGGGGAAGCAGGCTCTCTGGCGAGCAGAGAGCTCGATGCGGGGCTCAATCCCAGGACCCTGGGATCACAACCTGAGCCTAAGGCAGAGACTTTAACCCACTGGGCCACCCAGGTGCCCCTTCTCTAATTTAATCACACCCTGAATGTTTCTAATTATCTGAGGACGTGAAGACTCCTTTTGAGCCAAGTTCTTTTATTGTGACCTAAGCAAAGGTCAAACCTGGGACTACCAGGCTCAATCCATCAAGCCATCTTACTGTATCAGAAGAGGTAAGAAGAGTCAGTATGATAGCAGTGTGTCAGGAGTCTAGAGAGCCCACCCAACCAGATCAAGTTGGGGGAAGGCTGTGTTGAAAGGCAGAGTACAAAAAGGGTTGAGTTCAAGTGGCCAATTTAGGCTAGAAGTAATGACATATCTAGAAGGAAAGTTAAGACAGGCCAAACCTGCTTATTTCCCATGCAGCCAGATCACTGCCTGCTCCCTGTCCCCATCTATCTCTGTTTACCTGTCTATCACAACACTTATCAGATACTGCTATTTCAAAAACCATGCCTGTTTCTCTAACATACGCCCATGCGTGCTGCCGCAGCAGGTGCCCTGCCTTGTGGTGGCATAGCATGGGGCCAGTGCTTCCTAGCTGCTCCAGCAATGTTTACTAAACAAATGTATGAATAATTATGTATGCAAGTCCCTGATATATCAGTGTCTAATTATGTGCACTAGTCACATTACATTATTTCTTTACATTTGACATCAAGTATTATTCACAATGAACTGACATGAAGATCATGCCAGATAGAACAATCAGCCTTCTCTGTAGCAGCTGTAGATAAAGTTTGTCTGCAGTGCACAGTGGCACTGCAGGGTCACCAGTACAAGGGAAGTCTCAGCTGACCCAGAAGATGGAAGTTCATCAGAATGGGTTTGCTCCTTGGAGAGTTAACAGTAGCTATGTCACGTTGGTGTTAATCACATGAGTAGCACTGTGGTTCTGGCTTCCAAAAGCCATTCCCTCTTCACTAACCACCCCAATGGCCCTCTTCCTGTTCATTTAACCTTCTTACCAGAAAATAAGCTTCAGAAAATAAGCTTCAAATATATGGTTAGAACATTACTTTGCGTGTTCAGATTTAAATCTACTTAGATTCATCATCTGTAAAGTTTTTATTAGCATTGGCACAATTATTGGATATTATTCCATTCCCAGCACTAGTATTATTAAATGGTTTGGATGTATTTGATTTATTTTTGCTTACTTTATCTTAAACATATTTGCGGGCTTTTTAAAAAAAATTGGTCTGAAGTTTGTAATCATAGAAACAGTAATGATAATCCAATGTATGTATAGAAGATACTATATTTTACAAGGAACTATCACATATATTAGCTCTCGGGGGTAGAGGCAGTTGTAGTACAAAGCCGTGTGCACTAAGAGATTTGAATGAGGTCATAACAAGGTCCCTTGATCTGTTTAAGGATGGGTAGTTATACTTTTTTATATAAATATACTTTAATGATAGTGATTATGAGGCCTTTTAAAACATTCTCAATATGATAAGTGATATGAAAAATGTATCCCTAATGAAACCAATTCCTGAAAATAATTTCTTCCTATGGTGGTAGAGTGTGCTCTACCTATCTGGTCATCCCTGGAAGGTGGAGGCTGCAGGGCACTGCCGTTCCGGCAGGCTGTGGACTGGGAGTTCCTGGCAGCTACCATGGCAACATGCTTCTTATCCTTGGAGATGAAGACTAAAACCAAGGGGCCACTGTTAAGTGTATTGAAGGGAAAAGCCTTATAGTTTATAAGACAAGCCCTTCACGCTTTAGTGGCCAAATTAATTGGAGTTATTAGAAGAATGTTTGCTATGCAAATAAGTCAATGGGATGAGTTGAGGAAAGCAGAGGCCAAACCAAGAGGCATGTGTAGGCAGGCAGAGACTGGGAGCGATTTCAGGGTGAGGAAGCAAATGACCAGAGTAGTGGTTAATCCAGTACTGGGAGCCTCTGCGTTAGACTCTCCAGAATTAATTAATTAATTAATTAATTATATTTTTTCAGTGTCCCAAGATTTATCGTTTATGCACCACACCCAGAAATATTCAAAACCATCATCCGCAGCCTGGCTTCACAGTAGAAACAATGAGGTTGGTTTTGCCAATGTACAGATGCCTGAGCTTCACCTCCTAGACTCTGGTCCAGGTGGCCTAGGATTGACCCTGGCGTGGATCGTTTTGAAAGTCCCATGGGGTCAAAAAGAAATAATGTTTAACACACAGCACTTGGCAATTCTGTCTGTTCATTCATAAGCACACAGATATCTTGGGTGGCTTCTTGGGGAAAGTGGGTAATGAATCATCAATATACCTTGCTGAATTTTTGATGCACTGGGAGGTAGGTAAAATGGCAGTGAAGAACTCTTGTTTTGGTCCATTTAGTACTAACGACTTCTGGTGTGATGAGTTCTTAGTGTGTGAGCTCCTCAGGGACAGGGACTGTTTCAGGCTGAATCAGGGTAAGGAACAGATGGCACCCTCAAATTGGGTACTTTGAGGAAAGTTTAAATACATATTTACAAACATATTAGCAGGCTGTGTAGAAACCTCAAGAATAATCACCACCTTGGGAGGTTTTAGCACTCCTGGGCTGAAGGGGGAAGGGAAGGAATTGTTACTGGAAACCAGCCAAGAAAGTGCTATGACCCTCTGTGGAAGGAGGCACTTAGCCCTTATCCATCCTGAGGAGACAGAGCCAAGGGAATGCAGTCTCTGACCACAGTCTCCTCCCTCTCTCTAATCTCCTGCTGATGCTCCCCTCTGGTCAAACCCAACCAGAATCCAGGAAGCAAGAAAAGCCATTAATACAGTCCATGTAGTTCTACCTTGTGGGACACAGATCAAAGAGTATGTAGGGAGTGGGGAGAGTGAAACCGGAAGGCTAGTGGAAAATAGCCATACACATGGACCAAGGGCTTTTCATCTATGTGGTCCCTTCCCCCTAGATACCTACAATAGCTCAAATGTAGGATATTCTCAGCAAGCACTGTGTGAATTATTGCAATCAATGACAAATGAAGATACAAGAGAAGGAGAACTAACATTTTTTGGATACCTTCCATGTGTCAGGTGTCCTGTTTAGTTTTATTGACTCTCACAAGAACTTGGTGAAATTAGTTTTTATTATTGGCATTTTACAGTTGAGAAAATAGCAAGTCAGAGACGTTAAGTTAATGTAAGTCCACATGACCAGTCAGCGATGGAGGAGGAATTCCAGCCTGAACCTGGCTGACTTTAGATCTAAGCTCTTTCCCACACCATGTAGCCCTTTTACTCTGAACAGAAGTATAGGTCACAACCACAGGAAGTCTTGAGATATCCCTCTGTGATGAGGGCGATATAAAGACCTATTTATTCAGTTCATTTGCTTAGGTTCCAAGGCTCTGGAAGTTTAGAGTTTGTTCCTGTCCTCGCAGAGCTAGGATTCTCATATATATGTCAATCATCTTGGCCAGGTTATTGCACAGGTGGGCTATGCTTTAAATAGAAAACATAATTCATCATTAATTCATCATATTTTTTTCCATTTATTCATCTCCCCAGTAGTGATTGGCATTGTTCTAGGACTGGGCAGTGCAACTGTACATCATTTAAAGTCCCTGATTACATAGAATTCACACCTTTGTGGTAGCAAATAAACAATTAAATAAACAATAGAGGGTCCTGGTAAGTATTAGGCAGAGGGTAGAAATAGATGATGTGATTAAGAGTGATGATGGGTCTCTAAGTCAGTTTGGTTGGAAACTTGGGAAAGTTCTTTTGTGGGGTTTGTATTTAAGTTGAAATATTCATGGTCTGAAGGAATCAGTTCTGAAGAAAATCAAGGGCAACAGGACTTCCCACAGAGAGAACAGCTAGGGAGAGTCTCTAAGGCAGGAATTCTAGGGAAAAAAAGAAGGTTGGAGAAGCTGAAGCCTGGTGAGCTAAAAGAAGAGTTATGAGATATGAAATCGGCAAAGTGTGCAGGGGCTAGTTCACATAGGAGTGAGTAACCCATCCAAGGACAACGGGAAGTCACTGTAACATGTGGAACAGAGGAGTGGGGTGACTTGACACACAGCTGAAAAGCATTAAGCTACCCGCTGTCTCGACACCAAACTATAGAGGGAGGGTGTGGGATGAGAAAGATCTACTGAAGGACGATTGCAAGGATAAAGCAGGAAGACTGGAAGGCTGGTCTAGAGTGAATGTAGTGGAAGTGGAGAGAAGAGGGTAGACTCAGGCCGTGATCTGCAGGTACATGAGGTCAACAGACTTGCTGATTTAACAGATACAAGATGCAGGAAAGAGTCATTAAGGTTGAACTCATTGCAATGTGAAGGATGAGGGAAGGAGCAGATTAGGAGGCATGAGTGAGGATGGAAATCTGGAATTTTGGTTTTGCCATTTAATTTTGAAATGCCAGTTAGAAGCTTAAAGGGAGGTGCCACATTAGTATTGGATGTGAACATCTGGAAGGTCAGGGCTGGGGACACGTTTTGGGGCTCACTGGCATAGAGACCCTATGGGAGCCAGAGGGCTGGAGGAGAACACCTGAGAAGAAGGCACAAAGAGAGAAGAGGCAGAGTTGTGGAAAGAACCCTCTGGAGATTCCAAAATTCTGAAGGCAAGCAGAAAATAAACCAGCAGAAAGTGACAAGTAGTGGCTTTTTCTTAAAAGATTTTATTTATTTATTTGTCAGAGGGCGAGAGAGAGAGAGAAAGAGGGAGAGAGAGCACGCACAAAGAAGGGAAGCAGCACACAAGGTCTGCCTTTTGAGCAAGGAGCCTGACCTGGGATCATGACCTGAGCCAGGACCTGGGATCATGACCTGAGCTGAAGGTGGACGCTTAACCTGCTGAGCCACCCAGGCATCCAAGAAGTGGCATTTATAATGTTTTAAGATCCTGACATTTCAGGATAGATCAGATTTTTTAACTGTAAAAAGAACCATTGAAATCAAATTCACAGACATGGAGATTTCTTTCTCTGCCCGGCACTGCATTGTGAGCTGTACAGGGCACTCTAACTCCTTTTATCCATTTTCATAACAGCAGCTTATACTTGTAAGTACATGATAGTTCACAAAACATTCTAGAAGATATCAGTTTCTTTTAACAGTCTCCAGTGTATGTGAGTTAGGGGCCATTATCCTTTATTTCACATCTGAGAGAGGTTGCATGACTCTCTCACTTCTCAGTCAAGTTGGGAAGGGCAGCAGGAATTTGGACAGAGCATGGGATGCCAGGTTCCTTCTGCTCCACTGTCTTCACCACCACTGCAAATTTTTTGATTCTCCCTTTGAATGAGCTTTATGGATGGCATATGGATTAACTGCATTGCAGGAGGTACTGCTTTCCAGCTCTCTCCATCACAGAAAAGTGCACATGTGGGGCCTACCTTCATAAGGCTCAGTTAGCTATGCTGAGTTCTGTGCAGGCTACCATATTGATGGGTCACAGAAGACAGTGGACATTAGCTTTGAGGCACAGGGGCTTTGTTTCAAATTCTGGTCCTACCATTCATGAGATGTATGATATCACAGGAGTCATTTAACTTCTCAGAGTCTCTGTTTCCTCATGGATAAAAAGATAATGCCAGTCTGTAATGGATATTTATTGATATTACTGCCTTGCATCCATTCCTCCCCCCACCCCCACCCTGCTCCATTTCACTCGTATGGCCACAAATCACTATTTTGTTTTGATGGCCCCAGCCCACCCTATCCTCAGTTCTGGTACTCTGGATGAAACATCTGTAATCCTCACCCCCAGAGGCAACAGATGACCTGAGTGAAGGTTAAATTTTAAGCAGTAAAACCAGGCTATCCATCCCTCTGGCTTAACTCTGGTCGAGTGACTAAAGTCAGGCCAATTGGAATCAAGGAAATTTAATGCTGGTGCATCTTTTCTGAGCTAATGGGAGAATAAAATTCTCTTCCCTGCTGGATTGGGTGCTATATTTGAGAATTTGAGCTAATGAGAGTCACCACAGGAAACTGGAAAATATAGCCTATCTAGAAGATGCAGGTTGAGAAAAGGGTTTGGGGGTTGTCCTTTGAGCCCTTGGTTGGGACATGTTTGAGGACCTTGGATTCTGCCCTAGACTTTCATGCAAGTTAACAAATCCTCTTTCTTATTTGAACCGAGTTGTGTGAGTTGGGTTTTCTGGCACTTACAAGTAAAAGAGCTTAAATTGATAAAATTATCTCAAAGAGACGTATCAAGGATAAAATTAATCATTATGAGAAACACTAATCCAGAGGACACTCTTGAAAAATAAAGCAATTATTGTGATTTCATCTTCAGTTTCCTTTCAATGCTAACTATTTCCATGATAACAATTGTAGTGGTCTCAAAAATGGAAAGCTATAAAAGTATCAAAGGAGAACCAGGTGCCTCATGTTTGTAGGTATTTTTAAAAGTTAAAGCATTGAGGGGCACCTGGGTGTCTCAGTGGGTTAAGCCTCTGCCTTCGGCTCAGGTCATGATCTCAGGGTCCTGGGATCAAGCCCCACATCGGGCTCTCTGCTCAGCAGGGAGCCTGCTTCCCCCCTCTCTCTGCCTGCCTCTCTGCCTACTTGTGATCTGTCTGTCAAATAAATAAATAAAATCTTTAAAAAAAAAAAGTTAAAGCATTGAGCCAAAATGCCAGTTACCCTGCTGCAGACTGAATGCCCATCATCAAACGTAAACACACAGAGAACACACACACACAGGAATGTGCAAGACTCTACAAATGCTCATCCTCCTATCCAATGAGTATGTAAGTCTCCCTGAGGTGAGAAAGGAAAGAACACAATGTAGCATGCTGTATCAGATTCATTCAGTGGAGTGTCCAAAGTAGATTATGTTAATTCCAGGAGTAATTTTTAATATTTGTAATGTAATATATTATTTGATAAGATTGTGAAACCTTCTGACAGCTTATTAGCTGGTGCCATTAAAACCAAATGTCAACTTTATCAACTGCTGTCAGGGAAATTAGCTATGAAACAGTCTCCAAGGAATGGAGGTTCAATTTGTGTTGGCTAATGGTATGAATAATCACTTGGATTTTTATAGCACCTTTTCTCTGAAGGGTTTAAAGAGTTTACATACATCTATCCTCACCAAACCCCTGAATAGAAAGAAGGGGCCAAATTTATTGGCCCTACGTGGTTTGTGGTCACTTTACAGCTTTGAGTTTGTGAAGCTAGTTCTCACAATAAGGTTGACATCTCCCAGTTGCTTTGCTTGCAGTTAGGGTACAATGTCATTAGGTGCAGAGAGATGCCCACATAAGAGAATGATAGTGGGAAAAAGAGAACAGAATGCTTTTCCACTTTATTATACCTAAAACTTACCCTGTAACTGTTGTTAGGAATAGTCAATCGCAAAGAGGCAAAAAAAAAAAAAAAAAAAAGGTAGAAATAAGCGTGCTGTTAGAATACGTTTTGGAGACCTGGGAAGCAGAACCAGAGACTATTACAGCTGGAAAAGATCTTAGAGAAAATGGAGTTCAGTGCTCTAGTTGAAGCATGTTTGAATTTGGTGCCCCTTCTTGCATTTTCTCCCAAGTATTTAGTCATCCTCCTGGTTAGGGTATTCCAGTTTTCCTTTGGGGGTCATGTTTTCCCATTCTCTGTCCATGCAGTTTGTCGGTGAGGGATGAAACTAATCCTGATTCCCAGAGTGGGACAAGACCCAGATGTGGTTGATGGGAGAACTGCAACCCTGCCTACCCCTGCTTTAGACATACGAGTGTAATCCCAACAGGACAGTGAGAGGAATACATGCAACTTTTCCTGAAACCTTCAGGAAAGGATTTTTTTTTTTTTTATGGAAGTTGCTAATCTGGTAAAATATAAGCCAAAAGCTATCTCACCTCCACACTAGAAGAACCTGCCTGGGAATGAAGAAATATGGGTGAATGAAGAGGTATAAAGGAGAAAAGAAAAAGTATAATTTTTCATAACCCCGTTTTCACTTCTGGGTCCAGCTCTGTGTGAACCCTTACCCCTTTCATATGAGCCAAATTAGTGGTCTTTGAATATTTGCTAATCAAAGAGAACTTCTATAGGTGGTGCTTACTAAACCTTCAGTGTCAACCTAAAGTTGTTCTTCTCCAGGGGAGACACGTAGAAGGGATGGGCTAGGGTTGGCTATTGTAACAATCTTGAAATATCAGTGCTTTAGGGATGTCTGGATGGCTCAGTCAGTTAAGCATCTACCATGATCACAGGGTCTTGGTATTGAGTCCCACATTGGGCTCCTTTCAGCAGGGAGCCTGCTTCTCCCTCTGTCTGCAGCTCCCCCTGCTTGTGCTCTCTCACTCTTTCTCTGACAAATACATTAAGTCATTAAAAAAAAAAAGGAAATAAATCTCAGTGTTTTAAAACTACAAGTTTCTTTTCCGTTTTCTCTAGCTTGCATACAGGTCTATAGTGGGCCGGCCAGAGGCTCTGTTTGTGTGTTCTGACTCAGGGTTTTAGGCTGATGGAGGAGCCTTCATCCAAAGTATTTGTGATTCCTAAAGCAAATGAAGAGATAGAGACAGAGAAAGACAGACAGACAGACACACATACACACACACACACACAGAGGAGAGAGATAGGCAGATACCACATAGACTTAAAGCTACCTCTTGAAAGTTGAATTAATTACTTACAACAAATAACATACTGAATCTATGGGTATTCATGCTTAAAACCCTAGAATTTCAGGAACCTATACAATTTTAAATTTCTACAGTTATGAAACAGTCCCTGGACACAAAAGGTACCTAAGGAGTGTTGTTAACCAGTGATTTTTAGCTGTTAAAATCACTAATAAGACTCTTTTTCTAGCTACTGAGTTAACCATTTTGCCAGCTGTCTTTTGCATTCTTTCTATCTCACCACTCAATTTCTTCTCATGGACTAATGAAATAAAAAGAAGTCTCTGGACTCCCACATCTCAGTGAAAATAAGAAGTAAGGAAGTTCTACAGCAGCATTTCATACTGGCCTCAGCATGAAATCCTTAAATCAGAAAGTCATAGTTTTCCTTTCTTTAACAAGAGACTGTCTCTACTTCCCTCAGGTATTTGCCTAAAGCATGATGCAGTGCTAATGTCTGCTCACACACCAAGAAGCAATTTCCTTCCAATTTCATATCCTGGATTCTATGTTGGATGGGAAAAATTTCTTTTGTAGTTACAAATCCCAAGCTAATTATGGCATAAGTTTAAAAAGCATTTAAACACTGGATCAGATGGAAAATAAGTATCATATGTAGAATTCGTAAATAATCTTTAGGCAGCATTTGGCTATTTCCTAAAGAGGAAGGAGACAAAGACAAAGAATTAGCAAGACACAATTTTTCATTGAATTGACTGTGCTTTGTGGAGTTTGCATTTGGAAACTAGCCAGTAATTATTATGATCTACAAATAAAAACTTCCTTGAAGATGGAAACTAAAGGAAGGGAATATGAACCCATTTTTATTCCAAGTCAACTTTGGCAGAAACTAGCTAGATGCTCACTTTTCCCGCTTTCATTTCAGCAAACAAAGAAAGATTATATTCCTATCCTCTCTTGCAATTCAATTGGGGTCACATGGCTGCTTTTTGAACAATGGAATGTGAACAGAAGTAGTGTATACTATTTGGGGGCCTACCTATAAAATTTCCCAATTAACCACACATCCTGCCCCCAACTCCACTGGTAGTGGTTGATGTCACATTTTCAAAATGGTAGCATCATGTTTTGCAAGGAGCTGGGAACATCAAATCATTGTTCAGAGGAAAGCTACCCCGGAGAGCCACAGATCTCAGAAAGAAATAAGCCTATGTGCTAAGCCACTGAGTTTTTATTTTGTGTGTGTGTGTGTGTGTGTGTGTGTGTGTGTGTGTGTGTTGTTTTGTTTGTTTGTTTGTTTGTTAATTTAATTTAATTTTTTCAGAATCTTTCCCAAGATTCATTGTTTATGCACCACACCCAGTGCTCGATGCAATTTTTTATAGCTAGTGTGGTCTTCTCCTTTAAATGCATCAAAATGTATAGAAAAAATCTCAACCATTTTATAGCAATTGCTACCTCGGATTGCAATGAGAGAGGAGTACCAAAAAGCGTATTTAAATCTGACTAAGTCGTCAGAAAAGTCTTCCTCGATACGGTGATAGTTGAGCATTTTTACAGAAAGAGAAACCAAACAGAAAGGGCATGCCATACAGAGGGGACAGCCATTGTGAGAATGAGCTAGCCCAAGGGAATGTGGGGAATTGCTAGATGACCCATGTGAAGAGAGACATTATTATCTTTTTTCCCATATAGGGATGTAATGATGCTGGTAAGGAAATGGTTATCATTCCCTTTTCGCTAATGAGGAAACAGAAATAGATAATCATTAAAAACAAAAAACAAAAAACAAAAAACAGTGGGGTTATATGTGATGAAGCCAGGATCTGAACTCATGCCTAGAAAATCTGAAATGAAATTGGTGTTTGGAACATCATTTAGAGGAAGACTTCTGGGGTGCCTGGGTGGCTCAGTGGTTAAAGCCTCTGCCTTCAGCTCGGGTCATGATCCCAGGGTCCTGGGATTGAGCCCCGTATCAGGCTCTGTGCTTGGCGGGGAGCCTGCTTCCTCCTCTCTCTCTGCCTGCCTCTCTCCCTACTTGTGATTTCTGTCTGTCAAATAAATAAATAAAATCTTAAAGAAAAAAAAAAAAAAAGAGGAAGACTCCTAGAGTCTTTACCACTGATCCACAGAATTTTCTATTGATCCCTATTCCAGGGATAACCAGTTCTTTATTTTCACCGTTCTCTTGAAATTACAGCCTAGGAATAGTAAGCTTCTATCTTACCTCCAGAGTAGAGTACATAATAGTTTCTTTTTACTTCTATAAAAAATTACCACAATTTAGTGGCTTAAACAACACAAATTTATTATTGTACAGTTATGGAGGTCATGAATTCAACCCTAGTCTTTCTGGACTAAAATCAAAGTACCAAGTAAGTAATGCTGGTTCTTTCCTTGAATCTCTAGTGAAGAATCTGTTTCCTTGCCTTTTCAGCTATCCATGTCCTTTGATTCATTGTTCCCTTCATCCATGTTCAAAGCCAGCAACATTGTATCTCCTTGACCAATTCTTCGTAACTGCATCTCTGACCACAACTGGGAAGGGTTCTCTACTTCTTGGGTTCCATGTGACCAGACTGGGTTTATGCAGTTACGCAGTTCTTTGGGGGCAGTAGACATTATTCTGTCTACCACAAGGTTCAAAGTCAGTGTTTCCAATGAATTTGTGTATATAATCAAATTACTGTGAGAAGTCCTAAGGAACAAGAGCACTTTTATCTATAGGGAACCTCTAGTTCCCCACATTGACTCAGACTGTGATACTCTCCTCATAATTCATCATCCACAACTACTCTACTCATCTCCCAGAAAACAATAATTCTTTCCTGAGCACCCAAATGCTTTGTATGAGAGTCCCAAGGACTAATTTAGGGACTAGTCTTACTAATTGCACCCTTGAACCAGAATGAGATCACCTACAATTTTCTCTATTTTCTAAAAACAAATCCTCCATATTTCTTCATTCCTGTACTCATAATTCATATTCAATAAAAAAAAAAAACCTCATCTTGTAAACACTAGATATCAGAAGTCTAATTCACAGGAAGGAGTTGAGATTACCTCATTAATTTTTTATTTATGCTAAATGCAATTTTTGGAGGTGTCTGTGTGAATATGTGCTACAGTTTCAAAACATTGCAATTAATCCATGTAGGTGTAAACACAGTGCATTTGGCTATCTTGGGGCATGAGAAAGAACTGAAGTATGAAAGCAGAATTGTAGGACACAAGTAGAAAATATGATAATGGGAATAGGACAGTCCTAAATTTGAGATATCTTTAATTGGATTTAATCTTATTAAGTGGTAGTCTTTGAACATAGGACTTTTTGAGCTGGAGATTTTTTTCCAAGAAAAATGCATATATTTGCATAACCTTAATGTGTTGCCTATGATTCTAAGGGAGTTACAGTTTTTGTAGTCCACACATGGATTCCTATGAGTTAAGAACTTTTGATCTAGTCTACGTTAACACCTGGGCTGGGATTTGCTTGAAAAATTCTTTGTTGCAATCTAAAAATATTTTCCCAATTCTCCAAGATTTGTGAATATTAAATTCTGAGAACAAAGGACTGGTTACATGATAATTCAGCCAAAAATGTGACCCACATACCTTTTCACTTGAATAATGTTTTGGAAAAAATTCCGCTAACATTTCTTCTGATATCCCCAGGGATGAAGTTTTGACAAGTGCTGCCTAGGATGACATTATTGGCAGATGAATTGTAGAATGAGTTGAATGGCCATACTTAAAGAATATTAACCATGGCTCAGTGTCACAGAGGAGAAATGTCTGGGATAGAGACTGTGGACTAAAGACTATTTCATAGTTTTGTCTCTTACTTAGGAGATGCCATATAAGGGATGCATATGGAATATAAATGTTATACCATTCAAAATGACTTTAACAAATTAACAAGCTGGAAGAAACCAATGAAGTGAATTAGAAAATTGAATTCCAACATTTAGGATGATGATATGAATTATATTAATGGAAACACATTGAATAGATCACCATCTTCTGCTCTAGCCAGACCATTTCTGAGTATAGTATTGACAATTCTGCCCAGAAGACATCTATGAATTGGAGCATGCGCTAATGTGAGCATCCCATATGCTGGGTGGTGTGGGGGTTAGAGTGACATTGGTCTAGAAATCATGAAGATTGGCTTTAGGAAATAGGACATTATCCCAAGAGTGAAGACTAAGAAGAGATATAAATCTGCTATTAAATATTTGCAGTGAACCTATGTTTTGAGTGGCTCTTGATGATGAGCCTCTAACTTATGTAATGGAAGCAATGAAGAGGCACTTTTCATCTGTCCTGGGGGGACAAAAGCCTACATGAAGTTTCTCACTATGCAGTAATTTGTCGGGGTGTCTGTTGGGCTCATTGTGGTTTGTGATAATCAGATAGCCATTGACCAGGCTTGCTAGAGAATAATGTTAATAGAGAATAATGTTGATAGAGAATAATGTTAATAAACACCATTCAGTGGTGTTTAGATGGAGGGCCTCTAATGTCCTTAGATTCTGGATTCTAATACTTTGCATCTGTGATTTATTTTTAGCCTTAATACTTCAGTTGAGTAAGAGGGTATTAATAGTTAGCATTGGCAAGAAAATGATAAGCAAATAATGATAGTAAAAATGTAAAAAAGTAAAAAATGATAAGTAAAAAAGTAAAAAATGATAAATAATGCTTCACACATTTTAGTATTTATTGTTCAGTAGTCGTGTTATAGTACGTATTAGCTTTATTTAGAACCAGGTATTTGATAAATACTTCTACTAAAATAATTATCCTTTGCTAAAGGCTTGTATATGTCAGATGTTTACATAACACCTATGAGGTAGACATGCCACTATTTCTGATGTATAGAATTTAAGTAAAAGGGCCAAATAATGTGTACACACATGGCAGGGCTAAGATTCAAAATCCAGATGTTTAGCCAATCTGCCATCTTAACGCCTGTTAATTTTTTCTGAGATTCCAATTTCCTGGGGCTGTAACACAGTGGGCTTAGCATGCATAGTCTTTAGGAGTCTCTATTTCTAGCCACTTATTGTGGGTTATTTTTGCTGCCTGAATCCTTTAAATTTTAATAGGGCCAATACAAATGCCTGAACTTGACAAACATTTGAAAAGCAAACATCAACGAGAAACATATAAAATCCTTTAGTGGGCTCTCAGGAGTTTTCCTAAGTGAATCAGAGGAAGCTGAGAGAGGGACATCTAGCTGACCATTAGCACACACTTTGAAAAGAGTCACAGATGTGATGCTTTATAAAGTAGATTTGCATTTGTTAAAGGTCACTCTCCACTGAATATTTGCACTTATGTCTAAGACAGAAGAAGGCCACTCTACCTCATTCCTCCAATTTTTCTGTTCCATGATCAATATCAGAGTCTAGACTAGGATGGCTACGGAATCTTACTGCTGCTTAATTTCCCATAAGATTAACTGGACTTCCTGAAACATCTGGGGTAAGCAGCAGAGGGAAGTGCATCAGAGTGACAAATGTCCTTATGCCACATTAAGATGCACAATTAACATTGCTGAGTGCTTCCTGTTATTTTTACACTCTATTCTACTGGGATCTCTCAGCAAAATGTTTATATCTTATTTACCAAATAAAGGAAATGTTACAAGAGTGAGTCACAAAGCCCTGCTTTTGAAGAAAAATCAAAGATGTATTTGGCATTTCATACTCTGTCTAGCAATGGTCTGAAAGTGTCCCGCTCCTTACCAGCATTTCTAGCTCTGGTGGAGCCTCTTATCTTCCATCTGAAGGTTCTGTTCAATGTCAACCTGGAACACCAAGGTTATCTTTGTTCAAGGGTATTTTAAAAGCCCCAGGTAAGTGCTCTAGGGACACACCACTAAGTCCCCCTTGCTGCTGATACTATCCCACCTTTTGTCTTCAGTCCCAGTGACTTGCTTGAGGTAATGCTCTACTTTATACCCAAGTTTTAGGTACTTAGATCTCCTCTTTTCCCCTGTGTCTGAATCCCAGTGTCTTTGAGGACTAGATTCTTGGGGCTCCAGGTCCAGGTATACATAGGTATTTCTTCAGTTTTATAAAAATACGTTGTAAACGTGTGGGAATTCAGTGATGAACAAGATAGAGACATTTTCTGATTGTGTAGAGCTTAGAATCTAGTGAAAAAAGACAAAAATAAACATATAAACTAAATAAACGGGATGGGCAAGATGGTTAATCCCTTAACCCTCTTTGAGGAGGCGGCTGCTGAGCAGACACTCAATGAGCTAAGGCAGCCAAGTGTGCAAGGAAATAAAAGAAAGTATTCAAGGCGAAAGAGTGAAAACAAAGTGAATGAAGAAGACTATGCCAGGTGTCTTTGAGAAAAACTCCAAGGCCAGTGTAAATTGGAAAAGGGCAGAGTGGGAATGAGTGAGGCAGAGAGGGTAGCATAGCCCAGGTCTCGCATCAGTAAGCCTTGGAGTGGATCCCAGGCATTCTTTTTTCAAAAGCTCCCAGGTGGATTTGAGTACAACTGATATAGAACCTCCAGGCAGCTTCTACTGCAGTGAAGTCCAGAGAGATTGCTAGAACCAGACACTGACCAACTCATCTGTCTGCATTTAGACCTTCTGCTTGATATTTCCTACCCTTAGAATGAACAAATGTTTAGCTCCAGTTCAAGTTATATATTCATCTTCACGTTTCTCCACTTTCCCTCTTGTGGATCCCACTTCAGTCTTTAAGAACCTCTGAAAGTTGCAAATATGCCTTTATGTGTATTCCTTTCACCTGTATTTTTTTTCTCCCATTTCACCTGGAAACCCTCACTCCTGCTGCAGGTCTTAGATTAAATGTCAGTTCCCCTACAAACCCTCCCTGACTTTGCTCAAACCAAGTTCAACCTCCCACCTTTTGTCTCCCAAGGCCCCCAGCATGACTCCTCTCTGATAATCATCATACCTGTGGTCTTATGCAATTCTGTATTTTCCTCTGCACTGTAAATTCCATATTTGTTTTGTTTCCTTGGGTACCCCTTATACTTAGCACCTAGTCTAGCAGGTGAGAGTGTAAATGATTCATTTGACATCAAATAATTAGTAAGTGGTGGAGTTGAGGTTTGAATCCCAGCACTTTGACTCCAGAGACCATACCACTTGAGTTTTACGTTGCAGTGTTTCCTTTGAATAAATGTTCATATTCTGATTCCTCCTATGCATTGATCTATATGCCTTTCTGAAGTCTGCACCACTTACTTTTCTCTGACTTCTACAAATAATCTTGATCATAAGATTATCCTGTCCTGTGTGTGATATCTAATGGATTTTTTCCATCTTTTCACCCCCAGCATGGCATCTAATTTTTTTTTTTTCCTAAGGCTGAGTTGAGCAAACTCTCTGGGTCTTGTCCAAGGTCACAGAACTTGGAAACAGGAAAGGCCAGTTTCTTTTCTTTCTTTCTTTCTTTTTTAACATTTTATTTTATTTTTTCAGTGTTCACACCCAGTGCTCCATGCAATACATGCCCTTTTTAATACCCAACACCAGGTTCATCCATCCCCCCACCCCCGTCCATTCCAAAGTCCTCAGTTTGTTTCTCAGAGTCAACAGTCTCTCATGGTTCGTCTCCCACTCTGATTTCTGCCCCCAATTCATTTTTAGGAAAGACCACTTTCAAATCCAACTTAATTTGAATTTTAATTCCAGCTTCATCATGTTCCAACAGTGCTACCTAGATAACTTTTTTGCCTTTGTTAGTATGAATAGAGATACATCACTGGTAGCTGCAAAGAGTTAGTAAACGTAGGCTGAGTAACTATAACAGGTCCCTGCACATAGATGGTATTTGAATGTTAGTGATCATTAAAAACAAAATCCCAGATTTACCTGTCAATTCAACTGCTTATCCAACATCTCCACTTGGTCACATATCTTAAACTTAACTTGCTGTCTTCTCTCTCCTCTTACATCTGCTCTTTATTCGGTGTCTTCAATAATGGCACCTCAATAACGGCACCATCATCCATTCAATTATCCAAAATGACTCAATCCAATTCCTCAATTCCCATTCCTAGTCAGTCACTGAGCTCATGAATGCATCTATCTAGGATGGCCAGTTTTTCCTGATTCACCCAGAACTGTCGCAGCATGAACTGAAAGTCTCTTATTTCCTAGGCAAACTGGGAAGGTCGATCATTCTGTCTAACTCCTAAACACTTCCCAAATAATTTTACTTCTCTCCATTCCTAATCTAACTTACCATTTTCTCTCACCTGCCATAGTTTCCAAGTGGTCTTCCAACTTCTACTTTTAAACTCTCCAGCTCACAATCTATTATGGCCAGGTTAATACTTTAAATGACAAAAATCTGATCATATCATTCACTTCACTTAAAATACTTCAATGAATTCCCATTACTCTTATAAGAAAACCCTAAATCTTTTGCTGGTTTGTACTTCTGTGCATGATCTGGCTTATGTCTCCCTTTCAAAAGTACTTCCTCACCACCATCATGCCTTTTTGCCTTCATCCTATCTACTACACTCCAGATGCCCTGGGATCCTTTCCTTCCTCCAAGTGAAATGTACTATACTATTCTCTGTACTTTCCCATGTGGTGTTCTCCTTTTCTGATGGGTCCCCTATCCTTTCTGGGTCAGGTCTTCTATTTTAGGTCAAATATCATTAAACAATTCTTTCTTGGATGGAAGATTTCCAGAATATTTAGGCTGGATTCATCAAGTTATTTTATTAGATCATCGTAAAGCAGTCTGTATCTTTCAATGACATCTTTTCTTGTTTTTCTTTTGTTTTTTTTTTTCCCCCCTTTTTTAAAAGTTAAATTCAATTAGCCAACAAACAGTACATCATTAGTTTTTGGTGTAGTGTTCAATGATTCATTATCAACAACACATGTTCAGTTATGTTTTTAAATATCTTTTTCTTTAACTAGATTTTAGAACTTATGAGGTCAGAGATTATAACTGCCTTGTCCTCAAAAGTATCTTCATCCCCTAGCTGTGTCTGGTGAATGGTAAACACTCAAATAATAGTTCGTGAATTAATAAATAAGGGAATTATGTCTGATGATGTTTCTTTGTAAAACTGCTGACAAGGCTATTGCTTGTGTATTAGTCAATTCCAGGAACTACGCTACATCTTGTCATTGTTGAATTTTATGGTTTTTATGATGATTTTTGAGTAGATAACAAGTAAAGTATCTTGAGGAAGGAATCCTGTACCCATAGGTTAAACAGGTTAAATCCTGTAACCATAGGTTAAAGTGGGCTATAATAACAACACCTACATTTCAATGGCTTAACCAAAAGTTTGTTTCCTGCTCCCCTGTAATATGCTATAGATCCAGGGTGACTCTCCTGAGTAGAAACCCTCCATTTTTTTGGATTCCAGGATACTTTGATTTTTGCCGCTGCCATTTGGTACCTCCATAAATTGCTGAGTCAAAGGAAGAATACACTGGAGGGTGTGTATTCCATCTGTACCCCAATGTTTATAGCAGCAATGGCCACGGTCGCCAAACTGTGGAAAGAACCAAGATGCCCTTCAACGGATGAATGGATAAGGAAGATGTGGTCCATATACACTATGGAGTATTATGCCTCCATCAGAAAGGACGAATACCCAACTTTTGTAGCAACATGGACAGGACTGGAAGAGATTATGCTGAGTGAAATAAGTCAAACAGAGAAAGTCAAGTATCATATGGTTTCACTTATTGGTGGAGCATAACAAATAATATAGAGGACAAGGGTAGATGGAGAGGAGAAGGGAATTGAGGGAAATTGGAAGGGGAGGTGAACCATGAGAGACTATGGTCTCTGAAAAACAACCTGAGGGTTTTGAAGGGGCAGGGTGGGAGGGTGGGGGAACCAGGTGGTGGGTATTAGGGAGGGCACAGATTGCATGGAGCACTGGGTGTGGTGAAAAAACAATGAATACTGTTACGCTGAAAATAAATAAAAAATTAAAAAAAAAAAAAGAAAAAAAAAGATTTAATTAGGCTAATCTGAAATAAACACAGAGTACTTGTCTCCAGAACCATTGACCAGAGTAGTCACTTTGCCCGGTCCAAGGATAAGTGGGGCAGAAAAGGGTAATCCTTCCATTTCATTGTAAGAGGGAAAAACTGAAAATGAATGAGCATTAAATATCTCTTCCGTAAGTGCTACAACCTAGTTTGTACAAATTTTCCCTTTGGGCTAATGAAATAGATTGTTAAAGACCTAAGCCATTGCTATGTCTACACCATGACAATTTTCTTGGGGCTGGGAAAGGCATCTGGTACACTGAACCTGGAACAGGTGTGTGGGAATGGGGCTCTCTAGGCAATAGGTACTCAGAATGATAGCAAAGCTGAAGGAAGCCCTAAAAGAAATAAATAATATTTCACTAGGAAACACCTTTCTAGAGGACATTTTGCAGGAGGCTGGTCTAGGGTTTTCCTATATTAAGTTAACGCATGATATATCTGGTCAAATATCATTGAACTTGCTATCACTTGGACTGGGATCAAATGTTCAACTCTACTAACTTGACTTTGAAGACTTAGTTTCTTCATATTCCTGAGCTTGTTTCTGTATCTGTAAAAAGGGGAAGATTATACCAGCCCTGCATTCTCACACAGATTCATTTGGACAATCAAATGAGATGAAGTATTTTTCATAAAAAGTGAACTCTTTGTCTGTTGTGAACTCTTTGTCTGTTGAATAGGTAGGGAGGCACTTTGTAAAGTCTAAAGACAATATAGATATATAACATGAAGTTATTATTACAATAATTATTAGGGAACATGAAAATGAATCCAGAGTAGGAGGAAGGATCATAGTGATTCCCTTTTAGGTATTCACCTGAGGGTATCTCCCTTGATTTGTATTCCTAGAAGGAAGAATGTGAAGGCCTATGTGTTTAAGACATATTGACTCCATTTCACATTTGCATATTATGGATTGCCACTAGCATGCATTGAGTGAAAATCTTTATGAAAAAAAAAAATGGTGCTGTTGCAGCAGGCTGTACCATGACAGCTTTTATTCACCCTTTTCTGAGTATTTCAGCTTTTTTAGCCTTGAGGTAGGAAAAAAAAAAAAGTAAATATTTCAAATAAACAGCTTTAGGCTGCCATATTAAAATGAAAACCAAAATGTAATGTGCAGATCTTGTTTAGTACATACACCAACTAAAAGATATCTTCTAGATTATCAGAGAAATTAGAAGAGGGACTGTGTGTAAGACAAAATTAAGTGATTGCTGTTACTTCTCTGAAGTACATTACTGTTGTGGTGTTAGGGAAACCATATAAACAAAACATGACCTTATCATTCAGAAATTCATACCAAAGCATTTACACATGAAATGACATGGCATCTGGGATTTGCTTTAAACTCCAGCAAGCAAAGAAACAAACAGACAAAATTAGGGAGATGATAAAAAGTGAGAAGTGATAGTGGCAAAATAATGATTATTGTTGAAATTTAGTGACTGATGCAAGGGAATTAATTGGAGTATTTTTTTTAATATTAGAAAAATATCTATTATAAAAGAACTTCAAAAATTCCTATGTAAGAGGATGAAGTCATTCTCGGGATGTGGAAGAGCTTCTAGAAAGTCTTTGTGAACAATCAGTACTTTTGGAAACTTATCATAAGTAACTCATGCCAAGAAGGGGATTGCTGAGCTTCACCCTGGAACCCATTCCTTTTGTGAGTGTGACTGAAAGATAAAATCCAAATGTGTGATCACAGCAGAAGTGATGTATTAGAAAAATACAGTCTGTTCTAATTCATAGAAGGGGACGAGGAGAAAAGTGATGAGAAACAGATAGCTGGCCCTCAATCACTAAAAATAATTTGAAAGTCAAGCTTTTCTCTGGTCAACCCTCTTTCTTTCCTATGCTGGCCTCCCACCAAAGATTCTTGAATGTCCTGACATCCTGTGGACCTATTTATTCAAATATCTATAAGTATAATCATATGGATACTCAACCCACAAATATTCCTTTGTTAGAGGGATGCATATAAATGGTTCATCCCAAGCTGTAGAAAAATCTAAAGTTTCTAGAAATGGCAAACAGCTGGAAAGGATATTAGTGATAATTAATCGACTCACTCATTTATTGGTTCATTCATTCATTGAACCAAATTTGAGGGCCTACATGTGCCACGCACTGTGCTAGGCCCCGGGACTTAAATGATGAACCCCTATGGGGTTTACAGTATAATGGTGCAGAGACCCTACATTTTGTTGTAAATGAAGAAATGGAGGACCAAAGAAGGAAAGTGATGACTGTGTGGGCATGTGTGTGCATATAATCACACCCTGGAGAAACACAGGTATTCACACCACAACACAACCACAGAAACAAAACAAAACAAATCATGATCCACACGTGCTTATAATCTTCAATCCAGATTAAGCTATTTTTCTACTCCCTAAATGTATCACCCAATTTGGTGTCTTCACATCGATTTCGCTGCCTGATTTGGCTTCCCTCCTTCCTACTGAAGAAGGCTAACTCCTCTTCATTCTCCAAGACCTGGAGTACATGTCATTCTTTCAATCTTGCTGTGACGTCCCTTTTCCTGCTATCCAGAGAGATTATATCCTCCCTCATCTGTATTCCCATAGCACTCTGTTCAGACATGTGTTGTGGCACTTACGACCTGTGCTGTCATTTTTTTGTTTATATGTCTGGCTTTCTTGCTGAACTCTGAAACTCTCAAAGGCAGAGTCTATATCTCATGCATCACTGTAACATCAATGCCTAAGACAGTGACTGACTCATAGTAGGTGATCAATAGGTGTGTATTAAATAAATGAACGGATGAATTAATAAATCATATCAAATGAGCCTCTTTGATATAAAGGTTTACTCCCTCAAGAGCCGTATACAACAACTCCTTCAGCCAAAGTCATAAGATTTCAAAGTTGGAAAAGATCTTACAGATCCTCTAACTCAAACCCATAATTTAGCTTTGGAGTACATGATATGATGGGCTGGGTTCTCCTGGTTGGCACAGAATGAATTGTCTTGTTATGCTTTGATTGCTCTAATGATCCTGTGTTCACAGATTCAGAGAGAAAATAGGAGCCTGGGCGTATGAGAGGGAGGGGCAGAGAGAAGCCAAGGCAAAGTTAAACATTTACAAAGGGGCTTATCTGCCTTCAGAAAATGGTCACAGACTCTCCCCAGGACCTCCGTGCTTAATACTGCAGTTCCCTCCCTCCAACTCCCGATTCCCTTAATCTGCTTCACTTTAAGTTTTCCATGCACTTATTAACTTTTAACAAGCAATATCACTTACTTATTGATCATACCCATTGTTTAATATCTGCTGGCTCTCTGTTTGGTGTTTGTTTCTCTGCCTACATTTAGACCTCGCAAGCTTATATTCTTATCAAGCACTGAGTAGCATAATGTAATGTAGTGTAGCATACATACATTCATACATAATGTAGTGTAACATAATGCTTTAGAGTAGTACCTATCATACCATCTTTGGAGAAGGACTTTATTTTTCATTTCCAGTTGATAATCGATCCCTGTGTATTCCTATTGTGGATGACTACCATGTAGCCTACAACACATGCATCTCGCCATGTGAGTTGAACAACACTAGAACTCCTCTATCCAGTGATCATGGAGAGGAGTCTGCTGATCACACTCTTGGATCCCAGGCTAAGAGCAAATTGCTGTGATATTCTCTAGTGATCACCCTCAATTTCTATACTTACCTCATCACACATTGCTTACAGGCATGAATAAGCACCAGTCTCCGGACCACACTTGGAGGAGAAATGGACTCCAGAGTGCATTGACCTAGGTTTGAATTTTAGCTTTGCTTCTCCCAGCAGTGTGACCTTAAATAACTTTTCTTAGCCTTTCTGGGTCTCAGTTTCCTTCTCCTCAGAATGGAGATAATTACAGTGGTCCTTACAGAAGACTGTTGTAAAGATGACATGAGTTTATGCATGAGAACAGTGCCTGGCACAGAGTCAGTATTCAATAAATATCAGCTCTTATTGTTACCACTTGACCTTTCCTTAATCAGGAACACTCCCTTCATCTCATGGTTACTGAATTTTATAGCCAAGAGTCATTCTGGGAGTACAAGAGAAGGCGGCAGTAGGGAGGATTTGGGGGAGGGGAGAGGGTAGCAGGACATACATGCATCAGGGACTTGAGAGGCAGATGGTCCCTCTTTCCTTCCTCTCTCCCTTTAAGTATTAGTAGAGGGCATTTTGTGCCTCAAGCATGAGAAGGAAAAAGGTCATATTATTTTAGCTTTAAATGGCTGAAGATGAAAAGAGGTATTTTTCTTGGCTTAGAGATTCCTAGACATTCTCTCCATTTTGCAATGAAATTTTCACTTCCAGGTGACATTCATCTTGTCCCAGAAAGGGTGAGAATGTGAGTTAGGTGAGAGCCAGAGGTTTGGGGAAAGTTTAGTATCCCAGCTTTTATCTTGGCTTCATGGCCATTGCCCTGAGTTAGCACCTCTTTGGAGAGACACTCTTTTGAGCTGCTAATAATGTGCTAAGAGGTGATAATGCAGAATGTCCCTGGGTGATGGCACTTCTCCAACTTTGATAAATATCTATTTGTTCAATGGATTTGTGTATATAAGCCCAGCCCACTTCCTAAAGAATATTTAATAAACACACCACTTTGACATATTGAACATTTAGAACAGATAAAAGAAAACAGTAATGTAATAAATGAGGAGGAAATAAAGTCTGTTTACTAAGCTGCTTTGTTTTTGAGGGATGAGCCAACCAGAATTATACACACATACATATTCATATTATAAACTCTTGCATAGCACTTACTATATTCTAAGGCGCTGTTCTAGGTTTTTATATGACCTAACCAATTTAACCCTCTTAAAAGCCACAGATACCGATATTATCTTTATTTAAAGGTGAAGAAACTGATATGCAAAAAGGTTAAGTGATTTTCCAAGATCACACAGAGAGTACATGGCAGAGCTGGGATTGGAACTCAGTCTGGCACTAACACCCTTGTTCTTAACCACCTTACATGCAGAATGGTTAGAGCTCCACTTGAGGCAAAGTGTAAGTGTTTCTACTATTGAAAGAAGTAGAATGATTTCATTGTCAAGTAAAAAGAGGTTGGCCATTTGGTACATGTGATGTGTATCATGACTATGAGTGATTTGCTCCCTGATTCTGAACCTTAGTTTACCAATCTTATAAATGGATGACTTGACAAAACAATTCTTGGGGGCTCTTCTCATCACAGCACACTAGGTTTTTCTGTCTCTAACCACCACCACTGTTTTCTTCTCAGCACCTCTGCTTTGTTCTGTCATCTCTCCATTTTCTGGCATTTCTTCCCATTCCTGTTTGCCTCCTTTACTGCCCTACTTCTGCTGTCACTGGAGGG
This sequence comes from Martes martes, assembly GCF_963455335.1. Taxonomy (NCBI): domain Eukaryota; kingdom Metazoa; phylum Chordata; class Mammalia; order Carnivora; family Mustelidae; genus Martes; species Martes martes. The sequence goes on along the minus strand of NC_137891.1, from coordinate 12,666,735 downwards.
AAAGAACTTTCCAAGTCATTTTCGCATGAAATACAATAAATGTACCAGACACAATCCTGAGAGATCAAGTGTAAAGATTCACAAATGGGACAAAATTAAGGGCCACCTACCTCTTCATTAATGCCAGTCCTACAGGACTGGTATGGATGCTCCCCTCATCATTCCCCCATACAGATATCACAGGAAAGTCTAGGATCAGAGAATAATGGTAAGATGACTTAAAAGAGACCCTAAATTATAGTACTCTCCCAAAACCTGAGACAGTGTTTATTTGATTCACTGATACATCCCCAATGCTCAGCATAGCATCTGCTACATTCTAAACAATAATTACTTGTGGTATAAAAAATGTCACCTAGCTCTACTCCTACCTTACACATAATCCCACCTTTACTGCTATCAATGTCTATACAGCTCTGTAGAGTTTTAAATCCCTTTCAAACCACCATCTCATATATTTCCAACTGTCTTACTCAAGCCTGTGGTGCTAGTGCATCAAAATAAACTGGGCTCACCTCACTTCCTATTTTTTAAGAGGACTTCCCTCTGCGGGAGTGAAAACCTCTTACCACCACACTCCTTCCCTTCTCCCACCTGAAGCAAGTCTGGGAATAAATTAGGGAAAAGTTTTTCTGAGACCCTACTGGATCTCAGGCACTCTACTTATGTGCTAAAAAGCCAAGAACAGAAGAGCCAACAACTTCAGCAGGTAGCAATGACTGAAAGAGCAGGGAAAGGCCAATGTTGAAGAGGTCACTGCCTATCTTCCCCTCTAGGATTTTGATAGCTTCCTGTACCTCTTTGACATCGGCCACAACAACTTCTTTCAAGATATGTCTCCAAAGGCAAAGGAAACAAAAGCAAAAATGAACTTTGGGGACTTCTTCAAGATCAAAAGCTTCTGCACAGCAAAGGAAATAGTCAACAAAACAAAGAGGCAACCCATGGAATGGGAGAAGATATTCGTAAGTGCCACTACAGACAAAGGGCTGATATCCAAAATCTATAAGGAACTCCTCAAACTCAACTCACACAAAACAGATAATCATGTCAAAAAATGGGCAAAAGACATGAACAGACACTTCTCCAAATTAGCCATGTTACACATGGCTAACAGACACATGAAAAAATGTTCATTATCATTACTCATCAGGGAGATACAAATCAAAACCACATTGAGATACCACCTTACACCAGTTAGAATGGCCACAACCAACAAGACAGTAAACGACGTGTGTTGGAGACGATGTGGAGAAAGGGAACTCTCTTACACTATTGGTGGGAATGCAAGTTGGTGCAGCCACTTTGGAGAACAGTGTGGAGATTCCTTAAGAAATTAAAAATAGAGCTACCTTATGACCCTGCAATTGCAATACTGTATATTCATACCAAAGATATAAATGTAGTGAAAAGAAGGGCCATCTGTACACCAATGTTGATAGCAGCAATGGCCACAATTGCCAAACTGTGGAAAGAACCAAGATGTCCTTCAATGGACAAATGGATAAAGAAGATATGGTCTATATGAAGTATTATGCCTCCATCAGAAAGGATGAATACCCATCTTTTGTATCAACATGGACGGGACTGGAAGAGATTATCCTGAGTGAAATAAGTCAAGCAGAGAGAGTCAAGTATCATATGGTTTCACTTACTTGTGGAGCATAAGGAATAACATGGAGGACATGGGGAGATGGAGAGGAGAAGGGAGTTGGGGGATGTTGGAGGGGGAGAAAACTGTGAGAGACTGTGGACTCTGAAAAACAATTTGAGGGTTTTGAAGTGGTGGGGTGGGTGGGAGGTTGGGTGAGCCTGGTGGTGGGTATTATGGAGGGCACTTATTGCATGGAGCCCTGGGTGTGGTGCATGAACAATGAATTTGGAACACTGAAAAAAATAAAACTAAATTAAATATTTTAAGAAGGAATTTTTTAAAAATATTTTATTTATTTGTCAGAGAGAGAGAGAGGGAGCGAGCACAGTCAGACAGAGTGGCAGGCAGAGGCAGAGGGAGAAGCAGGCTCCCCGCCGAGCAAGGAGCCCGATGTGGGACTGGATCCCAGGACGCTGGGATTATGACCCGAGCCGAAGGCAGCCGCCTAACCAACTGAGCCACCCAGGCATCCCTAAATTAAATATTTTAAAAAAGAGCAGGGAAAGGGAAATAACACATAGATTTCCTTCCCTTCTTTAGTCAACAGTGTGTGGAGTGTTTGGAGAAATAGATGTGACTCACATGGAGGTTGACCACAAGCAGAGTAGCATCCACCAGATAGTCTATCTTGATAGTGATGGTAGGAAAGAAGTTCCTCTGGATGCTTCCGGCGGCACAAATCAGAAATGTAACAGTTCAGTTTATTTGGGAGAATATTAGTCATGTTCTCCTTTCCACTAACAATGGCTGACAGTGGATACTGATGGATGCTGAAGGTGACTACAGAGATGTTTATTTAATTATTTCATGTCATGAGAACTTACTCCCTAAAAGCCTTGCTTAGAGTTACTTGCCTGCCTTTCTGTGGCTGAAGCTCTGGTTTATTAAAAATGTAACTTAAATAGTCTCTAAGAGTTATAAGCTCTCCTTTTTAAGCCAGAGATTTACACTGGCAATGTTAGAAGATAGCTCTGGGCTTAATTTATTTGGTACCTCCTTAAAAAATGGGTATTGGGTACAATGGTATTATGGGATTATATCAAGTCATTCAGACACTCAGTCATTCTGAGTTAAGCCCCTGAAAAGACAGAAGGTTGGGGAAGGAATTATTTTTTCAGTTATCATCCTGGTTCTCCATGGCTTAATCAAGTTGACAGAGGATAGGTGTTTATTTCTCCAAGCGAATTGTTCTTCTGTAATGGAAATTCTACCCTGAAAAAGTAATTTCTTAGGTTTGGGTTTCTTTTAGGGTTGGGCCCAGTATAACAAGGGGTATTTCCTTGGGAGGTGTTCATCAAGAAAAGAGGAACAAGCATTTTCTGATGCCTATGAAGCAGGGGCTGTATGGATATAAGCTTACTTAATGTTTAGAATTCTTCTGTAAATGATGAAACAGATGTTTCAAGTGATTATGTCACTGACCCCAGGGTCAGGCAGCAAACAACATGTGATGGAGTGAACATTTGAACCTTAGGATTATTGATAGTTTCATCATACTGCACTGCATCCCCAATATGTCCATGTGAATGAGTTTTTATCTTTTTTTTTTTTTTAATCTTGTAAAGATACTCAGCAAATAAAGGCATAGGATACTTAGAGAGAGTGGGTATGAAAAGAAGGGAAGTGGAAGATATTTCTTTCTTCTGCCTTCCCACCCAGCAGAGTGCCAACCTTGGAACCAAGTCATAATTTCTTTTCAGTTCCCAAACCTGGAAAAATTAGCACCACCAACCCAATGTGAACCTCCACACTTTTCATCAGTCCTTAGGCCAGCTCTTTCTCACTTCCTCTAGTGACTCCTGCAAACTTTTATCATCTTTCCAAGAACCTTATTCACCTCTTCTCAGCTAATGATCTCACCACAAAGACTGAGAGAAATGGAAACTTTCAATGCTCCTCCAGGAAGAGCTACATTGCTATTTTCATTCACTTCCATTCTTCCTTCCTTTTTTCTAGTCTTGGAATGTGAGGTTTCCCTCATTATGTTCAACACTAATTTGGCCTCATGTGCCTTTGACCCCACCCCTTCTACGTTTAGCTCTGGAACCTATTAAGTTCTGCTCTGTGGATTATTTCCTCTTTTTCTCAGATTCCAACTTTTCCTTCTGCTTGCTTCCTTTACTCCATATTTTGCCTTTTTCAATACTTAACCATCACAAAAATGTAGTTCCTTGTTAAGGTACCCATTCATCATTTTCCAAACTCTCTTATCTCATTCATCCTCTACTTCATTTCTAAATCACTCACTTCTCTACCGACTATGATCTGTATTTGCCTCCCCCATATTTTGCTGAAACTGCTCTCAGTAAAGTACTAAAAATTTTCTTTTTCTTTATTTTTCTTTTTTGATCAAATCTAAGGGGTATTTTTTCAGTCCTTAGCCTGACATGTCTAGTTTCTGCATTTGAACTACTGATCAGTTTTTGTAAATGTTTTTGTTCTCCAAGTTCTTCATATATGACTTTGACTTTCTTTTTGGATTCCCACTCCCTTGTCCATGTGTTAGTTGTTGGTGTTTTGCAATGTTCCATCTGGGCTTATAGCTTTCATGACGGCCTATAAGCAGGTCATGCATAGCCTGTTGAACATCTAGATTACATTGTATGTGGAATGTCTCAGTTGTCCATTGGTCATTCAAACACCATGTATCCCAACCAGAATATAGCATCTTAGCCCCTGGTATTTTGTTTCTCAGTTAGTGACACGTTTATTCACAAAAATTCCCAAGCTATAAGTCTGATAATTAATAAAGTATTTCTTTTCTTCTTTCCCCACCAATTACCTCTAATCTAATAATGAAATCCAAAATTTTACTTTCTAAATATTTCTTGAATCTCTCCTTCCTCCCTATCCCATTACTTTTTTCACAACTGTGCAATTCTTACTCTTTAGCCTCAACTATTTTTGCAGTTTCTTGACTGGTCTCTCAGTTTTCAGATTCTTCCTCTTTTTATTCTTATCATAGACACCAGAATCATAGACACCAGAGTCACCTAAAATTAAAAACTGGCTTTTCTATCCAATTGAATTTTTCAAAGACTTACTATTTTCTTGTTACAAGGCAAATATTAAGTTCCTTCGTATGGCATATAACATCCTACGTGATCAATTTTATGTGACTCAAAACTTGTGAAGTGGCTAGAACATGTTGACTATGTTTGACACATAGTAAATTTTCAATTATGTTAGTTTCTTTCTTTGATGAAAATGATGATGTAGATGATCTTGTACTTCTGCCTACTGCCTTAGCATGTTTCTGCCATTCATTCTCCAGCAATTCCAGAGAGTTTAAACTTTTCTCCAAACCCCCCCCCCCCATAAAACCATGCTAACATTTTGCCTCTGTTCTTTTTGACCACGTAGTGATGGACCCACTAGACAGTGGGCTTGAGGACAGAGATGCTTTCGCTCAGTGATTTACTCTAGGCTCTGGCATAGTGCCTGGCACAGGGTAGGTCCAATGTATGCCAGTTTAACAGATGAATGGACAGCAGAATGTGAAATCAAGGGATAAGCTTACAGATTGGAAAAGTGACAGGACTCTGAGAAGAGTCCCAGATCTGTCTCAGACCTCCCTGCCATTATTATACAAAGACCTGGCTTTGGGATTTGCAATCATTTCACTACTTTCCAGTTTGTGTCCTTGGCGTTTGCTTCAAGGACATTTTAACGAAGCCTACTTTATTTAAGTTTCATTCTTTAGTTTGGGTTTTCTGTTTATTAGGAATCAAATATCTTTAGGGTGATACATTCTAAACTGTCTTTAGTCTCAAACACCTGAATAGAAGTAAGAAAGGAATTGAAGGCTGGTTTGGATGGATGTAAGGAGGGATACTATGGGACCCGTGACCACCTAGGGAAGGGAGTGGGTGAAGGGAATATTTCCAAGGGAGTAAACTACTTCCTTCCACTCCATGGCCCGTATGAAACTACCTTCCTCATAATTTGGCCTAGGATTGGCCTTGACACTGCCTATGTCTTAAATTACCCTGAAATTGAAGGGAGATAGCAAATCTCTGGGTGCGATTAAGAACCTTTTAAAGGGGCAAAGTTCAGAGGGAACAAAACATGTTCTGCACAAAACCATCAACAGTTATGGTCCTTTGGCCTTTTTTATTCATGATTGTTAATCAGCTCCTTGCCTGAGGATGGAAGGTATAATGTTTGTGCACATGCTAATCAAACTGTGCCAAAAGTTAGGCTCACAGGAGACTTAGCCTTCTGCAAAGTAAACACAGGCCCTTACTGGTTATCACCTCAACTACAAAGAGTTCTAAGCCAAGTACTATTGATCCAAGTAAAAGAGATAAAACCTGAAGGACTTAGTGTGCATGTTTTTTGGCTTAGGGTAACTTCCGTCTCTCCCACTTCACATTTCACAGCATCATAAAATTAACTATGCAATGGCCCACGTGAACACAGCTGCCACTGACATTGCCAATAACAACAGCTCTGAGAGGCTGAATGTGAGAAGTAAGTACAATATTGGCATTGTAAGAGGCACATGGGCTGTGTAGCCAGACAGGTCTATTTCTGCAAATATTATTATAGTGTTCTTACCTCTTTTCAACTCTGGGACTGTCCACTGCCCTGATCTTTGTATATTCCAAAGCTAAGTTTTTTAGGTATATACAAATTTAGGATTGTTGTGTCTTCTAGCTGAACTGAATCTTTTACCATTATAACATTTCTTTATTAAAAAAAAATCTCTAGTGATATTTCTTGCCTTAAAGTCAATCCTGGCTCTGACTGAAACTAATAAACCACATCAACTTTCTTCTGGTGTTCTCATGGTAGAGCTTTTCTTGTATTTTCTTCCAACTTCTAAACTTCCTTTTGATTTTAAGTGTGTTTCATAAACAACATATCATTGGATCTTTTTTTTAAACTAAGCTGATAGTTTTTGCCATTGAATTGTAATGAGTCATCCATTTACATTTAATGTTATTATGAACTTGTGTTTACATCTCGATATTTGTTTACCACTTGTTCTCTCTCTTGGCCCATCATTCCTCCCATTATTTCTCCTGACCTACCTTTTTCTGGATTAGTTGTGCATTTTTAAAACTAATTCCATTTTATCTCCACCAGTTTTTGGAAGAATTATTGCTGTCCCTCAGAAGCTTATCTCTTTAGCCTCCTACCCAAATAGCATCAAAACATGGGCAGTATCTTCAGAGGAAAGCCTATTGGATGCTTGTGGCAGGTTCCTTTGTCTATTGGCATTTTGTGTACTAAGTATGACAAGACTATGGTTTTCAGCCTCCCTCCTCCCCAGCATTCAACTCAACCTTGCCCAGCTCCTCTAGATTCTAATATGCACTACCAGCCCCTGGGGCTGCCAAACCTCCATAGGCTTCTCTTTCCCCCTCTGGAGGACTTCAGCCCTGGTGAAGCCCAATCCTTTGTTCCTGTCCAGAATTAGTAAATGCTTTGAGGGGGAGAAATGACAAACAATCTCAGCTCACCTAAGAAAGACTGTTGTCTCTATAATTATAGTTCATCCAGTCCTCTTTGCTCCCCCAGATTGCCTATGTTCTTAAAATTGTGATTTTTCAGGCAATTTATCATTTTTATCTTATTTAGCCATTTTAGTAGGAGCAGCAGCCTACTAATACCTCCCAGAAATGGAAGTCCCCATTATCATTAAAATTACACATCTGAGATGCACAGACACATATCAGAGGTTAAGTGGGCAGGGCTGGATTCAGATTGCTTAGTTTGAATTCCTGTATGGCCATGTAGGTTTTGTTGGGTCCTGGGCAAGAGATTAACCGACTGGGCCTCTATTTCTTCTCTTATAAAATCAGAATAATGATGATAATTGTCTCATAGGGTCACTATGAGACATACGGTCACTATGACCCTATGAGGATCTAACAACATAGTGAATGTCAAATATTTCACATTATGCCTTGTACATAATAAATGTCCAAAATGTTTGCTATTATTAGGAAGTATTGATTACGTTAGTTCAGAGCCCAGAAATCACTGGCTTTGAATCAGACACTCCTTAGAATGGTGTGGTTTTGAATGACTTATTTAATCTCTTTGTGGCTCCATTGCCTCATTGTGAAACATTGGATTAGTAACATATCTCATCAGGGTTTAATTTCTCATTTTGTAAGGGCTTGGGTTTGAGTCATGAAGATTAGGAGCCAGGGACATCTATCATTCTTGCAGTGGTTCTCAAATGCTGGTCTGTAAGGCAGTGTTGTTCATGACCAAGACCCATGTCATGGTCTATGGCTGGGCTAAAGTTTCAGATAAATTTCTAACTTAATTGAATGAATAGCATTCAGGGCATTGTTTCCATTCTCATCATATGAAAATAGATTTCTAGCAATGGTGTTCCATATCAAGTTGCATCTGCTAGTTCTACTTTATGTGAGTGTTGAATTGGATGCCCAATTTTCCAACAAACATCACAAAAATTTACTCTTTACTATTATCATCTATCAATGCATATTGGGATTTTTCTGTATCTTTTTATCTCTACGTTTGCTTATGAACTGTGCTTCCTTTAGAAAGAATATTTTATTCTGAGATTAGGTTCTTTCACCCATTTTTTAAATTAAAAATGTTATTACTTTATGCAACGATACTAGATAGTAGTTATGAGTGTTTTATTTTAAACAATTTTTTAAAAAGATTTTATTTATTTATTTGACAGACAGAAATCACAAGTAGGCAGAGAGGCAGGCAGAGAGAGAAGGGAGGAAGCAGGCTCCCTGCTGAGCAGAGAGCCCGATGCAGGGCTCGATCCCAGGACGCTGGGATCATGATCTGAGCCGAAGGCAGCGGCTTTAACCCACTGAGCCACCCAGGCGCCCCGAGTGTTTTATTTTAAATGATTTTATTTAGAGGCACCTGGGTGGCTCAGTCAGTTGAGTGTCTGACTCTTGGTTTTGACTGGGGTTGTGATTTTGGGGTCAGGGGATTGAACCCCATGTTGGGCTCTCTGCTCAGCATGAAGTCTGCTTCAGATTCTTTCTCCCTCTGTCTCTCCTGTTCACGCTCTCTCAAATAAATGAATAAAATCTTTAAAAAAAATTATTTTATTTGGCTAAAATAAAATCCTGAAAAACTTAGCATAGTTTCTTAGTTATGACAAACAAACTTTTATTCATCCATGAAATCTAAAGTTCTGAAAACCACTCATTTGGGTATATCATAATTTAGACTCCTCTCAAGCTTTGTTCCTCCATTCTCAACTTAAGATACGCCATAATGCTTGCCAAATATCTACAATTCATGCATTTTAATTTTTCATCTATGTTTACCTGCATTTTATGGAAGAAATTATGTAAGGTGGTATTCAAAGTTTCATGAATTCTCAAAAGTCATCACAGTATTAACTTTGAGTTCCAAGGATTTACCTGTGAACATATATACATCAGATATCACATTGTTGACTTTTAAGTCCTTTTATTACAAGTGGGAGAAATTGAGGCCCAGAGGATTTGAATGATCCATTTGAAATCTCACAATCAGTGTTGGAGTTTGAAAAAAACACACTGAATTCCATGACTTCCTAATGATTTCAGGCAAATACATGGTCTCCTTCTGTTCTCCAGGCAAAGCAAGTGTAAAAGAAGGTAATAAAGGTAATAAATCTCCTTCCTTCCTCGACACATTTCTTTCCTGCCCTAGAAGCTGTATCACAACATTGCCTGTTCCTTATTGACTTCTGAACCTAAATCACGCCCTTGCTCCATGTCTTGGCCTTTAGAAGACCAGGCACTCTCCCACCTCTCTGAAGATGGCCAGGTAAAGGTCTGGATTCTAGCACCTGGTTCTTACCAACGGTTCCAGGAGAAGCACAGAAGACATTCTGTCAGGCTTGCCCTGTACCTCAATGCCCTTCTTTTTTCTTTCTTTCTTTCTTTTTTTTTTTTTGTCATCAGCACAGACTGTTCATCTGGTTTGCACATACTTTGTGGGTTTTCTCCTGCAAAACCTGGAGCCATAGTAATAAAGTCAGTTTTCAAGGAAGCAGTGGATTGAATATGACTCTTTCAGTGAAGCTCAGAATCACAGCACTTACTTGTCTCTTGATGTTGACAGCTGCATTTTTTTCTGAAAGGACTCTCTGGCTTGCATGTGTTTTATTTATGTGGGCCTCCCACGATGACATAGTTCTGATCATTGAAAGTCAACTGCCTCACACTAGGTCCTCAAAGATCCCCTTCTCTGCACTGCTTGAACTTGGAATTGTTGATTTTCAACCAGGAGTATCAACATTTATTTGGTTCAATTCCTTGTCTTTGACGCAGTGAGCTATTATTAGCCCCATTTGGTTGATGAACCAAGTGAGAATGACCAAAATAAAGTTTCCCCCAAAGATCCAAATAAGTGGTGGGAGAAAAGGAAGTGAAAATCCTTGTTTTCAAATATTTTAGCAGTAAACCCTTTTCTCAAAGAAAAATTTTATGTGGAAACTTAATTTTTTGGACACATTACATTGGCATGCCATTATTTCAGAAGTTCTAACTTATTACACTTATTTTACTACCAACAAATGAAAAAATCCCGAGACTGTTTTGATGAAATAAGCATGTGACTTTGCAGATCTGAGATGATAGCTGCTTGTATCTGTGTCAGTGCTCAATTTACTTTTGGTTTTTGTTTCTTGTTTTGGTTTTGCTGTATCAAGTAAGTCTTTATTCACGTGGGAAATAGATATAAAGGTTATAGGAAGACAAGGACTTGCCTTGCAAACACTGTACATTCTTTGGTTAAATTGTCTAAAAAGCTTCAAAGGGCATTGGTGCTTTTCTACTTTAAGTTGAATCACTAAAGATAAATAGCTACTACCCATATTCCTTATTATAAACACAATAGTTAAAGGAGACAAACCCACTAATAAAAATAAAATACAAACATTAAAATAAAAATGTGATGCTCTAGTGTTTCATGTAATGCGTACATTTTTTATTACACCACCTGCATCATACTGTGTTCAAAGTAGTCTCTGAAAACCTAGAGCCCGGTTTGGCATTTAACGGCATGCAGTCTGTGTGTGCTCATTTGTGCCATTTTAGGCAAATTGATGTGTATAGGCCTGAATTCCAAGAGGAATGAATTCCAAGTAAAATACTTGCTAAATAATGACATAATTTCATGAAGTTTAGCCTACGTTGGAGCTGAGGAGACAAATTCCAAGTTCTACACAAAAACTTAACTCAGTTGAAGGAAACACTTCAGAAGGTCTCCGAGATTTTAAAATTTAAGTAACATGTTTAAATGTGCTAGTTATTCTAGTTTTTAAAAATAGTATATGTCATGGATATTTGGGTCAAATATTGTGGAACTTCTGAGACATCCTAAATTCTGGGCTATGGTCTGTGCAGCTGTCCATGCTCTGACTTTTGCTTGTGCCCCTTCTATCCCCCTCTGAAACACTCTCTTCCCTATATCTGCAGCATACTGAGCCCTTTCCCACCTGAAGGCCTTTGCATCGGCTGTTGTTTTTTGTACTTGAAACAGTCCTTGACATCTGTGACTGCTTCCTTCTGAATCTTTAGTTCTCCATACAAATACCCCTTCTTCAGCAGGAGAAGCCTTCCCACCAAAGGATTATTCCTTCCCTAGTAGCCCTCCATCCATCAGCAACTCCCCATCATATCACCCCGTTAAACCTTAAGACTCACTGCATACCTTTTTACTTACTTGGTGTTTGCCTTCCTGAATTTATAACCTGATTTATCTGGATAGTCCTGGTACATGCCTGATGCTCTGAGTGATTTGTACCAATGCTGCTTTTATTCTCTCAGGTGTGTCATTTTGGACAATAAATTACGTGGCCACTTTAGCCATGCCTGTTTTATTGAAAACCTCATTCCCTAATTCCAACATGTACATGGTACACAATACATGCTTAATAAGCCTTCGCTGAAATGAATATGCCCTGGATTGGGAATCATGTGTCCTGGGTTCTAGTCCCAGGTGCAGTCATTAGTGAGCCTAATAGCCCTAAATGATCAGCAGCATAGCAGACGCAAACTTTAGTAGGCAACATTCCCAAATAATTTCCATCAGTGTATCTTCTGTCATACCAACCAGATAACAGAGTACTTTTAGGCAAAATGATACTGTCTCTAGAGATTTACATAGATGTTTAAAGTTAATTAATGGTCCAAAGCTTACATTGACATAGGGGTAGAACGTGATTTATAATGAGGAAGAATTATCAGAGCCAGACAAAGCTCATGAGTCAGTGAGTGCCTGCTGCTGGGAATGTTCACTCAACTCTCCTGGGCTATGTATTCCCATGGAAAGAATGCTGTGTTGTACATTCTCATCCTGGGCTGTCAGTTAATAGCTGTGATGCTTAATCTCTTGGAGACCAAGACTTCTCATGTGTGAAATGTAGAATGTGATTGCGATCCCTCCTATCAGACCCTCACGTTTTTTAAGTTTGCTGTTAACTATGCAAGAGTTGACGAAGTATTCTACTGTGAAGTGTAAGTGACAAAACTGTCTGTTGACATATCAATAAAAAAGCAGAACAACATATTATAATTCATCCAGGTTGGCTGGCTGAAATTCAGGTCTAGGGATTGAGGGGTTGGATGAACCATGTAAGGAGCTGAGACAAAACCTTTAAGAGCCCCATAGACAGAGACAATTCTGTTCCTACCTCTTATGTCTCATTTGGGGCTTGGTAAAATGGGTGTAATAATAGCTGTTTTGCTTCTGTCCATAGATCAAAGGAGGATTCCATATGCGAATATTGCTTGTGGCTGAGGAAGCATTATAGAAATGTGAGAGCTTTGAGGTGTGGCACAGATCCAGGTGGGGGCTCTTACATGTCCAGGCAGGAGTCCTGTGGAAACATTCAGGGGTGAATGAATTTCCATTTTTCCAATGTGATAAAGTTGGCAACATGATTCATAGAGACCTAGGAGACTTGAAAGGTGAAAGTGTAAGAATGAGCATATATGTGGATGGAGGGAATAAGGCAGAGTGGAAGGCCGAGTGATTGATTTTATATATATATATATATATATATATATATATATAATATATATATACACAAATATATATATATATATATATTTGTTTTTTATTTTATTTGTTTTGAGAGGGAGAGTGAGCACAATCAGGAAGAAAGGGAGAAGGAAAAGGAGAGCATGAGAAGCAGACTTCCCACTGAGTGTGGATCTAACATAGGGCTCAATCCCAGGAACTGAGATCATGACCCAAGCTAAAGTCTGACGCTTAACCTACTGAACCACCCAGGGGCCCCAAGTGATATTTTTTAATATGTACTCTGCCAGGTTCCTTTATAACAGCCATCTCATTTAACATAACCTGCTTACAAAGCCAATGAGGAAGGCTTTATTATCCTTCTACTAGAGATAAAGAAACAAAGGCTCAGAGAGTTTACATAATTTGCCCTAGATATTGTAGGTCATGGTCAGGCTTGCTGAAGTCCCAGGATGCAGAGAGATAATTGGTAATCAGAATTATGTGAATTATGGCATCACGAGAATTTGCTTTGTTTGTTGGGTTAACCTTAAAGGTTAATGTGCCCCTCCTCCAACTTAATGATAAACACAGCAAGCCCTCTATTTTCTTACTCCTCTGATATCAAGGCTTGTTTATCTGTCATGGAACTTACCAACTTCAGGCCAACTTGGGAGGAAAACAAGGAAAGCACAAGGAATTGTGTCCACTAATCTCTATCTTTGTCTTGTATGACATTCAAAAACATGTTTACTTATTTAGTGATGGGAATAACCTTAAGCTGGTCCCAGTCAACATTCTTGGCAATCTTGGGACCCAAACTAGTATTCTGTGGTTTTGTTTAGGCATAAGGGCACACAGGCTGTAAGTGACAGAACCAGAATTCTACCTCGTTTCCACCAGAATCCTTTATGTGTGCTCTGGATGGACACAATTCATCTCCCTCGGGGTGATCTGCAGAAAGATAGGTTCCACTCTGTAAAGGATTTTTTCTTGAATCATAAAAGAATAGTTATGGGATTCCAATTCTTTAAAAATCACTCAAAACCGGGGAGCCTGGGTGGCTCAGTGGGTTAAAACCTCTGCCTTTGGCTCAGGTCCTGATCTCAGGGTCCTGGAATCAAGCCCCACATCGGGCTCTCTGCTCAGTGGGGAGCCTGCTTCCTCTTCTCTCTCTGCCTGCCTCTCTGCCTGCTTGTGATCTCTCTCTCTGTCAAATAAATAAATAAAATTTAAAAAAAATCACTCAAAACCTCTTTAGTTTATAAAATCTGTTTGTGTTAGTAAGTAGAGTATTTGCAGATCTGGTTCCAAAGAAGAATTGATTCTGAATTAAATACAAAAGATAGCTGTTCTTTAAATATTGTCTTTTTTGTTGGCAAAGAGCATGGAATTGATGACTAACAAGCTCTTTCATCGTCAAGGTCTATTATTTTTTTCATGATGACCTCAGAGTAGCCATGGCTTTTATGACCTTATTCATATGGGCTTCCAGCCCAGAAACACAGGGTAATGCCTCTTTCCCTAAACTGAATAATGCTGGTGATTTTCAAGCACCTCACTGCCTCCTGAAAAATGTAAACTTTTTCTTGTTATTAATAAAGATTATTTTTATGTATGTCCATGTTTCATTTATTCCTTCTCTGACACTGAAGAATCTTACATTTTCTTCCTGTGGCATCTCCAAGAATGGGGAAATTGGTTTCCAAAGTGTTTCTGGGATTATTACAGGTGCAGGTGGAAAAAGCATGCACCTGAGGGTGAGACAGATCTGGGATTAGAGCTTGGCCCTGAAGTTCCAGCTGTGTGTCCTTGGGCATATCTCTTAACTTTTCAAGACTTGTATGTCCTCTTCCATAAGATGCAGATCATTAGATCTACCTCAGTATCATGATGCCTAGCTTTTGTTGATGCTCAGTAAACCATATCTCTGCTCCTTCCTCTCCTTAATGGGCTGCTAAGTAATCTGTGACACATTTTCCTAAATTGGTAGTCTTTGTTGCAACTGGGTCGGATATTGATTTATTACTTAATTAAATAAAATTTATTTATTTAAAATTCAATTCTTTAAATAAACTTTTATTTTTATTGTACAATAATACAATATATATATACAATACAAAATCTTCATATTTAAGAATATTCAAACTGAGATGTTGGCGAGGATGCAGAGAAAGGGGAACCCTCCTACATTGTTGTTGGGAATTCAAGCTGGTGCAGCCACTCTGGAAAACAATATGGAGGTTCCTCAAAGAGTTGAAAATAGAGCTACCCTATGACACAGCAATTGCACTACTGAGTATTTACCCCAAAGATACAAATGTAGTGATCCTAAGGGGCATGTGCACCCAAATGTTTATAGCAACAATGTCCACAATAGCCCAACTATGGAAAGAGCCTAGATGTCCATCAACAGATGAATGGATAAAGATGGGGTATATATATATATGTATATATATATATATATATATATATATATATATACACAATAGAATACTATGCAGCCAACAAAAGACCCCAAAGTCTTGCTATTTGCAAGGACATGGATGGAACTAGAGGGTATTATGCTAAATGAAATAAGTCAATCAGAGAAAGACAATTATCATATGTTCTCACTGACACGAGGAATTTGAGAAACAAGACAGAGGATCATAGGGGAAGGGAGGGAAAAATGAAACAAGATAAAACCAGAGAGGGAGACAAACCATCTTAGGAAACAAACAGGGTTGCTGGACAGAAGGGGTGTGGGAGGGATGAGGTGGCTAGATGATGGACATTGGAGAGGCTATGTGCTATGGCAAGTGCTGTGAATTATGTAAGACTGGTGAATCACAGACCTGTACCCCTGAAACAAATAATACATTTTATGTTAATAAAAACATAAAATAATAATATAAATAAATAAAAAGAATATTCAAACTGCATAGACACACATATACTGAAAAGAAAATCCCTCCTCACTGACCTTGAACAACTAAGTACTGTTTCTTTTTTTCTTTCTTTCTTTCTTTCTTTTTTTTTTTTTTAAGATTCAGCTATTAATTTTAGAGAAAAAATGAGAGAAAAGTGTACTTGCATGTGCACTCATGGGGGCAGGGGAAAAGAAGGGCAGAGGGAGAGGGAATGAAGCAGACTCCCCGCTGAGCACAGAGCCTGTGTTGGAACTGGATCCCACAGCACTGAGATCATGACCTGAGCCGAAATCAAGAATCCAATGCTTAACCTACTGAGCCACCCAAGTACCCTCTAAATGTTACTTCCTAAATGTAACCACAAGTAATGGTTTCATATAGAACTTCCAAGAAAATTGCAATGTATATATGTGTATAAATTTGGGTATAATATTATTTTTAGACAAATATAATTGTTTACTTTAGTTGTCCTCCCATTTTTTCACTTAATTCATTTACCTTAGTTATTCCCGTATTTGTACAAATTTACTTCATTCTTTTTAACAGACTCATGATATATCATCACATAATCATGTCTTTACTGAATAACATATATTATTTGTTTTAAGATGTTATTTATTTGAGAGAGAGACAAACATAACAGAAGCAGGGGTGGGGACAGAAGGAGAGGGAGAAGCAGGCTCTCCACTGAGCAGGGAACCCGATGTGGCAGCTGATCCCAGGACCCCAAGATCATCACCCGAGCTGGAGACAGATGCTTAACCAACGAAGCCACCTATACAACCCCATGCATATTTTATTTTTTACATGAATTAATAATAATTTTTAATATTTATTTTTGAAGTCAGTGTGCTTTTTTTTTTTTTTAATTTGACAGACAGAGATCTCAAGTGGTCAAAGAGGCAGGCAGAGAGAGAGGAAGGAAAGTAGGCTCCCTGCTGAGCAGAGAGCCTGATGTGGGGCTTGATCCCAGGACTCTGGGATCGTGACCTGAGTTAAAGGCAAAGGCTTTAACCCACTGAGCCACCCAGGCGCCCCAAGTGTGCTGGTTTGGAAACAAAATCTGGATCTGCTTCCAGGATAGTGAATTTAGACTTTCTGAGCCTTGATTTTCTGATCTATAATCAGGACAAGTCCAGCCACCTCAAGGAATAGTAAGGATTACTATTATTAGTAATGATAATACCATTGCTCTCATTTAAGGGTGGTCCTTATGCATTGATGACTTTGAGAAAGTATGAGTAGCAATGATTTCTGCAGGTTGTTGTGGTTGTCACTGTTGCTCTTTCTGGCGGCCAGCAAGAGAAGGCTGTGAAAGTAAACCTGTAAGTAAACCGTGGGTCTTCAAAGGCCACTCTAAGGAATTACAGACAGGAATACTTTGAAACCACATATCACACTGGATTTTTCATTGTGTGCAATTTTTTTACTCCCCTGCTTGCCTGTGAGCTACTGAGGGTTAAAAGTTACATATCCCGGCCCCCAACATGAAGTGAGAGATATTTAGTAGAGCTGTGGTCTTGGTGGTGATGCTTGAGGAAGAAGAAATCTTTGTAGGAAGAGAGAATATGTGCTGAAAACTTACTCTGTGTGTGTAGGACTTTACCTTAATTATCTGAGTTTCAGCACATTGCCTAACTTTTGGAGGTCTCTGTTACTGCTCGCATACAATAGGGATAATTATAGAACTATCTCAGAGTTTGGTTAAGGATTTTTTTTAAAGATTTTATTTATTTATTTGACAGAGAGAGAGATCACAAGTAGGCAGATAGGCAGGCAGAGAGAGAGGGGGAAGCAGGCTCCCTGCTGAGCAGAGAGCCCGATGTGGGGCTGGATCCCAGGACCCTGGGATCATGACCCGAGCTGAAGGCAGTGGCTTAACCCACTGATCCACCCAGGTGCCCCTTGGTTAAGGTTTTAATGAAATAATTCATGCTAAGGGTTTAGAATGGGGCTGAGCACACGGCGAGCACCCAAAAGGCATGCTGAAGCTCAGCAAGGTTTAGAGCTTCCTGTGGTGTGGACATGTGAGTCTGAACTCAGAGTCATTCTCTTCATCACTGAGGCAGATTCCTTCCCTTGCATATAGTGAACATGAGTTAAATGAGTCACTGACAAGTCCTGCCTTTGTAGATAAAAGAAATAAGATTTAGGAGAGACAAATTACCCAACTGTATCTGATATTGGAAATTTTCAGTATCCTCCCATGTTCAAGGTGTTGGGGTGCTCTCCACTACTATAAACAGTGCAGTCCTTGGGTTCTGGCTTAGGATATTGTAGGCTGGAGAGCATAGGAATCAGGTATGCAAGTTTCTGGGTTTCATCTGTGTTACTGTAGATCAGTCAATTCCCCTCCCTGTGCCTCACCTTCTTCATCTGTATAATTAGGAACTCACTTTATAATCTCTAAACTCCTTAACCAGTTTTACTGTGCTGTGTTTCATGAGTCACATGTATCTGACCTCCTATCCAGTGAGACCTGCACATTCATCAGTCCTACCATCTCTCACTGCTCATTTGCCAGTTTTTTCCCACAGTCAGTGAGATAATTTGTGTATTCAGGTTAACCTGAAAAAGATATACTGGTTACATGTAATTCCTTCTCCCCATGGACCTGGTTTTGGAAAAGTGCCTTTCAACTGTCTCCCGAGTCCTGATCCCTTGACTCTGGACCTGAAGAAGGGGCAAAGCCCTCCTGCAATGAATAGTCTCCAAGCAGCCTGTCCCAATGACATCAACCCCAGTTTTTTGGGACGATGATGCAGCCATCTTTAAATGGTTTACACCTGTTGTTACTATATGCAAGGCTAAGGCTTGGATGCTTTGACATCAAAACAAGAATGGTTGCCGGGAGACAGAACAAAGTGGTAGCATTCATGGACACTTGTGTCAGTATGGCAGAATGCTCAGCAACATGTCAATCAGACAGCATAGAGACACATGAAGGAGACAACTAAATGAAACATGAAATCAAAATTCATGTAAAAGAAAGTCTCAAACTCCTACTGTGAAAGGGGACTGAAATAACGATCAACCGCTTCAACTACTATTGGCAATGCTTGAATCCCCTTTACCATATTCTAGCCAAGAATGTCAGGCTCCCATTGAGATATCCTCTGGGGTGGGAACCTCACTTCCTCATGAGAGTCTTGTAAAGCCTAGACAATTCTATTAGCTAGAACAAGTGTCCCTATAATGACCTGAAGTCCTTTGACATCTGTACGATTCCAGATACATCCCCTTTGACACAGAGCTGAATTCCACTCATTTTTGCACATGGTGGCTCTCAATTCTTCCCTACTGCCTTCCTCACCCTGAGACATTTCCCCCAATCAAAACATGTCCTTCCATCATTTCTCATGGGACATGATTTCAAATCCTGCCCCAGTTAGGACAGAGACCATAGCCAATTAGAAAAACAAAATCCTATATACTTGTTCATTAATTCAGCCAGTCATTAAACATAAACATCTTACATGTGTGCAATAAGGAAGGCATTCTTCAGAACATAGATATGAATCATATTTCATCCCTTTCTTCAAGTTGTCTCAACTTTGTCAACTTTTACTCACTGTGTGACTTTGTGTGACTCATTTAACCTTTCTTAATCTCAGTATTCTCATCTCTAAAATGTGGATCAGTTGAGTGACCCATGAGGGTGGTTGTAAGGATCAAATACAATATTCTATGGGACACTCTCAGCAAACTGTGACGTGCCGTAAAAACAGTGAGCATCCTGATTAGAGGCGAGAAGAAGATCACAAACTAACTGTCCTGTTAGATGGAAAAGGACCAGTATCATAAAAGAGTTATCAACAATGTGGTGAGATTGATGTACTGAATGGTAACTGCATATTGAAGTCCAAGGAAGGGAGACCCAAGTCAAGTCCAAATTAGGAATCTGTTATGTCCACTTCCAAGTCGTCAAAATTAACCCAGAACAGAAGCAGTAATGCTGACTACAGGGGAAAAAGGAGGAACTTTTTTTGTACCAGAATCCAAGTGCAGAAATGACTGTACTCAAAACACGTTCCATGAGGCAAATGGAAGCAAAATACTTTGGAGGTGACTTAAAAATAAATGCCTGTGTGTCTGCCTCTCTCTGCGTACATGCACCTGTGCACATGCCTTTTCAGTGGCATTCAGACTACATGAACCCCCCTGCCTCCACTGTAATATGTGTAATATAGCAGCCAGTAGCCTGGCAAGAGCTCCACAGATTAGTTTGAAAAGCAATCAGTGGCCTCCTTGTTGGAATGCCCCTAGTTCTAGGGTAAAATCCTAGCCATGGCCTCTGACTGATTTGTATCCATGGCAAGAGCCAGAGCTATCTCTAGGGAGTCAGAAGGTTATAGGCAGATGATTAGATAATGTCTTTTTAAAATGAGACACCTTCAGAGTACAAGGGATGATTTTAATAATTGTGCCAGGACAACGGATGGATACTGGGACTGTCCCAGGCAAACAGGATGTGTGTTTTAGGGAATGAGCTTTAGGGTTAGTCTAGACCAGGTTTATCCTTCATCTCTGTCCTTAATTAACTGTGTTACCATCAACAAGTCACAGAACCTCTCTAAGACTCTTTCCCTATTTGTAAAATGGGGTCAGTAATACCCATTTTAATTAACTAATTTTCTAAAAAGATTTTATTTCTTTATTTTATTTATTTGTGAGAGAGAATGCGTGAGTCAGAAGAGGGCAAGCAGGCAGAGTCCCCACTGAGCAGGGATCCCGACTTGGGGCTCAATCCCAAGACCATGAGATCATGACCTGAGCCAGAATCAGATGCTTAACAGACTGAGCCACCCAGGTGCCCCGTAACATACATTTTAAAGTTGTGTTCTAAGTACTAAATTGCACACCATGCAGAGCAGTACCCGGCTCTCTCATGATGACTTGCAAGCTTTCAAAACCTATTGCTCTTTCTTTCTCATCTCTCTCTCTTCTCTTCCTTTCTTCCTGCCAGACTGTCCTCCTCAGTCTTCCTGTGAGGAAGCTGAGGCCAATGGCCAGCAACCACATGTTGAATCACGATAGTGATTCTGACTTGCAGGCTTCAGGGGTAGGCTGATAGCTGGAAAGAAGGGAGATGCCATAGGAAGGAGGTCAGCTGCAGGTCAGGACACTTCATGTATTGGAATGTGAACACTTGGGTAGGTAAGAACATGAATCATGAAAAAGAGGAAATATAGTATCCATATGAAAGCCTGGGATTATTTCAGCCATCTACCCATCATTCAAAAATGTTAAGTACCTATTGGGTCTCTGACCCTGTGCTAGACATGAGAAGTATGGTGGTGGGTAAGATGGGAGATGTGGATTCTTCCCTCATGAAATTAATAATCTAGAGTTTCAAGAACCCTAAGTGACTCTAAAGTGTTCCATGAATCTAAACAAAGAGGAAAAATGATGATACTTACTCTGGCATGATTAAAGCATTTTTCTTCTTGCTGACACCTTTGCATTTATTGATAAAATCACAGATGTGTATATGGCAGCATTTCATTCTGTTTTGTGGGAAAGGGATTCTATGACAAAAGTTGTTATTTTAAATACTATCAGCTAATGTCACATCCTCTAATCCAGGGGGTGACAAAATAGATTGTTTTTACAAATAAAGTTTTATTGAAACTAGGTTATACCAATTTACATTTTTCACCCTCCCATATAACATTTTTATTTATATACTGCTAGATACTTAAACTTACATTTTAAAAAGTGTTAATTTCCTTGTACATGTATGAAAAATTTTGATTGCACATTAATCTTCAACTACTGCTTTAATTTATCTGTATATATCTACTCACACACGCATATATACACATATATGTAGAAGATATAGATGTATTCTTGACAATATTGTTTATGGAGAGAATAACCAATTTGTGTATTTATGGCTGCTTTCATGCAGAAGAACTGAGTAATTGGGACAGAGACCCTCTGACCCACACATCTAAAATGTTCACTATTAGACATTCCAAAGGAGAGTTTCCTGACCCCTGCTCGAATAAACTTTGGGAGAGGTCCCAAAACACATTTGTATAGTAAAATGCTTTGATAGGTTTTGTAGTTAAGAGACCTTTTAATGTTGTTTAACTCAGCATTTCTGTGCTACACAGTTCCTGATATGGTCCTTACTGATTCCCACCTCCTGGCATTTACAACCTTGTACAATCCTTTGCCTTGCATATAACCTGGACTTCAATCTGCTTTTAACAAATAGAATATGGCAAGAGTATGAGATGTTGCTTTTGAGATTGGGTTATAAAAAGACCTTTTGTTGTTGTTGTTGTTCTTTTGTTTGTTTGTTTGTTTGTCTGAAGCACTCTCTGATTTTCTTTCCGGCTCTAGGACAACTGGTTACCACATCACTGAGGAAGTTTCTGGTCAAAGTACAAGGTGATCTACAAACAACACGTGTGTACACTTGGAGGTAGACTTTTTAGGGTTGCCAGCAGCCATGCATGAGGTGGGAAATGGATTCTTCAGCCCTCATGGAGCCCTGAGGGGATTATAGCCATCACTGACAACCTCACTAGCACCTCATGTGAGACCTTGAGCCAGAAGTGTCTTGCTAACCAGAGACCAGACTCCTGACCCTCAAAACCTGTGGAGTAATGAGTGTGTAGTCTTAAGTTGTCAATCATCAGAGTCATTTGTTGTATAATAACAGATAATTGTACAACTTCCTGAAATGTTTGGCCATTGAAAACATCCTATACTTTTCTTTTCCAATTCTTCCCCATGGGCTTCTCTCAGGATGCCAACTGTCTGAAGAATATAATTCAGGAAATAAAAGTGTAGAATAATAAATAAATGACTCTTCCAATTGTTCTAAACTAAATAGGAATAAAGGTAAATTTTGTTTCCATCCTGGATTTGGACTAAAACCCAAGAGAGTTTGGTTTACTGTCTTTTATTTGATATTGTATGACTAGATAATCTTTAGACAAAAGATTTATTTAGATCAAGTTTCCCACACCACTATCAAAAAAAATAAAATTATGGAAATTCATCAGAAATAACAACTGCTTCAGAAAAGAGTCTACCATCTACTGGTCTCTGAACTCTGTGTTTTCCAGGCTACAGGAAAAAATGGAAATGATGTATGATAGAGACATATGTTATTAAGTACTAGCATCTTCCCTGCACCTTTACCCAGACATCAAACCATGCATCATTATTGTTTATTAGCTCTGGGAAATGTCTCGGTTGTCCTGGAACCTGCTTTGGCTTCTGATTTAGCCCACAGCTGACTCAGTTTCATGACGTTGGTTTTGCTGACTCATTAATCACATGGGATAGTGATCTATTTTTCCCTCCTATATGACCATAAAGCCTTTTTAATTGAGCTGGTCAACAACAGAAGAGACAAGGGCTCAGAATAAATTATTCTGGTGAGTTTAAATATTCAGCTCTACCTTTCATTGCCAGTAGAAGTCGAAGACAATGACCATCTATTCAATGATATCTTTATAATAAATTTGTCTATAGTATTCTGTGTATCCTGAGTATTCTGTGCTTAGGGTTGTGGATGCAGAAGAGCCTGAATTCCTTGTAATGAAGGAGGTTAGTTCATTCCTAAGTAGGTCCCACATCAATTCAAAAGAATGTGTAGTTTGGAATTAGCCAAGAGTGGGTTTGCATTCCAGTTTCACCACTTGCTAATTCTCTGGACTTGGGCAAGAGGCTCAGTAGCCCAGAGCTCTGTTTCTCCAGCTATAAAGGGTATAAAATAATGGTTTTGAGAATTATGAAATATATAAAATGTCTTGCACAGTGACTGGCTCATAATAAACACTTAAAAATGATCATTCCTTTTCTTGATTTACTCCCTTACATTCTGGATTTACCCATCACAAAAAAGCAGTTATGAGGCCCTTTTCCTACTACCATGCTCAGGATGAGCTGACCTACTACTCTGCTTGTGTGCTAGTACACACTTATATTGTCATCCTTTGGGCCCTTATTGTGTAGTGTTTCCCCCCTCTAATTGACATATGCTTTCTTGGATACAAAGGGTAGAAAACTGCAGCATTTTCCATAAATGATTAGAATGTTGAACAGTTAATAACAGTTAAGAGGTTACCAGAAAGCATTATAGGTCTGCAGCAAAGGGGAGAGCAAAGTATGGTCTTTGCACCAAATCTGATCCATTTTCAGTTTTTGTAAGTAAAGTTTTATTGGAACCCAGCCATACATTTGTTTATGGAGTGTCCATAGCTGCTTGCCCAATACAATGGCAGCATTGAGTACTTATGACAGACACCATATGGGCCACAAAGCTTAACCTAGTTACTATCTGGACTTTTACAGGAAATATTTGTTGACCCCTGATTTCAAGAGTTGATTCTGGAGGCAACTTTAGGCACTAGACTCTTGAAGGTCTGAACTGAGAAATACTTCTGTGGAAATAGGTTCCAGAAAATAATAAACATCAGAATGTAAAGAACAGACTGGAGGCTCTAGAACTAAGATACAGAATTCTAGTGAATATAGCTAAGGCAGGGGAGAGTGGGTACACATTAATTTAGGGATTTGGAGTCAAAAGACATAAATTCCTTTCACAGTTTCATCACTTTCGAGTGATGTCACCCTTTGACCATGTGACCTTGAACAAATGATCTTATTCTTGAAGAACTAGTTTCTTTATCTGTAAAACAAGGAATGCAGTAATTCCTCCTTCAGAGAATTTTTTAAGAGTTGATGAGATGAAATGCTCTAGAAACTTTACAGTTTTATAAAATGTTAATTTATACAATTATGACTAATAATAAGCACTTAAATATATTTGCTGAATGTGTTGAATTAATAAAGAATTAGATCTTTAAGCTTGTTGGCAAATTTCTAAGATTGTACATCACATATGTTGTTTTAACATGAACTATGAGTTCAATTTATCCTTGCTAAAAGTTCAATTATATATGTTTTTTAACTCAAATGGTATTTGTGGCTTTTAAATTTCAGACAATATAGACAATCTCTAATCCCTGTAGATGATGTTCTGTCTATGAAATGTTGAGAGTCATGAAGTACCTTCATGCTTACTCCATACCAATCAATGGCCATGGGATTAAACCTCTTACTCTTTTGCAGAAGGTATTCCATCACTGGGCCTGAAAAAACCAGTATGTCTTAGAACCATTAGGGCCATGTCAACTTAAAAACAGTTTCACTCTACCTTAGGCCTTAGGGCCCTGATGACATCCTGGAAGCTCAGATGAAGCTCTCCATGTTCCTGTCATGTTCCATGACTCTTTGGCCCTTGAAGCAAGTACACAATGCTCACCACATTGATTTGCAGGTGTCCGCATATAGCATCTTAGGGAAGGCCCAGGAAGAATCCAGTTGCTTCTACCACAAGGATGGGAGGAGAGGAACAATTCAATAGTTCAGATGATGATAGAGAAAGAGGTCTGCCTTGAGGGGGGAAAGTGGGGTAAATTTAAATGAAAAATTATCATTCTGGAAAGATGCTGGCAGGATTCCCAGATTTCCCTTTGTGTGAATGGCATTCGGTTCAATTAGGTTTCCAGCCTGTGATGTGATCCAGCTGTGATTTGTGCCTGCCATGTCAGTGATTTACTCTCTGCTACTTCTAATCCACACATTTTCGGGGCTGGTAACAACACATACGGGCACCTAATCTGCAGTTATTGGCGTCATTCTGACATCAAAATGTCATAAGATAGAAGGTGCCCATGGGGACAACTCCTTGTGAGTTGGGTATGGAAGAGAAAGGATGCCCAGGGGAAGGTGTCTTAGGAAGACCTCTGTTCAGTTTCCAAGGCATGCATAATCTCTCCTCTTTGCCTCACGTACATTTATCTCAAACACTCTGTATCTGGAAATATTCTAACAATTTTATAGATGAGGAAACTGAGACTCAGATAAATGACCCATATACAGTCACTCAGGTGATAAGTATTCAAACCAGGTAGAGAACTAAGGTTTGTTCATATTCTTTTCACTTTACAGGGCTGTTCTGATGAACCCTGGATTGATCTTTTTGTGCCAGAAGCGTCTACTGATGCGTTCTCTTCCCATTTCCTCCCTCCCTTCCTTCCTTTCTTCCTTTATAGATTGCTCAAGTTCCACCAGACAATTGGCCCATGCCAACAAAGTCTTTCTCTCTTGGTAGTGTCAGAGTTCGGAGCAGTTATGAAAATAAGCATGGTTGACTACTCACCACTAAATCCAGAGCCAAATCTATCAGAACATTATTCAACTAACTTATACACCTGGGTTAGTTTACAAGGAAGAGTTTGGTTGACTTTTTCTGTAAAGGGCTAGATAGTAATGGGCTTTGTGTATTTGTGTATTTGTTCTCTGTCACAACTACTCAACTCTGCAACTAGCGTGCAAAACAGCTGTGGATGGTCTGTAAACAAATGAGTAGGGCTATATTCCAATAAAATCTTACTTACAAATACATATGGCAGGCCATATTTAGCCTATGGGCCACAATTTGCTGACCTGGGTAGTAGAATGACTTCAGCTCTAAGTAGCTGAGCTGGGGTTTCTCTGTAGTCTAGGGCAGATAGGCAGGACAAAACAGGAAGAATGTTTGAAGGTACATCTGATTGACATTAGTACCTCCAGAGAGTACCAGTTTCCCTGGTCTTTGTGTTATGAGGTGGAAGGGACACTCGTGGGAGACCACAATAGCCAAATCCAGAGCAACTGCCCTCATGAGGCTCAATATGCAGAGGTCAACAGATGGGCCTCAGGGATCAGAGTCAGACTTGGAATTGAACCTGAGGACTTGAAGAAACATTGAAGATAATATAAAATAAACAAGAGGCTGTCCATGGTGGAGGTGATAGAGGAGTTCAGGGATCAGTGTAGATGTAGAAGTCAAGCTGCTTGAAGCATCTTCTCTGACACCAAAGTCAAACTTCCTTTGAAAGACAGCATACACTTCTTTGCCTTGTGTTCTAGGTGGCCAGGACATACTCGTCTATCTATCCAATCACCCATCCACTCACTGACTCATCGATTTATAGATTCAGACTAGTCTTATTAATTACTTACCATGTGTCAAAGACTTCCATTACAGGTCTCTGCCCTTGAGGGGCTTCGTGTCTAATGGTATGGGTCTGACAGATAACTAGCAATGCAGTCATACTGTGTGGTTGTCATGATAGAACTTTATATAAGATGCATCTTAGAGAAGTCATCGGGTATCTTCCTGAGGTCTGAATACAGGGCTGATCCACATTCAATAAACAGGGAGGAGGAGGATGACCCTGACTCATTTTATGTTGCTTTCTGTTGAAGTTCACCCTTGAACCACTAAATAGGCTAAGGGAATGCTGCTTTGGTTTCCACGGGGGTGTGGAGAATTCAAGGATTTATATCTTCTGCAAAGAGTAGGTGTGCCGCCTGGTTGGAAAAACAAAGAAATGGAGGGCTTTCTGCCTTTTTACCATCAAACTATAGGAGGTGGTCATGTCATTGAGACCTCCATGAGTTCCATTTCTGTGGCACCACAGGACCATCATCAAACATGGTCACACTCTCCCACACGACATGAGTCCCACTCATGAACTCAAATTCATGATTTTGTCATGAGAAATAAATAAAGCACATTCATTTTGGTGCTTTTGCAAGATACAACTCAGTCATTATCAATGTTGACACCTCCCAGCTAAGGTTTGTATAGGGCTTTAGCATTTTCAAAATATTTTTATGTATAGCATCTCTTTTTTTCTGATCTTCACAGTAATCCTGTGAAACTGGTTGGAGAAATTGAGGTTCAGGGTCCTTAAATGGCTTAGCCAAGTTCACACAGCTTACTAGGGGCTGGAGCTGCATCTTTGTGCCTCATTCCGCAATTCCAGCTTCTGTGAACTCATCATACCAATTTCAGGTCTTTTTTCTTCCTCTCTTCCAGTGATTCAGTGAGCATAAGGGCGTCTTATTTTTCTGAGATAACACACAAGGGTGGGGAAGATAAAGCACTGTGAACTTAAAGTTGGAGGGAAATCAATTGCTAGGGATTTGCTCTATCAGCCTCAACCCTCCAAGTGGGCAGGGTGCATTAGTAGTCATAAATGTGAACTAATCCTCTCTAAGACCCTGGGAGGCTGTAAAAGGATGGCCTGAAGTGGTGGGGAGATTTTGAAATCTCTAAGGGGAGAGAATGGATCTGGTGATTTCACTATTTTGGGCTGGTGATGGCATTAAAATTATGAAGAAAGAATGTCAACTAAGAGTTTCTAAGCAAACTCAATTAGTATGATGCTCTGTCCTAGGGATCAGGAAAAGAAGGGAGTAAGCATAAAAACATAGGATTTTCAGACTTTCTTACAGTCTAACAGTATTTTCCCACAATTATCTCATTGAACCCTCCCAAACACTTTTAGAAGTATTATTACTACTAAGTAATGTTATCACCACACTTATAGAGTAGGTAGGACACCAGGCTTAGTAATGAGCAAAACATGTTCACATTCACCCGTAAATAATTGTGTAGAGATTTGCCTCATTCTTGGTTCTATGCAAGGCCCATTCTCTTCTTATTTCTTTCTCCACTAAAAAACTTATTTGTAGGGGTGCCTAGGTGGCTCAGTCAGTTAAGTTTCTGCCTTTAGCTCAGGTCATGAGCCGGGGCTCAGCAGGGAGCTTGCTTCTCCTTTTCCCTCTGCCCTTTCCCCCTGCCTGTACACACTCTCTCTGTGTCTTTCTCTCTCAAATAAATAAGCCTTAGAAAACAAACAAACAAACCAACAACAACAAAAAATTTTCTATCCTTTCTGAGTCCCAGTCATTCTCATTGTTATAGGACAGGAAACCACACTGGTCTGTACACAGTCTGTCTCACTGAGTGGCCTGGGCATATCTCCAAGGAGATGAAAGGAGATGCTCAGTACATGTTGTCATGGGAGTGTAAGTGAGAAACTGATTTATGAATTAATGGATGGAAGCCACGGGCATGCCACTGTCCTAGACCGCAGTTATTTAAAGGGCGATGGGCATGGCTTTTGTTCTCCCCTGGGGACCATTTTTTAAATCTTTAATTGTCAGAGCTGGAAGAGGTCTGAGGTCACCTAGTTGTAATACTGCAGACAAGAATAATGAAGCCACATTGGGGAGCCATCTTTATGTAGGGCCACCCAAATTTGTTCAGCTTGGTAACCTCTGGTCATCACTTTATAAATATGTTCAAAGGTGCAAATGGTCATGAGGTTGACTTGTTCAGAGGTATATAATATTCGTGGTGCCTGAAAATTGTATTAGAGCTAATAATGCATGGAATGATGGAATGATGGAATGAATGAGTGAATTCATTCCTATTCCGGCAAATGATTCTAAGCCCATGCCTTCCTGAAAGAGTCATTGTATCATAATTGCCAAGAAAAGCAAGATGTGTCTGGGTGTCCATCTAGAAAGGGACAGCCATAGAGTCCACTCATTTCTAACATTTAAGGATTCACTAATTTCTGGGTCCAATAAGCCCTGACTGACAGGTACAAGTCTCCCCTACATATTTTTTTTAAGATTTTTATTTATTTATTTATTTATTTATTTATTTGACAGAGAGAGAGAGAGAGATCATAAGTAGGCAGAGAGGCAGGCAGAGAGAGGGGGAAGCAGGCTCCCCGCCAAGTGGAGAGCCCGATGTGGGGCTCGATCCCAGGACCCTGAGAACATGACCAGAGCCGAAGGCAGAGACTTAACACACTGAGCCACTCAGGCACCCCTCCCCTACATAGATTTTAAAACCTTCTCAGAGCAATCTCGTTTGTTTGTTTGTTTGTTTGTTTGTTTTTGTTTATTACTTACTGTCTTTTTCTGCTTTTTGGTCCCTGCACAATTCTTGAAGACCCAGACTCCACCTTCAGAAAACGATTTGCCTCCTCGCACATAAATGCAATTACAATGGTTGGTTACATTTCTCAGGGGCTTATCTGGAACAAAGGTACCTCTATGTAAGCTAAGTAAATAAAGTAATCCCCTTTTTGTCTGATTATTCTTCTGGGCATTTTAATGTTACAGGGATTCAATTTAGTTCCCATGATCCTGAAACTGCAACATGAGCAGTCACCAGAAATGTGGGTCCAGGACAAGGCAGAAACTCCCTTGCCTGAAGGCTTTTGAAGAACCCATCTGCACCCATGAAATCAATTGGCGTATCCTTTCAAATTGAAGATGTATCTGCTCTGGAAATCAAATAATCAAACTTTTACAAATAATGGATCATTTGTGTCCATGTAAGTTAGTTGAACAAGGAATAGGCACAGAGGCTGGTGGAGTGACTTCTGCTCTGTCACCATCATTTCCCATTTGTGTGACGTTGGGTAGGTAGGTCCCTTATGACCTCTCTAAGACTCCATTTACTTATTTGTAAAGTGGAGATGACAATATTCATCCTCAGAGGTTACTTGTGAACAGAACTAGCACAGTATGAGGCACTTAGATAGTCCTTGTTTTGCTTTTAAGTTGGATATGAAATTTTGGAGGACTAGATGTCAATAGAATGAATAGTAGGCAAGTATGTCATTGGGCAAGTAGCTGCATCACTGGACCTCAGTTCCTGCACCTGTATCCTCAGAAGTTTACATGAGATGATTTCTGAGAGTCCTTCAAAGAGTAGTAATCATATGCAAGTTGTATTATATGGGAAATGCTCTCTCTCTCTCTATGTAAGTGTGTGCATGTGTATACACTGATTATATATATACATATTAGCTCATTTCATACTCAGCATTATCTGAGATTTAGGTAATGTTGTCTACATTGTACAGAGGAAGGAGGTAAGGTTGGGAGAGAGCAAACAGACATCCAAGTTTACAACATTGAAAAGCAGAAATCTGGAGATGTAATCAGAGCCAGAAAGCTAGCAGGACCCCATGTGGACCTACCATATGATACTCAGAGATGCTACCCTAGTGGAGTCTATGGCAACCTTGGGGCCAGTCCTTAGGTCCCTCCATTCCCAAGCCAACCTCTCAATGATTCTAACACTGCCCTCTGTTAAAAAAAAAAAGTCCCAAAAGGAGTCATTTGTTCCCCAAGACAGCAAACCAATCTACCAAAGGAACCTGACCTTTTAACAATCAGATGGAAATTTTCTGATCTGCAAGAGTGAGGGCCTCCGCATGATTAAAAACCCTGCTATTCCCTTCCCCCCTAAAGAAGATGAAACAATCCCTTCTTGCCTTTTGTTAATAACTTCCTGCCCCACCCTCCTTCCTATAAAAACCTTCCATTTTGTACAACTCCTCGGAGCAACTCTTCTTGCTAGATGGGACGCTCCCCAAGTCCAGAATTGCTTAAGAAAGTCAAATTAGATCTTCAAATTTATTTGGTTGAGTTTTGCTTTTTAAGACTACTTAGGTCAAATCTTCTGACACCTCTACAAAATTACACAAAAATCAAATAGTCTACAAACTTTTCCTTGTTATTAATTCAAACCAGTAACTCAGGAGTTGGTTTGAGCTACTCTGGAATGTGTGATGTCACTGACCTCTTTACTCCCAGTGCCCACCTAACGGAGACACAAGATGGACATTCAGTACCCACTGCCTTGAATTGAGCTTACCTGTATTTTGTCCACCTGTTTCCCACTCCTCTCTTTGTGGCCTCTTTACTGACTGTCAGCCCACTTTTTGGAATGTACCAGAATCTTAAAGTAGAGTAGATAAAGAGTCATTTATTTTAATACTCTATTGTCATAAGAGGGAGTCTGAACTCCTTAGGTGGCAGAAGAAGTCCTGTCTTAGTGCAGGGTTCTTCCTAATCCTGCACCTTAGCTCAGGGAGACTGCCCATCCCTCACTCCCACCACCCTGAATCCCACTGTGACATCTGTTCCTAACAACTGACAGGCAGCAGGTGGCAAACAGCTTGTTGGTCTCTCAATGTTAGAGTTGATGGAGCTATTTCTGCATCATATCATGTGGGCTAGTAAGCTTTAGGGCCGGGGACTCCTATTACTTACAAGTGTCTCTGACTTTATTTTGAAAGCCTACTGTGATATAATTTATATAAGAAATATATATTTGATCTTCCACCTGGGGTCCTGGCACTGGAGCTCCTAAAACCCTTGGAATTTCCTAACTGAGGAGAATGATTAAGGTGTCTTTTATTACGTGAATGAGGTGATTTTTGGTAGCTTATTAAGTAGCCTAAGGCTGGGGGCTAGAGGACTGGAGATTCCATTCTAGCCCCACATAGGGCATAGGAAGAGGGCTGGCGGTTGAGTCCATCACCAATGGCCAATGATTTAATCATTTGTGCCTACAGAATGGAGCCTCCATAAAACCCAACAAGGACAGGGCTCAGACAGTTTCCAGAGTGGTGAACACGTGGAGCCAGGAGAGAGTGCTGTATCCAGAGAGGCATAGAAACTCTGAGCCCTTTCCCCACACATCGCCCTATGCATCTCTTCCTTCTGGCTCTTCTTGACTTAGCCTGTTACAATAAATTGGTGATCTAGTAAATATAATGTTTCTAAGTTCTGTGAGCTGCTCTAGCAAATTCATAGAATCAAGGGAGGGGGTCATTGGACCTCTGATTTCTAGCCAGTGGTTCAGAAGCACAGGTGACACCTGAACTTGCCATTGGCCTCTGAATTGGGTGCTGGGTAGAACTGAATCCTTCACCTGTGGAAGCTCTCTATCCCTGAGTAGATAGTGTTGGAGTTGAGTTTAATTGTATGACATGCAGCTGGGGTCAGAGAAGAGCTCGGATGTGTGGGGAACCCACTCCTCAGACAACACTGGAATTGGGTCCAGAACTCTTCCCTTCCCAGCAGAAGGGGGCAATCACAAAAATCAGCCAAGTGAGAGGTGCTACCCACAGCATAGGAGGGCCCCAGAGGACAGGGAAGGGAAAAACCAAACAAGAGGGAAAACGTGGAGGCTAATATTTTGTTCATTTATCTCCAGTGGAAACCCACAGGGGGCCACATTACAGCAAGATGAATTTGGCCCTGAGATACATGTCACCAAAACAACACAACAACAACAACAACAAAAGTTGTTTCAATCTCATCAAGATTGGACTATAGCCAATGAAGCCTGCATTTGGGGGGTCCCCTGGGAGAGATGTGGGGACAAAATCGAATTGCAGCTTTCTGAGGAGTTAGCCAAAGGCACTGGAAATGAAACCACAGGGAGAGGAGGAAAGGAAGGCAGCACGGATGGAGGACTTACCATGCTTGCAGCCTACACAGCGCAGAAGCTAAACCCAGGAGCCTGCAAACCAGAGCCTCACCTGTCCGCTTGTATAACCCAGCAATGGATTCACTCTTCCAGTGCATCACAAAGTTTTTATGAGGCTTAAATGCGATGAACCAAGTAAAGTTCTTAGAACGCTACTAGCACGGAGTAACACCTGTGAAGTTTTATCTCTTATTATGATTGGACTTTTTGCAACGTACGTGTGGTATGGGGGGCTTTGCGGCTGTCACTGTGACAGAGACACTACTGGAATTTGGAGTTTAGCTTCCAAAGATGTTGACTGTCCTGTAGTGTATGCGGCAGACCTTCCCAGAAGGGGATTTTCCACACCCCAAATGTCAACAACACCCTTGTTGGGAAACACAGAGCTGGGTCTTATAATGTGAGTTGCATCATTTTTAATCATTACCAAATACTGTAAGGTCAGTTATTATTACCCCTAATTCACAGATGAGGTAAATGAGATTTTCAAGAACTTGCCCAAGGTCGAGAAGCTATTAATTAGCATTGCTCATTTCAAATTCACAGATTTCTGTCTCTAAAATTAATGTCTTTTTGCTGCACTCTGCTTTCTTGATTACAGCCATCCAGATCTTAGTGTTCGAGTCCTGAAAAATGGAAGATTGGGGGTGAGTCAGCTTTCCTATCATAATTTGAAAAGGAATATCCTAATTGGGTGGGAAAAAATAGCTAATTTACGGGGCGATTGTTGAAGTTCTGCAGTTTCAGCCATATGAGAAGCTGCTCATTAGCGAGGAGAGAGCTTGTCTCGCTAATAACGAGTTTCTCCTGTACCAGGAGCCTCTTCACTCAGAGCTGGTGTGCACACACAGTGGAGATGCCCTTGGGCATCCACACCAGACACCAGAGAACATTAGGAGCTTCCCACATAGGTATTCTGGAAACTGAGCCAATGTTTGGAGATATCTGATAATTAAATCAAGGACCTAATGCATCAGCTTAGTGGGGCTGGTGCAATCGAGGAAGTCATATCTCAGGAATCAGTATTTCTCTCAAAAAAAAATTTTTTTTAATCGGAAACATAGCTTCTAAAGTATAGTCACTAATGTCCCAGTGCCAGAAAGATCTCTCTACAGGATGCAATGCATTACCTAGCATCTGATTTGGTCTGTGTTTACATTCACTTACTCACTTAACAAATACTTCCTGACTGCATTCAAGGGCGGGACATTGTGCCAAGAACTGTGGGCACAAAGATGAGTCTAACATGAAATTGTCTTTGGGGAGTTTATGATTTCATGAGGGGCACATATAAAAAATGATGGCATTCCACTTTAAGAGGATCGGTGACAGAGGGCTGCCTGGGCACAGAAGGTGGCATAAAAGCAGGAGAGGCTGAACCTCCAGAAGAGAGGAGGAGCAGCAGGCTTCCCTTGTCAAGCGAACACTGAACAGGGACTTTGCAGGAAAAGAGGGGAGCAGGTGCAACAGGAAGAAACAGAAGGAAGGGCTCAGCTCCAAGTCATTTGCTGAGGTGCAAGCAAGGGTGTTACAGGGGGGCGAGTGAGGTTTAAGGCTGGGGAGTGGGCAGATGCTTGGAGGGACTTTGCTGAAGCGTTTGCCTTTTGTTCGGCAGTCAGGGGGGAACCCATGGCAGTGTAGGAACATGATCAATAAAATAAGATTGAAATCAACTATAGCAATTGATACAGGAAAAAAAAAAGAAGTAAAGGTTCCAGAATCTGCCTTTCTTCACATGATGTCCCTATTCAATGTGTCATCTGTCTGCATGACTGTTCTTTCTGGGTGTGTCTCACTTGGCCTTCTTGGCATCCCCTCTGTGGTTCCCTAATCTAAATTCCCATTTTTTTAAATCTTTAATACTACAATGCCCTCACAATTACCCTCTCCTTCCCGTAATCCACCCTGTACTTACAAAGCTTTCTAAGTCAGAAACCCCAGGAAATCTGAGCTAAATACAAGATACGAGCTCCGTGCGCATTTCTTGATGAAATGAAAATAAACGGCAATTAAAACTCACACAGGAACTTATCATTTGCAAGTCATATTCATACCATTTACATTTTCTAACTGCCCCATGTTGTGTTTTGTTCACCAAGGACTAAACGTCGTGAGAAAGACAAGGAACAGGTACAGTGAACAGAATGGAACAAAGGAAGAGTAAAAGATTCCAGAGAGTGGTACCAGGAGGTAAGAAGTTAAATGTGGGTATGGAAGGGGGTGCCTGAATTAGGGTTTACTATAGTTTTGAAATATTGTGAGATGTGGAATTGTGTCCCCTCAAACTTCGTATGTCGAAGTTCTAACTCCTGCTGCTTCAGAATGTGATTTCATTTGGAAATTGAGTAGTTGTAGATGCACTTAGTTAAGCTGAGATCACACTGGAGTGGGGTCGGGTCCCTAATCCAATATGACTGATGTCCTTATACAAAGGGGAAACTTGGAATAGGGGCATGTAGAAAGGGACAATGATGGGAGGAGACACAGGGAGAAGATGACCCTCTCTAAGCCAAGGAAGGAATCCTGGAACAGATCCCTCCCTCTCATCCCTCAGAGCCAACCCTGCCATCTGAACTTCTGGCCTCCAGAATTATGAGACAATAAACGTCTGTTGTTATGGTACCTTGTTATGACAGCCCTAGCAAACCCATGGGAGTATCAAGGAATTATGTTAGACTTTGGATGGTTGCTCCATGTGGCTGCCTCTAGTGGTTAGTGGTGGTACTTCACTCTTACTCCCTGGGATGCCTTTACATTTTCCCAGCACTGCCCCATTTCATCCGGCTGTACCTTCCTCCTGGAGGTCAGCCCTCGGGTACTGGCACAGTTTTCCAGTCCTGGACAGACAGTCCTTGGGAGTTAATAACTTCCCTCCCTCCCCCGAGTGGCCCTTGGCCAATGACTGAAGGGTGTGGAAATAGGAACAACCAGCTTTCTGGGCTCTGAATTAGAATCTATACTTTAGAGATGCCCTGCAGGATAAGGATGGGACTTCATCTGAGATCTCCTTCTTGCCCCGCTTCCCCCATTCCTTTACCAGATTCTCCAGGAAGTACTGCCTTCATAAATTACTTGCATTTGAATCCTCGTCTTGGGATCAACTTCTGGGGACCGTGGCCTACGACAATATTGACTGTCTCTCCAGCACCTAAAATGACTAGAGCGGGCAGTAGTAAGGCTGTGATTTCTCCACAAGTAAGGGAGTGAGGCTGGTAAATGCCAGCCACCATGAGAGTTGAAAGGCAGCAAGGCCAGATGGTTTGTCCCTTAGGAGACAGAGCTTCTGTACAAGAATGAAGAAGATAACACAGGGAAAGGCCAAAGACACCTAGGAGAATGTCAACACAACCTCTATATCCTTGGTACATGGGAAGTCTTCTTTTATTAAGAATAGCATGAATAGGGGAGCCCAGTTGGCTGAGTCAATAGAGGGAGTGACTCTTGATCTCAGGGCTTTGAGTTCAAGCCCCACGTTGGATGTAGAGATTACTTAAAAATAGAGAAAAAGAAAAGAAGAGAAGAAAAGAAAATAAAAGAAAAAAAAATAACATGAGCATAACCGTAAGCATGAGGCAACATAAGTCATGGCAGGTGGGTTTAACAGCTCCCACACTATGATCCTTAGCACGTTTTTTTCACAGTTTCTCATTGTGTTCCAAAAGAGTTAAAGCAACATGTGTTAACTTGGTAGCAAAGAAGTGACTTTTTCACCTGCAGATTTTGGCTACATGTTAGTTAAATGTCTTGGAACGTAAAGTGATTTTTTTTTCTTTCTTGAAAATGTCTAAATGCTGTGTTGATAAATGTCACAGAGAATAACGAATATGATGGAATGTGCCAAGAATAATGGGAGTTACCTGCCAGTTCACCTGAACCATGACTTGTCTACATTTAGCAAGAATCATGAATGTCATTTAATACAGCACCTTTGCAGAGAAGGGACTCAAAACTTTTCAAAGCAAATATTAAAATGCTGAATTATGCAATAAAGACATAGATTTAAGTAGATAATAATAGATCACACATTTACAAAAGCACACAATGCAGCTGTGAGTACATGTATTTAAATATGCATTACATTGTTACTGGGTAGAAGGATGAACATAGGAAGAGAGGTCAATATGGAATGAGGAAAACAAAGATTATATAGAGAAATTAAATAGCAATTTTAATGAATAGAGCCAACACAGGAGATTGCAAAGGGCAAGAGAGCCAGAATCATATGGGACGTAGTGTAACCCGCCATGAATGAGGTAAGTGACTTTAGATAAGTGAAGTAAACTATCTGTGTTTTAATCTCTCTACATATGTAACATGAGTTAGTATTCTCTGCTTTATGGGGTTTTCAAGGGGAAATAATAAGAGAATATATATTTCAGCAGGCATTTAATAAAAGATAGGTTTTAAAATATTATCCTTATTATCAATGAGATATAATAACCACAGCCACCTTCTACTCACTCATAAGTGACATGTCACTCTAAAATAGTTAACCATCTATCTCTTTCTATTCCAGAGAATATAGTCATAACTCATGTAGAGAGCTTGAGGGAAAAAACCCTGAATTTCTAACCTACCACCTTATTTTACACATAAGGCAATTGAGGTCCAATGAGGTGAAATGATTCATTCACCATCACACATAATCGTAGCTTCTATTTTGTTCCTGGGACTCTGCCCCACACTTTGTGTGCATTACTGTATTTGATTCTTATGGTAAGTTTATGGGGAGATATTCTTATTTGTCCCTGAAGAAAGCGAGGCACACAGAGAGGAAATAATTTGCCTAAACTCACACAGCTGTCAGGTGGGCGTCACAGCTGGGTCTTGAACCTAGATCCTGCTGACTCCTTAGCAGGTGCCTTCCGAGTCCTTATCTCCCCTCCTACCTTTGCACAGAGGTAGTTCTGCTGAAATTTCCATAGGGGACAGAAAGCAGCTCAGGGCTTGCTTCTATTAGTATGCTTGCAAGTAGGTTGCTGGTTACTTCTGTCATTTCTACTTCCCTAGAGATTTTCTGTATTTCCTAGGGGGTTAGAAGGTTGGGAAGCTGCTGTAAAAAGCACTGTCTTGTGTTTCACTAGACATAGGAACTTTGGCCAAGAGTCTTTTCTGACCACCTTCACTCTCCTTCAACTCTGGGCCATGGGCTTGAATCCAGGTTTTCATCTGTGTATTTAGGAAAGTCTTAAAGACATTCTGAGACTCAGCTTCCACATATGAACAATGAGGTTGTAATAATATGGCTAATAATAGCGTGTCCATGCCCCTTTCTGAGGATCAAGTAATATATGTGAAAATGATTCAAAAACTGAGAAGTTCTATGTATTGTTCGTTTTTATTTTTTTTAATGTCAAACAGAAGGTGAGACTTATAATGAGTTTTCAGGTAATCCATATTTTATGAGTGAGTTGTGTTTGCTAGTCCACCAACCAAAGGACACAAATTCACCAAAAAAAAAAAAAAAAAAAAAAAAAAGACTGTTGAATTCTTAGAAGTTATTGTGGCTATGCAGTCTTGGAAATATAGGACAAAGGTAAAATATCAGTTGCTTTGAAATGGTGGCTCTTGAAATGATGGCTAAGGACACAGAACCCTCACATCAGGTGACCAATATGACTTTCTAAGCCAGCAAAATCTTTGGCAACAAGCAGCCTCTTCCAATAAATCAGCACGTCAAAGGAAACAATGGCCCTTCCAATGGAACAGAAAGGAAACTACTGAACTCCCAAGGTGGACTTGGAACAGAAGTCTCCAAGACAACCTCAATACATCTCACTCCTTTCTCATTCACTGAGGGCAAGTATGAGGGGTGATGGAATTCCTTCCACCAGTCAAGAGGCTCACCAATCCAGAACGACCCTCAGAGACCCAGATAAGAGAGTGAATTAATTGCCCATTGTGAATAT
Organism: Martes martes; assembly: GCF_963455335.1. Lineage (NCBI taxonomy): Eukaryota > Metazoa > Chordata > Mammalia > Carnivora > Mustelidae > Martes > Martes martes. The sequence continues at coordinate 12,628,119 of NC_137891.1, read as the reverse complement.
CAGTCTCCTTTGGCCAAGCAACCAGCAGTTACTCTGTGATGTGAGTAGTATGAAGAATTTTCATTTGGACTAGAACCCTGGGAGCAACTTAAAAACCTAACAGGTCATTTTAGATTCCTGAAAACAACCAAGGTAGGATGCTTTGCTACTGAAAATCCAAAGGAAACCAGATCAGCTGTGGGACATTTTCAATTTCATAGATTTCAGAGATCAGAGGAACTTACACATCAGCCTGTCCAACCTTCTTGTTTCACCCAAGAGAAAATGTGGGTGAAAAAGAGGCAAGGTGACTTGTCTAAGGGCACACAACTAGTTATATGGCAGAACTGGGTAATAGCTGCACTCTTTACTCTTTTTTCGTTGTTTTTTCCATAACACAGCATGGCCTCTCTAATTATTAATTATGACCTGACATTCCATTGTCCATCATATATTTATTTGAGTGTTTGCTATGTGCTTAGCTATGTTTTCAAGACCTGTTATAGGGAAAAAAATGAATGAAGTAAACAATAAGAGCCATTTATTAATGCATACTATTTCATTTGATCCTCACAACAGCATGTGAGTCTATAGTAATTATCCCTATTACAGATGAGGAAGCCAAAACTTGCTTGTGGTCACACAGCTAATTATTAGCAAAGCTGTGATAGAAATTGAAGCTGACCTTATATTCTTGGTTTAACACCCTACACCGTGTTGCTTTTTCCAGTCCAGATCTTTCTCTCTTCAAGTCTTGTACCCCCTTACATACTTATTTCCTAATCTGGTTATCAGGGAAGGACCATTATCTGAAAGCTTACAAATCCCTGATCTCATGGAGGTGACTTCTAGAAAACAAAAACCAGAAACAAATATATGTGCAGTATTTCTCAGTTTGGGATAAGAACAAAGAGAAAATAAAGCCACAAAAGGAAGAGGTAGACTGGCTGGAGTGGAAGCTGTTTTAGGTGAGATGATCAGAGAAGGTCTCTCTGAGGGGACATTCCTTGAGCAGAAGCTGATTATGGTAAAATCCAGGGATGGAGATGGGAAATGGTCACCAAGGGAGATTTTTGGAAGGCATCAGCATAGTGTGGTGGTTAAGAACACACGTTCTAATGCCAGCGTTCCTGGGATTAAATATCTACCAGATCATTTGTTGGCTGAGTTGGGCACGTTTACTCAAATCCTCTGGGCCTCAGTCCCTCTTCTCGAAAATGGAGCTAATAATAGTTCTCACTTTCAGGGTTATGTAAGGATTAATTGAAAACACTGTCTTGTAGACAATAAAAGATAAATATCAGCTGTTTTCTTTTCTCTCTCTTTAGCTCTAAATAATAGGTTCATCATCCTTTAATTTCACATTGGCCTAGATTCTGTTTCCACACTTTAAAAAAAAAAAAAAAAAACAGGACTCTTTTTTTTTAAACATTTTTATCTTTTCAATAAAATATTATGAGGAAGGCCAATAAAATAGATAAAAGGGAATCTGTTCTGGTTGACTCAACGGAGTGGCAGCCAGACACAGCCTGCTTGGCTCCACCCTTGCCCCCACGGTGGTCCTGAGGATGCCCTGGGCTTCACCGAACACGGTTAATAATATCTCCACTTGACACAATGACTGGCATGAAATAGGGGCTGAACATGCAATTGTTAAAAGAATGTTAAAAACTGCAAAACACAGCCTCTTGGTCTCTCATTTTTTTGAGAAAAGAGATTACTAGGCCATACCACACATAGCCATCCTTCTGAGGTAGATGTGGAGGGTTGTTTATTTAGTGCAGGCTTAGTCATGAGTTCAGAACATTCTGTGGGTTTTACTGGAACTCGATATCATGGCTCATCCCTACTCAGATCACTTTGGCTAAGCCTGCCAGTGACCTCCCTTGGGGCAATGACTGGGATTCTCAGGCTCCACGAAATGAGAGGGCTCTTGCTTCCTCTTCAGCCTCAGGGATGGGCCCTGTGGTCTCTTCATCCCAAAGAGTCCTGCACAGCAGGCCTGGAAGAGGCTTTGGCAGGTGTGATCAGTGCCTCCTGAGGGAGACCTTCCCATTTAATAGAAACGAGAAAGCATGCTACTTTGGATGTATAGAAGTATCTCCAACACCTAGAGGTCAAGTTATGTTTTTATTCCTTTTGTACATATTATGCACATGCTGTGTGAATTTGGGTGTGGTTAGACCAAATACAGGTCTGTTGTTGAGGGTTTGTTGGCCTCCTGCCTGTTTGCTTCAGTTCACCTCACCACAGCATTCACTAAACCCTGTTTTCTTCAGAGTTCCTGAAACTCATTGTTTTCAAGGGAAGACACTCATATTTATAGAAGACGCTACTATGTGCCAGCCAGAAGACAGAAACTTTTAACTACAGAAGCTTGTTTAATACCCTCAACAGGCTCATGAGAAAGAGATTACCTTCCTTCTTTAGAAAAAGAAAATGAGACCCAAAGACATTAAATAAATCACTCAAGGTCACATAGTGAATGTATAAGAGAGAGTCATTTCAAGCCAAAGTCAAAAGTAGACTCAAAAGTCTCTTTTCTTTCCACTGTGCTGTGCTTTAATGAGAAAACCCATCTAATTAAAAAAACTGGTGTACAGTTTCGTCCTCCGTGAAAGAGTCACATTTTTAAGACCTGAGGTTTACATATCCAAATGAATTTTTGGATAGAATAATTTCAGGGACAGTGTGCGCATGTGTGCATGGGTGTGTGTGTGTATGTGCGTGTGTGTGTGCGTGCGCATGCACACGTGTGGTGTGGCAGAGAACAAGGCAAACAAAATACATAGGAAATTAAGGGTAAGATACTCAGACAAGTGCATTCCTCTTGTTGGTCCTCATTTTCCACAACTGTAACATTTTCAGTGTTCCTTCTAGCTCTTCACATTGAGTCTCCCTTGTGTGAAGGGAAGCGCTGTTTTCTTCTTTCTGTCATTCACTTACATTTAAAGACCTTTATTTCTCTAGAAGCCAAACCAAGTCTGACAGAAAAATCAGGAGGAACACTTGTAATATAAACCTTATAATGTAGCTTCTAGGTGTACACACTATTAGGGAAGCTGGTGGACCTGAAAGGAAGTTACTTTGTGGTGAGAAGAATTTCCTGGGATGAATTTCTTCGGTGGTGGTGGGAGTTGGGATGACTCTATACCTTGCTTGGGTTATTAGCCCCTCTTGCCCTAGTGACCTAGGCACAGATGAGGGATGAGAGGTTGCCTGTGTGGATAAGAAACAACAATGTGAGTGAATGAGACAAGTTCACTGTGCCTCAGGGATGACATTTTGAAAGATGCTGTCGCCAGGGCCTCCTCTTGCTGAGGAGAAATTAGGCATCAAGTGCTGAGCATGGTGGAGGTTTCCAGAAAGCAGTGTTAAAAGTGTGGGAAGAGATTAATGGTGAGTTAGTACATGAAATGAGAAGGTGATCCAAACAAATGCAAAGAGAAAAATCCAAGAAACAAGGTCTGAGATTGGACCAAGGGATCTTCTTTATGAAGATTGAGCAGAAGTCTGTGCCTGTCATGGATAGTGTGGGAAACCATGGTTTACAGCTCATACTGGGGCCAAATTAGGCCAATACATACTTATTTCTTACTTAGTGGTTTGGAAAATCTTTTTTATAGAAACAATATTTACAGGTAGAAGGAACTGTAGAAACTACTTCCTCTAATTCCTTTTATGATACAGGAACTACTTCAAAACCAACATTCTTCAAAACTTCTAAAAATGGTGAACATTTCCAGTATTCTTTAGGCTTTCCTAATCCTTTGATGTCTGCAGAGTTAAGACCACAGGATGTAGGAAAAGTCAGATGGACTTGGGATGCCAGTCATGACCCTTAGTAGTTGGATGGCCTGGGGCAAAATCTAATCTTTATGAGCCTTAGTTCCTTTAAAAGAAATTGCAATTCTTTTACTTTAGAGGGCATGTGGTGAGGATTAAATAAAATGTTTGTGAACTGTTTGGCACATGACTGGCACAAAACGGTGCCCAATAATGTTAACATCTAATACTACATTTATAATGTAAATACATCTCCTTTTGATTCTGTAGGTATTCTATAAGGCCATTATTACTAGCCCATTATATGTGTGAACAGATTGAGTCAAAGAGAATTTGAAAGAAGTTGATCATGGTAACAGCACGAGTAAGTAGAAAAGTTGGGAAATAAACCTAGGTTTCAGAAGTTACATCTGTGTTTTCAATTAAGTCATAGTGCCTTCCACGTTAAGCGCAATTCTGCTTTCCACCAACTGGGAAGCAATATAATACAGTCCTTAAGGACATGAGATAATACAGTCCTTGTAGTACTGTGGAAATTAAGTGAGATAATAAAAACAAAATGCCTTGTACACCAGGCATATGCTGTTCACATGTACTACATTTCTGTATTTCCATCCACCACCTGATGGTGGTGTAGGGCCTGGCACCTAGCAGGTGGTCAGCAAGTGGGGACTTATTAACCAATGGCATACACTTTGAGTTCGGGGAGCATCCCAAATAGAGTATGCTTCACTCACGATCTGCGCATACAGGGCACCTATCATGTCTTTTCCCCATCTCTTGTTAAAGTGAGGTATTGCTAGTTCCCTCACCTTCCTCCAGCTGCTTCTCATGTCTTCACAGCTAGGGTCACCATGGGAGAAAGCCAAAGGAGAAAGTTACAGCCTTGTTCTGAGCCCTGACTCTCCCACCCCCTGGTCACCTAGCTTCATTTCCGTTTCCCAAACAAGAAACACTTTGTGAGGCACTGCTCTGATTTCCCCCTGTGAAGAGGAGACAACTTTAAAGTAGACTTGAAGAATTAAACCTGCGTGAGGCCTACAGAGTGGAAACATTTGATGAGCCAGTAACACTTTGAGTGCAGCCTGAGCACCACAATTCTGCAATGGGAAGTGGTTTTTTAGGTCCCTTTAGAAGACCTGCCTCATTCACCTTCTGTCTTAATAAGGTGTTAACCTGTGTTTAGTCCTCAACTTTTGTTGTATATACTGAGACCTGTTAACCCAAATCACTCTTTCTCTTCCAAGTTTAAAAAATATGACATTGTGAAATAAGTCAAGCAGAGAGAGTCAAGTATCATATGGTTTTACTTACTTGTGGAGCATAAGGAATAACATGGAGGGCATGGTGAGAAGGAGAGAAGTGAGTTGGGGGAAATTGGAGGGAGAGACGAACCATGAGAGACTGTGGACTCTGAGAAACAAACTGAGGGTTTTGGAGGGGAGGAGGGTAGGGGGCTGGGTGAACCTGGTGGTGGTATTATGGAGGCCATGTATTGCATGGAGCCCTGGGTGTAGGGTATAAACAATGAATTTTGGAAAATTGAAAAGAAAGAAAATAAAATAAAATGGAAAAAAAACCCATAAAACCCCAAGTTAAATGCCCCCCCCCATGACATTGTAATCGTTTAAAAGTGGCATGGCAAATTACCTGCGAGTAGCAAAATTCCCAAAGGAGGTGGTAAGTTATTACCCCTGCAATTCTAGTAAACAAACAGGAGGGTCAGAGAGCTTTATTCTATAAAGGTGTGGACGGAAGCTAGGAAATGCTGTCTGAATCCTAAGGCCAGGCAACTCTACTTGGAAGTCCTCTAAGGCCTGGATCCCAGAGGAGGCCCACATACCTTCTGTCATAGAATGAAATCCCATTGCTTCCATATTGAGAGAACTCTGCTTTCCAGAATCTGGGATAGAGAGACTTTAAAATGTGGATAGCTAAGTTCCTTTCATTTATTCAAATACTCATTTGGCAAATTTCCTGATACTAATCAGCATTTATTGAGGTTATTTTTCTTCTGCTTTTGTTTGTTGTTTTGTTTTTGTTACACATTGTGCTTTTTTTTTTTCTTCTATGAATTATTTAAGTTCATCTGCATTATGCTTGTAAGAGGTAGGTATTGGTATCACCATTTTAAATGAGAAAACTGGAGCTTAGAATATTTATTACTCACTAGTACTCCTACTGGCGATTGTTCAAACTTTCCAATATTCATTCATGCTCATTACCAATTTAATAAAAAATCTAAAATCTAAGGCCATCAGGAACTCAGTCTCCTGGGTGATTTAGCTAGCTTGGTAGCTACATAGGGAGGTATACTTTGAAATTTAACTTTTAATAACCTAAAAAACAAAGTTAAACAGTACAGCCTCACACCAAATACGTATAAATGTGGCTAAGATAAGCATTCCATAAAGGTATATAGGCAAAAGCTGAAAGGAAAGATGAATCTTTAAATACCACAAATTAAGAAGAAACTCAAACTGGCCATGGTGGGAAATACATGAGCTGACATTGTAGCAACTTGTAAGTCAATACTAGATGCAGAATAGGCTCTTATGGTTGGTCACTAGGATTCAAATTCCCTTCATGTGACTAGAAAGGTTGAAGCATGAGCCAGAGACAGTACAGAGTGAAACTTTTATCTTGCAGATGTAAGGTCCTGTAAGGGATTCCACTTATATTTACAAGGTCCCAAGTGAATAAAAAATGTCTTCTATGAGAAATCAAAACTTAAGGCACTACCACTTGAGGTATGGGTTCTGAGTTTATAATTCCTAAGCAGAGTTGCTGGTATAAAAATTAGTTATAGATCCATGAACAAACTGGATGTCACTATAGGAAAAAATATAAAATATTCCCAACTTAGCCTGCATGAGTCCAACAGAGAGGGAGACAATCTCAATGAATATGAGCTCACAGTCATCAATAAACAACCATTTGAGGAAATATACACCATGAGGTAAGCCAGCAAACACAGCCACTAGGGTGATACACCAATAATTCAATATAATAGAATAATCTGAGAGGGGCTATAAAATAAAAATTTGAATATATTAAGGAGAAGTGGAAAGAAAGTATAACCAATATGAAAGAAGAGCATACCATGAGAAAAATAACAGGTACATTTTATAAAATACACATACAAACATGCACACAGTTTTTAAGATGTAGCTGTGAGGGAAAACTACTAAAGGAAAGGTTTAATAGAAAATTAAATAAAGAAGAAAAAAGAATTAGTGAATATAAATCTGAAGAAATTGCATGACATGTGGTTCAGCAAAAATAAAGATATAGAAAATAGGAAAGAAAGATGAAAAGATATGGAAGGTAGCGTAAGTTTTTCCCAACATGTATCTAGCAGGTTATCCAAAAAAAAAGAGAAAATAGAGGGGATAAGTGATATTTTAAAAGATCATGCTTTAGAAGTATCCCAACTAAAAGAAGCATATGCGTCTTCAGAATAAAGATGTGCACTGAATTCCACGAGCGATAAAAACCACAAACTTCAATTAGAAACATAATGGAGAAATACAAACACTGAACACAGATAATTTTAAAAGTGAGCAGAGAGAAAAGACAGGTACGTATGAAGATACAACATGTAGACAACCCCTAGTAATATTTGAAAAGTGCAACAGAGCTGAGTTAGAGAAATACCAAGAGCAATAAGAAACAGAGAATCATGTAGATGCATCTAAACCTGACTTGACTACAGAAGACAACAAGGTGATGACTAATAGAGGTGTTGCAGGCAGGATGGAATTAAAATACTAGTTATCAGTACCTTGGTAGATAAGAAGGGGTGATGGGAGTTTAATTGTGCTAAAATGCTTGTATTTGGGGAAAGTACTGTAAACGCTGACCTTGCTAAATCAGTGTCGAGTGGGATGATATTAAGGATAGTCTCTAAAGAATAGCATAGAAGTAAGAATTTTTAAATCAGTGGAGCATGAAGAGGATTATGTCAATCTGAAAGAAGGCGGGGAAGGCAAGGGAGAAGAAAAGAAAGAAAGTTAGAAAGCACAAAATAATACCGATGGGTAGAACACAGAGGCCAGGATTAAATTTAGTTACACATGGAGGCTATATGAAACATCACCAGGAATGAATGGACCAGACTGTAAGTAGTACTAGAAAAGCTGACTATCCAAATTGCATTAAGTAAGTAAAAAATAAAGTCCTTACCTCATAACATCCACAAAAACAAATTCCAGGTGAATTAAGGACACAAAAGTGAACAACAAAACTTTAAAACTTGTAAAAGAAAATATATATTATGTTTAGTTTTTGAAAGGGAGGTTTTTTGTTTTTGTTTTTGTTTTGTTTGCTCATTTGTTTGTTTTTTAATAAGGCACACAAAGACCAAACCTAAAGAAAAAGATCGATTAATTCTGGATACCTTAAATTTCAAAGCACTTGCCCAACAAGGTGACCAACAACAAAATGAAAAGACACAGACTGGTACAAATTATTAACAAAACATGTCCTTGAGAAAAAAGAATTGGCATAAAAAATAAATATAGGAGAGAGAAAAGAACCTAGTTATAGAATAGGAAGATTACATAAGCTGGTATTTTATGGAAAAGGAGACAAAAATGGGCCATAAACAATAAAATTCTATTTCACAACTTTTCGTATTAGTACAAATACATTAAAAAAAATACCATGTGTTGGGGAGGATGTGGAGAATGGTGACTCTCATTTGTTGTCAGCAGAAATTTAGGCTGGAGTCTGGTTTGCACAGCGATTTGGCAATAGTCATATATCTGAAGAGAGCATACCAGGATTTTATGTGACTCCTCCCTCAGGCAGATCAGGAAAATTGATCTCACCCCTGGGTCTTGGGGTGGCTCAATACAAAATTCTGTGTGTTAGAAAGAGATGGGTGGAAATTCTTCTATCTGCCCATAGAACCGTTATAAGACTTAGGGGGGTCCAACTAGACAAGAGGAGTCAGGCCTTTTATTCAATGCATTCCTCCTTGCTTTTTGTGCAGGCATCCCCACCAGCCAATGCCAGTCATCTGGGGACCACGAGGGAGGAACTGGCCAATGATGGGGCCAATGTGAGCAGCTGGAGCCGAGAAATGGAGAGAAAACAATTCTTGGTCTTATTTTGAGTCACCACATAAAGCTTCTCCTAAAATTAGTTATCTCTGGACTTTTCAGTCATATGAACCAAAAAACTGTCCTATGCTATTGAAGTTATTTGAGTTTTTCCCCTCTTGTAACTACTACCACAAGCACCCTGAAATGAGTAGGACCTAACTAGATTCAAGGAAAAAAGATGAACCCAGACAAGTGGGATCAAATGGATATTGTGTTAAACATATATTTTGCTTTGCTTTGAGCATGTTCTCCCATACCACCCTGTACTCCCCAAGCTTATCCTTTTTCACACTTAATTTTTACTGCTTATTTCCTCCATAAAGTGTAGGTGTCATATCTATCTCACTCACCACTGTATACACAGAGCCCAGTTAAGTGCCAGGCACATAGCAGGTGCTTAATAAATACTCATTGAATCAATGTTGAATGAAAAACATAACGTGAAGTTGGTAGGCAAGATCAAAACCAACAATTGGCAAAATCCATACAGAGCAGCATTGACTGGGTATCCTACTGAGCTCGTGGGCTGAGAGGCAGATTCTGAGAAATAGCCAGTGCCGTGCCAAGAGGAGAGACCCAGCTGAAAGGAGCCATAGGAAAACTGAGCCTGCAAATTCATTCACACATTTATTTATTCAGAAGGAAATGGGGATTGGGACTTACATATGTATGACTTACTCTGTGCTACAAAGTCTGCTGAAGATGACTTGTACCTTGTTTAATTCTCATGGCATCCTTCCAGGGGGGAAATGTGATAGAACCTAGAACCTAGTAAGCACTCAAGTTATTGAGCAGTAGTAGTTAGATAAATGAATAAATCCAAATCGTGTGTGTGTGTGTGTGTGTGTGTGTGTTTTACATTTTGTTTTGTTCTGTTTTGTTTTTATTTATCATGTTACTTACCATGAAAATCGTTTGGGTGCCTCTCATGAGCCAGCAAAGTGGAAAGCAATTGCTGAAGCAATGAGCATAATCCTGGCAGATGGCCCTCCAGGGGTCTGGAACGCCTTTATTAGAGCTTGACGGGCACGATGCTTCAAAAGTCCCACCTGATTCTCCTAACAAAGTTTACATCATGGAGAGAATAAGGAATCCAACTGGTGTGTGACTTCTGTTTTATTAATAGAGAGAGTAAAGATTTTGGAAGATGATATTGACAGACAAGTTGAGGACAGATAATGGAGCCAATTAAAATATAAAATATTTAGCTAATAGCAGTTAATAAAATTAATTTGAAAGGGGTGGACCAGTTATAGCCTAGGAAGAAGGCTGTTTCCATGATCAGGATACTTGAGAATCTGTCCCAGAGATTGTCAACAGGAATGAGGAAGGGCGAATGCAGTCTTACGAGACTATGGAAGGAATGTACTAAAGTTAGTGGACTGCCGCAAGCAGTAGAGCTTAATGGGTAAGATTGCGATGGTAGAATTAAACATCCAGGTTATTACCCTCTCTCCTCCACTTAACCTTTAAATTTAAATGACCAAGGGGCACCTGGGTGGCTCAGTGGGTTAAGCCTCTGCCTTCGGCTCAGGTCATGATCCCAGGGTCCTGGGATCGAGCCCCACATCGGGCTCTCTGCTCAGCGGGGAGCCTGCTTCTTCCTGCCTCTCTGCCTACTTGTGATTTCTCTCTCTGTCAAATAAAAAATTAAAAAAAAAAATAAATAAATTTAAATGACCAATCTATAAATGAAAATAATAATGAGATTTGTCTTATAGGGACAGAGAGTCAAAAGCATTGTAAATGCTTGATAAATATTACCTGATGTTATTGTTTAGGGGGTCTAAGAAAGAGGATATGTCAACACGGGTGGCACAATCTGAGGATACATAAGGAAAGAATGACATAATATAGAAAGAACTGGGGAGATACTAGGAATTGGTTGAAGAGGATCTTCTGGATGTGTGGATTTAAATTTAGCATATATTGACAGCTGCTGTGTGCTTAGCTCTGTACCAGTCTCAGTGATGCTCAGAGAGAACAGAGAGGATGTAGCTTACAGAGACAGGTGCCCACAAGGACAAACAGTTTTGGCTTCAGAGTCAGACTGTCTAGTTTTGAATTTCTGTTGTGTCATTTAGCAGCATTTTATTTTTCTTTCCACCCTCATTGAAAAAAAGGGAATGAAACCACCCCTGGGTTCTTGAGAAACTCAAAGATAATTTCAACAAAGCGCTTACAATACTGTCTGGCAAATACTAAGAAACTTGTAGGGGTAATAATAAAAGTATGAATATAAGTAACAATAGTCATAGTAACAGCATTAACATCTGACTTACTACCTTACGGTCAGGTGAGAGGTTCAGAGCAACAGGATACATTTTGCAGAAGGTGACACAGAGGTCAGAATGGAGCCATTGCTATAAACCATCTTTTCCATGGAAAGAGAAGTGGCATGGGGCCTGGGATTCAGGAGAAGGAGAAAAAAAAGCCTGTGCTGAGAGCAAATGGACCAACAGAAAGAAGAGAGGAAAATAACACAGGAAAGAACAAGTGTCTGAGAACTGAGGAAAAAGGTTTCTACAAAAGGGAACCCGTAGAATCTAACGTCAATGGAAGGTCAAAGAACTTGAGATGTGAGATAAAATCTGGGACAAGTTTCAGGGGAGTTTAGGAGCCATGATAAGGAGGAGGGATTGGACTATCAGGGTTAGAGCAGGGAAACATTGATTGGAAAGCTGAATGAGTTGATAGCTTGCAAAGTGTCACACAGGTAGAAGCATCATCAGGACTAGAGGTGCCATAACTCCCCCGTGCATTCAGACCTAGCTGGCATGGCACGTCAGCTGGGCCATCTACTCAGTGACCGTGGGAGAGGGCTCCCTTCCCTTCCTTGGCACTGCATTGGCCTCCCAGCCTCCCTTGCATTTAGGTGTGGCCAGATGACAGAACTGTACCCAAAGGATGGGAGCTAAGTCCTATGCACCACTCAGGCCTGGCCCACAAAAACTTTCCCTAGACAATCCTCCTGTTCTTTCTCTGTGCCCAGCTGAATGGGAGAACTCCAAGGATGCAGAGGGGGGTAGATTCATGGGCAGAAGTTGCCTTGGTCCTTGAATACCTGCATAGGGATTGCCCTGTCCCCTCCCCACAGTGTCACCAGACCATGGCATGAGTGAGAAATAAAATATTCTTGTATTAGGCCACTGATATTTTAAAGTCCTTTGTCACAATGGTTAATCCACTCTGAGTAATGCAGTTAATAACTACTCTGAACCTCTGTTTCTTCCTTTGTAAAATAGGGCAAGTAATGGCTACTTACCTGACAGTCTTTCTCTTTTTCCTTGCTAATGGAACCCTAATCATGATAGGCTAACTGGAACTCTTGCTTTAAGGGAGTCTGGGTCCCTCCTCAGCTCTAGCCAGGGAATGGTGTATATGTGTGCCCACACACGTGCTCATACACAGCACATGTGCACTGGACAACTTGAAGCCAGTGGGGGCAACCTTGCCACCACCCTTGCCTGTGAATGACTCAATAATGGGTATAGATCAAAAAGACATGGAAAGAAGTCCTCTGAGGAGTTTCTGGGAAATTTTCTTCATTCTTTTTTCTCTGTGTGTGAAATTTTCCTCATTCTGAAAAAAGGGCTCAGAGAGTGACAATTATTCTCCTTTTCTAATTGTGCACGTTATTATGTGAGGATTTGATGCCAGGAACTATAACAGCCCCCTTGTGCTCATTAAGAGAAAAATCAGAAAGCAAAAGCTGACAGGCTCAAGATAGTAGAATCCCAAGATTGTGGGGCCAATTCTGAAAGTGTCCTCCTACCAGAAATGTTTTAGGTGAGATAATGATATTTTCCCTTATTTATGCCATTCCTAGTTGGTTCCTTCATTACCTATGTCAAAAACATACCAACCAGTATTTTGGGTAGGACTGAATCAGTGAAGATGTAAGAATTGCAAGCCATGTTGTAGGTGAACAAGAATGTTATCATAATAACCACCATGATTGTTGCCATGGAAACATGGATCTCCTGACCCCAGCCCAATACCTGAGACCTCATCGCCTCCCAGATTTCAACAACAAAAATATAAAATCTTTCAGACTGTGACAGAGTATGTGCCAAGGGTGAGATAATGACCAGAGAAAGAGAGCCCGAGCCTTGCCTCTCTTGGAAACTGAGGCTGTGGAAGAGATTTAGTGATTGATGTCCCTGGGATGTGTCTTTTAGATAATGAAACCTTTGAAGGGTACAGTGAAACCTTTGGATAACAGGTGTCCTATACAAATAATGGTATTACTAGTTGGATAATATTTAACAAACACTCCCTCCTTATCACAAGTAATCCAGGGCAATAGGATAGAATATTACAGTCCATAACTTGCAGCAGGTGGGGAGAGTGTGGAATCCTGAGGTTATTCCTAGTAATTGATAAATAGGGAGAGATGCAGAGCCTCTCACCTCCTGCTTCCCATCTTCATTCAGGTTGTTCGGAAAGATGAATGTTGCCTTAAGAAAGATAATGCCTATATAAAGACTGTCTTCATCCTCCCAGAACCCAATAAAGGGAATCAAATCAGACATGCCGGATGAGGAACTAGATGAAAGGAAAGGGTATTTTCTTGCTATTGAGTGACAATAAGAATGATACGAATAACAATGCTGGTATCTTAAAGAGGATGAGAAAAGGAGAATGGGAACTTTTTTGGGCCATTTCCTCTTTATCTCTGTCTTCAGTATATCATCTCTTTAAATGCGATGCTCTGTGGAAGCAGCCTCCATGATCCACACCTCACAGATGAGGAACTGACTTTGAGATCACAATCAGAAAGTCCAGATGAGGGTCGCCTGGGTGGCTCAGTCTTTAAGCTGCGTTCTGATCTGGTCCTGATCCCTGGGTCATGGGATCTAGCCCTGGGGCTCCCTGCTCCGCGGGAAGCCTGCTTCTCCCTTTCCCACTCCCCCTGCTTGTGCTCCCTCTCTCGCCATGTCTCTCTCTGTCAAATAAATAAATAAAATCTTAAAAGGGGCGCCTGGGTGGCTCAGGGTTAAAGCCTCTGCCTTCCGCTCAGGTCATAATCTCGGGGTCCTGGGATCAAGCCCCACATCGGGCTCTCTGCTCAGCAGGGAGCCTGCTTCCCCCTCTTTCTCTGCCTGCCCCTCTGCCTACTTGTGATCTCTCTCTCTGTCAAATAAATAAATAAAATCTTTAAAAAAAAATTAAAAAAAAAAAAGTACAGATGAAGGACTTAAAATCAGGTCCCGGAGTTCCAATACCATGTAGCCTGTGCTTAATTAACCACGTTGCCCTTTATTTCTTTCTCTCTGTGGCAAGACTCTGAGTGACCAGAACCCAGGACTCAGAAATGACAATCTTCCTCCCTTCTGAGGAGATACTATCTGAGAAGCGGGAAGGTGCATCCAGGAGGAGCTAGGTTTGTAGGGTCAGAGAAGACCTGAGTCCAGGTTCCGACTAAGTACTATGATAGCTTTATAATCTGGGGAAAGTGGTTCTCTCAGCGTCTGCTTCTTTAGTTTTAAAAGCAAAGAGACTTTCCTAGATTATGTCTCAGATTTATGTTATAGTGTCATAATTGCTTCTTCTGTTTGTTTCATACCAGTTGACCCTGTTTAGAAGAAGAAGAAGAAGAAGAAGAAGAAGAAGAAGAAGAAGAAGAAGAAGAAGTAGAAGAAGAAGAAGAAGAAGAAGGAGGAGGAGGAGGAGGAGGAGGAGGAGGAGGAGGAGGAGAACAAGAAGAACAAGAAGAAGAAGGAGGGGAGGAGGAAGAAGGAGAGGAAGAGGAAGAGGAAGGAGGAGGAGGAGGAAGAGGAGGAGGGGGGAAAGAAAGAAACTAACAGGGAGAAACACTCCTGGTCACCTGGGCTACTTATGTCTGTCCGATGTACAAATTTTCCTAATCTGCATAAATACATAGATACTCACTTTCCATACATATTATATGCCACAAGCTCTCATTGAACAAACTGAACGTGTTAGCCATGAGGACTTCTCCGTGCCACAAAGCTAAGATCAACAGAAGTGGGCTTATAAACACTCTCACAAATCAAACTCTTTCCAGAAGCAAGTCATTGGATGATTGGATATATGTCTGCTCTGCAGGCTCTGTCGTTTCTATGGAAGATGGATCTGCTAGGATCCCTCCTCATGCTTCAGACTGGAAACCCAGCTGATCTTCTCACATCTTTCCCTAAAATGAGTTGGATTTCCTTCTGCATCTTCCCTTCCCTTCTTCCAGAAACATTCAGCCCCAACACTCTGGGCTAATGCAACGCTCCTTCCTCCTCCTTAAGCGGTCCTTCTGCTGGGATCTGGACAGTATCCACCCATGTTACAAACCAGACCTGCTTTGCAGGCACACATTTCTCATTTATTCTGCAGAACAATCATGTCAGACAAGGACTGACAGTCCCATTTCATAGAGAGGGAAACAGATCCGGAGAGATCCAGTCCCACGTCAAAACAGATGGTGCTCCTGAGAAATTAACCTAATTTCCCTGCCTGCACATCTTTATGCTCTAACACCTCTCTATGAATCGATGCAACATGGTGTTATCCTGGATGACAATCTGATTTCTACAAAGCTTTGGGTGGACTTACCTCTTTTCATGATCCATTCAATGTATTCTGCAATAGAAAATTACTTACAAATAGAAAATTTGTACATCGGACAGACATAAGTAGCCCAGGTGACCAGGAGTGTTTCTCCCTGTTAGTTTCTTTCTTTCCCCCCTCCTCCTCTTCCTCCTCCTCCTCCTTCCGCTTCCTCTTCCTCTCCTTCTTCCTCCATGTTTGGTCTGTTGAAGTAGTTTGGATTCTTCTGGACCGAGATGAATGCAAATTGCCTTGTTATTTCACTAATTAATAATGTCTGCTTGGAAATGCGACTATTACTGCACAATAAATGATAAGCCTTGTAATTATGGATGACAGTAATTGCTTCTTTTTTTGGCCCTTAGCTGCATCCTAGTTTATCTTCCCCACTTATAGCCACCTCTGTAGGGGTTAGGAAAACATTTTTTAAGAATCGAAACAATAGGTTCCTTTCCCAGGGGTTTGGAAATTGATGAATCATCTTACTCTGCTTGCAACATTCAAACTAACTGTGTGCTTGACACACGGGCAGAAAAGTGGGCTCTTTGAAATTTGAGCCGGGTACAGATCATGTCACCTGGCTGGCGCGTGACCTGTTCCACTCGCCACCTGACCCCCTGTGCCCAACGTCACCTGGAGCCTGAAATCTGGAAGCAGAAAGTCCTTGACTGGAGTCAGCGGAGAGAAAATCATCACCTGCTTGGGCACAAACATGCCTGGGGACTGTGTCACTGTTTGTTAAGTGGGATCAGCTAATAGTTGCACAGCGGGCCTTCAAAGTCCTGCGGCGGGGCTGATGAAGTTTCGGTAAATGCACTACCTGTGCAGAGGCCTTGGACTTTGAAGCTCAAGCACTGGGAGCATTTTGAGCTTGCAACAGGCTTTCTGCTGAATTCTATTTGGTTAAACTGCAGGGAAAAGAATCGGCTTCATTTCCACCACCTTTGGCTGGGTCCCTTTAGTCCAGCCACAATTCTGCCTCGGGGCCTTTGTACATGCTATTCCTTCTGCCTGGACACTTTTCCCCCTGGACAACAGCCTGGCTTGCTCTTATGTTTCACTTACGAATCACCTCCTTAGAGACGTTCCACACTGCTCTCTTTCTCCTCATCCCGCCTTCTATTTCTTAAGATCCCATGATCCCAGTTTACTTATGTATTTGATCAGTAGTCTATGGTTCGTCTACTTTATCAGGACATAAGTTCTTTGAGAGGAGACGCCATATTGCTTTTGTCTAACGCTCTGTTCCAGAGCCTACAGTAGGACCTGATCTATTGTAGATCCTCAAGAAATAGCTCTTGAAGAAATGAATCCATGAATGAAGGAAGGAACATTTTCCCCTCCTATTCCAGTGGAAAACTGAAACACAGAGAAAAATAAACTATTCAAGTTCATTTAGTGGTGGAGTTAGTATTAACACTTTGATTTCCTGACTCACACACCAGGATTTTTTTTTTCCTTCCATTTGACACCATTCTCCAAATATTTGGCAACTAAGACATCCCTTGACTAATGATTGGTTCAGCAAACCTTAGCCACTTCACGTCTGTGGCACCAACCAGAACTTCACAAGGGTAAGTGCTTATTAACCAAGTTCTTACTGAGCTCATTTGTCCTACGTACCACTTTCAAAGGCAAGGGTGATTGAAAGTTACTTAAGCTATCTATTATATTTTTGAAACATTTTCAATATAAATGGTTATAAATATTTACTGTATAAATGTAAATATACAGAAAGTATAAGTAAGTATTGCAATCCCATACAAAAGTAGCCTTCTTGGTATATGTAATATATGTTTAATAATTGCAATCATGCTGTATGCAAAGTTTTCTAGTCTGTGTTTTTGCATGGTACATTTTAGACATGTTCCCATGTCACTAAAACTAACAGTTCAGGGACTGCCCATATTCCAATATCTGGGTGTGCCTTAATTTTACTTAACCATTGTCTTATTATTGATAATTAAGGTTAATTCCATTTTTTACTTATTGGCTTTCTAGGTTTGGGTTCTCTTATATTTCTGGGTTCATTTATTATATTAACATTTCCATACTTGTCAAAACTATACAGAGAATGAGTTGTGCAAGTTCTTATCAAAAATGTTACATATAATCTAAAGAAAAAAATCCCGGGCTCCAAAATCCAAGCTTCTCTTTGAATCAATCAAGGGTGAAACTTTCTTTCATCTGAGCTTCCAGCCTTTGAGACTTGGCATGGAAGGTGGGAGCATGAGGACAACAGGGCTGGACATAGTGACCAAGGTGAGAACAAAGGCTTGGGTCGTGTGTTTACCTTTTTGTTCTGTGTGTGTGAGTCTGGCCTGTGTAGCAAAGGGGATGAAAATCCAGACTATGTTTGTGGTGCCTGTAGACCTCTGTCCTTTAATGATGATGGCACGAGTTGTCCTGGGCTCTCCTCAGCATGACTCAGCCTCAGAGTGAAACTTGGCAGCTCTGCAAGGTTAGGGGTTGGTCCTACCTGTCACGACAGTGAAGAAGGGAAGAGCTCCAAAGGGTCTGCCGGTCTGAGAAAGAACTCTGTGTTCAAAGTGCGATATTCCAGTCATAATGCTGGTTAGTGTTACTCTTGCTGTACACCGACCGTGTTTGTGAAACTCCAACTGATGCTACCTCTGCCAGTTAGCCTTGCACCAGTAATAACTGCTGCTTTTGATTGGGCGCCTCTTATGTGCCAGTGTGCCATGCCAGGCTTAGGATGTGACTACCAGATGGTGATAGGCTGTCTTCTTTTACCCTAAGACCAAGTCCTAAGGGCAAGTATTATTGCTGCATTTTCCAGTTAAAGACATGGAAGTTCAGAGACGTTAAGGAAGCTGCTCAAAGTCACAGAGTTGGGATTTCAAACTGGATGATTTGACGTCAAAACCCATGTACGACTGCATACCTTTCATTCTGCAGTGTAGACATCTTTGCTTCTGTTCAGTTTCCATATTTCTTGGGGCAGGTGTTATGAGGTGCACTGGGTTAGACTTACCCATTTGACAACAATCCCATTAACTGCCCACTTAATGAGTCCTAACTTTGTGCCAGGCTCTCTACTAGTTTCCACTGAGAATGAACTACACTGCCGGTAGTGTAGTTCATTCAAAGGAAGAGGATAAACACAGAGAAGAAGACTGTGGGTGATTAAGCCTCCATCCTTAGGACCTAGAACACTATATTCATGATAGGAACTAGCTCATCATGGAAACTCAATAAATCTTTGTAGAAGGAAGGAAGGAACAAAGGATTAAAAGGACTTAGATCCTAGTCTGAAGGTGTAGAATCTTCTCTCAGCTTTATTTCTATTTGCTGTGCAGCATTTGACATCTGTACATACTTAAGACTCTGAAGTGCCTGCTTATAGGTAAATGTGGGGATGATGATCCTTGCCTGATTCATAGGATTCATGTGGATCCTGTAGACCAGAGGATCAGCTATGACTATCAGAGCTACTAAAAAAATGTAACATCTTAGACCAACACTTGAGCATCTTGCTCATTATTTTCATCTTACCCTCTCAAATCCTCCCTCATGCCCAGGCAGTGCCCTCATGCCCAAGCCTCCTGCTGTCCTTGAATTCTCCATTGCCTTTTCCAGATCTGTCTGTGCATCCTATTATATGGATCTGGACTCCACTTACTTTTCCATTTTGCTTGGTCATCTGCCATTCCTTAGAGCTTGAGACCAGGCATCAGCTTTGTGTGTGTGGCCTTCTGGGTGACACAGCCTTGCTTCTGGCTCTGTGCTAAGTCAATTCTGACACACCTCCCATTTTACTGTCATGCTTTCTATATGTACCTGTCCTCCCTGCTGGGCCAGGAGCTCTGTATGTACAGGGATGGTGTCACCCTCATTTTCCTAAGCTTATTGCCTAGTGTGGTACCTGGTACATAGTAGGTGCTCCATATATGCTTGCCAAGTTTAACTGAACCAAGAGCTCCAGAGATGAAAAGCAGCCAACAATAACTATATAAAACTTGGGGAAGAGGGGCGCCTGGATGGCTCAGTGGGTTAAAGCCTCTGCCTTCAGTTCAGGTCATGATCCCAGGGTCCTGGGATCGAGCCCCGCATCGGGCTCTCTGCTCAGCAGGGAGCCTGCTTCCTCCTCTCTCTCTGTCTGCCTCTCTGCCTACTTGTGATCTCTGTCTGTCAAATAAATAAATAAAATTAAAAAAAAAAACTTGGGGAAGAATCTGCATAGTCTCCAGCATTTATCAACAAATGGTAATTTTTTTAAAATAATGGTCTTCATGTTGGCTTTTAAAAGATATGTTTTAGGGTATTAGAATACCAGAAGCAAAACAACCAAAAAAATGCAAATGCAAATTTTTATTTTTGGTCTTTTCCCCACCCCACTCTACTCTCCCCTCCATACCCTCTACTCTCCCTCCACTCTGAACTTTCCAAGAAGCCAGATTCTAATTATGTATTTAATTAACCTCTATCCCCTATGGTTTCTTTTGATGACTTTCTGTTGAAGGGCTTACAACTTTGAATAGTCTTGACATGGTGACTGATGTTGTCTTAGGTAGACTGACTTCCTGATTCTCTAGGATTCCCATTAAAGTTATGTTTCTTCATTAGGATTCCTGCTATCACCTCAGTCCCTCTACCTCTAGGTCCTGCCACCAACAAAGAAACAGAAAGGAAGAGGAAGTGGAAAGGAAGACAAAGAGAAAGAGGAAGGCTTGTAATACTTCTGAATTCTTTTTAACAATTCACAACAAACCCGTGTTCGTGCTTCATATCACATGTTTTTCAGGTATCTTGTGACTTACTGCTAGATTGCTGTAACCACTTAGAGCATCAATGGATGAGCATAGCTATGTGCCCAGACTCCTGCCAACACTAGATATTCTCATTTTACTTAAAAAAAAGTACAAATCCCATTTCATCACTTTATCATTATATTTATTTGAATACTCATGAAGTTAAAGATTTTTCCATATCTCTCCTAGCCAATCGTATTTCCAACTTTATGAGTTGTCAGTTCGCAGAATGAAATAGGTCTTAATATGAAGACCATCATCTTTAGAAATTTACAGCTAAAGGACTTTTTAAAAAGATTTTATTTATTTATTTGACAGACAGAGATCATAAGTAGGCAGAGAGGCAGGCAGAGAGAGAAGAGAAGCAGGCTCCCTGCCGAGCAGAGGGCCTGATGTGGGGCTCGATCCCAGGACCCTGAGATCATGACCTGAGCCGAAGGCAGAGGCTTAACCCACTGAGCCATCCAGGTGCCCCTAAAGGATTTCTTAAAACACACCAGAGCTTCACTGTACCTGGATAAAATTTTTGTTCTCAGATATAAAAGAAGATGAGTCCCTATAATAAGTATCTGGGCTCTCAGAATAGAAACATGGTCATTGTACTCATACTAGGTGCCAAACCAATATGTTAGTGACCTAAAGTTACTCAAGACTTGGTCCCTCAACTCCTGTGCTATGGGGTCCAGAGAATGGTCACCTGAATAACATACACAGTGACAGGAAGGATAAGGCTCCAAATAAGGCGATGTTCTAAGTAATGTAGGGAGAGAGGAGGAAGTGGGGAACCAATGAGGCAGAAACTCCAGGACTTGGGAGTGGAGGTTGAAGCAATGTGTTGATTTCCAGGTTTGTGAACACTTCTTCCTCCAGAAGTCCCTCTTTCTCTCCCTTCTCCATGTGTGACAGGCAGGAGATAGTTGTTTGGAACAGGGTTTGTTCCTGTTATAATAACCCTTAGTGAAGTAGGGGTTTCTTCTGGCATGAAAGCACATCAAGGTTACCTATGACAGATGATCGTCATCAACAAAAATATTTTAAAAAGAGTTTGTGGGCTATGTCAGCATTCTACTCTGAAGAACATGAGGTTCAGGGAACAACTGAAATTGCCAATTTGGGCCTTGGGCTTAAGGAACATCCACTTAGGAGTGAAACGGATTAAACAAAAGTGGCAATCTGGATGAATCTGGACTCTTAGGGAGAAGAGGAGTATAAAACAAGCATGATGGGGCATCCACCAAAAGAGAACCCAGGGGTATCTGGGTGGTACAGTAGGTTAAACATCCTACTCTTGGTTTTGGCTCAGATCCTGATTTCAAGGTCATGGGATAGAGCCCTGCACTGGGCTCTAGGCTCAGCATAGAGTCTGCTTGAGATTCTCTCTCTCCTCCTCCTCTTCCCCTCCCCTGCTTTCTCTCTCTCTCTCTCCTTCTCTTCCTGCCTCCCTCAATCTCTCTCTCAAGTAAATAAATCTTTAAAAAAATGGCAGGGGGGTGGGACTCAGCATTGAATAAGGAAAATAAAAACATTTGCACCATCCTCTGGTGCAAATGTTTCCTACTCAATTATCAGCAAGATAAGTTTCAATTATTTTCCTAGTCACTGATCAGCCAGATAAATTTCTTTCAGTATGTCCTTCCTTCTGGCTGTCTCATTGACTGGGTTACACACATAATTAAACAGAAAAATGAATTGATTACAACCGTGAGAGTTGCTACAATGTAGAAAGGCCAAGTGCCTTGGGCTGCCTGATCTAGTTAGGGAGATCAAGGAAGATTTCCCAGAAGTGAACAGTAAGTGGAAATCTGAAAAATGGAGCATTAGAAATGATCTAGAACAGAATTTCTCTCTCTTGGCACTATTGACATTTGGGGCCAGATGATTCCGTTCAGTGGAAAGTTGTTCTGTGCCTTATAAGATGTACAATGACATCCCTGGTCCCTACTCACTAGATATCAATAGCATGCCTACCCAGTGTGACAAGCAAAAATGTACCCCGACATTTTCAAATGTTCTCTGGGCAGAAAGACTATTCTAGAGGGAAATGCAGGGGGTATGACATTCTCAAGACAGGCACCCCTTATGCCACTCAAAGGCAGGAAACGTGATGACGAGCAGGGCAAGGTTGCTGTGTCTGGATCATGGAACCCCAGTGGACTGGCAGCTAGCGCTAGGTGACATAAACAAGGTAGGGGCAGACAGACTGTGCGAAACCTCAAGCATGTGTAAATGTTAGAGGGATGAGATGAATAACATACACAGCATTCTTGCATGACAGAAGATCCATGTAATGGACCCACACTGTTGGCAAATCATCAGCATCATTTCCATCTTGGATCACACAGTCTCTATAGAATTTGTAAGTTTTATTGGCTCTTTAATATTACTGCCATTGACATTTCAATTTCAGGCTTCATTCAAGAGTTTTAAGAGAAAAAAAAAAACTCCATTTGCAATCTGTTAACCTTCACAGCTACAATCATTTTTTGTATTTTGCCTTTTCTTCTGCATTTCTCACACATTAAATCTGACATGATGGCCTGACATTACTCCCTCTCAGAGCCGATGTATAACCTCAAAGCCTCTCCAGACTCATATCCTATCTCTTTGGCCACCTTCCTTTCCCCATAGATTTGCTGTTTGTATCCCCAAAGAGACAGATGGACATTTTATACACTCTCCTGTCATTCATTTGCTTGTATCTTCTTCTTATGAACTTACTGTGTATTGGCCAACATGGCATCTTGGAGAGGTGACCCTTCAAAGAAAAGATGACACTTCTTCATGACTGAATCAAATTTACCTTGAGAGATGGTTACTCTAATTAGATTAATTAGATCTAAATAGATTACTCTTGCAAAGTCCTTTTTTTTTTTTGGTTTGTCTTCTTTTCATGTTCCCATTCACTCCACCTCTCCCTTGTCATTTCAGATCAATTTCTAAAAATGGGATGCCATCCACTCTGTGGGACACCTGAGTGGCTCAGTCAGTTAAGCCTCTGCCTTTAGGTCAGGTCATCCCAGGGTACTGGGATCGAACCCTGCATCAAGCTCCCTGCTGGGTGGGGTACCTGCTTTTCCCTCTCCTTCTGTGGCAACCCCTGCTTGTGCTTGGTCTATAAAAAAAAATCATTTTTAAAAATAGAAATAAATAAATAAATATCCAATCTGAGCCTCATTAAGGGAGGAATTCCATCTCATTCATCTCTGTCTAACACTCAGAGATTGCTTCCTATGCCTTGAATTTGCCATTACTAGTTCTCTCTTCTCCTGTGTCACATGGCCCATAGCTGCTGTGCTACAGTTGGGGTAAAGTAAGTTCTCCCTGGACTAGCAGGGATCTGATTTTGGAGTCAAATTAGGACATAAGCAATCAGTTCCTCATTCTGAAGCAAATTATTTGTAAGGAGTGAAAGATACTTAAGATGCAGATAAAGAACTAAAAATCCTCTGAGGAGTCCCTGGGTGGCTCAGTCCTTAAGCATCTGGCTTTGGCTCAGGTCATGATCCCAGGGTCCTGGGATCAAGCCCCGCATTGAGCCCCACATTGAGCTCCTTGCTCAGCAGGAAGCCTGCTTCTCTCTCTCCTGCTTCCCCACTCGCGTTCCATTTCCTGCTGTGTATCTCTCTGTCAAATAAATAAATAAATAAAATCTTTTAAAAATCCTCTGATTTTTATCATTTTTTTAAGTAAACTCTACACCCAATGTGGCGTTTGAACTCACAACCCCAAGACCAAGAGTCAAATGCTCTACATACTGAGTCAGCCAGGTACCCTGTAGCCTCCTCTGATTTTTAGCTAAGAAAAAACAAAAGATCCAGAGAGAAGTTTAACAATCAAATAGGTAGAGGCAAGAACTACTGGGAAACTCTCTGACTTTTATTAATCTAGAATTTAAGATAGCTGGGCAAGAAACCCGTTATCCTTTCAACATTTCCCTTTACCCAAAGGACATTTATGCCTATTGCAATCATGACAAGTATTACAAAGCAGAGGTGTGTGGTGCCTATGAGAACATAAAATAAGTAGATTTGAGAGTTGAAAGATCATTGGAATTGACTAGGTGAAGACGGAAATAATATAGTCCAGTCAACAGAAATAGCATGTGCAAGAGCCCTGTGGTTGGACAGAATCTGGCATATTCCAGTAGAGGAAAGGCCACTGTGACTGAAAGGTTGAAAATAAGAGGAAGATCATGCAGAAAATGTAAACCATGACTTTGTTATAAATTCAATGGGAAACCGAGTACTTTAAGCTTAAGAATGGTGGCCTTGTTTTTTGAAGTTGAAGAAAGCCATTTCAGCAGAGTAGAAGGGATGGAAGGAATGAGTTGAACACTGAATCAAAGGGACAGAATTTAGCTGGAGATAGAAGGTTTGGTTAGAAAGAGCATAACAATGGCATGTTGTGGAAAGGTTTGCTTTACATTTGACCTGTGACTGAAAGAACATGTTAATTGAAAAGGAAGAGTGTGCTTTCACAGGGCCTTAGTTTTCCTCACCCATAGAGGTCAAGGAGGAGAGTAACATTGTGTAAGTTGTTTTATGTACATTTCCTGTATGTCCCACGTAATCCTAGAAGAGAAGGCTACAGAAGCAGTTGATGGTTGAGCTGATATTCCCATGGAAAGCTCTTTAATGTGTACTATCTTGAATCTTGAGTGGGGAGGGAAAGATGAGGAAATGCAGTAGATAATTTTCAAAGTCCATGTATATCTTTTTGAAAGAAAAGCAAAATCCCAGAGATAGATCTGGGGGCAAATATTACATGGTTCTCCTTATTTTTATAACTTGCTAAAGCTTTATCATCCTTCTTTCATTATACTCACTTTCAGCAGAGAAATTTCAAGACGTTGTTTTAATCCACAGTTTAGAATCCATGATCAAAATCAAGATCTAGGCCCACTTTGTTGCATTTTTATACATCTATCTATCTTCTCTTGTCTTTGAGCTCTTACTTTAACTAATCTCCAAATCATCAGGAGAAATTGCCTTCCCAACTTATCATTTGCTCACTACCACTCAGATTTTAGTAGCTCACTCATTGATTGGTCCCAGCCAATCAGCAAAAGGGTGAAGTAGGGCTGCTGCTCCTGCAACTGGACAGCTGGAGTAAGAAAAGGGGAGGTTAGCTTTGTCTGTCTCTATTGCTAACCATCATATGAAGGCTGTTTCATGTGTCTGAGCAAAAAGATGGCAAAATGACACTTTTGAACAATTTCCTCCTTTTTTTCTGAGACTGGGCATGGAGTTTCATTCACTGATTAGCTTTTACAGGATGATTAGGAGCCATGATTAGTTTCCCAGAGAAATTTTAATTATAGTTTTCTTTTTCTAATCTAATAACTTATTCTATATTGGATATGGGCTAAAAGTATTTTCCTTAGAAATATTAGTCATGGGACGCCTGGGTGGCTCAGTTGGTTAAGCGGCTGCCTTTGGCTCGGGTCATGATCTCAGCGTCCTGGGACTGAGTCCCACATCGGGCTCCTTGCTCGGCAGGGAGCCTGCTTCTCCCTCTGCCTCTGCCTGCCACTCTGTCTGCCTGTGCTCACTCCCTCTCTCTCCCTCTGTCTCTGACAAATAAGTAAAAAAATAAAATCTTTAAAAAAAAAAGAAATATTAGTCACTTTTCCCAATTTCCTTCAGTAGCCATTATCTGTGATAAAATAAGTATACATACTTGCTTGTACAGTGTAACAGTTAAATCACAGGTATTAGAATTTAATTGCTTGGTTTAATTCCTCACTACACTACTTAACTATTATTTTAAAACTAATCAAATTGCTTATACTCCCTGAGCCCCAGTTTCCTCGTCTGTAAAATGCAAATAAAGATAACTCAGGTCTCATAGAATTTTGGTAATATTTGAATAAAATAAGTACATAGAGTTTCCCTAATAATGCTAGCTATTATTACTCTTTGGTTTTGTTGTTGTTTAAAAGATTTTATTTTTAGGTAATCTCTGCATCCAACATGGGGCTCGAACTTAGAACCTCAGGGTCAAGAGTTGCATGTTTTATGGGTTGAGTCAGCCAGGCACCCCAATTGTTGCTCTCTGTAACACACACACACACATACACACATGCACATAAATAAGTAAGCACAAAGGAATGTGTATCTGGAGGCTACTTACAAAGCAATACAGCATCCAGACACATCTAGAAAAGTGGAAGACAGCCAAGAGAAAGCTTCTGTGTTTCAGTAATTGGGGGTTTAATGAAGACCCATCATGTGACAACCTCCGGTCTTACTAGTTGAGTATGTCCTAACTCTTACCCTCAAGGAGTTTAAATTCTAACAGAAAAGACAAACCAGGAAACTCTGCAACAAGAAGTGGGAGGGAAAAAGGAAAGAAGAGTGGGGTGTGGGAAGAAAAAGGGAAGGAGAAAAGGGAGAAGACGATGGCCAGGATGGTTGACGAGAGCAAGGAAAGGGAAAAGGATCAGCCTCTGGAGTTGGCTTTGTCTTAGAAGAAAACCCGTTTTCTACTTGTATGAAAAGTAGTGAAAAAATTCAGCCTGAGTTTAATGGAAGAAACCATGATTACAAAATTTCTCCCTGCTCATATGTCAATAGTAACAACAACTCAAACAACAACCTACACTTACTGAGCTTTCCCTGGGCACCAGACACTGTGTTAAGTGCTTTGTAAGGAATAACTTGAGCTTCACAATAATACAAAAAAAGGTCCCAATAGTTCCCTTTTACAGATGGGAAAATGGAAATTGTACGGCATGAAGCATACTGGGAAGGAAAGATAGTAGGTTGGTGAGGCTAGCATGTCTAAGGTTCGGGAACTGGGACTTGCAAATACAAAGGAGTAGAAGTGCAGATGAGCTGGGACAAGTAAATGCAATACCCTCTCCCACCTTCCCAAAATTCTGGGACATGTTTAGCAGGTCCTAGAGTTCTCCCAGAACTTAGAACGGTTGTTCATGGCACGTTAATTCTATCAAATGGAATCATTCCAGTTGTGACAACCATGATAGCACAAAGTAACACACATGATGAGAGTGGCAGGCCCAGGGGGCTGGGTAGACATGAATGAGGGAGGTTTAGCCAGGCCTGAGCAGTTAGAGAAGATGTCCTTAGAGAGAAGCTTGGATGTGATTTCAAGGATGAGCAGGAACTCTCCAGGCAGAGAATTAGTGATGGTAAGCAGGGCTTTCCAGGTGTGGGGTATGGCATTGCCAAAGGCACCATGTGAAATAGGGTTGTGTGGTGGAAGCCATAATTAGGCAGGCAAGATGAATGCTACCAAATTAACTGTTTAAACTCTACATCCACGGAAGAATCCAGAAATCCACATTCATATTCTAATTACCTATCTTCTAGAAAATTCAGGCAACTGAATTCTCTGCTTCCCTAAGCTTCAGCAAATAGTAAGCAAGGAAGAGAACATGATATTGGGGACAAGTACTCTCAAAGAAAGTGGGGAAAAATGCTAAAATCATAAAATCAGGCATAAATATTGTTAATAATAGACTGCAGCTAATAATACACAGACAGACTCACAAACTTCAACAGAACCACTGTCTTACCTGACAGCATCATAACGATGTGCTCCAAAGTGATCAGCTGAATGTTTAAGTTTAGGTGGGGTCATGAGTGGGGGGGCGCCATAATGGATTAGTGCCATTTTAAGAAGAGGAAGAGACCAGAGGGCCCTCTTTCTCACTTGTATGAGGACACAGCAGGAAGGCAAACATCTGCAAAGCCAGAAGAAGGCCCTTCTTTACCAAGTACCTGACCATGCTGGCACCTGATCTTAGACTTCCTAGCCTCCAGAACTGTGAGAAATAAATGTCTGCTGTTTGAGCAATCCAGTTAATGATGTTGGTTGCAGTAGCTGGAGCTCAGTAAGACACCTAACCCCACTTCCAATGCAAGTATGGTTTCTGAAATAGTCCCAGAGCATGGTAGACCATTCATATCTTGATGCATGCCAGTGATGGTTAACATCACTTTAGCAGGTTTGGGAGCTGAGGAAGGAGAGCCTCAGATATCTCTCGGGTTTTTGATTTGGGAGCACGTAGAAGGTGCTCTATAAATGGAAATGTGCTGGCTTAAGTTGGAAGAACCTTACAAGATAACCAGGCAAAGATACTCAGGGTTCCCTGGGGTATGTGAAACTCAGGAAGAGATCTTGGGCAGGAATTTAGATTTGGGAAATAAGTGGCTGATGGCAAGTCATGGGAATAATGAGAGGGGAGAAGCCCGACTAAGAGGCTATAATTATCCAATGACGGGGGAGGTCAGTGTGCTAAAGAATGCCCACACCAGGCCATTTCTAAGAAAATCCACCAGGGCAATAAGATGGCCTTCCAGCATTTAGCCTTTCCTCCAATACCCTGCAGCTTTGTTATGTGCTTAATGCTGGTGTCCTAAAATAAATAGATATTTTATATCCAGAGGAGAGAGGAACTTTCACCTTATTTTAGATTCTAAAGTTCTATGAATGTAACTTATGTCTATATTAATGTTCCAGGAGCCATAGTCTGCTGTTGACTCATTCTGAATCTTTAGTCAAACTAAAACCCCTGAGTTATATTCTCATTAACTGTTATAAAGCCAAGTTTCTGTAACTTATGCTAGTGCAGTTGGTTTTTGACCTTATATATAAGTCTTGTCTGAATTAATTGTTTCATCCTTTGTTCTTTGGTGACTTAGGTCATCAGGGGAAAAAAATGATGTTATATTTTATTTCTTCAACGTAAGAAGTCAGGTAAATGATTAACATATCACCTACAATATTTTTAATGAAAAACTGTAGTTTAGAGAGTCATGTTTCAAACAGATTACAAAATATCATTCTTTCCTTAGTTCATTCTATAAATACGTGCTACCATGTTGACTATTTACCAGGTACTAGGGGCTGAGTATTCAGGAATATAAACAGTCCAGTCTTTTCTCTCATGGGGTTTATTTTCATGCGGGGAAGACAAATATTAAGCAAATGAATAGAAATATAAAAGTAAGGGCCATGAAAGAAAAGTACAGGTTTCTAAGAGAAAGAATGACAGGGGATCTCCATTAGATGGGTGAGTCAAGGCGGTCTTCTGAAGAAGCAGTGTTAAACTAGACCTGAACTATAAGTGGGTCTCAGCTAAATGAAAATGGAGCTGAGGGGCGAGGCTTCAAGACAGCCCGGGGCAAATACAAGACCCAGAGGCAGGAGAGGGCTGCTGTGTCTGATGTCCCAAATGAAGGTTAAAGCAGCAAGGGGGTCACCCTTGGTGGGACCGGTAAGTAAGAGGGCAGCCAGGTCATCTAGCCTGGTACATCACATGAAGGATTGTTTTTTGTTTATTGTTTGTTTTTGTCAGTTGCAGTGGGAAATCCTTGAAGGGTTTTTAGCTAGAAAGTACATTTTTTGTTTGAGAAAGATGACCCTGGGGGATCCGTTGAAAGGTCATTGCCAAGGTTTAGGTGAGTGATGCTGGCAGCTGCCCTTGGATGGTGGCAGCAGAAGTGGGGAGATTCTTGATAAGCTTTGACAGGATATGTTGGGGAAGGTCTAACTAATGATGGCCAGGTTTGGGGACTGTTCAGTGAGGTGAAGGGAGGTAACATTAACGAAGATAAGGAAAACACCAGTAGTGACAGATGCATAAAGGCAGGTTGAGATTTTCCAAATTGACACGTCTGTCATGAAAGCATGCTAGTTGTATTACTAGTTGTACTATGTAAGAAATCACATTTCCGGCTAGAGATCCACATTTTGGAGGCCTTGACATGAGAGGAAATTTAAAGCTAATAAGTAATGTTGTATAGAAGACACTACAGATCATGACTTGGCTTGAGATCAATGCTTTAGGAAACACCAACATTTAGAAATGGTGTAAAAGGACTCAGCCAGCCAAAGCAATAGAGAAGAAGGAAGGAAGGGAAAGAGAAGGAATACCTAGACTTGTGCTTTCTTAGAACACAAGAGAAATGGGTGTCCAGAAGGAGGGTGCAATTAAATGCTAAGAGGTCAAGAAAGTTTTATGGCATTAAATGCTTCTATGGGAAGTCTTCGTGGGTGGATGTGACTTTATTTATGTGTGGGTCCCTAGACCTTGCCTTGTGTTTTCACATAGCAGACTCACAATAGGTTTTTGCCAAATCAGTGAATAGGTAAGATAGGGAAATCATAATGCCTTTCAGGATTTGTGGAATGGTTTTAACTGCATAGTTAAAACTCATAATCACACTGTGAGAGTCCTGTTTTCCAAATGAAGGATTTGCTTCCTGGATAAATTAGGGTTCTTGGCAAAAGTCAGATATCTAGTGGCACAGTATGTGGCCAGAACAACTCTATTGTTCTGTACCAATATCCCAATTCACTAAATGAAGTAACATAACTAGAAATTAACATGGGTTGGTATGTAATATATTAACATATCTTAAAGTATGTATCTTGGAATGTATTTGTATATGGCTGTGTGTGTGTGTTTATGCATGTCTGTCTACTCCAAAACTTGAAAATACAATAAAAAACATAAACCCTGGGGTTGGCAGTCAGCTTGCAGAGATGGTGGCCACATTGCTTAGTATAAAGGGGGATGGGATTCTAAATAGTGTAGTCTGGGAATCAAGGCAGTTGATAGAGGAGAAGAGGTTGAGGATATGAATGGACAGTCTTGGAAGGTTGACAGCGAGTCGGGTTGGAGACCAGCGGCCATCATGATGAAAGAATTGCCCATCACTCCCCCATACATTGTACAGAGGACAGAAGAGACTGAGCTGCACCTCAAGGATTCTAGGCCCACTCATTCATGGGAAACAAGAGCAGGTGCAGTTACTTCACAGACTGAGTACAATGACCCAGGGTGAAGGAATTAGTCATTCTTCACCTTCTTTTTCTCATGTTGTTCATTTGCTGTTAACAACGGTTAACGGAAGGAAGGATTGTCCCTCCCACCATGACTTCCAGTTCCCATCACATCTACAAACCCACATTAACCAGCCCTAAATGGGGAATGTGAGGCTTGCAGGACAACTAAGTTTCAGGAAGTTCTGCTTCGGTTCAATAGATTTTACCATGACTTTTGCAATCTCCTTTCTTCTGATTCCTTCTCAGCTGATTGGGGAGTAAATGAGCTCATAGAATATCTTCTCCTTTGGACATATATTAAAAAAGAGAAGATCCTCATGATCTTCTGTATGTATGAGGACAAGAGTTTATTACTTCCCAGAATTTTGATTTCTATAAAGTTCTAGCAGAGAATCACAGAATGGAACATAAAAAGTCCCTTCATGGCTCTTGGAATCTATGTTCTTAGAAGATGCACGATGTAGCTCACTATATTAGGTGTTTCCAAGTTCATGATTGGAAATAAAGGATCCTAGTGATGCTTTTGGGTAAGCAAAGATTCTTGAAATCAGCTCAGCAGCGTCTACGCACTGTGGGCTCTTAATGGTTTTGCAGTGTGGGTCATGTTTTCCCAACGACATCTTTAATGACTTGAACAGTTAGATTGTGCTGTAAAAAGGGGGGGGGGCACTGTCATTCTTCAAGATATTATTTAACAAACTCAGAAAATAGAACACAAGGATAAGCCGTAATGCAGACATTTCCCAACAGGTATGAAGTCCTGTGAGGGTTTCCTTATTAGAAAGGATTCCACTGGTAAAGTGTTTGGGATTCATCTTGGCTACTATGAAATCTTATTCTTGGTGTTAAGAAAATCTTACACTTTAGAAACCAGTAAAGTTTGCTTCATTCCATGCTTTCCAAATTTCTTTGCCCATAGGACTTTTGGGTTGTTTTTGGTTTCTTTCTTCAATAGGAGTCTGGTTTATTGAACACAGATTGGGCAAGGACAGCTAGTGCCTGTCCTGGGAAGATTTGGGTTCAAATCCCAATTCTATTCTTTTTTTTTTTTTTTTTTTTTTTTTTTTAGGTTGCTGCCCTAGCCACTGAGAGTGGAGTGAGTTTGGGCAAGTCACTTTAACCTCCAGAGCTCACAGAAACAGTAATGCATGCCTTAGCAATTATTTCAGAGATTAAGTGAGGTAATATACGTGAAATCCAATCATTAGTATTTGGTACACAGTAGGGGACGATGAACAATCACTTAGCTAAATCTGAATCAGACTGAATTGCTGTACTGGAGGAAATAAAAATAAAAGCAAGGCAACAAAAGGCACGTCTCACAATGACGAAGACTCCTATGGCAGGCTTTGTGAAGCATCGATGGCAGGCACACCACAGTCGCATACCACTGTTTACTGTCTAAGTCTTTATAGCAGGTGCATTCAGTAGAGATGCTTAAGTAAGTCAGTACGTGTCCTTGAACACTTTCAGCCTTATTGTCAGGCTAGATTAGTAAAGCAGACTGAAAGCCAGACCTTTGCATTGAACTTCCTTGAGGAAAAGCATCCGGAATCAGAGAGCTAGAAAAGCTGTTCAAATACTTTCCCGGGAGATGCAAATCGTTTCTGAATGCTGAACAGAAACATCATGACACTCCATTACAACACTGATGTCAGGCAACAACAACAACAAAAAACCATTTTGCTAAGGAAGCTCTTGTGGCCTGACAGGTTCAAGTTTAAAAGGAAGTTTAACTTCCGGCTCTCTTTCACTTTTAAAATAAGTGAAGGCATTATTTCTTAACCAGTGAGGAATTGATTTTCTATCTACTTCTAAACAGAATCTCCTTACACTAGGGAAGTCCAAGTCAACCCTGTATTTGAAAATTAGCATATGTTTACCAGACTTCCGACCAGAATGGAAATCCCTAACTGATCTTTTAACTGCATAGCATAATTTTGTCTTTGAAAAAGAAAAAAGAAAAAAAAAAAAAAAGAACCAGCTTTCTGGGAAGGGTTATCTTGTCCCAGCCTGAAACTGGAACACATTAGTCACCTTCATACCTTATTAAAAACTAGCAAAACAGTGGGTAAAAAAATCTCCTGGTCCATTTATTTGACTAGAAATAGTTAGCTTCCTGAGAACAGCCTGAATCAAGGGGAGAGGCTGGACTCAATGAGTGAGAAATTTAGTAACAACTTTACACCTTCAGGCATTTCCAATAAAAAGGGGGCGATATTTTCTCCAGACAGGTCTGGAGTATGGAGGATATGACTCAGATTCATAAACTATCTCAAACACTTTATTTAGAGGCCATGAATGTGAAATGCGACGTTCAGCATTGTTCCAGTCAACAACCCATATTAGATACATGATATGCACCTGAGCAGACAGCTGAACCAAGTCTGAAACAGAGCCTCCTCTACTGATGCAGTTTGAAGCCACTTTGTGATGAAAATGTGTCCAATCTATGCAAATATCTAAGCACTTTACAATAGGTGCTCATGAACTGGTTTTAGGGACAAACGGTCTTGACCTAAAACCACTGAGAAGTATCATTGCTCAAGTATCCAATTCAGACAAATGATAAACTATGACATCAGAGTCTGAGGAAGGGAAAAGAGGGCGATGAGAGTATTTATTTGGCACCTACTGTGTTGCCTAGAGGCACTGCGTTGGTTAATTTGCATGCTAGCTCTCATTAATCTCCATTACCACAGGGTGAGGTGGTGATCGACATTGTCATTTTAAAGAGGGAAAGAAAAGCCATAGGCTCAAGATCAGTAGGGGAAAAATTCAAATTCAGTCCTTCTGATTGTAAAACCAGGATTTTTCTCTTCTCTCAGTTATATCCCACCTGTGTTTTAGAAACCAGAGGTCTGGGTGTTATTCAGTAGGATAGCATTCTTGTCAATTTCCTTGTGTTACAGGTCTTCATTCTTCTAAGTTAAAAAAAAAAAAAAGCATAATAGCTAACACTATTGAATGACAAAAACTGCTTTGAATTTGGCAGAGATGATCTATTTTAATCTCTGCAAAAGACCTATGCCACGTTCTAGCTTTCATCCTACAGATGGGAAAACAGAAACTCACGACACACTTTGTCCAGCATTTACGTAGGTCAGAAGTGGCTAGACCAGGATTTGGGTCCAGGTAGTTTGATTCTAGATTTGCTCCCTCAGCCATTATGCTGAAATTAAATATACCTGCATACTCTATACATTTGCTTTTTAAAATTGCTCTCGACTTGTTTATTCTCTTCAGAAGTAGAGCCATAAGATTGATGGGATCAATGTGGGACCTCAGGCTGTGTCCACACACATGCTGTGGCTATCTACTTCCCAAATGATCAGGTTTATCCTGAGAATGCAGTTGCTTTGCAGTGAGTGGCTTATTTTAGTTGTTGGACCGACATCAAGATGATGAACCAACAAGTTGAAGCTAGTGGCTGGTGTTTTCATGTATGTGTATTGGCAGATCAATTATCAAAAAATTTCCAATATCACTTGATAGAATTGCTTGCCATAAAAGACCAATTGGGCACCTGGGTGGCTCCTTAGGTTGAACATTTGCCTTCAGCTTGTGTCATGATCCCCAGATCCTGGGATGGAGTTTGGCATCAGGCTTCTGGCTCACTGGGGAGTCAGCTTCTCCTTCTGCCCCACACCCTGCTGTACTCACTCAAAAATATATACATAAACTTTTTTTAAAAATGCAGTGGACTGCTGTGGGTAGCTTGGATACACATTCTGATATACTAGGCTTTAACCACACTTGTGATGATGTCTATATAGTAGGGATGAGAAGTGTGCCTTCTTTAGAACTTTACAGCGGAATGTTTTAGTGACATAAATTACATGAAGTACAGAGGCTTCACATTCAACTTTAAGTAAGCTGATCTCTCTTCTACTGGCATGTATTTATCATCATTCTTAAATATTATCAGGAACAGTTAAAGTGTTACTATAGTCTTCTTAAAATATTTCAACCCAAATCATTAGGAGACATCATGATGACTTTAGTTGTCCCTAGAGTTTGTGTAAGAACAGGAAAGACCTACTGTTTCTTCTTGAAGAGGTGTTGCCATTCTTTCTCCCCTGAGCGCCGAAGAGAAAAATATAGTTGTACATTTTTGTTTTCACACTTACAGCAAAACCTAGGTCTTAGTCATACAAAGAGTGATTTTGAATACTTTAACAGAACACAGAGAAAATATTCTCTCCAACATGAGTTTAGCTAATAGAAGCTCTGTTAGGTGTTTCTTACAGTTTGAAACAGTTTGTCTTTTAATATGTGGGTTTGCCTCCAGAAGGAGCCTGTACCTTTTCTAACTGATTTTCTTTTTTCAAAGATTCTCAGTAATTTTCTCAAAAGGGCCCCAAGATTTTCATCCAAATTTCCCCACAGCCTTGGTCTGAGGAGGGTTCTCAGGGGGCCAGGCTAAGCTTGCCTGGTTGTCCCCTGACTCTGAGGGGCAGATCTGAAGAGAAGCTAGAATCTAGGTTTGGAGTGGAAGCATGCCCACGAAGCATGGCAAGTTCCTAAATGTCTGTCCAAAGAGACAGTCCTGATGAAAGAAGAAAATGCCCAAAAAGGGCGCTACAGCAAGAACCAGGTGAGGCTTGGGACTCAGAGACTGGACAGATGCCTGAACCAGGGTTTGTGGCAGATCTGGGGCCTTTCCAGTTAGGCCAACATATTTTAACAAGACTTGCAGGTTGGCCACAAGATTGTGTAGACATATTCAACTGTAAACACTTCTAAATGTAATTGAACAGCAATAAGACAAAATTCTATGCTGACCTCAGAAGCTACTTCTTCACAAGTTGAATCTTCACCCAGCAATTCTCTCTTTCG
This sequence comes from Martes martes, assembly GCF_963455335.1. NCBI lineage: Eukaryota > Metazoa > Chordata > Mammalia > Carnivora > Mustelidae > Martes > Martes martes. The sequence goes on along the minus strand of NC_137891.1, from coordinate 12,592,253 downwards.
CCAGAACGCTTCCTTCACATTTTTGTGTTGAGATGTATCGCCCTGATGATCTTGCCCTGCCCTTGGGAGTTCAACTGCGTGTCTCTCTGGTCCTTCCCACGACACCAATACAGAGAGCTCAGAAATGAAAAAGGTCATTCGTCAATGTGTATGTGGCATTATAAACATAAGACGGCGTGGGGGGGTACTTTTGTTTCTCAGATATAACAGTTTGTTTTGGTGAAATTATTATAACTTTTAAATCTCTTTTATTGTGTTCCAAAATCTGAGCAATTGTGCAATTGTTTTAATTAACGTAATTGTTTTTGTTTTTCAATTACACGTATATTTTGCGTAAGCAACCCAGTCATTTTCTCTGCATTAAGTAACATGGTCATTTTCTCTGCACTTGGACAGGTCTGGGCCCCAAATAGACAAGAATGAATGTGCAGCTGACTCTAACCAGTTCCCAGCATGCAACAGTACTCAGTGTGTGGGAACAACTAACCGGTTCAACCTAAGAACACAAAGATTCCTTAGAAAAACGAAATCCATTTCATAGCAAAATTTCTTTGCAGCTCCCATTTCAGCTCCTTTCCCAAGACTTTATGCTTTTAACTTTTGTCCAGGAGCTTTAACGATTCATTAAAAAAAAAAAAAAAAAAAGAAGAAGAAGAAGAAGAAGAAGGAGATCACGCTTAAGTTTCTCTACTGAAATAAGATGGGGAAATAGTTGTATTCAGCAGCAGAAGTTCTGAGATCAAAATTCATTTTCTCCAGTTACTGACTGGGTCAATGTGGAAAGGTCACATTATCTCTCTGAATCTTTGCTACCTAACCAATCACATAAGGGCATCAATCCTTTCTTTTTCTTCACTATCCCATAAAATTGCTCCTTAGAGCAGTCAAAATACTATAAAATAGTTCAGTACATTGGAAAACAAAAGGTAAATATAAGTAATATGTATTATATTTTCTCCTTTTGCTATTTCATCAAAGAAAATAAAATCCACAATGTCCTCAAATGTCTAAAAGTTAGTTGGTAAGTCAGGATCAGGACTGCCAGAATACAGCTCTGCAGTCTGTACACTGCACAACTACAGCCAACAAGGTGGGGTTGAGAGGGACTGCTCTAACCTGAGGTTTACTGACACAGTCATGTACCCTGGCATGGGGCTGCTTTACTTATTTACTTTTGCTAATTAACCTGAAGGAATATTGGGGTTAACAGAAGCCTGGATGGTGCAAGAGAAATCAGGGCTCTGTAAACTAAATGTATTTGTAACTAAATAAATTTATAATATTATTCAATTACGCACATGTCAAAGTAAGAAGTTAGAATCAGGAAATATGGATTCTAGCCCTGGCTTTGCTGGAAATCAACATTTAAGCTGCTTCCCTAGCTACTTTGGACTTCTGCACACTCATTTGTAGAATGAAAAAGTTACTTCCATCTAATCTGGATAGTTAAATGCAAAGTATGTTTCGTCAGCACTCTGAAAATGTAGACCTGTTCTTCACTCAGTGGATGGTCTGCCAGCATCCCATCCAGTTACTGAGGTTACTTAAAAATTCCTGACAAGCTGTAATTGGTTCCTAAGAACAATAGGCCTAATATTTAAAATGGAGAAAGCTCACATAGTCAGCCCCCAGCAGGTGCAGATGACGGCTGGGGTTCTTTACCCAGGGCAAAAGACGCACATCCACCTTCTATCTTCTCCCTTACTCATCTCACTAAAAAATTGCTCACTGGTTATTGTGTAAAAGATAATTGATTTAATTATTTTCACCTAAACAAACAAAGCCAAACATCACACGATGGGATTAGCCGCTGGCATCTCAAAGGCCTGAAGGTCTGAGGCACCCACTTTATTATTTTTTATTTTTTTATTTTTTGGGGGGCACCCTTTAAATTGCACTTTAAACAGCAGGTTTACAGAACTGTGAAGAGGGTGGGTGCAGGGGACTTATGGATCAAATTCAGCTTCTGTGTTGTTTAGATGGGGCTCCTTGGAGAGTTGGGGCTGGCCCCAAGTCACTCGGACCTGAGTGGCAGCATCACCTGAATCAGAAACCAGGACATCTGACTTAGGTGTATCGCTTTTCCAATGATGTCACAGTTAGGCTTTGCCAGTTCATCTCCTGCCATCCTTCCTCTTCCTCAGAAAACTCATGGACCTCCCACGGCTACATCTAGTGTCTTGACGCAACTGAGAAACAGACACTGGGACACACACCTTTGCGAATAAACAATGACTTTCCTCATTTACACCGAAGTTGTTTCTACCTCAGGGCCTCTGTGCTGACTGTTTCCTCATCTTTGGAGTACCCTTCTCTCCACAGATTTCTAGAAGCCTCCTTCTCTTCCTTGGAACTCTTCCTCAAATGCCACCTCTTCTGAGAAGCTGGTATCTGCCATTCCATCCGAAATCCTTGAGCCTGACATTATTCTCTACGTCCTGACTGTGCTTCCAAAGCCCTTATCAATCCTCAATATTATACTTGTATTATTTATTTTCGTGCTTGGTAATTATTTCTTTTTTCTGCTCTTGAATGTGAGTTTTAAGAAAAATAATAACTTTTTTCTTGTATCTACCACTTCATCTGAATGGTTCCTAGAAGACTGTCTGGCACATAGTAGGTGCTCAGTGCATATCACTGAATGGACGAATGAATGAATGAGTTCCTAAGTGAGATAATCTTCATAGTTTCCAGATAGTTTTCCTCCTACTCTCTTTTGGTAATTGAGCTGGTTAATTTGGGTGCTTCTAGGAAATTAGATTAGCATAGTTCAACCTCAGTTTGACACTCTTTAAATGTCAACTCCCTCTTTTTCTCTTAACGATAAGTCATTCTTACTCTTTTTACTTCAATTTTGCAAGGCGGTATAGTCAGTGTAGACTACCACAAGTTTCTTCTTGAATTGTAACGATAGATTCAGAGCTCAACAGGCTGTTTATGCATCATATCTGTTTCAAATTGGTTAATTTTGAAAAGAAACCTCAAAGAAATTTCACCTCGTCTTTATTAAGTATTTCTGCTTGTTCATACTGTGTTTATATTGCTCTACTGATGAGTGGGCTCTGAACCCAGAACCATGCCTTTTTATGTCCATGGAGGTCTCCACAAATGGTGTCATACTAATTACATTGTCTACTTTAAGCCCAAAATATTGATGGATAGTTGGCTAAGGGTCCCAGTGGAAAAGTACTGGCAGGACTTCTTGCCTATTATGACATTTTTATTTAGCTCAGTCTTTATTTTTCAATCTACTTTCTTTAGAGTCACTTCACTTAAGGGCTTATTATTCATAGTGAGAACATTTTTCCCCCCTGTGGCAGAGAGAAGAGTCTAGAGATTGCATCTGATAGAAGGGCAAATTCAGAAGCAATCCAAGCCAGACTCTGTCCTCTGTGCAGAGCCAAATCCATCAAACAGAGATGATGAGACAGAAGAGCATACCCTTTAATTAGTTCCTACCCACAGAGAACAGCTTTCAAGGCAGAAGGGAATACTTGGGTCCTCCATGCAAGTGCCTTCTTGTCTTTCAGGGATTTCCTATAGTCTTCAGGAGATATTTGCTTACAGATTAGGTCTTTCCTTATTTTAATTTAATGTCAGTTTTATGGTATGTGCTTTTTTTTTTTTTTTTTTTTTAAGACCTAGTTTACATAGCCATTCACACGGCTGAATTGCAAGTTCCTCAAAGGGCAAAAAGTATACTTAATCTATATTCAGAGTTTATACAGGATCTATAGTAGCTTCTGGCACATAGTAGGGGCTCTGTTAGAATTTGTGAATGAATGATTCAATCAATGAATGCATGAATGAGCAAATAAAGTAAACCAGTGAATTCATACTTCTCTCCTGGTTATTTACAGCAAGGACTTCATAAAAGAATACTTTTTGTGTAGTCACTTGGGCCTATCCCAACCCCTTTTCTCAATCTGGAGTTATTCTAAAACTCCTCATAGAATCAGTGGAGGCCTCTGTTGTGACACAACCACTTCTGCCCAGGCCTTCTCCCATCTTGTCCTACCAGGTGGGTTTCCCATAGGGACACCCCTCCCCCCTCAACCAGGAAAACTTCTGCATTTAAATCTCTGCTGCAGAGTCTGGTTCCAGTAAACCCAGCCTAAGGCATCATTCCGAGGCTCTGTTTTCCGTATTTAAAAGAGAAGTTTCTACTTACCCTGAAGAGTTGTTGAGAAGATCACAAGGAAAGTACAGAACAGAAATGCCATAGTTGGCCTCCAGTAGACGTTAGCCTCTTTTCCTTCCTTTTCTTCACAACCTGGACCACACTTTAATCCTTTGCCACCACAAATAAATGGTAGGCACACGGTGGTAGCATGAATAAAACATGCAAAGGTCCCCATGTGTCCTTTCCCTAGCCTGCGGCATGATGATGTGGGTGAAAGCCAAGATGCCCAAATGCCAGGCCATCTGTGTGCACTCTGGAAAGGAAACCTCCAAATTCAAGTCTCATGGAGTTTGCTCATAGTAAGTTTAAGTTTCTCTTTTTTATGAAAAGGAAAGAGAAGTCCAACAATCACACCAGGACATTTTGTCTCTTAGAGAGGGCTACAAGAATTTTCTCGGGGCTAGGACCTGTTTCCATCAAAAGAGAAACTGGGTCAGTTACCTGCCTCGGTCATCATCATGAAGCTCTCCTAAGAATCGTTGGGTGTTTCTTTTTACCTGCATTCTCAACTGTGACATTATGTCTGCCTCTAAAGAAAAGCCACTTTGCAGGAATGCCAAGCCAGCCTTTCCAATTCCCTAGTACGGATTCTCCTTTGAGGGAATGCCGAAATGTTCACAGAGCTTCCCCGTTGCATGGTAGGCAGCATATTTCCAAAACGACGCTGGACCCGTTTTGTCTTATGTATTGCATTGAATATTTAACTAATGGATTGTAGGCACCATGAATCTCTATGCCATCATTTCCCTCTCTGTAATGCGGAGTTAGATACTCTTTGGTGATGAAACTGTAGAATATTTTGTTTAAATATGGTGTAGACACAGATTCACTTACATGTACATTCCATTTTCAATGGATACTTGATGCCAAGAGAAAAAAGATAAGAACAGTTGGATCCACTAGTTCGCAAGCACCATTCATGTGCCAGAGCTATACATCTGGTATTAGGTGACTATTGTAATAACGTTACATAAAAGAAAACCAACCCAAACAAGAGTCTTATAAACAACAAACATTTGTTTTCAAGTCCATCATGGGATGTGACTACCATTTGGCTGATCTAGGATCAGCTTTGCAGGGTGGTTCTGCTTTAGGCTGTGCATTTGCTGGGCTTGGCTCCAAGAGGTAGATTTAGGGCATATCTGCTTTCGGTGAGTTTGCTCTGGAGCCTGGGATAAAGGGGACATGCTCCCTAAAGCAACCCACCCCCGACAGGAAAATATGAGTCCATCCACCAGTTTCTTTAGTGCTATCTGCTGTTCTCTATCATAACTCATTTGTAATACACAGCAGTTGTCTGTTTACCTACACTTCTCAGGGGCAATAGGTGTTATTCTTCCCGGGATCTGTTATATCTTAGAAATTGTCTGGCACACAAAAGGTGCTCAATAAGTGTTTTTGAGTTACCAGATGCATAAGTAAAGATCATCTACATAAATCTATACCAATACATTTGAAAAGGATCGTGCTGACATGAGGAATGGTTAAGCTACAATTTGTAACTAGGACAAGTTTGACCTGCTCGGGCTGTTGCTGAATCCTTTGAAGCTGACTCATTAGAGCGCAAATGACAAATGGCCCTTCATGTCAGCATGAGTGTCGTCCACCGGGCGGAATGGACCACTGACTTGACCCAGTATGTTTTCTTTTTGTATTCATTCATGGGAACCTGATGAAGTCATTGAGAGAGTTCAACAAGCGTCCACACATGGCTTGGAGTCTTTAAAACATCATAATTGGAATTATTAGAGGGAAATTTTTTATTATCTATGAAGTATTAATAAAGGATTCCAGTAACTTACTGAATGACCCCCTGGAGAGCAGGTCACACACAACTCCATACAGGCAAACAGAAGGCGTTGATGGAGAGTCTTCACATCAGGATACCAAGAGCTAGCTTGCAGAATCCCAGCTTCCATGGGAAGTGTTCAGAAATGGCAATAGGAGTTGTGGGATCAAATTGCATGTGCTCCTTAGATTTTTAGAAGTGAATGATGCTGGGCATGTCATTTAATTCTCCTGAGTGTCAATTTTGTCATTTGTAAAAGGGGGCTAGGAACATCTACATATTTAGTTCATCATGCAGATGGAAATGGGACAATGTACATGCAGCACCTGATGGATTTTCCTTGATTTTTTTTTTTTTTTGATGCAAAGTCATTTTCTTTTTAAAGTTGGAAATTGAACATAATAACAAAAAAAATTTTAAAAATTGGAATCATCTTTTTTGTGGAATTTGGAAGAACCTGTTATTCTTTTCATTTAACTTTTCTTTTGCCACTATCTTGGTATGCTGTAGAAGTATACAATTCTTTAAGTATTTGTTTATTTATCTAAAGTCTATTTAGTATCTGTATGATACAAATCAGTTGCATTAGACTGTTTATCAAGTGATCTGACTTCTGATCTGGCGATGGCTGGTTTCTGTGGCTCGGTTTCCTCACATGACTTAACTCTTCAGGGTTTATTGAAGGTGTAAGAGTCTACAAATCCCACACCTCTTCATCTATCCACTTATCACTCCTCCCCTTTCCTGTTTATGCATGCATCCATCTGTAATTCCATCAAAAATGCCTTCATGCCACTCACAAATGGTCTTTTTACAGTAAATGGATCATTTGTATTAACTTGACATTATAGGCAAATAATTAAATCAGGACACTGCTGAATTGGATACAGTGGGGAACAATACTACTGCAGTAGATGATAGCGACACATTATTAGAGAAAAAAGTATAACATTGGGCTAAATAAAATTGAACTGGTGGCAAAGGCACATGCAACATGCTTTGTGCCATCTCCAGATCCTAAAATTCACATTAAAAAAGCATATAAGTTAGAGTGTTATTATTTACTTCTGATCAATCAGAATAAGAACGTGTTAAATAACAAGCTCTTCTGCCACATTCAGATGTGATTTAGTTTATGAGAATCTAATCTACATAGAGAATTTTTTCAAGAACACATACATCCCATAAATTAAACCAAGGTGGTCTTAATTACTAGTTTCATTAAAGATGAGCTTTTATTTTTTCATAAAATACAGTCTTAGATCTCAGTTCATTCTACTCTGAATTCAACCTCTAAGAAGAGCTTGAGCTCCTCTTTCATTCCCACTATTGTGAAGCTTGAGGAATTCCCTACTGGTGATTACAATAGCCTCCTAGGTGACTTCCTGCTTTCCTAGCCATCTCTCTTCTATGTAATTTACCATCCATTCCGGTGATCTTCGAAGACAGAAAATTTTTTTTTATTGTGTTATGTTAGTCACCATAAAATACATCATTAGTTTTTGATGCAGTGTTCCACGATTCATTGGTTATATACAGCACCCAGTGCTCCATGCAATATGTGCCCTCCATTGTACCCACCACCAGGCTGACCCATCCCCCCCACACTCCTCCCCTCTAAAACCCTCAGTTTGTTTCTCAGAGTCCACAGTCTCATGGGTCATCTCCCCTTCCGATTTCCACTGACTCACTTTTCCTTTCCTTCTTCTAATGTCTTCCATGTTATTCCTTATGTTCCACAAGTAAGTGAAACCATATGATAATTGACTTTCTCTGCTTGACTTACTGCACCCAGCATAATCTTTTCCCATTCCATCCATGTTGATGCAAAAGTTGGGTATTCACCCTTTCTGATGGAGTCATAATACTCCATTGTATATATGGACCATATCTTCTTTATCCATTCGCCTGTTGAAGGGCATCTTGGCTCTTTCCACAGTTTGGCTATTGTGGACATTGCTGCTATGAACATTGGAGTACATATGGCCCTTCTTTTCACTACATTTGTATCTTTGGGGTAAATACCCAGTAGTGCAATTGCAGAGTCATAGGGTAGTTCTATTTTTAATTTCTTGAGGAATCTCCACACTGTTCTCCAAAGTGGCTGTACCAACTTGCATTCCCACCAACAGTGTAAGAGGGTTCCCCTTTCTACACATCCTCTCCAACATTTGTTGTTTCCTGCCTTGTTAATCTTTGCCATTCTAACTAGTATAAGATGGTATCTCAATGTGGTTTTGATTTGGATTTTCCTGATGGCTAATAATGATGAACAGTTTTTCATGTGTCTGATAGCCATTTCTATGTCTTCATTGGAGAAGTGTCTGTTCATGTCTTTTGCTCATTTTGAAGATAGAAATTTGATCCTAAGGGCGACTGGATGGCTCAGTTGGTTAAGTGCCTGCCTTTGGCTCAGTTCATGATCCCAGGGTCCCGGAATCAAATCCCGCATAGGGCTCCCTGGTTTGCAGAGAGTCTGCTTCTCTCTTCTGTTCTGCCTCTCCCCTCTCTCCCTTTCCCTCTTTTCTACTTGTGTTCTCTCTCTCTCAAATAAATAAATAAATAAATCTTTAAAAAAAAAAGGAAAAAAAGAAAATTGATTCTTAAATTCACTCAAAGATGTTTCATTTCCCTTAGGCTGAAAGACAAATGCCTTAGCTGAACACATGCCACTGATCTGGTCCCATTTATCCTCACTTCTCACAGCCCTACCACCTACACCAAAATGAATTCATTGATTAGACTTCTTACTATTCCCTGAGTTTCCTTATGCTTCTGTGCCTTTCCAAAAGCTCTTTGACCTTTAAGAAACAGCCTTTCTCCATTAACACTACTGAAGCCTATTTGATCATCAAATGCCTCCTCCTCCAGGAAGCCACCCTTAACTTCATCATGTGTCTACCATTCTGTTATAGGGCTCCCTTCCTTTGCTTCAAAGGCACTCTCACTAACCTTGTTCGATGCTTAACACACTGTACTGTAATTTTCTGAAAAAATGTTTCCATCTCTCCCAATCCACTGTGACTGGTTGAGTGCAAAGATCCATGGGCCTAACATAGTGCCTGGCATGTGTTAGGCATTTATCAAACATTTGTTGAATGAACAAACTGAATGAACTTTTTAAGGCAGCAGCAATTTGGTTGTCACACACAAAATTTCAAACAAGAAAGAGAATTGCCATACAGGATGATTTGTCTGAGAGCTTTGTTTCCCTGTCATAGTATGTCAGGGATCAAAGGGGAGCATTTTCTCCTCTTCAAACTGAAAATAGCTTTGTTTTTACGGCTTTTCCATCCCTCATATTGGAGGGAGCTTTCATGGTAGACTTTAATATGACTTGATTGTCTCTGTATTCACATCCCTTGATACCCTGCTTTTCACCACAAGTCAGCAAGATCAAAATCTGCTCCTAATTATCTTCACTACCTGCTGAAATATTTGCTGCTGGGAATGTGTCAGTTGCTCAACAGTTTTGCTCGCGGTAACGGCACACAGTCCCATGAGGCAGGGTGGTGATGTCCCTACTTCAAAGGGCCTCTGCCAAGCAGTGATGTATATTGTCATTCAATTACAATGTAATTAGGGTGGCATGCTATATTCTGACTTCTGCTTGTATCACAGAGAACGGATCCCAACAGTGCACACTGTCACCCTGATGGTGGCTCCAGAGTTACACAGAGGGTGGCTCTTTGACTTCTCCAGTGTCCAGCCACATGAAGATGGCACAGGATGGTCGCTGGCGCCAGATTTATTTCAGCACACATGTAATGAGCTGTGGCTTTGTGTCAGGCCCAGAGATAGTCTTAGCTACTGTATTTTGCAGATTCCTGGTAGCAAGTGTGATTTCTCATATCTCAGAGGGGTTAGCTAAAGCTCAGAAAAGTTATGGCATGCCCCAAATCATGAGATTTGTCGTTCAGAGTCTGTATCAATGAGCAAGTTTCCTAACCTCTGAGATGCAATGTTTTCTCCTGAAAGCAAATTAATGCCTTCACTGCTGGTTTGCCATAAAACATGCTCACAAACAGATGTGTGTGCATATGTATATATAAGCATGCATGTTTGTATGTATCTATCTATCTTTGTATATATGTATCTATATATCTCAAGTGGAGTAATTGACAGAATAGGCTCTCAGTAATTATGTTTTAATTGTTGCTATTTTGTTTTCCCTTCTAATACCTCCAAAGCTGGTGAATCACCCAGTCTTCCAGTTTCCTTATGCTTAATGACACACAGACCTTTGTGAACTCTCTTTTCATTCTGTCAAGGAGCAAGTGGAAATATCACCAATATTTGGTAGGTCCTTAAAGTGACTGAAGAAGATCACGTGGAGACTCAGTTTCTCTCATGTATCTCTTATTCTCACAGTGGAGGCCCCAAGAATGGTAGATTTGGGTAGGAGTTTGGAGGAGGTCATCTGGGGCTGTCTTGAACAGCTGATTTTTCTGGTCTCCCCCTGGGGGACTTGAGGTGATTCAGTACAGTCAAGAACACAGAATCAGGAGTTAGAAAAGTATGAGTTTATTTTCAAGCTCTGTCACTTCTTTGTTGTGTCAGCTTAAGCAAGTTCCAAAACTTACCTAAACTTCAGTTTTATTATCTGTAAATTGGGAATGATAAGAGCACTTGCCTCGCCAGGCTGTTGGGAAGATCGAATGAGATAATACAGATGGAGCTCTTGGCATTATGTCGGTCACATTCTCAGATCCAATAAATATCATTATTATTATTAGCACGACTATTACTATAACTTCCTTTCCCTGTCTCCTCCTATTTTCTCTCTTCTCAGGCATGCACAGTCTCAACCCAACCTGAAACTCACCCCAGATGTTCAAACATTCTTGAAGGTGCTACCATGAATGAGAGCCATTAAGTGGTAGTACAGGCTGTATGCAAATGAGCTCTGGAATTCACTCCACCCCATCCCCCCCTTTGCATCTCCAGCTTGTGTACATCGCAAAGGCTCAAGCCACCTCAGGCAAGTTTTCTGGTAATAATAAGCACAATGAAAACTTGAACACGGTCTCTGAGCCTTTTTGGAAGCAAGGTCTCCCTGTTACGGCAATAAACTGAATTTTGTGGGTGTACAGGTTGTTATCAGGGAGCAGTATCAAACCTTCAGAATCATCAGCAAAAAACTAGGTTGAGCTGGATGGGAGAGTGCTCTGCGTATGATTCTATCACTTCCTATCTCAAAGCAAATCAACAACAATACCAGAGTGGTTCCTGTACCAGTGTTTGAGTGTAGCAGTATGTCAACAGACCTGCACTATAGAATTCTGCTCGTGATGTTTCAACTGTGAGGCAGGACTCAGTAGAGTATAAACTTACTTACATCTTGATATGCAAATTTAAACAGTGAGGGGGCAGAAGACCAGCAATGGAGGGTAAAAGAGAAACAAGGAGGAAGTGAGGGAGGAGGGACAGACAGACAGAGATGGTTGTCACTCAAATACCTGGTATTGCAGAGCAGTTTTCTTAGTATTTGTTATCTGTTAAGAACTTTCATTTCCCCCTTATATCTACTCTACCCTTTTAGCAAAGGATATTTTTTTAAAAAATTCCAAACCCTCAATGAATTCTCATAAGTGCTATTAAAATTGAGAGAAAAAGATACCCTGTTTTTAAAGAATTATAGTAGGCAGTTAGATATTTGAATTGTTGGCAAGTTTTCAAATATTCCAGATTTACAGTAAAAAACCCAGTTTTCTGGAAATAAGTGATTCCAAGGGGCCAAATCTTGCTAATAACTTTGCATTCAGTCTCTTAAATGTTAAAGTTTTTTTTAGTATTTGATATATTTTCCCCTTTTATGTCTTGAGTATGTCCTGGCCTTATGAAGCTATGATGTAGACTCTCTCAAGATAAAGTGCTGTGGCAAGAATCTTGAACTCAGATGCCAACAGAGGCTGGCCAGATAAGATGATCCAGAGAGGCACACAGGCCAGCAGAGAAGAGAGAGAGCTGTTCTTTGGGAGACACTATGTCCATTTAAGGTGGTACTTAGCTCCAGTCCATTTTTCTCATACCAAATCGGGGAGGGAGTGGTCGAGAAAGTGGTATCTTATAGACTTCACGCCATCTGGCATACAACATGTATTTTTCATTAATGTGTCTGTTTCTCTTCTCCTTCCTTGAGGGTAAAAAACATATGTATTGAGTGCACTTTAAAAATCTCAGGGGAAGATAATAATATTTCACATATAACATAGATGTAAACATGTACAATGTGGTGGATACAGATGTTTGACCTTCCTACCTTTCTTCCCTTTTCTTTCTTTATTTGGCAAGTAAGTATTGGGAATCTATTACATGCCAGACACTGTGTAAGTGTGGGGAATACAGCAATGAACTAGTAGGCAAAATCCCTCTTTTCTTGGTACATACATCCTATGTAGGAAGACAGGTATAGTAAACTACACATATTCATAATAAGTATATATTTTCATATATGATAAGTATATACTTATAAGTTTGAACTGATATATATGTTGATTTATTTATAGTCTATATCTTCCCAACTAGAATGTAATCATTCCATACATATGTAAGTGTGTGTGTGTGTACATATATATGCTTACATATGTAAGGGTTTATATATAACTGTGATGGTTAAAAAAGCAGTAAAGAAAGAGGGATATGGGGCTTCTGGATGGCTCAGTTGATTAAGCAGCCAACTCTTGATTTCGGCTCAGGTTATGAACCCAGGTTTGTGGGATCAAGCCATGCTTTGGCTCCACTCTGAGTGTGGATCCTGCTTGAGATTCTTTTCTTCTCCCCCTGCTACCCCCACCCCCTACTCGTGCACTCTCCCTCTGTTTCCTTCTCTCTCCCTCTCCCCGCCCCCCTCAAAAAGAAAGAAAGAAGGATGGGTTGCACCAGGACAGCTGTGGGAGATATCATTCCTCTAGGTGGGAGGTAGGGAGAGTCTCAGTGAGAAGGGAACCTCTAACAATAATAGGATGGCTGTACATATTTGTAAGGAAAGGATGTTCCAGACAGAGGGACCTACAAATGCAGATGAGATACAATGTTTGGAAGAGCAGGGAGGATAACATAGCTGGAGAAGACTGGCCAAGATGACAGTATCAGGAGAAGAGGTCAGAGAGTCAGCAGGTCCAAAATCATCCGGGATTTTGGCCATTTTATGAAGGTGAGAAGCCATTGGACGTTACTGAGCTGAAGAGTAATAGACTCTGACTTACATCTAAAAGGATTACTCAAGATGTGTGAAGAATGGAATGCAAAGGTCAGGAGTAGAAACAGGAGAAAAATTGAGAGATATTTCAGGCAGCGAGGTGACAATGAGAGTCGGTGACAGCAGTGGAATGGTAAGAACTGGTCAGGTTCTAGATAGATTCTGGAGGTAAAAATTCCAAAACTTGTTGATGGGCTGCATATTAGGTGTGAAGACAGAGAGGAACAAAAGATAGTGCCAAGATATTGTGCCTGGATGACAGAAGTATAAAGTTGCCATGAACCATATTGTGAAAGGTGGTGATAAAAGCAGGTTAAGGAAGAGATGAGGTTAGGGGTTAGATTTTGGCCATGCTAAATTCGATATGCTATTTTAACATCCAAATGGAGATGTTACATCAGTATGTGTATATACAAATCTGGTGTTTGGGGGATTAGGTCTGAGCTAGAAATATAGCAGTAGTAGAAATATAGCGGTATTCAGCGAGAGAATTTTAAGCTCTGCATCTAGCTAGGTCACTTGAGGAAGTTTAGATAAAGAAAAGATCTAGGGACAGAGCTTGGGGGAGTTCCAACTATTATAGGTGTTGAAGAAAAGAATAAACCAGGAAAATGTGATTGAGGCAGGAGGATACCCAGGAGACAGTGTCTCCCTAGAAGACAAGTGAAGACAGCGCTTTAAGAAAGTGGGTTATTAACTGTATCAAGCAACATAGATCAAGTAAGATGAGAGCCAAGTACAGCTATTAGATTTAGTAAATAAAGGTCATTAATGATCTTTATCAAAATTGTTTTGGTGAAGACCAGTTGGGGACAGTTCCAGAAAGAAAATGACAGAAACTAAAGTTATAGGTTTCTATAAAGGGCACAAGAAAAATGATACAAATGTGGTACCAAGGGATGGAAAAATTTTATTTTACAGCACATTCACTGCTGATGGGAATGAATCAGTAGAGCTGGAATTTAAGAGAAAGGAAATTTACTGGAATGATGTCCCTGACTAGAAGAGGAGAGAAAGTCTAGGGCATAAGTGGAGGAAATGATCTTAGATTTGAGTGCAGACTGTTCTTCCACAGTAATACAAAGGATGATGGAATTTATGAGCTCAGAAACCAATAGACCAGTATAGGTGATGGTACAGGTGTGAAGTCTCTTCTGATGGCTTCTACTTCCACTTAAATAAGACAAAGTCCACTAACTGAGAGTAAGGAAGGGGTAGGGATTGGAGGTGTAAGAAGAGAGGTGGGAGAGAGTTGCTTAGGACACTGGGAGAATGGATGGACCACGGAAATGTTCATAGATCGCCAGGTGGCCCTAATCATCCACTTGAAATTGCTGTCATACATGTAAAGTGAGATGGGTTAATATGGTGTGTATTTTTCACAAGATATTTCAGCAGCCAGGCATAGAATTGACAGAGTGTTGAATTAAATGAAAGTTTGAGATTTTTCCATGTGAGTACAAGGAAAGAGGGGCAAACAATAGGAGATGAGCATGAGCTTAGTGATGAATCATGGAATCTGAACTTCCGCAAGTGCTTCCTGAGAGCCTGGGATGCATTTTGCTGAATTTGGGGGACTGAGAGATGTACAGACATGTGGCTCACTCTAAAAGAAAGATCTCATAGTCTGATACGATGTCTCCCAAATGTCATTTAAATACCCCATCTTTTTATCATCATATCTTTGTACTCCCTATAGTATTGACTGTTTTCTTTAATTATGTACATGTTTATATATTACTAAATTTATTTGAAAGAGATTTTTGTGTCTCAACACAGTGGAAAACCAGTTTCATCTGCAAGAAATAGAAGATAATAGTAGGTAAATACAATGAAAAGGGCAATATGACTGAATTTCCAAACCACTACTTTGTGTGCCACAGTCTCCAAGCCTAGATTTGCTGTCTCTTTAATAATAAAGATTATTGGGTACAGGAGATGTTAAGGGCATACTAGCACAACACGCACAGTTTCTTCTTAAAATTCTCAGCAGGATCAGAGAGAATGAGGAGCCCTTTTTTCCATTTATCCTTCCCTGTTATATAGTACATTATGGAGTTGAGTATAAAAACTAGTTCCATTCTCTAATGATGCACATCCCATATGCAGAGAAATATGCAACCAGTAAGAAAGCAGCTATACCAACAAGTAAGTGCCATAGGTATAGCCAGGGGTGAGAGACAGATCTAACTAGGGTGTAGATTGCAAAACAACCTGAATCCCATACTAAATGAGTTTGTCACTAATTAAAAAAATAAAGCTCAGAAATCAGGAGATGGATTTAGGATGAGTGCCCATAGAATTACATCATGGTTGAGTTAGAAGCTGAATCTATAAGAGGTGAGCTCTAGAAGAAGTGAACCATATGCTGATGGATTTCTTCATTCTCTTTGGCCACAGATGGCCATAGAATTTTCCATCACTAGGTTGGGTTTAGTATTGTTCTCTTCAGTGAGACTTGCTTTGGACATTTACTTTACCTGTCCTATTTATTTTGATTTATACTCCTGTGTTAGGGAGGTAACAAGACTAGTTAAGAGGAAGTGACCCAAGTTGGAACCCACAATGTCTAAACTACACTGAGATGGAGAGGAAGTGCAAGAATTAAGATATTTGGTTGTCGAATCTATAGGGCTTAGGGATAGATGGACCAGGTGGGAGAACTTAGGAGGAGGAAGGACCCTAAGATGGCAGAGCAGTTCTCTGATATTTAAGAGCAGATGGAATGTGAAGTATGATTTAAGAAACATTTATGTTGTCAAACTTTGAACCACTTTACATGGCAAGAGGTTTTTCTGGCTTACTTTCTGCTTCTTGCCTGACTTCCGGCAGGTGAAGTTGCCAGTTATTTAAGTTCTGTATTTATAAGGCACATTTAAACTGTGAGTTAAATATTAAAACATAAATGAGATTGCTCCTTACTTAAATTATAGATTTGTATTAAAGACCTAGCTTGAGATTTGGTATGAGAAATCTACGACTTGGTAGTAAGCTTCATGAAGTTAGCAATAATGTCTGTTGCTCAATAAATAATTATTGAGTAAATGAAAAACTTCCAAATATTGCAATATTACATTTTTTACTGTTTGAACTCAATCACACCACTGTATTTTTTTTATCTGTTAGGAAATATTTATTGAGAACTACTTTCTGCCAGGCATTATGCTAGGCACTGGGATATAGTTTACGATCAAAATGAAATATTGTGTTTCCACAGATCTTTCTAGAAGGTGAGATAAAGCTTAATCAAATAACCACACAAATAAATGTAAGAGTGCAACTGTTATTGCATGCTACTAAGAGTTAGAAGTTGCCATGAGAACATGAAGACATTCATTCACTAATTCAGTAATTACTTTGGGACCTATTATGTACTGGTTATTCTCTTATAGGCACTAAGGATGCAATAGTGAACAAACTAGGTAAAGCGTCCTGTCATCATGAAGATCACATTCCTTTTTTCTTTTTTAAAAGATTTTATTTACTTTTTTGAGAGAGAGAGTAAGCGTACTATTGGTGGAGAGAGTCAGAGGGAGAGGGAGAAGCAGATTCCCCACTGAGCAGGGAGCCCCACATGATGTGGGACTCAATTCCAGGCGCCCCATGAGGATAACATTCTAATGGAAGGGGCTAAATCATAAACCAGATCATTACGTTATTAACTGGTAAGCAGGGAAAGGAACAGGAGTGTAAAGGAGGTCATGCTTTTAGATAAGGTGTTCCTTTTGGAGGAGAAGGATTCAGGGGGAAGGTGAATTTTTAATACGAATGTGAAAGAAGAAGTGATCTATTTAGCCTTTCTGCCTCTTCCATCTCTAAAATGAGCATAATGTTGTGCAGAAACCAGGGTTATTGTGATGATTAAATGAGCCTACATAAGGGAAAGCTTCTGTACTTGTGCCTGGAGCTCAGTTAAATGTTGGTTCCTAACTGGATGAATCTCCCTGTTCCCTGTCTTCAGACAAGGGGCTGAAATCTGGTTCATACGTGTGTACATTTGCCCTACATTGTTCCACCTAACTTTTAAAACAAATAAATCAACCTCCCCCACTCTCTCTTAATGTGATAAGTAATATTTGCTTGCAACCAATACATTTTGCACTTAGGCATGCTTCTGTGCATTCACCTCTTTCAGCTTCATGGTCCTAAAGAAGTCAAGATGTGATCTTCTCTGGGTGGCGAGAGGCATTGCTTGAGATGCGTAGGAAAGCAACACAAATGAAATCTGGTGGCAGTTCCAGGTCAGGATGAAAAACATCCTGAAACACTTTCCCCTGTGTGGGTTTCCAGGAGTGTCTGTATCTGGGAGCAGTGGACTGAATAGCACACTGGCTTGCCAGGTGACCTTGGTAGGATGCGTAACCCTCTTAGATCTCCGTTTTCTCATCTGTGCAACAAAGGGAGTGCTAACCTTCTCTGACCCCTCAGAAGTGTTAGGAGGGGGAATAAGTTAATGTTTGGAAAGGCTGTATGACCCTTGGAGCCAAGACATTATCAAAGTGCAAAGTAAATTACAGGGACTGTTTGCTATCCCATTAGTAACTCAAACAGTACAAGGGGCTCCTCCTGTCAAGTCCTTGTAAGTCAAACCTGTAATACACACTTGTTTTTTTTTTTTAAACCAGGACAAAAATGGAAATGAAAGAATTGGAAACTCTTTCTCCTCAGACTCATTTTTAAAACGTTCGGCCATGGAAATTCTAATGGGCACTGACAGTTTCCATCCTCTGGGAACACCCTGCCTGATCCCCTCATCAAATCCTGAGAACCTGGAAACGAGATAAATTTGGAACTTGGAACCTGGACCCAAAGCTTCAGGACTTTTATGACTTTATCCAAGTCACTTAGCATCCTTGACACTCTCTTTCTGGGCATGTAAAATGAGACTCTTCCTCCTCCTCACCTCACCTTGTTGGTTATCATGTCTCTTTTTTATAACTAAATAGCCAAGATATATAGACTGTCAAGTCTTACTATGTTAAGCACTCTATTTATACTATCTCTATAAATCTTCACAAAAACCCTATGAAGTATGGTTAGTTATTTTCCATAATTTCACACAAAAAAACTGAGGCTGTGCAGAGTTAACTTACCCATAGTTACCAAGCTCAAAGGCAGGGGGGCTAGAATTCTCCACAGCTCTATCTGGTTCCAGGCCAGAAAGATGAACCCGAGTCTTCTGTGCTCTAGTCATCTTTGCATACACTCAGCCTGGCACAAAATAGATCAGCACTCCCAGTGTTATGCACCTGCAGAGTGAAAATGCTTTGTGATTTTTAGAACGTTATGTAAATGATGGTATTAAGATTAATACTCATATTTTCACAGACCACATGTGTCCATCAGCCTTTTGTGCAGGACAACAAACATTGAGACCTCAGACACATCTGCCTATTTATCACTGGGAATTTGCAGTAATAAATCCTTTCTAGCTGAGATGAAAAGAGGAAGGGTTAGGACGTGGCTGGACTGGGCTTATACTTGGATCTCCAAAGGCTTAATCAGGCTCTCTCCAAACTATTAGCCTATGGTGCTAAACCAATTTTAATAATCATAATCTGCCACTTCTTTCCCAGCACAATTTCATGCTAATAAGGAGGTTTGGCAGTTGTATAGTGAGAGAGGGATTGGTGGTAAAAGGCCAATGGAAGTACTAGACATGTAGCTCCTGATAGACGATTTTCAGCAATGGTCAAATCTTTTAGACACTAACCATGCTCTAGCATTGAAATATTCCTCATACTCCAAGCTACGCAATGTTTGACTAAGTACTTGGAATGGAAGTCTAATATGTCTACCTTTCCTAGCTGCTTAGAAGGAAAGACTAAATCTAATGACATTTATGGGAGAGAAGGAGGGGCTACTGCTTGAAACTGGTATTTCAATGGATTATCTTAACTTTAATAAGACAATTGTGGATTCCTCATTAACCTTTGTTAATGTTGCCTCTAAGAACTGTGTATTTTATTGGGGTGCACAGAGGTAGGACAAAGGAGTTAAAAGGGAGATCACTATGGGGCGCCTGGGTGGCTCAGTCAGTTAAGTGTCTGACTCTCGATCTTGGCTCAGGTTTTGATCTCAGGGTAGTGAGCTTGAGCCCTCCATTGGGATGCATGCTGGATGTGGAGCCTACTTACAGAAAAAGTAGTACATCCACTGGAGGCCATGTTGGTCTTAACTTGGAGGCTTCTACAATATTCGTGCTGTGACTTGGATGAGCAAAGTGGGAGTCTAAATCCAGTCAAAACAAGTTTTGCTTCACTGCAGAAACATCTCAAATACATAAAATTGGGTGTTAGAGGATTGAAAGAGATTAAAGAGGTTTTTTTCCTGATTTTTTTTCTCATTTCCAAGGCACCTAAATATCAGTTGTAAATGGTTTCCCAGCCTCCAAACTTAGACTTTCCCTTCTATCTTCCAAAAAATGGTATCTTATCATGTGAATATTAAGCTCCCATAAATTCAGCAAAATTCATCCTTCCTAAGGGAAAAAAATTAAATAGTTTAGGGTAGTTTCCCCACCACTCCATTAAATGTAATAATGTCTAGAATAATCTTGAAAACTGCAGAAGAGGGTGTCAAGTGCAAAAAGAGGGACATGTCCTTTATTGGAATAAAAATAAAAACAAAACTAGGAAAACTGGGTCACTGTCTCAACGTGCTGGGTATCAGTCTTCAAAGTGGGCCTGAACCTTCCTTGTCCATTTTCAACATAATTTTAATGGGACATTTTTTATGTCACATGCTTACTTTCGAACTTTATATTTCAGAAGGATGCAATCAACCTTGCCCTGCCCCCAAAATTATATTCCAAAAGCCAAGTTGCACCATATGTTTTCCCAATCAATGTTTTCTCATTCATTCATTTCACAAATATGTAATAAACACACATTATTCTGAAAGGTGCTAAAAATACAACAGAAAATAAAGTAGAAAAAAGAACTTCCATTTCTCATGGAACTGTTACCTCAGTGGAGGAAGTCAAAGATAAATAAATACACGCATATGTCCCTAAGATGATGCCACATAGTAGAAAACACTAAGGAGAGAAAAACTCAGAGTTAGGAAAAAAACAAGAATATCAATTACAATTTGAGCTACAAAGGGTGTCCTTTCTGAGAAGGTGGTATTTGAGCTGAGATTTAATTGATGGTTGGTGGGAAGGACACAGCCATGTGAACATACGATGGAGATAGCAGAGGTGTGAAAGATTGCCAAGCCCCTGAGGCAAGAAGAAACAGATAGCAGAGTTGGAACTTCAGAACAATTGGCTAATGGTTAACTCTTCTCAGCATTTAAAACACTGCTTGATGTGACACCCCTGATGTTCCAATCACATCGCTCAACATGTTTCTTTTACCCTCCCCTCTAGTTTTGCTCAACTGCTTGGAGACTTGGCGTGCATATACCACGCTGTTCGCATCTCCATTGATTAGTACACGCTGCTCTCCCTGTCTGGAAAGTGCTTCTCCATCCGGTCATCCTGTGGATCTTAAACATCTTTCAAGATAAACCTTCCCTTCCATATCTATGGAATCACAGACAGGGAATGGTTAATTGCCCAAATTTTCCAGAAGACTATCACTATCAAAATGCTTTGTCACTACTTTTATAGCCTATATCCTAATTGAGTATTCTCTTGTGCTCTACTTTGACCATCATCAGATTCAGCATAACATTTTAGGCTGTAGATTCCAGAAAAACATGCACCTTTTCAGCATCTGGTGCAGAAATAGAGGCCACCATTCAACAAATGAACCAATCGTTTCTCCTTCATTCCCTTCCCTCCGTCTTCTCTCCCTCCTTCCCTCCTTCCTTCCTCCCTGCCCTCCTTCCTTCTTTCCATCCTCCCTCCATCCCTTCTTGCTTTCCTTCCCTCCTTCTTCCTCCCAGTTCATTTTGACCACATTTAGGCATCATCCTTAATACCTCCCTTTCCTCACCCCCCACAGCCATGTTAGCAGAAATCATGTTCCATCCATCCACCCCTACAAACACCTGTTGCACTGTCCTCTACCTTCAGCAGATAAGATCTTGGCAGTCCAGTCTCCTTACTCCCGAAGCACCAAGGAATTTCTCCCCCATATTTTTACATCATTCCTTCTTCACAGCTCACAGAGAGGTTGTCCTAGCCACCCTATCATGTGCAACATACCTCCTCATACTCTTTATCACATCACCATTTATTTCATAAGACTAATCAAAATATTAGATTCGGGGCATCTGGGTGGCTCAGTCGGTTAAGTGGCTGCCTTCAGCTCAGGTCATGATCCCACATCGGGCTCCGTGCTCAGCGGAGAGCCTGTTTCTCCTTCTCCCTCTGCCTGCCTCTCTGTCTACTTGTGTTCTATCTGTCAAATAAATAAAATCTTTTTTAAAATATTAGATTATCTGCTTGTTTGCTAGTTATTGTCCACATTCCCTCATTTTTCTATAGACCCATTGAGGAAAGTTTGGACCTTGCATGTTTTACTCACCATTATGTCCCAGAACTCAACATCATATTTGGCATATGTACTGGTTGAACAAGTAAGTGAATGAATGAACATGTACATGAGAGCCTGTAATACGTCAGGCTCTGTGTTAAGTAACAGGAATATAAAAATATTAATTCATGGCCTTTGGCCTTGAGGCCCTTTTTCCTTCCTTGTAAATCTAGCTTTTCTTCCTTTCTTCTTTCTCATGCAGTTTTTGAAAGAATGTTGTGTAGTGCTGTGAGTTAGAACCTTGTGATAATGCCCTAGAGCAGAGGTCATGGGTTTTATCTGGATGGGAACCAGTTGTCTGTGTCCTTAAAAGAGTTTCTTAACTTGAGTGCTTATTTTTCAGTCACTTGGTTTTGGTAATAAGATGGTGTGAACGAGTTAGATCAAATATATCCCTTAATTAGCATTCATCACAGGATATTGTGGTTAATGGCTAAAATACCCACCTTCTCTTCTAGACGCTGAGATACTCAGTGGGAAGCACCACATCCTATCTATTCCTTTCCTAGTCTTCATCTAGTACCACCATAGGTATGCTAATCTTTTTTCCCCCTGAAACAACCACAACAATTATGGCACCTACTTAATTGTTTTTCAGAGTATGTAGGAAACTTTAGAGATTATGCAGACTTCTCTTAATATTTTGGATGAGAAAAATGATGAGAAGGATTATGTTCAAAGTAAATGGCAGAAACAAAACTGATTTGGGTCCATGGCTCTAAGCCTTGCCTGCTTTTCTGATTCAAAGTTACATCTTTATCTGAGAGAAAAAGGACCATTCTTGGGAATTGCGCTGGGCGGAGGACCTTCTACTCTCACATGGAAAGGCAGCAAAGAGATTAAAAAAAAAAAAAATGAGTGTTGAGCTGGCATAGAGAGGTGAGGCCATGTACTCATGGCATATGCCAATCTGACAGCAAGGAAATCCTGCAGACTCTGAGACTCACTGGCAACAAGAAGCTGAGAGCTGTCAGTAAATTAATCTATTGGTGATGTTGGAGAAGAACATTCCCTTCCGCGCACTGCTCTATTTACAGTAACAGTAAAGGAGTAGACCTAAGAACAACTTGGAGGCAGACAGAGTAGTGATCCTTTCCCATATGTAGGTCCATAAGGTTAACATTTTCAAAGAATTGGCACAGAACATGTGATGATTAATGTTATACATCAGCTTGACTGGGCCCCAGGGTGCCTATATCTGGATGTGTCTGTGATTCTGTTTCTGGAAGAGATTCACATTTGAATTGGTACACCAAGTAAAGCAGGGTGAAGACTGAGTAAAGCATTATGTGGGTGGGCCTCAGACTTTTGAGTGCCTGGATAAAATCAGAAGGCATAAGGAGAACTCTCTTTCTGTGTGACTGTTGAGATGAAACATGGATCTTCTCCTGCCCTCAAACTGGAACTTTCACCATTGCTTTTCCTGGTTCTCAAGCCTCCAGACTTGGACTGGAGCTACACCATTGGTTTCCCTGGGTCTCTGGCTTGTCAATAGCTGATTGTGGGACTTCTTAGTTTTCGTCCTTGTGTGAGACAATTCTTTATGATAAATCTTTTTATTGGTTCTGTCTCTCTGGATTACTCTAATACATAGTATTTCTAATTCTTGGATAACCAATAACAATTATAGCTGATATATGTTAACCAAAATACTCAATTAACTAGCACACCCCTGTTTTCCAGGTTCTGGAGAATATCCTTATTTAATTACCTTGATTTCCTTAAAGTACTTGAGAAAAAAAATGATAAAAAGAGAGGGCATAAATAGTCAGGAGTCCAACATTTATTAACACCCCTTTTGGGGAGAACTGCCTTCCAAGCACAGCTTGATGGTCATGGCGATCTTAATTGTTTATATAACATCTTGGGTAAGAATTCCTTACCCAAACTTTAATGTCAGTTCTATATAGGCCTTAATGCATTGCTATAGTGTTTCATCAGTCAGAATTCATCTATAAGAGTTCATATTCTTGACCTTTTATCTCTGGCCTACTGATGTACTCCTGAGTCCTTTCTGAAGTCTTTTGGATGGCATAGCTATGGTTTGCACACAAAATTCAGACACCAGGGTTGTGGAAATCTCCACCTGATCTTGGAGATCCTTCCTTTGCAAAAATTGTTGTGTTAGCCCAAACAATGTGCAGTCAAGCCCATGTTCACACATGACACAAAATGTAATCAGTAAGCAACTTCACTCTCTATATCAGATTCTGTCTTGTTCTGGGCCCACATTTCTGTTGAAGACAGAGGGAAAGGACGGAGGGAACTTGGCGCTTAAATTTACCAATCCCTTCTCACCTAAAACAGACTCTTTGTTGTTCTGTTATCTTACTCTTATTTGCACAAATACTCTGTGGAGTTGGAGCTCAAATTTCCTAGTAAAGGAATATTCTCTTCTGTCAAAAGAAGCATCCTTGGCCACATGGTGAGTTCCCGCTACTCATAGCTTATAAAAACACTTCATGTTCAAACCTCTAAGACTTACTTTTGCTACACCAAATGAAATGCTTCAATTCATAAATCTCTTTTTGTCACACAACAAAACTGGCTTGCCTAACTTTTGTCTTCCTTTGAGCTTTACATCCTATTTGGAAGCCAAAAGTTGGATACTGGCTATTACTCCTTCTCCCTTCTACTATCCTAATCTTTTTGGGGACAAATGAATGTCTCTAGTTGTACAGAAAGATAGGAAACACCAGGAGGAGAAAAGTCCTAATAAAATTTTCTTAAATTCTGTCAAAAGCATAAAAATTGCTTATAAAGTCACTTAATGTAAAAGTTTGTAATCCATTTCTTTTTTTTTTTTTAAGATTTTATTTATTTATTTGACGGGCAGAGATCACAAGTAGACAGAGAGAGAGGGGGCACAGGCTCACCACTGAGCAGAGAGCCTAATACGGGGCTCGATCCCAGGACCCTGGGATCATGACCTGAGTCAAAGGCAGAGGCTTTAACCCACTGAGCCACCCAGGCACCCCTGTAATCCATTTCATATGAACATATCAATTATGTGACAAAACTTTCAAAATAAGATTAATTTCCATTATAAATGTTAACTTAATGCAGTTTAAATCAATTTAACATAGTCACAGTCAACAAACACTACGGAGTGCCTGTTATATACCAGGTTTGTGTTAGGTTCTGAGAAGGCTGAGTAAGGAGGTACTTTCATCTTCTTAAAACAGCTCTCATCCTATGAGTAAGACTTATAAATAAATAAATAATAACAAATTAACAATTAAGTAAGTTTATTTCAAAGAATAAAGATAAGGCCATAGCAGATACCTTTGATTCTATAAGAAAATAGCACAGTCATGGTACAGAGAAAGTATAGTCTGAGAGGCTCAGGGATAACACTTCAAAGGAAACAATATCTGAGCTGGATCGTAAAGGATGGCTCATTAAGTGCACAGGAAAGGGGAATCATTCCAGGCAGAGGAGGCAGAAATCTAAAAAAATGACCAATGCATTCCTAGGAAGAAGAGCCATTTGACTTGATGTACCAACATGTGTACTCACAGAAAGCAAATAACGTTTTATGCACTGGTTAAACGCTGAGTATTAGCAATTTAAAGAGCACAAAACTCAGCACCTTCTCTCAGAACACCCAGTCTGGGCACAGGAGAGGGGAGACAGAGTAAGTTATTAAGGACAGGTGAGATAACACAAGGTCCCTGGGAAAATAAAAGGAGGGTGCTGGATTATGCATTGCATTTTCTAGGTAGACTGCAAGATGGTTCATGCTTCTAGGTCATATTACTTAGAGGGTAGGTTGGAGTAAAGTGACCTTGTTAGAGGAAGTGTCACTTAATGGAGAGCCATATAGCCAGAGACACTTAAGTAGGGCAATCAGGGCGTGGGTTGACACAGTCTTGATCTGGCCAGCTTTTCTAATATCCTGGTTTTTGTAAGTCATCATTTCCCATCACCGTTTGCTGTCATGTTGGGTGGTTTTCTTTCTTTTTAAAGCAAAGACGGCTCAGGAAGATGAATATGTGCAGCAAGCTAAAGAATTAATCAACTTTAGGGAGAAGAATCATTTATGGACATCTCATTCATTACAAAATTACTCATTTGGTGTCTGTGATTACTTAGACTTTTATAATTCCACTTTCTGTAAGGACAGCATTCAAAAATGTATGTATTATAGACACAGATACAGGAAAATGTTTAACCTCCATAAGAAAATGCACTGTAGCCAATAATAATTTATCTGTAGGACCGGAATTAGACTCTTCTAGTTTCCTATTTCCCAATCGAGTACTTTTTCTCCTAGTTCATACTTCAAGAAGTTCTGAAAAACAAACGAACAAACAAAACCTCCTGCATTTCTGTATAAATGTTGCATACAGGCTACTTGTATGCAGAGGAAATAAAACAATAGTTATTATTTTATACAATGTCTATGTTACAGGTACCTACCTGTGTACTTGACATATATAAAATCACTTAGTCTTAGAATTACTTTATAAGGCATAAACTACTATTATCTCCATTTTAAAGATTCATAAACTGAAACCCAGAGAAGTGAAGACTCTTAGTTACAGACATATAGCTACTAAAATAGTCAAGCCTGGGCCACAAATTCTAAACGTTCACCTCCAAAGCACTGCCCTCCGCCACCATGTTCACGATCTTGTAGCAACTGAGTATAGCATTTGGAAATTTAGGAAATAATTCCTGACTCATAATATGCTATTAAGAAGTGCTTTGGCTTATTTAGAGGTGTAGAAGGACTGAGATCTCAAGGTCTCTAGAATTTGAATGTGAGGAGGCAGACTAGAGTTCTGGAGCTCTGCAAAGTATGAGGTCAATGGAAAACCATCATAAATAGAAAGGAGCACCCATCCCAGAGTGCTGCTGCAGAGTTCTAAATGTATATACTAAGCCCTGGGTGGCTACTGAACTGGGAGTGGAGGATGAGCTTGGTGTCATTTAGGAAAACAGGCTGCTTGAGTAGGTTCACTTTGAAACCCAGTGCGGGCTTAGTAGGATGAGTATTGTTCACTATGATGGAAAAAGAGAACTGACGGAAGTAAAAAAGCATGGAAGTATATAAATATGAAGGTGGGATGATTTCATGGAACTAGAAGGTAAGATCATTGTACACTTTGAGTTTATGGGGAAACAGAGTTTCACCAAAGTCCAAATCAATATTGTACTAATATCAACTGAGGGAGTCTTGGTATAGAGTTAGGGCCCGACTTTGAAAGGTGGGTAGAGATTCAGAGAGCTTGAGCAGGCTACTACTCTGACATTCCTTCAAAAATATATTTGTTACACATCTGTCCAGTTTATTATGAGAGATTCAACCTCAATCTTGTATACCCACTTAGCAACAAAAATGCCTTGTGCTTCACCAAATCCATATTTATTATAGAACAGTATAGACACCATTTTTTTCTGTTATTTGAACATGCTATGGAGTATATTCTTATACCTTGTGAAGCTTGCCAAAGTCCTTTTTCAACCTTGTATAGCATTCTCAGAGAATGGTTAGAATGAACATAATTCTGCTTGGTCACATTTTCAATGAGTTTTAAAGACCCTTTGAGAATGGAGCTCCCAGCAAGTGCTCAGCTAGCACTCTTTTAAACAGAGGTCTCACAAAGGCAGATTCTAGTTCTGGATAGGTCCAGAAAAATCCGTGTGGGTTGGGCAATTTATTTTCCTCACTTGGACTCAGCTACTTTACCCATAAAACGAAGCTGTTGAAAGAAGCTAGACACAGAAGAACACATAATATATGACCATTTATATCAAATCCAGAAAGGCAAATCCATGCAGATGGAAAATAGATTAGTTCTTGCCAGGGGCTGGAGAGAAGGGAGAATGAGAAGTGACTGCTCATGGGTATAGACTTACTTTTTGGGTGATAAAAATGTTCTCTAGTTAGTGGTGACAGTTGTACAACTGTGTGAATATACTAAAAACAACTAGATTGTATACATTAAAAATGGGAATGTTATGGTATGTGAATTATATTTACATAAAAAAAGATATGAAGTCCTTTTCTAGTGTTGACATTTTACAAATTTTCACGAGATTTTTTTTTTTAATCCAAATTCAACCTGGAGCATAGCAGAAAGTAAAAACAAAAATGAAAACAAAAAACAAAAGCCAAGAAAAAAAAAACATTTTCTGGTTCAGTCTCCTCTTTGCTCCTGTACTGCAGACCACAATTTTTGATGCTTCATCCAATTGCTGGCTTTCTGAGCAGTGAGAACTTGATAATTATTGGCAAATTTGCCAGATGGGTAACTTCAGGAACAAGGGAAGACATTCCCCTGGATGTGAGCCTTAAGAAATGAAAGATAAGTATATTTATCTCAGTGGGCTTCAGTCCCATTTCAGAGAGTAGTTTGAACTTGAATTCAAGTGATTTGGCTAAGATACAAATAGCACACATTATATGCAAATTTCCCAAGCATATGAACACAATCACATTCACAGTTGGAAGAAAGGGAAACAAAATCTATATATAACTGCACAATCACTTATTATGCTAAAAATACCCTCTTTCAAGACATCTTTTTTTCCAGTGGTTGGAAAATAACTTTGTACTATGCCCTCTGTGGCACTAATGATCAATTGTAAAATTATGGCATAAAATTTTAATCTGCTTTTTTTTCCCCTTCTGAGCAATTGATTCTTGAAAGCAGAGAAACAGAGCCTGTCTCCCGCTTCCAGGCCTTTGAGCAAAAATGATCATTTTAAACACCTGTTTTGGTTTTAAAAATGGTAAAATTCAAGAATAGGCGTGGTGACGTGAGTCTCCTAGCTGTGCAGTACTTACTACACTTGTGTCTGGGGAAACTGCCACTTAGGTAGGAGCTGGGAAGCGCTTATTTGTTGTTTTAGATCATCACACATAGCTGGAACTGATGCAGTTCAGGCAAGAGGGAGCATTTCCCCTTAGTGCATGCCTTGAAGCTCTCCACCACGAGTAAGGTTCAGTGCCCAGAGAAGGAGAAAGCAAAATGAATGCCAGGCTTTTTATCTCTTAACCCTCCCCATACCCATTTGACTTTATCTTCCTTCTCTGGTGATGGAGGCAATCGAAACAACTTTATGACCTATAAAGGCATTTTCCATGCTGTTTTTCAAGGAATGCTGGTATATATGAGATTTTGGAAATGTACATATGCTTGGGAAAATATATTTTCCTTGTCCAAAAAAAAAAAAAAAGAAATTCTGTATATAATTTCTTGGGACCCTAGGACCCTAGGATCCTGTGGGAGTGTGGGTAGTAGCAGGTGGTTGGGGTTGGGGGTTGACAACACACATTAGCATATTAAAGATCTTAAGAAGCCTACAGGGCACTGTTTTCACAAGAAATCCTGCCTGGGAAAGTAACCCAAAGTTTAAAAACCTTAAGTCTTATCCTGGCACATAATGCCTATGAAGATGCTAAAATTCATCTTTCTTACTTTATCAAGTCATCGAGAATCACTTTCAGACACTGTATTGATCTCACTTTCCATTGAATATTTTCTTTGAAACTGGAGAAGTTTTGTCTTTTGTGTCTCTTCTGAGTATTCTTATCTACTGTCCTAATTGCAGGACCGTATATGAAGTCATTTTCTTCTGCATAATTCAGGTTAATTATTCCTACTTAGAGCTGACACACAATCCCCAATCTCACCGATTGAACACAACAAAAGTTTGTTTCCTCCTCACATTCAATGCAATGTGGGTTGGATGCCTCTCCTCCAAGGAGTAACTTAGGGATTCAAGCTCCTTCTATCACTTGACTCCACCAAACCTTGCGGTCTTTCACGTCCAGCATAGTGAATGGGATGAGAGGGCAGAATGAAGTTTTTATGGATTTTAGGGAGGCTATCAACCTGCTATTATGGGGTAGGTGGAGAATGTTCCTTTTTAGGCTCTGATTTTGCTCCCTGTTGAAAGAACTCCCTTGTTCTTTGTATCCCATGGTCTATGGCTCCACGCTTGTTGGTCTTCTCTTTGTTCAGTACTCTCTTTGGGGACATCGTAGTGGTATTGGAGAGCACACCACTCTTAGGGGCTTTGAAACTTGACTCCTGCATATGACTGGCTGGGACCTCAAAGGTTGCCTCAAGTTTTGTTTTTGTTTTTGTTTTTAAGATTTATTTATTTATTTTAGAGTTTGCAAGAGAGAAGGGGAGAGAGAGAGAGAGAGAGAGAACACAAGTGGGGGGGGGGCAAGGGGGAGGAGAGAGAATCTCAAACAGATTCTGCTCTGCAGGTAAAGCCCAACATGGGGTTTGATCTTATGACCCTGAGATCACAACCAGAGGTGAAACGAAGTCTCAGTCCCTTAACTGACTGTGCCACCCAGCTGCCCCTACAAGTTTGCCTCAAGTCTTGACGTCAGCAGACATTTTCCATGAATTTGTGATTTCTTTGCAAAACAATTCTTTCAACAGCTTAGTAACTTCTAGTCTCTATTTCTCAGTCAGTTCTGGGCCCAGTAACCACAACCTAAATCTTTCCCTAGACAGACCTGCTTTATTTCTTTGCTTTTACATCCCCCTCACCTCTTTCTCTTCAAAAGTGCTTCACTGAGACTATTGGGATTGAATTGGGTCGATTGAATCAGGATTGATCATTACCCTGAGCAACCATCCACCTGAGGAGTTTTTCTGAGACTGTGTATTTCAAAGTATTTAAAAATCTCCTACCTTACTTTCAGGGGGTCTTGAATCTGTTAACTTTTCCAAATCTGACAAGACCTTAAGTTTCTGGACTTTTTTCTCTTTTATTTCTACCTACAAAGTATCTAATTCTCTTGTGAGCTCATATCTTAAAATATTTTGCCAAAGCAGCCATTGGTAGCCAACACACACTACAAAGTTTCTGCTTTCCAAGATTTTCCATTAGAGCTGCTGGTTGACTAGGCCTGTAATCTGTATCCCAAATAACCACAGGACAGAGTTAAACCAAATTTTTTTACAACTGTGTCATCTGAAGTGCTATCCTTCCAGCCTTCTGTGTTAGCTTCCTTGATGCCTATGTCTTAATGCTTAACCAACGCCAACTTATTTTAATTCTATGTTATAGTGTCATTCCACTTCAAAGACTGATCTCTGTATGAAGTTATATAACCAGCCATCCTGAAATCTCAGCGATTTAGCATACAAAAAAGTGGAATTCTTGCTTGTGCCAGAGATTGTTGTAGATTAAATGGCTTTCCTGGGTTTTCCTAAAAGAGAAGGATACAGGATTCTTCTTTTCATATGACTGTCATCCCCACATCTTTGTTTTGGCCATATGGACAGGAAAAGAGTGTGAGTAGAGGACCTTGAGAATTTAAGGACTAGGCTTGGGAGTGGTGCATATCACTTCTGCTCATTTCACTTTGTCCGAATAGGATTCTTAAGAAATGTAATCATTCTTTATTCTTGGGAAAAGGAAGAGAGAGGAGGAGCATACTCTTGCTTGCTTTCATATTCCCAAACTTATCTGTCTCTGACTTGGATTGTTTCTTGAATTGAAAATAGATATTAAACAATGGCTAAGGTTTACATGGCATTGCAGCTTACAAGGTGTTCTCACATGCATCATGTTATTGGATTCTCAAAGCATCCTTATGTAATACCTATTTATATCCCTCCTTTACAGATGATAACACTGAGGCTCATGAGTCTAATCTTTTAATATTTATCAAGCTTCTACTGTATGCTTAGTTCTCTGTATGGTATTAGTGACATGAAGTTAACCCAGAAGCAGTCTCTGTTCTATTGCTTCTGATCTAATGTAAGAAACAAATATTAATTGAATAAAAACATCAGTAAATTGGTATTTACAAATGAAATCAGTATTCCATAAGATATATGATTGTGAAATATATATGTGTGTGTGTGTGTGTGTGTGTGTGTGTGTGTATACACATATATATATATATAAAATAACTCACTAGATAGAGTGATGAAAATATTAAAAATTAGATTATGGTGATGGTTAATACAACTATGTAAATATACTAAAAACATTAAATTGTATACTTTAAATGAGTGAATTTTATATCATTTAAATTACATCTCAGTAAAGTTGTCAAAAAACAAAAAAGAAATACATGCAGGGAGAAATACAAAATGAATTTACCCATGCCAAATAAATCATAATACAGATTGTAAACACGTCAGTCAAAAGAGTGAAAAAGGACTAGACTTTTCAGTCAGGTCCTCAATCAGTTTTCTTAGATCCTTTTTTCTTGATAAGTCAGGAAATGTAAAGAGATGATATTCAAAAGGAAAATCTATGCCACCTTTTTATTTTTAAATTTCATCCCATGCTTGGAGAAAATTATGTTAATAACATAACAGAAGCCACATTTCCCCTTGATGACTTCTTCTGAAGCAAAAACAAATATTGGTAGAGTACGATGTGTATTACACTTTTCTTAGTAAGGTAGTAGACACTGAAAGCAACAACAAAACAAGACATACAACAACAGAGGCTAAATGAGGGACACCAGGAAAGCCTCCTAGAAGAGCTTGAAACCTGATACCTAGAAATGAACTGGAGAAAATAAGGGAAGAAGGAAGAAGGGCTCTCTGAACAGAGAGAGAGTGTGTGCATGCAAAGGAGCAATTAAAATGCCTAGAGGTGGTTTGTGTGCAGGATGGCAGAGCATAGGCAGCAATCAGGCCAAAGGGGCCACAAAGACCTAGATTCTGTCCATCCTACGGACCAAGTTGAGATTTTTAATCTTCTACCCTGCCCCCCACCCCAAAATGAGAAACTGCTGAAGACTTTTAAAGGGGAGAGTCAGGGTTAATTTTAGGCAGAACATTTGTCCCCCTGTAGAGTCCATCTCTATAAGTTATGCAGCTAAGTTCACCTTCAAGTAGTTGAGTTGGGACATCCAACTCAGGCATCAGACTAAGGAGGCCACCAGCTGGGCCCAAAGTGTAGTCAGGACAAACCAAGTCAGCTGAGCTGGCACTTATGAAGGCCTTCATCAGGTCTGTCCCAGCAGGCAGCCGACTATTCCTGGTGAGGCAAGAAAACTATTCAGAAGCCTATGACCACAAAGCAAGTAAAGTTTCCTTATTGTCCCAACCATGTGGATCTTTGGAAATTGAGGCTGCTTCCCCTGAAAGGGAGAGAGTAGAAGGTCCCCAGTGTGCTTCTGAGCAAGCCTTCACTCAACATGGACTGCCTGACGGCAAACTCAAGGCACAGCTCTGAGGAAGCAGCATGCTATTAGAAGCTGAGCATCAGCCCACTGGAGTCTTCATCTGAATATCCTTTCCACAGCTTGTTTTCCTGTTCAGTATCAAACCAAAGCAAAAGTACCCCTTCCAAATCTGCATCTCTACTGCAGCCATGACTAAGAGGCGACCTGTTTGAAGTAGCATGACCCTATTTGTCGTTTTCAGTTGGCACCCATTCTGACTAATCAGTGCCCATGTTGTATCAGTCAACTTTTTTTCCTTGATCCTGGCCAGTCTTCAATCTGATAGCGGTATTTTTGAATCCATCTAGCTCAGCCCAGTTTTGAAGTTGGGGCATAGATTTGTCCTTCAAAGACTCTGCCTTCCTTCCCTTTCCCTCCAAAGAGCCAAGTATGCGCTGGCAGAGGCCTCCTACATAGTTGGTAGGAGGGGCAGAGCCATTTAAGAGGGGTGCAGAGGAATAATGGAAATAACGTATTAGCCAAAAGCCCTGCAAAACTTTTCTGAATCAAGATTTTGTACTCAGACACACAGTGGAGGGGGTTTCCCACTTCTACCCCACCAATCCTGGGAAATTCGCCAAAGCTGCCCAGTCTCATATCTGCTTCATGACTGAGGTCTGTAAGCGTGGGGGCCATTTTTCCTTCATAGGCAGTTTGCTGAAGATGAAAAGTAAAGGGACCTTCTGCTTATAAAGATCCTTTAGATACTGAGGTTGGAACATTACACACATTTAATTTTCATATTTAATTTTCATAACACAGCTGTGTGAATATAGGATTGTCCTCACTTTATAAATGAGAAACTTGACTGTCAGGGCAATTAATTAACATAGTAAAGATCATGTAAGTGGAAAGTCTCAGTGTGGGGATTCAAACCCAGATCTTTCTAACACCCAGCACATGCTCTTGCTTATTCAACACTGACTCTCCTTAAATATATTTTGATAAGTGAAAAACTTGAAAAACAATTTGTATGTGACTTGGTAAGATCATAAGTCTACTCAGACTCAGACGGTTTCAGTAAGTATCTGTTGAGTTGTATATTCTTGTATGAGCCCTTTCAAGTGCTTTGGGAGCAGGAGAAAGAAATCCAAAATGAAGGGGCAACTATCTCATTTAAACTGTTGATATTTAAGCACAAAGGAATAGGGCTAATTCATGAGCAAATGTATCAGAACTTACCAATATAAATAACAGCCAAGTCCTCATCAAACTAGTAATCTTGCTTCGGAAGATGCCCACTGATCTCAGTTGTGCTGAGTGGCAACCGAAAATGAGCATGGGCTTTGAAATCAAAGGCCCTCTGTGGAGCCCCAGCCCCACCACTTTTCAACTGGTCAACCTCAGACAAACTCAGTTCTTTCTGGATCTGAGTTTAGAGAAAGATGTGAATGCCACACTCATAGATGTACTTGATGGTAATGCCTCTGATGATTGTCTTCCACTTCTTCTTCTCTCTCTCTCCCCTTCCTGTCTCTCCTTCTTTCCTTTCTTTCAATCATGAGTATTAAAAAACCCTTTTCTTACCCTATCTCCCCTGGCATGTTTGCCATGACAATATTGATGGCTTTTAGAGTGATTGTGGTTCTCTTCATGCCTCTGTGGTTTCCTCCGGCTGGAATGGCTTTCATTTCTTATTGCCTTCATGAGATTTTACTCATCCTTTGAGATCTAACAGAAGTACAACTTCGTCCTTGCCATCATTTCTATTTCTCCTTTCTCTCCTCCTCGAATAAAGTTGATTACTTCATTTTTTATCTCTTCACCCCAGCCATACCTTGGGTATATCTCTATGGTCAAAGATTCCAGCTTTAAACTACTCAGTGCCTACATTTGATAGTTCACATCTGATCATGCCTGGTTCATCGATGGAACAGAAGTCTCCTGAAGGCATTTTATAAGGGCCAAGGTACCTCATGGAAGAGACTTCAACCTCCTAAGGAAGCCAAGAAAAGAATCTTGTTTTAGCTTTGGAACAAAGAGAACAGTATGGTGTCTGCCACTAGGATTTCCCCCACATTTTCCCCACATCCCCGGCCCACCCATTCTTTGGATATAGGATTGGATTTAATTAAAGTTAGATTTCATCTCTTTTGCAAGATCATGCTGATTGGTCATGCCTGCCTGTAATAATGGGTTAAGAAGTGCTTTGCATCTGTAGCCAGGCTCAGTGAAAAGAAGTCTTATGATTGATTGATGATGTCTGAGAGCCTGTTGGAAAATGAAGAGTGACTACACACATATGCACATTTACCATCCCTGGACCAGGTGATTTCTAAGTCCACATTTAGCCCTGAAAGTTTATGAATACGATTTAATCAAATTTGACCTCTATTAATGCTTCACAAGTTATTCTGAGGTCTACATTATGAAGATCAGTGTCAATGAAGTATTGATTAATGGAGATTTCTGTGTGACTGACTGTTGTATAAACCGGTTTTGTCTGTTCTTATTCTTATGCTGCGTCCACATTTAGCACTTCACAGAACAGGTTTATTAACTAAGTTATCTAATGTCATTATTTTTTACTATGCATGATGAAATCCCATCTGCTTCACTTTGGTTTAATTTGAAAGACACTAGGTACTGTTCAGTATGCAAAATGCTAAGGACGCACTGATGAATAACACTGCCACCTTTACTAAATGCATTCCTTAGCATTTTCAGCAACACATACATGGAAACTAATGGATAGAATCTGGGGTGAGGTGTGCAATCACAGACGTTTCCACAAAAATTGAAGACGAAGATTATCTACATCAAAGAATCTGAAGCCAGGATTCACAATAAGATGTCAGAAGAGAAAATATTTTTCAGGAACACTTGTTTGATATTTTAAGAAAAAATTAAAAAATTCTACACAATGATGTACCTTTTTTAATTTATAGGGTTCTCTCTCTCTCTCTCTTAAAATCTTCGTGTGGGGGCTCCTGGGTGACTTAGTCATTAAGTGTCTGACTTCACTTCAGGTCATGATCTCAGGGTCCTGGGACTGAGCCCCATGTCAGCTACCTGCTCATCAGGAAATCCGCTTGTCCCTCCACCCCTCCCCTTCTTTTCTTTCTCTCTCTCTCTCTCAAATAAGTAAATAAAATCTTTTTTTTTTTTAAATCATCAAGTATAATTGGTGAACAACAACAACAAAAATGTGCCAAGTTTCCCATATGGATTCCCAGGACCTTCATAAACCTACAGAGTATATAGACCCAACTCAAGAAGCAAGGATGATTCTGACGGAGAAGAATTATACAGGGCATAAGGGATAAGCTGTTAGTCTTGCTTTGCAAAGGGAACTAAGGAAAACCTTCATAGCTAAGATCAGACTGAGTGGAGAGCAGGAAAAGTAGTTAATTCAGGGGAAAAAAAAAAAAGAGTCTGTGCCAAGGTATTACACAGAGGTATTAAGTAACATAGCTTACCCAGGAAAATGCAAATAGTTTTATACTGTTGGATATGAAGTTTCAAGATAGAGCATGACATGAATAAGGCTAGAGAGAGAGGGAGGAGCCAGTATGTACAATAAGTAATTCTGTTAGAAATGTGACATTCTTTCTAAATACATATTTTTTATTAAGTGTATAATTGCTCTTTTCCTTCTTGCTTAATTACTCACTCACAGACTAAAAGGAAGACCAGGTAGAAGCATGTTTTTTGTTTTTGTTTTTGTTTTACTTCCTTCATAAACTGTAATTCAAAACCAAATCAGCCATGACAAACCTCTGCTTGGCCTTGGCTGCCTCTCAAAGACCTTCTCTCATTGCTGATCAATGGCTCTTCTGGCACTGGACCTCAGCCAGAACGAAAAACAGGCCCCCTAATGAAAGAGGAAGGCAGCAGTGGGATGAGACCAAAACATTCCAACCAGAGTGCGGGCTGAGGGATTCTTCTTGCTAAGAAGCATCTTGCTTGTGCAAAGATCATTCACTGAATGACCCACATACATACTTTTCTGAAAGTCAGTAAGCCACCTCCTGCATTTAACCTCTTGATCCTTTGGGGGAGACATTTATAATACAGAGCTCAGCTGTGCTACAGGAAAGCCAACTCTTCTTTGAGGGTTTGTGGACCAAAAACCTTTGATAGTGAACTCCCAGCCTCCTTTGGCATCCCCCCCCCATAGTGGCACCCTCCTTATTTACTGGTTCTGGTTCTCCCCAGAAAGAACAGGAAGAGGGCTTCACATCTGCCGTCAGGAAGCAATAATATTTCTTTCCCTGAGAACCAAGAGGACTTGAGATAATCTTCATGATGTGTGTTATCTTTGAAGTCTTCCTTCCAATTTTCCTCAGATGGCATCATGAATTCTTTTGGGCTATTCCTGTATTGTAGGCAATCTCAAGATGATTATGACAAGGAGCGTGCTAGAAGGGGTGGGAATTGTCAGTAGTCCTATTTCCACAGTAATGAGATCTCAACATATGTGACATTTGTGAGAGCCGCTGGTATTGTACCCTCATCTCTGACTTCCAGACTCCAGAACAGAGAACAAGAAATCGGTGCTATTTAAATCAGCCAACCTGGGGTCCTCTGTTATGGCAGCCCTAGAAAATGAATACAGATTTTGCTACTGGGAAGTGGAGTGCTGTTATAACAAATACCTACAAATGTGAAGTGGCTTTGGAACTGGTATAGGTGGAAGACAGAAGAGTTTTGAGGTGCCTGCCATAAAATCCTAGGTCTCCTGGAAGAGACCACTGGTAGAAAAATGGCCCTTCAAGCTGCTCCCGGTGAGATCCCCCAGATAGAAATGAAGAACGTGTTGTTGGATACTGGAGAAAAGATGATGGTGTTCTAAAGTGGCAAAGAACCTGGCTGAACTGTGTTCTATGTTTTGCAAAACGTAGACATTGTGACTTTGGTAGACATTGTGACGTGGTAGATATTGTGAGCAAAGGACTTGGATATTTATTTAGCTAAGGCTATTTCTAAACAAAATGATGAAAGTGGGGCCAGTCTCTCCTCTATGCATCTAGTAAGATGCCAGAGGAGAGAGAGAAATGGAAGAAGGAACTGTTAAGTAAAAAGCAACTAGAATGCGAAGATTTGGAAAAATCCTAGCCTATCCCTATGGCAAGAAAGGAGAAATCGTGTTCTGGAGAGGGCACCAACTTTGTGATGGACTATCATTTGATAGAGATTATAAGATCTGATCAGCCATCTCAGCAGAAGCCTATAACAGAGTTGGGGTTATAAAAGCAGAAACACTGCCAGCTGGAACTTCACAGGACACAGAGCAGACAAAGGGAAGGAAAGCAGTCAGACTTCTGAGCATCTACAGCATGGGACGCTACGAGCTATGTGGCTGTGAATATGGTTTACCTTTCAAGGAAAGGGGAGAATGCCCCCCAGGGGATTCAGAGATTGTCAAGACTGCTCTGTTTTATTTCTTAAATTCCACATATGAGTGAAATCATATGATAATTGTCTTTCTCTGACGTCACTACTAGATATTTACCCCAAAGATACAAATGTCATCTGAAGGGGCACCTGCACTCCAGAGCCCTTTCTCTAGTCTCTCCAAGGATCAACAACATTCGGTCCATTTTCTCTGCTGATGGAATCTCTCCTATCCTCTGAACCCCACAAGGACAGTTTGTCACGTTATATGCTTCTATGGTATCTTCGAGATCCCTTGTGATCACGTTCATGATACATTGTTATAATCCACATTCAGTAGTGGTCATTCTAGGCTGGCTGAGATCCTGGAGGACTAGCATATTATCCCCAAATGTCCTTATTTTTCCTGTACTCAACCAACTGAGGCAGGGAAGAACCTTGTGCATTTTAGCCTGGTTTGCAGCAATGAGGGAAGAAAGAAATAAAAGCGGTCCGATTAAAGTAATTGGGAAGTCACCCAAATCCCATGCTCATTATCTGAGGGATATGATCCCTCATGCGCAGTCTATAATTACCAGGTGAGACTTCCTTGTGCCTCAGATTCCACATGGAGGTATGGTCAGAAGTGCAAGGGAAGTGAAACCTGGGAGAAGTGGTGAAGACCCTGCCCCAGGATTTCCTGGGCAAGTGAACTAAACCCCAAGAGCCAAAAGAATGTTCTCTTTCTGGAGATGCTGCTCAGAGAACATTTCCCTCAGCTCAAGGAGGCACAACCCATGCTTTCTTTCAACAACAAACCGGACATATTTGCTTATAATTCCACCTTCCTTGGACTAGAACTTTTCTCTCAGTGGCCTGAAGTTATAACAGGCCATTCTCTTATTCAAACAACAAAACTTCTGAGGACTTGAGTGTCAAGAGGCATGCTGGGGTTAGAGCAGTAAGTGAAACAGACACTATCCTTGAACTGTGGGCATTTTACTCTTTATAAGTCATTTTATAAAGCATTGTTTTAGTATTCTCCAAACTACCCCAGTAAGCAGATGTTGAAATTGAAGCTGAAAGAACTAAGTGCTTTGCTCAGCCTCATGGAGATCATGTAATGCAAGGAGCTGGGATTGTACAAAGTTCTTCTGACCCAGTCCCTGTGTTCTTTCCACTGCCCTGCTGTGCCTCTGTGTAAGAGAATCTCGTCCTTCCCAGGGATGCAGTCATTTTCACCTGTGCTGATGATCAAAGAGGAGGAAAGCAATTTCTACAAATGACTGAGGAGGAACTTAAGTGAAGTATTTCCAGGTCCAGCTCTGCCTCTCTTGCCATTAAAAAAAAAAAAAATTAATAATTTATAAAATTCGATGAGGTAGAGATAACCAGAACTGAGTGTATCCAATTTTCTTTTAATTCTTGGGCACTTGAGAAAAATTTCTAGCTTTTAGTTTGGGACCAGGACACTAGCTCTGTCCAATGGACTGTGTAGGAAAGGGACAAGACACACCCTGCTTTAGTGATATCTTAAGAAGAATCAGTAGATAGGAAAGAACTTACCTTGAGAACAGAATAACTGTAGAATCAGTTAATATCAGCCAAGAAAAAAATTATAGGGGTCACCAAATCTGTGAAGAACTTAAAAAATATGTATATGTGTGTGTGTGTGTGTGTGTGTGTGTGTGTGTGTGTCCTCAGATATATATCTAAGCATAAGATCTGGATCCTTGAAATGTTCTATTCAAATAGTCCTACTGGGCTGGACTTAGCCCAGTGAGGTTTTGACAATGGTGGAAATATTTCCAATTTTCTGAAAAGTGCTCATTTAATATGGATGTTTAATTAATTCCATCTAGTGTAAAATCAAAACATACAATATTTGGAAGTACCGTTATTACACAGAATAGTTTGGGAAACACAAACTTTTATAAAGGAAGTACCAACTAAGTACTTTTGCCTATAGGATTTACTCATTTTGTGACCACAATACTAAATTTTAAAACTAAACATTAATTTTGAGGGATGCCTGGTGGCTGAGTTGGGTAGCTAACTCTTGATTTTGGCTGGGGTCATGATCTCAGGGTGGTGGGATGTTCTCAACTTGGGCTCTGAGCTCAGAGGGGAGCCTGCTGGTGATTCTCTTTCCCTTTCCGTCTCCCTCTGCCCTTCCTGCTGCTTGAATTCTCTCTCTCTCTCTCTCAAATAAATTAAATAAACAAATCTTTAAAAAAACATTAATTTTGAGATATTTGTAGATTTTATACTGCTGTAAGAAATAGAGATTCCATATAACCTTTATCTAGTTACTCTAATGCTAATTGCTTGCAAAATCATGTACAATATCAAAAGTAGGTTATTGACATTGATACAGTCAAGTACGAAAGGTTTCCATCACAAAAATCCTTGTACTTTCCATCTTTTCTTTTTATAGACACACTCTCACCCCATCCTTAACCTGTGACCACCTCTAATTGATCCCATTTCTATAATTCTAGGACACCAAGCCTCATGTGAG
Organism: Martes martes; assembly: GCF_963455335.1. Lineage (NCBI taxonomy): Eukaryota > Metazoa > Chordata > Mammalia > Carnivora > Mustelidae > Martes > Martes martes. The sequence continues at coordinate 12,551,590 of NC_137891.1, read as the reverse complement.
TTTCTATCTACCCATATATTTGCATATGCTTTACTTTCTTTCCTCCTGATGCCCCACAGTTTCTTTTTTTTTAATTTTTAAAAATTATTTCTCTCATCAAAGTGAAATGGATGTTTTAATAAGCGGATCAGAAAAATAAGATCAGGTCTGGCACATAGTAGAAGCCTAGCAAACTGTGTACTGAACCCATTTAGCTGCACTGTGGGAAAGGCAAGTCTTCCTAGAACTGCTTTCCAAACAGAGGGTAATTGGTTTTGTTTCACTTCTGCTGGGATGGGAACAGTTTTCTGTAATTTTGTTTCGATATACACAGTATTTATAACTTTGGTTAAGAGGGAGGGAAAGGAATTTTCCTCGGAGACATTTGCAGTGGCTAATCAAGAGGACAAGCGCCCATGACTCATTTACTCTGCCTAACCCATCCATATCACCCAAGTATCTTAGCCCCAGATTTCAGAGAGAACCAGCAGTGAGCATTACTACGTTTCCAGCATTCTATCCATTTCCCTCTTAGATAGTCACACCTGGAGGAATTGTAACTGTCCGAGGTGTCTGAGCTTAAAGGTAAACCACTTGGAGCTGATTTGTCTATGGGGATCCCATAAACAATGTGTCTTCTTTTCATGTTTCCTTTCTGTTGAAAGAACTTCATTTAACCACTAGATCATCATGCCTAATAAAATTTTGTCTTTTCAAAAGTGTTATATAAATGGAATCATGCAATATGTAACCTTTGGGGATTTTATTTTATTTTTTTAACTCAGCATAATTATTTCTAGGTTCATCCGGGTTGTTGTATGTATCAATAGTTCATTCATTTCACTGCTGAGCACTATTTCATGGTATGAATGGATCAGCTTGTTTAACTACCTAGCTATTGAAGAAGACCTGGAGTCTTTTTCCAACCTTTGGCTATTACAAATAAAGCTGTTACAAATATTTGTACACACATTTTTGCATGAGTCTCCTATATAAACCTCATAGTTCTGAAAAAAAAAATGTCCATAAATACAATGTTGGGTTGTATAGTAGTTGCATGTTTTTGTCTGGTTTGGTTTGGTTTTGGTTTTTGGTATTGTATTTTTTCCTACAGAATTTTTTTTTTCTCATTGAAATATAGTTGACACACAATGTTACATTAGTTTCAGGTATATAACAGAGTGATTGGCCAACTCTGCCTCTTATGCTGAGCTCACTGCAAGTGTAGCCACCACTTGTCATCATGCAACACTATTACAATACTATTGCTATATTCCCTCTGCTGTACCTTTCATCCCCATGACTTATTCATTCCAAAACTGGAAGCCTGTACCTCGCTCTCCCCTTTACCCATTTTGCCCACCCCTCCACCCACCTTCTCCTCTAGCATTGTTATTGTGTTTTTAAGTTTAAAATTTTCCATGTGTTGTTGTTGTTGTTGTTGTTTTAATGTTTCCAATTTCAGTTCAGAGATGTTCTATATCATTGTCAAGGCTTTCTATTTTTCCATTTCTTATAAGCATGCTTGAAATTGCTTGTTAAAATATTTTTATGGTAGCTGCTTTAAAATCCTTTTAAGATGATTCTAAAGTCTCTGTCACATTTATTTTTGTCCTTTCTTCATTCAGTTTGAGATCTTCCTAGTTCTTGTTGTGACAAGTGATTTCGTTACTGACCCTGGGACATTTGGAGTATCCTGTTATGAGACCCTGCATCTTAAAAGAGCCTTGTATTTCAACTGGCTTCTTTTGATGACACTACATCAGGGGAAGGAGGGATGCTGTGTCACTTCTGCCAGATGCGAATGGAGGTCCGGATTCCCTCTTGACACCTAAGGTGGGGAGTCTTGTAAACGTTGGGTCGAGTGGGAGCTTTTCCTCTCGGCCACCACTTGTATCTCCCTGACTGGGTGGGGCAGAATTGGCCTCTACTAACATTGCCAAGACTATGGCCTTGCAACTGTGGGGTAGTAAGAATGTCCCGACTTGCCACTGGGACTCCTTTGACATTAATCCAGTGAGGTGTGGAAGGGTATTTCATTATTGATAGCTGGGAGAAGAAGTGCAGACTCCTCCCTCAGCCTTCTCTGAGATCACCCCATTGCAGAGACCAAACACCTTGCTGCCACCAGACAAAAGTGGAAATTTTGCTCTTCACTCAGCCTTGGTTGGCATGGGTCAGAATGAAGCCAGAGTTTATTGAGTGGTGTTAGGCTGGGGTGGTACGGTCCTTATTGAAAGGTCCTTTATTGAAAGGTCCTTATTGAAAGTTCCTTTATTGAAAGGTCCTTATTGAAAGTAGGCTGCTCCTTTCCTAGTCTTTTGGCTTGAGAGGTCAACTACTCATCAATCTATCCATCATCTACCTATTTTGATCTGTGTCCATTGACATTTCTGGGTTACTGACTTTTTCAGCTCTAAGTCTAGGTTAGGCAGAAAGGCAAATCTTCCCAGAACTGTTTTCACACCAGTTATTTTTATTACACAGAGGAATATTAATGTTTCTTTTCTCTTGCTTACTTCCCTTCTCTTCCCTTCCCTGGTCTCTTCTCTTCACCTGTCTTTTTTTCACTTGTCACCTCATCACTTGTCTTTTTTCTCTTCCTTTTCCTTCTCCCTCCTCTCTATTTCCCCTGTTCAAACTCTCCTTTAAGTTTACATTTTATATTGGCTCTCTGTGTCCATATGTAATTTTATTTTAATATTCATTTATAACAAGGGAACTAATATCTGAGTGGAAACCACGGTGGCCTTCTGGTTCTTTTTTCTTGGTCCCAATATATGCAAAACTGGGTTGTTGGTTGGGGACCCACAACCAAAATAATTTTGTTTTTACAAGCCTCTGTTGGCCTGCATTCCATTCTTTTAGACATAGTGAAAACACCTCATTTCTCCTCCAAAGTAATTCTCCGGAAACCTTCAGCTAAATAATTCTCCCGACATAAAAAGAGAATGGGATTGGGACTGATATTGAGCTGGGTTTGAATCCTGGTTCTATAATTTTTTTAGTTGTATGACTTGCAGCAAGTAATCTAACTTCTCCAGTTAGATTTCTTTTAAGTAAATTGGAGATTTCATGACATTAATGTTTTCAAATTATCAAACACAATTCCTGGTACATAGCAAGCACTCAATAAATATTGAAGTCTGGAATTATTAATTATCGGTGCTCTTCAGCCTCCAAAGGCCAGTTTCCACTCTAGCTATCTGCTTTCTTTCTGTAGGGTTAGTATATATCTATCATTATTTTTTGTTGTTGTTATTTTATGAGTGTTATTACATAGAGCTGTCTTAGTGTTGGATGAAGAGGTCTCTTAAATCATTGAAATAATTCATTGACCATCATTATAATCATTGTGATTATATTTGTCCAACTCAAGCTCCCATTTTGTAAAAAAGAAAAAAAAAATCCCTAAACAAATATTCCCTTGATTAATAAGGGAATACTTCCTAAGCACTTACTCTTAACCTCTCATTTATGATGTTACGATTATCATCAGATCCAATGTCAACTGTGGCATTTTGTTAGCATGCTTTCTTTTTTATTTGCTGATGACGGAAAGACTGCTCAAAGAAAGTCTAGATAATGGTTGATAATGGTTGATTTGAAACAAAATCACCTCGACCCTTATCATTTCATGAGAAAAATAGCTCAAGTAGGGATTAGTTCAGAAAATTAGTTCTTGTGGTTGTTTATCTCTGGTGTCAGTTCATTCTGGATTTGATGAGTTAAGTGTAAGAAAAAATACAAAGTCAGTTTAAAATTTCAAATACATAGAAAGAAAGTTTCATTATTTAAAATCTAGCCATAGTTGGTGAAAGATAAATTCTTATCAGTTAGAAAAAGAGTCTCCAACTATGTTTCCCAATACTTTTCATAAATTACTTTTTATACTTTTATTTACCTAAAACATCTTGCATTTTAAAAAAACATGCTGTAAAACCATAATTTAAAAACCCCTTTTTTCCATCTCATCCCTTCTCTATAGACCCAAAGCAGTCATTTTCACTTATACTTGTGTTTTCTTAGGTGCTTTAACTCGTATTAACTATTCTCCTTAGAAAATCATTTTCTTATTTTATCAATTTTGTATCTTTTCTATTGGTTTGTATATTGATAAAAGAGGATTTGTTACACTGATAAACTTTTTTACCTGTGGCTATCATCACAATATCATAATATAGTTTACAATTAAATTATTATTTGCCATTTTAAAGGTTTCTGAATATTTATTATTCATTACTAAACCAAAATTGTGATGTATATTTTTGGGTAACATTTCCTCCTGTAGTTATTTTTTTGGTCGCTTGGGCTTTTTTTTTTTTTTTTTTTTTTCTCTATCAATATTCCTTCTTAAGCCATTAATAGTTATGTAAGGCCTTCCTGTGTACTCTTTTCCACGTGGCCATGTTCATCAGATAGTCCTTCATTTCCATTTTCTTCAGACCGATATCCCTCCAGAAAAGCTCCTTCCTACTGTCTCACTCCGGAATTGTTTTTTCTGGACTATCTCTGGGACTTCTATCTTTGCCTTGGGTTACATCTCTGACTTTGGGATAATTTTGTGAACTTGCATGTAATGTACATAGTTTTGTAAATTTTGTTTTTTATTCTGTGATCATATTTTGATTTATCATTTTTCTGAGTAATTAATTATAGATTGAAATGATTTTTGAATATAATTTTGAAGATATTTGTCTATTACATCCTAGCTTCTAGTTATTTTAGTAAGTCTAATTATTTGGTAAGTCTGATTCCATCTTATTTCTGATCTAAACATGGAGAATTCTATACTATCCTGAAAACTTTAGAATTTTTCTCTTCTCACTATTAGTTTGATTTTCATGAAACGTGCTTTGGTGTACATCTTCTCTCATTTTGTTCTTGGCATTCCACAAACACATTCTTAAATTCTGAGATATTTTCTTGATTCATTTTATTTCTTTTTTTTTTCATGTAATTTTCTTTCTCCTATTTTGTTTCTTTTCTTCTCCTAAAATTCCAGTTATTTGATATTGGAGAGCTTGGGTTTGTTAACCAGATTTATCTGTCCTGTCTTACTATTGTATTTTGTTTGCTCACTTTTTTTAAAGATTGCATCAACTTTAATTTCTAAATATATTGATTATTTTTAGCACCCTTTCCTTTGCTAAAGTCCAAGAATATGAGTGAAATTCACCACCAGCACCTCCTTCCTTCTCTCCTCCTCTCAATCCTATCTTTCTCCAATAGGAGATGGGTAGCGTGTTCTCTGGAAAAACTAAATAGCCCCTGAAAATAAACTTGCAACTATAGTTATTTAGGTATACCTCAGTGAAATAATCTGGTTCATTCCATGCCATCTCATTCAAAAGTTTGCTAGTTGACAAATCCAATCCCTGCACACAGAGCTTCTCATAAGCTTTCTAGCACCACATTCTCAAATGTCAATGGACAGCCAAGCCAGTAAGAGCCTTCCAATTTAAAACACAAAGACCAAAAGAAATAGGGAAAAAAGAAGCTTGGAGGAAAGAGAGGATACAGAGAACAGAAAAAGTAAAGTGTTTAAAAAATTTATTATTCTTAGATGAGAAAAGATAATTTATCCATGGGAGAGGAACAGATGCTATATAAAAGGAATAATCAGATAATAAGAATTCTTTTAAATTAACATTTTGGTGGCTAAAAAGGGCCAGTGATTTTCTTCTTTATAGGTATTTGCTATTCAATTTCTCTTCTTATCTACTCCATTCAGGTTCAATCTTTTTCAAATTCTCCTTCCTTCCTTCCTTCCTTCCCTCCTACTTTCCTTCCTCCTTTCCTTCTTTTTTCCATTTCATTGTCTTTAGAGTTCATAGCTTTGTTTTGAAAAATAATGGCATGCATATATTCATTCATATGTAGTTAAAACTCTTCCTAAGTTGCTAAAAGAGAATCATTTTTAAGGTACTGTGTTTTTTTTTTTCCTTTTTTTAATTCTAAGATTACCACAGTAGATATTGGGTTAAAAGGAGTAAGCATTCACGTTCTCCATAGAGATTTGACAGAGGTCATTGATATTTTGAGTAATCCTCTCTCTAGGTTGACAATTGACTATTTTTGGATTAGAAACTCCTTTAGTATGATATCCTCCTTTGCTCGACCTAGAAACTGAAAAAATAGAATTTAAATCAGAAGAGCTTGTCAAAATCATGGCTAACATCATCATCCCCTTTTACCCCATGTAATCAATCACCAAGCAATGTTGATTTGTCTTATGTCTTGAATCTGCCTGGTTCTTACTTTCTCCACAGTCAAGAATGAATTCCAAATCACAACATTTTTACTAAGATTTCTGTTGTAGCCATCCAACTGAACGGCTTTCCCTCTTTTAAACCCATTCGCCATTTGGTAGTCAGAGTCATCATTTTAAACCACTGATATTCTCTTGTCATAATCTTAGAGAAAATAAGTCACAATTGCCCATTCCTCCTAGTATAAAGACCAAATGCTTACCATCATCCACAGGGTCCTGTGGTGCTCTGACCTCAGATGAAGTCTCAACTCTATCTGTCCCCTCTGGCTCTGTTGCCCCTCTTTTAGTTCCTGCTATGTTGCAAACTTCTCCCCAGCTGAGGACCTTCACTCAGTTATTTTGCCTAGAACCACCAAATTCTCAGAAACTCTATTCCTTGCATACTTAGCATTCAGGGTCATTACTTGATAGAGCAAGAGGTCAGGTCCAGGGGAAATCCTGAAACACTTGGCAGAAGTTTTTCAAACCTCTATCTTTTTCAAGTTGTGTTACTGTGAGTCACTTACAAACTCTTGGGGGCATGCATTAGCTCATCACGGGTAGTTTAATCAAATAATAAAAGTAAAGTTTTTATCACAGTGCCTGGAAAAAATACATATACAGTACATATTGGCTCCTTTCTCCTTTCCTTTTTTTTTTTTTTGTTGAAATCCCAATAACTATTTGTTGAAGGCAAGAAAGATTGGAGAAAGTTTCATGTACAGTAAGAAACATCATGTATACATCCCTAACCAAATATGCCATGTGCCCAGCAAAAAAACCTTCAGATTTTTTTTTTTTTTTTTTTTTTTTTTTTTTTTAGAGAGACAACACCTGAGTGAGGGGGGTTGTGCAGCAGTCAGGGGAGGGGGATAGAGAATCTTAAGCAGGTTCCATTTTTCCACAAGGAAAAATTGGAAGTGAAGATTTCTGAAATATTGATTGCAAACTTACAACACAAAGAAATAATCTCTAATTGTGGATTCCTCTGGGGTGGGGAGACATTATTTTAGGGATGTCTCTGCTTTACTCATTTAAACTGTGCCTGGCTCAGAGAAAAGTTCACCAAGAATTTTCCTCAGGCAACCCAGTGCCCAAAACAACTCATCAAACACTATTCTCACATGGGTTTTTACATCCATAATTCTTGGCCAAAAAATAATTCTTGCTAAAAAACAAACAAACAAACAAAAAACAAACCAAAAAAACAAACAAAAAAAACCAAAAAAAAACCTTTCATTTTCCTAAAGTTTCTTCTATGACATTCCCAACTATTATGGTTCACGAAAGTTTTTGTCATCCTTCACCTTCCTGTCGAGGGTGTCATCTGTCATCATCTGTCCCCCCAAACACTATGCTGACCATAGTAGTGAATCAATAGCACGAAATACAGACTTGGATCAATTGCTTTAGATTTGCCATACCCATTGCCAAGTTTTACGACAATCTTTACTTGATTGTACAATCCAAGTTCAAAAACTCTGATTCCAGAATTTCCCTATAGTTCTATTCCAAAATATCTATGATGTATATTACCCATATTACTCATTACTATTGTTTTTTCCAAATCCCAACTCTCCCCGTTAGCCCTCCTCAGAGCATCAGCTTACAGGTTTATGCAAACTGTAATGTGGCAGAAGTGTATCATTGATACTGATGGGATGTTAGCACAAACCACGTACAGGCCATATCCCTTTATAATTTTGCTTTTTAATTTTTAATTATCTACTTTAAGAAATCATACTTTTTACATTAGCATTTAATTATATTTCATACCCTGTAATCTAATTTGATTTTAGGATTTTCAACACTACTCATCCCCAGGAAAAGGATGAAATTTCCCAGAAAAGTCTAAGAAATTTTGTTCTACTGCTATCTTGGGTAATTTCCCATTATCGGGCATTCAGTAGGCAATGTATAGTCAGTATATAAACTGGACTTCAGTGTTTCTTTAAATTCAGTGCAACAAAGCAAAAGAATGGGTATGAGGTGTATTCCAAATTCAAACTGTGCTTTACTATTAATCACTTTAAAAATTATTAGTGCTTTTTTTCTTCTCTATTAAGTTCAAATTTCAAAAGACCTAGTTATGTGAAAGGGGTAAGAAAGGTTAAAGGAAGTACACAGTGATAAAAGATAGATGATGGACTCAGGACCCCCTGGCGGCATGGCCAGCCTCCTTCTTGAGCAGACAAACACCTGGATACGCAGACAGAGGGTACTTGATGACTTAAGGTCTACAATTCTCTTAGCTTAGGGTCTTTACAGTTTTTCTTCTGACTACTTATTTTTTCATCTATAGAGTACCTTACCAGTCATATAACCGTTATCATATTCAGATTAGAAAAAAAAAATCTACACTACAGGCAACAAAGATGGGAAGTATCTTGATCACTACATTCTCACTTCTCATTCTCTGTGTTTGAACAGGCCTAAAGATGCAATTCAGCAGAACAGAGAGACCGGGGAAAAACCCGCTCTCCATTTAAAGCAGTATACAGCTGTAGGCGAAATTAAGCTGAAACGAACAAATGGGGAGTGGCAGAAAATACTATACACATCATGAAGATTACCCACCAAGTGAATGGGTGTTCTGTTCAATTAAACAGCATAATTATATTCCGTGATATTTTACAGAGGAGCAGGTCCAAACAGGAAGATGTGTTATTAAGGTGCTGATCTATAGTGAGGGCTAGTTACCAGATATGTCTTTCTGAGCACCACAATCCTGCCTGAATCACCAGAAGATCCCATTGGTTCAGATTTCACATCCTCAAGTTAGCAAAAGTGATTTCTTAACTGAGGTCTTCATAAGGAAAAAAATTTCTTGATAATGGCGACCCATGTCATTTATTAAACACTTTTATGTGGCAAACATTGTTCTGGGCATTTCATGTATATAATCTCTTTTTATCCTCACCCCAGTTCTAGAAATCTAGAGGTAAGTGTTATCTCTCTTTTACAGCTGGAAAAAATGAGTCTTGGAGAAATTAAGTCATTTGTCTTACTGATTCTAAAGCCAAATTTCCTAAGTTATGCCAATGTCTGTACACTCCACACTTAAGCACACAGCCCTAGTGCTCAGGTGCTTTGCCAAGAGAAGGCCTGGGATTAATTTATAATTTCTTATCACTAGGGAATATCAGGGAAGCACAGCTTTACTTCAGCCTAACTAAAATTTATTGCACATCTTTTTTTTTTTTTAAGATTTTATTTATTTGACTGATGGCGAAAGAGAGACAGAGCAAGCGCAAGTGGGGGAGGGGAAGCAGAAGGGGGAGTGGCAGAGGGAGATGGAAAGGCAGGCTCCCCACCCAGCAAGGGACCTAACATGGGGCTCTATCCCAGGACCCTGGGATCGTGACTGGAGCCGAGAGCAGATGCTAACGAACTGAGCCACCCTAGTGCCCAATTTATTGGACATCTACTCTGTAGTAGGTTCTGAGCTTTGCACCAGGGGAAAGAAATGGATTACAGAAGATCCTTATTTTGAGGAGATCACATTAGCATCTCAAAGGTGGATATGAATATATAAAATTTCATTCCAGTGTGGAAAATGGAAAGAGGGGTGTATGAGCTTCACCCAGGACTGGCCCTCACCCTTTATCGCTATTCCTGGGGCTTCATTCTGGGCCATTTCCATGCTGCAGCATCCCTGTCCTGCTAGCTGTTAATTAATTGAGCACCTTTACTGGGTGAGTGAGATATTCAAGACACAGAAACGATCAAACCAGAGATCTTTTGGGAACTCAGCACTTAGGCACATGACCATCTCCCTGGATCCAAGATCCACACCTGACTGGCTATTTCCTTCTCTCAGTGGTGAATCTTCATAGAGATTTCTATACCTCTATATGTTGGACTTGCTCAATCTATTTCAGCCTTCAAAGCCATCTTCATTAATTATCGTCATAGCTGCTTTGATTCCTTTTGTGCTCTTTCACAAATCTATAAAAGTAATGAGGGTTTTGTACTTTTCTTGACCTACTCTGAGAAACGCCTGTTACAACCAACACCGTTTGCAGGCAGTGGGAAGTATTTTGTAAACTTCCTTCACTTTTTGCCCAGAGAGGATAACTTTTACCTGAAGCAGACTTTCTCAATTCCCTTAGAAGCCCCAAGTCTGCCATCAAATGCTTCCCAGGACAGTAGTTGAAATTAAGAATTATCTTCCTGCAGTCTCCATGAGATCTTGCTAATGTACTGTTTTAGGCCCATTTATTTCTGAAATTTTGTAGCAAGTCTCTGTCTGGCTTAGTCTTTTTTAAACACTGGTCACTTAGTTAATTAAAAAAAAACAAGGCAAATGTGTTCCATATTTACTAAGTAAATAAAGTAATAGAGATTATTCATTGCATCTTCCTTTTTTAAAAAGTGCTTTTCACGAAGTGTTCCTGAAAGAGATATATGTGCATTTTATCTCTCACTTGAAATTTTGAGTTTTGACTTGGTGACAGTTTGCTACATGCTTCTGGGAAAGAGATTTTAACTCTCATGACCTCAGCCTGCCCATTTTTACAATGAGGTTTAGGTGAGGTGCTTGCTCTCTAAGTTTTATTTTAGCTATAACATTCGGTTATTTTAGTGTTTGAAATTAAGGATCATTTCTTAGGAAGTTCTCTGAAAACACAGTCTGCCTTGCACTAGTTCACAGCCAGCATAGGTTAGATACAAATAACTATGAATTTATAGGTTTATAAGATCTCAGAGTTCAAAGAGACTGTCAAGGTCATGGAACCCAATCCCCTTTGTTGATACCTGAATCCCTTCTACAACATCCCCACCAAGTGGCCAACCCGTCTACAGGTGAACACCTCTACCAGACCTCACCACCTCTCAAGTCAACCAGTTTTTTTTCTGTGGGCTACTAGGGAGGGTTTTCTCGAGTTGTTTTAAAATATGATCCCCTGCATTTCCCATTAGAAGATCTGAATTTTACCACTTATGACTTTGTTCAAAAGTGTAGTTCCTTTTGCCACATAACCATCCTTTAGATATTTGAAAATGACAACACAAATATCCTTCCTTGTCTCCAGGATAAACAAGGAGTTCTTGAAAGCATTCCTGCTATGGTAGGACTCTGAGTGTGTTCCTGATTTCGATCACTTTCCTTCTTAATTTGACCCAGATTGTCAATACTGTTCTTACTCGCCCGCCAAACTGATCAAATGTCTGACATAATCTTTGATGACAGAATTTGAAAATTGACTTTTAGAAGAAAGATAATCTGGTAAGAGATTACCACTGTAATCTGAGCAAAAAGTGACAAGGACCTCCACAAAGACAAAGGGGATTCTAATAGCTGATGGATATTTTGCATTTGTTTTAAATGCATAATCACAAGTGAAATAACCATGGGGCCCTTTCCATTTAAAGTTTAAGTTACTTATTCAAGACTAATATGTGATAGGCCTGAGATTCCAACATTTTTCCTGTGGCTCAAATATCCAGCAGTATTCTTCAAGTGAAAGGAAGATTTCAAACATATGGTATGGGAGGACTTCCACTCCATAAATAAATGGATAGGATAGAAATACTTGTCCCTGGGGCCCCTGGGTGGCTCAGTGGGTTAAAGCCTCTGCCTTTGGCTCAAGTCATGATCCCAGGGTCCGGAGATGGAGCCACACATGGGGCTCTCTGCTCAGCGGGGAGCCTGCTTCTCCCCTCTCTCTCTGCCTGCCTCTCTGCCTACTTCTGATCTTTCTCTGTCAATAAATAAATAAAATCTTAAAAAAAGTAAAAAAGAAATACTTGTCCCTCATTGGTTTCTAAGAGGAACTGTTTCTGAAAATCCTGTAGGAAATGGCTGCCTAGATAAGGACCACCATACAGAAACGGAAAAAAAAAAACAAACAAAAAAGTGGCAAAAATTTTTTTAGATCTTCTTTTGGAAAGGACAATGAGTTCTATGTCTGTGTGTAGTCACCTTTCTCCTAGGATAGTTCTGTCCTTGCTGTAGGAGCCTAAGAGAGCAGATTAGTCTTCCTTCAGACTATTGGAACAATGCTCACCAGCTCCAGGAAGGTGCTGGAAATGAGTAGTCCACAGCAGGCCCAATTGCTGTAAAAACACGTTTGCGTGGATCTTTTCAGGTAGTGATTGTCTCCGTCTCAGCAGCTTTTTTTTTTTCTCTTGGAGTGTATTATAGATAGACCAGCCATCACTTGGACACCTCTCCCACACCAAGTACAGCAAAGCCTGCATTCTCCAGGAATGCCTGCTGTTCTGTAATCAACCTTCAAAAGAACAAGGCAAATTTTCAGGAGAATCCTTGCATTGAGGGGCAGAAAGAACAGTGTTTCAGATGCCATACAGAACAGGGTTGGAAATGGGCTCCTGAACCTAACAGATACCTGATTTGTGACATGCGACTGAATCATGTCTGTGAGTAGCTCAGATGCTCAAAGGGGAGTACGATGTGAGCTGATACACGTGAAGTGTTTAGAATGTTAACTGGTGTAGAGTAAATGTTCAATCAATGGCAATGAAAGTCATAAGAATTCTTACTGGCTCAGATATTTTGTTTGTGGAAAAATAAAGATATCTTGGTCATGCTGGAGTGGAGTTCTGGGTGGAACCTGAGTGGGTCAGGGAGGTGGGAGTGACTAGGCTTTGCAGAAAGAGGAATACACCTAACAAAGGAAGGGTGGGGATACGGGGTCAGCATCCCCACATGGAGGGAGGTGTGCTTGGACTTGGTCTATGACTGTCCTCTGGCTTTAAACTCACCGACTTGCCAGGGAGATTTTTGCTCAATACACTCAATGATCTGGCCAGACTTCATCAGGACAGCTCCCAAAATACTTCAAAGAAGGGAAGGCCATCTTTAGAGCAAGGCTGTGAGGACCCTAGGCCATCAGAATGAGAGGATGGCAGGGCTGGAAAAGGCTCCGACAGCGGGAGCTGCTGCATATGGGAAGTGAGCAGAGCAAGGAGTTTTCATCTTGGTTTCCTTAGCATCCCCTTGGGCCCCATAGGGTAATGAATGACAAGCTTCCTATCAGATCCCAGAACACGATCCCAGAACCCTCTCTCTGAGTGCTAGTCTGGGATTTAAATCCTCAAATGACTCTGGTCACCAACAGGTGGCATAAATTCGTGAGCCAGAACAGGCATAGCACAAAGAGGGGAGGTTGCTTGAATTGGCAGCCATCAGCTCTGCTCGATTACCATTTCTTTTGAACACCTTGGGACCCAAAGGAAACCAACAAAATTTGACCCCTAGGCTTCCCAACAGTGATCCCGTTGCAGGCCTTCTTCTTCTTCTCTGCATTCCCATCCCTAAACCCATACCCTCTTGTATTTCTACCAAGCAGAACCATGTGGTCATGCCCACCCCATAGGGAAATACAAGGAGTATGCTTTGGAGTAGGACAGCCCTGGATTCAAAGTCACTACTAGGCCATATAATGTTACTCAAGTTCTCTGAGTTTTGTTTTCTTCATAGTAACTCCTTCCTTAAAGAGTTGCCGAGATTTACGGATCACCTGCACATAGTGAACAGTCAATATGACAATTATTTCCATTACTATTATTTCTACTTTGGTGAAATGAACAGGTAATGGGATCTAGACTTTGGTCTCTATGTTTCACTTTCCAATGATCTAACACCTCAACACATTCAAGGGCATAGACTGCATGAGTTTGCATCATTCCCAGGAGCACAACTACCTTCCACATGCCCCCCATAAACTGAAAGTGTCCCCTGCTCATGTCTGACTTCATGGCCTTAGGACTTGCAACCCCTCCTCGGGTTAGAGATGCTGACCCCTAAAGGCTCCCCTCTAAAAATATATATAGACAAGACCATTTTAGCATCCACCCTCACATTAATACAAAAGAATTTGGCTGGTGCTCAGAAAAAGCAAGTTTTGCAAGAAAGTGGAGGTGGGGGAGGAGGAAGGGGAAGACCCTAGTGAGGTATAAATGACAAGGAGGATGTGGTCACTGGATGTCAGGGCAGTTTTCAATCGAGAAGGGCATGAGAGAAGGAGCCCAGGTGATCCTTCCTGTGGAAGCAGGGTAGTTCCTGTGGTGAGTCACCTGTCTGGGGTTCCCCCAAATCATAAACACCCAGTGGAAACTACACACCCTTGAATATAGAGGCTGCGTGGAAATGTGGACCCAAAGCTCCAACACCCTGGTCCTCATCTTGCTGCTGCTATCGGTTTACCTGCCGTGAGATCCCAGACACGGGCATTCATGTTGGAACCCCTTTCCTCATCCATCCACTGGAATGGCTGTGTGTTCGGGGAAGGAGGGTTATTGTCCTATTCTAGTGTGATTTTGCCCTGACAGTAGAGGAATAGAATGCAAGACTGAGAAAGACTAACCTGTCAGTCAGGGAGCCCTGACCCAGCTCTTTCGCCCTGCATGTTCTTGACCTGAGGAGCATGGAGTTGAGTAAAACACACCCCTGTTCTGGAGGTACCTGTTGTCTAATCCAGAAGGCAGCTAAGAAAATGGACTATATCCCTCATACACACTGGGAACATGGTGAGGTCAACACCATGGCATAGGGGAACCTCAGAGCTATGCCCTGTACATTTTGCTCAGGGCAAAGGGGAATAGAGAAACTGTTGGATGATTCCAGGGGCCACTGCCCTGCTCTGCTTCCTTCCCTGCAGGCCTTCACCTGAGCCCAGCTATGCCTGGTATCTAGGGTGGAGTTAGGCTTGGGCCTTTCCCCTCTTCTTACCACCCCTCCACATAAATTTGCATCCTCCCTTGAGAAAAAGACATCCCTAGCAAAGGAAAATGTTATTTAAGTAAGGGGAATAGGACATATTCCCCACAGTGAGAATTTAGTAAGATTCTGCAATTTCTAGAAATTTCCAAGCCCATGGGTTTTATTTCTTGCCTACTTCTTCGTAATGATCATGATGTCAGTGATGATGACAGTGCTGTTGAAGCAACACCAGTAAGTACAAAGTGATGATGATGGTGGTGGTGGTGGTGGTGGTGGTACCATTTCTAAAAACTAAGGTGTAGTAAGTCTTTGGGCACCAAGAGCTTTGCATGCATTATCCAAGATAATACTTCTGTTGTCATTCCACATTCACAGATGAAGACATTGACAGATAGGCTTCTTTAAGATCACCCAATTTATAACAGGAGGGACTCTGTTCAAACCCAGGTGTTTGATTTCAGAGTCTGAGCTCTTAACTGCTCTGCCTGGTCCCTGGGTGACTTCATGGTCTTATACTCTTGCTCTCCTGTGCTGGTCTTCAAGGGAGGCAGGTGAGGGGTAGCTGGAGGGTATGGGTTCTGCTCTAACAAAGGGACGCTAGAATGGAGGAACCAAGAGTGGTGCCTTTGAAGAAGAGAGCAAAACAGGCCAAATCATTGGGACCAGCTGGGAGAAAGTAATGCGTCCCTTGAGAGTAGATCTCTGACCAATGGACCCAGGCAAGGAGACTTGATCTAGTTGGTGATGCCCAGAGCATGAGGCAGCTGCTAATAAAAAGGAAGTGATCTGGATCACTTATTGCTATTCACTATCCCACCCATCCTCCCACAAGGGTAAAGGAGAAGGAAAGGTACACTTTGGAAGAACTCCTGCTAGTGATTGCAACCTGCTCTTTAAGGACTCCATTATCCCTCTGGTATTTGTGGTTCCACTTCCCATTCCAGCCCCATCCACCCTCTGTAGTACTCAGTTCTCTCCAAAAACCAGTCAGTCAATTAGTCACTTTCAGTAGCTGCCAATGTTAAAAAATTGCAAAGCATCTTTCCCTTCTCATGGGCCTCACAGGTGCCATGAGCCTGCAATGCAGACACAGAGAGGAAGAAGGAGCTCTAGAGGAGAAGCAGGCAGCTCTGCAACATCCTTCCCTTGGTCTGGCCTGGCTCTACCCCTTCTCTTGCAAGTTGCAGGGGCTATATCAGCATGACCTCCATTTCATGACAACTCTTCCAAATATTTGTTTGATGAGATTCCCGCCAATAAATGAGGTTTATCTGGAACTTGAAGATGATTGAAACAGAGAGTTTGGGGCTCTTTGGAGGCTTCTGGGTTTTTGTGAGCTGGAGTGCTATATATAGTTGCTGCTTTTAAGTTCCTATATACAGTGAAACACAGTTTCCTGCTTTCTCTGAAAAAGGCGCTTGCACTCACAAGCTGAGGCCCAGTCACCCAGAAATACCTACACCCGGATCAGCATGGGTTGGTCTCATGTGGGGGAGAATGGAATCCTCTTCCCTTCTAAGACCTGCCCGCTCAGCCCCCACTCTCCTCCTTGTTCAGTATTCTTCCACAAAGTTTCTCTAAATTACTGTTTTAATGGGGGAGATACAGAGTGCTATTGAATGGGAGGAAAACAGAACCAGTACCTGGCCTGCCCCGGAGCTTTTGCTGCCTGTTTTTCTAATGCCGAGTAACCACCCTTTCCCTGGTTCTGAATACATACCTGCAGAATGGAGACTGCTGGGCAGGCAGAGAGAGAGGGAGAGAAAGAGCAGCTCGCATTCTAACACTGTACTCAAGCTGTGTGACCTTGGCCAAGTTCTTTTGTTTCCTCATTTGTACATGAGGTCATGGGAAGAGTTAAAAAGATATGTGGAAATGTTAGCAGTAAGCTGCTGGTGATTAAGGCCTTGGGGTTACATGAACATCTTTGAAATTATTCTAAATCTTATGCACTTGGGTGCTCAGTAAATATTGCCACCAACACCAAAGGCCACACTTTTCATGCATTTTATTTTCAGAATGTGTGATTTGCACGGGTGATAAAGAAATTCTTAAAATAGCTGAAACTTTTATTTAAGTAGTTTTTTTTTTTTAAATCAGCTATTGATCATATTAATTTTGGCCATTTGATGGAGATGTGATAGCCAGTTTTCTCCACTGGAAAGTTAAGTATCTTTCCATTTAAGATTATTAAACAGTTTGTGGGGAAAACATTTCCAAAAGTGGGAGGAATCATGTAACTTCCAATGAGATGCACTGACGTCACTTGCGGTGTTCCTGCCCAAAATGCATAAAGCAAACCAAGCCACTAGGAGATATCAGACAAACCCAAACTGAGAAGCTGTCTACAGTTAGTGGCTGGTATTCTTTGAAATTGTCAGTGTTATGCAAGACAGTAAGGCTGAGGAATGGTCCCCAAATAAGAAAGACTAGAGACATGGCATGCAGATGTGATCCGTGATCCTGATCTGATAATGGATGAGGAAAATTTGCTCTAGAATATACAGGGATGACTGGAGACATTTGACTATGAACCATAGAGTAATTAACAGCATTATGCCAATGTTAAATTTCCTGATTTTCATGTACCATAGTTGTGGAAGTAAACGCCCTTGCTCTTAGGAAGTATGCACTGAAGAATTTACTAGGACAGAGGCAAGATGTCTGCATCTTATTTATATAGGCTATAGATTGGGGTGAGGGAGGGGTGGAAATGATGATCCGTATGGCAGATTTTAGCAATCATTGAACCAGGGTGAAGAGTATATAGTCACTGCTTTTTGGTATGATTCTTATAAACTTTCTGCAAGTTTGAACCTAATAAAAAAAAGTTGAAACAATCAGATTAGAAACCAACCCTTCAGGAGAGGAAAGCTATTGAGCAGCAAAATCAAATTCCTGTATTCCTTGAGAGCACAGAGGAGTTGAGCCTTGTTTCTGAGAATTCTGTCGACTGAGACCCTGACGACATCACCATGATAATCCTCACAAGGAGTGCAGAATTATAGCTTCTCTGTCGCAGATGGCGACACAAGGTGGGGTAAGAATTCAAAGAAAACTGAAGCATCTTATTGTAGCTCCTCCCATCAAGTCTTGAACAAAGTTGTGGAACAAGACACCATTCAAACATTCACTTATGTATCGAATCAAGATTTTTTGCACATCTATGTTTCAGCCCTCTCCTCCATTCTGGAAGAAAGGTGTGAGAAATGTCTTTCCCTTCACTCAAGGAGTTTACAGTTCTGCTGGGGGGACTGTCATGTCATCAGTAGCAATAATCCAGAGTGGCAGGGGTTACAGAAGAAACAGACATAAGCTGCTACTAAAGAGGAAGGATCCAAGAGAGTAAAGAGAGTCTTCATAAGGGGATGATACTGACACTGGAGGAGTACTGTAGCAAATAGAAAAAAGTCTTTCCGATAGGCTCTATTTGCAGAAGGCAAATCACTTGTGCTGATAGAACCTAGGCTCTGTAGAGGAGTGAAAGTAGAAACTGCTGGAAGGAGCTCTGTGCAAAGAGCTTTTTTTTCTCCCCCTTCAAGCTAGAGTTTGGATTATTTCAGTGTTCTCTTTGTGACCCAAATACCAGACATCTGAGTGTGTCCCAAATCCTATAGTTGATGGTCAGTCACAATTTCCCTCTCATGTTGAAATCAATGTGCTCAAGCTGCCATCTACATACACTAAAAACCCAGCCCTGATACATCCTCCTATTAGTTCTGCTTGAGTTCCTGTTGGGGAAGGTCACACATTACCCCCATTCTTCCCTTGTTCCAAAGTCTTTTCCTGATCTTGATCTCACTAGAGTTTTTTCACCTGTGGTTCTTCTATTTCTAACTTCAGTTAACCCAAATGTGAAACCTTGTCTTCTTTCCTTTTGATTCAAGATTCACAAAGGAAAAAAAAAAAAAAGTGGTTTTGGTGGTCTCATACAGAAAACCATGGGAAATTAATAATGAGATCTCAACTTCCCAGAGTTCTATAGACTCACTCCTCATCGGGGTTTCTCACCGGCTGGAGTCTTCCTCATGGGCTTTCTGGCTGTCCATGACCCAGGCCCTCACTCTCTTCACACACTCCTCTGTCTCTTCCATTTCCTGGACTCCTCTCTACATCCATTTTTGGTCAACCTGAAAAATGTCTTAGAGTTTTTCCACTTGTACACAGAATAATTTATTTTTCACCCAAACTCTCAGCTCCGCCAATTTTTAAAAATATAAAAAGTTATTATGGTTTTCTCTTAAACAAAGGGCCATCTATCTGGGGTTTTCAACTTTTGACAGCCAAAGAATTGGTGGAAGCTTTGGCATTACAATCTTTCCTTTTATATGATTCAACATCTGGATGTGGCTTCACTTGTGTTTGGAAGGAAGGGAACAATATAAAGATTTCTACTTCTACCAGTGTGCATTATTTGACCCCATGGAAAGAGTGTAGTTATAATTAATTATCTGTTTTTATTTTTATTATTTTCACCACAATTTTCCCTTTTGGAGAGAAGGGCTTTTGTGAGGGAAAGTTCATGAACAAATAACTCAGCTCTACTTGGACAGCTCAACTGTAGTGTATTTCATACTTCTCAAGACAGCCTATTTCATCACTGGAAAAAAGAGCAAACTGCATTATCCTTGAGAATATTCACATGATTAGTATTGATGAGGATATACTGAACACTGTATGGTGGGGGTCGGTACAGCAGCCCATAGGTAAAATCCAGCCCTTGTCTGTTTTACAGAACCCATATTTTTTAAAACTGTTCCAAAAAAATCAAAAGAAGAACACTTCTTCATGACACATGAAAATTTCATGAAATTTGAATGCTAGTAGTCTTCACCAAGGTTTATTGGGACACAGCCACACCCATCTGTTTACCCATCATCTATGGCTGCTTTCTCTGCAGTGGAAGAGAGAAGTAGTTGCAATAGAGACCATAAGGCCCACAGGATCTAATATAGTTACCTTCTGGCCTTTCACAGACCACTGCTTTGCATGATGCAAAATTGAAGAGTTTCTGTTCTTAAGCTTTCAAGAGCAAACATTAATTGAAAGATATTATATAATCTGCAAATCTCTCATCTTCTTTTTTGACTTGTGTTTCTTGAATCTGCAAATCTATTCGACTCCAAAGAGAATGTATGCCTATTTGTAAATGTGTATTCATAATCACAAAATTCACTTATGTGTGTGTGTGTGTGTGTGTGTGTGCGTGTATGCCAATGTCCAGAGCTACACGTGTGTGGATTTGTACTAACTACTTAATTTAAATGTACAATACAAACAATTTAGATATGTCTGAATGATAAGTTTCATTGATGATCATGGTTGGATAGAATTACTCAGTGTAAAATGAAAGACTAAACTTTCAAAATCATGTTGTTTTTAAACAGATAATCAGATGCTCATTCATTTTTTTTGTGGTACATGCTCTTGCAAGTCCATTTCTTAGATAATTTCTTAAGTAAACAAACAGGTGTTAGGCCCTGTTTTTCTTATGAGTGTGACTTCATATTTCATATGACTATTTTCATTTTAGTCTTATGATGCTGACTTTCTTGCACTCACAGAAATAAAAACAATTTCATTTCTGTGCCACCTTTAACAGACCACTTGGATCACAGATATATAATGGTTTTGTCAAATGTCAAAGAACTCTTTCAAGGATAGGACAAGTTTCCTGTTTCAGTACGCTCTCCCTTTCCTCTTTCAGTGAAGCCTGTCTATCTCTGGAGAACTACTTAGAAGCCAAGTCATTTTGCAAAGAAATATAGATCTGCAACTTCCATGGGTGGGGATAAGAGTCAATGGTTTCCATTTCTATCACAAGGCTAGTAGAGTCTCCCAAAGAGGGAAGTAGGAAGGGGAAACATGGTGGAAGGAGAACCAGTCAAGGAGTAGGAAACTTGCCGCACTGCTGTTTGACTACTAACCAACACTGGGGCCTTATCAGAGATACTTAATTTCTTGGTCTGCAATCTCCCCATTTGAAAATCAAGAAGTTGGTCAAAGTCAATAGTTTTCATGTTTTCTAAAGCGGTGAACACTTTGATGAAGTAAAATCCTATGTGCAAAACCAAAAAATGAGAGAAGCAGGAATGGAACTGAGCTGGTAGAAGGGAGGAGTCACCGGGCCTTCACTCGATCCCTGGGCAGTAGATCTAGAAGCTCCTCTTCAGAGCTGAGTGCTCTCCAGCAGCTTGGCAGAATGTTCCCTGAGTTGCCTTGTTCTGCTCCAAATTACCTGTGGTTCTATGGATAACAGATACCATGTGCATTGTTTGTATATGCACTACTGCATTGGATTTGCTAAAAAAAAAAAAAAAAGAAAGAAAGAAAGAAAGAAAGAAAGAAAGAAAGAAAGAAAGAAAGAAAGAAAGAAAGAAAGAAAAGAAAAGAAATGTGTGCTCTTAAATGATCAAGCATTCCTACTGCAGGAATATCTCCATTATTTACTATGCCAGGCGAATGGTAGGCACAGAGATGGAGGGTCAGTCAACTGAACCCAGACATGGTAATTACAAAAGAGATTCATTGTGTTTGGGTTATGTGATTGACTCTGCACTTTCACATCTGTCTCCCCAAGTGCTATAAAGCTGTGAAGGAAGGGTCTATATCTTAACCTTCTTTTCCCAATGTCTAGCAATAGAGAACACCCCAGAAATTTCAATAAAGGAATATATAAATGAGAGGTGCTCAACTCACTATATAGATGTCAAAATGGTGCACGAAGAGTGAAGGGTTATCTAGGAAATATGAGAGTAAAACTCATCCACTGGACAACTGAGGATGAAAGAGAGCACCCAGCTCCCTGAACAAAAAGTCCCATTCCTGAATTAACTCCTCTTGTCACCTTGGATGCCCATCTATAAATCTCCGTCCGATAAGATAAACTACACAATCTCTAAATTTCCTCCCAACACTGATACTCCATAAAGCTATGATTAAATTGATTCAGAAGATGATCCTTTTAAAGTGTTTCTCATAAATTATTCAAGTACTCACTGTGAATCTCTACTTCCTGAATCCCTCTACTGGCAAACTCCATGCATTCTCCCTAATGCAGCCCTACAGGGACCATGGGGAAACATCAAGTGATCTGAGACCACTCTTGAGACATTGTCCAGCTTCTCCACCATCCAACAAGCCCCCCAACCCAACACCTCACTTTGTATAACCAGGTTTCCGGTTCTAGGAGGTCCAAGGACAGGGTTGGGGGTCACACAAAGAAGTTGAAAAGACATGACAGCTGTGACTTTAAGTTCTTGGAGGAGCTTTCCTCTGCATGTGACATCCATGTGAGACAGGAACTGCAGAGATGGAGAACTGTAGAAACTTCTAGAATTTTATGAAAGAAAGTGTGCTGGGTAGATGATATCAGTAGCCATAACCGTTGGGGTTGTTTGGGGACAAACAACCAAATCTGACCCTCAAGTTACAGCATCACCAACTTCACACTATACTCCCAGGAATGCAAAGAAATGAAAGGTTTCTTATTTTAGTATAACTCAGCTAAGAGAAGTTCTGAGCTCCAAATCTTATGGGTAGGAAGAAAAAAACTTGGAGCTAATGACACTTCAGCTTTTATAATACAAATGGGATGCCTAGTAGTTTTTTTTTTTTTAAGATTTTATTTATTTATTTGACAGACAGAGATCACAAGCAGGCAGAGAGTCAGGCACAGAGAGAGAGGAAGGGAAGCAGGCTCCCCGCAGAGCAGAGAGCCCGATGCGGGGCTCGATCCCAGGACCCTGGGATCATGACCTGAGCTGAAGGCAGAGGCTTTAACCCACTGAGCCACCCAGGCACCCCAAGATGCCTAATAGGTTTTTTAAGGTTTTTTGTTTGTTTGTTTGCTTGTTTTATTTTGTTTTGTTTTGTTTTAATTCATTTGGGAGAAGGTGAAAGAGATAGAGTGAGAGCGCAAGCAGGGGTAGGGTCAGAGGGAGAGGGAAAGGCAGACTCCCCACTGAGCAGGGTGCCCAGCCTGGGAATCGATCCCAAGACCCCAGGATCAAGACCTAAGTCAAAGGCAAATGCTTAATTGACTGAGCCACTTGGGTGCGCTGAGATGCCTAATAGTTTAAAATAATCTTTTGGAAGTAAACTATTAATATTTCATATCTCCACCCATTCCTCTTTTTTCTTCCCAAGAGGGCGCCTAGATAGATCAGAAAGCTTTCTCAACCCTTGTGAGAAGAGGGGAGCTTTGGATCCACATGTGGATTCTTGTCCTACCTTCTAGTTCTTGCTGACTTTGAAGGAGATGATACGTCTTTACATCTGGTCATTACCTGTGTTGATGCATTCTCTGCAGAATGAATATTCTGGCATACTTTGTTATCTTCATTGGCCAGCATCTCAGCTGCATTTAAATCCCAGCTGAATCACTTCATAACTACTCAATCTTATTCAAGTTATTTGTCCTGTCCTTAGTTTCTTCTTCTGTAAAATGGAAAGTATTTTGAGGGTTCAGTGAAATAACAGACACTCAGTGTTTGGCATATAGCAATCACTGAATAAATGTCAACTGTTATTATGGAAATTGACACTAGGCAGGGCAAATAACAAATTCAGGGGCACGGCAAGATGTAACTATATGTTAACTCTTATTATTAATATTTTAAAAAAAAAATATCTAGGTCTTCTAACTTCAAGGTTGGTTTCAAACACATTAGGCTGAGTGACTTTTTGTAGGCTTTAGATATCTCCAAATATTAAGCATCAGCCTAAGTATACTACTCAAGCTTTCCAACATCAGGCTTTAAAACCAGTAAGCAGACAGTTATTGATAAGCTATCAAGCTAATATATTTTTTGAGAAACTCAAGAAGGAAGGTACTTTCATCTTTACTCTGGCTTTCAATCACTTCCTTACAGATTTTGAGACTTGCCACTAATTTCACAGCATTCAAGTGTGAGAAAAGATCATTCCAATACTGACTGTTGAAAAAAAAAAAAAACCCTAAAGGGGCTTCTGGCTGCTAGGCTATTATACTTTCTAAATTAATCATGCCCAATATGTATACATCTGCATTGGTGGTTTCCTTGACCAATAAGTGTATATTCCCTTATGAGGAGCTTTGCAGCACTTCTGTTCACTTAGTCATTCTGTTCACAAGGATATCACATTTTTGGTTTTCAAAGATCTTGGCCTTTATTCTTATTAGACCTCTAGTCAAACAGTTCTTTCATTTCCTGTGGGTATTTCATGAACCCTAGCAGCTACTTCACAATTATAACTTTGATCTTTCAACAAACATTTGGTAGTATCTCCAATGTGATGGGCTTTGTGTCGTGAGCTGAGAACACACACACTAAGAAGCACAACTCTTTAGACTTGTTTGACTATGGGGGGATATTGTGGTGGACTTTGTGACTTTAGAAAGTCCTTCATGGTTGTTTGGCTCAGCCGATGGTGGAAGAGCTGCCCTCTATGCCATCTGGACCATTATACTCCAGTTACTGTCCTACTTTTCTTCTTTTCTCACCACTTTTAAAGAGCTTTCTGTGTGTGTTTCTCTATTTTCTCACCTCCCACTCTATTCCGGCTTCTGTTCCCATCACTTCTTGGCAATGAGTGTCCAGAAGATCTCAGTAATATACAAATCTCCAGTTCCATGTACTCTACACTCACCTTTACTTGGCTGTTGGCCCCCATGCTCCTTCTTTGACTTTCCTGGTGCAATAGCCCCATTTCCACCTGCACCTTTGGTCACTACTTCACAAACTCTCTCCTGGTTTTCATTTTCCCACTAAGTAGATATCAGAGAACTCAGGGTTCCTTGTGGCTATCTTGTCGCCTCAGTTTAGGACTTCTCCCTAGGTCACATTTTCTGTGCCCATGACATCACTAACATCTCAAAGGATATGGCTTTTGGACTGCTGCTTCCAATGTACATCATTTTTGTTTTTTGTTTTTGTTTTTTTTTTCCCCCAGGCTCTAGACCTCTACTTGAATATCCAGTCACTGATTTGACATTTTACACTAGATATGGCACAGGTAAGTGCAACCCTGTATATTCCAAACTGACCTCATAATCTTTCTCCAGAAAGTATTCTTCATGTCTAGCATTTTATCTCAGTAAGTGACACCTCCATCTTCCCACTTACTTCTATCTGTTACCTCCATCCCCTTGGACATTTCCTTCATCCTCAGAAATACATCTAATAGTATTCAAATCTAGGTGAAACCCCTTCTAAGTATTTTTTTAATCCAAGCACTTATTTACATCTACACTGCCATAATCCTGATTCAAGCTACTGTATCTTTCCCATAGGAGCTTTCCAGAATCTTCTAATAGATCTTCACCCTTCTCTTGTTCCTTTTCTTTTCAGTCTCCTGACAAGAGAGATCTTTTAAATGCTCTTCTGGTCCTATAACTACCCTCATTAAAACCCTCCAATGACATCCTATTATTCTTAGAACTTAGACCACCTTTCATGTGGCTTGTAGTACTTACATGTTCTGGTCCCTCCCTAATTCTACAGCTTCAACTCCTATCACCTATCTCCTCCTTTGTGTTTTCTCACTCGTTTGGATCCTCATTCACCTACAGTACTTGAAATTAACTCCTATCTTACCATTCCACCTGACATTCTTCCTTTCAGATAACTCTTGCTCATCTGTCATGTCTTGGCCAAAATATCATTTCCTCAGGGAGGCTTCTTCCAATACTCAAACCAGGTGATATCTCTTTTATGTGCTTTCATTTCACAATATATTTTTTGCAGTTAAAAACATATGGTAATTTGCATGGTGATAGGTTTTATTCTGTTTCTCTGATAGACTATAAGAACTCTGAAAGTAGGGAGGCTATCTATATTACACATTTTCCATCTTCATTGCCAGCACAGTGTAGTCATTTGATAATAAATGAATGAATGAGTTGACCATACAGCTTCTGCTTAAATGCTGTAAGTTGAAAACAGAAGACTTTGCATTTTTTATAGTTACTTCACCTCTATGTCCTTCACTAGTGTGGGGTGAATAATACCTAACTGATAATTTTGTTGTAATGGGCAAATATATTTTACATCCCATAAGATGTAAAATTCCCCAAGGAACGCCTGTTCAGATTGCGTCAGATAAGTAAGTGGAGTATGCAAGTGGACATGGGGCAAAGTTGGTTCTGGAAGTTTGCCGCCCTCTACATATCACTTCCTAAATGGATGCCGATGGTTACAAAATAGGCAGCCTCAAGGATGAAGGCTGGGGGAAAAATGGGAAGAGTGTTTATGGGTTAATTTCAACATGTTGCTACTTGAAGAGTAGCACATTTACTAGTGCTGTGCTCCAGGATAAGCATGGCTGGCCTTAGTTAACTGAGTCAGGCTCAGGTAACCATTTTCTGAGGTCCAGAAATAGAATGGAATATTGTGTCTGCAGGGTAACCAGCCTGGTACTCAGCATTTTTGGTCACTGTGGCAACATTGATCTAGAGAGGCAAAGACAATTTCGACACCACCTTCATTTAATTAATTCACCTAAAATCGTTTTCCTTTTCAAGGACTGTGGTGAGACCCACAAAAGAATGCTAGATCAGGCAAACCTCAACACATCTGGTGCTCTTCCTCACACCCCCGCAGAAGGGAGGGCCAGATGCCTTTCTAGGAAACAGAATTTTCTGAGTTGTTCTGTTGTCATATTATTACTTAATGGCGGCAATAGCCAAAAATAATTTGAAGAACATGGGTTACAAATAGCCACCCACCTACCTACCTAAAACATAAACTAGTAAGAATCTTTCCTTCTATCAATTCTGTCCCTTTCCTTCCTCGCTCTTTAAAATGTATCGGTTTTATACATGGATGCACAAACAAACATCATCCTCACCACCCTCCATCCCCACTCTGACTCAGTAAGCGGGTTATTCTGTTTGAATTTCATTGTGAAGGAAAGTAAGAGTCAAGAAAATGCTGCGTAGGACAAGATTTAATGAGGCTTTTGAGTCAGATGGACCTCTTTTGAATCATGAGCCATCCTGTGTGCAATGTCATCTTGGACAAGTGGCTTGAGCTCTTCTGGAATCAGTTCCTCTTCTGTGCAAATATGGGTCAATGGTCATACCCCCATTGTTGGGAGCTGCTTTCCATCTGATCATATAGACTTGAGTAGCACAGTATCTGACATGTAAGTGCTCAGTACACTTTAACTTTCTAATTTTAATTATTATTAATATTATTCATTATATTTTGTCATTGAACAATATTATTTTATTAATAATTAATGTTTAACAATAATCTAAAACATTCCTAATTAATTTTCTTTTGA
This sequence comes from Martes martes, assembly GCF_963455335.1. NCBI lineage: Eukaryota > Metazoa > Chordata > Mammalia > Carnivora > Mustelidae > Martes > Martes martes. Next base: position 12,524,402 of record NC_137891.1, on the reverse strand, counting down.
TAGTCCAACAGTTGTCATTAATTAATAATACCCTAGCAAGGAAAGAGATCCAATTTCTTTAAGCAGTCATATATTCTTCCAAGACCATCTCTTCTCAGCTTTCTTTCCTCATCTGCCCATAGTCATGGAAGACTGTAGGCAGAAGTAAGTAGATGACACAAATTCTCCCTCTGGTGGGTATCACTGGAGGACTGAGGAATGCCAGAGTCACAGAAGGGACCCAGGCTGAGGAGAGGCACAGTTTGTTTTATCAATTTCTTTCTTTCTTTCTTTCTTTGAATGTTCATAAGAGCTTTATTCATAATAGCAAAAAACCAATTTTTTTTTTGCTTTTTAAAAAATTAACATAAAATGTATTATTTGCTTCAGGGGTACAGGTCTGTGAATCATCAGGCTTACACATTTCACAGCACTCACCATAGCACATACCTTCCCCAATGTCCATAACCCAGCCACCCTATCCCTATCCCTCCCTAGCTTCATCCACATTGTTGCAAATGGCAAGATTTCATTTTATTTTGGTATATATACAATGGAATATATATATATATATATATATATATATATATATATATATATATATATCTCACACACACACACACACACATACACACAATGGAATAACAGATGGATATATATATATACCGCATCTTCTTTATCCATCTGTTCATGGACATCTAGGCTCTTTCCATAGTTGGGCTATTGTGGACATTGCTGCTATAAACATTTGGGTGCATGTGCCCCTTAGAATTACTACATTTGTATCTTTAGGGTAAATACCCAGTAGTGAGATTGCTGGGTCGTAGGGTAGCTCTATTTTCTACTTTTTGAGGAACCTCCATGCTGTTTTCCAGAGAGGTTGCACCAGCTTGCATTCCCACCAATAGCGTAGGAGGGTTCCCCTTTCTCCGCACCCTCGCCAACATCTGCCGTTTCCTGACTTGTCACTTTTAGCCATTCTGACTTATGTGAGGTGGTATCTCACTGTGGTTTTGATTTGTATTTCCCTGATGTCTAGTGATGTTGAGCACTTTTTCATATGTCTGTTGGCCATTTGGATGTCTTCTTTGAAGAAGTGTCTGTTCATGTCTTCTGCCCATTTCTTGATTGGAGTACTCATTCTTTGGGTGTTGAGTTTGATAAGTTCTTTACAGATTTTGGATACTAGCCCTTTATCTGATGTGTCACTTGCAAATATCTTCTCCCATTCTGTCAGTTGTCTTTTGGTTTTGTTGACTATTTGCTTTGCTGTGCAAAAGCTTTTAATCTTGATGAAGTCCCAGTGTTCATTTTTGCCCTTGCTTCCCTTGCCTTTGGCGATGTTTCTAGGAAGAAGTTGCTCTGCGGCTGAGGTCGAAGAGGTTGCTGCCTGTGTTCTCCTCAAGGATTTTGATGGATCCCTGTCAATTTATTTCTAACTCTGAGGTTTGATCACTCTGATTTTAACTGCATCCTTGCAGAAAATGTCATTGAACATTTCCCACATACAAGGCCTTATTTGGGGTTAAATTGTGTCCCTTCCAGATTCATATGCTGAAGTCCTAACCCAATATCTCAGAATGTCACCTTATTTGAAAATAGGGTCACTGCATACATAATGAGTTAAGACGAGGTATTAGGGTGGGCTCTAATCCAATATGTTTAGTATCCTTATCAAAAGGGGATTTTCAGGCACAGAGACACACATACCTGAAGAATGTCAGGTGAAGATGGAAGTAGAGATCAAGGGGTTACATCTAGAGGCTGAGGAATGCCAAAGACTGCCAGAAAGCCATCAGAAACTAGCAGAGAAGCATGGAACAGATTCTCCTTCACAGCCCTCAGAGAGAACCCACTCTGCCAACACCTTGATTTTGGATCTCCAGCCTCCAGGGTTTATTGAGACAATACATTTTTGCTGTTTGAGCCATTTGGTTTGTTACAGCATCCCTAGCAAACTCATACAGGCTAAAGGTATTACATGCCCCAAGTACTGCCCATAAGATACATGGGATAAAGTCATGCCTCCCACTTTGAAGGGGTTAAGCCTATTGAGGAATACTCACATTATACTGCCCCAGTGGCTTAACACTTTTTATTTCTGCGTGGCTAGTCGCAGATTTTTATTCCCTCTCATGCTCCCTGGCTACGACAATACATTATTTGAGTCTTTTACTAATACACTTACTTATAACATGTGTATTGATCCTTTAGGATGGGGAGGTGTATTAGTTACTTTTATTCCTATGCAAGACACTTGGGACAAGAGAATAGCCAGAGATGAAGGAAGGAAAGAAAGGCATAATAGGAGCAAGGGGCTCCTTCCTATAATGTCCTTGTGGGTGCTGACTCCACCCCTTCCTAAGAGTCTCCAAGGTGGCCTGTTACTCCCACTGTCCCCTTCTCTTAGATGCTCTGGGTTCTATAAATTTCTAATTTTGAAATAAAATTTATTTTCCTGCAACTTCTGGAACCCGGCTCTTAATTCTTCTCTCTGGAGTAAAACACATTAAATTCTACCCCCTAGTCTTCCTTCCAGTCTCTCAGATAACCAAAAACTGGTAACAAGTGATCCCAGAGGCTCTTTTCTGGAGATTACCCCAAGCTCCAGTCTGAGGTTGCTTCTGGATCTGTTCATTTTAATTCATGATACTCATTGCATCTTTAGGGCATGTCTGTAAGGCAGGCACTATTTCCATAGTAGAGTAAGGAACCTGGAGCTGGGGGAGGCAAAGGGATTCATCTGATGTCACACAGTTGAGAAGTGGCAAATGTGGATTCATATACTCATTGGTCTGGTTGTGGTTCCAGAAACCTGGTAGTGAACTGTTTTCAATGGTGAGTCTGTTTTACCCTCTGGCTCTGACCTTAATTCTTGTGTCATAAAAAAGACGAAGGTTCATGATCACATTCATAACAACGGGAGCTTTACCCTACCCAAACAAGGTCTATTCAACAAAAGCAGGCACCAGCTGCTGGTATATGGCAATGGGTGCCAATATATCTGATAGTGCCAGGCAAAACAGCCTTGATTGGCAGCTGTTCCCTTGTCCAGCTGTCCAACAGATGGGGAGATGAGCAGCAACACAGCCTAACTGGCACCATATAGCTCTGCTTCTTTTTGATGTGATCTGAATGTCATAGCAATGAAACTGGTGAACGATGTTGTCTCTGAAATTGAGGCAAGCCTACACAATTATCCAAAATCCCCCCCTCTGTTATGTAGTAGGAAAAAAACTGGTTTCAAGGTAAGATGTTTGGGTTTCACCCTAAATCTGTCACTGATCTGCTATGTAAACTGGGGCTAGTCGCTTAGATTCTAAGGACTCAATTTTCTTATTTAAAAAACCCTTCACATCTTTGTGTGATGATCAAATGTGAGGATGTGTTTGAAAGTTATTCAAAAGTGTTTGAAAGTTATTTAAAATGTAAAGTACAATAAAATATAAACACACAAGAATTTTAGGAACTTGACAGATAAGAGCAATTATCTGGGTGATGGAAGGAAAAGTGGAGCATTTGGGTAAAATTATAAAAAAAGAACCCCACAAATCTAAGAGAGCAGGTCAGAGGACTCATTGTCCTGTGTAGAGATCTGTAGACCACACATCTACATTAAGTAGTGGAGCATTGAGCTTGATGATATTGATTTGTCACTTGTTTTGCTAGTATTTTCAGAAAGCACAGATTTTTTTTTTTTTTCATTTTGACTGTGGTTTGTTTTTCCTATTGTACCCTGACTTCAACTGTAAGATTAAAGCCCTTTTTCATAAACTTTATAGAGAGGGGAATAGTGTCATTTCTAAGGAAAAAATAAGATGCAAGTGTATTACAATTCAGCTATTTTAGTGGAACAATGGATTACTTCCGAAAGATTGTGGTGAATAGTTTGACTCACTAGTTTTGAAAGTTGGGATGCCAATTAGTTGCCTAGTCTGTAAGCATAAAATGATAGTTTGGTGGGACCCACAAAATTAATCCAAAATTCTCATTAGAAGGAGAAGAGACTCCTATTCAGAGAGACAGGGTGGAAAAAGAGAATTGGCATTTGGGAAGCATCTCAGAATTTTCTTGCTTCCCACGACTAAATGTGATTTGTTCATTTCTTAATTTCCCATTAGAATTTTTCCATTCCCTGTGTGTGTGTGTGTGTGTGTGTGTGTGTCCGTGTCTCAGCCTCTCTTTGGCACAGTAAAAAAAAAAAAAAAAAGAAGAAGAAGAAGAAGAACAAAACCATTATACTTAAAGAACGAATGTGTTGCCCTTCTGGCAGAGACTTGGGGATTTCTCAGCAAGACATTAGAGTTGGCACTGACCAGTCTGTCATGGATCAACATGAGACATAGGGCAGTTGGGTACCTCACAGGACAAGATTCTCACTGTGGTACTTATCACCATGTGTATTTCAACCTCTCCCTGTAGATGGAGAGTTTCTTGTAGGTAGCCACAGTTTTTGTTTTACATTGTCAGATTTGTTGTTAGATTTAATTCTCACATGAGTTCTATAGATCCGATAATACTGACTCATGTCATGATGCCACAGGTCTGCTGTATTACTTTTTTCCTGGGCATTATCCTTTCAACATTGACATTGTTCATTGTGTGCTTACCTATCCCTGTTGTCTAGAGAGCATGACTCGCCCTGTGGGCCGCAAATGAGAACGGGATTTTCAGGAAGGAAGAAGGGAAGGATATAAGATAGGTTCCATTTCCCAAGAACTTTAGGGAAGCAACATTAGAATACATAAATAACATTTATTAATAACTCAGGAAATGTGTGTCTATCACCTGTGTAGCCCTATCACCTGTAAGACTTCTAGCGATTCTTGAATATAGTCTATGACTCTTAAGGTTAAAACATGCAGTAATTTTTACTAGTTCCTGAATGAATAAGGATTTACTGTGCCCAGACAGATTCATATTGCTATGGAGCTAAACACACCAAAATGTAGTATCTTAAAATAACCATTTATTCAGCTCATGATTCTGTGGCTTAGTGGAGTGGTTCTTAAATGGATTGGCCTTGACAGTCCCAAATGAGCTTTATCAGGGGTTTGTAGTTGGCTGATAAGACACTCTGTGGCTTGAGGATCTAGGATGGCCTCACTTATAGGTCTGAAAGTTACCTAGAGAAATAGGGGTGACAGAGCCCATGTCCCTCATCATTCAGTGGGCTACCTTGGTCTTATTCTCACGGTAGCGATTTCTAAGAGTAGAAGGAGGAAGCTGTCTATGATGTTTCTTGAAGATCCAAGGAACCAAAGGAGTGCTCCAAGCCTCTCACGTTCAGATTTTTTTTTTTTGTTTTGTTTTTTTTTGTTTTTTTTTTTCTGAACTACTGCCTATTGCCTGGTGTACAAAGCCCATATTCCTCATCTCGGCATTCAGTGCCCTACACACCATGGATCCCAATGTACTTTCTTATCTTCCATCCCTGCCCTCCCCCAGTCTCCAAAGTCCATATTTTTGTGTAGCTGAATTGCACAATTTGTAGACTCTAAATGGCACATCACACTTCCCTCTGGGTTTTCTCATGGCCTTCCTTGTATCCAAGAACTCTTTCCTCTTGCTGAAACTGCTGCCTTTTTAAGACCCAGCAAAAATGCAAACCCCATGCATGGCCTTTAACTTGTTTTGTAATGCTTTTCTGATTTTCTCACGTTGGAGTCTTACAGCATGATTCTCACTAATCATATAACCCTCAGTATATACCTCCTGCACAATAGACTGAAGCGCTCTTAAATGCAAAGATAGTGTTTCCTTTTATTTTGTACCTTCTGTAGTACCTACAATAATGTTCAAAACACACTTAGCAGAGAGGGAAAAAATGTTTGCTGTCTGCTGACTTGAAATGAATTGAAAACTCAAATTACCTAAGAGGGTATTTTCTTCATGTTTTTGAAACTAAGCTTGTTTACCATGATGTATCTCTCCATGAGGGTCTTTGACTGTATTTTTAATAGCAACAAAAAAATATGACTATGAAGATAGCATTTTCCATCCCTCCCACAAAAACAACTTCAAGGCTATTTGTGAGAGAAGGTAGGAGGCGAAGCAAAATCATTTGCCTGGAGTTACAAAGGTGTTGTCCTGTTTCCCCGAAACCATAGACTGACTCACTCCTGTTCTTTGGGCTAGCATACCCCCATGCCCCCCTCCCCTGAAGACTCCTCCTCCTCCTGAACTAATAGCAGTACTTGGTGTTCATTGATTTCCACGTTTGAAAATTCTAAGCAGCCTCAGTATCATGTGAAAGATTTGGCAGCTAGCTGTGCACACCCCACACACACTGTTTTCAGGCCCCAGTTGAAGTTATTGTTCTAACTCAGCCATTTCCTGCCTTTGGGAGTTGATAGAGGGTGAGCCTCCACATTCTTAAGACATTCCCTTAACAATGGAGAACTGGGACCTTGCACACATTCACATACACACGCACACACCCACACACTCAATACTCACACACCCGCACACATTCACACACACTTATTCAGTACTCAGACTCACATTCTTACTCACACCCACACAGCGACACACACTCACTCAATACTCACACACTGTCACACACTCTCACTCACACACTCATGTGCACTCACATACCCACCTACACTCAATACTCACACATTCTCACACATTCACTTACGTACTCTCAATACTCACACACAACACTCACTCACCTATTTTCACACACACACTCAACAAAATCAGATACATATTTCATTTTAAATTTTTTTCTATAGACACAGAAGCTATTTTGAAATAAAATCCATGCCCCCACACACTGAAAATCACAAATCCTCATTTATTGTCATGTTTACTTTACAATTTTCCTTATCATGAAACAGAACAGTTAAGATAAACTTGAAGTCTTTATTTTCCTCTCCAGTCTCATGGCTGTTCTTTCCTCCCATCACAAAACAACTATGGGGAATTTAGTGGCTCCTCTTCTAGTCCTTGTTTTGTACATTTGCTTTGTGGGTATGTGTCCATAAACATTATTTCTGAAATGTTTATAAATGGCATCCGATTATACTTAACATTCTTCAACTCGATGAAGATGGTGGTGGTTCAGGTGCAGTTGACATCAACTCTTGCTAATACACTTAGGTTTAACTGATTCATTTATTGTGCATGATATTCTAGTAACTCTTTTACTGGAATATACCATTCTTATATTCACTCCTACTGATACTGCATTGTGCCCATTTTTTTGCTATTATAAACAACATTGCATTAAAAGAGCAAATGCTGTGCTGTGTAAGGTTTTCTCTAGGGTGTAAACTGAGAAACAGGATTGTTAGGTTCTTGGTCATTTTAACTTTACTAGATATCCCCTCACATCCTCTGCCTCTTGTCTCTCTCTAACATTCTTTCCTATTGCTATGTAAGTGACAATTCTAAAGTACAAATTTGATCATGGTCCTAAAATATTTAATGTCCGTTAGTCACTTCTTATAGTTAGTAGGATATGATATAAGCTCCTTAGACTGACATTTAAGACCTTTTAGGATATGGTCCTGTCTACCTCTCCAGGATTATCTCAGTCACATTTTACTCCCCAGTAATATTGAAACATTTCTTATTCTAGGATGGCAGAGTGGAGTGTCATGCCTCTGTCCTTTGTTTTGTTTTGTTTTTAATTAATATTATTTATTTATTTATTTGTCAGAGATCACAAGCAGGCAGAGTGGCAGGCAGAGGCAGAGAGAGAAGCAGGTTCCCCGCTGAGCAAGGAGCCTGATGCGGGACTCGATCCCAGGACCCTGGGATCAGGACCTGAGCCAAAGGCAACAGCTTAATGGACTGAGCCACCCAGGAGTCCCATGCCTCTGCCCTTTGTATAAACTCCTTCCACTGCCTGGATTCCCTCACTTTTCCTCCTTAGCCTCATTTTACAGTTCAAACCGTATCACAGACCTACCCCTTCTAATAATAATAATAATAATAATAATAGATAGATAGATAACAATCATTGACTATTTGCCATGTGCCTTAAATTACCCTTTGACAACTTCTCTCCGTACCAAATACTATGTCCACTCTTATTTAAAGTTCATCCCAAGTAGAGTTAAATACTCCCTCCCCTGCCCCTCCAATATATATTACCTGTTATGTTATTATGATACAAATATATAGTACATATATATATGTATATATATAGTGTGTATATATATATATATTTGGATCTATAAGAAGAACAATGTCTCTTACTTGGGCCACTCACTTTACTTATATTTTCTTATTTAAAACCACTTGAAGTAAGAACTATAATCACTAGTCATCATTTTTACCTTACAAGAAATTGGAGTTCTGATAACTGAATGAATTTTCTTTTTCTATGCTATGTTTTTTTACTGGTTTATATATCCATGACCTCACTAATTGTTTAATAACCTGAAGAAGGAGCTACACTGGAATATTCATATATGTTGTCCCCATACTGAGCATAAGGTAAGGCTCTGTCAACTATTTGTTAAATAAATAAGTAATGTATCCTTGGTAATAGAGTATCTTTCTTTTCTGAACACCAGTGTCATCGTGTGGAAGAATTTGTGATGGGTTCTGAGCTCTTCTATTGTCTTTAACACTATGGTAAAGGCATTTTACCAAATATGAGTTAAAAGTCACATTTTGATGTTAAAACCACTCCTTAATAACCAAATAATGAAGCCACAAGGGCTTTGCATGTTTTATCCTGACAGTTTCAGTAGATCGCATCTTTCCTTTCCCAAGGCTTAACGATCCCTCGAATTCACACTAGCTTGGTTAGGTTCCAATTTTCAGAATGCATTGGTAACCCAAAGAGAGGGGGTGGGAAAGCTCTGCTAGATTTCCCTGAACCTAAATATGACACGAACTTAAAAGAAAATGGATTGCTGTCCCTGAAGTCTACCCTGGTCTTCACACAAAGAGATACCAACTATCTTTTGTAGGAAAGACTCATTCATCTTAGTAGGGCAGAACCAAATTCCCAATCTTGGGTAAGAGGGAGAGAGAAGATGTCACCAAATGTGAGTAGGACAACTGGACCAGATACCCACAGAAGAGACCAGTGGGTCAGGAGATGACTAGGAAATAACAGAACTCTAAGTATATTTATCACTTCCCAATGTCACATCTAGAATTCTTTGCAGAAAGTCTGTGAACTCAGAAATAGAATAGAAGAGAGAAACCTGACAATAAGCATTAAGAACAATCCCTGAAGAAACAAAAATGCATAATCTTTGACCTTAGAATTTCTTCTTAATATGATTCCTTTCCAGGGAAGAAATCATAATTTAGGGTCTGCAGCCTATCAGAACACATAAGTAGAGATACCTGTGTCGTATAGATTGTAGCTATGCCTTGTCAATTAATTAATTTGTTGATTTATGAATTCTTGGCAGTGTCTTTCTAAAAGCTAGTATATTCAAAGAATATTTCTCAAATGGAAATATTTTCTTACTAAAATTCTCTTTAGTTGATGGAGAATTAATGCCCAGCATGTCATCCTACATGTAGGATTAGATGCCACATTAAAGACCTGCTGAGTTCTATGCCATGCAAGTTAGCAATGTGGGTGCTGTACATAAAAATAGCTACCTGGGCATCTGGGTGGCTCAGTTCATTAAGCATCCAACTCGTGATTTCAGTCCAGGTCATGATCTCAGGGTTGTGGGATCCAGCACCACATCAGGCTCCACACTCGGCACTGAATCTGCTCAAGATTCTCTCTCCCTCACTCTGCCCCTCCCCCCTTTGTGTGCCCTCTCTCTCTCTCTGTGTGTCAAATAAATAAATAAATCTTTAAAAAAATAAAATAAAAATATCTACCTTTTCTTGAATGTCTGTGTGATATTAGGTACTTAAGTGAGACACCTTCCTACTATACATCAGACAATTAAGCAAGTCATCTCTAATCCTTACAAGAGAGGGATGAAATATACATCATGCACCCACCCTACTTCCATTTTAAAGATGGGTGAGCAGAGTGTTAATAACTTACGCAAATCACTAAGTTAGTGGGTATGATGTGGTGCCAGAACCAGACTTTGGAACTGGAGAAATCTCAAAATCACATCACCTTTTATGGGAATCTCCAACATCAGAATTAGACTCTGTGCCAATTACCAATGTGTGATATTTTGAAAGCATCAGTAGGAAAAATTGGCATGACACAGCATACCTTCTTTTCAACCCATGTCCCTAGTGGCTCTTTCTCTTTAGAGATAAGCCTGTCCACTCTCCATTCCAGATACACATGGCATTCTAAGCTACTTTTGGAGAGTGATGTAAACACAAGGATATTTTTGGTAACTAATAGTAAAAAGTTAGGCAATGAGAAGCACAAATATAACTAAAGTGGGATGCTAATTAATAATCCAGCAGGGTTGTAAAATGACAAGGCTGGAGATATGTCAAGTTGTAGAAGGTAATGCAAACTCTGTTATATGTTGTTTGCTACGATATGAAAATGAGTAAGAGGAGTGGGGCAGAGAGACAGAGAGTGAGTGAGGGAGGGAAGAAGGGAGAAGGAGAGAAAAGTACATGCTTCTCTTGTCATAGAGGCACTAAGTAAGGTCATGTGGTCAAATGTAGGGTTTAAATGGTCTCTGTTTCCATTCTAGCTATGCAAAACAACACTTGGGCCATTTATTTACCCTCTCAGGCCTCAGTCTCCTTCTCCTGGGAGAAAAGAAGAGCACATCCTTTGTGGGGCTAACTTGATAATAAATACAGAAGACAAGCTAGTGGTGGTTAAGGGTAACTCTGGACCTAGGATTCAAAATCATTTCTTCACATATAAAATGAAGGCAACAATAGTACCAACTTCATATCGTTTTTCTGGGGATCAATTCCATCCATATGTTTAAAGCTCTTGAAACAGTACTCAACAAAATGTAAGGACCCCCTGTGCTTGCTAAGTAGTAAATACAAACAATGTAGATGAAGCCCTTAGTTCAGTTTCTGGCACACTGCAAAAAGCTGCTCTAGATGTTAGCCTTGATGAGAATCCCTATCTTGGGATGGCATCCCATGATAGTTATGAAGAAAGACTCACCCCATTTTATTAGAACAACCAAGCCATAACCAAGGCCATGACTTTTTAATCTTGAGGTGACTTGATGTGTCTCTCCAGACTTCCCTCCCTGGGGGAAGGCAATAACTGCATATCCTAATTACTTGTAGGCTGAGATTCTAAAAATCAGGACATATTGTTTCTAATGTTCTCCTTCCTTCCATCCAAGGATCAAGATTCCACTTATTCTTCCCCTCTGGTCCTTATGTTTTATATTTATAAAATGAAAAGAATATCTAACCCTTGAATGTTTAATAAGACTAGAAAATTTTATCATCACAATTGAGACTTGATGATAAGACAAATACTCAGGGGTATACTGTTTTTAATTAATCTATAAGAGCAGTGAAGAGTGTGGGTGAGTTGGAAATAAAAGTGTTTGGGCTAGCATCCTTGTTCTATTAGTTCCTACATGTGTAGTGGTGGGAAATGTACTTCATCTCCCTGGCACCCAGTTTCCTCATCCGTAAAACTGGGAAAAAACAGCCCTTAACTCATAGAACTGTGTGAAATTAAGTGAGATAATACAGGGAAAGGCTTAGAACCATGTTCTCACTCAAGAAGCACTCAAGAACTGTTCGGTATAATTCTTAGTCTAACCTAGCATCTTAAAGTTACTATTGTTTGATGGATTAGATGTGAGTTCAAATGTGGACATGGCCACCATCCAAGGATGGCTACATATTTTCATATATAAAATGAAAATATAAATGCAAAAATCCCTTCAAGCTCTCACCATGTATGCTCCTTGCTCTTATTTCACTTAGGTACCTCCAACCCCTTTCAGAAATAGGTGCTACAAAACTAGAAAAATAAAGTTAAAAACTATACTAATCTAGTACTTGTAAAGGTAGCCTAGTAGAGACACGGTCACTGTACTTTAAAGATTTTTTTTTTATGTGTATAAACTCATTATTTTTTTTTCAGGATTAAAAAAACAAAAACTTGAAACCAGCCTAAGCTTTGCATTTCTCATTATGAGAAAAAAATTTCCTGCAGTTGAACTATATGACATTTAATGACAGATGGTGAAAATTTTAGGGTAGGCCTATACTCCTCTGAGTGACTCATAATGTGTTTTCTAGAAGAAAAAACTGTCCTGTAAACCAAGATAGGCCTTCTGAGAAAATGAGAGAACCGAGATCTCGCACTGCTTCTAGAGATGTGGAAAGCCTATTTAAGAGGACTTCTTCTAAGTTGTGGTTGCCCTCTTGAGCCTCCATTCACTTTACCTTAGTCTTGAAATTTAATAGGGAAAAATGGACACATACCATACAGAGAGAACTTCAGGGAGTTTTGTGGTAACCATTTAAGTATAGACATGTAACGGCAAAATGTTGTAGTATATTATAATGTTTACTTCTCATCCTTATTGGTTTTAGAGCCAGGATGTAGAACCATATATATATGGTTGAAATCTCCCTACTATTCACCATGTTGTCCTCCTCCTTCCACTTGTTCTAGTGAGATTACGGTGTCTCCCTTGCATAGTGGAGTAGAATACTTTTACTCCCTCCATGAGAATAGAAAGAGCATGGTTCCATTTTAAACATTGGCATAGTTTGCTTTTTATGAGCAAATCAAAGTTAAAAATTAAAATTTATGTTTCTGAAATTGATTTATATTGATACAAATACTAAGTTGAACTATTTAAGATTGCCAACAATCAACTAATTTTGACTGTAAACATAGCAACATTATTTGAAGATAGTCCACCAATTTCACTGTTCAGTATTTTCACTGTTTAATATTTCCCACCAATTTCACTGTTTAATTCACTGTTTCACAACTTTTAAACTACATCCCCCCCCCTTTGTTACACATTCAACTGATTCCTTTTTTTTTTTTTTTTTTTTTTGATTATAAACTGTTACAAGATCTGGTAACAGTTTGGTCTGTCAGAGTTTCACAAATTCTGGCAAAAAATATGAGGTGCTTGCAGCAGAGACAGAGGACTTTATTACTCATGGCACAGTGAGCTTCCTAAGGATTAGCATATTTGCACAAATTTCCCTTATCTCTCAGTTCCATGTGAATAGAACTGCAGAAGCCAGGTGGGGATTATGCATACAGTGGATTTGCATCATAGCCGAGGAGCCCTGAGTTTAGGGAACCTGAATTTTTATAATGCACTGTGAGCAACCATGCCTGATCTTTGATCCAGGGAGATATTGCTTTTATTATGTTGGACAGTGACAAGTCTGCCCTCTGCAGACACTATCTCCTTCTCCCTTGTTCATCTTTTTTTTTTTTTTTTTAAAGATTTTATTTATTTATTTGACAGACAGAGATCACAAGTAGGCAGAGAGGCAGGCAGAGAGAGAGAGAGAGGAAGAAGCAGGCTCCCTGCTGAGCAGAGAGCCCGATGCGAGGCTCGATCCCAGGACTCTGGGATCATGACCTGAGCCGAAGGCAGAGGCTTTAACCCACTGAGCCACCCAGGCGCCCATCTCCCTTGTTCATCTTACAAACATCTTTGAAAAGTTAGTTTGAAACTGAAGGACAGTGACTTTGCCTGCAAGATGGGCAGAAACCTGAAAAAAATCCACGAATAATTATCTCCTGAAAATCTTCTTGTTCATATGGAAGAATTCCATTGGGACAGATATCTAAACATAAAATGACCAGGTGTATCAGATCTGTGCATCAACACTGGTTTTCAGATATTGATAAATTACTCTCCAAGGTCGTTATGCCAAGTTTCACTCCCCTCATCAGTGAAAGATCTTTGCCTCTGTTTTTCTCAGTATTTTATTCTTTCCTAACTGATGGCCAGTATCTCATTTTTTAAATGTTCATTTTTCTAATTGTTAGTGATATTGAGTGTATTTTCATCTTTATTGGATATTTGGGTCTCCTCATCTGTGAATTTCTTTTTTATATGCTTTATCAGTTTTTTTTTTCTTTTCTGTTTATAGTTTATCAATATTTTATTGACCTGGTGATGTTTTATGCATTCTACATACTGATCCCTTTTCCTTTAAATATTTACAATTATCTTTTCTCTGCTAGTCACTTGATTTTAGTTATATTTGTTTTGTGGTTTGTGACATATTTTTATTTTTATGTAAATGAACCTATCAATCTGTTGTTTACTTACACTTTGTGGGTTTTCGTAACATAACAATCTTGCCCAGTGTAATGAATGTATTCTTTGTATTTTCTTCTACAGGCTTAAAATACGCACACATAGGTCTTTCATAAAGATGAAATTTATTTGGGGGTAATATATAAGATAGATATCTAACTTCATTCCTTAAAATATAGATAGCAACATGCCTCAGTACCATTTGTTGACAATTCCATTTTTTCCCACAGATTTTTTTTGAAGATTTTATTCATTTGTTTGAGAGAGAAAGAGAACATTAACAGGGAGAAGGGCAGAGGGAGAAGCAGGCTCCCCACAGAGCAGGGAGCCTGATGTGGGGCTTGATTCCAGGACTCTGGGATTATGACCCGAGCCAGAGGCAGCTGATTCACTGATTGAACCACCCAGGCACCCCTTTTCCCACTGATTTTTAAGGAAGTCTGTCTCTCTCTCAGTGAGTGTTGGTATCCAGGAAACTAATCCAACCCAATCCTTTCAATCTTGTTTTTCTTCAAAACTGCTTGGGTGACTCTTAAGCCTTTATAATTCCACATGCATTTGCAGTTAACCGTCTTATTACCAGATGATATTTTAGTTGGAGAATTTTTCCATACTTCTTATCAAATCTTGGACTCCCTTCAACATTAATTTCTGAGATAAGTGAGTCAAAATCTACTATGATCAAAAATGGGTCATACTGGTCAATTGCTATTTGCATTCTGAAAACTTTAGCCATATGCATCTTGAGACTATATTGTCATTTGTGAATTCATGGTTATTGTACATTCTTGGTGGTTTATTTCCTTTTATCACTGAGCCATATATCCCCGTTATTTCTTCCTGTTTTTATACCTAATTTGTTTTATTCTTTGTTACTATATTCAGTTACTATCTATTACTATGTTACTGTGAAGTTTAACTTTTTCATTGCTGGCTGAGATTACTTTTTCTGTGCTTTTTATTTTTCAAATTCTCTCTTGTTGTTTAAGTGTATCTTCTGTTAATAACTCAGAGCGAATTTTCTATTAAAATCTATTTTTAACTTTGTTTTTCTATAGGTGTTTGTGATGGATTGAATTATGTTTCCCTCAAGTTCATATGTTAAAGCTCTAACCTCCAAAGTGGCTACATTTGGAGATAAAACCTTTCAAGAAATAATTAAAGTTAAATGAAGTCATAAGGATGGGGCCTTAATCCAATATGACTAGTGTCCTAATAAGAGGAGGAAGAGTCATAAAGTAAAACCCCTGTGAGGTCAGAGAAAGAAAATAGCTATTTACAAGACAAAAAGAGAAACCCAGTAGAAATCAAACCTGCCAACATCTTGGTCTTGGACTTCCACATTTCAGAACTGTGAGAAATTAACTTCTGTGCTGATAGAAGCCCTAGAAAACTAATATAGTATTTTAAGTTCATTTTATGTATCAGGGGCTTAAATAACCTCAAGAAGCACCTTGCTTTATTATCAACATTCAGAAAAATTGAGAAATGTATCAAATGAATTGCAGATGGGGTTTTAAAAATCATCTTGGTTACTCACCAAGGCCAGTGTGAAGAATCCTGTTTTGTGAACAACAGGCACATAGACTTGCTAACATGGAATACCGTGAGTAGGCAAACTCACTTACCAAATCCCACTAGCATAGACTGGAGCAGTCTTCCCTGAATGAGGACTGCCATGCCCTGGAATATGGACTATGAAAAGTTCTATGAAATATGAAAAGATGGGACGCCTGGGTGGCTCAGTTGGTTAAGCGGCTGCCTTCAGCTCAGGTCATGATCCCAGCATCCTGGGATTGAGTCCCACATCGGGCTCCTTGCTCGGCTGGGAGCCTGCTTCTCCCTCTGCCTCTGCCTACCACTCTGTCTGCCTGTGCTCACTCACTCTCTCTCTCTAACAAATAAATAAATTAAAAAAAAAAAGAAATATGAAAAGAAAAACTCTTCTCATTTTCAAGCCCAGAATGTCTGCTTGTTCTTTCTAAATTGCCCATCCAGGTAAGTCACTCCACATAGGAAAAAAGAAGAGGAGTATAGCCAAAGAAATTACTCCTCATGAAATATTTTGGATAAAGCTGATATAAACAATCATGTATAGATTGCTCAGTGAACATAATTGCTCATTTCTCTGGAACAAATGCCCAGGAATAAAATTTATGGGTCATACAGAATTTGAATATTTAGTTTCCTTAAGAATGCACCAAACAGTTTTCTAGGTGGCTGTACCATTTTATGTTCCCATGTGATGTATGAGTGACTTAGTTTCTCTGCATCTTCACCAGCACTTGTTGTTGTCACTATTCACTTTTTTTTTTTTTAGCATTTTAATGGCTGGATAGAGACACATCATTGTGATTTTAATCTGAGTTTTTCCAATGACAAATTATGTTGAACACCCTTTCATATGCTTATTTGCCATCAGTATATCCATGTCAGTGAAATGTCTTCTCATGTATTTTGTTCATTTGCTAATTGCACTGGTTGCATTTTTATTGTTGCATTTGATATATGTATCTTTTAGATAAGTATATCTAAAAGATATATATATATATGTATATGTGTGTGTGTGTATATATATATATATATATTAGATTTACTTATCGAAAAGATATATATATGTGTGTATATATATGAGATATACATATAATACTATATATAGTCTAGCTATATATAGTCTAGCTATATATAGTATTATATTAGTCCTATCACATATGGCTTGTAAATATTTTCGCTCATTCTGTAACTTTTCTTTCCATCTTCTTTACAGGGTCCTCTAGCAAAAGATAAGTCTTAAATAATGGTGAAGTCCAATTTATTCATTTTTAAGTAAATATTACTTTGGGGATCAAATCTAAGAACCTCTTGCCTAGCACTATATCTTCATGATTCTATTCTACTTTCTTCCAAAATTATTATTGTTATATGCTTTACATTTAAGTTGGTGGTACATTTTGAGTTCAACATCTACAAGATATAAGACTTAGGTAGAAGTTCATTTTTTGCCATGTGTCAATGTCCTGTGGTCACTGCAGAGTTCCTTGAGGTAGCTATCTTTCCTTGGTATTTTTGTCAAAATTCTATTGGCTATATTTGTGTTGCTCTATTTCTGAATTCTCCATTCTCTTCCATTGATCTATATGTCTCTTCTGCCAGCTACACACATTCTTGATTATGGCAACTCTATAAGAAGCCTTAAGATCAGGTCGATTGATTTCTTCTAGTTTATTCTTCTTTTTCAAGATTGTTTTAGCTATTTTGGTTCCTTTCTCTTTCCATATAAATTGTAGGATAATCTTGTCTCTGTCTATAAAAACTCTTAGTGGGATTTTAGTAGGAATTATCTAAAACATGCATATCAATTTGGGAAGGATTGGTGTCTTTTCTATGCTGAGTCTCAGATCTTCTGGTACTGCTCCAGCTGGGGCATTACTGTCAGGTGGTACCAGAAGTCCAGGTTCCTCACTTGGGATCTGTTGACATCCAAAGGGAAACTTCTTGTTGCTGTTGGACTTGTGGTGGGAAACTTAGCTCCTATGGGGTCTCCACTGATGTGGTGGGAATGATCTCATTACTACTGAGTGATTGTAGAAGTCCTGACTTCATTGGGCCTTCTCCAATGCTGCCCCAGGGAAGAGGGGAAGGGTACCTTGTTCTGCCATAGTAGAAGTGCAGGTAAAGGGGAGCCTTGTTACTGGCCAACATGGACAAGAGTTCAGGCTCCCTACTTGGCATTTGCTAACACTACCTGTCCAGGAGTGTTAGCATTTTGCCACAACCTCATGAAGGTGGGAATCTGGGCTCTCCACTCAGATTCACTAGCTTGAGGGTGGGGGGCAATATTTTATGCTTTCCCTGGCTGGAGTAGAGTGGCTGTTATCTAAAAGTATTCTGTCTTGTTAAGCTGCCCATTTCTTCATTCTTTGACTAGAGAGAGCAGACTTCTATTAGGGCTTATTTTTCATCTGTACCTATTGGGATTTCTAATTTGCTGGGTTATCTATCTCCAAGGCTGGAACATGCGATCTAAAACAAACAAAGGCACTTAGGACCTATTCATTCCCAGGGCCCTGTGGTCCCTACTGGTCTGTTGTGTTTTTGTTTTTGTTTTTTTTTCTCTCCCACATTCAGAGTCTTTCTGTTTGTTTTATACGTGCTGTCCAGGGTTTAACTGCACTTATTAGGAGTAACAGGGAAAAAGTGCATCTATTCCATCTTCTAAGAAATAGAAGTCCCCTTCTTGATTTTTAAAGAATCTAAAGAGTTAAAAATACCCACAAGATTATCACTCAGAAAAATAGTGAAGGGACTCCTGGGTGGCTCAGTTGGTTAAGTGGCTGCCTTCGGCTCAGGTCATGATCCCAGTGTCCTGGGATCGAGTCCCACATCAGGCTCCTTGCTCAGCAGGGAGCCTGCTTCTCCCTCTGCCTCTGCCTGCCACTCTGTCTGCCTGTGCTCTCTCTCTCTCTGACAAATAAATAAATAAAATCTTAAAAAAAAAAAAAAAAAGAAAAATAGTGGAGACAGCACTTTGTGTCAGTACATACAGATGTTCCCTGGCCCACACACAGCAAATTTGGAAAACAAGCTAACCTCTAGCCCCCAAAAGCAATTATCACTGGCAAACTATGTTCCCAGAACATACTATTTACCATCGCCAAAAAGCATAGCAGAAGCTCAATGATATGTGAATGAAAGGGAAAATCTTCTTGGTAGGGTCTCACCAGAATGCAATCAGTTGATGCCAGGCTGCAGGAATTCAAGACTTGTAAGTTTAAACTCAACGGGGGGAAATCTCCTACCTATACTTTGGCACTATACATCCACTTATTTCAGAAGGAAATCTACCTATACATGATTTCTTTCTGGAGGATACTCTGATTTCCATCTTGGATTCCTTCCTCAGTGCCAACATACCCATATCTTCAGCTGCCAATGACCAGTGGCTAAATCCTTCACTAAAACTATTTCTTGGCAACAGAGTTTTCTTTGCTCAAGGGCATAGCACTCCAGGGAGCCCTAGCCTGGAAAATGACTGACTCATGGATGCATACTAAGTCCCAGTTTCCTGCTGCAGTTGGGGACAGCTCTGAATGGCTCTGTGCAGTCTCAAATGCAACCACATCCTGGGTCAATTCACATGTCCCTACAAGTGTATCTATCTCTGGATAAACATTCTCCATGCATTGTCTGTATTAAACTGTTGTTTTCGGTGAAAGCAGTTCAAGGCCCTCTAATTTCCATTTCTCCCGTGAACCTTGCACCTCTCTTTATTGTTCTGAATTGAGTGCAAAACAGTATCCGCATTCATTAGTGAGCAGAGAATTTTGTTCTTGTGCTTTAGTAACTCACAATGATTCAGTATCGAATTATTTTGGCTTAAGATACCCACTTCCCCAGGAGTTTTTTTTCTCTCATATGTTCTGGGTTTTTTGCTTTGTTTTGTTTTTTTTTTATGGAAATCTAGTTCAGTCAAGCTAGAACACACCTTGCTCATTTATCCCACAAATGTGTTTTAAAGAGTCATTAAGTATGGACACCAGGAACAACCTTTGCAACCTACTACATATGGTGTTTGGGGGTCAAATGTGTCTACCTAAGCAATATGTCAGGTACAGAGTCTGATAGCAAGCAATTTTTCAAGGAATAGAAAGCCATTTATTTTGCTTTTTCCACATCTTGTCTGTGACTACAAGAAAAACAAACTAAACTTGTCATTATTTGGTGATTGTGATTCTTGGTTACCTTTGGAAAAGAAGGTGGGTATTAAAAGAAGTACCATCTAATGCTTAGTCTCTGGGTCAGACTGTCCTGATCATCTTTTCCCGGCCAGGCTGTCCATGCCACGAGTGCACAATTCTGTTGTAAAGAGACTTGAGTGACCAATATCTGCAATTTATCTGGAATACCATTTTAAATACCTCTTCTGAAGGAAATGAGAAAATGTTGTTGTGACATAATCATCAAATATCTGGGAGCTGTCGTTAGTGGTGGATATCCTGGTTTCTGGTGACTTTATAAGTTGCCTCAAGCTGTCCTAAAACCTGAGAACCAGCTGAGGACCTTTGACATGAGCTCAGGCTTCCACTCCAGGACTCACCTCTAGATATTTTTATCAGAATAGGTATTCAACTAAATTTTCTGACTAAATTCAACTAAGTTTCTCTGCTTGTCCTGGACATGGAGAGTTCTTAAGGGTTGGCCCCAACAGGATGGGTTGCAGTGCATACTCTGGCTGGGCATATGGACAAATACACAGTAGCAGCAGAGTGTGCAAGGTCTATGAGACCAAGAAGCCCAGGGGATTATGGCACCACTGAGTAACTGGAAGAGACAGATGAATCTCATCGCTCTAGTCTGGAACGGACCTCAAAAGGCCATTTGATAGCAAAGCAAGCTTGCTCTTTCTAAGTGAGTCTCAAAGGGATAATAGGACACTAATTTAGTGGAGTGAACACTTGAGCTTCGATCCAAAATGTGCTTTTTAGCAATTCTTTTGCAACCCTGGGAGCTTCCTGGATGAATCTGAAACTGGCCCCCACACAGGAGGAAGGGAGAGACTGATGAGAGACCCACTGCAGGTGGGTAGGTGGCAGGTTTAATAAGCAAGGGGACTTACATATGAGGCTTACCCTGGGCCCCACAAGACTTTGCTCACCGACCAGTATGCTAAAAGTTTAACAGGGTTCAGATGATCTCAAGAACACCTTACTCTCTCAAAGGCTACTTCCTTGAAACAGCTCCCAACATGGAAATGGTGGACAAATGTACATTCCAGGGACAGGGAGAGGGTGAGGAGTCTCTGAGTGCCCTAGTGTCAGCAGTGGTCCATCTTCTTGATGACCTCTAACACCAGCTAATGAATTTATTATCACCTTTTTCTCTTTTTTCCTTATCTGTAGGGAAATAGGGCATAATATTGCCCATTAAAGTTGTCTTTTTTTAGAATTAACTGTGTAAAATACATTGAGGATGTATTAAGCATGTGGCCAATGGTCATAGCCACCAATATCTCAGCATAGCACAGTCTCTAAGAAGAGTTTTTTTACGTGGACATAAGTCGGAATCTCAGATTTTCCATTAAGTATCATTTGACCTACAAAAATTATAACTTCCTTGAGGCTCAATTTCTCCTTCTGAAAGTAGAGATAGTAGATTGTAAAATATCTGAAATGTAAGACCTGTTTAACAAATATCACTCTCCTACTGTGGGGCTCTCATGAAATTATTTATCCAGATTTATTTTGAAACTATGTATCTTTAAAAGTCCTCTACTTTTTTGGCTTGTAGCTTTTCTCTCCTGGTTCCATCTGATAATGAATGTCAGAGAATCACGTTTTGTCCCAGTGAGGCTATTGTCTAGGAGTCAATTGATAACCTTGTCCACTGGGAATCCATAGTGAGGGAATTAATAATAGTTTTGGAAGAGGGGACCGCATGTTTTGTTTTGGAGACCATTCTTCCCCTGTTCTTTTCAGTAACATACCCATGAATTTGGAGATGGCTCAATTATTGTTTTCTAAAGGACTTAGATTCTTTAAAGTTATAGATAGTATGCATGACTCTGTGTTTGTGTGTGCACCTTTGTGCATTATGTATGTGTGAGGACTTTGCATGTGATGATGGAGATTAGGAGAAATACGGGGACAGAACATTGTTCCCCTGGTCTACCTTCTTGACCTTCTTTCAGGTATGTGGGCTTCTGTTGACCCCAAGGTGGCCCCTACAGTGTGTGAGCTGCCCAAGAAGAAAGTCCCTTTTCTCCAACCCTGTCATCTCCTATACCTCTTACTGCGTTTTGCACTTAATTCTTCTCTCCACCTTATGGGGTATCAATGCCCTTCACCTCCAAGTTCTTTAAGGGTCAATACAAATGCCACCTTTATCCTAATCACTTAATACTTCAGTTTTAAAAATGAATATGCAGTCTCTAATTTGAAGTATAATTAAGGACTTACTTCATTTACTCTACCAGATTGCAAGCTTTTGAAGATAGGAACCTTGCCTGATGCAGCTCTTTATTGATCACAGAACTCAAAAAAACTCAGTGAAAATATAAATTAAAATATATCGAATAAAGCGATATTTCTGGGAGAGCAGGGGAAAGAAACAGCTACCCTATGATAAAACTAGAGATAGTGTTAAATCTCATGATCAACTCTGATAAAAAAAATCTGTACCACCATGTAGAGTAACTGTTGGTTTACATATCTCTACCTACCACTGAAATAGGAACCTGTGTTCTTGGGAGGAGGTGGTGGTTTGTTTATCCTGCATCCCCAGGGACCATACACAGAAGGTTGTCAGTCACTGTGTGTTGAATGAGTGAATGAACGTCAGTGTTGCTCCTCTCAGCCAAGACCCAGCTATAGAAGAGAGTAGGAACACTCTCTCTCTCTCTTTTTTAAATGTATTTGTTTATTTCAGAGAGAGAAAGACAGAGAAAGAGAGCACAAGTGGTAGGACAGAGGGAGAAGGAATCTCAAGCAGACTCCATGCTAAGTGTGGAGGTTATTTTGAGTCTTGATCTTGTGATCCTGAGAATACAACTTGAGCAGAAACCAAGAGTTGAATGCTTAACTGGCTGAGCTACCCAGGTGCCCCGTGAGTAAGAACTCTCTTAATCCCAGGTAAACAGCGACATCCTATCTCCCAAGGCTTTATTAAGACACTAAGCACTTTGCTCTTTTCCAGAAGTGGCTATCTTTTCTTTTATTTTTAATTTAAATTCAATTAGCCAACATATAGTATATCGTTAGTTTCAGATGTAGAGTGCAACAATTTATCAGTTATGTATAACACCCAGTGTTCATCACAGGATGTGCCCTCCTTAATGCCTGTCACCCTGTTACCCCATCTCCCTATCCACCTTCCCTTCCAGAAGCCCTCAGTTTGTTTTCTCTATCTTTTATAATTTTCTTCTTGTCAAAAGCAGCAAGGACCAGAAAGCTAGCCAGAATTAAAATTCCGATCTTAATCCTTAAGCCTCGAATCTGATTAAATCAGTGAGATACCATAAAAATCTTATAGGGATACAAATATCTAACCCTGACTCTGTGACTTGCTGAGTGATCTTGAACAAGTCACTTTCTCTGGCTCTCTACATCTTGTTTGTAAAATAAAGTTTTTTGGCAGAAATATTAAGTTTCTTTCTGGACAGTGAAATAAGACAGTTTGCAGGATAATTAGAGAATAATTAAGCTCTTAGGAATAAAATTATCAATAGAAAAAAATGATAAATCTTGGAAACAATTAACTTCATTGAAACAGTGGGTTCAGCCCACCCCTCATGAGTTCAGGAAAATGACTTGCACATTTAGATACACTCTGACACTAATTTACGACACTATAGAAAGATAGCATCTGTTGAAGTTTTGGGGAGAATCAAAACTGATACTCATTTTCAATGGCAAGAAAATATGATCATGGTAATTATGGCATAATTATGATGCCCTAAATCTAATTTTAGCATCTGTGTATAAGAAAGAATGGAAAACCAATATAAAGGGAGAGAAAAGCACATCAGCTTTCCAAAGATAATAGAGCCATAAGAAATAACAGGATTGGTTTATAAAATCACAAATCATTATCCACAAATCTGATTATAACCACCCCCCAAATTTTTCTTTTGTGAGAAATATCCAATTTTCAGACCAAAAAAGTGGATGAATAATTCTTTTTTTAAAATATTTTATTTATTCATTTATTTGGGAGAGAGGGACTGTAGTGGGGCGGTTTGGAGATAGAGAGAGAACATATGAGTGGGGAGTGTACATGTTGATGCCCAGATATTGTTCAATTTAAAAACAAAATTTATGAGCCAAAGAATGAAATACTCCCCTTTTATACCCAAGGAAGAATAATTTCCTGATGCTCAGAACTGATAGACATGTGAATGAAAGGAGGAAGTTTGGGGGAAGGAAGAGAAATAGCCACCAGAATGGAGATTTGTATCCTTCATCCTCCACTTAGTTTTAAGTTCACTTATTAGGCCATATTCTTGGCCTCTCCTTATTGTCTGTAAATTGGAATAATAATACTTATCCACTCATAACATTATCATAAGGAATAATGATAATGTGTATAAAGCACCCATCAATGCTAGGCAAATACTAGATGTTCTTTAATGAAATATTTGGTCTCATTCCAATTAAGAGAGTGTTTCTTGCTTTGCAGTCTTCTAACTAACTGCCTGCATTGGAATCACTCGGTTTGCTTCTTAAAAGTGGGGATGCTTTGGGGCACCTGGGTGGCTCAGTTAGTTAAGCTTCCAACTCTTGGTTTCAGCTTAGGTCACGAGCTCAGGATCCTGGAATCGAGGGCCATGTCAGCCTCCACACTCACCTCAGAGTCTGCTTGAGATTCTCCCTCACCTTCTGCCCCTCCCCCTCCCTGTGTGTGCTCTCTCTCTCTCTCTCAGATAAGTAAATACATTTTCAAAAAATAAAAAAATAAATTCAAAAAAGTAGGAATGTCTTAAAAAAAATAGGAGATCAACTTACCTCATTTTTCTTGGCCTCTGGACTTTCACAGGTAGCTGACCTGAGATGATGACCTTTTCTTATATTTTCCAGGATTAAAATCAATGTTCTTATCACCAGTATTGAAATGTTCCTGTCAATTTCCAGTCATCCTTTTGACTACATTCTGTATTCATACAAATGTGCATGACCAGAGGCACAGATAACCTCCCACCCCATAGTTAGCATGGGAAGACATTTTCATTCTTATTCATTACCTAGGGTGAAGGGCTCAGATGAGTTTTGAGAATTCACAGGTCTTCAAGCAAAATGATAAAACTAAGTTTAAAGATCAGATGAAGAGACTATGGAGAATTATTCATTTTTTCTACTCCATTGCCAGCCCACTGACCTCAACGTTTGGGATCCTTAGTATCTTTATTATAAATGATAATACATTCTTGTGACTAGAAAACTTTCTTTTTATAAAACCAATAAAAATCCATTTATAAACTCAAATACTCATAGGTGAATTCATAAAAGCAATTGTATTTTTGCAAACTAGTTCATGAAAAAAATTTAAGCTCTTAATAATACTTATAATTAAGGGTTTTTTGTTTTTTGTTTTTTATTTTTATTTATTTATTTTTTTTGTCTTGAGCTAGTGAGTCCATTTTGAACAAAAAAGGTGTTTATAAGAATGTCTTTTCTTTTTTTCTTCTCTTCCACCCACCCAATAGGTTGACTTTGTGGGTTTTCCTTCCTTTCACTCATCATGAGATGACCCTGTACAACAGAGCCAGAGATGTAAAACAGGGTGCTCTTTTAAATCTTACAAATTTTTTCCACATCTGCTGTTTTTCCCGCTTCAAGCTGATGTCTTTATCCTCAAGCATAAGTGATTGTAACATCAAAAGCTATGAAGAAAAGGCAAAGAAGTTATGTTATTTCAGGACAAAAGTGATTCTTGATTTTTAAGAAATTTTTAACATACACAAGCTTCCCAAAAGGGACATGAAATGTCATGAAGTTTCAACCCTCCTAAAATTGGATGACGTTCTTTTCTTTGTGAAGTAACATCCTCAACCTCAGTGGTAAAAATTCATTTCTGGAAGTGCCGTGACTCAGATACACATGCCAAGAGTCTGAACCAGAGTTACTGGGTGTGGGGTCGGTCCATCCACAACAGACCTAATTAAAATATTCCCTCTTGTCTTCTGTTGGGAGGTCATTTGCTGGCTCCCACTCTCTGAAAAATTGGCTTTTCTCTCAGTGCCAAAGTATTATAGTTTCCTTTTAGATGAAGATTTTCTCCAGTCCTCAACAAGGTCCTGGCCTTTACTTGGGTTCCATTCTAGCCAAATTTGCATTTTACTGTCAGATACTACACGCAAAGCAGAATCACAAAATGATGCCTCATTAACCCATCTTCTGCCTTGAGCTATTTATGAACAATGAGATTTCCAGGCCCTGCACCATTTAGGTTCTTTTATTGCTTATGGCCTATCTTGTCTAGTTTACCTTTTCAACCACTTATTTCACTGTGCCTTCTTCATTCAGCAAATATTCACTGGTTCAACTTGCAAGATGCTCTATTTGGCCTCCTGATAGTTGTGATAGTGAAGTGATGGTAATTTGGTGACAGAGATGATGGTGTCAGTGACAAACATTTGGACATTACTTTAGCTGATAATGTCCTTTATATGGTTTAATTTTATCCTCACCATGCCTTGTGACTTTGTTCAGACTCATCTGCTCCATTTCACAGATAAGAAAGCTTTCTAAGTCACACCAGAATTGAGTGGAGCCAAGATTTCAACTCCTATCTCTTACTCCAATTACTATGTTATTTCACGGCATGTGAAGGATTATAGTAGTGGAAAAGGGCTTGTCCCTGTCCTCAGAAAGCTTATAGCCAAATAAGTGTGGTAACTAGAGAAAAGACAACAATGAAAATCAGATATATCTTAAATGTAAACAAACATTCATTATATTCTGTTATATGTCATTTTTAATGCCTACTTTTTCATCTCACACAGGTAACGCTTCTCAGTATTTCTGGAAATATTTTTATTCTTGCTACAAAGTCTTCATGTTTTTTGTCCTCCTCAAGTTTTTGTTTGTTGGTTTGTTTGTTTGTTTGTTTTTGAGAGAGAGCACACATGCACAGGGTGAGGAAGGGCAGAAAGAGAGGAAGAGAGAGAATCCCAAGCAGACCCCCGCTGAGCATGGAGACTGATGTCAGGATCCATCCCATGACCTAAGATCATGACCTGAGCTGAAATCAAGAATCAGGCCACCTAGGTGCCCCTCTCCTCCTCATGTTTTACTTCATGACTAAAATCACTCTGCTGTATGAATCCATTTCTCGCCTCCATATGCCAGCCTTCAACATTTTCCTTTGGTACAGCATCTGTACTCTATACTAGGCAATTCAACCCCTATGTCATATTGTTTTGTGTGTTAATTATCACAGTGTGATGGACTGGAAATAGTAACAGTATATTACATTTTTAGCTGATTATGTTCTCACATATAACATCATAGGAGACTTGAGTTAGCCCTATGGAATAGCTTTGGTGATCCATGCCGTACAGGTGAAGAAATGAGGTTCTGTAAATTTAGGTGATTTTCCAAGATTATGAAATGAGTAACAACTTACTGATAAAGCTGTGAAAAGTAAATAAGTTGAGTATATGAAAACTCTAAGCATACTGTCAAGAGATGTGGTCAGCACCCATTAAATGAGGAGTAGACAAGAGGAAATTCAGAAACTTGAACCCAGATTTTCTGGAAGTTCTGTTTTGTCTATAGCACAACTATGTATAATTTCCAAGCTTGCCCCCAACTCAATGTTTATCTTCAATTTCATTTTTGAAACAATCACATTATCTTTATATGATGTGAATAACTTTCTATCTGAGAATACAAATGTGTAGGTTTTGCCACTCTCATGACCCACACACATGGCAGGAAACATTCCAGGAATCAATTAATGGGTTCTTTCTTCTAGCACCATATGTAGACACAGTCCCCCACATGCAGTAGTCCAAGAATGCACTACCAAACTACAGTTACTGTCTTTGAGTCAACATCTACTTCTATCTAAGCTCTGTGATTTCAACTGTTTAATGATTTCAGTTGACCTGAGTGACTCTAACAATATCTTCAATCACAAAAGTTTCTGATTTAATTATAATTTTAGGACAAACCTCTATCTTTCATTTTTTTGTTCCTCTGTTACAGGCTAACTGTGTGTCCCCAAAACTCACATTTGGAATCCTACCCCTCAGTGTAATGGTATTGGGAGGTGGGTCTGTGGGAGGTGGTTATGTCATGAGAGTGGAACCTTTGTGAATGGGTTTAATGTCCTCATAAAGGAGACTCCAGAGAGCTACCTAGTCCCTTCATTCATGTGAAGACACAATGAAAAATCTATGACCTAGAAGAGGGCCCTCTCCTGACCATTATGGCACCCTGATCTTGAATTTCTAGTATCCAGAATTGTGAGAAATAAATTTCTGGCTTTTATTAGCTTCCCAGTCTGTGGTATTTTGTTATTATCAGTCTGAACAGACTAAGACAAACTCCAAAGTGACTAAGTTACTACCAGGTACAAAATAACTGTGTAAAGGACTCTTGATGAAGAATAAAAGAAAATCAGACAGAAATAACTCTACAAATATTTATTGAATGTTAGTATATGGAAAACACTGGCTAGATTTTCGAAATATAAGGAGACTCACATGGAGCTTCTCTGCAAGCAAACATTAACTTCAATTAAACTATACAGAATACGTTCTCAAATCACAATGGAATTAAGCCAGAAATTATTAACAAAAAGAGAATTATTAAATGCCAAGGGGATTCTGGAAAGTGGTAATTACCACAGTATAGATTTTGAATATCTCAGAATCTCCAAATAAAAGTGCGGGAACAACAAGATAATAAAACCAAAACCCATGGGCAACATTTACAACAAAAGCAGATGACAAAACATTCTTATGAACCCCCAAATACCATCAAGTGAGGAAAAATCATATAGTCTAAAGACTGCATGGTATCACCATCTACCGAGAAGCAGCAGAGGGAAACAAAGTCTTGTGTGACATCACAGAGAACAGGAAAATGCCAAAAAGCCCCTATGTATCCACTGGGACGTAGCAGCTAAGACTTTGGACGGTTTTTCACATTCCAATAGTAGCTAAGTGCAGATGTCTGCTTTAAGGGACTGGATCATTCTGGGTCTTATGAACTCTCAAAACTCACCATCCAGGACTATTTTCCAGGACATGGCTCCACACTGAAGAGAAACTTCTAGAAGTTGAACCAAGATGGAACTGGAGAAGAATAGAGAAAGGAGAGATGGTCCACATAAAAGTAGGGCAGGAGAAAGGAGCCATGAAATCCCAGAAGGCAAATTGCCATATTTTTAACACTACATGAAAAGGTCAAAGAGGGGGTGAATTTGAAAATACCACCTTCTAAAAATTCTTACTACCTTCTAAAAATTTATAAAAATTAATTTTGTAGAAAATTAAGCAACAGCAAAATATTGAGGGCATATCCCATGCCAAATTACTATGAGAAAAAAGTGGAAGAACAACAGCAAAACCCCTACAGAAAATAAAATTATACCACAATTGTATATCCACAAAACAAATAAAAACTGTAGGCTTCTATTTTAACACTAGCTAAAATACCTGAAGAAACTTATACAAAGCATTAAAAAAAATAAATAAATCAAATTTAGGAAAAGTCAGACATGGAATGGAAATCTTCAGGAAAAAGACTAAAAGTCTTAAAATATTAATATCAGCAATGAAGTTTAAACCAGAAGGTACACAAAAATGAATAAATGAAATAGATATGTCCAGATGTTTTGTAGTAACTTCCCAGTCCACCATTTCTTTGTACCAACATAAAATGATGAATTAGCCCTGTGTGGGAAGGTAGAGAACAAACCAGGTCCATGTGTTCTTTTTTTTATAGAAGAATGATAACACTGCAGAAAGGAAGTTTCTTAGAAGACATATGGGCACCACTTTTACAGATAGTTGTCCAATCCTTGCTCACTATTGTTCATTTGGGGCAGAAGGAAAAGAATGAAATTTTAAGCAATATCAAGTTTCCCTCTGTAAATTCTTGCCTGGTTGCTCTGAGTGCTATCACAATAGGGCAAGTGATTAGGAACTTGGATTTGAAGACCCAACAAAGTATGATTCTTATGACTTGTGTGAACATAGGCACGTGGCTGGCCCTTAGTAATTTCATATTCTATGCGGGAATATCATCATTGGCCTCATGGCATAGTTCTAAAGGTTAAAGGAGGCAGTCGGCAAATATTTAACAAAGTGCTTGGCCTCTGCTAAGTGGCTAATAAATGTTAACTATGCTTATTATTACGTTCTAATACATAAAGAGCCCTCAACCGGGTATCTGGCAAGTAGAGAAATTTGCTGTGTTCAGTGCATTGTGTTAGAAGAACATAAGGAACGATTACTATAATGAATATGTAAATACATTTTTTATTATTAGATTCCTTGTAGTTTTGACAAAGATCTTACTAAAAACAAGTGGAGATTTTGTTTTGGTGCAGTTTGCTTCCATTCTAGCATGTTATCTATCCATCTTGGCCTTGTTCTTTCTGTAAAATAGGAATAGTGGTAGTTACTTCACTGGGGTGCTGCAAGACCTTACGTCTGAGAAGTGCTTCAGCAAGGGATGGAAAATATGATAACATGAAGCTTTAAGACAGAAAGGAAGCCTTGGGGCACCTGAATGGCATAGTCAGTTGAGCTCCAGACTCTTGGTTTCAGCTCAGATTGTGATCTCGGGTTTGTGATCTGGGAGTTGTGAGATCGAGCCCCAGGTCAGACTTGCTTGGCACTGAGCGTGGAGTCTGCTTAAGATTTTCTCTTTCCCTCTGCCCCTCCTGCTCATGCTCTCCCTCTCTCTCAAATAAATAAATATTAAAAGAGAGAGCAATACAGAAAGAAAGCCTCAGTAGGAAAGACAGGGTTGCCTTTGAATCCTATTGACAAAGAATCTTAAGCTTGAAAAGAAAAATTGGAATGACACTCCTCCTCACTGCTGAACTTTGTTTATACCCTTAATAAAAGCACAAATATGTTGCGTTTTTAATATATATAAATAATGTGTATTTACAATCATACATATGGTATATACCATATAAACTATGACATACAAACATAGAATATATAATAGAAAATTATGTATCGTATGTAAAAGGTAAGTATATAATCTATATAAATATTATGCATAACTTGGCCACTTTTGCTACTAGAGTCTCAAGTCTTTGAACGCAAGGGCTATTTCGTTCCCTCTATATTCTTTGGGGTGCTCTGTAAATGTGTACTGATGAATGAAGGAAGGAATAGGCAGAACCTGGGATTACACATTTATGTTACCATTGCAGTCCACAAAGAACTCAAGAATCAGGGTTGATGACAGTGCTCAGGCCCTGGAGTAGGATTTATTTGCTGCTTAATAAACTTTATACAAGCAATTAACCTCCCCTGTTCTCCATTTTCTCCTCTATAAAACTGGGTTATTACTAAAAAATCTTCTTAACATAGTTTGGGGTTCAATTAGAATATGTTAAATATTAGAAATCTGAAGCATTATGCAAATGTGAGGCATCATTATCATAATTATTATAACAATGTTGTTTTTATTCTTAATTGCTATATCTTGAGTCCTCTATTGCTCTGCAGACATCCCTTTTCCTATCTTTCCCAGGGTACTGGTATACTAGGATGCATCTTTAGAAAAGACAAATATATTTGTTCTGAAGAAAAAGAACTTTCTACCTTGGCATTTTAAAAGCCAAACATGCACAGCCACTTAATGGCTGCAACAGCAGCTTCCACACTTGTGGTGGAGTTTGCTATCTCCCAATATCCTTTTGTTCCTTATTAATGCAACTTCTGAATTTTAGCTGGGCACATGTCTACTCAGAGTAAAGACTACCTTTTTTAGCCTCTTTGCAGCTATGATTATATGCCTATGCCTACACTTTGGTGCATATTCTGTAAATGGAAATGAGTCTACAATTTTTAGGAAATGTTCTTAAAGGTGTACCCTCTTCTTCCTTCCTTCTGCCTGGAATACAAAAATAACGCTTGTACTTGAGCAGCCATCTTGAGCCAGAAGATAAAAATCATGAGCCAACAATGCTGAAGACACAGAATAGACAGATATGGGGTCTGTGACACTGAAGAGCTCCATACCATCTGAATTGCTGTAAATCTACCAAAGAAAGTACACAGAACAGCAATTGTCTACGCACTATCCCAGCTCCCCACCTCCTCTGCATTATGATCTGGACTCTCTTGTCCTAATCTACTGCTCATACCAGAAATCTGCTGAAAGTCTGTTCCAGGCTTGATACCGTGGAGTCCAGGTTAATTTTTGCAGTGAGGCTTATAAACAAATTCTGAAAGTAGCCTTTTTGGCTAGAGAATACAAAAACCCTGGCAGAGCTACCTCAACAAGGAAAGTTGCTTTCTTAAAATCCCTTCTTTGGTGATCTACATTGCTGTCAGGGAGAATGGCCACAGGGGAAATGTTAAACATGGATGGAATCTTTTGGATTCCAGGGAGTAGTCAAGCCAGCTGACCTGAGAGTCATTCAGGGAAACCAGAGAACCCTGGGGTAAGCCCTGTAAGAAGTGGAGGTACCATCACTGGTCCAGGAAGCATGGCTCACTCTACTTGGACCCACAAAGTAGAGAGAAGATTAAGATCCATGGGATAGTAAGTCCAATTTGAGGAAAGGGTAAATGGGGAGCATCCCATGCTGCTTTCCTGTAGCTGCCAATACAAAACACTCACAGAATGACTGCTCAGGAAAGATTGCTTGTGGAATAAATTAGTGGAATAAATTAGTGGAATAAATTAGTCTTAGTTTCTGTTCTGCTGCTAATTGGGCAAGCCATTTGACCTTTCTAGGTCTCAGCCCTCCAATCCCTAAAGCAGGGGTGATATTAACATTTATTTCCAGGGTAGTATTAGTATGAAATTAGATACTGCATTAAAAATTTTTTAGAAACTCTAAATCCTATATAAATTAAATGTTTTTTTAAAGAAAATTGTCTCCACATTATTGCCTTTAAAACACGCAAAAGTATTAAGATTTTTGTGTCTATAAAGCAGTATTCATTTCCTTGCTGTGCAATAGTTATCATTCATTTAATTTCAAGAGACAGGAAACCTACAAATTTAAGTTAAAAAGACTATGTATTAAAAGGATACAGAGGGATTATGGAATTCAGTCTCAGAGATGTATCTGGAAAGAGGGATGTGGATGTTGAAAAGACCCTCTTTCTCTCCTCTTCCTTCCCTTTTTGTTTGTCTCATTTTTTTTTCTCTCTCTCTTCAAACTTCTTTCTTCTACTTCTCTGATCTACATGGTGGGACACATAGCTGACCCAGTGGTTTCCAATTTTACATTTTATATTTTACAATCTAAGATATATGAAGTTCAATTTCAAAATTTAATTGAAGGGGATTAAATGACTCATTTTGGAACAGTGCCACTCCTAAACAAACCAACTGTGGATAGGGGCTAGGGTCTTGTAACCCACTGTCTTCATTACAACCATGTCAATATTGTCAAGTGAATGGCCATTCACAGAAGAAGAGGGGCCTTTGTACTGTGTTGGTAAAATAATAAGACTCAGTATATATTCGTTTTTTTCTGTATGATGAAATGGTCAATCTTAGTGGCATAATTGTACCTATCTCCTGGGACTCAATATACTTATATTTTTCATTATTAACTTTATTTAATTATCATATGAATCCTTAAAACAATGCTAAAAACCATTTTAAAAAGTATTTTTATTAATGTTTAATTCTTATAACATAAACTTAATCACTTTAAAGTGAAATAATCCGGTGACATTTAGTGCTTTCATGACATGTGCTGCGACCACCACATCTATCTGGTTCCAAAACATTTTTATCACTCCAGAATAAACCCCCTTACCCATTAAGCAGTTAAGCACCATTACTCCCTCCTCTAAATTCCTGGTAGCCACTGATCCACATTCTATTTCTATAGATTTATCTATATAATAGATGGTAGATAGATAGATGGATAGATAGATAGATGATAGGGTCATCTGGAAATAGAGATAGTTTTACTTTATATAGTAATTCCATTGGCTTATTGATCTGGTTCTCTTCCTGAGTACCATATTTAAAATCTACAAATCTTATCTTCCTTCTTAGATGAAGGTCTAGGTCTCTATGTGAGAACTTTAGAGGTATCTTCTCACCTTGGCAGCCATTGTTTTTCTCACACACATGCATGAAGACAGACACATGGACACATGCATACAAACACACATACACACACACATACACACTGCTCACTGTAGTTTCCTGGACACTATTATTTTAGTGGTTATTGAGCATTTCAGGTATCATGAGTGGTGACAATACTTATAAAAAAGTATAACTACAAACTTGGATAAGAAGTATAAAATTAAGGGGTGCCTGGGTGACTTAGTTGGTTAAACATTTGTGTTCAGCTTAGGTCATGATCTCAGAATCCTGGGTTTGAGCCTAGTGTCAGGCTCCCTGCTCAGTGAGGAGTCTGCTTCTCTCTCTGCTCCTCTCCCTGCCCTGCTCATGCTCTCTCTTTCTCTCTCAATCTCTCTCTCACATAAATAAATAAAATCTTTTTTAAGGAAAAGAACTATAAAATTAAAAAGTAAGCTTCAATGCAATAATATTAATGAAGAGTCCTTAGACTTGCAAGATAAGAAAGGGGGGTTTTGCCTTTCTCTTCCCCTTCTAATTTCCTGTGTCATTCATGGCCTCT
The DNA here is from genome assembly GCF_963455335.1 of Martes martes. Taxonomy (NCBI): domain Eukaryota; kingdom Metazoa; phylum Chordata; class Mammalia; order Carnivora; family Mustelidae; genus Martes; species Martes martes. The sequence continues at coordinate 12,489,969 of NC_137891.1, read as the reverse complement.
GTTTTTATTTCCTTTTTCATCACTTTGATCCCAGGAAGTGGTCAGAACTATAATAGAAGGGTCAAGAAGGTATATCAAATTGTTTATTTATCTCTTCAACCTTAATATGTCTCTTATACTCTTGATTCCCTCATAAAACAAAAAGTTAAGTAAGTGCATGACTAAATTTGCTAATCATTTTAGTTGTTAAGGAAACTCGCAAAATAAAGAGTAGACCACCAAAAATGAAGTCTGGGAGAGGAAGGAGAATATGTGATATTAGTGGTCCTTGAAAGCATAAACAAGAGGCCTCTTGGATGTCAGAAGGATTTCTTTAGTGTTGGAATCCTTTCTTTGCTGTGTATTACATTGCAAAATGCACTGAGTTTCACAATCGCTGTGTGGTTTGCTGTGAAGTCACTGGCGGCCTCTCTACTTCCCAAATCACTTCCCAGTGAACACTTTGATCCTCTATGATATCAGTCTCTTGAGCCACTAATTGCTTCCAAGTGAATTTTGGCTTGCCAAGAGTCTGGGTGGTGTCTCCCATCTGATAGAATTCTTTGCACATATATATTTTTTGCCTCCAAATTCCTCTGAATACTTTACCAGTAGAAATTCTTATTATACAATAAAGTTACAAGATATAAAATTGTCTTTAAAACTGGTTACCTGGGATCTTCCTTGGCACACACAGTAGCCAACTCCCAGGAAAACACGCTAAAGTCACAAAGCTCTACAACTCTGTTTTACATCTTGAGGGAAATTTTCCTCTACCTGTATGGATTTTAAGGTAAAGGTATGAGAAGAAATGTGAAAGATTTGAGAACCATTTGAAGAAAGTAGTTATATAAGTTCCAGGCTTTCCAACTCTCAAGAGTTTAAATTCTCTATTAACTAGTCCTCTTCCTCATCTCTACATTCTACCAGTGACCATTCTATTAACTGTTTTTCCCAAGTACTTGTCCAGTAGGTTGTATTTCCTCCTCCTCACTCCCTCCACCTTGCCCTCCCCAATGTCATAGTTCTAGCATTGACCCAACTTTGGTCACCCCTAAAATCTTACATAGTTTCTCATTTTTTATCATTTTTCTACTCCCAGTTTCAGGCATCAGATTTTTAATTTGCTAAATGAGCATACTAATGCTCATCTCTTGTGGTTTTGTAAGGATTAAATGAAGAAAACTTCAATAATATTTATGAAAGCCCTAATGAATTTCCTGGCACATGTCACCACTCAATAAATGCTGCTTTCCTTCCTTGATCTTCAGGATCACTTCCCTGTGTTAGTCAGAGTTGCATTTTTTGTTTTTTGTTTGTTTGTTTGTTTTGTTTTTGGTTTTTTTTTTTTTTTAGTCTATCGTTTATAGGTCTCTGCCAATCTCATCCGTCTGTCCGTCCATCCATAGAGAGTTGTCTTTCAAAGATAAAATTTGGTTATCTCTCTACCATCCTTAAAGAAGGCCAGTGATTATTATTCTTACTCAAGAGAGGAAATTCGAACTACCTGGCATGGCAGGCCTTCATGATCTGACTCTAACGTATGTTCCTACTCTCCTATGATATGACTTTCCATAATGCATCCTGGCCACCTCAAATTAGATTTCAATGGTGGACATTCTCAGTTCTCTGCACCTTTGCATAGGTTGTTCCATCTATCTACAATGAGCTTTAGTTCACCACTATCTTGAGCTCATCCTTCTGTTGAAGGAACTGTCTTCTTAATTTTGGTGCTTGGCAAATTTATTCATTCTTTAGGCCCTGCTTCAAGTTCACCTTTCTTCCTATGTCATTTCAGAGCTCTTGGTCCTTGGCAACTGCTCACAGAGCTGCCAATGTTTATCATTACCATGATACTTAACACACTGATTTACCACTACTGGTTTGCATTCTGAGTTCCCAACCAGGCTCCGAGGTCCTAGAGAACCAACAACTCATTTTACTCATATTTATGTCTCCATTGCTTAGATTTTTGTGTGACACATGGTAATGATCCCCAAATACATATTGAACAAATATATATATATTTATTTTACATTACACTTATCCATTCAGTCAATATAATTGAATGCATGCCATATGTCAGGCACTAGGCTAAGCTCTGTCGAAGAGCATAGATTTTTAAAAAATATATATAGACCTCCTCTCAGGAAATTTAAAGTCTGGTTGGGAATATAACAAACATTTCACATACCTAGAACTGAGAATGTGTAGCATCAAAGTACTTCCAGAAAGAGAAGGGTAAAGCTCTCCAAATGATGAAGCAGACATACTGAATAATGTTTACAGATCAACCATCCAGTAGTCCTGAGTCCCAACAAACTTGACACTCAATCTATTATTATATTTTAAACTAATGATATTCTACTGGTTTGGAGGTTGGGGGTCTACACTTAGGATATCTTGGCAATAATCCACAGAAAGGTAATAGGAAAATTCTGTTTCTGTCCTAGACAAAGGACAATACCTCATTCATCTTGTTTTCCTTTTGGACTCACTATGGTCTGGCCCATTATAGTTACTTAAAGTTGGTTGAAATAGCTTAGATTGCTAACTTAATGAGGTAATTGTGGAGCTCCAGTACAAATAATATAAAGGTAATTGAAATTGCTTTGCATTAATAACTTTGTCCAAATTTTAAAAGAAAAAACTTAGAGTTCAAGCCTTCATTTATTCACTCATTTAATCATTTTTATCAACCAATTATTACTGTATTATTTGTATTAATAGAACAAATACCATGAACTGAGTGACCTAAACAACAGAAATTTCTTTTTCACAGTTGTTGGGTTTGATGTGGACCTTTTTTCCTGGTTTGCTGTCTTCTTACTGTGTCCTTTCATGGTGGGGAGAGAGAGAGAGAGAGAGAGATGAAGGTTTCATTCTTATGACCTAATTACTATCTGAAGACCCCATATCCAAATATCATCACTTTAAGAATTAGGGTTTTAACATATGAATATTGGGAGGAACACATTCAATCCATAGCAATCTATACTTATTTATTCAGGCATTAAGTCAATAAATGTTAATTAAACTAGCTCTTCCTATTCCTAGTCTTTAATAACCATCTTGTTCTTGTGTGATACTTTTCATTCCCCCACTAAATTTTAAGCTGCATTAGGACAAGGACCTAGTCTCTTATAGTGAGCTGAGTAGACATTCCATGCTAGAAATTTACTTGATAACTTCCCACTTTCCTCTTAACTATGACAGCAGCTCAAGCTACAAACATAGACTTAAAATGGATTCCTATTTATAAAAATCAGAATTGATCAGACAGACTGGTTTCTGTTTCATCTCCATGGAAACTTTTATTTTTCCTGGCTGTAGATGAGGAAGCGCCATGGTGGGGGATGACATAACCTTGGAACAGCTCTCCTTTCAGGTTGGAGCACTTACTCAGAAAACTCTGGCATGTGTTCTGAAGTCCCCAGCACTGGGAACGTTAGGAAACTCATAAATACAGATTTTGAGAAGCCAGAAGATTAAATAAATGTCAGGTTTGCAAGGCCATGCTCTTTCAGCAGAAGAGAAACACAATGTAAACAAAGAGCTTGAAGGTGAAATGAAATTTTAGAACAGAAAAAGAATACAAAGGATGGATTCATAGCAAATTCCGGTGGGGGAAGAGAAGAAAAGCAAAGATGCAAGGCACCAAACAACTGAAAGACTGCAGAAACAAAAGTCAATAGATCACTTAAACACTGTGAGTCATTTGCTTGATTCAAGGAAGCCAATGACAGAGGATTCGATCCAGTTTCATGAACATTTATTAATCGTGGGGGTCGATGTAGGAAGAGTAGATGGGAGAGGAGATTGGAATGGAGATTGGGCTTCAGGTTGTGAAAATGGGAAGTCTGGAGAAAAATCAGTGCTGTGCACCCTACATTGTACCAATCTTTTTATACATTTAGTAAAAATCTCTGAAGGAGGTAATGCTATTCTCATTTGATAGATGAGGAAATCAAGACTTGAGGACTAAGCAACTTTTCCAGTGATATAGTCAGTAAAAGTCAGAACATATTTCCAAATTTAAGTGTGTCTGAATCCAAAATCTATATCCTATGCCCAACCCCATTTTACCACCATGTCTCACTCAGTGCATTGTGATAGACTGAGAGTGGGAATAAAATTAAGAATACAAAGCAAGTTTTAACTTTTTTAAGAAATGTTCTGGGCTACTAAGAAACGAAAGGAATGTACACAATGAGCCAAATCATGATAGAATGAAATATGTGCTTGGGTAGATATAAACAATGCACTCAGGATCATAGATAAAAGAGCATTTCATTGAGATCCTTATAAGGAACAGTAACTGTTATCTAGGAATATTGATATTTATGCACCTGAATGAAAAGATCTTGGATCAAGTTTAATAAGTGGAGAATCAAGGGAAGACTATTATACATGAGAAGGGGGGAAGGGCTTATCATGCACACAATATAGAAATAAGATTGGAAAAATTGCTTCCCATCAGACCATGGAAATCCTTGAATATAAGCCTAGGCAGATTGGATTCCATACTCTATGAAATGGGGGTCAACAGAAGAAATTTGAGGAAGGGTGAGAGGTGGTCTGTTGCACAAATGTCTAGGGCAAAACCCTGCCTCAAGAACAGCCAATACCTTAGTTTAAGATTGAGGAACTATAGAAAGGCGTCTGCTTCCAAATTCCTATTCCTTCCACATCTTTCCCTGGAACTTTCTTGTTTTGTATTTAATGCTCATAACAAGTAACCTAACAATATAAACTAGAACTTTAATTATCGTCATTTCCCACCCTTTACAACCCAGAAGGAGTGTCATAAGACTTCACATCTCTACTTACCTAGGATGAATATTTAGATATCAAGTACAGGCTGAAACAAGAAGAGGTCTCTAGCAGTGTGGTAGAAGGTAGAAAGGAACTACAATGTACTGGGTTCAGAATCATAACTTCAGACCCTAGGAACTCTTGAATGGGTCAAGATAGGGACCCCTCTCCTAGAAAAACTGGGATGCCAGGCAGGTATTTAGGTATGAGAATTGGTTATAAATGCAGATCTTGAAGCCAGAGATTAAGACCCAGGGCACAACTTGAAATAGAATCCATAGTTTGACCCTAAAGAATTACCTAAATTTAACTCTGTAAGAAAAGAGAATATCTCCAGTTTTAAGGTCAGATGACTAGGGAAGCAAAAAATTAAGCAAATCCTTGCAATGCAAAGAGGCACCAAAGATTATTATAAAATAATAAGCCTGGAAAATCAAAAGCAAGAATATAAAGAATGAGAAGAAATTCTGAGAAAAATCCCCTTGCACTCCACTACTGGTCTTTGAGCTCTTTCTGAAAAATTTAAGAATCTACGGAGTACCTAGATTTGAGAAAGAGCAATCATGATAGTCTTTCTAATAGAACTTTCTAGTGAGTCAAAAAGGGAACCATATATGTTGCTGGATAGGATCTCAAAGTTTGGAACCAAGGAAAAGACTGGTTCCCAGAGTTGCTTTATTCATAGATAGATAGATAGAGATATATATAGATATATAGATATGGATATATAGATATATAATGCCTCACTGACTTTCCTTACAGTGTAAAAAGAAAAATATAACATTTGGTAGTAGATAGATGCAGGCTTGATTACCAGCTTTGCCCGTTACTTCATTTGTTTTGTTGATCTAATTCCTTAATGTGTAAAATGGGAATAAAAATACTTATCTCATAAACTGGTTGAGAGAATTCTAATGAAATAGTTTCCCTAAAATCCACATGCTAACAGAGATAAACAGACTGTGACAAGCAGTCTCTATGACAATACCCACCTGGTGTTCATGCTCTTGTATAATCCTCTCCCTTAGTTGTGGAATGGTTTAGCAACTTGTTTTCATCAGTAGAATTTGCAAAGGCATGGAATATCATTTCCTTGACTAGGTTTCATAAAATTATGATTTCTATTTTGCTAACAGACTCTCTCCCTTGATGACCTTGAGGAAGCTAACTACCAAATGGAGAGGTCCACTTGGCAAAAAACAAAGACAAATTCCTGCCAATAACCCACAAGGAATTTAGTCCACTAATGTAACAACATGCAAGGAATTGAATTCTGCCAATAACTGACAAGCTTGGAAGAAGATCTGGTTTTTCCCTGGTTAAGTCTTCAGATGAAAACCAGTCCTGGCCAATACCTTGACTATAACCTGTGATCGCTAATGTTGTATGTCCACTATGGTGCCTGGTTTTTTAGTTAAACACCAGTCTAGAGGTTTTTTGTGGGCAATTTTTAGATGGGATTAACATTAAAATTGGTAGACTCTTAATATTTAAAAGAATATAATTTGAATGAATATGTTACCTTCCATAATGTGGGTGGGCCTCATTCAATCAAAGGACTTAACTGAGCAAAGACTAACATCTCCCAAGGAAAATGGAACTCTCCACAAGACTGCAACATAGAAACCTTGGTTGATTCTGGAGTCTATTGCCCTATTGAATTTGGATGCAAGACTGCAACTCTTGCATGAATTTCCTGCCTGCCAGACTTCAGACTTGCCAGCCTTCAGAATTGCATGAGACAAGTCCTTAGCATAAATCCCTCTCTTCCTCCTTCCCTATTTCTCTCTAAATATGAGAGGCCTTGAGACAGAAGACCCAGCTAAGTTTACCCGAATTCCTGACACATAAAAATGATTAAATAATAAATATGTGTTGTTTTAAGTCTCTGTGTTTGTGGTAATTTTTTATGCAGCATCTGTGTATTGAGAGATTTTAAAATCTTGATTCACAATACATATCCATGTCCAGTGGGAAATCCTGTGCCCTGCCAAAGCTTTGTGTGACTTCTGGGTTGTGGCATATTTACATTCTCCTACTTCCTATTGACTATGAGTTCTGGTTTCTATCAAACTCTGCTCATGCTCATTTAATCTCTTTTCTATTTTACCTGTTTCAAAATAAGTAAGTATGAAACATACACCTTTTTTTGGTTTACTCTCAAAATCATTCATACTAGGTATTAGTGTGCATCCTTATAAAAAATTTTGGGAATATAATGGCTTATATGACAGCAATTTAAACAATATAACTTTAGCAGTCAGAGATTTTAATCTATATTTTTAAACAGCATCTTCATTTTGCTCTGCCATCTTGAATTTTTTTTCACCCACTTTTCTCCGTAGGCTTCAAATTCCTGTGAGGTTATTTAGGACCTCCATTTCCATTTCTCCCAGCACTAATTTCATGCTCATCTATCTTGCAGAGTTTGATCTGTTTTGAGGCTTTTACCTTGTCCATCCAAAGTGAGCCATCAAGGTATTTCCTTAAACAAAGGGTTTCATTCCTAAGAGAAACTCTAACTTCAGTAGTTAAAATAGTTTCTTTACTTTGCTACTCATGTGAAGTTCCCAGAAGAGTCACACAGAAAAAGCAAATATTTGACAGATTTGGTGTTCCTTTCTTTTTTCTCTCTCTTACTATTAATCTGCTACCTCCCAAGCATTTATGATGCAGTTGAGGCCAGACCAATGTTGTTAGGAACCTGGTGCCTCAGAAGGTTTACCAACATGGAGAACGTTATCTAAAGCAGTGCTTTTCAAACTGTGTATTATAAAGGTTCTTTTTTTTTTTTCATTAAGAAAATGTCCAATACATTGTAATTGATGGACATATTTGAAAAATCCAATAAAAACCAATGTTAAACTAAGGATCTTGAGCTTTGTCCTCTGAACTTTGAGGAGCCATTGAAAAGTTTTCATTTGAAGAAACACAATCAACCAGAGCTTTGGAGCACAGTGAAAGATGTGGCAGCACAGTGAAAGATGCATGATGTATCTTGAGGTCCCTCAGGAGCTAGATGGTTGTCCAGAATGGAGAGGAAGAGAAGGTAGAGTAGAGTGATATTTAGAAGGTACACCTTGCAGGATTCATCCTCATTGGAGGAAGGAAGAATACATGATTGGAAGAAACCACTGAAGGCAGAGGTCAGGATTCTAGGCCATGATGCCCTGCCTCTGCCTGAGATGAAATTGCCCAAACTTTCTCTTCAATTGCTGCTGGAGTCTCCTAAACAGTCTCCCTGCCTGTATTTCTAACTCTTCCCAACAACTTATTTTATACTCCCAACATAATTCTGATTACATTATTATCCTACTTAAAATCTTCGGTGCTCCCCACGGCCTTCAAGAAAAAGAAAAACACTTACATGACTTACAAGACCTAATGGCGATGTCTGTTTTTTTGTCTGGCCTTACCACATCACAGTTTGCTCATCAAATAACAAAATACTTAAAAATATTTTTAAAAACTAATGCCATGACTTTCTAAAAGACTGAACACCCCCATCAATCTCTGCTGCTTCTCCAAATTCCATTTTAAAAGACAGTGAAAAAAAAATTGTAAGGCATAAATTCACAAAGATGAAAGGAGGAGAGGCAACAACAATGTTAGCAAGAAGATATAGCAACAATATTCTGCAGTACTGAAACCCAAGCTAGAAATACAGGGATCCTAAAAGCAAGCTGTTTGGTACCATGAAACTCCAGAAAGTTTCAGAGGTTCGAAAGATCACATACTTCTGAAAGTGGTTTCACAATGATTGCCTTGAGGCACCTGAGTGGCTTAGTATGTTAAGCATCTGACTGGACTCAAGTCATGATCCCAGGGTCCTGGAATTGAGTCCCAAGTTGGGCTCCCTGCTTAGTGGGGAGTCTGCTTCTCTCTCTCCTTTTGCCCCTCCCTTCCCCCTGTTCATGCCCTCTCTGTCTCTGTCTCAAAAAACAAAATCTTTTTTTTTTTAAGAATGATTGCCTAAAAACTGAATTAGAAAAAGCCAGATCTGTAGATATCATCTTCTTTCTCACATAATAGGCAACATCCCCTTTCCTAGTTCATAGAAAAATGGAGGTTTAGTCTCTAGAGAGGCTGAGCCCAAAGGACAGCTGTAAGCTGATGTTAGAGAATAAAACAGAAGACAAATTTATATATCTTACAATGATATTCTCTTCCTTCATGAAGCAACAAATTAATAGGAAACAGGCTTTAACCTTCAAGGAAGAGTTAGTGGATTCCTGTATGGGGTATCTGACTAGCCAAAGGGAAAAGAAGTACAAATAATGGCATGTGGGAATCCCTCAATACAGTGAACAATTCACATCTTCCTATAGGAAGCCTACCATTTGACAAGGCTGACCTATGCATGGTGAATTTAAAGCAGCTCTTAATTTTTGATGCATATGTATGAACAAACAGAAATGGAAACATAATAAGACATTTGAAATCAATCAATATAATTTATCATATTAGCAGAATAAAGGAGAAAAACCACATCTCAGGAAATGAAAAAGAAGCATTCATGAACAAATTCTCTGCAAACTACATGCACAAAAAATCCTACAGCCAACATTATATATTATGGTGTTAATGAATGCTTCTCTGGAAGAATGAGAGTAAGAAAAGGATGTCCACTCTCATCACTTCTATTCAACAATAAACAAGATGCTAGTCATTGTAATGCTTGTAAAGGAAATGAATTACATATAGACTGAAAAGGAAAAGATAAAACAGTTCTTATTCACAGATAATGTTATCATATACATTAAAAATCTGAGGACTCTACAAAAAGCTTTATGAACTAATAACTGAATTTTAAGGTTATACAACAAAAAAATCAGTATATAAAAGCAATGGCATATTTATACTAGTAATAAGGAATTGGGGAAAATATTAAATATTTTACAACAGCATCAAAAAGCGCAAGATACTTAAGAATAAGTTTTACAAAATAGGTGCAATACCTATACACTAAAAGCTATAAAACAGTGCCAGGAAAACAAAAAAGGGGGTAAATGAAGCATAGCTATACCATGCTCATGGATTGGAATACTTAATATTGGGATACTTAATATAATTTTTTAAAAGAGTATTTATTTATGTATTTATTCATTTATTTATTAGATAGAGAGCACAATAGGCAGGGTGGCAGGCAGAGGGAGATGCAGAAACAGACTCACCATGGAGCAGGAAGCCTGATGCAGGGCTCCATGCCAGGACCCTGGGATCATGACCTGAGCTGAAGGCAGACACTTAACTGACAGAACCACCCAGGTGTCCCAAGATGTTAATTCTTTTCAGGTTAACATATAGATTCAATATAATGTCAATAATAATTCTAGCAGTATATTTTTAAATAAGACTTGACAAGCAGATTTAAAAATTAATATTGAAAATCAGAAGATTTAAAATATCTAAAACACAAATTTTAAAAAGAGCAACATCAGAAGACTTACTTGTTTTACTCACTCTAAAGTGTCAGTAATCAAAAACGGTATGGTATTGGTATAAGAATAGATATATACATCAATAGAACAAAATAGAAAATACAGAAACAGATTCCCACACATACGGTCAATTGGTTTTACAAAATTCACAGGTAACTAAATATGGGAAATACAATCTTTACAACCAATTGTAGTAGAAAAACTGAGGGTTTTGGAGGGCATGGGGGTGGGGGGTTGGAGCCTGGTGGTGGGTATTAAGGAGGGCATGTATTGCATGCAGCACTGGGTGTAGTGCATAAACAATGAATTTTAGAACACACACACACACACACACACACAAAACTAAATTAAATTTTTAAAAAACTAGATAGCTATAGAAAAAAAATACTTGGTTTGTACCTCATACTATACATAAAAATTAACTCAAAATGGGTCATAGACTTCCAAGCAAACTAGAATTATAGAACTTGTAATGTAAAACATAGGAGAAAACATTCACAAACTTGGAATAAGCCAAGGTTTCTTGGACCTGACCCCAAAATAACTAACCGCAAAGGAAAAATAAGTAATAAATTGGACTTCATTAGAATTACAAATGTCTGTCTTTTGAAAGAAACCATTAAGGAACTGAAAAAATAAACCACTGTCTGGGGGAAAATTTTCTCAGTGCCTATATCTAATGAAACATTTGTATCAAGAATATTTAAATAACACTTACAACTCAATTATAGAAAGTCTAACTATCCTAAGTACTTCAACAACAATATATGGACATAGGAATGATCAATAAGCATATCCAAAAATACTCAGCATTGCTAGTTATCAGGGAAATGGAAGTTAAAATCCCAAAGAGACACTACTGAGCATCCATTTGAAAGGCTAGACTTAAAAGACTGACAATACTAAGTATTGGCGAAGATGTAGAGCATTTAAAACTCTAGGAGTATGAAATAATACCACTATTCTAAAATGATTTTGGCAGTTTCTCATAAAGTCAAACATATACTTAAATATGACCTAGCTATTCCATTTCTAGGTATTTACCTAAGAGAAATAAAAACATGTATTCACACAAAGTATTGTCCATGAGTGTTAATAGCAGCTTTATTATAATAGCCCTAACTGGAAACAACCCAAATGTCGTCAGTACGTGAATAGATAAACCAACGGTGGTATATCCTTACATGAAAGTTGTTAAGTAATAGAAAAGGATAATGAGTAATACACACAAACAATCTGGATAAATCTCAAAAACGTCATGCTGAATGACAGAAACCAGACATAAGAAAACATACTGTATGAGTCCATTTATATGAAATTCTAGAATAAGCGAAACTAATCTATAATGATGGAACAGTGCTTGCCTGGGGCCAATAATAGAAGAGAATTGATTGCAAAGGGGAATGAAGGAATTTCTAGAGATGATATAAATGTTCTATATTTTGATTGGAGTGGTTTCATGGCATGGATGTATATATTGGTCAAAGCTCATTGAATTTTATACTCAAAATGTGAATTATATCTTGATAAAATTTATGTTCATCTTTTTTTTAAAGGAAGGATATTATGAAAGAAAAAATTCAGGAGAATTTGCCAGACATGCAGGATATGTTTTTTCAGATACTTAGTAGATATCAATTAATATTTTTAATTTGCTTGATCACAGAAAATATATGTAATGCCTTTAGCACAGTGCTTGGTACATGGAAGATGCTTAATTAACTGTTTATAGAACAAATGTCTCCACATGTCCATTAATCCCTAATGTCCATTAATCCCCAATTGTCATGAGTTTATAGGTGTTTAAATTGAGAAAAGGGAATTAATAAACTATAAAAGTGCAATCTCCCTTTCTTCTAAGGAGACATGTCTCTTGGCCTGGAGCGAAGCCTGAATAGAGGATCCCACTGGAAATTCTAGTGGAGTTGCCCAGGCAGCAAATAAGCTACTACACCATGAGGGGCCCCAAGGCTCAAAGAGGAGAAAATGCAGGTAGTTAACAAGGTAAAATCTGGCAAACAGTGTGGGACTAAGGAACAGAGAAAGAGCCTACTTAATTTAATGCAAAGCAACTTCCTGAAAGGAAGCTCAGAGTTTGGTCAAATGCCCTACAAGGCTGATGTCAGTGATCTGAATCACAGATAGGAGAGAGGCCTGGGCCTGAGCCATTTAACATATCCATCCTCTTTTGAAGACCTGAAAGAGCCTTCTAAAGCTTCCTGGTCAACTACTATTTAATAATTGAGGAAATGAAAGCCCAGAGAAAGGAAATGACCTACTCATTGGTGCATAAGCATGGTCCCCAGACCACCTACATTGTCATTACCTTTCATGACCAAAAAGCACAAAGAGAAAATCTTTCAAATCAAACCAGTGAATTTGCCTTTTGCCTGCCATTCTATATGGCTGTATTTGCTTGCTTAGTGCAAAGGAAAATCAAACCATTTCAGAGCTACAGCCATAGAGTCTTAAAATAGGCAATTTCTGATCGGCTCAGTTTATGCCAGGAATCCTGTTCTTTTGACGTTTCTCCACTTTGAACTGAATTGTGGCTCCTCTGGAGGAATGAGGGCATGAATTCCTGGGGCTAAATACAAAAAGAAAACCGTTCAGTACCTGAGGCAATTTCAACCAGTCTCTGGCCCCCCAGGTTGTTGCAGTGCCATTTTGTTCATCAGAGGGTGGTGTCTCCTGGCACTGAGCTGAGCCTGAATTGGCTTGAGCTGGCTTCCAGCTGACACTAGTTGCAGCCGTGGTTTTTAGGGTCTCACTCTACTCCCATTATTGAACTACATTCTTGTTTTGTGCTTATAGGTGTCATCTGACTGTTTATAGGATGTTGATGTAATTAAAATGTAATTCTTGGGGCACCTGGGTGGCTCAGTGCGTTAAGCCTCTGCCTTCAGCTCAGGTCATGATCCCAGAGTCCTGGGATCGAGCCCCCGCATCGGGATCTCTGCTCAGCAGGGAGCCTGCTTCCCCCCCCCCCCCCGCTCTCTCAGAGCTCTCTCTCTGTGTGCTGCCCTGCCTATTTGTGATCCCTCTCCCTGTGTCAAATAAATAAATAAAATATTAAAAAAAACATAATTCTTGTATTTTACAGCAAACATTATATACTTATTTATGACCTCCAATGAACATGCTCAGTTCTTCATACACCCTATCTTTTTTTTTTTTTTAGATTTTTTTTTTATTAAATTTTTTATTTATTTTCAGTGTAACAGTATTCATTGTTTTTTCACCACACCCAGTGCTCCATGCAATCTGTGCCCTCCCTAATACCCACCACCTGGTTCCCCCACCCTCCCACCCCGCCCCTTCAAAACCCTCAGGTTGTTTTTCAGAGTCCATAGTCTCTCATGGTTCACCTCCCCTTCCAATTTCCCTCCACTCCCTTCTCCTCTCCATCTACCCTTGTCCTCTATATTATTTGTTATGCTCCACCAATAAGTGAAACCATATGATACTTGACTTTCTCTGTTTGACTTATTTCACTCAGCATAATCTCTTCCAGTCCTGTCCATGTTGCTACAAAAGTTGGGTATTCGTCCTTTCTGATGGAGGCATAATACTCCATAGTGTATATGGACCACATCTTCCTTATCCATTCATCCGTTGAAGGGCATCTTGGTTCTTTCCACAGTTTGGCGACCGTGGCCATTGCTGCTATAAACATTGGGGTACAGATGGCCCTTCTTTTCACTACATCTGTATCTTTGGGGTAAATACCCAGCAGTGCAATTGCAGGGTCATAGGGAAGATCTATTTTTAATTTCCTGAGGAATCTCCACACTGTTCTCCAAAGTGGCTGCACCAGTTTGCATTCCCACCAACAGTGTAAGAGGGTTCCCCTTTCTCCACATCCTCTCCAACACATGTTGTTTCCTGTCTTGCTAATTTTGGCCATTCTAACTGGTGTAAGGTGGTATCTCAATGTGGTTTTGATTTGAATCTCCCTGATGGCTAGTGATGATGAACATTTTTTCATGTGTCTGGTAGCCATTTGTATGTCTTCCTTGGAGAAGTGTCTGTTCATATCTTCTGCCCATTTTTTAATATGATTATCTGTTTTGTGTGTGTTGAGTTTGAGGAGTTCTTTATAGATCCTGGATATCAACCTTTTATCTGTACTGTCATTTGCAAATATCTTCTCCCATTCCGTGGGTTGCCTCTTTGTTTTGATGACTGTTTCTTTTGCTATGCAGAAGCTTTTTATCTTGATGAAGTCCCAGAAGTTCATCTTTGCCTTTGTTTCCTTCGCCTTTGGAGACATATCTTGAAAGAAGTTGCTGTGGCTGATATCAAAGAGGTTACTGCCTATGTTCTCCTCTAGGATTCTGATGGATTCCTGTCTCATGTTGAGGTCTTTTATCCATTTTGAGTTTATCTTTGTGTACGGTCATACACCCTATCTTACCACACATCTAATATAGGTGTTCCAGGCAGCTGAGGGACTCCTAGGACAATAATTGCATCCTTTCCTTAAATTACACTAACGACTACTCAAGTGATCCTTTGAGGACTAATACTTTCAGTTCTTTGATGTAAATGTAAGAACCAGATATTGCTACAGTGGATGACCACTAAGACACCATCGTAAAAAAAAAAAAAAAACAAACAAAAAAAACAACAAACAAACAAACAAAAACAAAACAAAACAAAAAACTCTGTACTAAGAATCAGGAGGTGTCCAGTTAGAATGGCCAAAATTAGCAAGACAGGAAACAACGTGTGTTGGAGAGGATGTGGAGAAAGGGGAACCCTCTTACACTGTTGGTGGGAATGCAAACTGGTGCAGCCACTTTGGAGAACAGTGTGGAGATTCCTCAGGAAATTAAAAATAGATCTTCCCTATGACCCTGCAATTGCACTGCTGGGTATTTACCCCAAAGATACAGATGTAGTGAAAAGAAGGGCCATCTGTACCCCAATGTTTATAGCAGCAATGGCCACGGTCGCCAAACTGTGGAAAGAACCAAGATGCCCTTCAACGGATGAATGGATAAGGAAGATGTGGTCCATATACACTATGGAGTATTATGCCTCCATCAGAAAGGACGAATACCCAACTTTTGTAGCAACATGGACAGGACTGGAAGAGATTATGTTGAGTGAAATAAGTCAAGCAGAGAAAGTCAAGTATCATATGGTTTCACTTATTGGTGGAGCATGACAAATAATATAGAGGACAAGGGTAGATGGAGAGGAGAAGGGAGTTGAGGGAAATTGGAAGGGGAGGTGAACCATGAGAGACTATGGACTCTGAAAAACAACCTGAGGGTTTTGAAGGGGCGGGGTGGGAGGGTGGGGGAACCAGGTGGTGGGTATTAGGGAGGGCACAGATTGCATGGAGCACTGGGTGTGGTGAAAAAACAATGAATACTGTTACGCTGAAAATAAATAAAAAATTAAAAAAAAAAAAAAAAGAATCAGGAGGTGTCTGAAGGAGGTTGGAATAGGTGACAGATGATCCGCAGGGTCAGAAGGAAAAGAACAAAGCTCCAATCTTAGTTTGTTCAGTCTGCTATAACAAAATAGCACAGATTGGGTAGTTTATGAACACAAAATATTTATTTCTTATAGTTCTGGAGGCAGAATGTCTGAGATCAGAGTACCAGTGTTACAGGATTTCTTTTTCCTTGGGTGCCCAGAGTTCTTGGTCACACCCCTTCAAAGCATGAAGAGGTAGACCAGCCAGAATGGTGGGCAGCAAAGCAAGGTTTACTGAGCGATAGTAAAGTTTATTGAATGAATGATAGAGTACAAAGCTCCCAAAGAGGGAGGGTACCCGAGAGAGTTGCCACCAGAGTTTGTAAATCTTGGTTTTTTATGGGCTTGTTGGCAGGCCGTTTTCATCGGATTAACTCTCCCTGTGTGTGTCCTTCAATGAGGTTTTTGTCATCTATCTTTCACATGGGAAAGGGTGGAGGGCTTCTTCCAAGGTGTTATAAAATCCTTTTAAGGGTGGTTTCCTCCTCATGTGAGGGCCCCTTATCCCTAGCCACCTTTCTTCCAACTATCCTTCATCACTACGCTGGTCAAGTAAGAGCTGTCTTCTGGGGTACAGATGCAAGGTTGTAACTTGCAGAAGGAGCAGGGAATGCCTTTGTCTTTTTTTTTTATAAGAACACTAATCCCATTGTAAGGGCTCCACTCTCCTGACCTAAGTGCTTCCCAAAGACCCCACCTCCTAAGACTATCATATTGGGTGTTAGGATTTCAATACAAAAATGGGGATGGGGAAGCACAAACATTAAGACCATAGCAGCAACCATGGTTTATTGAGTACTGATTATATGTTTGACTCTTATTATATCCAATTATAAACTTTAAGCAACATAAAGACAGCTTTATACCTGTTTTATTTACTTTGTATACGGATACTCATCACAGTACCTGACACATCTTAGTTGTGCAACAAACAATTTTAAAATGAATGAATGAATGTAATATTTTTGATTTTCTTTTCCAGATTGGGAAATTAGGCTTAAAAATGTTAAGTAACTTGCTCAAAATCATACAGCTGTGCAGAAAAGCTCAGGATTAAATTATGAATGGTCTCTTTGATTCCAAAGTGTAGGTATACTTTTCACTACACCATGGGATTTTTAGTCAACCAATGGGTAATTATTTAGGTCTTAGTTCAGAGGAAGTTTGGTAAAACTGAATTGCAGTGTAAGGAGCAGAATTAATCTGAGTTATGATTTAAAAAGTTGACCCAAGCAGCCCTTTGGAGGACATTGGTGTTCAGTTGTGGAAGGAGGCTATCATACTAAACTAGGCGAGAGGCAATAATGTCTTGGGCTAGGTGCTTATGTTGAGCATGGAGGAGAACAGACAACTCAGATGAGTTGTGAGGTCAATCAAGAAGGCTTACTGATGAACTATAGGTAAGAAAGAACAGAAGAACCTGGTATTATTTCAAGCTTCGGCTTCAAAACTGAATGAATGGGTACCGTCCTCTGAGTTGTGAAAGTCTGAGAGAAGAACAGTTTTCCAAGGTAGAGAATCGAGAGTTTTGTTTTGAACATGTAATCTTTGATATGCATGTTAGATAATGTTAGGTAGAGATGTGGAGGGGGCTGCTAGATACATGAGACTAGATTTACAGAAAGAGGTAAGACTAAGAGACATACATTTAGGCGTCTTTGACATTTATAGAGTGTGTATGCTCTGGGACCCTAACTGTAAATGTCTCTTGAGAAAACTGCTACGTGGTAGTTAGACAACCACAACATACTTGACAAGAACACTCAAAGTGTTCTCAAAGTGTGCCCTCAAAGTGACTCGGTCTGATGACTGCTTCCCAGGTTTGGCAGCAGGGTTGAAAGCAAAAACAGTCTTTACTGAGAATTCCTTCTGGCACAATATCAGATTTAAAAAATAGCAGAGTAGACTCAGCTGCAGACTTAGACAGACCGAGAGTAGACTCAACCACTACAAGGCTTAGAGAAATTACAATGAGCTTTTGGGTTAGTCAAAACATAATAACCGTATCAAAAGTTCAGATATGTGCAGGCTGGATATGATGACTTATTTCTTTCCTTCTTTCTTTTTTCTTTTTCTTTTTCTTTCTTTCCTTCTTCTTCTTCTTTTTTTTTTTTTTTTTCTATCCCAGAAAAGAAAACAAACGTCAACACGCCACACCCTGGAGATCTGGTGTACTGAAGCTTCTGAATTGCATTCAGTTCCCACTGGAGAACTAACTGTATCACACTGCATGATTCATCCACTGTCTGCCTTCCCCATATACTCTGGATTCCTTGAGGGCAGAAATAAACCTCTCTTTACCATATCCCCAGCCTTGTAAATTCTCTGGAGAATTACATGGACTCATTGTGAGTTGATGAACCCAATGAGTACTTGAGAAGGTTAATGTTCAAAATATCTAATAGAAAAATATGATACAAAATAAAAATAATTATTCTATGAAATTCTATTTATAGAAACAGCAATGAGTCCTCATATTGGTAACTTTTTGAGATATATTGACCCCTATTTTTCTTGCCACTAATTTTTACCTCAGTTTCCTTTCTGTAAGAACAAAAGATTTTATATGTACCACTCAAGCTCATGGTGTTTAGTTTCTTCAAAACTAAACCCATGGAACCCTGACCTGAGGCTAACCATTTAGACAAGTCAGCCACTGTCTGTGACTAAATCTGGCCGTTCCTCTTGACCTCTTTCTTTAGAGTCAAAGAGCAGAAGAGGACATTCTCTCTCCCAGGTCAGGGATTGCTTATTTTATGCCCAGGTAATTGACATGTCATTCAGGAGAAAGCCCCAGTAGATGAAGGTAATTTTCTAGACATACAAATAAGTGAGGTCAATAAATAACTTCAAAAACTATAAGAAAAATTTTCCAAAGTGCTTTATATCTTAACCTTTAGTTCATATATTTTTAATTTAGGCCACTCATAAATATCTATTTGCTGTATGCTTATTTTTTTTTCCTGGACCTCAATCAAATGTGAACCTCATAAGGCCAGAGACTTATCAGAGACCAGTCAGAGCTATGAAATAGACCTGTCCACTATTGTACACTTAGAGCCAAGCACATATTTGTTGAATGTATGAATTACCTCCAGTCTTTTTAATAATCTTAAAAGTTGGGGGACACCTGGGTGGCTCAGTGGGTTAAAGCCTCTGCCTTCGGCTCAGGTCATGATCCCAGGGTCCTGGGATTGAGCCCCGCATCGGGCTCTCTGCTCCGCAGAGACCCTGCTTCCTCCTCTCTCTCTGCCTGCCTCTCTGTCTACTTGTAATTTCTGTCTGTCAAATACATAAATAAATAAAATAATCTTAAAAGTTGGTTGGTATTATCTTTTTTTAGGGACAATTGAGTTTTGGAGAAGTGACATCTCTAAAGTGGTGAAACTGAGATATAACATTAATTTCTGTATTTTTTTTTTTACCCCAGTGTACCTTTTTAAACATTTTGTACAACTTTGTCAAAGCTTGGTGAATATTCAGTGTTAGCAATTTTCTATATGTCTGACTGGTTTTCTAAGGTGATTAACCATGCAAACTTAAGAAAAAGGCATGCTTATTCTTTTAAGGTACAAGAATTCAGGGACTGAGGAGGAAAATCAAACAACTGGTAGATAGTGGAAGATATAAAAGGTGATATTGAAACAAGGAATATTGGAAGAAAAATAGGAGGATAAATGACTACAGATAACTAACCAGCAGACAGATACGTAATTTCTTAAATTTATAGCTAGTTTTTCTTGATCAGTAGATCAGTATCTAAAAAGAGATTCTAGGCCTATATTCCTTTTTTTTTTTTTAAGATTTTATTTATTTAACACACAGAGAGAGATCACAAGTAGGCAGAGAGGCAGGCAGAGGGGGAAGAAGAAGCAGGTTCCCTGCTGAGCAGAGAGGCTGATGTGGGGCTTGATCCCAGGACCCCAAGATCATGACCTGAGCCAAAGGCAGAAGCTTAAACCACTGAGCCACCCAGGAGACCCAGTCATCTGTTTTTGTTGCTGTTGTTGTTGTTGTTGTTTTTATTTCTTTTCAGCATAACAGTATTCATTGATTTTGCACCACACCCAGTGCTCCATGCAATATGAGCCCTCCTTAATACCCACCACCTGGATCCCCCAACCTCCAACCCCCCACCCCTTCAAAACCCTCAGGTTGTTTTTCAGAGTCCATACTCTCTCATGGTTCTTCTCCCCTTCCAATTTCCCTCAACTTCCTTCTCCTCTCCATCTCCCCATGTCCTCCATGTTATTTGCTATGCTCCACAAATAAGTGAAACCATATGATAATTGACTCTCTCTGCTTGACTTATTTCACTCAGCATAATCTCTTCCAGTCCGTCCATGTTGCTACAAAAGTTGGGTATTCGTCCTTTCTGATGGAGGCATAATACTCCATAGTGTATATGGACCACATCTTCCTTATCCATTTGTCCGTTAAAAGGCATCTTGGTTCTTTCCACAGTCTGGCGACCGTGGCCATTGCTGCTATAAACATTGGGGTAGAGATAGCCCTTCTTTTCACTACATCTGTATCTTTGGGGTAAATACCCAGCAGTGCAATTGCAGGGTCATAGGGAAGCTCTATTTTTAATTTCTCGAGGAATCTCCACACTGTTCTCCAAAGTGGCTGCACCAACTTGCATTCCCACCAACAGTGTAAGAGGGTTCCCCTTTCTGCACGTCCTCTCCAACACACGTTGTTTCCTGTCTTTCTAATTTTGGCCATTCTAACTGGTGTAAGGTGGTATCTCAATATGGTTTTAATTTGAATCTCCCGATGGCTAGTGATGATGAACATTTTTTCATGTGTCTAATAGCCATTTGTATGTCTTCATTGGAGAAGTGTCTGTTCATATCTTCTGCCCATTTTTTGATATGATTATCTGTTTTGTGTGTGTTGAGTTTGAGAAGTTCTTTATAGATCCTGGATATCAACCTTTTGTCTGTACTATCATTTGCAAATATCTTCTCCCATTCCGTGGGTTGCCTTTTTGTTTTGTTGACTGTTTCCTTTGCTGTGCAGAAGCTTTTGATCTTGATGAAGTCCCAAAAGTTCATTTTCACTTTTGTTTGCTTTGCCTTTGGAGACATATCTTGAAAGAAGTTGCTGTGGCTGATATTGAGGAGGTTACTGCCTATGTTCTCCTCTAGGATTCTGATGGATTCCTGTCTCACATTGAGGTCTTTTATCCATTTTGAGTTTATCTTTGTGTATGGTGTAAGAGAATGGTCAAGTTTCGTTCTTCTTCATATAGCTGTCCAATTTTCCCAGCACCATTTATTGAAGAGACTGTCTTATTTCCACTGTATATTTTTTCCTGCTTTGTCGAAGATTATTTGGCCATAGAGTTGAGGGTCCATATCTGGGCTCTCTACTCTGTTCCACTGGTCTATGTTTCTGTTTTTATGCCAGTACAATGCTGTCTTGGTGATCACAGCTTTGTAGTAAAGCTTGAAATCAGGTAACTTGATGCATCCAGTTTCATTTTTGTTTTTCAACATTTCCTTAGCAATTCAGGGTCTCTTCTGATTCCATACAAATTTTAGGATTATTTGCTCCAGCTCTTTGAAAATTACTGGTGGAATTTTGATTGGAATGGCATTAAAAGTAAAGATTGCTCTAGACAGTATAGATATTTTAACAATGTTTATTCTTCCGATCCAAGAGCATGGAATGGTCTTCCATCTTTTTGTGTCTTCTTCAATTTCTTTCATGAGTGTTCTGTAGTTCCTCAAGTACAGATCCTTTACCTCTTTGGTTAGGTTTATTCCCAGGTATCTTATGGTTCTTGGTGCTATAGTAAATGGAATCGATTCTCTAATTTCCTTTTCTGTATTTTCATTGTTAGTGTATAAGAAAGCCACTGATTTCTGCACATTGACTTCATATCCTGCCACGTTACTGAATTGCTGTATGAGTTCTAGTTGTTTAGGGGTGGAGTCTTTTGGGTTTTCCATATAAAAAAGTATCATGTCATCTGCGAAGAGAGAGAGTTTGACTTCTTCATTGCCAATTTGGATACCTTTTATTTCTCTTTGTTGTCTGATTGCTGTTGCTAGGACTTCTAATACTATGTTGAACAAGAGTGGTGAGAGTGGGCATCCTTGTCGTGTTCCTGATCTCAATGGGAAGGCTGCAAGTTTTTTCCCATTGAGGATGATATTTACTGTGGGTTTTTCATAGATAGATTTTATGAAGTTCAGGAATGTTCCCTCTATCCCTATACTTTGAAGTGTTTTAATCAGGAACGATGCTGCATTTTGTCAAATGCTTTTTCTGCATCAATTGAGAGGACCATGTGGTTCTTCTCTCTTCTCTTATTGATTTGTTCTATCACATTGAATGATTTGTGAATGTTGAACCATCCTTGTTCAACCCACCTGGTCATGGTGGATAATCTTCTTAATGTGCTGTTGGATCCTGTTTGCTGGGGTCTTGTTGAGAATCTTAGCATCCATATTCATAAGTGATATTGGTCTGAAATTCTCTTTTTGGTGTGGTCTTTACCTGGTTTGGGAATCAGGGTAATGCTGGCTTCATAAAAAGAGTCTGGAAGTTTTCCTTCTGCTTCAATTTTTTGAAACAGCTTCAGGAGAATAGAAGTTATTTCTTCTTTGAAAGTTTGGTAGAATTCCCCAGGGAATTCGTCAGGTCCTGGACTCTTGCTTTTTGGGAGGTTTTTGATCACTGCTTCAATCGCGTTACTAGATATCAGTCTGTTCAGGTTGTCAATTTCTTTCTCATTCAATTTTGGAAGTTTATAGTTTTCCGGGAATGCATCCATTTCATCTAGGTTGCTTAGCTTATTGGCATATAGCTATTGATAATAACTTCTGATAATTGTTTCTACTTCCTTGGTGTTAGTTGTGATCACTCCCT
The DNA here is from genome assembly GCF_963455335.1 of Martes martes. Classification (NCBI taxonomy): domain Eukaryota; kingdom Metazoa; phylum Chordata; class Mammalia; order Carnivora; family Mustelidae; genus Martes; species Martes martes. Next base: position 12,467,362 of record NC_137891.1, on the reverse strand, counting down.
TCTCATTCATAATTTTATTAATTTGGACTTTCTCTCTTTTCTTTTGGATTAGTGTGGCCAATGGTTTATTGATCTTATTGATTCTTTCAAAAAAACAGTTTCTAGTTTCATTGATACATTCTACTGTATCTCTGGTTTCTACCTCACTGATCTCTGCTCTAATCTTGATTATTTCCCTTCTTACGTGTGTATTTGGTTTGACTTGTTGTTGATTCTCCAGTTCTTTAAGGTGTAGAGACAGCTGGTGTATTCTCGATTTTTCAATTTTTTTGAGGGAGGCTTGGATGGCTATGTATTTCCCCCTTAGGACCGCCTTTGCTGTATCCCATAGGTTTTGGACCAAAGTGTCTTCATTCTCATTGGTTTCCATGAATTGTTTAACTTCTTTGATCTCCTTGTTGATCCAAGCATTCTTAAGCAATGTGGTCTTTAGCTTCAAGGTGTCTGAGTTCCTTTTAAACTTTTCCTTGTGATTGAGCTCCAGTTTCAAAGCATTGTGGTCTGAGAATATGCAGGGAATAATCTCAGTCTTTTGGTATCGGTTGAGTCCTGATTTGTGACCCAGTATGTGGTCTATTCTGGAGAAGGTTCCATGTGCACTTAAGAAGAATGAGTATTCTGTTGTTTTAGGGTGGAATGTTCTGTATATATCTATGAGGTCCATCTGGTCCAATGTGTCATTCAATGCTTTTGTTTCTTTATTGATTTTCTGCTTGGATGATTTGTCTATTACTGAGAGAGATGTGTTAAGATCTCCTACTATTAATATATTCATATCAATATGGCTCTTTATCTTGATTAATAGTTTTCTTATGTAATTGGCTGCTCCCATATTGGGGGCATAGATATTTACAATTGTTAGATCATCTTGGTGGATAGTCCCTTTAAGAATTATGTAGTGTCCTTCTGTATCTTTGACTACAGTCTTTAGTTTAAAGTCTAATTTATCTGATATGAGAATCACTACCCTGGCCTTCTTTTGAGGCCCATTGGCATGAAGGATGCTTCTCCATCCCTTCACTTTCAGTCTGGGTGTATCCTTAGGTTCAAAATGGGTCTCTTGTAGACAACATATGGATGGGTCCTGTCCTTTTATCCAATCTGCAACCCTGTGTCATTTTATTGGCGCATTTAGGCCATTCACATTGAGAATGATTATTGATAGATATGTTTTTATTGACATCATTTTACCTTTGAAGTCTTTCTTTCTGTAGATTGTCTCTATATTTCTGTTCAATGATATTCTTAGGATTTTTTCTCTTTTATAGAACCCCCCTTAATATTTCCTGCAGTGTTGGCTTGGTGGCCGCATACTCTTTTAAGCTTTACCAGTCATGGAAACTCTTTATCTCTCCATCCATTTTGAATGTCAGTCATGCTGGATAAAGTATTCTTTGCTGCATGTTCTTCTCATTTAGTATCCTGAATATATCTTGCCAGCCCTTTCTGGCTTGCCAGGTTTCTGTGGACTGGTCTGAAGTTATTCTGATGGGCTTTCCTCTGTATGTAAGGAGCTTCTTTTTCCTAACTGCCTTCAAGAGGGCCTGCCTACAATATAATTCTTCATTCTTGCTATTAAGTGTCTCAAGGACTTTCGAGAATCTATAATCTTGGGGAGAAACCATTCTGCCTCTAGTACTTGAACGCTGGTTCCATTCGTGAGATTGGGAAAATTTTCATGGAGAACTTGTTCCACGATACCTTCTAGACTTCTTTCTTTCTCCTCCCCTTCAGGGATTCCAATAATTCTGACATTGGAACGTTTCATGGCATCATTTATTTCCCTGATTCTGTTTTCATGTCTTCTAAGCTGTTTGTTCCAGGCTTTCTCCTGATTCTTTCTCTCTATCTGTTTGTCCTCCAGATCACTAATTCTATCTTCTGTCTCAGTTACCCTAACTTATAGAGAATTTAGATTAGATTGGAACTCATTGAGAGCATTGTGAACATCATCTCTGGTAGCTTTCAGTTCTGCCCTAACATTGTGAACGTCATCCCTGGTGGCTTTCAGTTTTGCCCTAATCAATTCCATTTGGTCATCCATGGCTTTCTCCAACCTAGCTATTGCCTGGATAATTGTTAGCCTGAATTCCCTTTCTGACATGTTGTCTATGTCAATAGCCATTAGCTCTGTTGCAGAAGGCCCATCCTCTGTATTTTTCTTCTGTTGGGCATTCCTCCTCCTAGTCATTTTGGTGAGAGATGGCTGAACAGATATAGCTGGATGTGTCAACCACGGTGCAGTCAAGGTGCACCCTGGAACACTTCTCAGCAATCAGGAGTCCCCACCCAAAACAAAGAAAAAAGAAAAGAAAAAGAAAAATAGAGAGAGAGAGAGAGAGAGAGAGGAGAAAAAGGGAAGATAGAAGAGAAGGCTCAGCCCAAATGGTCCCCAAGGTAAGATTTATGAATTATACAAACAAAAACAGACAAACAAAAAGACTGATAAAAGTATATGACAAGAGAAAAATATACATAATAAATATAAAAGAAAAAAAATAAAACTTTGTCAAAAAGAACCCCAAGTATAAGATTTATATACTATCAGGACAAACACAAATACACAGAAACACTGGCGGTAGAAAAAGATGGGAGAGTGGTTATAAATTCTCAGTGTGGGCAAGGAAGGTTATTTGGATTCTTCCTGGATGTATCTTGATATCTTAGTTAAAGGACTCAAATTTCCTAAGATAAAGGGGGATTAAAAATTGGTTTACCTATAGGGGTAGCATTGATTGGGGTAAGGGGATTACCTTGAAGTTTAACTCTATATGAATATTAAAAAATAAAAATAAAAAAAAATAAGCTAAACTAAAATTTAAAAAAAATTAAAAAATAGAAAAGCAAAAGAAAAACACGAGTATTTGTACCAAAAAGTTCAGGTTAAAAGGTTATTATGGAATTTGATGTTCTGGTCATCTCACTGTGATGGTAAATAGGTTAAAAAGTTATCTATATAAAAAAAAAAAAGAACCAGAATAGTGGGAAAGAATTAAAAATAAAAGTTTTATCTATGAAGTAGTGGTGGTTGTTCTCTTGTCATCTTTTTTCTTTTTTTTCCTGGTTGGTTTTCTGGGGGAGGGGCCTGCCACGTGGGTTCCCTGAATTAAGTGCTCCTGCCCCCTTCAAGGGGGTGGGCTCTGAGGAAACCGGTTTTTCAGGCTTTTGTTCTCTGGAGGTTTTTATGTTTGTTTGTTTTCTCTTGCCTTGACAGCTTTTGATGGTTTTTGGAGGCTTAGAGGAAAGCAAAATGCACCCCGACCTCCCTCTCAGAGAAGCCTCAGTCTGTTCCCCTCTGGGTGCTCCAGAGCATATAAGTTCCCCCTCAGCCTCTGGCAGAGCAGGTTCCAAGTCACAGTCCCTGGGGACACAGGAACTCCTGCTTGTACCCAAAACCACAACAGCAGTGGCTCTCTGGGCAGCTCCAGACCACCAGAGAGGTCCCAAGCAGCGATTGCATACTGAGATTTTCCCACTGGCCCAGGGCTGGGAGTGCCTGGTCTTTCTGGGTCCGAGAGCGCCGGGCTGGCACCTTCCCGCACCTCTCTCAGGGGAGGGTGTGGGGCGCATGCATCTTAGGCTCTGATAGCATGGCATGGCGCTCCATGGAGAATGCAAAAAGGCTGTACTTCTGCCAGCTGGCGAGGCTCCCAGCACCTCACGGGAGCTGGACCCCACGCATTCTCAGACCCACTGGCGGCTCAGGGACCAAGACCTGGTTTCTCCGCTGCACTTTCTCTGGCTCAGAGCCAGGGTTGGCTGTCCTGGGTCCAGGGATTTAAGCCCCTGTCCCTAATCACCCCAATTCCCACAATTTCCCCCCATGATCCTTTGCTCTTTTTGAGTGCTTTCAACCAGACTCCAAGTTAATGCTGGTCCCCAGACACAGGTCACTCTTGTCCTGGGATATTACTTTCCAATGGGTCACCTCTGGTGCTTCCCTCCCCTTTTGTTTATCTCCCAATATCAGTCCAACGTTCCCACTCCACTTTACCTGCCCACTGGCATCTTCTGCCCCCGTAGAGATCCAGACGTGTATAATTCTGATCTTAGGCTGATTTCATGGATGATCGGAGTTCTTTGGTAGGTAATCAGCTCACTTTAGTGTACAGGTTGAAACAGCGCCTCCTCCTACTTCCCCGCCATCTTGTCCCCCCTGTAGGCTTATACTCTTGTAGCATTTTAGTCATAGACAAGAATGGTTTTTAAAAGGAAGATGTTAAATACTAAGACTCATTTCTAATAGAGGTATGTTCCAAAAACAAAATTAGGAGATATGTCTTTTGTTCAAGTTTGTCAAGACTTGGGGTAGTGATGCCATGATCAGTGGATGTCTATACTGAAGGTGGGACCTTGCTCAAATGTGCACTCTAGAATATACATCATCTGCTACATGACTATAAAGACATCCTTTTTAATGTCTTGGTTGTTGGATCAGGGAAAGCAAGCCAAGATACAAATAAATATACTGAATATGAAAAACACCATACTATAGAAATTAAGTCTATGCCTATTAAGAACAGAAAACTTCAACGAATTGAAAGCAGATTGTATATGAATGAAATAATGTGATGGTACTGAAGAAAAGGATTTTTCTGAAAAGAATAGACCAATGTTTTCTTATGAATATTTATTTAAATCCAAGATGCTGATGGTGCATTTTGTTTTTATTTACTGTCAGCAGATAGGATGGTGTATTTGTTCAAGATTAAGAAATGTTTGAATGTCTGGCTAAAAGGTGACTTCACTCCTTGGCCAATCTCCTGAAACATATTCAGGTTTTATGATCTTTGAGGTTTACAATTCTTATATTTTCTTTGGGGTCCCTGGGTGGCTGAGTCAATTAAACAGCTGACTCTAAATTTCAGTTCAGGTCGTGATCTCAGTGTCCTGGGATCAAGCCCAGTATAGGACTCCACATTCAGTGGGGAGTCTGCTTGAGGATCCTCTTTCTCCCTCTTCCTCTGTTTCCTCCCCAAAACAAATAAATAAGTCTTTAAAAAAAATATTTGATATTGTGATTTGGGATCTTGTATTTGGTAGAAAAGCTTCTGAGTTCAAAAGGGAAATCAAATCTGGTAGACATTAAAACAAAATGTGAGGTGGTAACTAATGACACTTCCATTCTCCTTTTCTCCTCATTAAACAAGAACATCAAGGTCCTGATTTCATCATGTAAGGTATGGACAGGAAGTAATCATGGAAGGAAGATAGAAAAATGTGGATATTCCTCACTACATGGGAAGGACGCATCTCCCTAACGAGATGTGTCCCCTAGAACTATATTGTATCACGAGGTAATCTGGACATGAACAGTGAAAGAAATAATTCCAAGGACCTAACCACCTAAAATAAAATTCATTTTCATTGATATGACTTTTAAATACTGTTCTAAGAATTCAAGTGTGAGTGGGTTTTTAAATGGTCAGAATTCACTGCTGGGGCAATAAGATAGACTTTTTCTTCTCAATAAAGAGATGCTACAAAGCCTTTTGTGTTATGTGTAGACATAGCTAATAAATCATTGTAAGTCTGTTTAAAAGAAGGGTTTAAAGGCACACCAGTAAGGAGACTAGTTGGTTATTTTAGTAATAAACCAGAAGATGAAAGATGGTGACCTTCATTAAGGGAGTGGCATTATAAATGGAAATGAATAGCTGGATTTAAGAACTAATGAGGAGCTAGCAGGAGTGGAATCCATCTACAGAGGATGAAGAAAGAGGAAGAGTCAAGGATGGAAAGGAGGCATTTGGTTTAGGCACTGAGATGGAACAAGGTAGATGAAATGAATAGGATGCCATTTGCTGAGACAAGAAAGAAGAGGCAGAAGGGGAGGGTAAGATGTTTTGGAATTGTGAAAGATAAAGAGATGAATTAACCAGATCTTATGGACATGCCTTTATTAAGTGGCACCTCTTTCAAAAATAGGGAAATAGCCTGCCTGTGATATATACTTCAATTATCCTCAGAAGCATGCCTTTCTCTGTCTCATCATTGACATTAAACTTGGATTTGAAAAAGAAGGAATGTTAGAAACATTTTTAAGTCTTTAAATTGTGAAGAACTACCTTATATCCTGCAACCTCTAGTATCTCACGATATCATACTAAAACTACAAGGTGAATAGTCATATCCTTGTATTAAAGATGATGTATGGAAAGCCTTACACTCTTGTCAGGTCATAGAGTTTGCTGCCATTTGAGGTACTAATACATGAAAGAGTAATAAGACATGTGGTATTCTATTTAAGGGGGATACTCCAAAACAAATGAGTTCAAATTTTGGGTAGGCAGCTTGGGCATAATATGAAAGAGCAATATTTAATAGTTAGAGATATCTAACAATGGTTATGGTTTTCAGAGAATCACAAAACAATGTGAATAATATCTCCTAGGGTTGCTATAAATAAAGAAACTTTCTTTTTGGGGAGGGAGATGGGATTAGATCATCTCCGGATCTAGATAGAATATTCTAGTAGTCATACCTAATTCCTTCACATATTTACTATGTGGAGAAAACTTCACATATTTACTATGGGGGGAAACTTTCCACAAACTATTTTATTAGCCCTCTGAAAATCCCATTTATGTTATTATTATATATTAAAGGAAACCCAGGCACAGATAAGCAAGGCAAATTGTTCAAATTGTCACATAGCTCTTACTTTTGGAGACAGAAATTCAACTGAGTTTGTCTTAACAGAAGAGCTTCTCAGCCTTGACACTATTAAAGTTTTGATTTGGAGAATTCCTTGTTGTGGGAGCTGCATGGTACATCGTAAAATATTTAATAGCACCCCTGACCTCTACCCACCAAAGGCCAGTAGGACCTCTGTCCCCAAGCTGTGACAACCAAAAATACCATAGACACTACCAACTGTTCTTTGGGGACAAAATTGCCCCAAATTGATTGAAAACCACTAACTCACCAAAATATTGTTGTGCCTCCATCCAATGCTATCACTTCTGCTCCTTAAACCCAACCACAGACCTCTATAAATTCCATGCTGTAGAATTTCCTTCTCCTTTTTACTAAACATTTCTTTCTGTGATATAAAAAGCCTGCACTAGTTCCATAATTTGGAATCTTTTGATTTATTCATCAAAAAAGTAGGAAGCTCTCAATATCCTAGAAAAATGAGCTGAAAGGAAGAAATTCCACAAATTAGTGCTGTTATTATTGTTGCTGATCATTATTCATTAACTTCATCCTATTGTCATTTTTTGTTCTAATGTAGACATGAATAGACAGGACTTAATTTTACAGTAATGCCAGCATTGTCAGCATGATTTGGGCTCACTGGAGATCAGTATAGTTCTGGGCTTGGCTGTTCATTTGAAGGCTATGTCACCTAAGACCAACAATAAACTGTTATCCTTGTCTATCCACATTTGGCTGTAAAATTTTTGTTCCATTATCAGTTAATGTCTGCCTTTGTCCAGATAGCTATCTAGGATAATGCTAGAACTATTTTAATCTCATAAAAATTAACAAAAAGAGCCAAAATATTAGCTGAGAGTGATGAGGTCATACTATGGAATGAAAAATATAATTTATTAAACAATCAATTAAAGACAATTCTATTTGTGCAACTATCTAACAACATGAAATAATGGAATGCTGGTGTTAACTTCTGTTTTCTCCTGACACAATAGTTTCTAAAATATTTGGCCAAGGCAGGTTAAAAGGAATGTTTCTGGTTATTTATTAAATCTGCTTTTTGGGGGAGTGGGAGGACTGAATTCCAAGACAACTATTTATGGTCTTTTGAAACACAATTTATAAACATCTTTTTAAGAATGAGGATTTGAGTGGAGTAAGATTCAAGGGACACTAAATTGGGGAAATCAGACCACATAGTGTCAAAAGCTTACTGCTAACAATTTTCCACATGGGGCTATCTCTTTCTCAATAGGAAGTCTCATATACTCTTATGGTCAAAGTGGTTGCACCGAGAGGAGATTCCCCAGCAGGGACGCACTGGTGATCACAATCTACTTCACACTGACTGTGGCAAGTCATTCTGAGCTCTGCGCCCAAAGCTGTAGCAGCACTAATCAGTTCTTATTCAAACATCCTCATGATTTTCAATCACTAATCCAGCATTCATTGAGGGTCCATGGTGTACTGAGCATTCTTCCAAGAGCTGAGAAGTTATAGATCAATATTCCATAGTCCCTGACTTCAAAGGGCATTCAGTCTGATGGGAAAAAAACAGAAAGGAAACAAACAACTAACGTCATTTGCTTAATGGGATGGCGGAGGTAAGGGTGGAATGCCGAGGGGCCCAGAGGAGGACGATCTCTCACAAACCGTGAGAAGATGCTCTGGGAAGTTTGGAGGAGTCTGAACAGAGTCTAGAGGGATGAATGGGATTTGGCTAAAGAAGGGAAGGCAGATAATCCCAAAGGGAGTAACAAGTAAAGGTCTAGAATGTAATGACAGCATGGTGCAGTGAGAGAACCATGAGCATCACTGGATTAAAGAATGGTGGTCATTGGAGAGGCCTGGGGACCTTCAAAATATCCTGATAACCCCTCAATTTTTTTTTATTTAATTAGCTTGGAGTGAAGCATGGATATTCCAGAAAATAAATTCACACGTTCTAGAATGGCAGAGTATTAACTACTTAAGCTATGAGAAGCAGAGTGTCTTTCTCACTTTCTCTCTTTCTCTTTCCCTCTCTCTCTCACTACCAGAAGGCACTTTAGGTCTAGGAACTATATAGCTAGAAACTATGGTGGGTTATAAAACATTGTTGAAATTTGTAAAAGGAAAGAAATTAAGAGCTATACCACACAGAGACAGAAAATTTCAATAACATTCAATCATTTAGTCAATTCAGTTAACAAATAACTAAAGAGAGCCTCAGTGGTCTGGTCACTCCTCTAGGCTCTGAAGATACTGCAGTAAACAAAATAACCAAAATCCTTCCTCTAGGGTAGAGTATGTCTTAGAGGGGACTCAAAAAATACACAAATGGTAAATATGTAATATGTCAAATAGTGTAAAGCATCTTGAAGAAAAATAAAGAAGGAATAAGGGAAAAGATAGTGGCTAGGGAAGTATTTCGGGCAAGAATATCAGAAATGGCCTGGGGAGATGACTTTTAGGTTAAGACTTAATGAGGTGAATGAGACATGATGAGAACATAGGGGAAAGGAGAACTCCTTACACAGGAAACCTGAATGCAAAGGCCCTAAGGTTAACACATCCAAGGAAGAACAAGGAGGCTATTGTGATTGTATAGAGTGAGCAAGAGAATAGTAGGAGAAGATAAGGTTGGCTTTAAGGTGAATGACCTTGTAGGTATGATAAGGGATGGGCTTTATTCTAAGTATGATGGGAAGATGAAAAACAGGTTAAAATTTTAATTGCACTACTTAATTTATTGTATAAAGAATAGAATAGATTTTATCAGGTAAGAGTGGAAAAAGAAAGGTTGGTTAGAAAAACTATTGCTTTGGTCCAGGCAAAAGACAATGGGTTGTAGAGTACACTAGGACATAGCATAGGAGGTGGAAAGGAAAGATTAGTCTTAGGTTATACTTAATGATAGAGACAACAGGTTTAACTATTTCATAATGAATTTGAAAATAATATGGGGGGACATTATCAATGTGGAGATGTGGATGAAGAGTTTGGTTTGGAAAAAATTAATATTTAATACTTGCAAGACATCCAGTTGAACATACCGAGTTGGAAGTTGGATATTTAAGTGTGAATTCAGGGGAAGATTGGGGCTGGAAAAACAAATTTGAGAGTTATCAATTTATAGCCCCTGCTTAAAAATCATGAACCTTAATCAAGAGGAGGTCTGTAAACTGAGTTCTGGAATCCTTGGCTGCTTAGAGATTGAAGCTTTAATCCACAGTGTGACAGGATTTCAGCCTGTGAGATCCACTTTTTTTTTTAAGATTTTATTTATTTGACAGATGGAGATCACAAGTAGACAGAGAAGCAGGCAGAGAGAGAGAAGGAAGCAGGATCCCTGCTGAGCAGAGAGCAGGGCTCGATCCCAGGACTCTGGGATCAATTTTTCATCTTTCGATGTGTGAAACTGTAAGATATTGAATTTGTATTGTTTTAAGGCACTAAATTTGTGGTAATTTGTTTCAGCAGAAATAGGGAACTAATATAACTATGGTGGAAAAAGAGGGAAGCATGTGATTATAATCATGGAACGTGGAATAAATGGTATATGGAGGGTCATGGGACCGGGAAGGGACCAATGACAGAAAAGAGTGAGAGATAGGATCCCACCTACCATGCTTTAGAGTCCTCAGTGAGGTGAAAGTGTTTCTGGAAAAGTGGCACCAGAAGAAACTGAAAAGACAGGAGGTACTGGTCAGGGAAGAAGAGGCGTGAAGCTGAGATTCTCTTTTGGGGGGAGGAGCATTATTACGAATGACCAGGTCTAAGCGAGGACCCTGGGGTTGGGTAAGTTGAAATGAGTGAGAAGAATGAGATCATGAAAAGAAGACAGGGCAGAGTCACCAACATGAATATGAAAATCACCAATGAGGATGACAATAGCAGTCATGGAGAGAAAAGCTCTGGGGCAGATGCTAAGAGTCCATAAGTGAGGAAGAAGAACCCAGGAGTTCTGTATTTGAGGTATAAAGTAACCGCTAAAGTAGTCTGATAGTATCTTTTTCAAATGACATGGGTATTTTAGAGAGAAAGGAGGGTAAATAGTTGAGAAATGGCAGTAATAAGACATCTATCCCATGTATAGATCCACTAAATATGTGGAAAGTAAGATTGCCTCCAATTGATAGAGCTTAAGAGGAAGCAAAATTCTCAGATTTAATGTTAATGACAGATAGTTCTTGAATGCATTGTGGAAAGGTTTGGGGAATCAGGGATGGTGTGAGATTGGGTCAGATTGCAGAAAATATATCCTTATAGGGTTGAGGGCCAGGAAACGAGGTATGGGTTCTTTCCAAATTAGTCTATTCCAATCAATTTCCCATTAATATTTTTTCAAAGATTTAACAAAATATTACTTACAAGTCATATGGAAGAAAAGTTGTCCAAGAATAGCTAAGAAAATTCTGCCAAAGAACAAGGATGTTAGCCTTGCCTTAGGAGATATAAAGACTTATTTTTAACTGCATTAATTAAAACAGTGTAAGATTGATCAATGGAAACAAATATACTGCCCAGAGACAGACATGTAAGGCAATTTTTGAGGTGACATTACAAATTACTGGGAAAATGAACTTTTGAAAAATCAAATGGGGAAGTGACAATTCCATATTTAAAACAAAATTAATCCCCATCAGGGAAATACAAATCAAAACCACAATGAGATATCTCCTCACACCCGTCAGAATGGCTAAACCTAACAACTCAGGAAACAACAGATTTTGGCAAGGATGTGGAGGAAAGGGAACTTTCTTACACTGTTGGTGGGAATGCAAACTGGTGCAGCCACTCTAGAAAACAGTATAGAGTTTCCTCCAAAAGTTAAAAATAGAGCTACCCTATGACCCAGCAATTGCACTATTAGGTATTTATCCAAAGGACAAAAACATTGAGAATTGAAGGTGCATCCGCACCCCCAATGTTTATAGCAGCAATATCCACAATAGCTAAAATATGGAAAGAGGCTAGATGTCCATCAACAATCAACAGATGAATAAAGAAGATGTGGTATGTGTATGTATATAAAATGAATATTACTCAGATATCAAAATGAACGAAATCTTACCATTCAGAATGATACAGATAGAACTAGAGGGTAGTCTGCTAAGTGAAATAAGTCAGTCAGAGAAAGACAAATATCAGATGATTTCAATCATATGTGGAACTTAAGAAAAAAAAAAAAGAGGAACATAGGAGAAGGGAAGGAAAAATAAAATAGGATAAAAACAGTGAGGGATGCAAACCATAAGAAACGCTGAACTCTGGGAAACAAACTGAGGCTTGCTGGAGGGGAGGCGGAGGCTGGATGGAGTAACTGGGTGATGGGCATTAAGGAGGGTATTTGTAATGAGCACTGGGTATGAAATTCAATTTAGTTAGCACGTAGCCTATTATTAGTTTACTAATAATTTAAATAGAACTTAAAAATTAAAAAAAAATCCCAAACTCGTGTCATAATAAAAAGTATTCTAGGTGGTTTGAAAGTTGAAGACCCAAATGACAGGACTTCAAAACAATTTGAAAAAAATATATATGTATAAAATATGTATGTGCATGTATTTTATTGTTAAGAAGTAATTCTTTTTTTTTTAAGATTTTATTTATTTATTTGACACACGGAGATCACAAGTAGGCAGAGAGAGGAGGAAGCAGGCTCCCTGCTGAGCAGAGAGCCTGATGTGGGGCTCAATCCCAGGACCCTGAGATCATGACCTGAGCCAAAGGCAGAGGCTTTAACCCACTGAGCCACCCAGGCGCCCCTAGGAGGTAATTCTTAAACAAGACATAATATCTGGCCTTTTCTTGTTCTTGTTTTCGTTTTTTTAAGATTTTATTTATTTATTTGAGAGGGAGATAGAGAGAGAGGGAGGGTGTGAGAAGTGGAGAAGGACAGAAGGAGAGGAAGAAGCAGACTCACCACTGACCAGGGAGCCTGATGTGGGACTTGATCTTAGGAACCTGAGTCAAATGCAGACGCTTAACTGACTGAGCCACCCAGGTGTGCAGTATCTGTCCTTTTCAATGAGATAGTGCTATTCAGCAGAGAGATAATGATGCAATTTTCTGGTTGACCAAAACCCTGGGTCCTTGACAAAGAAATATCTATGTACCTGACAGAATGCAGCAAATCGTTTCCCCACCTTCTTTTAACTAGATCTATTCCATTTCACACAGCAACGAATGCAACAGCCACAAGATAGGACTTTTAGTTGAATTGCTGAAGTACTGTAGCAAGTGACGTTCCCTTTCAAATTCTTGCAAGAGTTTAGGGGTCCTGATTTTCTGGGGTTTTGTCTTATGTATCATCAGAATGATTTAAGGAGAAGGCTGAGGAAAATATGTCCAGGCCTCGTATCAATGATATTATTTTAGAGTGGAAATCTCCTGAACTGAATATCAGGACGATCTGGGAATACCCAGATGAATCAGGGGACTTTAGATGAAATAAAGTTACTCGAGACTCGTCTATTTCGAAAGGAGGAAACACTGGTGAGGGGCTAGCCCTCACATACGGCTCATTGTTTCCCTCAGCCTCAGCTAATTAAGTGATAATATTTCTTGCTTTACCTGTCACACAAGGGTTTTGGAAGAGTCGAAATCACTTTGAAAAATATCTCTTAAAATATAATTACTACTTGCAAAACACGCACCAGGCACTAGGGGAGAAACCAAGATGAATAAAACCTACCCTTATTCTCAACAGGCATCCAGTTGAGAATCCAGGGCTGGAAAGTATTGCCAGGTAGCTTCATGTGAAATAAGAAACAGAAAAACAATGTCATTAGGGTAACAAAACCAGAAGCTCTTTTTAAACCACAAGTGTTTTCCAAATTAAGAGACCGTTATGGTAATCATAACAATCTTACTTATGTTAAGTAGCCGGGCCTGGGGAATCTGTAGCCTCTTTCTCTATTCTAAAATGTCAAAAGTCAGTTTCCTGACAGGTTAAAATATCTATGTCCAATACCTTAGGACAAATCAGACTTCTTGCCCAATAAAGCAACTTGCTAAGGCTCCATGAAGAAAAAGATGCTGAGCTGTCCACATCTTGGTCAAATAGACCAACTTTTCCTTTTGAAATATTGCACTGCAAGAGACAATGATCCCACTTGATTGAAAACAGATTTCCAGATTTACAAGGTCAAAACAATAATTTATAAAAAGCCTCAGTCATTCTATTGAAACCACTGAAGTTGAAATGAAAACACCATGTCTGTGTGCTTCAGACATGTTTCTTACTCAGCAGAGTCTCACCGCCTTCCACTTGGGCCAAAAGGACAATCTGTTCCCAACAGCCTGAGAAGTTTTTTTGTCATTTTGCAAACTTGCAAAAAGGAAAAAAAAAAAAAAAAGATGCTGAGTATTTGGCTTTGTGAGAAAAGATTGTGGTGAAAATGTTCACACGTTTTCCTCTCCTTACATAAATTTTCAGTGTTGCCCTCTTCCAGGGGTGTGGGAATTTGGGCTGAAACGCTCTGATTGTATATTGGCTTGGTAATTCAAACCAGACTACCTACCTTCATTTGGCTTTATGTCAAAGACAAATGTCACAGGCAAAACGTGTCTACACAACTCTGTTTCAGGTACTATGGTCGAAATAGATTCTTGACTGCCAATCACGCCTTCCCAATATAACTGTTAACCTTTTAAAGGGAAACATCTTGTAGTTAATGCTTATGTTGGTTTCTCTCAATCTGCTTTCCAAAGTATCAACATACCCATTGTATTTAATAAATGCAATTGGCTGACAGGCAGAAACTTTGATTTGCTCAGTGTTGGTCAGATCAGCAGGGAACATCATCTAGTTAAATAGCCAGGCTGGTCCACTCTATGATGGACTGACCTCATAACCCCATGTGGCAGATGAGAAAACTAAGGCTTTGAGAAGTCTATAGTCTTTGCCAATAACTAATCATCTAGTTTGAGGCAGAGAATCTAGTTTCCTTCCCTGGTCCTCTTTCCTCCCTTTAATTAACTTACTGATCATATACTTCAGCAAGGATAAACATACTGCTTGAACCCATGGACCAGTGTGATTCACATCCCTGCCTTTTTCTTTTGATGTCTTTGCTCTTCTTCAGCGCATAGTTCCTGTATGAGTCTCAAGGAAACTAATCATATTCTGCCTTTGACATCTGTTCTATTGTTACCTTGATGTTACCTAATAACTTTTTGAGTTTTTAATTCTTGTCTACCTTTCGAAGATGGGAATTGCATCTTTTTGTTTATCCTGTAGAATCTTGCAAAGTGCCTGGCATACCATAAATATTCAGAAGTATTTATTCCTTGATAATGTAGTCCTTTTCCCATGAATCCATGCTGAAACATGAATATTCAGATTTAAGAATGGACCCTTGAGATAGTGCTATGGAGAACAAACAGGAGGCTCAAAGGAACTGAGTGGCTTTCCACAGTTCCCTCCACCATGGGTGACAGATAAGGACCAGAATTGCTTCCTCTGCCCGTCAACCTGATGCTTTTTCTATTACCTTTCTTTCTTTCTTTGACAGAGAAACTTCAAGTAGGCAGAGAGACAAAGTGGCGGGGGAGGGGGGAAGCAGGCTCCCTGCTGAGCAGAGAGCCCAATGTGGGGCTTAATCCCAGGACCCTGAGGTCATGACCTGAGCTGAAGGCAGAGGCTTAACCCACCAAGCCACCCAGGTGCCCCTCTATTACTTTCTAATGCCTGTGCTGTGATTTAACCCACGAAGTGTGAAGGATACCCAGGATTCTCTAGACTTATACTCTATACCTTCTGTCTTACTAAGGAAATATAAGAGTTGTATTTTTTTTTTAAGATTTATTTGTTTATTTGTGAGAGAGAAAGAGTGTGTGTGTGTGCACACACCCATGCACACGCACAGAGTGGTAAGGACAGAGGGAGAGAATCTCAAGCAGACTCCTTACTGAGGACAGAGGCCAATGAAAGGCTTAATCCCATGACCCTGAGATCATGACCTGAGTTGAAATCAAGAGTCAGAGGCTCAACTGACTAAGCCACCCAGGTACCCCAAAGAGATTTTGATCAATGGACTGATCATCAGAAATCTAGTTCTGGCAGCACCCATCACATTACTGGTCAAAGGAAGCTGTCTGTGTCCCAAGACAGCTTCTCGTGTGAAGATGCTGGTACCCTTGGCTGCCTGGATGCTGAGAGACCACTGATGGAGTCAGATAGGGGCTCATCAGTGACTTATGAAACTATCTGACAAAGCCTTCATCCTCCTCTTTAGCAACCCTGGCCCCTAACACTACCCTAACCAAGAGAGGCAAGAAGAGATGGGACAGTCAGAGGTGGGGAATTGGCAGCCCATGGGCCATATGGAAATATTTGGGGATTAGGAACAGTGCCACATGTGCTCAGCTTATTCTGGGTGAGACATTTATCCCCCTGCAGTGAAGAGGAAATCATTCACAGTGACTCACTTGGAAGGAAGCAAGCATGGCCTGAATCAAACCAGCTCCATCTCCATCACTGTCTGGAAGCGGGCAGCCATGACCGGTCATTACTAATTCACCACAGAGTACATGTCAGGTACCATTTTCTGTAATAAAGCTGCTTCGGATGGGTGGGAGAGAACAGATGCTACCCTGAGTCAATAAAGAACAAAGTACTCTCTTGCCCATAGTATTTGACTGTCTATTGTGAGCTAGGTGCAATGAATATTTATTTTATTTATTCCTTACAAGGATCCTATGAGGTAGGTGTTGTTCTCATGTTACAGATGGGAAGCATGAAGCTCATCAAAATCAGCACCTACATCAAAGTTTAAAAACAAGGAATGACAAAAGTGAGATGTGAGCTCAGATCTGTTTCTCAGGTTCAAAGCTTATGCTCCTTCCATTCTATTGAAGATGTGTGTCAGTCACTGAAGATGTTTTCAGTCAGAAAAGCAGAACCACTAGATAGTGTAAATATCTCCATAATAAGGGATCTGACCTTGCCCAGTTGTGGAGCAGATAAAAGAATCTCTGCAAGGCTATTGTCTTTGTATCTAACACTAGACCTTGACGCCCACAAGGCAGATATTGGAGAGGGAAAATGGAGAGGAAGTGGGAGAGAGCAAGGGCAAGCTGGAAGCCAAAAACACTAGTTGAGATCAAGAGATTCAACTCTCAAGAGAGAGACTAAAAGAGCTCTCATTGCCTCTGACCTTGATGGTGCAGATGTCCTGCAGAAAATGCTAGCACCTTTCATTACGGAGCTAAACACACACAAACCTGGTCCAGAAGATGGATAAGCTTGGTAGGAACTAAGGGGAGTCAGAGTAGTTGTCAGTCCAACGTTCCTTCATGCTTACAAGGTGAGCCATTAAGTAAGGGACATCCTGTATAATCTGTAATATGGTGCCAGCACCCTTCAAATCTTGTGCAAGAATCTTTGTTAGGCCCCCACTAGCCAGAAATCTTCTGGAAAAAGAATTTTTGGGAAACTTAGTTTAGCCTAGCCAAGTTAATACATTATAAAGCCACCATAACTTTTTTTTTTTTTTTCTTTTTTGTGGTGACAGAGCTCTGGTCTGGTTTTAAATATCTTAACCAGACCACACTGGAATTCAGTAAACTTGACCTCCTGGTAGCCCTTCCTGGGTCCTAAAATAGGTCCTGAGTCCTTTTGTTTTATGTTATAACCTGTGTCTTTGCTTTCTAACCCTGTTTCCAGTGTCCCTGGCTCCCATCTACTATCTAGAACATCACACTTAAACTATCCAATGCTCCTCTGGTACTAATCTAGTTTCTTCTGCTAAGTCTCCATTTGCTCTTGCCTCTTGCATGACAGCTGCTTTGGGCCATTACTGTTACTGTTGTTATTGTTATTTTTATTGTTGGAGGGCTCTGGTTCCCATGAGACATTTATGACCAACTTCATATTATGCTGTTTGCTTTCTCTTCCCATTCCACCAAAGAGAGAAGCCCTGCAAGGAGCAGAATGTAATGTCACTCCAGGGGACCAATTTATATAGAGGAGTACAAATCCCACTTGTACCTCACACAGGAACGAGTTTAAGATACGGCTTTTATAAACAGACGCTTGGATCTCAGTGAGGGGATTTGAAAAGTCAAACATGCTGGGGCCATGACTATAAAAGTAAAATTACAAGGCTCAGGAACCTTTCCAGAGACGGGCTTATTTCAAACATTGCTATCTCGTAGGTGTTATTCTTAGCAGAACACGGGTTCATGTTGGCTTTCATTTTGACATCCAGCTGGGGTGAGAGTCACGCAGTAGCTTCATCAGACTGCAGAGGAATTCATTACAGCACAGTCCCGGATTTTCCTTGAGTCTTATCATGGCCCGTGAACCCTTCCCCTTCCTCCCCCTACAGAACCATCAGCCTTTCTCTGTGCATTTGTTTATTCAACCAGTACAAATGGATCAGGTGCTTATGCTGTGCCAGGTACTGTGCCGGGTCCCCCAAATACAAAGACAGATAAGACGGAACCCCCACCCTTAAGAGTTAGAAATAAGAGAGAGAGAGAAGATAATCCAACACACTTAATAATGTGCTATGGATGCTATCCCAGCAGTCTGGGTGAGGAAGCAAGGGTACACACAGCAGGAAGAGAGCGATTCCCCAGGGGAATGAAGAGGGTGCAGTCAAGCCTTCACTGAGGAGATGGAAGTTAGACAAATGTTGAATGATTAGACACCTTTATGAATCAGACACATCTCTAGTCCATGTTCTTTTGGTTGGAGATTCCAGGCCCTGTCCTCAACTCTCAGATATGTGGAGCTGAGACACACCCATGCTTTCACACTGGCCTCCCCTCATGGTCTGCTGTTCTTCTGTCTGAACTTAATGAGCTATTTGAGAGGCCATGCAGCAAGATGCCTGTGTTCAAATCCCAACTCTGTCAACTATGACTATGTCTACCTGAGAAAGTGATTTGACTTTTGTGCCTTTATTTCTTCAGATGAGAAATGAGGCTAATAATAGTACCCACCTTCTAGGGTTGTTGAGAGGATTCATGGACTTATATAGAAGCATTTAGAATATTGTTGACACTGGGGGGGGGGGCACTACAGAAATGTTTATCATTAATAAGACATTTTCTTCTTTAATTAGATGTAGAGAGAAGGGCAGTGTTTTAAAATTGCTCTTTCTATCATTCTTCAAAGACTGGACAATTTCCAAGAAGCAGCATGACTCTGGACAAGTCACTTAATCTCTTGAGCCTCAGTTTACCCATTTATATAAAATTTAAACTTAAAGATTACCTATTAGGTGTCAGGCATTCCTTAAACCCTTCACAAATACCATTCCATTTTATCCTAAGGATAGCTCAATGAGGTGGATTTGCTTGCTTTTATTTGCAAATGAAGGAAATGATAGGATGCCTGTCTCCAGAGACCATGAGCTCAATGCCTCAACCAAACCCTGAGAGTGCTGTAATTCTTATCCTACTGGGGGGGGCTGTGTACACAATGATTTATATTTATCAGCTCATTCAATTCTCAGAACAATAGTCTCCCCCACTCCAAGTTGTTGTTATTGTTGTCCCGTTTTATAGACATGCAAACTAAGAGATGTTAAGTAGCATGATCTGTACCCAGGTCTATTTGAGTCCAATCCTGGAGTCTTTACCTGCTGAGTTATGCTATTTCTCACTAGGCAGGGGCAGAGTGGGGGCGTGATCACAGACACACATATCTACTAATAATTCTGCAAATAATCCCAGGAAATTTAGATTCTCTGAAGGCCATAGAGACCCCCAAAGTCTGCTCCCATTCCCTCTTTTATACAACTCTAACCAAACATTAAACTTTACTCCATTGATTTTGCTAGGAAAGCAGACTTTTTCAAAGTTCACCTATCTTCTCCCACAGATGTTGACACAAGTCCTGTGGCCCCCATCACCCTAGTCCTTCCTGAATACTGGTCTTCCACTAATCTGTTCAGGTTTAAAGCCCTTGGACTTGGTGAATTCTATGTTTCCTTCTAGATATGAATTTCAGTCTCTTAGACTATGGGAAACTTCCAAATCAAATGCAATAATTCACCACCTTAGCTTTTCCATTTTTATACCCAAAGGTGACCTCCTTCCTATTTATTTTTTATCTTACTCAGGAGTTAGCAGACTATACCTCCCAGGCCAAATCTGACCTGCTTCCTGTTTTTTAATAAATAAAGTTTTATTGGCGGTCACAGCTATACTCCTTTATTTCATGTGTTATCTATAGCTGTTCTCATACTACCATTTGCAAACCAGCCGCTGGGTGGGGTTCGGAAATGTTATCTCACTTCACTTGCACGGAATTTGGGATGTAATGTGGTAAAATGGTTAAAACCCTAAGATCTGGAAGCAGACTGTTTTGAATTAAAACCACAAATTAATACTTGGCCAACTGTGTAATCACGGTAATATCCCAGAGGCAACTTTGCCATTTGCAGAGGGAAACCTGAAGGAGATGGCATGGGGATAACGATAATGATAGCAACTGAGGCGGACGTGCATGCCAGAGAAGGACAGACACGGAGCAATGACTGTGGAGCCTTCTGCATAAAAGACCTCCCATTCGTGTTAACTGTTATTACGGTGAAATTGAATCCTTGCGGAAACCATTCTTAAACCCTCCTCTTCTTTATTACCAGCGCCTTCTCCCCTCTTACCCCCTTGATATCTTGCCTCCTGCTACCCAGTTCATTCTGTGAGATGGTGAGTTTCACTCCTGAAGCATAACCGCTGGTTTTACTCCAAGCTTAAGAACTTTTAACAGGACTTCACTGCTGGGAGAAGAACGTGCAAATTCCTCAGTGCTTATTCCTCTAATACATAGAAAATCCCAACGGGCTCCCCATTCTCTACTTTCTCCCATGCACAGCCCCCACACTCGAGCTGTGTAAAGGACTCCCCACTTCAGTTCTGCCTCTGTCCCTGGCTCAACCCATCTTCTCTGCCTGGGGTGCCAGCTTACCACCCCTTGTTCGGACTTTGAAATCTTACCTGCTCAGGATGGTCCCAATACTAGTTACATGTGGAAGAAAGCAGGGGACCGGTGCTTGAAATTCAGTAAAAACTGAGTTTGCATGCAGTTGGTGTTTAATAAATGCTTCCTTCATAAAATTTGTAGTGGAAAAAAAAATTCCATAACTAAGGGCCTCAAAATGCCCTGGGAATCTCCTCCTAGGTGAAAACTGTCATCACCCTATGTTTCCCACAAACTTTTCATGATTCCATCAAGATGGATACTGCCTTCTCTTCTTTGCAGAAACTCTTTCCATTACCTGAACCCCATTCCTCCCCCAAAGCCCTGCACTGCCGTATGGAAGGCGCTGCTCCGGCTGCAGGATGCTGGGGGTGGGTAGCATGTTTCTCACAGCAAAGACAAAGAATAAATTGTTGACTGCCTCTCCTCGGAAAAAGATGATGCAAGATGGGCCTGTGTGCTTAGCGGATGGGCATCTGGACAAACGAAGGAGGATAATCATCTTTTGTTCGAAAATGAAAATAGGGGGAATGGGTCAAAAAGTGCAGAGACCCCACCCTCCTTGTCTGCGTCTTGAACCTCCCTCCTCTTTGACTTATCACAGAAAGGTCTGCACTTTGGAGCTAGTAAATCTGCTTGGCAGGTAATCGCTACCCATCCACCAGCTGCTGCCTTGGCAAAAGACGCATAGCCATCACCATGGCAACGCAGAGGCAGGCAACCAGCCAGCAGGCCTGGCTCAGGGCCAAGGTAATCCGATGGCACTGGGCTTTGTTAATAGAAAGAGCAAAGCAGGCCAGAGCCGCTTGCCTCTGCCTCTGCTTCTGCCAGTAAAGGCTGGACGGGAAAGGAGTGCAGGGCTAATTAACCGGCCTGACCAGCTGTTGGCTGCTGCTTGCCAAATCCGACAAGTGGCCCTGGGCTTTCTCTATCCCTAACCCTTGTCATCTTCCAGGGAGGCTGGGCCCTGGGGGAACAAGAGCCTTTTCTCGGTGATGTCATCCGAGTATTTGTAGAACTTCCTCTTTGTGGGAAAGTTCTCTGGCAAAGTATAAAGGGATTTGACTTCCCTCGGAAGACCCCTTGGCCTTTTGAATTTTGAAGAAAGATTTTTCTAGATGAGAAACGAGGCGGGGTGGTGAGGGGGGTGGGGGATGGGTTATCCATATTTGAGGTCACGCATTAGGTGCCTAATCTGAAGCAACTCTTAGGGAGGAACATTAACAATGCACAACCCCTCATCAGCTGGGACAGGGCAAGGACCGTCTTCAATTAGGAAGAGTGGATTATCTTGGAAAGACCATTTGTGAAGGAAAGGGAGTTAATATATTGAGTATCTAGCATATGACAGATCACTCATATATACAAAATGCCTGCAAGGTAGGGTCTATGATCATGACTGTCCAGATGAGGAAAGTGAATGAGAAAGGAGCTTTCTAAGGTCACATAGCTGAACATGGCTGAGCTGAGCTTACAGCTTAGACTGGTCCCAAGTGCACCTTCCTTCTTTCAGACCCCATTACACTGACCACCACTACACTCACAGTGTTACGATATCCTGAAGAATATCTGGCTTTGTAAGAATAATTAATCCTGGCGAGGGATTTTTTAAAAAATTATTGATACATGCATAGTGAGACTTTACAAAGATAAGCAATTTAGCTTTGCATGACCTCTAAGAAAATAACCATCCCTACACTGAGTGCCTGTGTACAAGGCATTTTATGTATGTTATTATTATGCTCCAAAATAAGGATTCTAACCTGATTTATGAATGAAGCAAATAAGGCTGAGAGAGCCAAGGGGCAGCAAGTGAAAAAAAAATGCATAACAGGGTTGATCAGACTGGAAAATCTGGGACACTTAGCAGCTATATATGGCTATAGCCTATAGCTATATATGGCTACAGCAAGTACCTGGGGTAAGGCTAGTAGGGAAGGGCAGGGTTCCTGTGACTGACAGATAGAAGGACGACATGAGGGAAGGCAGTGGAAAGTCTAAAACACACCGGTGTTTTGCCCCAGAAGTTCTGTTGATATCCAGAAAACTTGCAGGACCGATCTCTCTGAAGTTGGCTATTATTTTCCCAAATAGAAATAGCATTTCCAGTGGGAAAGAAGTCAGGGCAGAGTGGGACGAAAGGTCATGACCAAGGAGGAGTGATATTCTAGTCCTTTTCATGGCTTCTGCTTGAAGCATTTACAGGCAGGACCAAAGAACATCAGCTGAGGAATGGGAGGGGAAACTCATTCTACCTACATCACGCCAATCATTCTATCTCCCTCATTTCCGTTAAGGCTGTGCTCTCCCTGAGAGGCAGATGTTATAACCCCCAGGGCACATGCTACACTGAGATGCAGGAAATGGTGAATGGGCTTTCTTGGGGAGGAAGAACTGGAGCAAGAGGACACAGCTCCTCTCCCTAGTCATTGTTCTTTCCAGTTTTCCAGGAGAGCACCTAGAGGTCCATGCTTAGGAATGTGGCCCAGTGAAACTGAATATGAGTTAACCTGGGCATGGGAAGCCAGAGGTCAAGAATAAACAGCGGCCCAAGAAAGGATGCTGGGCGGTAAAGGGAAGAAACCAAATCCCTGTTTGGTTCCAGGTAAGAATGGGTTTAGGAACTGAGGATAACACTGAATTGGGAACAGGGTAAATGTAGAGATGCAATGAGAGACAACAGACAAGACCATAAATAAATGTGTTGTGGAGTAGATATTAAAGATAAGATTCTTATGGACTGGCACAGTGCAAGAGAGCATATAGGGGGAAGGGCTTGAGCAACATCCAGACTCAGGTTTGACTGGTCAGCTTTGCTTCTTTAACCCTTAGGTGGCATTTCCGAAATGTCTGGCTTCACATATATAACTTCACAGGATCCTCCCAGTAACCCTATAAAATAAGTCATGTTATTTGTATCTATTTAAAGGTAAGAAACTGAGCCAAAGGGAGGTCAAGCAACTTGTCCAAGACCCCTGCATTGTCTATCATAGTGTAACAAATTACCCCAAAATTTAGAGACTTAAAACAACATGTATTTATCATCTCACATTTCAGTTTTTTATAAGGTTACAATCAAGTTATCCTCTACGAAAAGGATCTCATCTGAAGGCCTGACAGGGGAAGAATGTGTGTCCAAGTTAACTCATGTGACTGTTGGCAGAATTTGGTTCCTCATGAGGTATTGGACTGGAGACCTCAGCTCTTCACTGCCTGTTGGCCAGAAGTCACCCTTAGTTCCTTGTCACAGGGCCTCTCCCACAATGGAACTTGCTTCATCAAAGCCAATAATAAAGTCTGCTAGGAAGATGGAAATGACAACTTTTGTAACCTAATCACCGAAATGACAACTATAAAATGTTGCCATATTCTATGCATTAGAAACAAGTTATTCAATGGGAGAGGATTACACAAGTCTATGAATACCAAGAGCAGGGATTAACTAGAACTGTTGTAGAGGCTGCCTATACCAATACCCCAGATATCAAACAGGAAAGCTAAAATTTGAACCTATGGTATTCTGTTTCCAGAGTCCATGTTCCTAACCATCAGGCTAGATAGCTATCCAGCCATGTGACCTTGGGCTAAATACTTTATCTCTTTGGATCTTCATTGTCTTTTTCTATAGACTATCCTTTAATAATATTTGCATTTAAATCTTATTGTTGGGATCAAATATAATACATATAAAATTCCCAACATTCACATTGTTTAGTGTCCCAAAAGCATTTTAAAGAAAAAAGCATTCAAATAAACTGAAGGGTATTTAATATAGATACTGCTGTTTAACCAGAGTAATCCAGTATAACTTGTGCAGGGGACTAGAGAGCTACCATTGACAGGGAATATACTGATCTGCTTAGAAAACCCACTAAATCCTGGTCTTTCCATTCCTCCAATTGTAGTGGGGTTGAAGAAGCTTCAATTCCCCCAATTCACATAGAATTTTCTCTAGGACTGAGATAGATCAAAGGCTTGGGTGTGACCATTAGTAGGAAATCAAAGCAAACCCTGGAATATTCCAGAATACCCTTTCTAATAAAGGTTCTTACCTTTCCTTCCTTCCCTTCCACTGCCTGACAAAGTTGAGGAAGCTAATGCACACTCTTGCCTGCCTTCTGACTTATTTTAAACCTGCTTCCCTACAGCATTACTGAGGCACATACCCTTCCTGGGTAGAGGTCCTACAAAAAACTTGGTTCATGCTTCCCCTTGCCACTCTGTTGCAGGATTGTGTTTTGTGGTTTCCCTAGAGTGAAAACAATGTAAGACGCAAGTTGGTTTTTAACATATTTCTGTAGCCCTAAATGTCTTCGTTCTTCTGTTAAAGAGAAAGAGAAGAAGAAAACCTCTAGGCTATAGAGGATAATATTCTATGAGCATCTTACACTAGACTAGTTGATCTTACTTTTACTACTCTTGCTTTTATGGAACTCATAGAACTCCCTCAGTCAGGATCTGTCTAGTCTTTTGTGTGTGTGTGTGTGTTATGTTAGTCACCATACATAACCCAGTGATGGATATTAAGGAAAGCACGTATTGCATAGAACACTGTGTGTTACATAGCTCACATTCTGTTCCATGAGCAGCTCCCCACCCCCACCCCCAAACACACACAGATCCAGGTGACAAAAACTGAGGAATATTGCTTTTGGTCACTGCATTGGGAAATGGAACAACAGAATTAAAAATGAAGGAATATAACTACATGGCTCTATAGGGTATGTTATAGCTTAACTTCTGTCTCATGCCTACTAGGAGCAAGAGACCTGGATTCCAGTCCTGCTTCTTAAACCGTCTGTAGTTCACTGTGGCTTTGAGTAAAACCTTTTCCCTCAGCAGGAATCAATTCCCTCATCTATTAAATGGAAAGCTTTAATCATACTCTCTAAGTGTCCTGGGATTGGATTGTGTGATCACTTCTTTCTTTGCATCTGTCATTAAGTTTTCTGTGTAAAATGTAACTCGAGGAAAACTCTGTGAATCTGCATTCCAAGCTATCCTAAATATGGCAAAGCAAAGCCATTTCCTGTTAAGTTTCCTTGGAAGCATAAAAAAGCAGAGATTGTGACTTCTCAGCTAAGTACATTTTTTCCCCAGACCTACTTGAGGGAGGATGGGATGGGAACACTGTCAGACAAAATCAAAACGTACCACACAAGTGGAGCCCTCGGCTAATCCAAACAAAATGATGGGGGTGGATGGTCAAAGCCTGAACAATTTTAGTGCAGGCATGAAGATAGGCCACACAGTTAGATCAGAATTTAAATAACCTCACTTCACATGTTCCATTTTAAATCTCCACTCACAAGCATTCAAAAAAACTTCCAAATGTTTCATTTTGGGAAGCAGATGCCCCTGAAAATGAAGACCATTCCCCTATTGTCTTCTTTCTCCCTTTCTCAGAGTTAACTGCTTTCTGTCCAGAGCTGGGAATTTTGACAGCTGGTGCTTCCTCTCTACAGAGAGGAAGAGTGGCTCACCATTTTGGCCTGCCTCTCTTATGACATGAGCTTAAGTAAGTAACATGTTTATGGCTTGGGCTGAGCCAGACAGTCCCAAATACAGACCAGGAGATTCAGATGTTTGTCAGCAGTTACATGAGGCACCATCCAGTCAGCCAAGACTCATTGAGCATTCTTTTTTTTTTAAGATTTTATTTATTTATTTGACAGAGAGATCACAAGTAAGCAGAGAGGCAGACAGAGAGAGAGAGAGGGAAGCAGGCTCCCCACTGAGCAGAGAGCCTGATGTGGGGCTCAATCCCAGGACTCTGGGATCATGACCTGAGCTGAAGGCAGAGGCTTTAACCCACTGAGCCACCCAGATGCCCCATCATTGAGCATCTTCTTAATGCTAGGTACCCACAATAAAGTAGAGTAAAACAATATAGTCCCTGCTTTCATGGAACTTAGATGTGTTTTAGAGGAAAGATTTAAAGCACTGGTGAGGAAAACAGCTTGCTCCTGGAAAAACAATGCCAATTCATTTGTTCAAAAAGGTGAGGTGTGATCAAGTGGACCATGAGTATGAAGCTTAGAAGGGAGTAGCTTGATGCGAGGTGGAATGCAATGTAAGTAGAGCAAGCAGTCTAGAACCAAGTTAGGGAAGAATATTGGAGGCCCATTTCTCATGGGGCAAGCTGAGTGGTGAAAATCAGACTGAATAGCTTTGAAGGACTTAACTGAATAGAAGAATGGACAGCCTATAAAGCCCTCCTCCTTGCCTTGTTTTTTTATTCTGCCAAGCCAGATATTTTTTTTTTTACTTCTAAATTACATATTTTTAATTTTTTTAATTTTTATATACTTATATTTATCTTCCTTCTTTTCTTTCCATAATTATGCTCTGTGACCATACTTTCAAAGGTAGGGTAGCTCTAGGAATAATTTCTTGAAGGACTTCTGCCAATAAGAATATACCTACAGGAGAGTGAATAAGATAAAGGGTGACTTGAAAATTATTGCTATTTCAAAAAACTTGGTTGGAGCCAAAGATGGTACATGGGGAAAAGAAAAGGTCTGGGGATTTGGAGTTGGTGATGAAGCATGGCAGCTGCCTCCAAAAAGCTGATGGAATGAAATGTGAATAAGGGATTAGTCAGATGAGGATGAATGGTGGGGAATTAGAAGGAGAAAGATATTGATTCAATCTGAGGTAGACTGTATATATAGAAAGAGTTACACAATACTGCCATAAGTTGACTTAAGAAGTATTATACTTAAACATAAACATAGATGAGAAGCAACGTGACCCAGGACCCCTGCATTGGGCACTATGATGGGCCATCCATATCTCCCAACAATGGAGACTTGTTCCCAACTATAAGTCCTTTCAAAGACTGCCTTAGTTCTAGAGACCACCATAGGGAACCTTCCCAGGACAACCCAGACTCAATGACTGATTGATATGGTGACTTAAAGGCTTGACCCAATTTGAGCTAACTCTGGAGGGCCAGTCTAGCTTCAGCCCTTCCTACAGGGTTAGCTAAGGTTTTTCAGATTGCATTCTGGCTCAACTAATTCCCTTCTCAGTCCTACTTCTTCCTCTTCCCATCAACAGGTATTGATTCTAATGGCTTGACTTAAAATACCCTGCATGTTTACTTTAACTTTATCTCACAGACTGTTTCCCAGGAAACACAATATATAACAACACCTAATATATCAAAGTATAAGACATTTTCTTTTACAGTTATTACAATTATTTGAACATGATTGAGAAATTAAGGACTTTCATTTTATTTTCTCCTATCACTCTTTAAGGGTTATGTCCCTTCCTCCTTCTCTCTGTCTTTTCTCTCATTTTAATTTTCTCCTTTCTCTTTTCCCTCCTGTCATTGTCTTTTTCTGAGTTGATTCAGGACAACTGGGACAAGATTGAACATGAGCCATATTATCTCAAGATTATGAGAATGAGCCCCCCACCCCAAAAAAAGATTTTCAGGACCATGGGCAGCAACATATATGCCACCCTTCCTACCCTCAATATTTTTATTCTCTCAATAGCTATGCCAAGCAGAGAAAACTCTGTCTGTGATGATATTGCTGATGTGGCTCCTGCATTAGGATAGGTAGATTAGTCTTCTGAGTTGGTATCTTAATCATAAACTTCAAAAGTTTATGATTCTGGGCTTGACTTTCTCATGTATTCTGTAGCCCTTTCTTTAGTAGCCTGCCCAAGTACTAGAGTTATGTATTAATAAAACTGGGCCCATGAGTGTCTCTGTTGGACAAATCTTACTGAATCATTGCAAACCATTTATGATCTTTTTTGGTACGTAGTTCTCTGGTTTGTCTAACCAATAAAGACAACCGAAGAGTAAATTATACCTTTACATACATCACGTGTAGCAACTAAGTTTCTTACTCTGACTAATGTTGAAATGTAGCATTTGCTCTACTCCAATAATCTTCTATGAAACATATTTGGAACTTCTTTTCCCCAATACATCCTTTAAGCAAATAAAGGCTTTGGACTTAAAATGTCAACACCTGAACTATTTGTAGAACAACTCCCATCATCTTTGCCTATATTTAAGTAAAATATATAATAGAAAAAGAGAGAGGGGACCTTTAAAAACTACTAGTCTATAAGTTTCTTGAAGGCAGAGATCTTAAGCTTCTTGATCACCACTGTATGGTTACAGTAACAAGAAAAAAATGAGTTTTAAAACAATGATAAAATTTAAAAAGTTAAGTTGAACCAAGTTAAATAAAAGGCTCTAATTGTGGGAAATAAAGGAACAACACTTATTTCAAGGGAAGAAATTTTTCTGCTCAGTGGGGACAAAAATCAGTTCTGTGCTTTTGACATGAAGATAGAGTTTCAATGCATTGCAAACTCAGAGTAAAGAACACAATAACTCTGCCTTCCAAAAGGAGCTTTTATTGATAAAGTGTTGCCTCCAGCTTCCCAGAGGAGATATTACTCGGCCAGGGGACTGGAAACTGTCCTGGAGGGGAATGAACATTAACTTGAGGTACTATCCTAAGTGATTCTCTTTTCATATGGGTTGAGAAATGGTCCAGTGACCTGCCTTGAGTAGGACAAACCCTGTTGTCCCAATGCCTGAGGTAAAGACCCTAAAAATAGTCAAGCCATTGCAAATAGTCTCTGCTTTAAGACCACCATTAACAATAATAACAGCAAAATAATAAGAAGAAAATAAGAATTATAATAATGGCTTCTATATAAGGGTCAATATTATATACTAAGGACAACTATGAGCATTTTGCAATACTTAATTCTCCTAGCAACTCCTGA
Source organism: Martes martes (assembly GCF_963455335.1). Classification (NCBI taxonomy): domain Eukaryota; kingdom Metazoa; phylum Chordata; class Mammalia; order Carnivora; family Mustelidae; genus Martes; species Martes martes. Next base: position 12,438,015 of record NC_137891.1, on the reverse strand, counting down.
AAGGTATTATTATCCTCCTTTTACAAATATGAAAACTCAGACTAGGACCAATTAAGTTACTTGTTCAAAGCCAAGAAGTAAAAAACAAACAACAACAAAAAAAGTTTGTTGAATCAATGTATATATTCTATAACATCAGTAAACTGCATAACAAATTGTCTAAAAATTAATTCTTCAGATAAATGTTTGACATGGCATAAATTTTTTGGAAATTGAAGCAATGGTTTGGGTTTTCGAGACATATGTTAAACATTGGTCTAAAAATCTGAAAATCTAGTATCTAGCTCCTCTTTTGTCAATAATAGTGGCAAAAATGTGGTGGCATTTCTTATTTCTCTGTCTCACTATAAAGTCCTCTATAAGGTATTTTTTGATATTTTAAAAAATAATAGTGTCTGAACATCAATGTGAGACAAGAAATAGTGAACCAACTTCCTAAGTAAAATAAAAAGAAAATTCCTCATCATAGTTTCAAAACCAGCATGATAAAAATGGACTTTAAAAAATATGCTTCAGGTACATTCTTTGACTGTGTTTATTTCCTACCTGGATCAAATGAACTGAAAATTCTTCACACCATCCTGATCTTCTTGTCCCCCCAAGTCCTTCTGTAGACAGAGACATAAATGGGATTCCCATCTTTGTGATTGAGAAGCACTGGACTCAATTCTCAAGAGCTGGATTGGCTGTGGGGTGATGGGCAAATCTTTTCACTTCTGTGGGCTCAGGTTCCTCCTTTTGAATGAGGCAACAGGAACCCATATAGTCCCTAAGGCTTCTTTCAGCCATAAACTCTGTGATTCTGAGTCATAACAGACATTATTATCAACTCTTCAAAAATATGTTTCTTATATTATTGAGAATGCAGCCAGAGCAAACTAATATACTAATTAATGCATTTTTTTCAATAAGTCTCTTTTGAATGCCTGCTATGTGCAACATGTTGCCGTAAGTAGGTTCAAGGGTTAACACCGTGAAAATAACAAAAACTCCCATCCTAATGAAGCCTTATTTCTACTAGAAGGAGATGTGCAATGGGGTAAGGAAATAAGTAAAATAAAACCTGTGCCACATAATGAAAAGTGAAAAAAAGTAAGGAAACAAGGTGAGCAGTATGGAACTAGGGATGGATTCTTATTTTAAATGGAGCAGTCACAGAAGATCTCACTGAGCAGCCCTAGGTGAGAGATGGTAGAGCCAATGGAGAGAATGAACTACACACAGATAACTTGAGGAAAGAGCTTGCTAAGCAGAAGGTGTACAATGCAAGTGTTCTGAGACAGAAACAGCTTGGTGAGGTCAAGGAAAGCAGGACCAGTGTGCCTACAGCCATCTGAGCAGTGGATGACATGATCTGATTTAAGTGAGGCTCTGGCTGCTTCAGTGAAAAGGGATGGAATAAAACTAGTGTAAAAGCAAGATGGCCGTGTTGACAATCCTTTTATAAAGGACTGCAGTGTGGAGGTTACTGCCTCATAGATAGTGGGCTTGGGTGCTCTCCATCAAAGGTAAGTCTGCAGAGTTTATTCTTAGGTATGACACAAACCCTTGCTGTACCTCTCCAGGTAAGTACCTCACCAGATAAGGTTTGATCATGGCTTATTGAAAAATATGTGGGATTTTAAAAACAGTATGAGATAAAATATAAGTTATTCATAAATTTCTCCTTAGCTTCAGAGCAGGGGAAGTCTTATACCATGTTAAGTCATATACCACAAATAAGAAGTTAATATGACTACTTTACAAAAGACACTAAAATCTTTAGGGGCAAAATAGCCTGATTTTTTTTTTTTTTAATGGAGAAAACCATAAGCAAGCAAATCACAGAAAATCTATAAAAATAGTCTTTAAATATAGGACCAGATGTTCAATCTCATTCATAATAAGCATTAAGATACCATTTTCACCTACCAGATTGGCAAAAATTCAAAAATTTAACAATATATTTTACTGGCAAGGCTGTTGAGAAATGGAACTCATTCATTGCAGGTGGGAATGCAAACCCATACAAACATTTTAGAAAGAAATTTGGCAACAGTGCACAAAACTACATTTTTGCATATCTTTGACTCATCAAACTTGCTTTTAGGAATTCATCATAAAACTACACTTCTAATAGGAAAATGTGTATCCAAAGAGCTTGCCTTGAAACATTGTTTATAACCACAAAATATTGGAAACCCTCTGAATGCCCAGTATCATGGAGAGCAACTGGATAAACTTCAGTACATCCACCCAATGAAGTCCTCTACACTTGTAAAAAGAATAAAGAAAATTTTTCTACACTGAGATAATTCATTGTATGCCACCCTTCTTATAAGAAAGAAAGAGATAGAGGAAAATAAACATGCATCTACTCAAATATACAGAAGAAGTACAAGAAGGATAAACCAGAAACCCATAAGATTGGTACCCACATGGAGTAAGTAGAGACAGGGTAGAAAGAGAGAGTCAGTAGGGATAAGGAGTCGTGGTGGGAGATACAGTCTATGAATATATCTTTCTATAAGATACTTTAAGAGCTTTTGACTCCTAAAACAATGATAATGTTTATATACTCAAAAATATGTCTAAGTGATTAAAATCAGGCTGTGAAGAAAACCCAACAGAATGTGAACAGTAACAAATGAACCTAACTGTATCACAACAGAACAGCTTCACCACACTGATGTATGTGGGGAAGAGAAAAACTAACCTAAGTTACTTTGAAAAATAGTATTTTGACTGTATATTGTAAGGCTAAAGGACAAGAAGAACCTTGAACAAAGGTTACTTATATATTACAGTAGTATTGCTATTGTATATTAGTGTTTACTAGTATATATATCATTAACAGTAAATTGCTTTTCCCAAGGACACAGGTTAATAATAATGAAATGTTACGTGCATCCTAAGACCAACCAAATAGGTAAATATATTGTGGATAATGAGAGGACCAGATTTCTCGCCGTCAGAGAAAGAATTTATAAATATGGAAAGGAATATGGCAAAAATAAATCCTGTGGTGCTGAATTAGAATAAAAAAGATCAGTATGATCTCATAATTGTTAATATATAGACAGGTAGTGATACAAACAGATATAAATATGTGTGCAAATGGGGTTGTATACCTAAGGTCTTCCTCCCATTGCTGAGTGAGCCTGGGTGCAAATGGCACCTGGACAGCAGTTAGCACAACTAGCCTCCACATACTGGTTTCCAAACAACATTATCTAACAAAGACGGCCAGAGCTCCTTGGAGAAATGGCTGACTATGGGGCTGAGGCAAGGAAAGAACAAGATGGAACTCATTAGCAAACTGTCTGTAGCTTAAAATTGGACATGAATATTAACACGATGGAAATCTGAAAACAAACAAACAAAAATCACAATTCTTTTCTTTTCTTTTCTTTTTTTCTTTTCTCTTCTTTTCTTTTCTTTCATTTTCTTCCTTCCTTGCTAGCTTTCCTTCCTTCTTTCCTTCCAGTTTATCAGCATATTTTGTGGTACCAGAGTAAACATATGTTTATGAATCATGGTATCATTTTGAAAGAATCCAGGAGCCAATTTGAAGGTCCTAATGGTCCAATCAGGATCAATAGGTGTAATAAAATAAATACTGACAGTACTGGGTTATAACTCTCATAGACTAAACATCCATGAGTTCATACAGATACAAATTTGTTTTTAAAGAATGAAGAAATAAATGACGGAGAAGTGAAAACCCACCCTCATAGCAGAATTTTAATTAATAAAAGCAGAAGAAATAATAGACATAGAAAATCACCGTTTGGGGAACACTGCAGTAATAATTGTTGCAGGGAAGATTCATGAAGTTAATAAAATTAATTGGTGAAAGCATGATGAGAAACAGGTTATTTGTATACTCTCAAGATAGCTTCCCAGAAAGTAGTTACTAAATACAAAGGGGGAAATTGTTAACTTTATAGAGAAGAAATCTGGCAGATACAACCTCATGCAAGTGTTCTTATTAAATTACCATTTATAATAAGACAGCGACATTATGCATCTCCTTGGTGATGGTATTTTTACCAAGCATGCATACCCAAATTTAATCATGGGGAAAAATCAAACTGACCTAAATTGAGGGATGCTCTACAAAATAGCCAGGACTCTTCTAAAGTGTCAAGTCATAAAGGACAAAGACCAGACTGAAAGAGTAATAAGAAGACATGACATCCAAAGGCAATATGGAATCTGCAGGATCCTGGACTGTAAAAGGACATTAGTGGGACAATTGGTAACATTTGCATAAGGTCTATAGATCAGATAATATTATTGTCCCCGCATTGGCTTCCTGGTTTTTTTTTTTATCATATTTATATAGGAAAATTTTTTTAATCATATTTATATAGGAAATTAACATTTGGAGAAGAGAGGTGAAGGGTCTATGGGAACTCTGGAACATTTTTATGTCTAAAATTATTTTTAAAGTAAAATTTTGAATTAAAAAAATTTATTTATTCATTTGTTTGTTTGTTTGTTTGACACACTGAGAGAGAGAGAGCACAAGCAGGGGGAGAGGAGAAGGGAGAAGCAGGCTTCCCACCAAGCAGGAGCCCAACGCAAGGCTCAACCCCAGGACCCCAGGATTGTCATATGACCTCAGCCAAAGGCAGATGCTTAACCAACTGAGCCACCCAGGTGCTCCAAAAGTTAGAAATTTAAAAATAAAGTGAAATTAATATAAAAATAAAGCTATTAATATTCTCCCCCCTCCAAATATCTTGTTGTAGAGCACCCTTTAGATAACTCTATTATCAGTTTGGTATATTTTAAAGTGTACAATTCAGTGACTATGAGTAAGGGCATATATTTTTTATCATTTTTTTGTTGCATCTAAAGTTCAGAATGGCAGGCTTATGTTTATTTTATTCACTGTGAAATCCTCAACACCCCCCAAAATTACTCTTTTGCATGTATCATCTCTCAATATAAAATATCTCAATATCCATCCATTAAATCAATTAACAGCAGACATGGGTTTATATCCTAATCCTGCCATTTGCTAGCTATGTGATTTTTCAAAGATTGTTTAACTTCCCGGAGTCTTGGTTTTGTCATCAGGAAAATAGGCAGATCTTTGCCCAGCTTACAAGGTCACTGTGAGGTTTAATGTGGCTCATGTAGCAGGGTGCCTGGTCCACGGTAAATGTTCCATCAGTACTGATTCTCCTTTCTTCTCCCATCAAAACCTTTCTAGTAATTTCAAAGCAATCATATTAGATCCACATCCAGAATCCTGTTCCTATTTTTGTCATTTTGACCCCTGAGTTTGAGTCCACCAAGCTACTTTTAAAATAGCAACTTCTCTGCTTTAGGAAGTTTCTCATGAATCTCCTACCTCTCACTTAGATTTATTTTTACTTCCCCATCTCACAGGCTAAACTGGTTCAATAACCCTTAGATATAGCAGTATTATGACTGTGTAGGTTATGCCTTGCAAAACCCTTTATATCCAAAACAGTGTAGAGGGAATTGGGAGATAGGGCAGAGACCCATCATGTACCAGGACCTTCCCTTGGACTGAGCCAGGTGACTCAGGATTGTTCTTTCCATGAATCCTGGGAGGTAGGAATGACATCCATTTGAGGAAACTAAGAAACTGAAGGCCAAGTAGGTCAACTATCCTGGCAGCTTCCCATAAGACTAGAAGATAAAGTCAATAAATTGGTAATATAAAAATAAAAACAGAAAATTCAACAAACTGGAAGCACTTGAATAGACAAAAACAGTTATCTATCACAGCCTGTATTCTTCACATCAATAAAGGCAGGAAACTTGGGGTTTTCCTTCCCCCCCCTCACATTCTACTTTTGCATATTCCTGCATGTCTCCTCTTTGTCTACTGGAACTTTATTACGGTCCTACTGTGTGCCTAGGGGAGAACTATGTTACAAATATAGTAATGATTCCCTCCATTTGATGCAACACAGCAGAACCGTTGTTGGGCTGCTTTCAATTCAGGCACTATGTGTAAAATAATTTTTAAAAGTGACTTAAAAAAAATGTAGTCCCCTCCTTCCTCTTCCCTTTTGTTTATCTTTATTCTCATTGATGTAATCACTCCACCTAGGACTCACCTCCTTAAGGGTGAGCAGAGATGGTTTGAGCTGGAGAGCCAAGGCCAACGATCTGGATCCTGTGGCTTGAGGAGGGGTAGCGGCTTCTCCGTGCAGAAGCTATTCACTTCCTTTGCCTTTCTCTGTCCTCACTCCACACTTGCTGTTACTGGTCTGCGGCTACTTTTCCTACTGCTCGCCTCGAACATACACTTGCTATTTATAGTCCTCTAGTACAGTTCAAATGCCCCTTCCCATATACTGAGTCATTCCATGTGCACTGGCAGACTGTGAATTTATTATTACGAACTACATTTTATAGGTGAACATGGAGCCTCAGAAGGGTGATTATTTGTTTCAAGATCAGTGGTTCTCGAGTGGATAGTCAAGACTTGAACTTGAGATTACTGCTCTTTAGAACACACTCCGGGCCTCTGAACATCACTACCTCACAGGTAACCTAGAGCAGACATCTTACACTCATTAAACATCAGCTCTGCCCCTAGAAAGCACATGAGCTTCCAACACCAAGAGCTTTGTCCCTCTCTGATAGGACTGTAGGTTTCAAGCTACAGAAAAGTTGAAGGTAAGATAGAGGTTCTAATAATTGTTGCCACTACGTCTCCAGTTGTTGGCCTCTTGGATTTAAGAGTAGCTTCATATTTTTGTTCTGGCCTTTATCCAGCTCTTCTCTCTCACTTTCTTACAAGAGGAAAGAAGAAAAAGTAGTTCAAGGAAGATAGTTACGGGTGCCACCCATTCCTTTCCCACTTTATCCAAGGAGAGGATAGAGGAAAAATGCTGGGGTGGGGGGAGGACAAGAGACTGTACTGAAGAGGAAGCACTCATTGTGAAGGTACGCACATTAGGTACTCAAAAAGTATTAAGGGCAAATCTGCTATCTTTGCCCTGGTAACCTTTGGGGAAAAAGGCAGTTCGGCTCTTGAGATAACTATTCATGCTTTAGGTATGTCCCCCAGCACTAAATAATTAGTTCTAATGAATTTTCCAGTGGATTTTTTTTTTTTTTCCCAGCAGTGAAGGAAACAAGGGATTGGGTCATAGAGAAAAATCTGAGCAGAAGTTAAGAAGAGGGTTATTTAAAGAACTGACACTGGAGAAGTTGCAACTTCACTGTGTATTCCAGCATTTGGAGACAGGTTGGCCTTTTGGTATGGCTGCTCTGCCACCCAGCTCTAGTTTATGCAGATGTCCCTGAGACTCTGAATATGAAGAAATATATACTTTATTGAACCCATCCTCATTTCACCTGACAGCTTGTCCATCAATTCACTGTTTGAAGAATTAACAAGAATAACAATTGCAATGAAACCCATAGAGAAGATATTATTTGGAATAACAGATTATAATGAATAATCCAACTTTTGTCATCACAACCCGAGGGAGCACTGTGCACGTTGGCTTTTGCTTATTCTGGAAATAATGATTTTTATTTAGTTGTCTTGTTTGAGAAAGCAAATTGTCCACATAGTATTTTGAGTTGGGCTGATTAGCCTCATCGTTATCTTTTGAAGCAGGATAGCTTATGTGGCCTCTGGGTCAGATGATTGGCGGTTCTGCATAGAGCTTCTGTGTATAAACAGAAGAGCCACTGGAAAGCCCATTATGTTTCCCTGAGCTATCATGCTCAGTGGGCCATCAGCCAGCCCTATGCCTGTGAAGATGTTGCAGCTACTGCCAGTCACTAGGGGCTGGAGAAATGAGACTGGTGGTACCTATTAGACTGGCCAACTTCTTCAATTCAGCTCTTGATTTTTGTCTTCAGTCCTCAATTAGTGAAAGTGTGTCCCTGGAGAAGGTATAAATCAGCCTCACAGATGAATGCTGCACAGAGGCATGGGAACACAAAGAAAGCAGACTGGAAGCATGTTAGCATCTGAGTGAATAAGGACCAGGCTTAGTCCCCTTGTACTTCCTTATAAGGGTATAGCTGATCTTGGGAATTACTGCAAAGTTCAGTTCAGTTTAGCTCAACAGATATTTACTGAGGTCGGTTATCTACTGGGATCCAAGCTGGGATCTGGCAGTAATAGTATGAAAACAGATAATGGCAATGATTAATAAGTATTTAACACTTTCTTCTTCCTAGACAATGCTAAGAACATTAAATGTGCTATCTCATTTAATCCTTACAACAATCCCGTAAAACATATACTATTAATAACTGAGGAGATCAGGGATTAGAATGAGCAAGGTTTTGTCCATGGGCATCTCCCTCAAAAAAAGTGAGATTAGGATTCCAACTTTCTTAACATTGCACATGTTGGTTGTGGCAGATGGTTAACTGTTTACCAACATCCATTTCTACATCTTCCTGAGCCTTTTTTTTACAATGGGGTCTAGCTATATGTGTCTTCTAGCTAGTAGATTGTGAATAGAAATGATGTGTACCTAAAATCGAGGCTTTAAAGAAGATGTATGTTTCCTCCAGGAATTCTTTCTCATTCCATAGTCTGAAAGCCAATCAAAAATAGTGCTGTGGGATAGTAGGTCACAAGACAGAAAGGAGCTAGGTCCCCAAATCGCTGCACAGAGGAAATGCACATGCCAACCAGGGACATTTACTTTAGACTGTTATGTGACCAAGAAAGAACTTTACCCTAATTATTGCTCTGCATATTTTTTTTTTTCCCTCAGAATGCTTTCTCTACCAAAGCTCTCAACACTGGGGGAGAAACTGATTTTTAAAAAGAAATATTTGAGGAAATAAGAATGTTGATCTTGGATAACAGGAAAAGAGCTAGGGCAACATGGTTATTATTTTCAAATGAAAGGTTACAATTATAAGATTCATTAGCCTTAGTTTCTATGTCCTGAAGAAGTAAAATTGGGACTAATGGAAAAAGATTAAGAGAGTCAAGTTTTTAGTTCATTATATAAAAGTCTTCTCTATTTGGTAAAAGTCCACAAAGATGAAAAGGATATCTTCAGGAAATAATGAGTTCCTTATCACCGGGTTTCTTTAAGAGGTAATGAATGAGGTTAGACTGTCATTTAGTACAAATATTGGAGAGCAAATGTAGGCAGTGGGTGGGAAGTTCCAGATTAGTGTATCCTCTAATCAAAAGACCCTGTAATTCTAGGATCATTTGATTTTGTGATTCTTTGAATCAAATTCTATGATTTCATGTTCCTAAATCTCCAGGTTGCTTCCTGAAGCAATGGCTCAATGTATGTGTCTGCTAGAGAAAAAGACGAGTATCACGGCTAGATTTCTCCATTTGAGGACTGCTTTGGTTTGAATGAGAGTTGATACCATTACAGAGATTCTTCGAAGTGTGAGGACTAAGGAAATCATTGGGGATGGTGACCCATTTTGCTGACTCAGATACACAGCCTCTTTATGTGTAATTAAAATGAAAACCTAAGAAAAAAACATGATTGATCAAAAAAGAGAAACATTGTCAGAATAAGAGCAGAGCTAAAGAAGTTCCTTGTGAAACATCAAGTTCACTTCTTAAGTGGTATTTACTAATTTCATTCAAGATGTTTTCCTGACCTAAATAGCCCATCTTCCAAGATTTTCAAACAACATCTGTTTTGTTTGCTTCATTTAGGATTCATTTCACTAAACACCTAAACTATGTTTTCATGAAGCTTTATTTCCTAGAAGATAGTACAGTTATTCATTACATTTTCTTACATATTCTAGATTGCTCTTTCCCCCTCCCATCCTCATTTTGCCTCTTTCTCATTCTCTCTCTCTCTTTCTCTCTTACTGAGTCATAAGTTGATTCTCCAGATTCCAGAACTAGAACACTTGAAGCACTTTATCCAAAATAGCTTGGAGCCAGAGGGTGAGTATGACAACAAATGATAAATTTAGGCATTCATCCCAAAGGTCCAGAGGAAAGGAGTGAAATAAAAACTGATCATGAGGGGAGAAAAAGAATTAAAATGGGATTTAAAAAAGGATCCTATGAAAATAGAGCTACCTCACGACCCAGCAATTGCACTACTGGGTATTTACCCTAAAGATACAAACATAGTGATCCAAAGGGGCACATGCACCCGAATGTTTATAGCAGCAATGTCCACAATAGCCAAACTATGGAAAGAACCTAGATGTCCATCAACAGATGAATGGATAAAGAAGATGTGATATATATATACAATGGAATACTATGCTGCCATCAAAAGAAATGAAATCTTGCCATTTGCGATGACGTGGATGAAACTAGAGGGTATTATGCTTAGAGAAATAAGTCAATTGGACAAAGACAACTATCATATGATCTCCCTGATATAAGGAAGTGGAAATGCAACGTGGGGGGCTTGGGGGGTAGAAAAAGAATAAATGAAACAAGATGGGCTTGGGAGGGAGACAAACCATAAGAGACTCTAAATGTCACAAAACAAACTGAGGGTGGCCAGGGGAAGGGGAGTAGGGAGAGGATGGTGGGGTTATGGACATTGGGGAGGGTATGTGCTATGGTGAGTGCTGTGAAGTGTGTGAACCTGGCAATTCACAGACCTGTACCCCTGGGGTTAATAATACATTATATGTTTATACAAAATAAAAAATAAATAAAATTAAAAAAAAAACAAAAAAGGATCCTACTAATTACTATAAGAGACATAGAGTTTCTGATTGTCTTTATTGGCCTTTAACTGCTTGAGTTACATATGAGTGAGTCAGCATTGGTAAAAAGTTGATTCATTCATTTAAAAGTTATTCATTGAGCACCTAGGGATATAATTATTAGCAGAGACATAACCATGACATCCCTGCCTTCATGGGGTTTACATTCAGGGAGGGAGATTGTGAAGGATGAGTGACAATAAAAGAATGCATTCCTATGGAGATCAGGTCTTTGAAGACAGTAGATGTGAAGATGTTAGGGAATGACTGTGTGATTAGAGGTGTTCTACCTAGAAAGGAGGATCAGAGTTGGAGACACTTGAGCTGAGCCTTCCAAGATGAGAAGGAACCAGATACACAAAGAACAAGGGTAAAATCACTCTAGTCAAAGAGAAGGGCAAGTACAGGTCTTTTAGGCAGAAATGAAGAGAGGCCATTAGCCAAAGAAAACTGACAACACGTGAGCAAGGGGAGTTGGCACCAATAGAAACCAGAGAAGCGGAATGGGACGGTTTACTTATGGCCTGGCCGAGTATGGTAAAAATTGTACTAAGATATTCCCTTTCATTTTTTTTTCCTCTTTCCTCATATTATTTGGTGTTGTCCAAGGTTAAACTTTTGTATTTGGCTCTTACTTACTCTTTACTTTCTCATTCACATCTCTCCTGTCCACATCTCCTTTTTTGACAGAGATTTGCTCTAATTTCTTTCCTTCTCTACTCCCCCAAATGTTACTAATCAGTTACTCTTGAGAGCGATACCTGGAATGCATTCCTCTTCCTCTGGTGATTGTGGATTCCACCTGTAATAGCATCCCTCTGACTCTACTAGGGAGTTCCCCTTTACCTCTACAGGCTGAGCTCTGGTTAGAGCCTCTGAGTCTCAAGTGAAATGAGTCCTTGTACCCTTAGTGAGGCAGTTAATCATCCATGACCTTTCCCATTTGAGTTCTGATATCACACACACACACACACACACACACACACACACACACACACATATTGGGCACCTTAATGCATGTTATTAATTGCTCACAACTGTCCTTTAAGGTAACTATTATTATTACTATTTTTACAGATACAGAAATGCCCAGATGCCTTCTCAACATTACACAGACAGGAAGTCGCAGAACTGGAGCATGAATCCAGGTGTTTTCAATTTTTTTGATGCTCTCTCAAGTTCATACTTAAATTTTATATAGCTATTCAACATCTAACTTATTTTTTGCTAGTTTTCCTGTTTTAATGGTAAATCTTCAGAGTGTAGACTGTCCATCTACCATTTTTCTTTCTCACTTCTGTGCTTTCTCATGAATCATTGATTCCCTTCTTGGTGTATGCTTGGTTTTCCTGTAACTCTGAAGTTCTTTAAGCTCACAAAGAAACATTTAGTGCATCTTTCTCTGCACTCCATACAAGTCTTCTGACTACCTTATCACATTACCATGATCATTTGCTTATCTCTCTCCCTCTTCCAGTTTGTCTCTAGCCTGTGTTGTTCAACAGTTGCCACTCACCATGTGTGGCTCTCAGCACTTGCAAAATGGTTAGTATGGCTAAGGAACTGAAGTTGCTTTTATTGAAAGTTCTTGGTAAACTTATGTTTAAAAATTAAAGCAGCATAAAAAAATTAAAGCAGCATAAAGTTGTTTTCCTTTAAATACAACTTTATTATATTGGTATAAAAACATTTCACTCTGTAACTATTGAAAATTAAACCTCTGAAATGAGACGTACTCTACATATAAAATATATATGGATTTCACAAATTTACTAAGGAGAAAAGGAATACAAGCTATCTCATTAATAATTCATTGTATTGACGATATGTGGACCTGATCATATTTTCAGATATACTAAGCTAAATATATTATAAAAACTTATTTCACTTATTTCTTTGACTTTTTAAAAATTAATTTATTTGACAGAGAGAGAGATCACAAGTAGGCAGAAAGGCAGACAGAGAGAGGGAAAAGCAGGCTCCCCATTGAATAGAGAGCCTGACACGGGGCTCAATCCCAAGACCCTGATATCATGACATGAGCTGAAGGCAGACACTTAACCAACTGAGTCATCCAGGTGCCCCTTTCTTTGACTTTTTTAAATGTGTCTACTAGAAAATTTAGGATAACTTATATGACTCATACTATATTTCTGTTGAACACTGATGTTATGGGAACTTCAAAGATAGGGATGATGTTCTGTTGATCTTTTTTTAATTTGTTGTTTATCTTTGTAATCTCTGACTCTGGCATGTGCCAGGTGCATAGTAGGTGCTCAAAATAAGTGGTATGAATGAGTGAGTCAATGAATGAATAACTTTTTCTCATCTTTTAGTATTTTGCATGCTACTTGACATGTAGGAGGAAGTCAATAAACATTAGGTTTTCAGTTGGTCTACTGATCACAGGTGTAGATAAGAGCATTTTATCCAAAAGAAAGCACACATTTTATCCCTTTCCTCTGGTCACCATTTGCGACTTCCAGGTCTTTTTTGAAAGGAACATGAACATAAACTCAGAAAAAATAAAAGACAAGCAAAACCCATAAATTGCTGCAATAAAAATGATTAGAATTTTTTTTTGCCCTTATTATTAAAACACAAGATGAGGTTTTAAGGAACTTACCACCTGCCCTCTTTATCTGATTCCAACATGCACATCTCTTCTACTTTATATATCTTGCAATTAAGCTGTCTCCTACAAATGAGGAATATGTTTAATGCAGCAACATTTCCTTATTTTTGTTCATGAATAGCTTTTATTAAGTTAAACTGGTTTCTTTATATCAATAGCATCTAAGAATCATGGAACAAGGGTAAGGTCAATGGAGATTCAAGACCAATACATTTGCATAAACGTAATAGAATATTTGTGATATAGCACATCTTTCAAAGGAGATGTTCTTTCAGGGTCCCTCCAGGATTTGTTTGTGATGAACAAGTATATATAAAAGCAGATTAATGGGATCCAAAGCAAATCAAGGGAAAGTGGAATGAAAGCTTAAGGAGCCCTGGGCTGCTTTCATTGGAGAAGGCTTTTAAGAAGTGATTCAATTGCTTAGAAACACTTTTGGTATATTTCCAGTGGGTAAAATCCAACTCAGAGCAAGTTCTTTCCTGATCTGATTTTTACCTCCTTCTTTATCTTCATCTCCTACCACATTCGCTGCCTCAGACTCTACGTTTGAACATATCCTATTACTCATACTCTTCAAATACATGCGATGACTTCGACTGTTACGTCTTTGACCATCTTTCCCTTTCCCAAAGGGCCTTTCTTTCAGTTGGGCAGTTAGAAAATTACTGTTCTTGTTTGAGATGAAGTTCAAGCTTTACTTCCTTTATGGGGACTTCTCTGAGCTCTCAGACCTGGCCCATTTTGAACATAATTCTATAAAAGAGTCTATAAGTCATTCTTTTCCAGATCTGTCTGACCAAAAATTTTTTGAGTTTCAAGACCATGGGAACCTTGCATTATTCAACTTGATTTCTCTAAGGAAGTTGTTCCCAAGACTGGCTTCACAATAGAATCACCTAAAAACCTTAACACAACAAACAAACAAAAACCATGCCTGAGCCCCACCTGAAACCGAATATTAAGTCAGTCTCTCTGACTTAGGGCCAAGGAATCAGTACTTTTTAAGTTATCTGGTGATTCCAATAGGTACTTGGCTTGAGAAGCAGTACTCTATAGCACAGCACAGGGCAGGAGTTCATGCATGTTCACAGATTTGAATTGAATTGAAGATTAAAGGAAGCCATAGTAAGTTGCAGTGGGGATTCAGAATAAAGCAAGCCATCTCAACATTACACTGAAAGACTTCTTGTATGTACTAAGGCAAAAACTAAAACAAAAAGAATTATAAATATTCCACTCTATACTTTAGGAACTGAGATCACCTACTCTCTTAACAACTGTCAAATAGGCAATACAGTAGTATTAACTATAGTAGCTATGCTGTGCATTATATCTCCATGACTTATTTATTTTATAACTGAAAGTTTCTACTTTTAACACTTTTTATCCATCTTCTACCTCCCACTTCTGGCAAACACCAAAAAAAAAAAAAAAAAAAAAAGTAACGATTTATGGTGACAGGTGTTTAACTTCACTTACTGTGGTAATCATTTCATAATATATCCAAATATTGAACATCATGTTTTTTTTAATTAATTAACTTATTTATTATTTGCCACCCACCACCCCTCCTGCAACCCTCAGTTTGTTTTCAATAGTTAAGGGTCTCTGATAGTTTATCTCCCTCTATGTTTTTATCTTATTTTATTTTTCCTTACCTTCCTCTATGTTCATCTGTTTGGTTTCTTAAATTCCATATATAAGTGAAATCAATCACATAATCTCTCTCTGACTGACTTATTTCACTTAGCATAACACACTCTAGTTCCCACCTCATTGTAAATGGCAAGATTTCATTTTTTTTTTAATTTCTCTTCAGTGTACCAGAATTTGTTGTTTATGTACTGTACCCTGTGTTCCATGTAATACATGCCCTCCATAATACCCACCATCAGGCTCAACCAACTCCCCACCCCCCGCCCCTTCAAAACCCTCAGATTGTTTCTCAGAATACATAGTCTTTCATGGTTTGTCTCCCCATGCAATTTCCCCCAACTCCCTTCTCCTCTCCATCTTCCCATATCCTCTGTGTTATTTCATATGCTCCACAAATAAGTGAAACCATATGATAATTGACTCTCTCTGCTTGACTTATTTCACTCAGCATAATCTCTTCCAGTCCTGTCCATGTTGATACAAAAGTTGAGTATTCATCCTTTCTGATGGAGGCATAATACTAAACAGTGTATATGGGCCACATCTTCCTTATCCATTCATCCGTTGAAGGGCATCTTGGTTCTTTCCACAGTTTGGTGACTGTGGCCATTGCTGCTATGAACATTGGGGTACAGATGGCCCTTCTTTTCACTACATCTGTATCTTTGGGGTAAATACCCAGTAGTGCAATTACAGGGTCATAGGGTAGCTCTATTTTTAATTTCTTAAGGGATCTCCACACTGTTTTCCAAAGTGGCTGCACCAACTTGCATTCCCACGAACAGTGTAAGAGGGTTCCCCTTTCTCCACATCCTCTCCAACACACATTATTTACTGTCTTGTTAATTTTGGCCATTCTAACTGGTGTAAGGTGGTATCTCAATGTGATTTTGATTTGAATCTCCCTGATGGCTAGTGATGATGAACATTTTTTCATGTGTCTAATAGCCATTTGTATGTCTTCTTTAGAGAAGTGTCTGTTCATGTCTTCTGCCCATTTTTTGACATGATTATCTGTTTTGTGTGTGTTGAGTTTGAGGAGTTCTTTATAGATCCTGTATATCAGCCATTTGTCTGTAGTGTCATTTGCAAATATCATCTTCCATTCCGTGAGTTGCCTCTTTGTTTTGTTGACTGTTTCCTTTGCTCTGCAGAAGCTTTTGATCTCAATGAAGTCCCCAAAATTCATTTTTTGCTTTTGTTTGCTTTGCCTTTGGAGACATATCTTGAAAGAAGTTGCGGGCTGATATCGAAGAGGTTACTGCCTATGTTCTCCTCTAGAATTCTGATGGATTCCTATCTCACATTGAGGTCTTTTATCCATTTCAAGCTTATCTCTGTGTATAGTGTAAGAGAATGGTCAAGTTTCATTCTTCTACACATAGCTGTCCAATTTTCCCAGCACCATTTATTGAAGAGACTCTTTTTTTTTTCACTGTATATTTTTTCCTGCTTTGTCAAAGGTTATTTGACCATAGAGTTGAGGGTCCATATCTGGGCTCTCTACTCTGTCTACCAGACACTGGTCTATGTGTCTGTTTTTATGATAGTACAATGCTGTCTTGGTGATCACAGCTTTGTAGTAAAGCTTCAAATCAGGCAACGTGATAACCCCCGGTTTTGTTTTTCTTTTTCAACATTTCCTTAGCAATTCAGGGTCTCTACTGGTTCCATATAAATTTTATATGTTTTGCTCCAGCTCTTTGAGAAATACCAGTGGAATTTTGATTGGAATGGCATTGGAAATATAGATTACTCTAGGCAGTATAGACATTTTAACAATGTTTATTTTTCCGATCCATGAGCTTGGAATGCTCTTCCATCTTTTTGTGTCTTCTTCAATTTCTTTCATGAGTGTTCTGTAGTTCCTCGAGTGCAGATCCTTTACCTCTTTGGTTAGGTTTATTCCCAGGTATCTTATGGTTCTTGGTGCTATAGTAAATGGAATTGATTCTCTAATTTCCCTTTCTGTATTTTCATTTTTAGTGTATAAGAAAGCAACTGATTTCTGCACATTGACTTTGTATCCTGCCACATTACTGAGTTGCTGCATGAGTTCTAGTAGTTTAGGGGTGGAGTCTTTTGGGTTTTCCATATAAAAAGTATCATGTCATCTGCAAAGAGAGAGAGTTTGACTTCTTCCTTGCCAATTTGGATACCTTTTATTTCTCTTTGTTGTCTGATTGCTGTTGCTAGGACTTCTAATACTATGTTGAACAAGAGTGGTGAGAGTGGGCATCCTTGTCATGTTCCTGATCTCAATGGGAAGTCTGTGAGCTTTTTCCCATTGAGGATGATATTTGCTGGGGGTTTTTCATAGATAGATTTTATGAAGTTCAGGAATGTTCCCTCTATCCCTATACTTTGAAGCGTTTTAATCAGGAACAGATGCTGGATTTTGTCAAATGCTTTTTATACATCAATTGAGAGGACCATATGGTTTGTCTCTCTTCTCTTATTGATTTGTCCTATCACATTGATTGATATTCAAATGTTGAACCATCCTTGCAACCCAGGGATGAATCCCACCTGGTCATGCTGGATAATCTTTTTAATGTGCTGTTGGGTCCTATTAGCTAGGATCTTGTTGAGAATATTAGCATCCATATATATCAAGGATATTAGTCTGAAATTCTCCTTTTTGGTGGGGTCTTTGCCTGGTTTGGGGATCAGAGTAATGCTGGCTTTATAAAAAGGGTCTGGAAGTTTTCGGGGCACCTGGGTTGCTCAGTGGGTTGAGGCCTCTCCTTCGGCTCAGATCATGATCCCAGGGTCCTGGGATCGAGCCCCGCATCAGGCTCTCTGCTCCGCAGGGAGCCTGCTTCCCTTCCTCTCTCTGCCTGCCTCTCTGCCTACTTGTGATCTCTGTCTGTCAAATAAATAAATAAATAAATTCTAAAAAAAAAAAAAAGGGTCTGGAAGTTTTCCTTCTGATTCAATTTTTTGAAACAACTTCAGGAGAATAGGTATTATTTCTTCTTTGAAAGTTTGGTAGAGTTCCTCAGGGAATTCATCAGGTCCTGGGCTCTTGCTTTTTGGGAGGTTTTTGATCACTGCTTCAATCCTGTTACTAGATGTTGGTTTATTCAGGTTGTCAATTTCTTCCTCATTCAATTTTGGAAGTTTATAGTTTTCCAGGAATGCATCCATTTCATCTAGGTTGCTTAACTTATTGACATATAACTGTTGATAATAATTTCTGATGATTGTTTCTATTTCCTTGGTGTTAGTTGTGATCACTCCCTTTTCATTCATAATTTTATTTATTTGGTCCTTCTCTCTTTTCTTCTGGATTAGTTTGGCCCATGTTTTATCGATCTTATTGATTCTTTCAAAAACCAGCTTCTAGTTTCTTTGATGCATTCTACTGTATCTCTAGTTTCTATCTCATTGATCTCTGCTCTAATCTTGATTATTTCCCTTCTTGTGTGTGGAGTTGGCTTAATTTGTTTTTGATTCTCCAGTTCTTTAAGGTGTAAAGACAGCTGGTGTATTCTGGATTTTTCAATTTTTTTGAGGAATACTTGGGTGGCTATGCATTTCCCCCTTAGGACTGCCTTTGCTGTATCCCATAGGTTTTGGACCAAAGTGTCTTCATTCTCATTGGTTTCCATGAATTGTTTAAGTTCTTCTTTGACTTTCTGGTTAAACCAAGCATTCTTAAGCGAGGTGGTTTTTAGCTTCCAGGTGTTTGAATTCCTTCCAAACTTTTCCCTGTGGTTGAGTTCCAGTTTCAAAGCACTGTGATCTGAGAATATGCAGGGAATAATCTCAATCTTTTGGTATTGGTTGTGCCCAGATTTGTGACCCAGTATGTGGTCTATTCTGGAGAAGGTTCAATGTGCACTCAAGAAGAATGAGTATTCTGTTGTTTTAGGGTGGAATGTTCTGTATATATCTATCAGGTCCATCTGGTCCAATGTGTCATTCAATGCTCTAGGTTTTTTTATTGATTTTCTGCTTCAATGATCTATTACTGAGAGTGGCATGTTAGGATTGCCTACTATTAATATATTCATATCAATATGACTCTTTATCTTGATTAACAGTATTCTTATGTAATTGACTGCTCCCATATTGGGGGCATAAATATTTACAATTGTTAGATCTTCTTGGTGGATAGTCCCTTTGAGAATTGTATAGTGTCCTTCTGTATCTCTGACTACAGTCTTTAGTTTAAAATCTAATTTGAACACCATGTTTTACACCTGAAATTAATGTAATGTCATATGTCAACTATAACTCAATTTAAAAAAAGAGAAAAAATTAAGAACTGAGATCATAGAACTGAAAACATTTTGCTCATCTGTGAAGTAAAAGGAATGTACTATTCGGTCTTAGAAACTTCTCTAAGTCTAAGCAAATAATAATACCACAATCATAAAACTAGACAAAAAGCCTCTTACTGACCCCCTAGGTCTTTTATTTTACAAATGATGGAATAATTTTATGTATACAATGCTTTAAAATTTCCAAACCTCTTTCATAAGCATTATCTCAGAAAACTCCATCAGGTAGAGTTGCATATCCTTATTTAGGAGATCAGAAAGCTGAAACTTGTAGGTATTAGGGATGGACCCAAGATCATGAACAAAATCGTCTTTTATCTCCCATATCATTTGTATGTCTCAGAAGAAGAGGAAGAGAAAGCTGAGGAAGCTCTTAAGAGCTTTTGATAATAGAAATATGAGGGCATTTATTTTTCATTTTTACTGGGCATAGAATCAGAAAAGTGGATGTGATTCATTATCAACACATTGATGTATTTGCAACTTCCATTCTCCTGTTCTCTATAATATTGTCCTCCCTCATCCATATCCCCTTTCCTACCCCATTCACATCACCAAGGTCTAGTCATGGCTCTCTTATTTCCTTATTCCTACCTTTTATCAGGACTCTCTTATCAGGACCTCCACATGAAGAGTAATTTGTAGGTAACACACATGCTTATTTTCCCATGTTGCTCAGGGAGCCATGCAACAACTTCTGCGGTAGGCATTGTCATTCTTAGCACAATTTTATACTTTAGGGACATAAGACCAAAAAGTAAATTGTCTCAAACACAGTCAAACAACTGGATTATTGCAGAGATAGGACTCTATCTTATGTGTCTGGTCAGAAGTTTGAAATCTCATTTTCTCTCCATCATGCTATCCTGCCCCATGGGAGTCATCTGCACTAGCTGGTAAGGTATGTATCTGGCAGAAAGGAGATTTGGGGCCAGGTATAAGCAGTGGAACTAGGTCATAGATCTCAAAGGTTTGTAAGGTAGTATGGAGCATTTTGACATGCAGGTAACCGACATTATCATTTGGCTTATGTGATAGATTATTTTAACATTTACAAATATTCACTTCCTTCCCCTTGTGGAAGGAAAATATTTCCCACTCCACTAATACTTAACTTGGTCGTTTGATTTCCTTTGGCCATTAGAATGCAAATGGATGTTGCATCCAAATTTTCAATATGACTGTGCTGCTGTGTTTGACTTTATGCCTTCAGCTGCTAGCATGGCATGGAACAGATGTGGGCTGTACCTCAATCATGACCCCAAAGTGAGAGACACACAGAACACAAGCAAGCAGAGTTCAAGCAATAAGTGGCACGCAATCTGATTAAAAAAAAAAACAAAAACAAAAACAAACAAACAAAAAAAAACTTGTTGTTATAAGCCACTGAGATTTGGGGATTGTTGTTAAACAGCAAAACTGACTCATACAGACAACTTCTCATAAACCAAGCAGGTCTTCAAACTGTATTATTCATGTGAAACATAAGATACTTTTAAATACCAAAGTGGTATGTGACTTTGGGGAAGAGAGGTAACCACTCTGCTCTCCCACTGGAAATGTTAAACTATTTAGTTATGGGTGAGACTTAGGAATGAAAAGTTAAAATTGGACATATCTTCTAGTTCTTAACAAACATTAATTAAGACTCCTTGGCTACAAACTAAGCATTGTGAAATGTGAAGACTGCATGGGAATGATAAATTTTAAAACATTACCATTATGACCAGAGCACTTTGAGGCCAAACCTAGTAAAGGATTAAAATTTCCTTTTAAATCATCCTAAATTTTAAAACTATATCATTAGCACAGTATTATCCATATGCTTTTCTCAACTGTTTAATTACAGAGGAGGCAGTTAAGCAGATCAAGAGACTCTATTAACAGACAAACCCAAAAGCAAATATGATGAAATGTAATTACAGGGAGTAAATGATCTGGAGTTTCCCAGAGCCTCCTAAAACTCAAGGAAGGTTCTAAACATGATTTATGCCACAGCAAAGTGAACTGGTACTTAGTACTCCCCGTAGTGGAGAAAGATAGCACATTTGGATAAAGTAACTATTTCTTGAATGATACACTTGAAAGTCAAAAACTTAGGATTTATCCAATTGAAAATTACATTTTTGAACACTTCATTTTGATATGAATATGAACTCTTAAGATAGTATTAACTCCAGAGTATTTTGGCAAAGACAAGGTATTTTTTAAGACGTTAAAAGCTATATGCTTTTATCCTATGGTCAGAAGACATTGTGATTTTCTTGCTTTGTTTTTAACACAGTAATGAAGTGTAGAGGTAACAAGGTAGGGGCAGGAGGATCACAAGATTAAGAAAAACCTGTGGGGTTCAGAAGAAGCTTCTCATTTTAGAGTCACCCTTTGATAGGCCCTAGAACATACAACTGGGTAGAATACATTACTGGTCTGATTCATTTGGTCAGTTTGCTCTGTTCCTTTATTTCAGTAGGTAATGAAAAAATATAAGTATGTATGTATATTGTTAGGTCTTCCAGACTTCACAGATCTAAAATGATGAAAAAAAGAATAAACAGATAAATTACTGGTTGAATAAAGCACTAAGAAACCAGTGTCTATCATTTGTGTTCATTGTGTGTATATCTACGTATCTAAGCATACACTTGAAGGTGGATTACCAAAAACAATGTGTGCTAATGGTACTAATGTTAATGAGATCATCGAAGCTTCAGTGTAAGAAATTGTGTTCTGAAAAGCTGAGCTTCAGTTGTTTTCACACATTAGTTTTAAATGTAAAAATGTAAGGTCACAATATAAATGATCATAGGATATTAAAATTGGAAAAACCACAAGTTTTCCTAATTCAACTTCTTACTTAAGAAGCCTTTGCAATTTATCCTTGGAAAAACAGTTCTTTGTTCCTTAGTTAAGTAATATGTTTGGCCCCTTCAAAAGCAGCCCTTTCATTGTAGGACATCAGCAAGTTTTCTTTCACGCTGAGCCAAATCTGTGTCTTTGTAAACCCCACCCAGTAGTGTGGTTCCCTATTGAAATGTTACTCAATTTTTTTTCTTCATATTTTATACAATGAACACCATTATGGCTTTCCTTAATTCTTTGCTCCAAGATAAACTTCTCTACTTCTTTTGACAATTCTTCAAATCTTCTTTATCATACGAATAATTTTTTAAGAAAAATATTTTCATAAAATAACTGATGACTTTGTAACATGCTTTGTGAGTTTACTTTGGTGAAACTAAGCTTTTCTATAAAGCAAAATATAGCAAGTTTGTAATTTGTTCAAAACACTTTCTTCATACTAATTTATGAAATTTGCAAATCTTTACGAGGCTGTGCCCTATTCTTAAATTCTCCTTACTTTTTAATTGTGGATGATGTATACATTATCACAGTCTGGGGCAGCCAGCAGAACCAACATAGATGTTTTTAAAAGGTAAAAATTTAAAATAGAAATAGTTACTTCTAAATGTTCTGAAAAAAATCTGAGGAGCATGCTGAACACTGAAGTAACCTATTATGGTATTCTACACTGAAGACGGTGGGGGAGATAGGAACAGACTCTAACTAAGTTCAAGAACAAACTGCCACGCCCTGAGTGTTTGGTGACAAGAAAGCCAGCTGTCATGGATCCTGGAGCTGAGAGTTTTTCCCACTGCTGCCACTACCACTGTTTCTCAAAACTATGAACTTGGGAAATGGACATGGGTTCCTCCACTCCTTCCCTTGGCAGAGAGAAACTTTCCAGAGGAAGATAGCCTTTGCTATGGTTTGCTTTCCCAAACTTGCCTGAGGGCATTGAATAAGTGAGACTTAACTTGCATCTGGATTCTGAACCCCAAGAGCCTCTGGGAAAAGGTAGCCTATAGCCTTCTGTGTGCAGCAGTACAGGCAATGCACTAAGAGATGGTAGGCATGGGTGATAAGCATCAATTGGGCACATCCTGAGAAGTACCTAAACATGGGGTCATGCTGAAAGAAAGAAAATGAACATCAATTGAATACTAAATGTCTTAGAGGCATTATGTCGCTCACTGTTCAGATGCACATTCACTAATTCATTGAAATCCTGTTGTTAGATATTATCTTCATTTCGTGGAACAGAAAACAGGCTCAAAGAGTAAGTGTTTTGTTCAGGTCTCCCCAGCTCCTAAATGCCAATCCATATTTACATCATTCCTCTATCTTTTAGTTCAAGAATATTTGTCCTCTGCTGTGATTTTTCTTTTAAGAAAGAAGTTACTTGGAATGTGGTAAAGCATCCCTTTCCATCGCTGGGTAGTTTGGACTGTCATAAAAAGTTCTTCATTATTACTGAGTCTAAATCTCATTTGTCTGTACTCTACTTCTTGGGATCAGATTCAGTGATTCTGGTGTACCTTTTACAGAGCAACACTGTGTGTAGGTTTGTGCTTTATCAATTTTATTGTTTGTTTTTCTTTCCTTTTTTGGATCTTGTTCCAGCCTACTTTGAGCTAGGATCACAATTAATGCTATAAATAAACAAACCCCCACCAAAGTTTCTAGCTCAAGTCCATGTTTATGAGTCAACATTTTATTATGAAGTGTGGTTGCTCTTAAGTTACCCAAGCCAGGCAAGGCAAATGTATGAGGGAATTTGGGGAGACAATGGGTATAAAACAAACCATTGATTTCTTTTGTAAGTTCTTCAGAGAAGATGTATTGTATCTATTAGGGGTTATAGCCCATTGCACTGTAAGCTTCTCCAGGAGAGGGGAAAACACACACACACACACACACACACACACACACACACACACACACAGTGATTTGTTCCCTGAAGAGAAATATAACCGCCAGTGACTGGTGGAATGAGCCACGTGGATTGCAAGCTTTTTCTCCTTGCAATTACAGTGCAACAAATGCTCTAAGCTAATAAGCAGACAAATGACTGTTGCAATCTGCTTCAGCAGCCCACATTTCAGAGGGACTATTTAAAGCTCTGGGTCTTTTCTAAGCAAATTCTTTTGAACTTGAGTCCTAAGCATGAAGCTATTAACAGTCTCCTCAGATAAATAAGATCCTGATGTGATGGTAATTCCATCACCACGATATATTTATCTTTCAATTTTCCTAGACCATTTCAGGCAATAAACCTATAGAGCAATCCCATTATTGCTTATGTGCAATAGGCTAGCATAAGTTCTTTACATGCTTGTCACCAACAAAAAGTCACTGCCTCATTCTTTTGCACTAGAAAATGTTATTTTTCTTATACAGGGGGAAAGGAAACAAAAGAGATGAAAAGAGTGCTTGAGTTTGTAGAAGAAAAGTTTTGCAAACCAACTGTATGGTTGTTAATAATCCACTTAGATTATCCTCTATGGACCATTACAGGTATACAGGTGCATTATATATCTCAGTGAAATTAAAAATAAAAGTAACTAAAATCTATGCTGGCTTATACCAAGAGAGACATGCTTGCATAGAGAAGCAAAAGTTCATTAGAATCCATGATTTTTTCCAAAGGAAAATGTGGGTGTCACAAGCTACATCTACATGGGTTCTTATTTTACTGAGGACTTTCATGATCCCAGAATCCTGGGAATTTTTCTTGGGTTAAATGAAAAATTAATGTTAGGGGTGCGAGAGAACATGGGTATGTGTGTGCACATGCATGCCCATGTACATGCATGGAGGGTCAAAGAGTGTCCAAGAATGGAACTTCAGCAGAAGGTGAAGCTGGTAACTAACACCTCTAGGAGAAGGCAGCTCAAGGGACGCTAAACATGATCCAATCTGCTTCAGTGAAAGAGTGAATTTAGATAATAAGAAAGGACTTCCACATCCCATGAGCCAGGGGACTTTCGCACCCTGTCTCTGGTGCCTAATCTCTGAGAAGAACACTTGACATTGGCCAGATTTGCCCCCGGGTCCTTGGATGATGCCTAAATATGCTCCATTCCATTGCTCAAGCCCACTCTTGAGGCATGGGAGGAGAAGCATCCAGGGTAATGCTGGGTTGGATCTCATATTACCTGAGAGTTTTCAATTACCATTTGAAATCCACTTTTGTTCTGTAAAACATGCCTCTGTATGTGTATTTTCTGTTATACACTTGGATTGAGCAATTGCAGCTGAGGTAAGGGAGAAGCTTCTGGGGGGAAAAAAGGAGAGGGGTTAATCATTAGGGGTTTTCAGAAGTGAGCTGCATAAACACATTTGGGCTACCTTAAGTGAAGAGAATTTTGTTTAAAAAAAGATAGCATAACTTTCTGAAAGAAAAGAAAAACTGCAGAATTGAAAGGGAAAAGCACCAGGATAAGTCTGAGGACCAAGTTTGAAGGATCTTCAGAGTGCCATGGAATGGATGAATCTACAGAGGGAGTTCCATCTTTATGCCACTCCATTTGAGGGGAAAGCATTTAAATGGCCTAGGTTGGGCCCCTGACCCACCATTTTTCTGGAAGGAGCCAGGGTAATTTAATTGAAAGTCTCTCCATGATACTACAGCATAGATTGATGCCCTAAGCTGTATAGAGTGTATTTAACAAGCAAAAAAGGAGAACAGTTACTGGGCTGGAACAGACAACACACCATGACCATGAAAGGGATGCAAGAGATTGTTCTTGGTAAAAATAATGAAGAGGGAGAATAAAAACAATACCATAAAAACAAAAGGACAAGACAAAGCATAAAAAGGGAAGCCCAAGAAGTCAAAAAGGAATAATGGAAAAGAGATGTGAGAAGAGAATAGAAAACAGGAGATGCTGTTGAAAAGAAAAACATTTACCCGAATCCTTAATCAATGCTTGGCATCAATATTCTTAATTTTGTTTTGACCGAAGAAACTGAGGCTTGGTCAGCTGGAGTAACAGGCTAATGGACACATAGAGTAGCTGCCAGAGTTGATTCAAAACCAACAGTCCTTCTATTGCAGAATTTTCCCTGCAATCATCCTTTTGTTCAGAAACCCTGAAAGAGATCTTCTCCAGATCCCAAAATGTTTTGATGATCAAATGGAGTTACCCATTTTTCTTAGTTATTGTGCACTTACTGGAAGTCAGGCCACCCTGGTCAAAAACCAACTCAATTCAATTTTGTATTAATGGATAAACATGGTGCTGTTGAATTCCAGAGGCAAGGAAGAGCCAGGAAGAACTAGAGGGAATCAATGCAGTAGAATTATAAGACTAGGTTCTTTGGGTGACAGCCAATAGAAACTGGTCCTGGCTAACTTCAGTCAATTTATAGCCCTGAATGGCTATACAGCAGAGGTTAATTCACATGCATGCCATAGTTAAGGATATTAATTGGTGGTTTGGAACCACTAACAAAACTGGACATGCTTAATGTGCAAATGGTAGAATGCTAGAAGGGGTCATTAGATATTGGATGAAAAAATCAGAAATGCTAAGGCTTCAATACTCTCCAACAAATGGGCCAAATGGAACAAGTAAGCCTGGAGTGGAGCCACCACTCAAGCCTCGCAATGAGATCTTCCAGTTGAGGATCTTAGAAGATTGAATGTCCACATGCACCAACAGAGTATTTTATCATAGAACCAACATAAAGTTAACATTCAGTTAAGGAAATCAAATGTCCACAATCAAGGAAGAGAGAATCATGATTTATTGTATACTGTTTATACACTTGAAAGTGTTCTATTAATTCACCATAGTGAAGTCCCCTAGAATGTTTTAAACAGTAACATTCTACCAATGTCATAGCAGTTCACCTCCTTAACACATGATTTCTGACCAAGTACCTGGAATGGGATGAGTTCTCAATTAGAAAGAGCAGTATAGAACAACCTACCATGAGTGTAAATTCAACCCTGAGGAAATGGAATTGCCTGTATTTTTCCAGAGGCTGCACGCCCATAATATGATTGAATCTAGCTCTCACTATGGAGATCCAGCCCATTTCCTGCCAGTGTTGAGGGCTAACTCACATTTATTTAGAATAAAAAGGAACCCCATTTTTGTTGAGGACTTAGAAGATCCGGGAAGAGAGTTTGCTTCCTGACCACTGTTGAAGCGGAGGCTAGAATCTGGATGTAACTTAAAATTTAATGCTCTTTCCATTTCTTGGCTCTTTTAGCAACATCCTTTCTCCTTAATGTACAGCCAGCTCCCTTGTTACTGCTTTCTCTGAATACAGACCAACACATGTATGTGACTGGCTTCATAGATTAACCAAACAGAAGTCAGTACAGCAGATTTCTTGGTTATATTATAGGAATTCCTCTTGTCCTGTTTAGCATGTTAAGGCGCTTTCTGCATTTGATCAGACTATACTAAATGCAGATTTTCTATAAGTGCCCAGGGCTTCAAATAAATCCGATTATATCTGATGGAATATAGGTAGTTCATCTAATGAAAAGCAGGCAGGGGAACTAATGGAAATCAGGAAGCCATTCTAAAAGAAATGAATTGGTTTTGTTTCCTTTGGATTTGGATTTCAGTAACTAGAGGTAGTATTGGAAAGCCACCTTGATCTCTGTAAAGCTGCTTCCTGCTGTAAAGCAATAACCAGCCCCACCATGCATGTCACCCCTCCCCCATTCACCTGCCAGGATATCTCTCAATAGCCAATGCACCTCGGAAGTGTTACTACTCCAAGGAAGTCTCACAGTCCTCTTCAAGCAGGATAGGACATCATTTCAGTCTCTCCTATTTTCATTCAAAGCATTTATCTTTATCTTTTTAAAAAAGATTTTATTTATTCATTTGATAGAGAGAGAAAGGGAGAATGGGCACAAGCAGGGAGAGAGGCAGAGGGAGAGGGAGAAGCAGGCTCCCCACTGAGCGAGGAGCCTGACATGGGACTTGATCTCAGGACCTGGAAATCATGACCTGAGCCAAAGGCAGACCCTTAACCATGTGAACCACCCAGGCACCCCTCAAAACTTTTATCTTAATTTGATTTTTATACAATGGCTCAATTTAGTAATTAATGCTTCATATCTGTTTCCCTGAGTTTATGGAATGAGGGAGGGGGAAAACTGTGTTTCTCTCTCTCTTTTGCAAATGACAATTCTCCATCACCTAGCCCAGTTCCAGGTAAAATACTGATTATCAATAAATCTGTGGACTGAGTGAATGAATAATTGAATAAATTAATATGTATGCTTGGACATTTTTTCTTTTAGGCAATAGAAAGTTATGTCTCACAGCAAATTTACTGCACTGAATTTTTAAATTTTAAAGAGAAGCTAATTCATTTGGTTATACCATGAAAAAGGTGAGCAAAATCATTGTAGATAGATAGACCAAGTCATGAAATTTTTAG
The DNA here is from genome assembly GCF_963455335.1 of Martes martes. NCBI lineage: Eukaryota > Metazoa > Chordata > Mammalia > Carnivora > Mustelidae > Martes > Martes martes. The sequence continues at coordinate 12,409,515 of NC_137891.1, read as the reverse complement.
AGAGCTGTACAGTTTTTAATTCTATGTATCTATCATCAGAGCTTACATTTGTAGATGAGGGATATTAGTAAGAGTTATTCAAAAAAGATACATTTATTCAGCCAGGTCATTCAGCATTTATTTTGTTCCGAGTGGTGTCAGGTCCAATATTGTGTGTCAAGAATACCAAAATAGAAAGACATGTTTTCCACCCTAGAGAGCTCACAGTTTGCTCTTGCTATTGATAAGTGATCAATAATTATGAGAGTGTTTGATGCAGATACTATAGAGGTTTACACTGCAGTTAAGGTAGGGCAGAAGAAAAATGTGCTGAGGAGCTCCCAATTCATCCAGACATGTCAGACATTTTTAGGAACAGATGATACTTAAGAGGGGTCTTGAAATACAAAGAAGAATTGCTCAAGAAATTGAGGAAGGAAAGGTTTCCTAGGCATGATGAAAGGTATAGAGGGCAGGGAAACTTGGAGAACCCTGAGATCTGTTAGTATGGTTGTTGTTTGTATGGACTACTTCCAAGGAAGTGTGTGATGTGGAGAGAGAAGAGAGAGCAAGGGGAACCAGATCTGGCAGACATCAGAGGGCCAAGATGATGATGATACTTAATATATACACTCCTATGGGTCTGGGGCCTGCTCTGTTCTATTAGTTTTCCCCAGTATTCAGCAGAAAAGACAGCATGTGGACATAAGTGCCTGCTGAGCAAAGTAGTCATAATAAAATTAGACCTAATGACGAGTCCCATTTACTGAGCACCTACAATATGGGCAATATCCAATCTAATTCTCCCAGTAGCTGCAAGGTGGTTACCAGGTATTCTGTTTTACCAAAACTGAAACTAGGACACTGATAAGTTATGTAAGATTCTCAAGGTCACACGGTGAGTTAGGGGCAGGGTTAGAATCAAATCTCAGTTCTAGAATGATTCCAAAGTTCATGCTCCTTTTTGCTGTTTCCCCAATGGTGATGACTCAGTGTTACACTAAAGATGGTTCTGATTACTCTCATCTAAATCGGAGTACATATTTGTTTCATTTAATCATTCTACACAGAGGCTCTTTCCAGCACAAAAGAGAAGTGCCATTTGAAAACACACAGAAATAGTTGCTTTGTTGAGGATTAAGTTATAAGATCACCTGATTTTTTTAAAATTTATTTTTTCAGTGTTCCAAGACTCATTATTTATGCACCACACCCAGTGCTCAATGCAATACATGCCCTCTTTAATACCCACCACCAGGCTCACCCACCCCCCAACCCCCCTCCCCTCCAAAACCCTCAGTTTGTTTCTCAGAGCCCACAGTCTCTCATGGTTTGTCTCCCCCTACAAACTCCCCCATTTCACTTCTCCTCTCCATTTCACAATGTCCTCCATGTTATTCCTTATGCTCCACAAGTAAGTGAAACCATATGATAATTGACTCTCTCTGCTTGACTTATTTCACTCAGCATAATCTCTTCCAGTTCCATCCATGTTCATACAAAAGTTGGGTATTCATCCTTTCTGATGGAAGCATAATACTCCATTGTATATATGGACCATATCTTTCTTCTCCATTTGTCCATTGAAGGGCATCTTGGCTCTTTCCACAGTTTGGTGATTGTGGCCATTGCAGCTATGAACATTGGGGTACAGGTGGCCCTTCTTTTCACTACATCTGTATCTTTGGGGTAAATACCCAGTAGTGCAATTGCAGGGTCATAGGGTAGCTCTATTTTCGATTTCTTAAGGAATCTCCACACTGTTCTCCAAAGTGGCTGCACCAACTTGCATTCTCACCAATAGTGTAAGAGGTTTTCCTTTTCTCCACGTCTTTAACAAGATTACCTGATTTAAAAAAAAAAAAAAAGATGTTTAGATTTTTCTCTTTCCAAACTGGGACCAAACAATATAAATAATTCATGGAAGATGTAGGTTACATCTAACCTAATATCTTCCAAGTTGACCCTCTCTCTTTCTAAACTGGTTCCCTTTCTCATGTTAATCTTATTTGGCACATATAGCAAAGGCCAAGAATAAAACTTACAGTATTTAGAGCTAAGGAAAGACTCAATGTCTTCTACAAAAGAAGGCTTGCTGACAGGGCAAACAAATCCATTGAACTTTACTTAGATTGCTTCATTGTCACTTTTGATCTTATTTTCATTTATGACCCTGTGTGTGAGCTCAGCAAACTGATGCAAAATACAATGTACTAACATATTTATTCAATCTTTGGGAGCAAGAATTATATCACAGTTGGTAAAGTTTGCTAAACTTCGGGCTCCAGAAATATTCAACCAGTAATTCTTGTTTTGTTTTCTTTATGTGATCTTATTTTCTCATTTATGCTTTTAAACTCTGAATTCCACAGACCTCAATGGGGGTTAGGTCCAGCAAACCTGAGCAGTTTTCTCATGTTGCTTATTCATTAACATACTGAAAGCATATCACGGTTGTCCTCCACTCCAGAACTGACAGCTTAATGCACAAAGACAGTACCAAACATAGACTTGTGGCTATTTCAGAATTGGGAGCACCAAATCAAATCAGCTGGGCAAATATTTGCAACCGATTGGTGACATATATGAAACAATGATGAGGACAAAAAGCAGAAAAAGTCAAGCCTCTTTTCCTCAAATGGTTTTCAGATAGAACTAGCCTTCTATGAGACAGTATTCATTCAACAAAAGCTCACTGTGTGAAACACAGTATGAAACTCTTTGCCTTGAGTTAGTAGAGACATTTCTTTGAGTTTGGCCAGAGGCTAAACCATAATTTTGCTTCATATTAGGTGGGTGATTTAGGCAACTTTCCTAACTTCCCTGGATATCTTTTATCATAATTGGAGATTTTAATTGTCCATACTTCATGAACTGACTTCATAAGCAAAAGCTTCTGAAGTACTGATCACACACAATAAGAATTTCATAACTCAGTTCTTGTGGCTGCTGCAATTCAGCCTCTGATTAAGATTGTGAGGTGTCATTGGCTAAAGGGTCAGAAGATGTATCCTGTTAGCCCTCTTCTGTACTCAAAAACTCTATGACCTTAAAAATTCTTACAGTGATCATCTTGACTCAGTCAGAACCCAAATTCTTATATGACCAGTTAGTGAGTTTGGGGGACTGAAACCACATTCTGCTTCCTCCAATGTATCTGTTGGCATATGTTGATTTGCATGTAAGCTGAAGAGTCTCACGAGAATGGGGATATGGAATAATGACTTGAACTATATTCAACTTTGGTGGCTCAAACATTTATAAATATGTCTGATAATGTCAAAATCATGGCTAAAAGGGCAGGGAAGCCAGCTCATAAAATAAAGATAGCCCAATAGATTTTTATCAAGTAATTAACAGGGCTTGTGGATTGTAGAAGAGCAAAGTGGTGGTGTAATGCAGGGACCAGTGAAATAGGTAGCACATGAATATGGATTGACCCAGCTATTCTAGAGGTGTTTTCAAGTAGTCACAAAACCAGGTGTGATAGTTAATTTTATTGTCAACTTGGCTGGGCCATTGGGTGCCCAGATGAAATATTATTTCTAAGTGTGTCTGTGAGGGTGCTTCCAAATGAGTTGAGCACTTGAATCAGGAGGCTTAGTAGATTGGCTTCCCCAATGTGGACAGGCATCTTCAAACTATGAAGGTCTGAATAAAACAGAAGATTAAGGAAGGGGGAATTTGCATATCCCTTTTTTCCTGCATCGTGTTTGAGCTGAACATCTCATCTCATCTTCTTCCACCCTCAGAGTGGGATTTATACCCTTGGTTTCACTGGTTCTCACCCCTTTGCACTTGGAATCCAAGTTTGACTTGCCTCAGTCTCCAGCCTGCAGATGGTAAGTGGTTGGACTCCTCAGCCCCCATAATCATGTGAGCCAATTCCTCATAATAAACAAACACATGTATGTGTGTGTTGGTTCTGTTTTTCTGGAGACCCCTGGCTAATACACAGCATATGCCACCAAATGCAGTAATACTTGGGTAGCACACATACAATGAATGCAACAGAAGGAGGGAACTTGCCCCCCCCCCCCCCCACTTTGCAAGATGGCTAAGTGGTCAATGGGAGGCATAGAAGCTAGGGCAACAGCAGTCTGTCCTGGTTTGGGCGAGTTCTCTGCAGACCAGCTGATGCTTTCCCCAGCCAAATAGTCTCCACAGGGCAGAAGATGGCAGAGGGCCTACATCAAGGATCTGAGAAGTGAAGGCAATGCTGTGCCCCAGAAGCCAGAAGACAGTAGCAGCCCACACTTCACATTTTGATGCTGGAACCAAATGCATCTAATTGGAAGAAAAGGGCCACCATTGTACCATTCTGGAACACAAACTAATTAACCAACCATAATTATAGCATCTATGATTTATTGAGCATGTGCTATATGACAAATACCATGTCAGATCCTCTATATAAAGCATCGCCGATTCTCACAACTAACAATGCAGATGAAGAAACCAAAACTGGGGGAGAAGACATAATTCCGTATCTATTGTCAGAATCTAAGACTCTAATACTGATCCAGCCATGTCCCAAGCTCTCACCCTTTCCACTATGATATAGCAGCTGGCAGAAGATGATAAAGTGTTGCTTTGGAAAACACCTCAGGCATCACAGACATTTCCTGGCCACCACAGTTACCCCATGATCCAATTCTATGGTCCAATTCCATGATCCAGAGGAATTACTGCCACATGCTTACAAGGAAGCAATACCATTTGAGTCCATAAGACCATCTGATGTTGGAGAGTCTGTTTGCCTTGGCCTGTAACACTGGCAATGAAACAGTGGTCTGAATAAATAAATGACTGATACAGCTTGTTTGAATAGGAGGGAGGATGTGACTTATAGGCCAGAATCCCCACTAAATCAACCAACCACACAGCAAGCTCTTCATGTTAATCATGACTAAATGGGAGTCCTGTTCATCTAATACAGATTTAGAGATATATGAATTAGAAGTAGGCTGGTTGCATTCAAAAATAATTAATGAATGAGAAAATGGGTTATTTTTCTCCATCTAGTAGAGCACCCCTTTCACTTCCTAGATGGTATAGTGATTATAAACATCCCAGAAAAAAAAAAAAATCCTCGGACTCCTAGTTTGGACAAATCAAGAAGGCTAAGAAGTGATAAAGCTGGAACCAGAATGCCAAACCCTGTCCTTATTTCACTATACTGCTACAGAGTAGCAGGTAGTAATATAATGAAACTAAAGAGAAGATGAGAAGGAAGAGAAGGAGAAAGGGGAAGAAGACAGGAAGGAATAAAAGGAAGGAGGGAGGGGAAAAAAGCTACTTATGATAAATATTTTATGAGCCCTTACACACATCCTTGGCTAAGCCCTTTGTACATATGGTCCCATTTTATCCTCACAGGACTGCTGAAAGTAATCATTTGAATTCCCATTCAGTGGATAAGGATCTTGATTCTGGGAGGTTATGTGATTTCTCCAAAGTCACTCAGCAAGTAAGTGGAAGAGCTAGGATTTGAAACCAGGGTATGCTGAACTCTGGATTTGAACACCAAACTCATCAAAGCATTACTCTGAAAGATCATAGCCACTGCCGTGCATTGTGGCACAAAATAGTGGGAAAGGCTGTCACTCCATTACGTTCCAAAAGTGTGTCCCTGGAAAATATTTTTAGCTTCTCAGGACAGATTTTTCAACTACAAAATGGGAATAAAGCATATGAGGTTTGTTGTGCATCTCTGTATCACATGGGGTAGTTGGTAACAACAGTTATGTTACATGAGTGTAAAGCTACTTCATTACTATTATATTGATAGTAGTAGTGTTACCTTTATTCTTATTTCTACAGGTCTCCTGCTGAATCAAGCAGGAGTTCTGCACCAGTGTAAAAATATGCCTCTTACCTTCCTCTTCTCAGGGAACTAGAACACTACTGTCACTTAGCATGTCATATTTAGGTAGTTGAGCAGTGTGGTGCTGCCACAAGATATGTTTACATGTTGCTCACACTCTGAGGAAGCTCATGGGCTGACACTGAGAGGTCTTTCCCATCCTGAGTCACATAACGCTGTATTTATTCTTTTTTTTTTTCAGTGTTCCAAAATTCATTGTTTATGCACCACACCCAGTGCTCCATGTAATATGTGCCCTCCATAATACCCATCACCAGACTCACCCAACCGCCCATCCACCCTCCCCTCCAAAACCCTCAGTTTGTTTCTCAGAGCTCACAGTCTCTCATGGTTTGTCTCCCCCTCCAAATTCCCCCAACTAATTTTTCCTCTCCATCTTCCAATGTCCTCCATGTTATTCCTTATGCTCCACAAGTAAGTGAAACCATATGATAATTGACTCTCTCTGCTTGACTTATTTCACTCAGCATAATCTCTTCCAGTTCCATCCATGTTCATACAAAAGTTGGGTATTCATCCTTTCTGATGGAAGCATAATACTCCATTGTATATATGGACCATATCTGCCTTATCCATTTATCCATTGAAGGGCATCTTGGCTCTTCCCACAGTTTGGCGATTGTGGCCATTGCTGCTATGAACATTGGGGTACAGATGGCCCTTCTTTTCACTACATCTATATCTTTGGTGTAAATACCCAGTAGTGCAATTACAGGGTCATAGGGTAGCTCTATTTTTAATTTCTAAAGGAATCTCCACACTGCTTTCCAAAGTGTCTTCACCAAATTGCATTCCCATCAATAGTGTAAGAGTGTTCCCCTTTCTCCACATCCTCTCCAACACTTGTTGTTTACTGTCTTGTTAATTTCTGAAAAAGATTTTCAGTGCAGCCTGACCAATAATAAGTTCCTACTAAATATATCAATGTTTTCTCCCTGCCCTTTCCTCCTATCCCTGCCCCAAAGGAATAGCAGAAAGGGGACCAGAGGGAGAGATGGGAGTGGGATATGAGATGGAAGGAAGGTTTTAGCTCATCCATGTCATTAACTAACTAAAGGAACTATAATTACCCAGCATGCAGGGACTGTGAAAGTCACTGCTTTATATTTAGTGTCCAGCATCAAAGTGAGGGGCAGGGGAGTCCTTAATAAATGCTTGATGAGCCCATGAATCAAAATAAGAGTAGTTAACTCTTTGGGAGGATGTTCAATAAGCAAGGTAACATGCTAAGCATTTTACATGCTGTTTCTTATTTAACCCCTTCCATGGTTATTTTTGCCATTTTAGGAATCAGAAACGCACATTTTAAAAGGTTGGAAAACTCAATCAAGTTCCTCTGTTGGACCATGATTTATGTCAAGGTCAAGTGACTCCACTTTGGGTTTAACCACTGTGCTATTCATCTCCCTAATCCAACCCTACAACTTTACAGAGGAAAAAGAAGACTGAAAATGTGCCATAGCTTACCTGAAGAACTCCATGGCTTCAAATCATGCTGACGTGTAGGCATGTCCTGGATTTGCAGAAGTATATGCCATGAGGAGAAGGAATAAAAGCACAGTTCCATAGGGAAATAGACAAGAAAACTTTTTCTTGGAATGAACGGGTGCATTGCTGAATTTCTGAAGTTATCAGAGACTTTGGCAAATGGAAAGGAAAATCTTCAAGAAGCCTTGGAGGAGAAGAAAGCAGATCCTAGAAGTTTCAAAGATGATTCATGACTTGTACGACCCAAAAGAGATGTCAGAAGCGCCCACAGAGATTTGGTTGTGGTAACACTGATTCCAAGACCACTGGACTGACTCTGAGACAGACATTTTTGCAGCAATTCAAGGCTATGGATGAGTGGTATAGTGAAAGCTTTATGAGCAGGGTCATATATGATGTATTCAGGAGAGGGAAAGCCAAGAACAGCAAGTTGTACTTGGTTATAATTCCACTCTATGGTCCAGAGAGAATGACTATTTCCATATTATTTGGAAATAAAATGGTTGCTAGAGACAATATAGCCAGGTAAATGTTGTAAGATTCTGTCTCATGCAGGACAAACTAGAGGTATAGACAAGAGGACTTAAAAATGATATACAGATACAGTGTGGAGGTGAGAAGAAGACAAAAGAATGACTAAATTATCCAATTTCCCACTTGTAACCCATAATATGATTTCTCTGGGGCTCACTTCAAACTTCTGAATTCCTCCATGAAGATTTTTTTTTTTTTTTCTGATCCAATCAACTGACAGTGACACCTGGCTCTTCTGACCCAGTCATAGAACCTGTACTCAGACCCTGCAGTCACATTATATCTTGCATTAAATTTGGGCACAGATATGGCTCTCTTTTTTTTCTTTCCCCACCTATCAGTGGTGATGCTTTAAAGATGGGAGCTATGTCTTTCATATCTTGTTATTCCTTCTTATACAAGAATAGAATCATGGTGTTACTAAATAAGCATACAATCTAGATTCACACAGAGAAGTTCCCAAATGTTGTTTTGCATATGTTTACATCATTCTGAGACAGTAAGAGAGAGGACTAACACTCATAGATTCCCTACTCTATGACTATGTTTATGCCCAATATCACCTAGAAAATCAGGAGCTCAAGCCACTAAGTCTGGTCCAGATGTGATTTTCCTGACCCCAAGGATGGCCAGAGGATTGAAAGGATGTCATTTTCTTATTGGACCTGTTGTTTCAAACTGATAGAATCATCATAGAAGCATCATGTTAGGGAAAAGCTCAATCAAAATTCAAAGGACTTGGGTCAGAGAGAAGAGGATATTAGCTAAAGCAAGAAGAAGGTCAAGAGAGAGCCTGGAACAATGCCCTAAACCGAAGAGTTATATTGCAAAGATTTTGAGTAATAGCAGAAATTAGTTCTCCACTCTGGGTGCATCACATTTGTGTTCCCATTTCTGGGGGAACTTCAGCCTCCACATCTGCAAAATAGAATAATGGAAAATACCTGCCTCAAAGGATTGCTGTGGAAATTGAGAGAGATCATGTAAGTGATAGCACCGAGTACATACTGTGAATCTCTTCCTTTTACCTACCATCTAATAAACTGTTTATGCTCAAAATGTGTTCATTGAATATATGAATAAATGCATAAAGTAGCTCATGAATCCTTCCTATGGTCTGAGGCACTGCACCATCTCCTGACTTTTGCCTTAAAATTTCTTGTCCCAGATTCTCTGTCAGGGAATTGATGCATTTCTTAATTGCCTATCAGGAACAGAAACGTTAATTTATTTTTGCTCCTGCATGCTCTGGTGACTGAGACTTAAGAGAAGGTAGCAAATTGAATCTAGAGAGAGCAAGGCTTGGAGGTTTATGACATTCTGTTTAGCTACAATGAATATTTCTTTGGCAGGAATTATCTGACAGACCACTGGTAAATATGGGAATGATGTCAATAAAGTATAAAAGTTGTGTTGGCTAGGACACAATTTTTCAGTAGGTGGATATTTCAAAGCAACCAAGGGCAACTTATCTCATAATTACAGGGAAAGATCTGAAGTCAAAATTGAAAATCTATGAAGGGGACTTTATTTAGTGCATGGGGTGGCTAATTTAATGGCTCCCAGAACTGCAAGCTTTCCACAATGTTGACACAACAGGAGAGTACATGTGTGCAGATAAGGAATTAGGAAGACACTTCCTCCTAAACTGAAACAATGCATGAGTGAAAAAAGCTACATCTTGTATCAGACATTTAATTTTAATCATTGTATTCTCTGTTCGAAGCAAGTGAATTGCAAAGACCTGAGTCCCTAAGGAGGAGTGGATTTTTAAGCCCCATGTTTAAGGCTACAAAGATTGGCAATAATTCAAGATTCAAATTTTTAAAAATATTTTAAGCTAAATGAAAATGAAAACACAACCTACCAAAATCTGGGGGATGCAGAAAAATTTACTATACAGTTTTTATGTTTCATTTTTGTGTTTTTAATTAGGGTAGTTATTGTTTTTATTAGTGTCCAGTCCCACAGATTTTTGAGTGGTCTTCCTCTAGGCTGATTTTTGTAAATTCTGTGATTTTTCATGAGTAATTTCACAGAGAATGAGATTTCTCGGGAACACAAATGGAGTGTTATGAAAAAAAAATGTAAGTACTATAAGGTAAACATCAGAGGATCTGGGAGCTGATGTGCTTTGTGGGTTTTACATGATTGGGATTCCTTCCGAGGACTTCCCCAGGACTTCTGAGGACTGGAAAGACAGGTTGAGGAGCAAATCAAAGGGAGACAGAACATGATATCGGTCACAAGGCCAGGAAGAGCTATGGGGCGGGAAGTCTGTGCAGAAGCAGGGATGAAGAGAATGTGAGTGGAGAACACCAGAAGACAAGTTGATGAAAAAAGAGACTCAGTCATCATAACAGTCTGGACTAAACCATCTTCCTAAAATTCATATGTTGAAACCCCAAACACCCATGTGACGTTTAGAGATAAGACCTTTTGAGCAGGTCATTAACATAAAATGAGGTCAAGAGGATGAGTCCCTAATCTGATAGTCTAGCATCCTTAGAAGAGGAAGAAGAGACATCAGAATTCTCACTCTCTGCACTCACACAGAAGAAATGCCATGTGAAGACAAAGCAAGAAGGTCACTGTCCACAAGCCAGGAAGCCAGGTGACATGGGTGCAATTCTGAATTTAATATAATTACCCCCACTTTTTAAAAGTTGTGTTATACCACTTTGATTTTACAGAAGAGCTACATTAGTACCTGTTTTCATGAACAGCAAGAAATATGAAAAGGATTTTTGCTTTTGAAAAGGGAGAGGGGTGGTAAATATAGTGTACTTTCAGTGTTGGTTTTACAGCAAGCTGTCACAGTGGGGACTGGTGCTGCTGGGCTCCTTCCCCAGGGAACACATTCAGCATCTCAGCATCCACCCCAGAGCTTTGAATTGGGTGTATGAGCACCTCTACTTCATCTCAGTTTTTGGTGGGCATCCACTACCAAGCCATGTCCTAAGGTATCAAAAAAGCCTAAGAAAGGTGATTTGGGGGATCTGGGAATGCTCAAAATTTTCCTATTAGTTAATGATAATTGTTTATTCACTTCATGTCATTTCAGTTTAGGAAAAATTTCATAGGGATGTTCTATTTCCAGGTAGCAGGGGAGAGCTGTACACCTAATGTGGGCTATCCATGCAGAAGGGGTGGGACACTAGGCAGGGTCCCATAGAAGGGACAAAATGAATCCAATGTGGACTCTGCATTTCTGCATTCCAAGAGCTCCTAAGTTATGGAATATTGTGGAAACATGACATAATGAGCCCAGAAATGAGAAGATAGAACCAGTAAGTCCCATCTGAAAGCCACTGACAAAGTGCTACAGGGTTGATTTCAAAAGAAGAAAGGAAACCTTTCCAATAACCATTAATAAAGGATCTGTAGGGAAAATTGCATTCAAGAGTTCCATGTCATTCTGTATGAAGCCAATAAAACTGGAAGCCAATTTTTCATATACTTACCTAAACTATATGATTTGTATATGTATCTTTTTAATTTGCTTTTTATTGAGGTATAACTTACATATCATAAAATATAATGAATGTACACATGGCTGAATTTTTACATAAGTAGATCCTCACATAACCACCAAACAGATTAGATATAGAATATTTACTTTTGGTTTCTCTTGTCTTTCTCTGCTCTTTTCCTGGTGCTCTTTTTCTTGGAAGGTGTGGATAATAGATTAGCCATGGGCTTTGTGGGAATTTTAATTGTTTTTTTTTTTTCTTTCTTGTTCATAAAAACACTAAACATTCAATTCCAGAAAACCAAAAATCCTACTTTCTTACCAAACAACCCTAAAGGGCATGTCTTCTGCTCCCTACCTTTTCTGTTTTTCTTTCCTCTTGTTAATGCTTTTTAAAATGAGGTGTTTTTTTTTTATTAAATAAGGTTTTTAAAGTGTGAAAAACAATTTACAAGATGTCAGAAACCACCTTCATAGCCTGTCCCAAATGCTATGATCTCAAACATCACAGTCTTTAATATATTCTACAATTTATGGAAATATGGATTTTTTTTCATGTTGAGGCTATTATGAATAAAATCACATACAAGAATTCTTTGACAGAAATGAATGTGTATTCTTGTGTAAATAACCACTTGAGATAGAAATGATATAGATACAGATACAGATAGATTTCTCACCAAAGAGTTGAATTGCTGGGACATAGGGCATATGTATGTTTACATTTTGTAGATATTGGTCAATATATTTTCAAAGTGGTTATAGAATTTATAATCTCACTCTTAGTGTCCGAATATTCCAGTTTCTCCACATATTTGACATCATTTGATATTATCAGTATAAATTTTGATGTTCTGGAGGTGGCTTTAAAAATGTTTCATAATAAGAACAAAGAACAGGTAACAAATATAAAACAGTAAGAAATATAGTTTATCAATAATCACTCTGAACATCAGGGCTCCAAATGCACCAATTAAAAGACAGGGATTGTCAGAGTGGATCAAAAAGCAGACTCGACTACATGTTGTCTATACTTTAAATATACATATAGGTGAAAAGTAAATCAATGGAGAAAAATATATCATGCTAGTAGTAATCAAAAGAAAGCAAAAGTAGCAATATTAATTTCAGAAAGAACAGACCTCAAAGCAAGGAGAGTTGACAGGAATTTTAAAAAATGCATTGCATCATGATAAAAAGGTAAAATCTCCACAAAAACAACAATTCTTAACAGGTAGTAACAAACAACAAAGAGTCAAACTATGTGAGGCAAAAACCGATAGACCTGTAAGGAAAAATAGATGAAACCACTATCATAGTTGGAGACTCCAACATCCTTCTATCAGAAATGGATATATTCAGGAGGCAGAAAATCAGTTAAGGAGATAGTTGAACTCAGCACCATCCATCAACTTGATATAATTGACATCAATAGACTACTTTATAAAATAACATATTGTTCTGAAGCTCATATGGAACATTCATCAACATAGATCAAATCTGAGCCATAAAACATACTTTAACAAATTTAAAAGAGTAGAAATCATACAACATCCACTCTCAGACTATAATGAAGTTAACTAGAAATCAGCAACATAAAGATAAATGTAAAATCCCAAAATACATAGAGAGTAAACAATGTACTTCTAAATAAAACATGGATCAAAGAAGAAATCTCAAGAGAAATTTTAAAATATTTTTAAATAAGTGAAAATGAAAACACAACTTACCAAAATATGTAAGATGCAGCAAATATGGTTCTTAGAGGGAAATTGATAGCATTGAAAGCATGTATCAGAAAAGAAGAAAGATCTAAATCAATAATCTAAGTTTCCACCTTAGGAAACTAGAAAAAAGAATAAATTAAATCCAAAGGAAGAAGAAGGAGGAGGAGGAGGAGGAGGAGGAGAACAGGAAGAAGGAGGTAGTGGAAGAGGAAGAGGGGGAGGAGGTAGAGGGGGAAGAGGAGGATAGGAGTTAGCATTAATAAGAAGAATTACAGCAGAAATCAGTGAAACAAAAAAGAGTAAAATCAACAAAACCAAAAGCTGTTTGAAAAATCAATAAAATCTGCAAACCTCTAACAAGTCTAAGAAAAAAACACAAATTAGTAATTTCAGAAATGAAAGGAGATATTACTATAAATCACATGTATGCTAAGAGAATTATCAAGGAATACTATGAAAATTTAATATCCACAAATTTGATAATCCACATGAAGTGGTCCAATTGCTTGAAAGATACAATCTAAAACAAAAAGAAATAGACAATCTGAGTAGGTCTGTATCTATTAGAAAAAAATAAACAATAATTAATAACATTCCCAAACTGAAAACACCAGGCTTAGATAGGTTCACAGGTGAATTCTACCAAAAAACTAAGGAAGAAATTATACCAATTTTCTACATTCTTTTTCAGAATATAGAAGCAGAGGGAATACTTTTAAATTCTTTATTGGAGGCCAGTATTGCACTAATATCAAAACCAAACAATGACATTACATGAAAAAAAAAAGAAAGAAAGAAAACTATAAACCAAAACTACAGACTGATATTTCTCATGAGCATATATACAAAAATCCTCAAAAAATATTAGCAAATTAAATTCAACAATATAAAAAGAATTATACATCATGACCAAGTAAAATTTATCTCAGATATGCAAATGTGGCTCACTATTCAAAAGTCAATTAGTGCAATTCATTACATCAACAGTTTTAAAAAGAAAAAAATTGCATAATCATATCAATAGATGCAGAAAAAGCAAATGACAAAATCCAACACATATTTCGTGATAAAAACTCTCGATAAACTAAGAATAGAGGAAAACTTCATCAACCTGATAATAAATAACTGCAAAATATCCTGCAATTAACACGAGACTTAATGATGAGAAACTAGAAGCTTTGATCAGAAAGAAGGCAAGGATGTCCATTCTGGCTACTGCTTGTCAACATCATACTGGAAGTCCAAGCCAGTGCAATAAGACAAGAAATAAAAGGTATATAGATCGGGAAGGAAGAAATAAAGCTGAATCTTTGTTGACAGATGACATGATTTTCTATGTAGAAAATCTAAAAGAATCAACCAAAAAACCCTTAGAATTAATAAACAATTATAGCAAGATTGCAGGATACATGGTTAATGTACAAAAGTCAATCACTTTCATATAAACCTGCAAGGAACAATTTGAATTTGAAATTAATAACGCAAATATCATTTACATTAGCACCCCCAAGATGAAATATTTAAGTATTAAACAAAATATATACAAGATCTATATGAGGGAAACTATGAAATGCTGAAGAATGAAATCAAAGAAAATCTAAATAAATGGAGAGACAGTCCATGTTTATGAATAGGAAGATTCAATATTGTCAAGGTGTCATTTCTTCCCAGCTGGAACCATAGATTCAATGCAATTCCAATAAAAATCCTAGCAAGTTGTTTTGTGGATATCTACAAACTGATTTTAAAGTTTATATGGAAAGGTGGACAACACAGGATAACCAATACCATATTGGATGAGAAGAAGAAAGTTGGAGAACTGACTACTTGGTTTTAAGCACTACTATAAAGCTGTAGTGATCAAGACAGTGGGGTATTGGCAAAAGAGTAGAAAAGTAGATCAATGAAACAGAACAGAGAACCCAAAGATAGTTCCACATAAATATAGTCAACTGATCTTTGATAAACCAAAGCAACACAATGGAGTAAAATAGTCTTTTCAACAAATGATGTTGGAACAATTGGACATTCACATATTAAAAAAAAAAAAAATCCTTACACCCGTCACAATGAAAAAATAAACTTAAATGGAAAATGCTAAACGATAAAACTCCCAGAAAATAACATAGGAGAAAATCTAGATGACATTAGGTTTGGCAATGACTTTTTAACTAAAATACCAAAGGCACAATCGATGAAAGAAATAATTGATGAGCTATACTCCATTAAAATTTAAAATGTCTGCTCTACAAAAGACAATATCAAGAAAATGAGAAGACATCCTACAAACCAGAAGAAAATATTTGCAAAAGATACATCTGGTAAAGACTATTATCCCAAATATACAAAGAACTCTTAAACATCAATTTAAAAAAAAACCTGATTAATAAGTAGAACAAAGACCTTAAAGACACCTGCGTGGCTCTGTTGGTTAAGTGTCTGACTCTTGACTTTTGGCTTAGGCATGATCTCCAGGTTGTGAGGTCTAGCCCCTCTTCAGTCTCTGCACTGAGTGTGGAGCCTGCTTGGGATTCTCTCTCTCCCCTCCTTCTGCTCTCCTGCCCCCCTCAACCCTGTGTCTCTCAAAAAAAAAAAAAAATACACACACACACACACACACGGCAAATGAGCACATGAAGAAATGCTCCATATACTATGTCATCAGGGAAATGCAAATTAAACCAACAATGAGATACAACCACAAACTTATTAGAACCAAAACCTGGAACACTGATAATACTGAATGCTAGCTAGCAAGGGTATTGAGCAACAAGACCTCTCATCCATGCTGGTGGGATACAAAATGGTCCTGCCACTTTGGAAGATGGTTTGGCAGTTTCTTACAAAACTCAACATACACTTACCATACAATCCAGCAATAACATTTCTTGGTATTTAACTAAATGAGTTGAATGAAAGGGTTTTTAAGGCAGTTGAAAATATTTTGCATGATACTATAATGATGGATACATATCCTTATATATTTGTCCAAACCCATAGAATGTACAACCCTAAGAGTACACCCTAATATAAACTCTGCACACTAGGTGTTATTGATGTGTCTGTGTAGGATCATAAATTGTAACAAATGTACCACTTTGGTGGGAGATGTTCATAACGAGGGAGCTATGCATGTGTGGTAGCAGAACATAGATGGGAACTCTCTGGACCTTCCTCTCAGCTTTGCTTTGAGCCTAAGACTACTTTAAAAAATGAAAGAAAGAGGGTTGGCCGGCACCTCCCATGGGGCAGTGGTGGATTCCACGTGGATGCTGCCTTTCTGCCCCAACCTTCATGGTACCCATCCTGCCCCTCCTCCCTAGAGCCACAGCTGAGATGGCAGCTGCCATGGCAGCGGTAGTGGTGGCAGCCCACGAGGGGTTGGCCAATGGCCTGCATAAAAGGCGGGGACCCACACCCTATACAGTTATTTTCACGGTGCAGGTGCCCCTGCTCCTCCAGTGGGGCATGGTTTCCCATGGTGGGATGTTCTCCTGAAGGAGCCACAGAGTTGTGAAGAAGTCCACCTAGAAAGTGCTGGACCCCAAGAAAGACATGCTACGGGCACTGCTGGTGGTGACTTGCGATTGCTCAGAATCATTCCAGGGTGCACCTTTCCTGGATTGTAGTTGATATATTCAGCTACATGTCCCCTCAACCACCTCTCACCAAAATGACTAGGAGGAGAAACACCCAACAGAGGAAAAATTCAGAGACTGTGCCCTCTCCATCAGAACTATTGGATATGGACATGTCAGAAAGGGAATCCAGGGTAACAATTATCCAGGCAATGGCTAGGTTGGAGAAAACCATTAGTGACAATATAGAATATCTAAGGGCAGAAGTGAAAGCCGCCTGGGAAGAAGTTTAAAAATGCAATCAATGAGATCCAATCTAATCTAAATACCTAACAGCTAGGGTAAACGAGGCAGAAGATAGAATGAGTGATCTAGAGGACAAACTAATAGAGAAGAAGGATCAGGAGGAGGCATGGAAGAAACAGCTTAGAAACCATGAAAACAGAATTAGGGAAATAAATGGCGCCATGAAATGTGCCAACATCAGAATTATTGGGATTCCTGAGGGGAAGGAGAAAGAAAGAAGACTAGAAGATATAGTTGCACAAATTCCTGATGAAAACTTTCCCAACCTGGGGAATGGAACCAGCATTTGTGTCCTAGAAATAGAAAGACCACCTCCCAAGATTAAAGAATCTAGAAAGAACTTGAGATACGTGATTGTGAGACTGATGAATCATAATTTTAGACAAGAGCTCCTGAGGGTAGCTGAGGGGAATAGATTCCTTATGTACAGAGGAAGATCCATCAGAATAATGTCAGACCTGTCGACAGAAACCTGGCAAGCCAGAAAGGGCTGGCAAGACATATTCAGAACACTAAATGAGAAGAATATGCAGCCAAGAATACTTTCTCCAGCAAGGCTGACATTTAAAATGGGTGGTGAGATAAAGAACTTCCAAGACCAGCAAAGTTTAAAAAACTATATGACCACCAAGCCAGCACTACAAGAAATATTAAGGGGGGTTCTATAAAAGAAGAAAGAACCCAAGAGTGACATAGAACAGAAATTTACAGAGGCAATCTATAGAAACAAGGACTTCACAGGCAACATGATGTCAATAAAGATGTATCTTTCAATAATCACTCTAAACGTGAATGGCCTAAACACTCCTATAAAATGACACAGGGTTGCAGATTGGATAAAACGACAAGACCTGTCCATATGCTGTCTACAAGAGACCCATTTGGAACCTAAAGATACATCCAGACTGAAAGTGAAGGGATGGAGAAGCATCTGTTATGTCAGTAGGCCTCAAAAGAAAGCTGGGGTAGCGATTCTAATATCAGATTAATTAGACTTTAAGCTAAAGACTGTAGTTAGAAATAAAGAAGGACACTACATCATTCTTAATGTGTCTATCCATCAAGATCTAAAAATCGTAAATATTTATGTCCCCAATATGGGAGCAGCCAACTATATAAAACAACCATTAAGATAAAGAGTCAGGGTGCTTGGGTGGCTCAGTGGGTTAAAGCCTTGACCTTTGGCTTAGGTCATGATCCCAGGGTGCTGGGATTAAGCCCCACATTGGGCTCTCTGCTCTACATGGAGTCTGCTTCCTTCTCTCTCTCTGCCTGCCTCTCTGCCTACTTGTGATCTCTGTCTGTCAAATAAATAAATAAAATCTTTTAAAAAAAAGATAAAGAGTCATATTGATATGAATACATTAATAGTAGGGGATCTTAACACTCCACTCTCAGTAATAGTCAGATCACCCAAACAGAAAATCAATAAAGAAACAAGAGCATTGAATGACACATTGGACAAGATGGACCTCATAGATATATGTAAAACATTTCCCCTAAAACAACAGAATATTCATTCTTCTCGAGTGCACATGGAACTTTCTTCAGTATAGACCACTTACTTAGTCACAACTCACGGCTCAACTGATACCAAAAGATTGAGATTATTCCCTGCATATTCTCAGATGACAATGTTTTG
The DNA here is from genome assembly GCF_963455335.1 of Martes martes. Taxonomy (NCBI): domain Eukaryota; kingdom Metazoa; phylum Chordata; class Mammalia; order Carnivora; family Mustelidae; genus Martes; species Martes martes. The sequence goes on along the minus strand of NC_137891.1, from coordinate 12,390,902 downwards.
AAACTGGAACTCAACCACAAGAAAAAGTATGGAAGGAATTCAAACACTTGGAAGCTAAAGACCACCCTGGTTAAGAATGTTTGAATCAACCAGGAAATCAAAGAACTTAAACAATTCATGGAAACTAATGAGAATGAAGACACATCAGTACAAAACCTATGGGATACAGCAAAGGCAGTCCTAAGGGGGGAAGTACATAGCCATCTGTTAGGGTCAATTTAATGTTAAAACCTGTTTAACTATTAGGGTCTGCTTAGCCAGAGCAACTCCATATTGCCTAGGTAGCCATATTGTTGTTTATATCCACGGACTTCATTCTGGGAATAAATGCCCCTGTAGTTCCTGGTATGGTTCCGGGTATCGATTCCGGGAGTAAATGCCTTAACAATAGAAGATACATACATTGGGTCTGCAGTTATGCCCTATAAAACCAGCCTATGAGATCGGGAAGGGGTTGATCTCTTCAGAGGCGGCCCTGGCTGGTCAGTCTGACTTCTAATGCTTGGCGTAGAATAAAGCTTCACATAACTTTCACTTTGTCTCAGTCTCACTCCTTTGATAACGGACCCCAACATTCTGGGGGCTCGTCCGGGATTAAAGGATGAGAACTGAGTCAGCATCAGAATTTCTGGGGAAAGCCTCCAGAGGTAAGATCTTGAGATTTTATCCTGCAGGATCTGGTCTGTCTGTCTGTCTGGTTGCAGAGCTCCAGGTTATAGCCCACCAGGGAGAAGCTGGATGCAGCATTGCTCCCCAGGGCTGGAGTGGATGCGGGGATGCCCCATCCCTCCACTGGGAGATTGCCAGGGGGTTCGAATCCCCCTAGGTGGTCAGGGGACGTGTCAGGGGTTTCGAGTTCCCCTAGACGGTCAGGGGACCGAGAAAATCCCCACCAGTGGCAGGTTGTATTTTTGAGTTGGGATTATATCTTGCACACCCTTAGACTTGATATCTGGTTGAAGAAGGGCTGCTGGGTCTGGTCTGTGGTTGTCTTTGTCTTGTCTTCTTGTTGACTGTTGTGTTGTTTGTTGTGTTTGGAGAAATGGGGCAAGCGGAGAGTAAGGGACCTATGACACCCCTGAGTCTTGTTCTCCAGCATTTCAAGTATTATCAAGGTAAAACCAACCAGTTGGGTGACACGGTTTAGCCAGGAAAACTCTCTAAAACTGGGAATCCTTTCTCTGCCTTTTGGCAGCACTCCCCCTTCTGTTTCTGCACCAACTTGGGTGTGGCCTGCATAACCATCCTCGGTGCTTCCTGCACCATAGCTCCTTCCCTCTTCACTGTCAAGGAGCAAGAAGAGTAGCCCCTGGACCTAACACCCCCCACTCCAGACCTTCCCACCCATGTCTCAGGTAAACATTAAAAGTGGAGTGGGTCCAGGTGAAACATAAATCAGTATTTGAACTAAGTTAAGTTTGTTGGTTTAATTAAGATAGACATGTCTTTAAAGTTACAGCAGTAAATGTGAAACTTCAATCAAAGTTCACTGAAGGTCAAATAACCTCATGCTATTTGTTAAAATCTGTTAGCAAATAAATAACTGAACTGATGGTTAATTGTCTGTCTCAAAGTTTTAATGGGTAATTGTTAAAGTAACTTTCAAAGTCTTTGGTAACCTGAAACTTCAAAGTTTTGGTTGGATGACAAATGGAATTAAATTTGTTGGACATCTAGGTCTTGACCAAATGGGATAAAATGCTAAAGCATTGAGTACTTGATGTAGGTTTGTGGTTTTGACTTCTTACTGCAAAGAAACTAAGAATATTTAAATCTGTTGGTAAACATGTTTTGTGCTTAACTGATTCATAAATTTGCCATCTACAGAATTCTTTTGTAACTGTTCACAATTTGTTAATACTTAACCATCACTAGAAACTGAAATGTTTCTAAGAATAGAAAATTCTGCTAACTGTAACTAAGACTGATGGAAGTAAGGGAAATAACCCTATACGTAAAAAAGTAGGAGATACATAAGAAAGATAAGGAATGGGAATACATTTTGTTAAAGAAAAGGTAATTTTGTCCTAAATGAGATGGTTGTTTGAAAGGAAATGGCTTGGGACAAAACCTGGATACAAAAGAAAGTTGTAAAAGGTTTGTGAAGGGAAATTTTCAGAAAAAAAAAATTAGTATGGTCAGGACGAACTACCAAAAGAAAAATGCTATAAGGTTTTTATTAGAAGTTTTAATGTTGTCTGAAAAACCAGAGGAAAGGCAGTTGACTGATAGTAAGTTTAAAAAAAAAAAAACTATACACAAAAAAAAGAGGCCCTAAGAGAGTAAATAGTTTTGTCTTAAAGTAAAAATATCTGGTTGCACCAGAACATGAAAGGAGATAATAAAAACTAAACTTGAGGGTATACAGTAAGTCATAGAAGGCTTGGGAAAAGTGACTTTTATTTGCCTTGGTTTATAGGTTTGAAAGAAAACAATGAAATATGTTAAAAATTTGACCATATTAGATCAGTATTGATGGATTTATTCACAAGAAGGAAAAAAAGACTAGTAAATCTTTTCCTGTAAAATGTTTCTGTTCAAATGAGGCATAGTATTTAAGGAAGGAAGACTAAAGCCCTGTGTCATGGCAAATCTATATTGGTGATCTATTCAAGTAAATGTTAAAATCAGAGGGCAGTAAATCTTGCCTTTGCCAGTCAGTCAGCCCCAGATATAAGGAAGAAACTTCAGAAAGTTGAAGGATTTGAAGGGAAGAATCTGACTGAGTTAGTGGGAATAGCAGAAAAGGTGTTTAACAACAAGGATACACAAGATGAAAAACAGACTAAAAAATTAGTTAAAGTTTTGACATTACATGAGGTGGGAAGGAGACAGGAAAAAAAAGGTCAGTGGAAAAGAAAAAGGCAGGTAAGAGATGGTCAATGGAAAAAAAAAAAAAAAACAAAAAACAAAAAACAAAACAAAACCCTAAACAGAGAAAGCAGGTGAGAAGGCTTAGATTCAAATCAGTGTGCTTACTGCAAGGAAAAAGGACACTGGGCCAGAGAGTGCCCTAAGAAGAAAACACAATGCTGGCCACCAAAGACTGAAGGGGCCATGGTTCGGAGTCCCTCCCCAAACCTCAGGTTAAAAGTGAGGTGGAGGGGAAATCAATTGATTTTTTGGTGGACATGGGAGCCCAATTTTCATCTTTACTAAAGCCTATGGGAAAACAATCTGAAGAGGAAGTCTGGGTACAAGGGACAGATGGCACAGAAAGACAGAAATGGACAACAGAAAGGACTTTAAATTTGGCCTCGGGAGTAGTCAAACATCAATTATTGGTCCTTTCTAATGCCCCGTATAGCCTGATGGGAAGAGATCTCCTCCACAAACTACGGGCTGGCATTCAGTTCTTGGAAGGAGACATGACTGTGACTTTGGGACAACCCATTGTGCAGATGCTTGTGGCAGCAGTAGAAGAACATCTCCTTTATGAGCCAGTCCCAAAACCAGAGGAGATAAGGGAGGGAAGCCTTCTCCAAACCCTACAGGTCAAACTTCCTGAAGTCTGGGCAGAAGGGAGGCCTCCTGGCCTGGCCAAGGGATGGCCTCCAGTAGTGGTACAGTTAAAAGCAACAGCTATGGCCATTCGAGTCCAGCAGTACTCCCTCCCCTGGGAAGCAAAGGAAGGGATCAGAAAACACATTAACTGCCTCTGAGGAGACGGGATCCTAGTTTCTTGCAAGTATCCATGGAACACACCTTTACTGCCTGTCAAAAAGGCTGAAACTGGAGAGTACTGACCCGTTCAGGACTTGCGGGAAGTTAACAAACGGGTTGAAGATATCCACCCGACGGTGCCCAACCCCTATACCCTACTCTCCCTCCTAGGCCCCAAAAGAACTGTGTGTACCATCTTAGATCTCAAGAATTCAGTTTTCTGCATACTTTTGGCAAGGGAGTCTCAACCCCTCTTTGCTTTTGAGTGGTCTGACCCACAGGGAGGGTTCCAGGGCCAGCTCACCTGGACAAGACTTCCCCAAGGACTCAAAAATTCACCCACCATCTTCAACGAGACCCTACACAAGGATTTGCATGAGTACAGAATCACCACCCCAGAAGTCACTCTGTTACAGTATGCTAATAGCCGCTGAGGACTATGAGTCATGCTTGTGGGGTGGAGGGATGAAAACTCTCTTAAAGACTGCAGGAAAAAAGGTATCGGGTGTCAGCAAAGAAAGCACAGCTTTGTCAGAGCCAAGCCACTTATTTAGGCTTTGATCTCCACGAGGGAGTGCATTCACTGTCTGTGTCCAGGAAACAGGTGATCACCCCATACCCCCGCCCCACCATGCCCCAACAAGTGAGGGAGTTTCTTGGGACAGTGGGCAACTGTGGGCTGTGGATACCATGGTTTGCGGAGATTGCCCAACCCCTCTATGAACTGGCAAAGGGAGGACTCACTACAGTAGAGTGAGTGACAACTGAGGCAGAAGGAGCATTTTGAAAATTACAAACAGACTTACTGAGCGCCCCAGCACTGGCCATCCCAGATGTTACCAAGCCCTTCCACTTGTATGTAGATGAAAAGGCAGGGGTGGTCAAAGAGGTTTTGACTCAGACTCTGGGGCCTTAGCAAAGGCCAGTAGCCTATCTTAGCAAAAAAACTAGATCCAGTAGTGGCTGGGTTCCCCCTGTGCCTCTGCATAATTGCTGCCACGGCCCTCCTGGTCAAGGATGCAAGTAAATTAACTTTGGGTCAAAATCTAATCTTGACCACTACTCACGCTATCGAAGGCCTCCTCTGGACCCCACCAGACCAGTAGATGACAAACACCTGAGTGACAGGGTATCAAGCCCTCCTCCTCAATGAACTGAAAGTGATTTTCAGGCCCCTGGCGGTGCTAAATCCAGCCACATTGCTGCCAAAAATATAGCTGACCACCCACATGACTGCGGGGAGGTCCTAACCCAGATCACAGAAATAAGGCCTGACCTCAGAGAAACTCCCCTCCCGGATGCAGAGATGACTCTGTTCACAGATGGGAGTAGCTACATGGCCGATGGAAAGAGGTATGCGGGGGCTGCAATGGTTTCTCCTGAACAGGAGCTCTGGAAGGTGGCCCTGCCACACGGAACCTCTACGCAAAAAAGCGGAGCTGACTGCACTCACCAAGACACTGCAGATGGCCAAAGGTAAGACCGCCAACATCTATAAGGACAGCAGGTACAGCAGGTATGCCTTTGCTACTCACCATATACATGGGGCTATTTATAAAGAAAGGGGCCTATTAACAGCAGAAGGAAAAGAAATTAAAAACAGAAAAGAAATATTGGCTCTCCTCCAGGCTATTTGGGACCTGAAAGAGGTGGCTGTTATGCATTGCCCAGGGAACCAAAAGGGGACTAATCTGGTTTCAAAAGGAAACCAATTAGCAGATCTAACAGTAAAGCAAGCAGCCAGGGAAATGACTCAAGAACTGATTACACTCCCGGCTCCAGCCCTACCAGAAAAACCAGATTATTCAGAGGAAGGTTTAAAATATTTACAAAAATGGACTAAATTAGACTATGAAGGGGATTGGGCTAACACTAGGTCAGGAAAGTTAATTCTTCCTCGAAGACTAGGAAAAAAAAAAAAAATTAGTAAGCCAAATACATCAGGGCACTCATTTAGGGACACGCAAGCTTAAGGAGCTCGTGGGTAAACAGTTCCAGGTTTCTAAATTAGGGCGTATCGTTCAGGATGTGGTTGATAGATGTGCTCAATGTCAGGCAGTAAATGCACGAGAAAGTAGGATGGGAAGAGGAAAAAGAGAAAGAGGAAGGGAACCAGGAATTTATTGGGAAGTAGATTTTACAGAGATGAAACAGGGAAAGTATGGACACAAGTATATGTTAGTTTTTGTGGATACCTTTTCAGGCTGGGTAGAGGCTTTTTCTGCCAAACATGAAACAGCAGGAATGGTAGCCAAAAAACTACTAGAAGAAATAATTCCTAGGTATGGGTTGCCTCTTGTGATTGGGTCAGACAATGGCCCTGCATTGTGAGTTCAGTCTCACAGGCATTGGCCAAGGCCATGGGCACTAATTGGAAACTACACTGTGCCTACTGGCCCCAGAGCTCCAGACAAGTAGAGAGAATAAACTGGACTCTTAAAGACACTCTAACAAAGTTAATTCTGGAGACTGGAGGTGGATGGGTGGATCTTCTTCCCTTTGCCCTCCTTTGGGTGTGATAGACACCCTACTTAAACAAGGTTACCCCATTTGAAATAATGTTCAGGCGACCCCCTCCACTCTGCCCACAGCTACAAGAGTTGCCCTAGCAGAAATGACCGATCAGTCTGTACTCCAGTCACTGCAGGCATTACAGTCTGTCTTAAAAAGAGCAGGGATCCGAGCTGCCTACACTAAGATGGAGATGGAGGTAGAACCACATCCTTACCAACCCGGAGACTTGGTTTGGATATGCCGTCACCGAGTGGAAAACTTGGAGCCCCACTGGAAGGGACCATTCATGGTCATCCTGACCATGCCCACGACAGTAAAAGTAGAAGGCATCAGGGTTTGGCTTCACACGTGTCACGTCAAATGAGCTGAAAACAAGGACACCCCCCAGAAATGGGAGCCACTGCTGGTGGACCTCACTAACTGTGGACTAAAACTAAGACTCAAAAAGGTTTCATAACTTGGTCACTTTTAACCCTGTTCCTACTCAGTAGCAGCCAGGGGACACCTCATTGGTCTAAAATAGCCCAATAGAAAATCAGAAAAACAGCGGATGGAACAATACTCAAGGTTAATGACACCTTATGTCAGCCTGTTTTCACCCTCAAGAACTGGCTGAAGAGTCAAAGAATTGACTAATCTCCAAAGAAAAGGGGGAAATGTTAGGGTCAATTTAATGTTAAAACCTGTTTAACTATTAGGGCCTGCTTAGCCAGAGCAACTCCATATTGCCTAGGTAGCCATATTGTTGTTTACATCCACGGACTTCATTATGGAAATAAATGCCCCTGTAGTTCCTGGTATGGTTCCAGGTATCAATTCCGGGAGTAAACGCCTTAACAATAGAAGACACATACATTGGGTCTGCGGTTATGCCCTATAAAACCAGCCTCTGAGATGGGGAGGGGGTTGCTCTCTTCAGAGGCGGCCCTGGCTGGTCAGTCTGACTTCTAATGCTTGGCATAGAATAAAGCTTCACATAACTTTCACTTTGTCTCAGTCTCGTTCCTTTGATAATGGACCCCAAGACCTTCCAAGCCTCCCTGAAAAAAAAGTGAAAAATCCAGAATACACCAACTCTCTTTAAACCTTAAAGAACTGGAGAATCAACAACAAATTAAGCCAACCCCACACACAAGAAAAGAAATAATCAAGATGAGAGCAGAGATCAATGAGTTAGAAACTAGAGATATAGTAGAACACAACAACAAAACTAGAAGCTGGCTTTTTGAAAGAATCAATAAGATTGATAAATGACTGGCCAAACTAATCCAAAAAGAGAGAGAGAGAGAGGACCCAAATTAATAAAATTATGAATGAAAAGGGAGAGATTGTGACTAACATCAAGGAAATAGAAACAATCATCAGAAATTATTATCAACAGTTATATGTCAATAAGTTAAGCAACCCAGATGAAATGGATGCATTCCTGGAAAAACTTATAAACTTCCAAAACTGAATCAGGAAGAAATTGACAACCTGAATAGAACAATATCTAGTAACGGGATTGAAGCAGTGATCAAAAACCTTCCAAAAAACAAGAGCCCAGGACCTGATGGATTCCCTGGAGAATTCTATCAAATATTCAAAGAAGAAATAGTACCTATACTCCTGACGCTGTTTCAAAAAATTGAAGCAGAAGGAAAACTTCCAGACTCTTTTTATGAAGCCAGCATTACCCTGATCCTCAAACCAGGCAAAGACCCCACCAAAAAGGAGAATTTCAGACCAATATCCTTGACAAATATGGATGAAAAGATTCTCAACAAGATCCTAGCTAATAGGACCCAACAGCACATTAAAAAGATTATCCAGCATGACCAGGTGGGATTTATTCATGGGATGGAAGTGTGGCTCAACATTCACAAATCAATCAATTTGATAGAAAAAATCAGTAAGAGAAGAGAGAAGAACCATATGGTCCTCTCAATTGATGCAGAAAAAGCATTTGACAAGATACAGCATCCGTTCCTGATTAAAACGCTTCAAAGTATAGAAATGGAACATTCCTCAGCTTCATAAAATCTGTCTATGAAAAACCCACAGCAAATATCATCCTCAATAGGGAAAAGCTGACAGCCTTCCCTTTGAGATCAGGAACACGACAAGGATGTCCACTCTCACCACTGTTGTTCAACATAGTACTAGAAGTCCTGGTAACAGCAATCAGACAACAAAAAGATATAAAAGGTATTTGAATTAGCAAAGAAGAAGTCAAACTCTCTCTCTTCGCAGATGACATGATACTTTATATGGAAAACCCCAAAGACTCCACCCCCAAACTACTAAAACTCATCCAGCAACTCAGTAATGTGGCAGGATACAAAGTCAATGTACAGAAATCAGTGGCTTTCTTATACACTAAAAATGAAAATGCAGAAAGGGAAATTAGAGAATCAATTCCATTTACTATAGCACCAAGAACCGTAAGATACCTGGGAATAAACCTAACCAAAGAGGTAAAGGATCTGTACTCGAGGAACTACAGAACTCATGAAAGAAATAGAAGAAGACACAAAAAGATGGAAGAGCAATCCATGCTCATGGATCAGAAGAATAAACATTGTTAAAATGTCTCTGCTGTCTAGAGCAATCTATACTTTCAGTGCCATCCTGATCAAAATTCCACTGGTATTTCTCAAAGAGCTGGAGCAAACAAACCTAAAATTTGTATGGGACCAGAAGAGACCCTGGAATTGCTAAGGAAATGTTGAAAAACAAAAACAAAACTGGCGGCATCACGTTGCCTGATTTCAAGCTTTACTACAAATCTGTGGTCACCAAGACAGCATGGTACTGGTACAAAAACAGACATATAGACCACTGGAACAGAGTAGAAGGCCCAGATACAGACCCTCCACTTTAGGGTCAAATAATCTTTGACAAAGCAAGAAAAAATATACAGTGGAAAAGACAGTCTCTTCAATAAATGGTGCTGGGAAAATTGGCCAGCTATATGTAGAAGAATGAAACTCAACCATTCTCTTACACTGTGCACAAAGATAAACTCAAAATGGATAAAAAACTTCAACATAAGGCAGGAATCCATCAGAATCCTAGAGGAGAACATAGGCATAAACCTCTTCAATATTGGCCACAGCAATGTCTTTCAAGATATGTCTCCAAAGGCAAAGGAAACAAAAGCAAAAATGAACTCTTGGGACTTCATCAAGATAAAAACTTTCTGCACAGCAAAGGAAACAGTCAACAAAACAAAGAGGCACCCCACGGAATGGGAGAAGATATTTGCAAATGACACTACAAACAAAGGGCTGATTTCCAAGATCTATAAAGAACTCCTCAAACTCAACACACACAAAACAGATAATCACGTCAAAAAATGGGTAGAAGATATGAACAAACACTTCTCCAAAGAAGACATACAAATGGCTAACAGACACATGAAAAAATGTTCATCATTGTTAGCCATAAGGGAGGTTCAAATCAAAACCACACTGAGATATTACCTTACACATGTTAGGATGGCCAAAATTAACAAGACAGTAAACAACAAGTATTAGAGAGTATGTGGAGAAAGGGGAACCCTCTTACACTGCTGGTGGGAATGCAAGTTGGTGAAGACACTTTGGAAAACAGTGTGGAGATCCATTAAGAAATTAAAAATAGAGCTACCCTATGACCCTGCAATTGCACTACTGAGTATTTACCCCAAAGATACAGATGTAGTGAAAAGAAGGGCCACCTGTACCCCAATGTTCATAGCAGCAATGGCCACAATCACCAAACTGTGGAAAGAGCCAAGATGCCCTTCAGTAGGTGAATGGATAAAGAAGAGATGTGTGGGCCATATAAACTATGGAGTATTATGCCTCCATCAGAAAGGATGAATACCCAACTTTTGTATCAACATGGATAGGACTGGAAGAGATTATGCTGAGTGAAATAAGTCAAGTGAGAAAGTCAATTATCATATGGTTTCACTTACTTGTGGAGCTTAAGGAATAACATGGAGGACATTGGGAGATGGAGAGGAAAAGTGAATATGGGGAATTTGGAGGGGGAGACAAACCATGAGAGACTGCAGACTCTGAGAAACAAACTAAGGGTTTTGGAGGGGAGGGTGTTGGGGGGTTGGGTGAGTCTGGTGATGGGTATTATGGAGGGCACATATTGTATGGAGCACTGGGTATGATGCATAAACAATGAATTCTGAACACTCAAAAGAAATAAAATAAAATAAATTAGGGGAAAAAATGAAAGAAAAAAACTGTGTTTTGAATAATGAATATTTAGGACATTTGTCCCATTTCTTATAGATGATGAGAGACACTGACTTTTTCAAACATTTATATGATTCATATCTTTTTCTGGTCTGCCTATCTTAGGGATAGCTTAGGATATTTTCAGTTCAGTTTGTCAAAGGCTTTAAACGATTAAAAATATTCTGTGATATTCTAAAAAGAGAAAAGTCCTTAGCAAGCCAAAAACAGTTCTTAGAAGAGGCTTTAGCTTGTATGTATCGAGCACTGTAATCCTATATATAACTTTTAGGTAAATGTGGCACTACTTGAATTGCTTGCTTGCTACATCTCTAATATGCAAATATACAGAGGGACAAGTGCAGGACTCCACACGTAGTAGGGGTAGGTAGATCCAAATATGTGCATTGAGTTAGTTAGCTCTAGGTGTGTTGATTTTAGGCAGGGTGGTTCGCCCCTGCAATCTGAGATGCTTTCCAATGACATTGCATGGGAGGGGTCAAACTCAAGCACTCCACTGAAAGGCTGCATTTTCCATTTTGCCCTCCCAAGTGTCTCAGTAGATAAATACTAGCTGATTACAAATGAGTGGAGTGGCGCCCTGAATGGAGTTTGGAGGATTGATTAATACGTCTCAGAAAGCCAAATCAAATAGCATGTAAATGGCTCCCGGAGAAAAAAATTTCCCCAGCCAATTTTCCATGAGTGCCTGAGTCGATGTTGCCTCTCTATGGCCCCATCCAGACATGGGCTTTTCTGTAGGCCAGTGCAGTTAAGACGCCCATGCAGTGTCCTAACTAAATCACACTTTCATAAAATAAGCAAACACTGCTGAACCCTGGCTACACACCAGGCACAAGGCTGGGTGCCAGAAATAGATGAAAAAAATTTGTCTCTGATGCCCAAGAGCTCTCAGTCTAGCCAGAAAGACAGGTCTGTATGAAGAGTGGAAGGGTGTGCAAGAGGCTTGGGTGAGCAAGCTGGAAAATCTTTTCCTTCGGAATCAGAGACTGGCTTAATTCCTGACTGCTACTAAGAAGGTGAGTGTCTTCAACAAGTTATTTAGTCCCTTTGGCATTCCATTGATTTGCTTCAAAATAATGGTGATGATATTTAGAGATGTTCCACATAAAATGCCTGGTACAGGACGGCTTGATGTGGGTTGTTCCTATTTTCATGTGCAGGAAGCATCTAGGACTCTGTGTCTTGCTTGTGCCCAAGGCTATACAGCTCCTTGTATCATCAGAATGAGTTTCACAGCTGCTAAATGCTCTGACACTTTTATTTCACACCTGAGCCTTCCTGAATTTCCAGGAAGTGGGATGCGGGGTTATGAAGGATGATGTAAACACTATACCTTCTGAGGTCTTTAGACAAAAGGGAAAGTATAGGAAATGAGAAAAAAATTTCTTTTTTTAAGACATGGACTTGAAGCTATCATCTGTCCCTGTTGTCATCTCAAGCTGGGCTGAATTTCCTGATCTCAAGTGACCATCCCAGAAACAGGGACTGTTTTGTGCACTAGGGACATCTGGAGCTCCATGCTCGTAGGAAAACAGGGGCAAGTGAAAACAGGATGTGGATGCATTGAAAGCATTGGTTCAAAATTCAACATCCACATCAAAACCTGTTACTTTCTTAAATTCAGATTTGGAATAGATTATGGTCTTTTAACCTAGCATTCATTTGGACCCGTACAGAAGGGAGAGTCATGGCCCCCTAAAATGTCCAGGTCCTAATCCTTAGAACCTGTAAATACATTAGGTTACACAATGAAGGGAAATCTAGTGCAAATGGGATTGGGTTGCTAATAAACTGACCTTAAAGGGGGGAGATTGTCTGGATATAGCAGTGTAGTCACAAGGGTGTTGCAAAGTTAAAGAGGGGAATAGAAAAGAGAGTCAGAAGATGTGACTACAGAAGAAACACACAGGGAGATGTAACATTAGTGGCTTTGAGGATGGAAGGGGCCCACAAGCCAAGAAATGTGGGCAGCACCTAAGAGCTGAAAAGACAAGGAAACAGTCTCCCTTGAGCCTCCAGAAAGGAACACAGACCCATGAAACTTTGATTTTAGTCCAGTGAGACCCATTTCAGACTTCTGACCTCCAGAACTGCAGGACATTGTAGTTCTTTGAAACATTATGTTGTTTTAAACCACCATTTATGCGTGATGATTTGTTAGAGCAGATAGGAAGTTGGTTACAGCAGATAGAAAGTATCTGTGGCTGCAGCCACAGACTGGAGCAAGATGCTGTAATTTACTAGACCCTACAGTGGACTCACTTGTGAATTATGCAGTGACCTGAAAGCCTTGCCAAAGCTTTCTTAGTGGTTTCCCTAACAAAACACCCAAAGAACAAAAGCTACACTCCAACCTTTACAATTACTAATTTGAAGATTTATTTTTAGATTTTATTTATTTATTTGGCACAGAGAGAGAGAGAGAGAGCACACAAGCAAGCAGGAGGAGCAAGAAAGGAGAGGGGGAAGCAGGCTCCCTGCTGAGCAAGGAGCCTGATGTGTGATTCGATCCCAGGACCCCAGGATCATGACCTGAGCCGAAGGCAGACATCTAACTGACTAAGTCACCCAGGCATCCCTAAAGATATTTTATTAATAGCTATTATTATTTAAAATGCAATGATTAATAATAAATAGAATAGCTATAATTTGTTGGGAAATTTTTATTTGTCAGTTTTAATGCTAAATGGCTTACAGGCATTATTTCATTTAGTCCTCTAAATAACTCTCCAGATGACATGCAGTTCTATAAGTAAGGATTCTGGTATGCATAGGGTCCTAAATGAAAAGAGAAATGAGCTGTGAGTATGTTTAGGTCCTAAATTTGCACTCACCCTCAGCTTTTTATCTCCTACTCTTTTAAAACAAATAAATATATCTGTTTTTAAACTTACTAAACCAGAAAATGTACTACCCTCTGAAAAGTCTCTGATATGAAACCATATGATATGATTTTGCTTACTTGTGGAGCATAAGGAATAACATGGAGGAGATGGGGAGATGGAGAGGAGAAGGGAGTTGGGGGAAATTGGAGGGGAGATGAACCATGTGGACTCTGAGAAACAAACTGAGGGTTTCGGAGGGAAGGGGGCGGGAGGTTGGGTGCACCTGGTGGTGGGTATTATGGAGAGCACGTATTGCATGGAGCACTGGGTGTGGTACACAAACAATGAATTCTGGAACACTGAAAAGAAATTTTTAAAAAATTAGTACTTAAAAAAAAAGTCTGATGCAAGAAAATTTTTGTTCACCTTCACACCCGGGTAAAAGAAACTTGAGTATGCAAACATTCATACTTTTTGAAAGAAAAGCAGATTATTTTATTAGGCAAGAATTACTATAAAATTGGTGTGCCTGGATGGCTCAGTTGGGTAGGTGTCTGCCTTTGGCTCAAGTCATGATCCTGGGGTCCTGGGATTGAGTTCTGCATCAGGATCCCTGCTCAGAGGAGAATCTGCTTCTCCCTCTGCCCCCATCTCCAACTCATGTTCACTCTCTCTCAAATAAGTAAATAAAATCTTAAAAAAAAAAAAAGAATTACTATAAAATAATTTTGAGAACCAGTGTCTCTAAATGAATATAAAGGCATATTTATACTTCCAAAATGATGATTTAAACTGGAATTTCTAAGAAACTGGCACAAGAATTCCTTCCTCGAAGGCATCAGCCAAGATTAGATTAGGCAGATATAAAAAATGCTCTGTCAACTGTAAAGTGTTACATACATGTATTGGTTGTTTGCTATTTTTTATAAATCTAGTAGTAACAACACACATTTCCATAGCTCTTGGGATGTTGAAAGGTCTTCAATGTATACACATTTAATATAATTCCTAAAGATGAGCTGGATAAGTGTTCTTCAGAAATGAAAAAAATGGAAGTTCTGTTTAGTTTCCTTTCAAAAACTCTTACCAAAGGCAGCTATGTGCCATTACCATGTGAAACACAGGACACAAAAGATGGATAAGATACGGATTCTTCCTTAAGGGGCTCACCATCTATTGGGAACAAATAGAGGAAAAATAATTCCAATATGATGGAGTAAATCACAGTATTAAATGACTTTGCCCAACGTTACGCAGAGAGAATTAACCCCTATCTCTGAGTCTACACAAACATACACACACACACACACACACACACCTTCAGGCCCTTCTCTCCTCCTGCATTTCACTTTGGGGCTAGAAGAAAGTGCATACCTCTCTGCCTGTTCTCACAGCCCTCCAGACTGAAGTCCACCCTGGGCAGAGAGATGATGCTTCTCCTCTGACTCCCTCAAATTGTATTGTCTAAAGCAATAATGAGACATGGTAAAAATGGTTTGATCAGAGCTGTGTCTTATATTCTTCTCTGCACCTATCAGTATGCTGGGCACTGTGTTCCTATAGGCTCCTTCACCCACTCATTTAGAAAACACTCATTTACATCTACTGTGTTTTAGGTAATGTGTTAAGTGCTGACAGTATGGAAATAACATCACTAATTATAATAGCTACTGTCTATTGCATACCTATGGACCAAGCATTCTTGTAAATATTTTGAATGGGCTAATGAATTTAATTGATGACAAAAAGTGATATTATTGTATTGTTTAGAGGACAGAACTCAGAGAGAGGTTAGATACTTTACACAAGGTACAGTTAGTAACCAGATGAGCCACACTTCCAACTTAAGAGCTTGGTTTGGCCCAACACACTTAACCACTCTGCTAATCCCTGACTTTGAGAAGAAAATCTCTTGTATTTCTAGTTCCTGAGAATTTTAATTCCTGAGAATTTTATCTTGAAAGATTATTGAATCTATCAAATACTTTGTGTGTATTTTCATATCATATGGTTTTCCCCCCTCTATTCTGATAATGTGATTAGTTATCTTGATTAATTTTTGGAAGATAAATCCACATCATGTTCCCAGAATAAATTGCACTTGGGCATGATATAATCTTTTTACTATATCTCTGGATTTGATCTGCTAATATTTTGTTTAGGAATGTGTTTCTATGTTGATGAGAAATATAAATTTGTAAATTTTTAAAAAATTTCCTTTTCTGTATTTGGTGTCAGAATTATGTTTTCATTATAAAATGAGTTGAGAAGTGCTCCTATTCTCCACTCTCTGAAAGAATGTGTGTAAGACTGTCATTATTTCTTTTGCAAATACCTGTAAGAACACACCAGTGAAGTAATTTGGGCCAGAAGTTGTCCTCTTCCACTTTTGTATGTCTGTTTGCTTGTTGGGAAGGAAGTTTTAATTATAGGTTCAATTTTTTTGTTAAGATGTAGTGTTCTTTAGAGATTTGGGGATTCCTTAGTTATATTGCTATTTATTATGGTGAGTCCCATTATGGTCAGACAACATACCCTATATGAATGCAACCCTTTGCTATCTGTAGACTTGCATTAGCTTAATAGTGTGTCTGTTTTGGTAAATATTGCAAATATTCTCAAAAACACTGTGCATTCTATAATTTTTTGGTATAATGTATCAGTAAAAATGCCAATTAATTCAAATTAATTATAGGGTTTTCTTTTTTTAATTCAATTTTATTTTCTCAGTGTTCCAAGATTCATTGTTTATGCACCACACCCAGTGCTCCATGCAATACATGCCCTCCTTAACACCCACCGCCAGGCTCACCCATCCCCCAACCACCTCCTTTCCAAAAGCCTGTTTGTTTCTCAGAGTCCACAGTATCTCATGGTTCATCTCCCCCTCCAATTTCCCCCAATTCACTTTTCCTTTCTTTCTCCTAATGTACTCCATGTTGTTCCTTATGTTCCACAAGTAAGTGAAACCATATGATAATTGACTTTCTCACTTGACTTATTTCACTCAGCATAATCTCCTCCAGTCCTATCCATGTTGATACAAAAGTTGGGTATTCATCCTTTCTGATGGAGACATAATACTCCACAGTGTATATGGACCACATCTTCTTTATCCATTCGTCTGTTGAAGGGCATCTTGGCTCTTTGCACAGTTTGGCAATTGTGGCCATTGCTGCTATGAACATTGGGGTACAGATGGCCCTTCTTTTCACTACATCTGTATCTTTGGGGTAAATACCCAGTAGTGCAATTGCAGGGTCATAGGGTAGTTCTATTTTTAATTTCTTAAGGAATCTCCACACTGTTTTCCAAAGTGTCTTCACCAACTTGCATTCCCACCAACAGTGTAAGAGGGTTCCCCTTTCTCCACATCCTCTCCAACACATGTTGTTTGCTGTCTTGTTAATTTGGGCCATTCTAACTGGTGTAAGGTGGTATCTCAATATGGGTTTGATTTATTCTCCCTGATGGCTAGTGATGATGAACATTTTTTCATGTGTCTGTTAGCCATTTGTATGTCTTCTTTAGAGAAGTGTCTGTTCATGTCTTCGGTCCATTTTTTGACGTGATTATCTGTTTTTTGAGTGTTGAGTCTGAGGAGTTCTTTATAGATCTTGGATATCACCCTTTCAACTTTGATCTGCTATTTATATATATTTTAAAATCTATAAAATTTATGAAGATTTTGTCTGTTTTTCCTATTAGTTCTGTTACACATATATGTTTGTAGGTATAGGTACATTTGGGTTTGTTATGGCTGCCTATCGACTATTCTCTTTCATCTTTTTGAAAGATTCCTATCTCATTCTTTAATACTTTCATCAATGCTTATTTTTTCTGATATTAATATAGTCATGCCAGCTTTCTTCTGGTTTGTGTTTGCATATTATAACATTTATTATTCTTACCATTACAATTATTATTATTATTGTTATTACTTACATTTAATCTATATTCTTAGGTTTCACACGTGTCTCTCTTACAGAGCACATGCCTGGGTTTGGGTATGTATATTTAAATTTTGTGATCTGATAATTTTGTCTCTCCAATAGGTGATTAGACAATTTACATTTGATGTAACTACTGATATATATCAACTTAAGTCCGCCATTCATATTTATTTCTAGTTGTTCAAGCTGTTTATCTGTTTCCCTATTCCTCCTTTTCTTACTTTTTTTGGATTACTCAAAAAATGTTAGGATTGTAGTTTTTTGTTTTTCCTTTGTTCCTTTTTACCTATACATCTTATATTATTTGTAGGGGTTCTTGGATTACAATACACATTTTTAACTTATTGCAATCTGTCTTTAATTAGCACTCTACCAATTCCTGAACCATGCAAGACCTTTACAACAGTTTAATCATTTATAATCCCTTCTATTGTTGTCTTTTATTTTATTTCTACATAATTTTAACACTCACAGTGCATTGTTACTATTGTTGACTTAAAGGCTGTAATATTATACACTTACCCACACATTCATCCTTTCTAATGCTTTCATTTTCTTTTGAAATTCCCTGTTTTTTTTTAAAGATTTTATTTATCTATTTGACAGAGAGAGACACAGCGAGAGAGAGAACACAAGCAGAGGGAGTGGGAGAGGGAGAATCAGGCATCTGCCA
The DNA here is from genome assembly GCF_963455335.1 of Martes martes. Taxonomy (NCBI): domain Eukaryota; kingdom Metazoa; phylum Chordata; class Mammalia; order Carnivora; family Mustelidae; genus Martes; species Martes martes. Next base: position 12,373,033 of record NC_137891.1, on the reverse strand, counting down.
AGCAGGGAGCTCGATGTGGGGTTCGATCCCAGGATGCTGGGATCATGACCTGAGTCGGAAGGCAGCCTCTTAATGACTGAGCCACCCGGGTGAGCCACCCAAACACCCAGGTGCCCCTGAAATTCCATGTTTTTATATAGGATCACTTCCATTTAACGCAAAAAACTTTCTCTAGTTTGTCTTATAGTATAGACCTGCAGGCAGTAAGTTCTCTGAAACTTCTCTGAAAACATCTGTATTTCACCTTCATTTTTGAATAATATTTTGTGGGGATGGAATTGAAGACAGCATTTTGTTTTGTTTTGTTTTGTTTTTCCTTCCAGCTCTCTACAGATGCTATTCTTTTTCTTCAGGGTTTCATGGTTTTATTGAAAAGTTTCTTGCCTGTTGAAGACAAAATGTATTTTTCTATGGTTGGTTTTAAGAATTTCTCTAATCTTTTGTCTTCCACAATTTAATTGTGATGGATCAGTGTGTGATTTTCCTTTGTGTGTATCCAGCTTTGAGTTTGAATATTTTCTTGAATCTTTCAGTTATCTTTCACTGTTTTTTAGATTCATTCATCATTTTCTTTTCGAGGCTTCTCTCCTCTCTCTCTCTCCTTTCCTTCTGAGACTCCAATTATATGAATGTTAAACCATTTGACAGTGTCCCACAATTCTATTATAATCTATTCCATTTTCTTCATTCTTTTATCTCTTTCTCTCTCTTTACTTTAGTCTGAATAATTTCTTTTCTTTTTTAAGATTTTTATTTATTTATTTATTTATTTGAGAGAGAGCATGAGTGGGAAGGAGGGGCAGAGGGAGAGGGAGAAGCAGACTTCCTAGCCCAATGTGGGACTAGATCCCAGGACCCTAAGATCATGACCTGAGCTGAACATAGACTGAGCCACCCAGGAGCTCTAGTCTGAATGATTTCTATTGATCTATCTGCATTGTCACAATCCTGCTTTCTGCTCTGGAGAACAGTGAGTTCTTCATTTATGGCATTGTATTTTTCAGAGTTAGAATATGCATTTGTTTTATTTTATACATTCTATCTTTTTGTTGGAGTTAGCTTTTGATTCACATTGTCCTCCATTTTTGTTCATATTTTCTTCAATTTTCTTTCATGTATGTGTTTATTTCAAAGCATTTTTGCTGAGTCCCATATTGGCCTGCTTTTATTGTCTATTATTTCTCTCAAATGTGGGTCGCATTTTCTTCCTTCTTGTATATTTTCTAATGTCTTTTATTGATGTATATCCCTATGTGTAAAAGGATCATAAGGACAAATTGATATTATTTTCACCCAGATAGTATATCATTTCCTCTGGAAGCATGATCACTGAACTACCTTGAATTATTCAGCAAGTAAGCTAGATCAAGATTGGTTTGAAGCTCTTGTCAGATTCAGTTCAATTCTGGTAACAAATCTCTCAAAGGCAAGATCTTTCCTTTGTTTATTAAAGCCCAACCTTTGGGCAGAACATAGCATTGTTGATTCTTTTGCTTCCTTGGCACCTTCCCAAAAGCCTGTGTGGGAAAACAATTTCAACATTGATGGTACCTACATATTCTAATTTTTCACATGGGCTTGCATAGTCAGCCAAATACTATTTCTTCACCAGTATTCTTCTACCTCTGGAAGGTCTGGTCTTCACACTATGCTCAGATTCTGCAAATACTCACAGTGAGGAAAACAGTAATTAAACCCCACCAAATGAGAAGGGTTTTTCCTTTTTCAAATTTATTCCTCTAGGCCTTATTTTTGTCCACAACTCTCTAATGATTAAAAAGTATGATTTTATCATTTAACCATTTTTCCTAGGTGTTATGATGGGAGAAAAATTCTACCACTGGATTCCAAAACTTAACTAGAAGTTGAAGTCCATATATTTGTTAAGTAAGCAGAAAACTCAACTTTTTTTTTACATCTTAATATCATTTTTAGATAATATAATTATAAATCAACTTTATATGCATTTTAAATCTCATCAATTTCCTTATTTGTGAAACTTTATAACATGGTTTTGAAACAAGGGGAAGAAATTTTAGCCCATTTTAGTAAATATGGTTGTCTTGCAAAACTGCTGGCAGAGTCAAAGTAGTGGGATTCATGCACCCTTTTAATTCTGTTAATGAACTTTTATTAAACACATATTATGTATCATGCATTTAATCAGTGCTGTGGATCTGCATTGAGAACAATAGTAAATTCTAGTTTCAGCAGAAAGATGATAGTTTCATGAGTGTTACTTATGAAGAGGTTAGGTCTTACTAAAGGGATGAAAGGATTAAAATTTATTAATTTCATTGTCTTGTGATACTGACTCACCTGGGCATGTCAGTAGCCCTCAAGAGAGAATCCACTCCCCAAAGAGATGTCTTTAAGTTGGCTCAAAAGAAGGACAATCTTTTCTTAATAAATGTAAAATGACTTCTTAAAAGTCATTTTATTGTAAAAGCCAATTATACAGGAAATTGTGCAGCATGTTAGCAAGTTTCATAATGGATTTTTAGAAGAAGAATACTGATGTAAAATATATAGTAGGCAAACAAATCTTTTTTTTTTTTTTTAAACAAATCATTAAATAGCAAAATAAAAGCTAGAAAAATTTCAGGGCAGAGAAACTAAAATGTGTATCTAGACATGGTGAGCTTCTTCTTATAAATCGATTCTTCATTATTTTAAATATAAGAAGATAGGCCTAATTAAAATCAAGAATGAAGACACTAAAATCAGAATTCTAAGAATATGGAAATATCTTCCTTGAAATATAACTTCTTTGTGTTGTTGCTTTCCAGCTTCCTTGATGGGAAGATATCGACAATAAATGAAAGTTTTCTTTTAATTAAAAAAAAATTCTTTTTAAAGATTTTATTTATTTATTTGAGAGACAGCCAGCAAGAGAAACAGAACATGAGCAGAAGGGAGGGCTACAGGGAGAGGCAGACTCCCTGCTGAGCAAGGAGCCTGATGTGGGCCTCAATCCCAGGACTCTGGGATCATGACCCAAGCTGAAGGCAGATGCTTATCTGACTGAGCCACCCAAGTGCCCCAAAAGTTTTTTTGTTTATAGAGAAGTTTATATTAATTGGAAATTGTTACATTGGAGTGCATAATAATAGTAATAACTTATACTTGTTGAGCACTTATTAGGTACCAGTCCTTGTTCTTTATATGATTTATATGCTTCAGCTCATATCATTTGATCCTCACAACCACCTTATATGTTAGATATTACTATCCTCATTTTACATATGAATAATGAGGCAGTTTTATTCCACTTTTAATCCTCTTTAATATTTCCTTTCATCCTCATAAAAATCTTGAGGTTAGATACTATTACCATCTCCATTTTGTAGATGAGGAATTTTAATGATAGAAGGTTGAAGTAACTTAACCAGCATCACAGAAGGAAAACAGGATGCCCAGATTCAACTCAGACATTCTGAGTCCAGAGTCCTTGCCTTTACTCACTGACACTAAACTGTCTCCAGTTCAAAAGCACCAGGACAGAGAATAGTATTTTTAAAAGCATTTAAGTTGCTCACCTTATAAAAATCACTGTGATGGTTGATAGGTTATTTAGAGAAACAGGGATGCTTGTAGGATTCCCCAAATTTTTAAAGACATATTGAGGGTTCAAACTATTAACCTAAAGTGGTTTATCCATGCTCTTAAAAAGTCTCCCCAAAGCCCCATTATTCACACCAATCTTTGTGTTTGTTCTTTTTCCTCAGAATATCAGAAGACCAAATAGACTTTTTAATTCTGTTGTTTATTATTTAATTGTTAACCATTTCCATTTGCTTTCCACTTGGTTCCATCAAACATTTCTGTCACTCTTCTGTGTCCATCCAGTCTATTATTTTCCAAGGGCTACTGTAACAAAGTACTAAAACCTCCGTGGCTAAAACAACAGAAATTTATTATCCCACAGTTTTGGGTGCTAGAAATCCAAGAACAAGGTGTGAGCTAAGTTGACTCCTTCTCAGGGCTGTGAGAGAGAGTCTTTTCCATCCCTCTCTCCTAGCTTCTGGTAATTCGCTGGCAACCATTGTCATTCCTTGGCTTCTAATGAATTGCCCCAATCTCTGCCTGCATGATGTTCTCTCTCTGTGCTTGTCTGTGTCCAGTTCTCCCTTTTTATCAGGAGACTAATCATATTGGATTAGGGACCCACCTTTATTATTAATTAAATTAATATTAATGATATTAATTAAATCAATTAACTGAATGACTGCTACTTTAATTAAATTAATTGAATCAATTAATTACTTTTTAACTAGCTAAGGACTTCATCTTACCTAATTACATCTACAACAATTTTATTTTCACATAAGGCCACAGGCTGAGATACTGGGGGTTAAGGCTTCAATATAAGAATAATTGGGGTACTTGATTCAACCCATAACAGCCGCTGTAGTAGATTTCTTTTTTTATCTCTAGCAATAAAATTAATATTTCTCCCACCTTGTAGAGATCTTAACAGCATCTTTTCTAAACCTATTACCATTTAGTGTCTTACTGTTTTTTTCATCCAGGCTTATTAAAAGGGGAGTTTATACTAAGTGTTCCTATATAAGAAAAAGTTGTTTGCTTGCAAGTAAAAGAATAAAACTCTGGCTAGCTTAATTTATAAAGAATACATAAGCAAGATATGTGATACTAACAGGACAGAAGTTGTACCTCTGCAAGGACACAGAGGCAGACAGAGTGATGTACTCCAAACAGTACATCTTCATTCTCATTCTTACCTATCTTGCTGTTCAATGATGCCATTGGACTGGCTCCTGCCAACAGTCTGTGTGTGTTAACAATGTTTCATTTCTAATGGAGACAGAGAATTGCTCAGGGCCTTACTCTCTCCTGTCTCTATTTCCCGGCTATAATGTCAAAGGTTGGGTTCTCCAAGAGCAGACATTGAGACAGAGTTAGGTTACAAGATATTTATTAGGGATCAATACCTTTTAAGGGAAGGGGGAGCAAATAGGATTAGACAGAGGAAGAATTTATCTACAATGCAGATCCAACAGAGCCTCAGCCAACCAGGGTGTGCTTTGTAACACCCACCCCAGTGTTTGAGTTGAGCAGAAATGGCCACGTCTTTGTCATTCCACCCTGCTCCATATCTAGGATGCCCTAGGGAAACATGAAGCAAGGGCAAAGGGTGAGTTCAGGTACTAATCATGGGCTTGAGGCATGTTGCAGATAACCAAAGGTAGTCAATATTCAATCCACGAATCACTCTTTTATTGTGCAATCTTTCATGTAAGTTAGTCACATGAGGAGGTTAGAAGGTAAAGTTAACCAACAACTCTGAAGAGGATCTGGGAAGAAGACATCCCAACATGACCAGCAAAACACTGTCCAGGCCTGGGTCTTTTGACAAATGAAATGTATTATTTTTAGTCAGGTCACCTTCTGGGCAGACAGAGGTCAGGCAGCATCCAGCTGGAGCAGTCTCCACACACATAGCATGGGTGGTCAGTTGGCTTTGGAGGATCTGTGAGACAGATCCTTCTTTTAAGGGTCCACTTGGATGGGATGTTATACCCAAGGGTTTTTGTCATTTGGCTCAACCCACTCTGTCTCACCAGAGTCCTAACATGGACAGTTCTGAACAAGTTTTACATAACTGTTGGTTTACCTATTTGGGCACACTAGAAGTCTTACATCAAATGTTGACAAACAACTAGTATGGGAGTTCACACTGACCACTGTGACTCCATTTTGTCTTACTCTAACTTAGCTATTCCCTGTCTTATGTGAGTAGGAATAAGATACACAGTATCACATCATGACTTGGTATAACCTTGGGCAAGGGGGCTCTCTACAGTCAAGGTACACCCTGAAGTTTCTGACAACTGGAGGTTGTCTGCTGACATCACTCCCTTAGCTGGAAAGCAAGTCCTTCCCTGAAGAGAGATCTGGTGGTGCATCTCAGTATCTCCCCCAAATATCCAATATGGTGAAGTTTGATTGGCTACCGTGATTCCTATCCCAACCTTTGGCTGGCCAGGAAGGAAAGGATGGCTACAGAGGTAATTCCACCAGAACTACCAAAGGGGAAAAGAAAGAGTTTTCAAAGAGGAAGCGAGATTGTATCAGATAAAAAGTGGGATGGATATTTTTCAGGCAAAATGACAGAATTTTTATATCCTTTACCATTTTCTTACATCTCTTCTACTTTGTAATCAAGAGAAGCCTGGATTCTTCCCTTGTCACTCCCCTGAGCTTTTGCTAAATTCACAAATATTTTTATTGATCCGATTAATGACCTATTGTTCAAAATATTTCTTGCCTTTCCTTGTGGGAGAACTTCCTCCTAGTTCAGACTTATCCATATGACTTGCTTTGGCCATTGAAAGGTGACAGGAAATGGCAAGTGCTACTTTTGAGCAGAAATTTTAAGAGAAGCTGGTGATTTTGCCTTGTTCTTTTTCTGCTCTACCATGAAACTGGCTATGTCCAGATAGGAACTGTGGAACCTGGACCCCAAGGGAAGACATGGGGCAGAGTCACAGGTAGCTCAACTCTAACCTACAGCAGAGAAACGGAGACTGAGAAGTCTGAGGTGTACAACTTGTTGTCCACGTTTGCTTTGCTTCCAATCAGAATTTAGTCGACTTTGACCAAGAATTCACATCCTGTTTACATTTTGTCAGATGTCTCTTCCAGTCCCAGGATCTCAAACTCAAATACCTCTGGGAACTGGGCAAGTAATTTTACACTGTGCCCAAACCAGTGGTAATTTTATTAGGGAGAGCTAGTGTCTCTGAGAAAAGGAGAGTGCGTGCCCCTGGCTGAAGGCATTCCAGTTCCAATGCTTTTTTAAAACTCTGCCAAACCAAACCCATCTTCTGGATGAAATCAATCCTGGAACCACCAGTTGACCCCTCCAGCTAAGAGGCAGGCCTCTTGGTGTGGCCCAGAGTAGCAATTCCTATAAGCTTATGGGGATTAGTTCTTAATAGACTGGAGCCTGAATTCCAAGCAACCAGGCAGGTTCTTTCTATTGGGAGATCAATGCTAATGAAGGGCATTGTCCCTAACTACAAAGAATGGAATTTAAGCCATCCGAATACAGTTTCATGAATAAACTTTATTTTTTTTCATTATTTGTTCTAAGAAAAGAAAAACAAACAAACATATTTCCTCAAGGAGTGAACATGCCCAAATATCTGACTTCCTTTCATCCATTCCATCCTGAAATCCTTGCTTAAAATGACTTAAATCACCAGAGAAGCACTAACTCCTCTTCAGAGCTAATCTGTTCAGCAATGCCGCAGAAGAATGCAGACAGAACGACAAGTCTAAGCAGATTCCCTGAGACCAGAGCTCTTGAAAGGACAGAGGGGTTGTTTTCCTCCACATAAAAGGGAATGGAATACATTTGCTCTATTTTCTACTTTTTGCCTCTAAAATAGGAGAAACACTTTGCACGAGTTCCTTCAGACTCCCGAAGAATAAACTATTTCTGGCCCCACACACCCATTTCTCTTTGTGGAAATCAGATTACCCCCTCCCAGTGATTTCTCAGAAGAAAATCAAAGCTTACTGCTCCGGAAACATTCAGAAAAGCCTCCCTTCCTCCGAGCACACTGGTGGCTGTGTAGATCCAAGAGCGAGCACTGTGGGAGTGTGAGTTCATATCCTGGTATTGCTGGGCAGATGACATCACTCTTAGTTTCCATACAGAGTTGTTCCATATGAACTCCTTGCCGAGCAGCTCACACATGTGGCGACTCTCCACAACACACACAGACAACGGGAGCCCTATCCAGCTTCAACTCTTAAAGGAATCCACGGTCCTCCTTGAGCAATACTGATAAAAATAATATTTTCTCTTCGGAACTGATGAACAGTTCCCAAGCCTGCATAGAATCAATTCCACCCCTGCCCCCTGAAAGAGTTCCCTGAGCTTTTGTTAAGTCCTCTTGAACATCAAAGTTTATTTTGCTTTATGTTTGGCTGTCGCTAGATATCACAGAAATACCAGGGATGGTTTTCAAAATGCTTCTGACACGATGGGCGTTTACACTGGGTGTCATTTGCACAATAGAGCCCCCTGGAAGGGTGGCATGCTCCCCATCTTAGAGGTGACAAAAACCCAGGCTTGGAGAAGTGAAGTTAATGGCTCTCCCTGGAGCCCGGGTCATCTTCCTAGCAAATCTGACAGCCGAAACTGCCTTCTCCCACCCTGCTCATCAGAAAGCAGTGAATCAGGTGAAAGGCAAATGATTGTTTCTGATAACATGTTTTTAAAATAGGATTCTTTGCCAAATCTATTCTCTGGAATGCTTCACAGTCAATGTTTCCTTGATTTTTTTTCCCCCTGTTTGATGGCAGCCTAGACTAATGGAAGTAAAATCACGCATGTAGTGGGGAAGTTACAGCGGTTGCTGTCATTCTGAAAGCAAAACAGAATTTCCAACAGAGTTGGATGAATCTGAGTTTCCAATGGAGGACAACAGATGTGTCTCACTAGCAATGCCATTAATTCCTCCGGGGGTTTACTAGTGTCTCTCCTTGTCCCAGTCTGCTTTAAGGCTTTCTCAAGGTGCTGGGTGAAAAGGAGCCCTTTTCTTTAAGGGATTTCTGGAAGATCTTCTTACCCCTCCCCTCACTGTCTTCTTTGGTGGCAAATTGAAGGATTGGCCCCTGAGGCTTTCTTTGGCCCTTGAGCAGCTGAGTAAGATTGTTTCCTATCTCTCTCTCGGCTTCCCAACCCCTCCCCTGACTCTAGTCCTGGGAAGCTCAACTTCTTCCAGTGAGGTCCTTCCCCAATATTCCCAGGAGACTTTTCTTCTCAGTTCCGGCTACAATCATTATCAAATAGAGCATTTCTCCAGAGCTTAAAAATCCAGCTTCAAAGTTTGACTCTTGGGGCTGGGAACAGATAGTGGCTGATGATAAAAACAAAACAAAATTCCCTTCTCTCTCACCCAGAGAACTGTCCCTGAAGCACACTCTCCAATCCCCAGGGGAATCTGCCAATATTACCATAATGAAGGATCAATATAGAGTTGCCCTAGCAACAGTAATCAGCCCCAAAAGCATCTCCCCAGGATTTGTTTGAATGTACTGGGTGGTGGTGGGGAGACACAGAAATGAGGAGTAAAGGTTTGCCCTCCCAATTTTCTAAGGGATCTCTCACAGGAGTTCACTGTGTTCCCTGTCCCAGCTTTCTGTGAGAGGTCCTCGATGAGCTCACAGCCCTAAGAGGATCTGCTGTAAAAAGCCTGATTTCACTTGAGGCTTCCTAAACAGGCCCTTGAAATAGGCAAGCACATTCTAAAAGTTTTCAGGAACATATTTCAGGAACCAAGTTTCCAAGAGTCGGAAATTTATATTTAACAGCAGACTCCACATTCGTCGGTTGCTGAGATCTGTGCCACTTATTGGAGGATAGGAAATGAAAGAATCTGCTGCAGTTGGGGGCTGGGAGAGTCAGCCTTGGCTGCCAGTGCAGACAAGAAGGCAGGGTTGCTTGTGTCCCTCCTCGCCACCCTCCTGCTCATTGATTCCAGCTTTAGCTCTGCACAAGTTTATTTTTAAAAATCTGGATGCTTCATTTTCAGAGAGTGATCTAAAAATATATGCCTGCGTGCCTGTGGTTACAATGTGTATATAAATCCAAAACCACAAAAGAAAGTGATTATACTCAGGAGCACAGAATACCAAAACGCAGAACTAGAGGATCCCTTTCTACCTCCTGTATCAGGAGGGGGCATATGCTCACATGAAGCACACATAAATGTCAGAGTTGGTTTCATGAATGAGCAGAGTAGGCTTCCTAGGCAGAGTAATTTAAAGGACATCAAGGAAGACTTTTGAAAGCATGATCGCATTCTTGCCCTTCTACTCTGCCTAAAATGAGATCTTTGGCAAAGCTGAAATCACAAGAATGAAAGCCAACATTGACTACAGGTATTCCTTCCATGTTCTAGGCATCACGCTCAGCCTTTTACAGGTGTTACTCCCTCTACTACACATAAGAACCATATAAACCTCATACAGCTATTCTGATCTAACAGATGATGAAAGTGAAGACACTGGCGAGTTAGTAATTGACTCAAAGCCACACCTATGGAAGGAAAATGTTATCTGATTCTACAATCTGTGTTCTTGACTACCTTATTGTGAGAGGCAGTGTGGTTAAAAGCATGCATGACTTCTGGAGGCAGATTGCCGGAGCTTGAAATTGAGCTATGCCCATTACCAGATTTTTAATCACAAGCAAGTTATTTAACCTTCCCGTTCCTCTGTTTGCTTCCTGTGTAAAAATACAGGTAATAATTGTACCTACCTCACCGGGGTGCCAGAAGGAATCAACGGGTTAATTGGTATAAAGCACTTAGAACAATGTGGGACTGCAGGTCATATCAGTGATTCACTTTTGCATTGGACTGCTATCCAAAATCTTTATGATGGATGTGTGTTGTTTTACAAATGAAAAGAGGGCTACAACTTAACATGCTTAGCCCATCAGTCATTGACATTAATATGGATTGTTTCCTTTAACTAGGCTCTAAAATCAGGAACGAGGCAGGGATTCTCACTCACCCCGCTTTTATTCAACAGAAGACTGGAAGTCCTAGCCAGAGCAGTTAGGTGGGGAAAAGGAATAAAAGGCATTCAAATCAGAAAGGAGGAAGTAAAATTATCTCTGTTTGCAGCTGATATGATCTTATGTACAGAAAACCCTAAAGGCACAACCAAAGAACTGGTAGAACCAATAAAGGAATTCAATAAATTTGCGGGATACAAAATCAACATTAACAAAAAATCATTTGTGGGGTATCCAGGTAGCTCAGTCGGTTAAGCATTTGCCTTCAGCTCAGGTCATGTCCTGGAATCGAGCCCCTCATCAGGCTCATCCCTATCTCTCAGATAAATAAATAAAATCTTTAAAAATAAATGAACAGGTATATCAGTTTCATTTCCATGCCCTAACAACAAACCATCCAAAAGAGAAATTAAGAAAACAGTCTCGGGGCGCCTGGGTGGCTCAGTGGGTTAAAGCCTCTGCCTTCTGCTCAGGTCATGATCTCAGGGTCCTGGGATCGAGCCCCGCATCGGGCTCTGTGCTCAGCAGGGAGCCTGCTTCCTCCTCTCTCTCTGCCTGCCTCTCTATCTACTTGTGATGTCTATAAATAAATAAATAATCTTAAAAAAAAAAAAAAGAAAACAATCTCACCTACAATGGCCTCAAAAACAATGAGCTACTTGGGGATAAATTTAACCAAGGAGATAAAAATCTGTACACTGATTTAAGAAATTGAAGAAGACACAAATAAGTGGGCAGATATCCTGTGTTCATTAATTAGGACTGTCTTGTTAAAATGCCTGTATTGCTCAAAGTGATCTATAGAGTCAATGCAATTCCTAACAAAATGCCAATAGCATTTTTCTCAGAAATTTAAAAAAAAAATCACAATATTCATATAGAATCACAAAAGACCCCAAATACAATCTTGAGCAAGAAGAATAGTATTATACTGTCTGATTTCAAAAATATACTACAAAGCTATAGAATCATAACAGTATGGCACTGGTATTAAAAACAGACATCTAGGTCAATAGAGGGCCCAGAAATAGATCCACACATTTATAGTCACTGATCTTTGACTAAAGTGCTGAGAACATCTTCAACCCAGTGGTATTGGGAAAACTTGATATCCACGTGCAGAAGAATGAATTTGGGTTCTTATCTCACACCACATACCAAAAGAAAAAAGAAAAAAAAATCTACTCTAAATGGATGAAAGACTTAATTAAACAAAAAGAAACTATAAAACTACTAGAAGAAAATACAGCTTCTTGGCATTTGTCCAGGCAATGATTTTTTAGGTTTCACCGCAATAGCACAGGAAACAAAAGCAAAAATAGACAAATGCGATTTCATCAAACTTAAAAGCATCTGCTCATCAAAGGAAATAATTAACAGAATGAAGGGACAACCTATGAAATGGGAGAACATACCTGCAAAGCACATATCTAATAAGGGGTTCATATCCCAAAACACAACTCCACAGCAAGCAAATAAATAAATAAATAAATAACCCAATAATAAAAAATGGGTGGAGGAACTGAATAGACAGTTTTCCCCCAAAAGACATGCAGATTGCTAACTGGTATCTAAAAAGGCAATCAACATCACTAATCATCAGGTAAAATGAAAATCCAAACCGCACAAAGTTAATACCTTAGACTTGTTAGAATGGATCTTATAAAAAAGACAAGACTATGACAAGTGATGGTGAGCATGTGTAGGAAGGGGACTCTTGAAGATGGATGGTAAGAATGTAAAGTGGTAAGAGCCATTACGAAAAGCAGTGTGGAAGCTTCTTGAAACACTAAAAATAGAACCACCATATGATCCAGCAATTTCACTTCTGGGTATATATCCAAAGAAAATGAAATGAGGATATTAAAGATGCACTCCCGGGGCGCCTGGGTGGCTCAGTGGGTTAAAGCCTCTGCCTTCGGCTCAGGTCATGATCCCAGGGTCCTGGGATCGAGTCCCACATCGGGATCTCTGCTCGGCAGGGAGCCTGCTTCCCCCTCTTTCTCTCTGCCTGCCTCTCTGCCTACTTGTGATCTCTGTCTGTCAAATAAATAAATAAAATCTTTGAAAAAAAAAAAAAAGATGCACTCCCATATTTACTGCAGCATTATTTACTTTAGCCAAGAAATGAAATCAATCAGAGTGTCCATCCATGGATAAAGAAAATGTGATACATATATCATATATTATGTGTTATATAATGTATATTGTGTAATAATGAATATACATAACATATAAATAAGTTCTATAATATGTAAATATGATATAGTAATTATAAAATACATATGCATGATATAACATCACTCAGCCTTAAAAAAGAAGGAAAACCTATCATTTGTGGCAACATGGATGAATGTGGAAGACATTATGCTAAATGAAATAAGCCAGACACAGAAAGAAAACTTCTGCATGGTTTCACTCATATAGAAAATCAGAATAGCCAAATTCACAGAATCAGAGAATAGAATGGTAGTTGTCAGGGGCTGGGGTTTGGGAGAAATGGGGAAATGCTCACCAAAGAGTACAAAGTTTCATTTACACAGAATGAGTAAATTCTGGAGATCTCACATACAGCATGGTGACTATTATTAACAATACTGTACTTGTATTGTGTACTTGAAATTGGCTAAGAGAATAGATCTGAAGTGTTCTCACCACACACACAGAATAATGATAACTCTGAGAAGTGATAAATATGTTCATTAGCTTGATTGTGGTGATCCTAAGGAATATGAATATCAACACATCACATTGCATATCTTAAATATACATTTTATACAGTATACAAATATACAATTTCTATATCTCAATTTTCCTTCAGTAAAGCTTGGGGAAAAATTTAGGGGGATATGATTTGAGATTGGGAAAAATTAACTATGGTGCTTGGTGTAATCATGGAGATTGGGGAACAGGGCTGTGTGGCTAACCAAAAGGCAGTTTGAACATACTGGGCTCTTAGAGGAAGGAGTAGAGCAAAGATTGGTGTAGGGTGGCAGTCAGCAAACTTCTTACAGAGCCAGATAGTAAATATTTTCCACTCTACTAGCCGTACGGTTTCTGTTGTAAATACTCAACTCTGCTGTTGTAGCACAAAAGCACCCACAGATTATAAGTAAACAAAAGAACATCTTTGTGTTTCAAAAAAAAACCTTTACAGATTCTATAATGTGAGTTCCACCTAATTTTCATGTCATGAAATATTCTTCTTTGGACTTTTTCCAAGCATTCAAAAATGTAATAGCCATTCTTAGCATGGGCCATACAAAAGTATGTGGCAGGCTACATTTCACTCATGGGCCATAGTTTGTCCACCTCTAATACAGTGTTAGCAGAAGGTTCTTCTTCATGGGAAGAAAGTACCCAGAGCTACGGTGAAGGCCCAGCCTTCCAGGATCCAATCAACACCTAGTTAGTTTGGGAGGGAAAGGAACATTTGCTATGGGTGTCACTTCTGTGTGCCACGGCCTGAACCATCAGTTTATAAAGTTCCTGTGAGGTGCTGATATTACTCACTGCTTATCTTGCAGCTGAAGAAGCCTTTCTTGGGGTCACAACCCAGCCAGTAAATGACGGGACTATGACCAACAGTGTTGACGGTCTCCAAAGCCCTTTCTCTGTAATTGTACTACACTGACTAGCATGATCAGAACTTGATCCAGACAGGTCCTGACTAAATATTTAGTTTAATGTTCCAGTAATTCACTTTTGTCTCAGTGCCAGAGGAACAATTCTTTGGTGGAATCAGTAGGCACTTAGAGATCAACCATCCTAATCCCTTAACTTACTGGACAAATAGACGGCTTAACAATTTCAGGTTTAGGGTGAGATATGCAGATGAATAGCAAAAAGAGACTATATGGCAATGGCTCCCAAGTGAGGGTATTTTTTCCCCCTGGGGGACATTTAGTTATGTCTGGAGACACTGTTGGTTGTCGCAAGTGGGGAAGGGGTGTTATTGGGATCTAGTGGGTAGAAGCCAAATTGTCCTACAATACATAGGACAGACCCCCATGAAAACAGAATTATCTGGCCCCTAATAATGCTGCTGTTGAGAAATCCCACTTTAAGTGCCCAATATTTCTGCCATTCCTAAAACTCAGCTTTCATCAAATCAAACTTCTACTCAAAAAAAAAAAAAGTTCTTAATGACATATGAGATAGAGCCTGAACTATTTTTTTTAAAATTTTATTTATTTATTTATTTGACAGAGAGAAAGAGATCACAAGTAGGCAGAGAGGCAGGCAGAGGGAGAGAGAGGGGGAAGCAGACTCCCTCCTAAGTAGAGAGCTGGATGTGGGGCTTGATCCCAGGACCCTGAGATCATGATTTGAGTCAAAGGCAGAGGCAGACACTCAGGTGCCCCAGAGTCTAAACTTTTTAGCATGATCTGTTTCCCCTTTCCCAGCTGAAATATACCAAACTCTCTGTTCTAGCTATATCTGACTTTCCATGGAAATACCAACTACTTTCCTACCTCTTCACCTTTGTATGTTTTCTCTCTATTTGGAATATTTTCCAACCCTCTTCTCACTTATTTAAGTTTTCATTTACCCAAATGAATTCCATCCTCCTTTTTTTTTTTTTTTAAGATTTTATTTTTAAGCCATCTCTATACCCAACATGGTGCTCAAACTCACAAGCCTGAGATCAAGATTCACAGGCTCCATGACTGAACCAGTCAGATACCCCCAACCCTTCTTTTAAGTTATCAGTTGGATGTCCCTTTCTAGGTCTCCATAGGACTCATGATGCACTAGTGCTAGGGCAGTAAATAGAGTTTAAACTTGTATATTACTTACCAGTTTTTCCCAAATGAACTCCCAACACTAGACACCTTTACTATGTTCCTTGAGTTCATGAGTGTCTCTGATTACACCTATTTCCTCAAACTGCTTAACACCATGCGTGGCCCAGGGAAGGGCCCAGGCACATTAAAGCTGTTAACGTTGAATACCCTTCATTTGGAGGTATTTTCAAGAAAGAAAAATGCTAGAGTAGAAGACTACAGATTGGTTCCGGAAACAAATTAGTTTATACTTTACCAAGTCTGAAATCTGTGAAACAATTTCCAATCAACCACAGAAAAGGAATGACTTCATGTTCGTGGTTTCGTGTCCCTTGGAAGATGGAAGGAGGAACCAGCCTAGCTAAGGAGTCACTTGGCTGAGTAGAATCGGTCCTGCTGATACCCCATCCCACTAGCTAATCTGCATTTTCTGGGTAGTCAGTCAAGGAGGCAAAGAGGGAGAATCTTATCACCCATAAAGGGGCAAGATTTGTCCTTCACCTGAAAGGAGGACCTGAATAGTGGTCACCTCCATTGGTCTATGGGGACTTTATCCCTGATACCGGGAAAATATGTTTAGTTGTTGATTTTTTTTTCCATATGTATGTTGGTAACTCTAGTGTAATACAAACCTTAGCTCTAAAAAATAAAATAAAATAAAATAAGTAAAATAAAAAAACCTTAGTTCTAGTAGCAGCTTATTCATGGGAAAACAACTCACCATTTTTGAGTCTCAGTTTCTTCTTCTACAAAACGGAGATACAAACATGGATGTTGTTATTAGGAATAAATAGTATAAATTAAAAACCCACATAATGTCTGAGAGCAAGAGCTTAATAAATGGCAGTTCATTCCATTTTGAATAGAAGTTTCTGCCCTAAGGAGTTAATAGATAGTGAAATCATCCTAGTTGTTAAGCCAATTATTACCAATATCTGTTTACTCTCCACAGAAGACCCATGAGTGAACTGGATACTAAAGAAGTAGGATTTCATCTTTGCTTTAAGGAATCTGGTAGTCTGGGGGATACATTTCAAGCATAAATCAATATATTACTGGAACAGAAATGAAAATTGCATGTTACAAGTGTCTAGTTTAGGTTTTAGGAAATTGTGAGGGCAAATGGGGCAGGAACATCAGAGAAAACTTTAGGGAAAAAAATCTGAGTGCCTAGGCCCAGAGGGTGAGGGGGTCCTGATTGGTGGGGAAGGAAAGAAGGACTATGCTTACCTTTCACCAGCCATTCAATAAAAAAATGACTCACAGAATAGTCTGACCTATAAGCAGGCCAAAGTCACATTTGGTTGAAGTTTCCAATGCATTTCAAAAAGCATTTCAAAAAGAGAAATGAATGCTACACCTTTTTATGATCCAACCATTTCCAGATATGATTCCATTAAGTGCCTTTTAAAGATTTCTGCTATCACTCTCAGAAGCTCAGGGAAAAGATTCTTTGTGGTTTGACATTCCTTTTCATTTACTCCAGAGGAAAACTCACCATGAAAATTTCCATATGTTGATCTTCTCCTATACATATTTATGTCAACAGTTTCCTTTTTAACAACTTTCAAAACATATGCTCTTTCCCAGGTTATTTCCCCTAAAAAGAAATGCAGCAATAACATGATTCATGGATTATGGAGACTGTAAAGTTATAGAAGTGGGTGTGACATTTCTACTCAGTAAAAGTCATTGTCCCAGAACATTCAAGTGGCAAAATCCACCCACTGGCTTAAGATATTCACATTATTCTACTGCAGTCTATGAGAAACTTAGCTCTCCTGAAGCAGGCTATTAGTTTTAACAAGAGATTGTCACTGTACCTGTGTAATATAAAATTCAAGCTAATAAAAAAAAATAACAACACAGGAGTAGGGTCGGAAAGCAATCGATAAATGCAAAGTCACAGAATTGGAAGCTCTTATTTTCCCTATCATTCCAATAATTGTGTGGAATTGGAAATAAGAACTGAAAATGAAATAACAGGACAACAGTTGAGGTTGCAAATATCAAGACAGGCACTTCCCGAAGATTCATTGCAAGCTTTTTGTCATGAGACATTCATCTCTTCCCAAAGACTGAACTTGAGTTGAGTCTTGTCAATCTTTAGGATTGACAAGTACTGTATTAATAGCTTTGGACAATTAAAAAAAATTCTCTTCAGGATATATACACATGATAGGTCAAAGACAAGATAGCAATTATCAAAAGTACTGAAATACTAATGTTCATACTTCCAAAAGCCATAATAAAATATCCCTTCTTTCTATGGTCTGCCAGTGGGACCTCATATGCCCTTCTGCCACCTTTTCATCCTTGAAATGAGGATGCAGACTAGAGAAAATTTAAAGTCCCACCACCACTGATTTCTACTCTAGATTTAAAAGAGTCAATGTAAATTAACAATTGCCAGCATGTAAGGAATGCTCTTTAAACGTTGGGCACTATGCCAAACACTTCCCATGCACTTCTTGGCTCTTACTTCATAAGGCTGTTGGCCAGAATAAATGAATTGCTACATGGAGAGCACTTATCACAGTGCATGGCACATTGATCTCTAACATTACAAAGATAAAAAGAAAGGAGGAGAGAAAGAGGCTTCATGAAGCCAGTGTTATTATTTTCGCCATTTGAAAAAAGAGAAGAAACTAAGGTTGGGAGAGGTAAGATAACTTGCCCAAAGTCATTCAAAAGTTGTGAAGCCCTGACTCCAATCTAAGCCCCTCAAATCCAAAGTGCAGACCTAATTGGTATTTATAAATCTAGAAATGGGAATGTTGCACAACCATGGACCAACGAAGATGACCATTGTCTCTTCAACACAATAATGAGTTGTCCAAGTTTTTTAAAGTGTTGTATTTGGTGATGAAGTACAGGAGAAGAACTAGAAGTCACAGTAAACTAGAAAGTAATACATATATATATATAGAGAGAGATTTGGATAGGTAGATACACACACACACACACATACACACACACACACATACACATACACATACACATACACATACACATACACATACACGTACACATAGGATCATGGTATATTGATATATAGGACCAGAATTTCTAAGAGGGGTCTGTTCTAGCTTCATGCATGCTATACAGTTAGTTATATTCAAGGTTTGTTTCTCATTTTAGTTCAGTGTAACTTCCAAGCCAGAAAGAAAGAAAATAAAAACTTGGGTTTGATATATTTACATTCTCATTAAAACTTCTAATAGAGTCATTTTTCACTACACAAAAAATGGCCAGGGTTCTGATTTCACAAAAGATGGGCTTCCTTCCTCATTTTATTTTTTCCTCCATATATTGTTCCACCTATTTATTCAAAAGTGCATGTATTAAGCAAAGCCTTATGGATACCCTGAAGAGGAAGAAGGATGTTTTGCTGGAGAATTGAGGAAGTGTTTTTCAGAAGTAATGCCGCTTGAGGGGTGCGTGGGTGGCTCAGTTGGTTGAGCGTGGGGCTCTTGGTTTTGGCTCAGGTCATGATTTCATGTTTGTGAGATCAAGTCCCTTGACAGGCTCGGTTCTGAGAGTGGAGCCTGCTTAAGATTCTCTCTCTCCCTCTGTGCCTCCCCTGCCCCACTCACACTCGTCTCTCTTAAAAAGAAGAAGAAGAAGAAGAAGAAGAAGAAGAAGAACAAGAACAAGAACAAGAACAAGAACAAGAACAAGAACAAGAACAAGAACAAGAACAAGAACAAGAAGTAATGCAGTCTGAGTATGGTGTTGATGAATGAAAAGACGCTCCCTGGATATCAGAGAACCGGCATTCCAGGCAGAGCACTCCTCCACTAGTTACAGACAACAAAACAGGGTCTTTCTGAGACGCAAAAAGTTCAGGATGTGGCTGCAAGCTGTTTGGAGGAGTCATGAGTTTATTTTACTGCTTAGGAGTGGGAGGAAGGCATTACTAGATGATAGGAAAAGTAAGTTTTGAGCCTGGTATCAATGGCTTTTGAGTTGAGTGGATAATTTATATTGGAAGGCACATTGAGAGGGATTTGGAAAAAAAGGGTGTAGTCATTCCACTGGGTGCAAATTAGAAGGGTTCAGATTGGTATCCTGATTATAAGAAAAGGCATCCCTCTTATATTCTGGAAATTTATTTCAGTGATAAGCCTTCTTAGCTGTAGATCTCCTTACACTTTGAAAACAATTTCTTGACCACTCGTGCTCTGTACTTCAGGAATCACAGGGGTTTAGGTCAACTATCTTTGAAGCTTTCCCTGCAGTGTAATACTGACCACCCAGCCTGCAGCATCTGCTGTATCTGTGGCCAGAAATGCTAATTCAGTTTCCTTCTCCTGTTGCACGATGACCTCATCTAGCTCTTCTTCTTTTTCTGTGTACATCAAATCCAGACGAAGAATACCACTTTTCCTCCTCTTTCAGGCTGGCTTTCTTCATTTTTTGACTCTGACTCTTTCCTTTCATCTTCCTTTCCACTGCCTTTTCTCCCTTCCTTCCATGGTTTTGTTTTGTTTGTTTTGTTTGTTTTGTTTTTGTTTTTGTTTTTCTCTAAGAAACAGTTAATGGAAGGCTTCTGTGTGGCAGAGACTGCTTTACGCAACATAAATTACTTGATACCTAAAGGCCTAATCTTGTCCCTAAAGGCGCTCTTTGTATAGTGGGAAAGAAAAATGACCTTCTATTTTTCAATAAACGTCTAACAATACAAGGCGGTATACTTTAATCTTTATAATTATTTTTGTTGTCTTGATCTTAGGAGGATCTACAGATCTCATGTGGCCAGAGGTCCCTATCATGGTGTTACATTCCTTACCAAGTATATGTCTTCACTGAAATCACATTTGTTCCGTGTCCTACTTCCACATATCTATGGTTCCTTTGCTGAGTGAGAGTGGGACAGAATAAATACTGTTACCGACGATATGTTGGCAAGATTTTGTATTTTCTGTTCCAGTGTCCCAATGGCTTTAAGATACTGATCTATGTTTTTTTAGTGTGTTATTATCTAAAAAGATATTTAAAGTCAGTCAGATATAATCAATCCCATTTTGCAGATGAGGAAACATAAGAGAAATGATGAGACTTGCCCAGGATGTGTGTGATGCCTCTTCTATCCAGCCACTCTGTGTGCTCTTGCACTGTCTTTGGCTTACATTTCAAAAAGGGCTTTTCAAGGTGATCTTTAGACTTTTAGAAAGACTTTCTAAAAGACTTACAGTATTTTGCAGATGGGACAAAATATATGCAGAAAAGAAAATTCCACATCTTCGTGGAATATGCCAATTCTGTGTATCTCTGTATCATTATTGTTGATTAGGAAATAATAAGTAAGAAATGAGTTTTTTGTTCACTAGTTTGGTTGTATTTTTCTTTTCTTTTTTCTTTTTGTTAAAAAATATTATCCCCTTCCAACACTTCTTTTTCCTTTCCAACATTTTAACTTGCAAAATAATACTGAATTTTTAAAAATTCACCACCATAATAGTTTTTATTTTTTCATATTCCACATTTTATTTCATTCAAATATAGGTTTCACAAGAGCGAAAATGCTGCTTAATATTTTGTTCATGTGATTTCTACATTATACAGTGTTCACGTTTATTTTTAATACCTGGATACTCGACTCTCTAGTAAACTGATGGATTTAATTAGTCTCATGTTGTTGGGTATTTGGTAGGCATAACATTTTTTATTCTTAGAAATAATGCTGTACTGAAAATTTCATATGTATGCCATTTAGTTCTGCTAAATTATTTCTTTAAAATAAATTCCTCCACTTTGGAGGACTTTGGATTCTTTCAGAGGTTTTGCCTTCCTAAACTTTTCAGGTCAAGTGCCAGACAGAGTTTTAGGTATATGGTTGGCAGTCTTTGAAAAAAATAAACGAATAAAAGCAATTCCCAGACTCACAATTATTGGGTCAAGGGATGAATGGCTTCTTAGCTCTTAATACGCATTTCCTGGCTATTTACTCACAAAGTTTTATGGCTCTCAATGACCTACACAATGTACAAGTTTCATCACAGAGGATAGGGCCGGCTGTTACAATTTTTATAATTTCCGCAATTTCATCACTGCTGGTAAATGAAATCGCTTTCATTTAGAAGCCTGATTTATAATGAGATTGACTTATTTCTTAAAAATTTAGTTTTTTCTTTCTAATTTTACTAATTTTTTTCTTTCTAAAAAGTTGTCCTTTTAAATAGACTCTCCTTAAAGTATCCTTCACCAGCAAATAACTTTTATTGCATAAAGGAACAAGAAGGAGGACGAGAAGGAAGATGAAGAAGAGGAGGAGGAGGAAGAGGAGGAAGAGAGGAACCAAGGCCAACTTTTGCAATCTAAGGAGTAGATTTTAAATATGTTCCATTTGGGGATGCCATCTTAACTAGACCCAAAGGCAGGAAATTTAAAAGCATATCAAGTTCACCTTTTCAAAGGAGATGTTGCTAAATGAAGTTAGGACATTCATGTATATTCAAAACTTTTAAACTTTGCTCCCAGCATCAAATGCTAAAATACTATACAGCACATAAACATCTTTGTTCAGCTGAAAGTGATATTGCTCAGGTCAAAATGTCTCTGTGGCATATTTCTTACTCAAGAAACGATTCAAGGAACAACTGTGGATTACAGTTCCAGAAGCTAAAATGAAGTGTCTTTGTTGTGGAAAAGCACAGTTTCCCTTTATGTACAAATATTCTTAATTTTACATTTTACTCTAGCTCCTTACAAGGAGCTTTAGAGAATGCATGTAGGCAATGATTCTCTTAAATGTATATCAGCTTTGTTGCTTATAAGATTAAAAACTTCTGTAAGAAGAAGAAAAAACACTATTGAGAATATTAAATCAAGAGAATGTTAAATCAAGAGAAAATGAGAATTAAACACTAGACACTGTCATTGGTATTTGACCTTCACAATATTTAAGGCATTAGGTGATAATTATAATTATTGTCATGCTGAGATTGAGGAAATTGCTGAGGTCATATAGTTATTACATGATTTCTTTCTGACTCCAAAGACCTGGACTTTTCACTGTCCTGTTAGACATAGTTGTAGTTTCTGAGGCAAAATAATCAAAATTTGCAGACGATTGATTAAAAAGAGCAGAATGTTGTAGGCAATGAGACCCACTGTGCCATTTTTTTTTTCCTGCTAATACTTTCAGACTATGATTCTGTCCAAGGAAATCCCATTCAATTCCACCCTCAAGACACGCTTCTTTGTTCAGCAGACCCAGCTATTTGCCAACTATTTCTTTTAACATTCAACATTACAGAATGTTTCAATTGGAGGAGGTTTTGAGGGTCATCGCTTCTACTTTATACATCTTGGATATCACAAAATGCAGTTTCCAGATTTGCTCATAGTCCTTACATTCTTATGATAACTGAATTTGAAAAAGAGTGAGATCAGTTAAAAAAAAAAGTATTTGTGTAATATTTTAAACTTTATGAGAAGAAGCTCATAACTACCTTTCTAATGAATGAGTGAATAAATGAAAGAATGTTTATTTTCCTTTTGCCAAATGGAAGAGTACACTGATTCCAGCAGAATATAGATTTTTTTAAAAACACCAGGCACAATTATGGTGCACTGCTTATGAAGAAATGCCCTTTTTATAACTTGCTTTTTTCCCGTGTCTTGGTGGGGAAGAAACAGTGCAAAAATCTTTCTTCTTTTAATATAGAGTGTTACAGTAGACCTGGGTCAGGTGCAGTTGCTTCCATGAGGACGTGTGAGAAAAATTTCTCCACATCGAGAGTAGCTGCGGTTCTTTTGGGCAAATGATTTGCTTGCTTTTTTTTTTCCCCCTAGTTTTTATTTAAATTCTAGTTAGTTAACATATAGTGTAATACTGGTTTCAGGAGAGGAATTTAGTGATTCATTACTTACATATAACATCTAGTGTTCATCTTAATGAGTGTCCTCCTTAATGCTCATCACCCATCTAGCCCATTCCCCACTTAACTCCTATCAATCCTGTTTGTTCCCTGTAATTAGAAGTCTTTTATGGCTTGCTTCTGTGTCTCCTTTTTTTTTCCTTCCCATATGTTCATCTGTTTTTTTCTTATTTTTCATATATGAGTGAAATCATATGGTATTTGCCTTTCTCTGATTTATTTCAATTTGCATAATATTCTGTAGCTTCATCCACATTGTTGCAAATGCAAGATTTCATTCTTTTTGATGGCTGAGAAATATTCCATTGTGTGTATATGTGCATATATACGTGTGTGTGTGTGTGTGTGTATGTGTGTGTGTATCACACATAACTTACCTTTATCTTAGAGGTGCTACAATTTTCACACTGATCATTTTTGCTTCTGTATCTTGAATGCTAGGAAAATCAGACTCAGAGACTCTGACCCTTCTGAACTGTTTGAAATCATATGGCATGTTTTTTGGGTGTGAATTTCTGGTTCTGGTGTTGATTTCATGTTTTCTACCTTTATTTCCCATGTCCCCTCCCCCATCTTTATGCATTTATTTTTAGTGTCATGTTACAGTAGACATTTTAGAAAGCCTCCTCAAATCCCTTTTAAAATACATTGAGACAAATTAATAACTATATAAAACAAGAGAAAATGATCCACAGAATTGAGACTATATGCATTTCAATGCTTTCAGTGTTAGACATATTTTCAAAAAAATTAACAATTAAAGGAGTGCTGATTTTTTGGTCCCTCAAAGCATGCAAAAGTTGGACAATTTATTTTAGCGTCTATATGGTTCTCCCACTTGAGGACAGAACATTCCCACTCGGTAGAGTTTAATTTCAGGTCTGCTGTCAGGAGACTAATCTTACTTTATCTTCCATTTAACAGAAATAATTCTACTCTCAATCTGAATTGCCAATGCTTTAGAACAATGACTTTGAGGCTTTAGCTGTGAAGTCCCAAGGTCTGTGCAGCTTTTTTTTTTTTTTTTTTTTTTTTTTGTCTTGCTAATGACTTGGGAGCTGAATCTGGCATCCAGCAGAGCTTCTCTCTTCTTTGCCTGGTGAAGGCCTGATTTGGTCGACAGGGGGAGAAGGGCTCTAACAATGCTGTCTGGGGGGGCTGCCATCCCAGGACACAGAGGTCACGGGCACTGATACACTAGCAGAGCCTGTTTTCTTGTTTAAATCTTGGGTGGAAAGAAGGTAAAGATGAGACTTAACAATGGCATGAAAGGCTTCTCCCCAAAGCCCATTAAACTGTGGGGAAATCTTGATGGCCAAGAATTGTTTCACACTGTGGATAGATGAGTGGTGGGGGCAGGGAAAATCATTATGCACTCTTAAGATTCCATGATCTTCCAGCCTGATATGACGATTTCTGCAAAAACCAAATAAGCAGGACATTATTCCCCAAACTGCACTTACCCAGCTCCTTCTCTGTTCCTCTTGGGCAGAAATTCAGCTAGTCTGGGCTTTGGACCATGCATTAATGAATCTAATAAATTTTTACTATATTCAGTGTGTTTCAGAGATGTCTGTTTGCAGATTTTAGGGGGCTGTTTTATTTTGTTTGCTTTATTCTATAATTATATGTACGTATGCATCACATAATATATACATTTAATCATATTTTGTATATATGTATATGTATGTTCTTCTGAAAGCATTTCCTTGAGTGCCTAGGATGTGTGAGGCACTGTATCTAGAAATGGGAAAACAAAGAAAGATAGTCTCTTCTCTTAAGGAGCTCTTAGTAGAGTGGAAGCAATAAGCAATAATAGTTCAATGACAAAATGCTAAAATAAAGGCATGAAGGAAGGAGGCCAAGTATACAGCCGTGGCAGCAGGCACTTGAGGGAATGGAGGAAGGATGTGTTCAGGAAAGGTTTTCAAGACTAGGTTACATTTCATCGAGCGTGCAAGAGTAAATAGAAATTTGATTGTCTGCATTACCGTCTTCCTGTTTATTAAAGGGTGGGAAGTTTGCCAGTTGTAAAAAAAATGTGAAAGGCCGTCTGGGCTGAGTGAGTAATATATGCAGAAGCACAGAGGCTTGCTTGACAAGGTATGCTGAGTGGAGGAACCACGAGGAATTCACTGTAACTTTCACATCATTTAATAGTAGGGTCTGGGGTCATAGAGTAAACAGGACATTGTATTTCGTGGTGAAAGTTTCCTGTAAGTGAGTGACTAGGAGAGCTCCAGCAGGAGACATAATGAGATCCATGCTTTTGGAAGATTATTCCAAAGGCTTAATTGCTCTGACATCAGCTCCCAACAGTTATCAACATCTTGATGCTATAAGTGTATGTTAGAACTGTTACCACAATCTGTGACAAAGGTGATGCAATTATAATTAGGGTCCCACTGTCCCTATGGCATATACAACCCAATTAGTTTCATAAGATTTCTTTAAAGACTATTGGTATATATGCCAATAATAACTTTAATGTTTATCTGAAATACCTTGACTGTTCCATGCTATACAATTTTTTTTTGTTTGAGTTCATATTTCCTTTTATAAAAAAAGCTTTTATTTTAAGGGTACTTGGGTAGCTCATTTGGTTAAGCACCCAATTCTTGATTTCACCTCAGGTCATGATCTCAGGGTCCCGAGATTGAGCCCCCCGTTGGACTTCATGCTCAGCAGGGAGTCTGCTCTAGATTCTCCCTCTCCCCTCCCCCTATCTAAAATAAATAAATAAATCTTAATTTTTTTTTTCCTAATTTTTGTTACTCAACACACAATCAGTCTCAGGTACATCACATAATAATTCAACTTGTCTGTAGGCTTTGCTCAACACATATTTTTGCTAGACTCCTAAAAATAAGTAAGCATATCTGTGATTTATTCTCCATTATATATCAGGACCAGTTTTTGGTAGAATGCATAATTAATTTAGGATTAGATAGTTAAGACCTATGAGATATTGTAATCACCCATAGAATCAGGAATCATCTCAGGAAAATGAAATGTGGAGATCTTTTATTCTACTCTCTTATATTTAAAATGGGTTAAATTGAGTCCTAGATACGTTGGGAATATGGTCACATGGTTAAGTCCTTACTTAAATTTACCTCTTTCTCATCTATATATTTTCTGTCTATTATTTATCAATGTATCACACAAGTAGTAAAACTGCATTTGAAATAAAATGAAAAAACAGAGGGAAAATGACATCCAGATTCTGCTACTTTAGCACAGCCATTATAATTGTTGATATATTACTGCCCACCTCCCTCTTAAACTTATTTATGTTTAGTTGAAATTAGTGTATAAATAATTTTTACCCCTTTTATTTTATTTGAAGATTTATTTATTTATTTGAGAGAGAGAACACAAGTGGGGGAGAGGGGAAGAAGGAGAGGGACAATAAAACTCCCCCTGACTGCTGAGCAGGGAACCCGGTGTCAGGCTCGAACCCAGGACCCTGAGATCATGACCTGAGCCAAAGTCAGATAGTTAACTGACTGAGCCATCCAGATGCTCCTATACCCCTTTTAACCTTAAATATACACACATACCTTCCACAATACCTCACTCTACTCCACTGTGTTCTCCTTCCATTCAAATCCCTTCTTCAGGGGTCATCAAATTTAACAATAGATTGAACAATTTACCATTTTAAATGTAACATTTTATAGCCAGGGTATATGCTTTCCCGCTATACTTTATTTAAAAAATGCACACATATTAACAAACAAATAAATAAAGTAGGCAGGTGGCCTTTTGTTTTCATAACAATGGGACCAAAGGAAACATTGCTTTGAGACTTACTTTTCTCCCTACATCCATCCTGGGGCACTTCGCTCCTTCAAAGATATAGATCTAGTATCTCCTTGAACAATTGCACAAAATTTATTAGTGCTCATTTTAATAACCAACCATTCCACTATCAATGGCCATTAGGATCATTTCCTCCTCCTCGCTATCCATGGTCTGGAGAGAGTAAGGAAAGCATATGAAAAGGCTGAACTAAGAAATTAACAGTCAAGAGAGAAAGGACGGAAAGGGTTACCCTGGATTAGAAGCAGGGATCTACCCAATGGGAGATGGGAGGAAAGGTGTGCTCTGACCCCTCATCTGCCAAGGTTATTACAGATTTAATTTACACCGCTATCTTTTCCTTATCAAAGAAGCAAAGCCAGTAGATTAAAACAATGAAGAATTAGAGATTTGAATGGCAATGCTTTCTGTCTAATTTTGTTACCTAAAATTGTGTTCTACTGAATTCTGTGGAGGTGTAGCGTCATATTTCACAAAGTGTCCATCTCTCTGTACCTGACCACATTGCGGGTCACAGTGTGTACCCTAGCCCCACCCCCACTGTGTAATGCGCTCTGCCCCACCCGCCTTCGTCCTCTAAGTTCAGACAAACTTGCAGGTTTGAGGTGGGAGAGGAGGATCTGAGGTCCTTAAATACCAAGCCTAGACAGAGTAATAGAGTACGAGTAATAATAATAACAGACAAGCATACAGTGGAAGATCACAGAAGTGACTCTCCCTGAGAAGCCTGTACAGCTAATTCATGTCAGCCCTGTGGATTATGTCAGCAACTGACTGAGAGAACACTTTGTTTTCCAAAGCCCTCGTTGGTCAACACCGATTCCAAATTAAGAACTCCTTGGTCTTCTGAGTAGATGTCACTCAACCATGTTCCTCCTACATGGTGCAAAGGAAAATATGGCCCAAGGGATTTCTGGCTCTATCAGGGTCTGCTGTGGCTTTCTCCTCATGAGAACACACACTCAGGACTCAGCATTTTTGCTTCCCTTCCGCCAAGGCATGTGAAAAAGGAGACCAATAGAACAACAGTAAACAGCAAACGATCACAATCAGAGGCTCTCTAGCCTTGGGAGGCCGTGTTTGGCCTGGCTTTATGTGCCAGCCAGCGCACAGTTCAGGAAGAGGGGGTGGAAGGTTCTTTTTTTTTTTTTTTTTTTTTTTCCCTCCTTCCTAATAGCCCAAGTGAGCTACCTCTGAATGTAACCTATTATACTCAACTCTTCATTAGTTTTTGACAGTTGGTGGGCCTGGGATCATTTGGATAAAATAAATTCTTATATCCTTTATATCAAAATGTATATGTAGTAAATAGTTCTGAGTGTCTCTTCTTTTTGGAGTCTTATCAAAATTATTATTTTTAAATATTACTCTTTCTTTTTTCTTCTTTTCTTCCTCAGACTGCCCTTGCTGCAGGTACAAAGGAACAGTCAGATGATCTCAGGCCAGGGTGTAAAAGAGAGAACTCTAGATGCAAAACCTAGAGAATTCAGCTCTTAAAGAGCTCAGTTGTCAATTCTATCAAATTCAAAGCAATAAACACTCATTGGCTGTCCATCTCTCAGACATGCTGCACTGGGCATGGCGAGGTAGAGATGAAAGGCATCCACACACACATGGACACCCTTTGGGGAGGAAACCAAAGTGCAATTTGATTAGGGTTATAAGATAGGAATGTACATTCTGCTAAAGGAACACACATACGGAAGTAATTTATTCTGCCTGGAGGGGTCCCAGGAACCTCAGTGTTGAATGACTGGCCTGAGCAATAGGGTGCTAGCTTTCAAACATTCTATGACTGAGACTTACCGTTGAAAATATATTTCACATGGTTGTCTCAAGCACACAAGTGCTTGTTTATGTAGATGACACTCTCGCTGCACGTGATATTCTCTTATATCTTTCTTCAATTCTGCTCCAGTTGCTGATTAACACACATTTAACTGAACATTCTTGTGCAATTCATGGATGGAAAATTTAGCTTTAAAAGTCCTGAAGTAAACCATGGGCATTGGAAGGACACAAAACTGGTTTTAAATCCTGGTGTGGTCAACCAGTAGTCCTAAGATTTGGACAGTTTGCTTCACTTTTCTGAGTCTGAGCTTCCCTGTCTACAGAGAAAGTGTAAGTGGTTACTACCTATATGACTGGGTTTAAAAGAGATAAAACTCGTAAGCAGCTTCCTTCCTTCCTTTAATTTTTTTTTTGAGAGAGAAAAGGGGGCAGGGCAGAAGGAGAGAGAGAATCCCAAACAGACTCCATGCCCAACATAGAGCCCAACACAGGGCTTGATCTCATGACCCTGAGATTATGACCTGGTCACAATCAAGAGTCAGATGCTTAACTGACTGACCACCCAGGCACCCCGTAAACAGATTTATATAGGGAGAGCTCAACAGATAGTTCAGTGGAGGACTGACAAAGAGTGGGGGAGGGGCACTCTAGGAACACTGACTCTTTGGTAGGATTGTCCTTATCACCCAAAACATGAAGGATATGCCTACAAGCTTACAGAATACAAGGTGGAAGGGAGAAATAAAGTTTACCAAGGTTCTGCCCCTGGCAGAGTAGGTGTAGGTGTGTGTGTTTTCATGTGAATCAGTGAGTGTTTATGTACATGTTTGTAGGTATATGTGTGCATGTGTGTGAGAGACAGTGAGCTTGTATGTGGAGGGGGTTACTGTGTGTGTACTTCCACACATGAGTTGGATAGAATGTGCCAAGGCTGGTGTCAGCACAGGGACTAAATTCAGTTGTCCCTTTTCAATGACCTCTTTTTTTTTTTTTTTTTTTTAATTTTTTATTTTAATAAACATATAATGTATTTTTATCCCCAGGGGTACAGGTCTGTGAATCATCTGGTTTACACATTTCACAGCACTCATCATAGCCCATACCCTCCCCAATGTCCATTTCCCCACCACCCTCTCCCGTCCCCCTTCCCCCCCGCAACCCTCAGTCTGTTTCTTGAGATTGAGTCTTTTATGGTTTGTCTCCCTCCCAATCCCATCTTTTCATTTTTTCTTTTCCTACCTCCCCCCAAACCCCCCCACCTTGCATCTCCCCTTCCTCATATCAAAGAGATCATATGATAGTTATATTTCTCCGATTGACTTATTTCGCTAAGCATGATACCCTCTAGTTCCATCCACGTCGTCGCAAATGGCAAGATTTCATGTCTTTTGATGGCTGCATAGTATTCCATTGTGTATATATACCACATCTTCTTTATCCATTCATCTGTTGATGGACATCTAGGCGCTTTCCACAGTTTGGCTATTGTGGACATTGCTGCTATAAACATTCGGGTGCACGTGCCCCTTCGGAGCACCACGTTTTTATCTTTAGGATATATACCCAGTAGTGCAATTGCTGGGTCGTAGGGTAGCTCTATTTTCAGTTTTTTGAGGAACCTCCACACTACAACAGGCCCCTCCCCCAGAAGATCAACAAGAAACCGATCCAAAACCAACTTCAGTCACCAAGAACAGCGGAATTCCACAGCAGGAGAAAGCAAATCCTACCTGGACAAAATGACAAGGCGGAAAAACTCACCTCAAAAAAAAGAACAAGAGGCCGTACCGAAGGCTGGAGACCTAATCAATACAGACATAGGTAGCATGACAGATCTAGAGTTCAGAATGACAATTCTCAAGGTTCTAGCCGGGCTCAATGACCTCTTAACCAATCCCACTGAGCTTTTCTCAAACCAACCAGCCCAAAGCTTTCCTGAGACCTTCCTCTTCCCAACAGAGCACAGCCTCTTGTGACCTTGACACAGTCACCTCTTCTCTCCAGGCTTGATCTTCCTTACATATACATACTGAATATATTAGACTAGATTAACAAATTTTTAAAAAATCTTTTAGGAAAATGGTAAAACTTTTTTTCAAGCATAATCTTTAGAGGGTGCTGTTACTTAATCATGGTCGAAAGAGAAATATAAAGCTATAGACACATGGTAATAGCTAACATTCATTAAGCAGGTACTATATGCCTGGCTCTGTGCAAAATTCTTTACATGTATCAGTTCAGTTGAGACTTGTGACACCGTTATTATCTAGTTACTATTATTATTATCCTGATTATGTGGATACAGATACCTTGTTCAAGGTCACAAAGCTAGTGAGTGACATGACTGGGATTCAAATTTAAATGTAAATATATCTGGATACATATCTTTCTGTGGCCCCTTTACAGAAACCCAGGCCCCTGGGGACTGCATTTGAAAAACCCTTGGACTTAGATGATCTATCTGTGAGTCTACTTTCTTGCTCTAGCAAACAATGACTTCATCAGTGACTTCACAAGACTATAAATAAACAACTAACCTCCATACTCTTTGCCA
This sequence comes from Martes martes, assembly GCF_963455335.1. NCBI lineage: Eukaryota > Metazoa > Chordata > Mammalia > Carnivora > Mustelidae > Martes > Martes martes. Next base: position 12,341,629 of record NC_137891.1, on the reverse strand, counting down.
CATCCAAGGATATACATACATACACATATATACATTATATGTGTATATATAGATTTATATGTTACCATGAAACATATATTTGTGGATGTACCTTATATATGAATATATTTACATATATGAATAAACTTTATGTCTGGTGAATATATACATCATATATATACCATACATATAGATGATGAACTAAATGAATTTTGCCATAATACACACATGGAATGTGTAGTAGATCTGTGATAGAGCCAGGACATTCGGTGTCATTTCCTTAGAAACCCCCCACCTTTGTCCCAACCAGCACCAACCCTGGAAAAGAGCCAGACCTGGAGCGTGATCTTCATAGCTCATCAAGCTTCTGTTTTGCAAGCCAAGATAAATGGTAAATCCCAGGTAACAAATCAACCCTCAAGCCCTATTTATTGATCCTTGCCCTTGTCATTACCCAGTTCATTCTGTTGGAGTCGAGGGCAAAAGACTGTCTGTTTCCAAGTCCTGGGTAACATTCTAAGACACATTAGAGAATATATATTTTCACCAAAAACCCATGCTTAGCTCCAGGGGAACATGATTGTTAAATATAATGCATATTTACTATTGTGCCTTAAAAGAAGATTAGTGAAGGAGGACATTACTTTAATTTCTTCCATGTGGCTCCGAGCGCTGGTAGTTAATTTCCTCCCTGTATTTCAAGAGGACGTTGTGGTTGAAGAGTTAAAGTCTAATTAGGCTCCCTGTCAAAAGCAACAAAACCCTGGCTTCAGTGGATTCCCTCTGACAAAAACACCTTTTACTCTGAGGCTCCCTGTTGGCCCCGTTTCCAGTTTGATTGGAGTTCATCCCGAGTGAAGTCTCCTTCGAAGGGGCAGGAAGCCAGTCTTCCAAATGCACTGGAGTCAGGGAGTCAACGCTGGCATTGACTTTGAAAAGGAGCTTGTGATTTTCTTCCATGGTTGCAGGGAGCGGGAACTGAGACCCCACAGACGTGGGAAGCAGGCGGAGTAACTGTTGGGAGGAGCGGCTGGGGCAGTGGTTCATGAACTTTCCCTTATATATACATCATTATTACAGCAAGTTAATGAAACAACCTTTTTCCTGTCTGAGGATAGAAACTGTAGGGAAAATGTATCTGAACCTCCAAAATCTCTGTTTAGGGCTGTATCTCTGTCTTGTAAGGTTGTTGGGAGAATAGCATTAACCAGGTCTGCAGAGCCTTTGGCCCCATGTTTGGTACACACACAGCTTCTGCTGTTGGTTTTCTCCACCCTCTCCTCCCTACCCACAGGGCTTTAGCTCCCAAGAACTCTCATTCAAAACCATGTGTTCTACTTATCACCTGAGGCACATTGGACAATGATAGCAGGTAATCCTTGCTGAGCCCGTGTGATGTGCCAGGAACAAGTCTAAATACTTCACATGTATTCATTTATTTATTGCCCTAGTTCATCCACCCAAATACCCAATAGGTAACTACACTTTTGCAGAGAAAAAGAATATATAACATTAACTGAGCGCTTACTGTTCTTAGCACATGACTGTATTTACGTATTTTATCCTCACAACATTGTGAAATAGATCCCATTATTCCCAGTTTCAGAGATGAGGAAACTAAGTCACAGAGTGATTATGCAATTGGCCGAAGGTCACAGAGTAAGAGCTGGAATTCTGACCAGCAGTGGGGTCCCAGAGCTCCTGTCCTTCTCCCACCTTAGGTCATGTTGCCTCCCAAGACTTAGTTCCCTCATTTGTAAAATTGGACAAACACAATGGTACCTACACCAAACAGTTGTTGCGATGACTGAATAAAATAGTGAATTTGAAAACACTTTACAAAGGATAACGTGACACATAAGTGCCAGATACTACTGTAATTATGGAAATCGTCACAGTGTAACCATAAATAAACAGAGTCGGGTACACTATGAGTTTATTAGAAGGCGAAAGAAAAGACTAGATTTGTTGAATGCCTACTAACCGACTGTGCACAATTTTTTTAAACTCATATTACCTCATTTTGATATTTTTATCCCCAATGTATAAAAGAACAAACAGAAGCTCAGAGAAAGTTCAGTACTGTGTCCATATGACTCATCTGGGAAATAGAGCAGGCAGAATTACAAGCCAACTTTGACCAAGTATGAGACCCACTGTCTTTCCATTTCACCGTCCTGGTTTATGAGAACAAAGTAGATTTATCTCCCCATGGCATATTGTCACATGATGCTTATTTTGCTTCTCTTCTTTAAAATAATTTATGAATGAAGTTATCCATGCACCATTATACTATTGAAAATAAAATCTTTTACCCTAAGATTTCCTGTTGCACTGAAAGCCACATTTCCCAATCTGCTTGTGTGTGTGTGGGGGGGGGGGGTTCTTATTCTGAGTTTTAAGGTTCAGTCTCACTGAATTTGCTAAAATATTGCTGGACCCATTTTACATACTTGAATTTCAGACCTGGAGCTGGCAACTCACCTAACGACAAATCTCTGGGAAGGGAAATAAGTTCCACAGCAGCTAGATTTCAAGGTTGGGCAGAATCAGTCACATGTCAGAAGTGCCTTCAAAAGTCAAATATGAATTGAAGAACAAATCTTAGGTTTAAATACTCACTCTTGTTTTTACTGAGTGATGATAAGCAAATTGTCAAACCCTCATCTGAAAATGGGATTATTACTATATCTGCCTTACAGGATTAAATACAGTGGTGGCTATTACATGGTGTGTCCAATAAATATTAATTTCCTTCCTGCCAGTTTCCTTCTAGAAGGGAGTTTTGGACTATGGAAGTGCAGGCACATGCATGACCATTTTCCTGGGACACAGGAATGATAAAATGAAATTAAGTCCATACTAAAGAATGATTCACATGGAAAAGTTAGCTTTCTTTTAGGGCTTATATGGAGTTGGGGAATATATCTATCTATTAGGATGCCTGGTATATATCACATAAATGAGTAAACTTTAAGTGCCATTAGTTTGGGAGCTAAGAAGGGAACAATACTTTGGCCAATGCGGTAGCTAAAATAATGCTGAGAAGATGGGAGTGGAAAATAGAAGCTTATCTTTATTTCTATTCCCTTTCCAGTGACTTGGTGGGAATTATCAGATGCTTCTTGAGCTTGAAATTACCCCTTTCCCTTCTCTTGAATGCTATGCACACAGAGGCCATTCTAGGCGGAAGAACATTCTTATTCATGAAAGGAACTTCCAATTGGAATCCCTGCCTCCTTTTATCTCATTAGATGAGGAGTCTATTGGCCAACATTTATTAGCAAAGTTGGTGTAATTTAGAGCAATCAGGAGACACTCCAACCAAATTAAATTTCTCCCAGCACAAATTACACTTCTTGAACAGCACAACATCTTTTATGCCTCGGGGCCTTTGCACGTTCTTTCCCCCCTCTCTCTGGAAAGTGTTTCGTTTTCCCTGCATTGTTCGTCTTCACTTGGTTGACTCAAACTCATCCTTGGGGCCTCATTTGTTCAGGGAATGGCTCTGTGACTACACGTGTCTTCCCACGTCTAGACGACTAGTTTGTATTCTTTCTATACATTTATACATTTATGGTGCCCTGCCTCAGCTCTGTACACAATTCCAATTCTTCGTTCACCATATTTCTCTCCCAAATGTTTTGTAACCTCGGCGAGAACTTTGCCTGTCCTGCTCACTGTGGTGTCTGTGCTCAGCACCATATGTAGCACGTAACGGGCACTCACAAGATGTTTATTAAAGGAGTTCATGAGAGACCAGTTGAGTGAGTGAGAGTGAAACAAGTCAAGCAGGTATGAGGTAGCAGGAAGAATATTGAGCTGTAAATCACAATGCCTTGGGACCACACTTAGCCTCAATTTTAACTAGTAAATTGACCCCTAGGCCACTTTAATTTCTTAGGCCTAAAGAAGCTTATACTATTATCTCAAAGGATTGTGGGAATTCAATCAAGGACCCCACGTATGGCAGATGCTTGATTAAAAGTGAGTTCTTCCCCACTGTGAGAGAAATCATTGGTGGAGGTGGTGCCATCACTGGGAGCTCCCAAACCAGCTGGGTCATGGGGAGCCCTGGGTCCAAACTCTTGATATGCTCCCCAGAGAGAAGCTGTGAAAGATAATTGAAGCATGAGCTGCTGCCCCAGAGGGGATGTTCTCAACCTGGGGACCTCACTTTTCCCCTCTGCAGAGAGACTGTGCCTCTGGATGGGGACACATGATGCCCTCTCTGGATGAGAAAGGCCTCTTTCAGGAAGACTCCCCTCTGGCACCCATGACCCAAGTCATAAAGGTGATTCATTTTCCAGGTTCCAAGGCTTCACAGCAATATATAAAGGTCCATGGGTGGAGGGAGGCATGTACTCTCTCTCCCCTGCAGCAGCTTTGGTGCTACAGGGAACACTCAGAGGTATTGAACTGCTCCGTGAGTTTCATTGTAAGTGTAAATGTTATGCATACACATAAGCACTCACCCTGGGCACTGGGTGGAGATTCTTGGCCATAACCTTCCAATGTGTTGTGCTGCAGTGATTTTCCACTGGAATATCTTAATAAAAGAAAATCCCAAAGACAAAACTTAGATTTAGGGACTGCACGTTTCTGGCAGTATTTTGCTTGAGAGGCCCTTTCCCTGGCTCTGGATTCCAACCATGATACCTAAAGGGACTGAAGGCTAGATCCTTAGTAAATCATGCTTTTGTGGGGGATAGGTGAAGCCTGGAGGACACCCTCCCCCTCAAATGGACCCTGGCAGTGAGGCCCCCACAAAATGCTTTTTGGCAGGCCCAGCTCATGGGAAAATGTGATTTCCTGCCTGCTGTGGATGCCTGGGAGTCTGTGCATTTGTGTGTGTGCGTGTGTCTTCCCTGCTCTACTGTGGGATTTGGGGAAATGTAGAGCATCTCTCTGCATTTCACGTAGCACTGCTTAGCCTGTATAAAGCTGTCATAGGGAAAAAGCCCGGACTTAGAGGTGCGACCAAACTGAGCCTCACTTTCAGCTTTCTGCCTAGCAGCTGTGTGAGCACAGACAAATCACATAACCTCTCTGCGTCTCAATTTACTCATTCCATAAAAAAGCCTCCTCTTTGTTTGGGGTGGGGGAACTGTTTGGGATTACAATGAGACTAGATATATAAAGCATCCCTACAGTGCTTGGCAAACAGGAAACACTGCTTTCCTTGCTTATAAGACAGTAACTTATGAAACTATTTTCTCAGATGTAAGAAGATCAATGAAGGGTCATTGTTCTCTCTGAGGATACATTAATATTCCCAAGTCTTAAGTATATTTAATATTCATAAGTTATAATTTACTTTTTCTCATTTTTGCATTTATATCTGGGATCGTCTCTTCCTCCTCAGGGAAAACAACACCATATTAGGTAGCTGGTCCTGTTCAGGACACTGGAAATAATAAAAGCGAAATCTTTCAAATTTTGGTTACTTGCCTCTTATTTATAAATTTTTTCATATGTCTTACAAAGAAATCACAAATTCAATGGGATCAGCCAACATGAACACTGAGAGACTGTGGGTAACTCAGATTCAAAATGGAGTCCCCTGCTAGGGAGCCTGAAATATCTCTGGTCTATTGCCCAGCCTGCAAAGCCCTCTGAGGAAGAGAGATTAGACTTCAGGATGCAAAAGGCTCAGGGGAGTAAGGAATGAGGTGTGAAGCTCCCTTAATGGAGGAAAGAACATCTCCCCCGAGTCTCCTAAGGTTTATTCCATCAGATTTCCAGGAAGCAAAGAGCACGCATCTCCAGCCAGTATTATTGGCTCCATCCTCTGAGTATAATGACATATGGTAATTGACATTACTATATCAGTACAATTTCCAAAAACTTAAAAACAGTGGGTTAATTCAGTGCTCAGTGAAAATAGATTTTCTACCAATAGTGTTCAACCCAACCTACCCTTCCTAAGCTGCTCTGTGAATTATTTACCTGGAAATTTCTGTGTCTGCCAAAGTGATGGTAATGTATTGACTGTTGCAGGAAAGTTTTAAGACAGCATTCTTAAAATATAGCAATGTACCAGGGTGCCTGGGTGGCTCAGTGGGTTAAAGCCTCTGCCTTTGGCTCAGGTCATGAACCCAGGGTCCTGGGATCGAGCCCCACATCAGGCTCTCTACTCAGCAGGGAGCCTGCTTCCTCCTCTCTCTGCCTACTTGTGATCTCCGTGTGTCAAATAAATAAATAAAATCTTTTAAAAAATACAGCAATGTACCATAAAGTTATCAAAAGTAAGGAAGAAAACAAAAGTCAAAAAAAAAAAAAAAACAGATTCAGAATGACCTACACAATTGTTAGGAAGATGCCACAAATTATTTCAGGTCTCTCAATGGTCATTGGAAAACAAAAAATAAGCAAATAAATAAGTAAAACAAAAAAGATAGTCACACAGTTTAATGTCCCTGGAAGAAACAGATAATATGCGCTAGATATAAAACACGCCTTCTCTCCAGTCCTGTGAAACCTTTGCAAAGTGGCTAGTATCATCTTTGTGACTATAGTAGGAGTCAGAGGAACAGATGTCTAGCCCAAGCTCCCATAGACGGGGTAGGATTTGAAACCAGATGTATTTTGTTTGTAAGTCTGTGTTCTTGTCGCTGAAGGACGCCGGTCCTCTTCGATGGGCGTGGTGGCACCACAGTGGATGTATAACACAGTCCTTCTGTGGAATTCACCGGGATCTTTGCAGAGATTCTAGGAGGAAGGTATAAGTTTCTGAAGTGGTTACGAGACAGGAGGGTAGGCAGCAAGTTTATCAATGCGTGTGTGTGCGTGTGTGTGTGTGTTCAGCACTCACATCAGGGTGAAGTTCAAAGACACACAACACTGTTGAAGAGCCAAGGTAAGGTCTCCTGGGCTGAACTTTCAGGTTTTTGAACAAGTTTTTAGATCCAGTCATCCTCACCCACCACCTCCGTATGTTTTCTTGAGAGAGAATGAATGAGACTTTTCCCCCATACTATCTCTTATCGGCAGATTGGGGGAAGTTTGGGAAGTCATAATTGATACTTGCATATTCTCCTAATCCTAGTTTTCCAGCTCCCTAGCAGCAAACCTTCCATCCTGAGATATGGGCTTTCCTCACACTTGTCAGAGACAGACTTCTGGTTTGTAGAGTGAATATTGGAGCTTCACTGTGCTTCATATGTCCTTGCCTATTTTTTTTTTAAACGTTTCCAGTATTCTCACTGGGAGAAAACTGAGTCAGTGGCCTAGTTTCAAGGCCAATTTTAGAAGAAGCGATTTAGTAGAAATTCGTGATACTACCATGGTCATTTTTAGTGTTTTTATTTGTTATTCAACTCCTTTCCGAAAAACATCCCTGATGGAGACTGATCCCTATATCACTGTGTTTATGATTTGACAAAAAAGTGGTTCTCATGGCCCACTCCCATCTGCTGGCTCCCATAAGCAGTCCTCCAGGGCAATCAGGATGCAAGTTGTGCCCTTACCAGCCAATCAGAGTCTTCCTGCCAAAGTCATGGACCAGTCAAGGTCAGATCATTGCAGCCACAGTGTTGGCAGTGCCATCCTAGTAGTGACAATGACATTGGCTATGGCCATGGAGTTGGGGATCTTATCGATGTTAGAAGTGGTGCCTCACCTAAATGTTCTACCAATATGAGTGTGCTGTGTGTCCCAATACTGAGTCTAGAGCTGCTTCAATTCCTGCCACTGTCCAAGTCTGGGGATTTACATTTCCCATCACTTTCAGGAGATATGTTCTGTCCTTCCAACAAATTTGTACCCTGCTTGATTTGGCCATAATCTTTTTCTATCATTTGCAACAGAAACCCATGATGAGCATAGGAACTAACAATGACAGAACACTGACTTTCCTGGCAGGTCCTGTGTTACATGTTTTAACCTCTATGGTAATTGGCTTCCTACTGAACCTTATGAGACTAGTTATTATTATTTGCATTTTATAGATGTAAATCTTAAGAGTGAAAAAAAAAAAACTAAGAAATTAAGTTGATCATTCACTTCCTCTGAGTACCATCTCATTTAATCTGCACAACCTTCTATATTAAGTAAAACCACGTTTCAATGTATCTAAGACAATAGTGATTGCAAAATGTACCATTCTCTACATACCACCAAGAAATAAAAACCTTCAAAGAAATTTCCAGATTTCCTCCATGGAATTGTCCATGGCAGTTGCTGATAAACTCACATGTCTATTAAAGGAATGAGATGCATCTCAGCCCAATCTTCTACACCTGCTTGCCATGGACCAAGAGTTATGTTACCATCTTTATTTTCATTATCCCACTCCATCCTTATGTAGGTGTCAGTTGTCCTAATAAAGGCTAATCTGGGGTGCCTGGGTGGCTCAGTTGGTTGAGCGACTGCCTTCGGCTCAGGTCATGATCCTGGACTTCCAGGATCGAGTCCCGCATTGGGCTCCCAGCTCCTTGGGGAGTCTGTTTCTCCCTCTGACCTTCTCCTCTCTCATGCTCTCCATCACTCATTCTCTCTCAAATAAGTAAATAAAATCTTAAAAAAAAAAAAAAAAAGGCTAATCTGCCTACAGTCAGAGACTGTGTTTTATCTGTCCTGTCTCTGCACCTGCAGGGACCGTAACAGTGCTGGATGGAGCACAATGATAATATTTGAGGGAAAGAGCTACCAATGAAATGGCATGGAGGTGAAAGACTGTATAGTCTTTTCCAAGAATTCAAGTGGATAGTGGAACACCACTCCAGAATCCATTGCCTCGGTAGGATTGATCAATTGCGAAATGACCTCAATTCTTCACTCTTCCTATATCCTGACCCTTTGTCATATAACTCTGCCTTTTACTCTGACTCTGGTAATGGCCATGCAACTTCTTCTGGCCAGTGGGCTATTAGCATGCACCATGTAAAATCAGATTTGAAAGAGCTTGTATGGTTGATCTTGGTTGCTTTTGTAGCTTTGCCGTTGCCATGAGAACATACCTGGATTCACCTGTAAAAGGATGAAGGACCCATGGAGCAGAACCAAGTTACCTTGACTGTCCAGGCTGAGGCCATGCTAAACCAACCAACAACCTGTAGACCCCAGATGTATATGTGAAGCTAGACAAGCCACAGTGCAACCAAGAAACCCATAGCTGAACACACAGCAATAGACCAAGCTAGATGAAATCAACCGATGCTCACTCCTGAGCCTCTGAACCTCACAGATACAGAAGCAAAATAAACATTTATTGTAGTAGGCCACTGGGGTTTGTGATTGTTTGGAGAACAGCATTTTTGTGGCAATAAGTAACTGATACACCCTATACAGAATATGTATGGGAATAAACAGAGAAATGGCAAAGTGCTGTTTGAAAGGCAGATGCGGGATAGCCAGCTGGTCGCACTCAGCAGCTAAATGACTCCCTTAGGGTCACCAACCCAAAGCATGTGTGATTAACATTAGTGCATCAATAAATTTACCTATTATTACATGTCATCAGCTGTTTGGGTCACTTGTCCCTGATAGAAGCTGCAAATATTAAGGCTGTAAATGGCTGGTGTGTAGGGTTTGTAGGACAGAGAAGCAGAGTGAGATGAGGTTGGCAACAAAAGCAGAAACCATACATAGATGAGTTTGGATGCTTTCCTGGAGTTACCAGGATGCTCGGGGGATTAATGAATGTCAGTTGAATGAATGAGATATTCTGGGAACGATGGACATTTCCTGGCATTACTCAAGTGGGGTGGGTCCCTTCTTTGCCTCTGTGAAAAACTGGCTCTGTTAGGTAGTGAAAATGCCATCTGCTGCTGCAAATTTTACTGGCCTCCTGGGCTTTTTTTTTTTTTTTTTTAGTAATATTTGCCAGGTTATGTAGCATATAATCAGAGACATAGGGCACCTTTAAATGGTGTAATTTTTCAAGGCAGAAAAGCCTTCTGTTAAAGAGAAGACGGGAAGAAGACCAAATCAAATAACAATTATGAATAATACACTACTCAGCCCATAACAAAAGGCTCTGGATTTTATAATATGTTCCTGCCAAAGGCCATGTGTAATATTTCCTTGTTAGTAGTTCCCAACCGCTATGAAATCCACAAAACCTCTCCCAGCTGCTAAAGACTTATTCTCTGTCCTATCCAATTCTGGGACATATCCATAAGGTTTAGAAAATATGACTAAGATTCCCAACTTGAATGACACTAATAGTAATTTTCTAAGGCTTTGGAGAGAGATGTAAGGAAACCACAGTGCATGTCTGTTTAAAAACTGTTCTGTCTAATGGTTTGTAGTGTTCCAAAGGTTGGAAGAGGGAGGTCGAGACAGAACTATTTAATAAGCTGCCTTTCAATGACCTGAGTGATGTTGGCATTGTATTAATAATCATTACAAATTAAATTACATTAAAACCTGAGGTTCAAAACTAAAGCATTAAGAAGGATTTGAGCAGGTAGACAAATTTACTTCTATTTTTTTAAAAGAGTTTCATGAGACTTTAAATGCACATAACGAAGTTATGAATGCTCCTTCCATGTGTGTAAGGTTGTAGTACATCTTTCTGCTTGAATTAAACTTTCTTCAGTAGAGAACAGAAATATAAGAGTATTTAGAAATATAAAAACATAAACACAAAAAATACAAGAACGTCCTCCTAAGAATAATACACCAAATGAGAAGAAAATACCTTGAAGGTAATTGAGAAAACATATGGAGCATCCATTCTTCATTTCTTTGGCATTTCTAACAGATTGCTTGTGATATCTATTGAAAACCAACATTTATGGGGCCAATGACTAAGCCAGGCAATGTGCTAAGCATATGCACTAACTTATTTAATTCTTACAGCAGTGTTTTGAAGTGGGTACTATTTTTGTCCTCACTTTATAGACAAGGAACTTGAGGCTAAGAAATGTTAAGTGTGTTACCCAAGGTCACACTGTAAGAGGCAGTACTGCTAGTCAACCCCATGTCAGGGGGAGGCTGCAGTTCATGATTTAATCACCATGTTCAAATATTAACACATTTTGACACTCCATGTGTCCTGAAAGCAAAGTCCTGGTGACCCTTGAATTCCAACCAAAAAGGGAGGTTAGGACTGTTTGCTACTGACTCTTGGAAATATTGCAGTCAGCTGCAGGCAGGTATTGATAATAATTAAAGGATAGTCAGGAAACATTTTAGTCTATACCTAGGTATGACTGTTTCTTTAAAACTTTGCTATAAGTTCTTAACGACTCGTGGCTAGTTAGATTAAATTGTTTCCTAAATTGGCAAAGCATTATCTTTAATAGATAAGGTAATAATTACCTAGAATACTTCCTATATTGCTACTCATCCTAAAGAAAGAAAGCTTAGTCAATTAGTCCTCAAAGCAATGGAGCAAGGAACTTGGGGGCTCCTTCTATAATTTTATAACATTAAATCAATAATGTAGTTATAAACACCACAGAAAGTGCCAAGGACCTTGAATTCACAGGTTCTTCACATTCAGGAGGACAATGGCAGGGCAGTTTTCACTATCATGTCACCCGTCCCTTCTTTCTGTGGAGGTGATGGCTGACAGGTGTCTCCTTACATCATCTTATTGTCCCCAAGGTAAGTGTTAGCACCCTCCCTAGCCTTTGTTGACATTCATGCACATTTTGACAAGTTGTTACTTCTTTAATGATGCCAGTCCTTGCATTCTTGCTGGGAAAATGAAGTCTAGATGAATATATCCAGACGTATTTTAATATAGGATTTTTAATATTATTTAGATATGGTGAAGCCAAGAGATCAGGGAACAACTGCTACTGAAAAGACATTGTTTTACACAGAGATCCAAGGGGAAAGGAGGATACCATAGACGGTCACTTAGAGAAGCACCAGAGCCAGTCAGGAAGCAGAACATGGGGCGAAGCTTTGGAGAGAAGTTTTTATTTTGTGGTTTCCATAGGAAGAAACAGTCAAGGCAGGGTACATAGACATCAGATTGGCCAGTCTGGATAATTTCAGTGACCTCTGGAGTGAAAGGGGCTGTCCCTAGTTGTCTAGTACCCCCAGAGTACCAGGGTCAGCAATTCTCCAGATGTCAAAGCATCAGAATACAGAAAATAAAAGATATGGTTAATACAAGAGAGACACTGTGAAGAGCTCAACTTTCTAACAGCAAATGCAACTTCTATATGCACATGCATATGTGTGTTCATACATATGAGTGTCTGTGTGTCTATGCTGGACTAATTGGTCTCACAGTGTTACCTGAAGTCCAAGAATTTCCAGTGATTCAATATACATTTCTAGGAAATGAGGCTCCACATGGACTGTGCTATAAATAGCATGGGTCCCCCCACTCATCTTTCATTGGCTTGGCCTGGCTCCAAGGATTCTGTCTGGGGAGCACAAGCAGACTCTTTACAGACTCTTCCTCTTTTTCTAGAGAGTCATCAATTTTGGGTGGAATTTGAGGTCTAGATCATGGTGGCCATCATTTTAAACTTTCATTTTGAGTAGCTTTTGTCTAACTGAGTGCAGCTGTCATGGTTGAAGATAAAGATGGCTCCTCCATCTCCTCCTCGTTTTTAGTGTGACCAGATATTTTCCTTAAGAGTTGAGCTTTTTTTACTTTCTTTCTTTCCTTTTTTTTTAAAGTAAGTGCTATACCCAAAATGAGGCTTAAACTCATGATGACCCTGAGATCGGGAGTCACATGCTCTACCAACTGAGCCAGCCAAGTACCCCAAGAGCTGAGCATTTTAATTAATCAATTATTTCCCTCTGTCCTTCTCTATGAATATTTACTAGATTTTATATGCCCACACAAATCCAGGCACCTGGGGGTTACACAAAGAGAAACTGAACAAAGTTTACAGCCTCATAGAGCTTCAAAGATAAACCTTAATAACATTCTCTGAATGCAAAAACCATACTTAGTCGTTTGATAATTCAAGCTCCTGTTAAGCCCTAAATGTCGTCTTCCTTGAGAAATAATGCTTTCAAATGCTGTTAGGAAATATGTCCATGTTTGTCCCCAGAAAGAAGATGAACCACAGAAATGGCAGAGTCTGTATATGCAAGAAAATCAAGGCCAGGTGTTCTAGGATCATATATCTGATTTCAAATTCCATCTCCAGGTCTTGCTAGTCTTAGGATTTGAGGCAAGTTGCTCAGGTATCTAAGACTTGGTTCCGCCATCTGTTTAAGAAAATAATAATTATTAAAAACATGTACAGGAGAAAATAAATGATCAATTAAAGATTGCTGTCAGGATAATTGAGAAAATTTGTTGAAAACACTTGACACTGAGCCCAGTGCATATTAAGTACGCATAGTCTTTATTGTTGTTATCATTATTATGAACAATGATGTATTTAAGTGGAAAGCCCATAAGCACTGATATCAGGGGAATCTGAGTCTCAGTGCTGATTCTGCCACTTACTGGTTCGTGTCATCCTGGGTGTGCTACTGAACATTTCTGACTCAGAAATAACAAACCTACCTTTCAAGGATTTCCTGAAACTGGAAGATCATAAATGTGGCACGTCGGTAACTCCCTATTTGCTGGTTTCCATTAGAGGTGGTAGCTCTAATCATTTGTGTTATCTGGTGATTAACTAAGAATCTTACACTCCTGGAATATCAACCAAGCATTTCTGAGGGAGAGGAAAACAGGAGCGGGGAGGTAAAAGGATCCTTTTGCTTTTTATGATGTTCTGGGTTCTTTTGGCACAGCTTGAGTAGAGGTCAATGGTTGGCCTCTGTACAGGATGCCTGTGGTTCCACCCGCCCAGCCCGCCGAGCCTTTGATCCAATCTCCAGGACCTGTGTTGATGGCGGTCTCTGTGGCTACCTATGACCACAATTGGAGAAAGTCCAGACGGCTGGGGGGGAGCCTCATGTGTGACTCTGTGCTCCTGGGTATCTGCCAGTGGACTCATTTTGCTGAAGGAATGTGTAATATGTACGAAGATTATGTGGGGCCACTGGGTGGGAGGACACTCAAGGCCAAGGGGCCCTGGATCCTGGGCAAAATGGGATAGGTAGCCAGCTGTGCGGTCAGGTCCTCACATGACATACTTATCAGTCCAACCTGAAAGGATTTTCTCTTTTCTGTGACAGAGGGGCTGAGAAGATTCTATGAATAGAACCAGTGATGAAAGAAGGTAGAAGAAAGGAGGCCTGTGAAAAACCCAGAACTAGGGAATCTGAGCTTGAAGGTGGATTCTCCCACTTCCTAGCTATGTGGCCTTGTGTGAGTGTTTTTATTACCCTTCATCTGTAAACTGAGTATCACAGCAAGTGAAGTCTCGTAGACCTGTTTTGGGGATCAAATGAAACACTTGTCAGTTTTCTTGAACATGACTCTGACATTTTGCAAAAAAGATCGCAATCCAGGGATGTGCTTTATTTGCTAGTGAGGATTTCAGAAAAGGGTATACTGAAATATTGCTTGTGAAATCATGGGTTAATGTAAATTTCAGTGGAAATAGTATAAGTAGAAGGAGGGAAGGAAGGAAGGGAGGAAGGAAGGGAGGAAGGAATAGGGGGAGGATTGCTGACTTAAAAGGGTGCACTTCAGACATATAAGAAAATGAAGTATAAGCATATAGTTTGTGGAGTACAGATCCCACGTGCTCAATTCTAGAATCTTCTACTTCCAGGCTGTATGATTTGAGACAAGGTATTTAACTCTTTGATGTTTCAATTTCCTCCTGTAAAATAAGGGTAACAATAGCTCTGCCATTTGTTTGGAGGTTTTTGGATATTTAAATATGCTAGGACATAAAAAATGCTAAAATAGTATGTAGAAAATTCTGAATGTTTCTAGGTATTGGCTATCATCTCATAAATGTAGAACCCCATATCTAATACAAGACCTTCTATGAGAATATCTTAGTGACTTAAAAAGTGTGAAAATATACATCTGAAACTAATGATGTACTATATATTGGTTAATTTAATTTAATTTTTTTTAAATAAGGGTGAAAATATAATCAAACAAGACTCCAATGCCCAAACCAGTAAGTGGAATGATCACACACAGTTACGAATCTCTTTTTGAGAAAGATATCCTGGATAATGTTAACAAATAAGTCACACATTGGGAGAAGATTTTTTAATATTTAAATTGAGAAGGGATTCATTTCTAAGTATACTTTAACTTCAAATTAACAGGCTCAAGCAGGAGACTCAGAGGAAAATAGACAAAATAACCAGGAAATGTACAGACATCAAAGTCCAATTGTCTGAAAAGTATACAAAAATATCCTTGAGCTCACTAGAAATAGCAGGACTGAACATTATAACAGCAAGATATCACTTTACACCCATTTGAATGGCAAGAAAAAAATGGGGATATTGAGATTATCCATCACTGTCAAGGCTTTGAGAGGGCGGGAACTTTTATGCACTATTGATGAAGAATAGACTGGAATGACCATTCTGAAAAACAATTAGTCAATATTTAGCTAAAATAATTATTTATTTTCCCTGTGATCCAGCCAACCTAATCCTGTATATATATTCCAGAACAGTTCTTGCAAATGTTCATAAGGGACCATGTACGAACTTATTTTTCTGAGTGTCATTTTTGGTAGCAGGGAACTAGAGTTAACCAAGATCAGCCCCTAAGGAAATAAATGATAGATGCCCAACTCAGGAAAACTATGGACTTCGATAAGAAACACATACTAGGGGCACCTGGGTGGCTCAGTGGGTTAAGCCTCTGCCTTCGGCTCAGGTCATGATCCCAGGGTCCTAGGATCGAGCCCTGCATCAGGCTGTCTGCTCCGCAGGGAGCCTGCTTCCTCCCTTCTCTCTCTCTCCCTGCCTCTCTGCCTACTTGTGATCTATCAAATAAATAAATAAAATCTTTAAAAAAAAAAAAAAAAAGAAACACATACTAGATGTCCACAACCACATGGATGGATCACCCCCAAAGAATGCTAAGTTAGAAAAAAAGATGAATTTCAACTTAATATCACTTATGTGAATTAAAACAGACATATTTAAAACAACCTTGGATATTTTAAGAGAACATATTCCAGGGCATATGTTAAACCTTTTTGGGGCATCTATGGACTTCAGAAGGGGGTTCAGCACCCCAGAATTGGGGAAATGGAATTCAAACTCCAGTGACACCTGAAGGGATAGATAATGCCATTGTGCTTAGGATGATTAGCTCAGCTCTCTACACTTCAAATCTAATTTAAAAACAAACAAAAAAAAAGACAAGTTTTGTTATGTAAACATTTATGTGATGTGAAAAACAAAAGCATTTCAAAACATAAGTGAAATGGTCTTTACTCCATACATTACAGAGTGCTAAGCCCAAAATTAAACATCTTTGACATGATTTAAAAAAGGAACATCACATTAGACCTCTTGCGCCATCTTTTCTTGGAGTTATCTTTTAAAAATCAACGTTCAAAAGAAGTGTCAACTTTTTATTGCCCCAGAATTATACTTCTCTTTGTAGTTACACAGACCGCAGATGTTTCTGTACATTTGTAAATGGGCCAGGCCTGAAAACCTATTTAAAAAACTGAAGTCAGCAGACTAAATGCAAGGAAGAGTCTATGGGTTGTTTGAATACATATATCCCACCACTAAATAATGTAGTTTAGTGGGTTAACGCACAATTGCCACATCATCTGTGAATCAGTTCTGTCGCTCCTTATAAACACTTTACTAATTGTTTTTAACTTCATGGGGACACCTTTTCAACCAGCTGCTTTAGATCTATCTCCCTCACTCTCTGCAACTTTCTTGGCCTCTGTTAATTGACCAAGTTCTGCCTACTCTCTGAAATAATCCGTGGGAATACTTTCCAAAATGTTCCCCTATTAAAAGTGGTGTGTCCGATAACATCTTGGCTTTCTTCTCTGCCTAGAGTCATCTGGATACCCAACCTTTGGCTGAGGGGACAGGAGTTGCTGCATCCACCTGGAGGAAATATCACCTGTAAAATGGAAGAGGCGATTCAAACAGTTTTATGAGGCTTCTGGGAAAATAATCACACTAGAATAGCTCAGGAGCATATGTGTGTGAAGCTTGGTGTTTAATCACCTATGCGTTCCTTTTGTGGTATTCACCGAAAGACCACTGGCTTATAGAGTCCAGTAAACAGGCCAATGTTTGCATTCATTCTTCCCTCTTTGGGCAGCCAAATAAATGTCTGGAGGCTTCTTCCCAACAGAGGTTACACATCTCAGACACACATTGCTAAGAATCACTTTTAGATTTATGGGTTTTGCAATGCTGTGTGTGTGTGTGTGTGTGTGTGTGAGAGAGAGAGAGACAAAATATCAGTGATAATGAGATTGTTCAAATCGAGTGGAATTCTTTTATTGAACAATCCTGTACTATCTGGGCTACTTATAAAGAAGAATTTTATGGAATATGCATTGAAGTTAAGGTTTGAGATAGTAAAAAAGTAGACTCCCTCAAAGCAGCCATGAATTCACAAGTTCCACAAAAGAAATAAGAGCATTTTAGAACTACACTAAAATAACACTCTTTCTTGTCCATTTTGCCTACAGATAATGTAAAGATTAAAGAGAAGATACTTGATGTTCAGAAAAACTCTGCTTTGGGAATAAACACTGTGTGTATACCACATGGTTTGATCTCCCCACCCCCATTTTAGGTGGGACTTTTTAATTCCAGTTATGCAGAGGAGAAGCTCCCGTTCCAAAGGGGTGAAGGGACTTTCCAGTGAACACACAACTTGGATGCATGGAGCTGAGCCTTGAATCATGTCAGAATATAAGCTTCCAGAGGTCGGGCGCTATTTTTGTCTTTATTATTGAACTCTTAGAATTTAAACCACTACCTAAGCGTAATAGACCCCAATGAATATTTAATGAAGTAATGAGTGAGTAAATGAATAATTAATCAAATCTTTGAATGGAATGAATTCAAGAAACTCTTTCTCCTATCCTTTATGACATGAAACTTCAGCAGTTTCAACTCATGGCGGCTGACCCACGGCTGGAAATAAAGAAGAGCTGAAGGAATTCACTTAACTGAACCTGACATTGCCTTAAAGTGCAGCCAAACAGCAGGGTTTGGGGCATCACTATGGTGAGTGGAGTAATAGCACTTGCTACCAGTCCCAATGGTTATACCAAAGCCCTTTGATAGAGACTTTAATTACTATTTAATGAAAGGAAACTTATTCAGAAAATGGAATTGATCTTATAATAAATTTCTGAAAAACTTACTCTGAGCTCTGCTTAAAATGTAGTTTATTAATTGATGGGCTTGAATAAAGAGAACTCTGTTCCTCTGGAAGATGGAGAAATAATATGATCTAGAAAGCTACAATTAGCTGGTCTGCTAAGTGCACAGGGCTATCTCTTCCTATTTTAATGTACATATCTCTGTTTATGAATGATTTCCTCTGCTCATGTACTTGTTTGCTTTTACTGTTTTTTGTAACTTGCCAGTTTTTATCTTCTGCTTATCTTTTACAGTGAGGTGGAGGGTTTCTTTTTTTTTTTTTTGACAGACAGAAGACTGATTTATATTCTATATATAATTCCTTATTGATTTTAAACATAGAGGGGACAATTCTGATTAAATTGACAGTTTTATGTCAATTTAATATGTCAATTTACATCTCTAATCATTCTAGAGGTCACAATTTTTGTGTGATGTTAGAGATCTAGATTCATTTTTCATGATAAAATGAACTTAGACCATCTATTTTTCCCATTAATTACTTGTGCCAACTTTATCATGTATTGAGATCTTACGTACTAATGAGTCTGTCTCAGAGCGATTTATTATCTTCCATTAGTCAGTTTGCCTATTATTACACCAATAATACACTATTTTGATTACTATCATCTTGCTGCCTGTCTTAATCTGTGATAAGTTTCTTCCCTCTACTGTCTTTAAGGTTTCCTTGCTATTTTTAGCCTATAAAAATTTTGAGTTTACCAAGTGTATAAAAGTCATCCAACCTGAATTTTTAGTGGGCTTGCATCAAATTTGTATATTAGCTTGGGGAGATCTGATGCATTTAAACTGGCATTCTCCTATCTAAAAGCATTGAAATCGCTCCACTTATTCCAATCACAGTCTACGTCATTTACCCGAGTGTTAACATGTTGTCTATAGGGATCTTATTATCCTGGTTAATTCCTAGATAGTTTAATATGATTGGGCATTATAGAATATCATATTTTTTGAACATTTATAGTTAGTTATTTCTTGTATAAAAAATAAAAATAACATTGATTTTGTAGGGTGATATTATAAAGGCATCTATCTCTGTTGAACTCTCAAGTCTATTGGTTTATCTTGCAGATTCCATTACTCTTTACTGTCATTCACTTCATTTATATATAATTAATCTCATTTATATATGTGTATATATGTACATATATGCACATACACTTATATAAATAAGCATGGATAAACACATTGTTGGCACAATTATTTTGAACAATCTGCTATCTGTTAGATCAATTAAGAATAAGAAAAATAAAAGCTTTTATGTTATCTCCATTTATTCCTTCTTTGATGTCCTTCCTTAATGCAGATCCAAGTTCGTGACCTCTATCATTTTCCTTCCTTCTAAGGAACTTCTGTTAACCTTTCTCCCAAGACAAGTCTACTGGCAAAAAAAAATTCCCCCAATATTTGTTTGTCTAAGAAAGTTTTTATTTCTCCTTCGCTTTTGAAAGATAATTTAGCAAGATACAGAATTCTATGTTGGTGGGTTTTTCTCTTTTGACATTTTCAGTGTCTTACTCCAGGGGCCGCTGGGTGGCTCAGTCAGTTAAGTGTCTGCCTTCAGCTCAGGTCATGGTCCCAGGGTCCTGGGATCAAGTGTTGCATTGGGCTCCCAGCTCAATGGGGAGCCTGCTTCTCCCACTCCTGCTGATGCCCACCCCCAAGCTTCTGCTCTCTGGCTTGCTCACTTTCTGTCTTTCTGTCAAATAAATAAATAAAATCTTTTAAAAAATAAAAATTAAAAAAAGAATTTCATTGCATTCTCTTGCTTACATGGTTTCTGAGAAGTTGGGTGTTATTCCTCTGTAGGAAAGGTATTTTTTTTCTCTCCAACTTCTTTCGGGATTTTTTGTTTGTTTGTTTACCTTTGATTTTCTGTAGTTGGAAAATGATATGCTTGATATGTAAATATATTCATTTATCCTCTTAGTGTTAGATAGCAGTGATAGAGTAGTTCCAGTGCCCTAAAAATCCCTGCACTCCACCTGTTTGTCCTTCACTCTCTCCTTCTGAACCTCTAGCAGTCACTGACTTTTGTACTATCTCCCTAACTTTGCCTTTTCTCAAATGATGTATAGTTGGCATTACACAGTATATAGACTTTACAGATTGGCTTCCTTCACTTAGAAATAATTGATGTAAGGTTCTTCCATACCTTTTCATGGCTTAGTAGCATATTTTCTTTCTATCACTGGGTAATCTTTAACTATGTGGTAGTACCATAGCTTTTGGGTTTTTTGTTTGTTTTGTTTTATTTTTAACACACTCACCTATTGAAAGATATCTTAGTTAAAGTTGCTGTAAACATTCTTATAAAGGTTTTGGTGTGAATATAAGTTTTCAGCTCACAAGAGAATATACGGAGGAGTGTGGCTATTGGATTATACAGCAAAAGTATGTTTATATTTGTAGGAAGTTGCCAACTCTTTTTCAAAGTGGCTGCACCATTTTTCATTCCCACCAGCAATGAATTAGAGTTTCTGTTGTCCTGCATTTTGTCCAGCATTCAGCAGTGTCACTTTTTTGAATTTTAGCCATTCTAATAGATGTATAGTGGTATATCATTGTTGTTTTAA
This sequence comes from Martes martes, assembly GCF_963455335.1. Lineage (NCBI taxonomy): Eukaryota > Metazoa > Chordata > Mammalia > Carnivora > Mustelidae > Martes > Martes martes. The sequence goes on along the minus strand of NC_137891.1, from coordinate 12,320,891 downwards.
TTTGGAATTCCCTAATGACGTATGATGTTGAGTGTCTTTTCATATGTTTATTCACCATCTACATATCTTCTTCAGTGAGGTGTGTGTCCACATCTTTTGCTCTTATTTTTTTCCCCCAAGTTGGCTCATCTATGTTCTTGTTATTGACTTTTAAGAGATTCTTTTTTTGTACATTTTGGATACCCATTGTGTATCTGATAGGTGTTTTGGAAAGATTCCCTCCAATTCTGTGGTTTATCTTGAACTCTTTTAACTTTATTCACTGTTCATAGCATTTTTGTTGCAATATACTTCATATAACATCAAATTCACCATGTAAGAATGTTCAGTAGTTTTGGGACTATTCACTATCCCCAAAGGTTTTTCGTAATGTTTTATTAATATTCCTACAAGACAAAATTTCTTCTGGCATGCAACATAGAAACAAGTTATTAATGTTGGTGGAAAATTTGCTATGTTGAACTGATTGAAAATGGCACCTGGAAATTTATAAGGCTTCCTAAGGGATTTCCAAGAGTATTATTGATAATGCAGGCTTCTCTCCTTTACACACTGACTTTAGTGAGTCTTGCCTTTACCAGGACTCTCCTCTCAATACACACACATACACACACTAATTATTAAAATTACCTGCAAGTTTTTATTATCTTGCATTTACAAAGATGAGAGACCAAAACCCAAGGGAATACAACCAAAACTAATAAAAGTGGGATTTGAAACCAGGTTTATGTGTTGCTGAATATGATGATTTTAAAGCTACCTCTTCAGTTAGCCTTTTATATGTGTGTGTGTGTACATATATACATATACACACATACAGGTGTTTTATACACATATGTGTCTTAAAGTATATGTTTTTGTGGCACCTGGGTGGTTCTGTAGGTTAAGCATCTGGCTCTTGGTTCTGGCTCAGGTCATGATCTCAGGGTCCTGGGATCAGGCTCTGCACTCAGCAGGGAGTCTGCTTAAGGATTTCTCTCCCTCTTCCTCTGTCCTTCCTCCCACATGCACTTGTGCACACTCTGTCATTCAACTACCATTGAATAGATAGTTTGTTACTCACGGATCTCAAGAGGAGGGGTCAAGCCACACCATGGCAAATGGAGGGCAGGGGTACTGAAGAATTGAGGTCAGTCAGAAGGCAGAAAGAGAGGGGAGACTGTGACAAGGACCTTTTTGTGGTTTCTACAGGAAAGAATAGGTAGATGAGACAAGTTAAGCAGGTTTAGGATTGGCTAGCTTAAGTCATTTCAGCTGGTTTAGGGGTGTAGGGGCTGACTTTAGTTGTCCTGGGGTGGTGATGGCCAGCAAATAGCGGCTTGAAATGGGAGAGCTAGTCAAAGGAGGCATTTGGGGGTATGGGCTCTGGACTAAAAGAGGAGTTCATAGGCCAGGAGTTTGCTGTCTTTAGAAAGTATCTAGCCCTGAGGGAGGCAGTTCTCCAGGATCAGTAACATCTCAAGACATCAAAAACATAGACTAAAAAAAGTCATGATTAATATGACATACCCATGTATACATGGATATGTATTATAGCTAGGGTTATACAGTTGGGCTGGAAAAGAGAAGATGATTTTCCCAGTAGTGAAACAGCTGTCCAAACTTGGGCCCTGACCTGGTAGTTCCATGTCTAACATCAGTGCAATATGCTGTCTACCATGTGAGCCATTCTGTTTGTGGTTTGAACTTGGCTTCACAGAATGATGAGAGTCTGGCCCAGAGTCAGTGCCTGCGACATGAAGCAGAGTGCTGCATTTGTGATGTGAGCAGAAGCCTCCTGCATGCTCTGCATCAAAGGTTAGGAGGTTTGGCCAAACACCTTGCAGAGGGGGAAGAGAGGAAAGGGACGAACTAAGTGTCTTGAAAGTATGACTTAGATTTGTTTTTTAATCATTCTATATTCTTGTTTAAGTTGCTTTATAAGTAAAAAGGCATTTTTGTTCTGGTGGTGGTGGTTTTTGATGATGTGCTTCTGATACGATTTTCTGTACTATTTTATTTTTTAAATTTTATTTCACTTTTCTATTTTAAATGTCTGTGTCAGTGGCTGCGGGGAAGACATCGGCTGTGGTTGCAGGTATAGGCAAGCTGACTAAGGAAAGGTCAGCTTCCACATTTACCCATTGGGTGTTGACGAGATTCAGCTCTTCTTGAGTTGTTGATGATGTTCAACTTACTTATTTTTTCTTTCATTGCTTGTACTTTTGATGTCATATCTAAGAACCCATTATGTAACCTCAGGCCATGAAATTTAAGCCCATGTTTTCTTCTATGACTTGTATAGATTAAGATCTTACATTTAGGTTTCATACATTTGGAGTTGGTATTTGTATGGGGTGTGAAGTAGAGGTTCAAATTCATTTTGTATACGCCTGTCCTGTTGTCCCAGAACTATCTGTTGACAAGACTAGTCCTTACCCATGGACAGTCTTGGAGCACTTGCTGAAAATCAATTGACCGTAGACACATGGATTGATTTTTGACTCTCAATTCTAATCAGTTGAGCTAAATGTGTTTACTTGTGCCAGTACCACACTGTCTTGATTACCACTGTTTTGTAGTTAAGTTTTGAAATCAGGAAGTGAGAGTCTCACTAGTTTGTTCTCCTTTTGCTGGGTTATTGTGGCTATTCTGGCCCCTGGCAGTTCCATATGAATTTTAGAATCAACCCATTCCAAAGACAAAAATATCAGCTGGGATTCTAATAGTGATTGCATTGACTCTATATATCGATTTGGAGACTGTTGCCATCTTAATGAGATTAATTTTTCTATTCATGAATATAGGATGTCTTTCCAGCTATTTAGGGTTTTTCTGTAATCGTTCAATGTTTTGTAGCTATTAGAGTATGAGTTTTACACTCATTTTGTTAAATTTATTTCTATGTATTTGATTCTTTTTGATGCTATTGTAAATGGATTTTTTTTTGTTTATACCACTTTCTGTTAATTTGTTACAAGTATATAAAAATACAATTGACATTTGTATATTGATCTTCTATCCTGAAACTCTGATGAGCTCATTTATTTGTTGTGATAATTTTTGACTGGATGTCTTGGGATTTTTTTTTTTTTTTATATACAAGATTGTCATCTGCAAATAGAGATAGTTTTATTTCTTCCTTTCTAGTCTGGATGCCCTTTATTTCATTTTCTTGCCTAATTGCCCTAATGAAAACCTATAGCACACTGTTGAATAGAAGTGGTAAGAGAAAATCTCCTTGTCTTCTTTGAGGGAAAAAAAAAATCTATTCTTTCACCACAGCCTGTGTCATTAATAGTGAACTTTTTATTAATGCCCTTTATCAGATTGAGGAAGTACCTTCCAATTCTTGTTTATTCGGTGTTTCAATCATGAAAGGGTTTTAAATTTTGTCTTCTTATTTACTTTTGCAACTCTTATATACTACCATTTGCATATGCTAATCACTCAATGAGTAATAAATGCAATTCATGTATGCATGAATGGTTAAGTACAATCAAGAGTTAAATGAAGAAGTGATTTCATTAATGGTTGAGGGTAAAAAAAAAGAGATAATCACATTTAAGCGATTGTATTTCCTTAAATCTTACTTCCCTTTTTATATAGCATAGAGAAATAAATTCAAATGATAAAATTTTATATTTTGTCACTTTAATTTACAACCCTGTAATAAATATAAAGCATCAATATTTGAGAAAGGATGTTTTAAAAAGAAAACCTAGAAATGCTCAACTTGAGACCATAACAGAAGCGATATATCTCATCTGATAAGCACTCATCCTATTTGCAAATCAAACTTATGAAGAGATGGAAAATCCTTAATTTCTGTTATATCAGTTAAGAGAAGGCACAGACTCCAGCAGTAATAAGGTTGGTTTATAAAAGGACCTCTGTGTTGTAGTTATTTGTGAAGAAACTTAATGCTCTTGAAGAAAGCAGTCCCTGGTGAAAGCACTCCTTATTTTTAAACAAATTGCCTTTCATCCTTTATTTATTTGGGGGGCTTCTAAGACTGTCCAAATAGAAAGGCACATTGCTTCCTTTAAGTAGCTAATATGAGATGAATCCAATTACAGTCCAGCCTGGCTGCAACTCTTCAGTCTAGAAATGCATGCTATTCACAGAAGCAGAGAGAATGGCCAAGGGAAGAACACATCTGGTGCACTGAATGAAGACAAGTCATTGCTGTAAGGGGCCAGCTGGTCTCCCTTTAGTCTTGGTGTTGCAGGAAATATGTATTGAACTTGTCTTCCCTCCCCTCTCCTTCCTTCCTTCCTACCTTCCCCGTTTATATATTTCATCCATCTCTTTCTTTCCTTCCTGCATCGTGTCTTTTCTACCAACATTTCTAGTGTCTCTAGTTTGTTCATAGCCTTATGTTAGACACGATAAGCAATAAAAAAAGTAATAAAACCTAGCCCTGAACCTTGTTTTTCTATATGAAAGCAATAAATATATGCACACAAAGGGAAATTGTATAAAATAACCTTATAAAAGTGAGTCTACTATTACCACCTTCATGGTGGAGGTAGTAACTGATAGAAGAGCTAAGAGTAACTGGCTGGGGTGGTTGGGGGGACAGGTGTCAGAGTTGAAAAGTTTTTCTAACCACTTAAGAGTAGAGCCAATGAAACTTCTAAAAACACAGGCTTAAATACAAATAGGTACATTCTTTCTCCCTGTCTGCCATCCGTGAAGAATTGCAACTAAGTGAGACACCATGCTTTGGAACCAGATACTGAGGATAAAAATTCCCACTGGAAGCAGAGTGACCATATAAAATTTATTTTCTAAATTGAGACCTGTTTGAAAGTGAGGGAGGTTGCTCTTAATAATTACAAGGGAAACAAGCATGAACTGGGACAGTCCTGGGCAAACCAAGATGAATGGATAATCTAAAGGATGCTGATGGATGATTTTTTAAATTTTCTTTGGGAGATGGTGGGGGGAGTAGTGGTTGAGAACTAGAAAATTTTATTCCAATTTAAAAACAAGCACATTATACTACTGCCCACAAGGATTTTGTTTTTGTTTTTGTTATATTTTAGAAGTTTGGATCCTATGACAAATGATACCCTCTCAGGAGTCGTTCTCTCCACTGAGGGACCCTTGGATTCATTCTAGGCTGGAGAAAACAGGAAATGCAAAGACCCAGTGGTGGGAATAAGCTTGACATGACTCAGGAAAGGATGCAAGGCCAACATGGCTGTAGAGACATAAGTGAAAAAAGGAGTGATGGGCAGGGGCAGCCCATGGAGGTCTGTTTCTTCTCCTCCCTCCAGAAGACACCAGAGCAGAGGGAGAGAATACATTACAACTTTCCTAGTTGAGTCCAGAGCCTGGCTTTGCCTTTACTGGCTTTCTACTCTTGGACCAGCTGTTCAATTCTGTCTGCCTCAGTTTCCTTAACTTTATCAGAGGAAGACAATAGAACTACCTCAAGGAACTGTGAGGCTTACTTCCACTATAACACATGCAGGTTTAGAATGTCAGCAGAGCATAGAGTCACTGTCTAAGTGTTCAAAAAATGTTCATGGTTGATACTGTTAATTCATTTCAATAAGGGCAGGAGCTTCTTCCGAGGAAGAAACAGGTCAGACCCAGGGGTTGATTTTTGAGACCCTAACACCTGGTCCAGAGTGTTTCTCCCACTAATGGGTCATTTTAGTAAAAGTATGATTCTTTTTTAAAGATCTTTTAGGTTCTGGACAAGCAGGTCTAGTAGCCTATTCCAAGATCCACAAACAGACTTCAGCTTCAGTTTTCAATTACTGAGGTACTGGTGTGCATGTCTCATTTCTGTAATCCATATCCACAGACCTCAAGTTCACCTTGGAAATATCCAGGTCTTTCTAGGGTTTTGTCCTCCGGATGGTAAGAGACTCAAGAGCTACTCTGAAGAATAAGAACGTAACCCATGACGACAATGAGAACAGTGCTAATAATGAATGGCAGAGACAACATGTATTGCTTCTTCCTTTTATGTCAGCTGACCCCCTTGCTGAGAGCTTTCAAGATACTATTTTATTTAATTCTCAAAATAATCACATGAGTTCAGAGAGCTTAGGAAGCACGGCTGGGGTGTGGGAGTTGGAGGACTTGAATCCAAAGCCAAGTCAGCCTGTGCTTCTGTCTGTGCTCTGCTGCCTCCCCAAGGGCAGAAGTGGTTATAGGGCAATAGCAGATATTTTAGGCAGAGGCATCAAAGTCTCCTTTTAGCCTTTTGACCTACAAATCTTGCAGGAATAGCCCAGCTGATACCTTTGCTTCTGCCAAAAAGGAAATGTCTCCATCTTACAGTGATCAGGATTTTCTTAGTGCTTATGTCACTCACGGGAGGTCAGATGCAACACCCAAGGAAAGAGCATCCCCATCAGGTCACTGAACTGCTACGGGTGACATTAATCCTGGATTGCATGAGTGATACTCTTGTGACCTGATATGTGCAATGCACTATTGAAAAAGCTCTAATCTATTTCCAGAGAATGACTTTCCATCCAGAGAATCTCTGCCTTGCTCAGCAGTGGCAGGAACAGTACTCCTAATTCTGGTGCCAGTCTGACCTTAAGTTCAGTTAAGCAGCATTGAGCATTCACCTTATTAGACCTTTCTTGGATCCAGCCAATTCATGGAAAGCCATTACAGGAAAAAACTGACTCTAGGTTGCCACTGCATAATTCTACTCTGTCTAATATTTCAAGGTGACTAGCACATCTCAGTTACCAAATTTCAAGGAGGGAGGACCATTAAAACCAATCTAGGGAGGTAGCCTTGTATAGTAGTGATAAGTGCAGAAACATGTTTTCTGAGGTCAGTGTAGATGGGTTCACTTCTCAGCTTTGAAATGAATACCTAAATGACTACTCAAAACTTTCTCTTCTACAATTTTCTTTGGTATCTATTGGATAGGCACATCGAAAGGACCAACAGGTATTATGATGTGAAAAGTCAAACTCAAGTACAAGAACCACTTCATTCACTGACCCAACTTCCATTCATGTCCCTATTTCCTTGGCCACCTTCCAGCTAAAGGTCATCATGTGAGACGCTCTGTCCAATGGGACCAGCAGACTTCATTTGGGTGGGCTTCTAGAAATATTTGCATTTGCATAGAAAGGATCTGTCTTTTTCCTCTTGAGTCTTTTACACACACGCACACACACAGACACACACACACTCATACCCTTTTTTGTTTACTGGAACAAAAAATGTAACATCTGTAGTGTTATAGCCACCTTATAGCCATGAATAACTGCATGAAAGCAATTAGAACAATTCTTGCCCCATGGTTAGTACTACAAAGTGTCAATATTACTATCATCATCATCATCATCATCATTATTTATCATTATTATGAACATGAGGATTAGTAAATGATCATAGAGTTAAAAAATAGAAACTTCCCAGGTCCAGGATAACATTGATGAGCCAATCTACCTACCTGAGTCACCTTAATTTGGACTTCTTGAAGTATTAAACAAATAACCTTCTATTTCTCTAAGTTATTGTTAGTCAGGCATTGTGTTACTTGTAACTAAATGCAATCCTCAGTGGTACAACACAGGATCTATTAGTTCCTGGTTGCTTCATTATTTTAGTCTAAACAAATGACTGGTGCTGGAATGCCCAGTGCAACACCTCCACCAAATGGTCATCCAACCTCTGCATGAACACTTTCGGTGACTAGAAACTCACCACCTCCCAAAACAGGGGAGTCTATCTTTGGGCAGATCTGACACCTAGAAAGATATTCCTTATGCTGAGCTATAACTGTTCCTCTAGATTTAACTTTTTTCTTTTTTTAAAATTTCTTTAAAGAACTACTGAGCCTGTTGACTTTCTTGTCTGTAACAGACATCTATGGAGTACAATTATTCACATTAAACTTATGACTGGTTTGAAGGTACAACAGCTATATTCCAGGTGTGATGCAAAATTTTGACATTTCCCTTGACTTTTTTTTTTAAAGATTTTATTTATTTATTTATTTATTTATTTGACAGAGAGAGATCACAAGTAGGCAAAGAGGCAGGCAGAGAAACAGGGGGAAGCAGACTCCCTGCTGAGCAGAGAGCCCAATGCGGGGCTCAATCCCAGGATCCTGAGATCGTGACCTGAGCAGAAGGCAGAGGCTTAACCCACTGAGCCACCCAGGTGCCCCTCTCTCTACTCTTTTTCATAAATCTCTCTCAACATCTTTCTTTTCCCCCTCTGGACATATTTCACCCTCATCACTTTTCTGTGATGGTTCAGGAAAGATGCCTAAGTTTCTCTATGAACTCCCTATCAGAACCAGGGGATTTCCTGTTGCTCCTTTTAAAAGACACTTATGCAGGGACACCTGGTGGCTCAGTCAGTTAAGAGTCTGACTAGATTTCGCCTCAGGTCATGATCTCAGCATGACGAGACTGAACCCCCATTAGGATCCATGCTTGACAGGCAGTCTACTTGAGATTTTCTCTCTCCCTTCCCTCTGCTCCTCCCCCATCTTTTTCTCAAAAATGAATGAATAAATAAATAAATAAATAGGACTTAACCATAACTTCATTTGTAGCTAATCAAAATATGTTTTTCTATATTGAGGTAGAAATGATTGCTCACCAGCAATGTCCACAATAGCCACACTATGGAAAGAACCTAGATGTCCATCAACAGATGTAGGGATAAAAGAAGATGTGGTATATATACACAATGGAATACTATGCGGCCATCATAAGAAATGAAATCTTGCCATTTGCAATGACGTGAATGTAACTAGAGGGTATTATGCTTAGCAAAATAAGTCAATCGGAGAGAGACAACTATCATATGATCTCCCTGATATGAGGAAGTGGAGATGGAACATGGGGGGTATGGGGGGTAGGAAAAGAATAAATGAAACAAGATGGGATCAGGAGGGAGACAAACCATAAGAGACTCTTAATCTCACAAAATGAACAGAGGGTTGCTGGGGGGAGGAGGGTAGGGAGAGGGGGGTGGGGTTATGGACATTGGGGAAGGTATGTGCTATGCTGAGTGCTGTGAAGTGTGTAAACCTGGTGATTCACAGACCTGTACCCCTGGGGCTAATAATACATTGTATGTTAATTTAATAAAAAGAAAAGAAAAGAAATGATTGCTCACAATTCAATCTGCATTTAAATTAATTTGTTAAAATATCAACTATCTTAACAGTAAGAAGCAATATTAATGTTGAAAAAAGTGTTTGTACCCTGGTACCTGACCCAATCCAAGCTGACCCACCTACACACTATAGAGGTTGTACATAAACAAAGGAGCAAGGTAAACATAAAGATTAGAATCCATGGTTTGAGAGTAGGAATTCATCCTTGGACACAGATCTATAATTATATTTGTGATCGGGTTTTGGTCCCTCAGGATTTAAATACACCATCATTCCACGTAGCAGACACCTTTTGAGGAAATTGGGGTTCATAAATATGTGTTGAGTGAGTGAGTTCTCAAGTACTTACAGTCTGGGTGGCACCCAGTAATTGGTGACTATCAGGCCATAAAGTGTGAAAAGAGTTAGCTCATGCCCCTAAAGTACATAGAATCAGAAGCATGCTGGGGATAGCAGAAACAGAATTTACCACATCCACTCAACCAGATTTGTCCGATTTCCATGAAGTCTACTTTTTGGCACATATGTTGTTTTTCAGGGATGATTGGGTCAAGCTGGTGTTTCTGGGCTTGTAAGAAGGTCGCCTTTACCATCGAAGTCCCCCTCCAGATGATGCTGCAGGAGTGCTCAGACAAGAAGGAATGGCAGAAGGTTTCCACAGTTCCTTGAGGAAGTGAAATCAACATGTAAAAAACCCTAAATAATCCAATTTTCTCCCTTGTTATAAAGTACTTCTACCTTTATGTGACCCAAATCGTGATCCTGACAAATGCCATAAAAGCACCTGGGCTAATCTTCAGAGTGGACTGTCAGGAATGAGACAGAGGTTATTGTGAACTGCCAGGAACTGCTGGGCAAAGAATGTCCTGGACCCACCCTGATAGCACTTTTGTTCCTCACAGAAATCATCAGAACTGGGATGGGGGAAGCTCTCCACTGAAGGGAGACCCAGCTGCTGGGACCTCAGGGCCATATCTGTCAGCGAGAAGATGCCTAAGATGCCCCACCAAACCCCTCACCCAAACATCTACTCACACAAAGATAGCATGTAGGTGCTGAAAGGGACTCTTTCTCATGCAAAATTTCCTTTGTACCAAATTCCAAAGAAGTCAGAGTTTATGAAGGAAATCAGCCCATAGAGCCGGTAAGAACATGAGTTCCTAAGGCCAAGTTCACACTTTCCAATTCCTTCCTCTGTTCTCATCAGGTAGTTCAAGGCAAGTTTTTTTTAAGGCCCCTATCCTAAGTTTTCTCCTCTATGTAGTGGAGGTAATAATGGCATTTTCTGTAAATTTGGTGAAAGAATTCATGGTGATATCCTTAAAGCCCTAAAAAAAGTGATAGTCATATAGTAAGCATTCAGTGAGTGACAGGTATTATTCATTTATCGAACAAAAACCTATATGGCCCCAAGAACTATGCTAAGAACTGGAAGGAAATGTTGAACAAAACATACATTGTCTCCTGAGCTCACAGAGCTTACAGTATATTGAGGAGAAGATAAGTTAATGGATTATAGCAATACAGTGTCAAAAGTTCTGCCAGAGGTAGGTGTGAGAGTACCCTGGGGATTAGAGGAGACATGCTGACCCCATTGCCAGCCAGGACTTTCCTGAAGAAGTGACAAGTGGATGGTCGTATCATGGTAGTGGTACAAGGGAAGAGGTGGGAACAAGATAAAGCGATGAAGAGAGGAGCTAAGAACATGATACACATGATACACTAGCATGGCTTTAAGGAACAGAATAAAATTTAGTTTGATGTGACAAGGGACCACCATGAAGGAGAAGAGGCAGAAGGTAAATATGGGGGGGATCAGGACCATGTATATGCATTGGGAGAAGCTCTGAGGTACTTTTCTGTGGAGAGTTTGCCAATCCGATTCCCATTTTATAATGGAAGTCTGGGGAAGACCAACGAAGGGATACCTTCTCCTTTGGTTCCCAGTTCCTATGTCTAATCCTCTGGAAACATCTTTTCCTCAGTCATCTCCAGAGGCCCTAGACTCTGGACTCAAGAGATAAAGGGAGCTCATATCCAAAGCAGTTAAGAACAGGAGCCCTGGGTAGGATTGTGTTTCTTTCCATCCTCAATACCGCAGCGTCAGGTGTTAGAGGGACAGTTGCTGGTGGTTCATTTTCTGCGTGGGTTTCCTGAGGCTCTCTGTCCAGAGGCGGCAGCTGGGTTTACCCGAGCCAGCCCTCCCAAGTGCTGAGGGAGGCGGCATCACCCTCATTACGATGTGGCTTGAGGCAAATATTGCTTCCATCTGCAAACTGCTTCAAAATCCCCATCTTCAAACCTTTCATGGTTGCAGTGTAATTAAATATGTTCTTCCAATAATGCTGTAGAATTGTGAAAAAGATTGATAGAAGCTGTTTGGCTTAAAGGAAAAAAAGCAAAAGCAATTTGCTTCAGAACACCGAACTTTCAGTCCTATCTCTGCCACTGACTAGCTATCTGGCCTTGTGTAGATACTGTATAAACATCAGAAATCTATCCTCCCTAAGGATGGATGATTTCCTCAATACCATCTAATTGTAGAGATGAAGAACGGAGATCTAGAGACAGGGATTTCCAGCCCAGGCACACCCAGGAGCATCTTTGCTTTTACACGAGTCAGCAAAATTACTTTGGAGTACCAACAATAGAGTGTTGTTTTTTTTCCCCAATGTTGAAGAATGAATGCATAGCCTGGGCTGGCTTCATGGGCCTCATTGGTTTTAAAGTAAGGATCTCAGTTCTTTTCTCAATTCTATTTCCTCTTCCCTGTTTAAGTCAATCGGGGGGATAAAATCGTTCGCTCTAGAATTAGCTGGTAGGTTTCTTTCATCTTGGATTCTTTTGAAATGAGATTTCAAGCCCAAGCCTCAAGTCACTAAAAATCTAGTTTTTCTTCCACAAACTTCTGGAATGTCTGGACTTTTGCCCTTACCAGACCAACACAAGGGTTTCTCAAATGGGATACCATTTTTATCTCAAACCGCTCTTTTGAGGGAGGTTGCTGAAAAAGCATTGGACAAGGATCTTTACTTTAAACCATGTCCTGTTCCTCTCTGGGGTTTGGTGTATCCACTCTTCATGCCCAGGACATCCAGAGAGCCCTGCGGTGCCCTTGCTGAGCAGCTGTCCTCAAGCTGGATGAACACGGAGTACAAAACTGACAGGGCTGCAAGTTCCTCGGCCAGCGATTGTGGGGCTCTAATGCACACTCTCTAATCTAAATGCTGAGGCAGTCTGTTCTTTGGCCACCACAGAAGAGCTAACAATCAAGACAGTGGAGAGGAAGCCAGTTCTTGGGATTTGCTATAAATCCACCCAAGGGTTGTGGTTACACCATGGAGTAAGCAAAGCTCATGATACGTAGCTGTGGCGGCGTGGTTGAGGGCCCCACTGCTCCAGCTCAGAGGGAACTACTTTGGGATCCTCAGGCAAGTGTAAAATTGTCCTCTGGGCAAACATTCTGATTTAGCGGCTCTGTCATAAATTCTGTGTGCTGGCTGCCAGGCTGCTGGCCATGGAGGACCACATGGTCCAAATCACCAGGTCCTAGGTCCTCGGGAGTACTGTGAACCTCGACATCATCTATGCGTGAGTATAAACAAAGCATTTCATTTCTAATCACCAGAATAAAACAAAACAAAACAAACAAACAAATAAACAAAAAAAAAAACCATAGGTTCAAATACCAAAGATTGATACGTGACATTGGGCAAATTTTTCAAAATGACAGTTTACTCATTTGTGAATACACACGCATTCAGACACACACACCACATTTAACACAGGACCTGATACATAGTGCTCACTAATTATAAACAATAACAATAATCATAATAATACAAATATTATCAGGAAGGATCTATTACCCATGGAAACCACAGGTAATCTTCGGGTTACAGAGATGAGGGGTTGAAATCTGTGCCTGCTGTTATTGTCCTTGTGCTCTCTGGACATACGTTTTGTTTGCTTGTTTTCTTGCTGTAAAGTGAGGGTCATAATATCTACTGAAAAGGGGGTTGTTTTGAGGATTAGAACTATTTCATGGAAAGCACTGGGCCTGTTGCCAACCATGTGGTAGACACTGCATACACGGGATCACTCTAGGGCATCTCAGTTTGTTCTTTGGTTCCGCAAGGAACCAAATAGAGCCCAGATGACCTCTGAGCTCTATTCATCCCTGAGTCTGTGACATGAAGATCCGTAATTCCAGGGAGCTCAGGCAAAGGCAGCAAATGTAGAGGATGTTTGTTACAGCTATTATAGTAGGAGGAAGTCTGCAGGGCAGCCCTCATACTTGGCCCACACATGACCCTGTCCTTGCCCCCCTCCCCAGCTCCCTAGGAGGGACATCTTTGCAACCTAGTCTGACCTCTGTGGTCAGATGCATAGACACAGGAATGGTGAGAAGGTGATGATCAAACAGGCCACTGAAGACAGCTTCAGTAAGGGTAGCTGAGGGAGAATGGGAGGTTCTACCAGCTGGCTTACACCTGAGACTACAAAGGGTGTTTTTAGGTTCTTGATGACATTCTCTGATTTTACCCAAGTGTACTCAGACAACACTTAATGAACTCACCAGGACAGAGCAGCTCAGACTCAGAGCACTGAGTCCATTTGTGCTGCTGTGGACACGTTCAGGCCCACCAGCCCTGGAGGAGCAGGATAAGCCTCCAGGGCACAGGAAGTAAGACTGCTCATCCCTTGCACTGAGACCTTGGATGTATAGCCTGGGGCTCTCTCATTAGTATTCACATCCCACCCAAACTTGGCCTCCTGCAGGATGTTTTAAATTATGAGGAGGGAGGGAATCAAGCTAAACACATTTATGTTATATAACTTTTTCTTTCTTTCTTTCTTTCTTTCTTTTTTTTTTTTTTTCCAAAAGGATTAGCTGTTCCAGGGACACACAGCTGTTCTTTCCACAAGTCTCTTCAGGGCTAGTTCAGACAATAGTAAGAACAGCAAGCTTAAGACCAAATTCCACATTCCTCTCTCCCTGGCTGAAAATTGTGCTGTAAATTCCCACATTGAGCAGGAAATGTGTTCAGCTGAGGAGAGGGAAGCTTTGTCCAGTCTCATTGGCGGTCCTGCTTCCTCACGGCTTTCATCATGTCCTCTCCTATGCTGCTCTGTCCATACCTTCTCTTCTCTTACTCTCCTTGTGAGGACATCTGTTTTCTCCTTCTTCTTCTTCTTCTTCTTCTTCTTCTTCTTCTTCTTCTTCTTCTTCTTCTTCTTCTTCCTCCTCCTCCTCCCTCCTCCTCCTCCTCCTCCTCTTCCTCCTCCTCCTCCTCCTCCTCTTCTTCTTCTTCTTCTTCTTCCTCCTCCTCCTCCTCCTCCCCCTCCTCCTCCTCCTCCTCCCCTTTCTCCTCCCTCTCCTTCTGCTTCTTCTTTACTTTTCTTCTTCTTCTTTACTTTTCTTTCCCAAAGATAGACTGGCCATGATGCTCCAGTGTCAAGTTTCAGGGCCTATTATGCACACAGGCCATGTACAGTGTCCTATAACTAATACTGTGTTTGCACAATATTATACTCATTCCCTTAGGTTATTTCAGTTTCAGCCCTCATAAAACCTGGTCTTCCTGTGGTAGCAGCATCCCAATTTTCTTTTGGGCAGAACAGAGCACTCCCATTCTTAGCCCATGTGGGCTGGGGGGATTGATCAACCTGACTCCAGTGGTAGAGGCAGGAGTCAGTCTAGCCAATCAGTGTGTTCCATCTGCTGACCACAAAGATTATTTTGGGACTAGGCAAATGACCCAAGCAGCCCCATGGGACTCAAACATGGGACTTCAGTTGCAATAAATGAAGGGAAAAAAATCCTTTTCCCATTGAAGTTCCTAAAAAGGAAGGATTTAAACCTGTAACTGGTGCAAGGTGGGGAGCATTCTCACCATCAAGAGAGAAACACTGGGGTGCCTGGGTGGCTTAGTTGTTAAGCGTCTACCTTTGGCTCAGGTCATGGTCCCAGGGTCCGAGGATCAAGCCTCGCATCGGGCTCCCTGCTTGGCGGGAAGCCTGCTTCTCCCTCTCCCTCCCACTCCCCCTGTTATATTCCCTTTCTAGCTGTGTCTCTCTCTGTCAAAAAATAAATAAAGTCTTTAGAAAAAAGACAGAGAGAGAAACGCTTACCTAAGATTGAAGGTACACAGTCAAGAACTGAATATATACTCCTACATGAAGTATTCATTCACCAAGCAATTCCTCTGTGTTAATAATGGCCAAGCATGTTCTTGGCCATGGGGCTTCACCAGTGAACAATATGGGTAACATTCCTGTCCTCGTAAGCTGAAATCCTCATTGTGAGAGAGATATACAAATGGATGCATGCAGGTAATGAATGTTATGAAGAAAAGTAAAGCAAAATAAGATGATAAAGAATGATCAGCAGAAGACTATCTTCTTCAGTTTTGGGGGTATCTAGAGAAGGACCCTGTAATGATGGGACAACTGAGCAAGACCTGAACAACGTATGGGTTGGACAAGGCAGAGAAGTACCACGGAGCATGAGAACACGGGTGCTCAGAAGTCCTGATGCAGGAAGGTGAGTGGAGTGTCAAGGAGGAAAGCTTCTCTGAGTGGAGTAGGAAAGGAGAACTGAGGGAGCGCGGGGGCGCAAGTATGTCTCAGTGCCTTGTCAGGCCCTGTAAGAATAAGGGAATTGATTTTAATGGTGCTGGAAAGCTGTGGGGGTTTTCAAGAAAAGGTGTCATACTCTAAAACATACATTTTCAGTAGTGGAGCCAGAATGGAAGGTTGGACCATCCAGGAGATGACTACTGTGGTCTAGAACACAGACCATGGGGCACTGGCCAGGGTTGCAGTAATGAGGGCGTGAGAAGTGTCTAAACATACCTATATATTGAAGTTTGAAAACAAGATTTTCTAACTGACTGCATGATAGATACGGGGGAAATAGAGGAGTCAGAGATGGCTTCCCAGTTTGGGGTGTGAGCTCAGTGCTAAACGAAGTTGCCGTTGACTAAGATGGACTTCAATAGGGAAGGAGCAGGTTGGGATTAGTGTTTACCAAATATAACTTCTTGTGTATATTTTTTATCTTATTTGATGCCTCTTGGCATTTAGAACTAATGACCATCTCTGTCTTGACTTATCTCTTGTACTCTCTGTATCTAACCTACTCTATGGGGTTTTTCTTATCTGCAACTTTTCTCACTGTTTCTGCTAAATCTGGCGAGATCTGCCTATTTTAGCCTCTTCCTTTGCTTACCATTAGAAGTGTTCTGACCTATATTTTCCAGTTTAATAAGTGGTGCTGCAACCTTATCCATACATATGGTTTGACTATCATGACCTTTCTGGCAACCACATATTTCTATCTCAAATCCATTGTACCCTTATTATATATTTTTAGAATCCCACAGACACCTCATATAAAACACTTTCCTAATCAAGCCAGTTATGCAAATATCCTTCTCTTCTTGTGTACCTTCTTTCCTAAAAAGACATGATTACCCATTCCAATTATCTAGCTAGAAACTCGGGCTCATCCCGTCCCCTTCTCACTAACCACAAACCTGCATTCAGTTAGCAAATTCTACAGATTCATCTTCCTTAATACATTTAAAATGCATTCAGTGTCTTCTTTCTGCTGTTTTTACCTTCTTGAATTCCTCCATGATCTTGTCCCCAGTATTGCTCACTTTCCATACCTTCCACACCGCTGTCAGACATTTTTAAGACACAAGTCTCAGCATGTCATTCCTCTACTCAAAAGTATTTACTGACTCTTCACAGAGTCCCCATATTTGGGGACCTAGTGAAAAACTCAACATTCTTCATGATCTCTTATTTATGAGCCCAGCACATCAGCATGACTTCCTCTTAGTATCTTCATCTGGCTTTTGTATTCAAACCCTTCCATGCCCTTTGTGAGTTTATTGAACACAAAGTGATTGTCCTTTATCTTTCACTAGAATAGTAAGATATTTATCTTTTGAATTGATTTAACATAATGTCCTAACAGGAATAGTGCATATGCTACCTGAAGAAGAGGTCCCAACCTGGCTCTGTGCCCATCATGTTCTCTTCAAGCAGTGGGGAGTCTGCTTCTGCGGACTGCATGGTCTGCCTCTGAAGTGGGCCAGGACAGGGGAGTAAATGCTGGTGCTTCTGTGGGCAAGGTGAGCTATGGCTTTCCAAGCCCTGCCCCAACTAATGCCCATCAATTTCTTTGGCCAGCTTCATCCTTTCTGATCATCTGGAAGTCTACCATTAAAGATAGCCATTGCTCAGCACAGAATGTTGGTAAAAATGCTCCTCCAATCATCATTAGTGAGAAGAGATTGTGACATTAGCTGTCAGCAGCAGGGAAGTTGGGTATTGACTTCTACCATTTACAACTCTGCTGTTATAGTCAGGTGTGAAAAACAATAACAAGTTAAGACTGTAGTTATCAACCAAATACCACACAAATGTCACACAACACATCACTTTTTGTTTATTCCCTGGTGAGATTTCCTCCCCAAGTTATTTTTGAATATTAAATTTCTCTTCCTATAAAAGCTACTGTTGTTAGGTCAAAGAAAGTTCTATTGTCTTGAAAGGTGAAAGGCCAAGATTTTGTGTGTGGTTATGACTGTGACCTAAGTATTTGGAAAAATCTTGCAAATAACTGTGTGTGTATGTGTGTGTGTGTTCAGAGCTAATAGGGGAGTGGTGATTCAAGCACTGTTTATGAGGGATAAAATCAGATGAACTTTGAGTTTCCTTGTGATCCGGAGATTCTATTACCTAATGAAACAGAATTCCATTTTATCTCCCAACTCAGTAATGAATGCCTGGGGGCAAACCTATCTTGCTGAACACTGTTTATCTCCAGCAGCAGAGGGTCAGGATATGGCATTATTTTAAATGGATATTAAAAGGATGAGCAGAAATGCCTGTGACAGAGGAATTACAATGGCCTTTTGCAGATGCCAAATGTCACTGTGTCCTCTAGGCTCTGCCTAACATCTGTGGGAGAAAGTGAGCATGTCATTTGAGGGAGTGGAGCCAGATGAAGGCTACTGCTTTGTCAAATGGCATGCCTAATGAATAACCCCACCTTGTGGTCTGAGGAAGGTGAGGTGCCGTGTAAGATCTGATTTTAATGTACAGTGGAAAATGGGCAACAACGGCTGGACCAATAAACTATTCTGAGTTAAGAAGATATAGAAGAGGCAGCAAAGTACTCAATAGAGTGTGGGCTCTGGAGCCAAAGGGCAAACCTCACCATCATCATCATCTGTTTCCTTCAACAAGTTACTCTGTCACAATTAGTTTCTTCATCTATAAAAGCAGGTGTTCATTTATTTATTCAGTGGTATTTATTTGGTGCCCAGTGTGTATCAGAAACTGGACTAGGTTCTGGACATGAATAAAGCAGAGAGCAGGGGCATCATCTACTTGTCCAGAGCATATCTATCCTACCTACTGCCATCCATGAGAGCACTGTTCATCTATGGTGTGGTTATCTCTCTCTGTACAGGAAGTTGTTACATGGTACAGAAAATGTCCTTAATTCAAAGATGTGGTCTTATTCATCTTGATACTCCCAGTTCCCAGCCTGGCCCTTATTTGTTGATTGAAAGTCAGCTCTGGCACTGTTGTTCCCTGCTTGTCCTTACACTTTCTCTCATGTTCATGACCATATATTCACTGTTCCTCTGGATCTCATGCATCCCTCTTCTGAATTCTGTTCATATAATGTTGTGAGCTGAATCCACCCCCCGCCAAAAAAATGCATTCAAATTCTAACCCCCTATACCTGAGACTGTGACCTTATCTGGAAATAGGGTCTTTGCAGATGTCATCACGTTAAGATGAAGTCATACTAGATTAGAGTGGTCCCTAATCTAATGATCGGTGCTTTTATAAGATGAGGGACATTTGGACACAGATACACAAGGAAAATGCCATGTGATGATGGAGGCAGAGATTATAGTGATGGGTCAACAAGCTGAGGACACCAAGTATTGCCAGCAATCACCCGAAGCTGGAAAGAGTCAAGGATGGATCTACGTTTAGCATCTTCAGAGAGAGCATGATTTGGTTGATACCTTTATTTTGGACTTGTAGCATCCTGAACTAGGAGGAAATAAATCAATATTGTTTTAACCCATTCATTCTGAGGTACTTTTTAAAGGCAGCCTAAGGAAACTAATACACATATTTTCTTTCATCAGAACTATGTTTGTCTCTTACCTTTACCTGCTGGAAGCCTCCCTCTTCCTTAAGGACCAGCTCACATACAACCTTGACAGCTCATCTCAAAGTAACCCACCCACTGAAGTACTAAGTAGCACTCAGCATATATATGTCTCCTAATTTTTTTATGTTTTGTTTTGCTTTGCATAGCAATAATAATAAAAGAAAAACTAACATTTATGTAGTACTTTCAAAATTATCCAATGTGATATTCACAATAGCCTTGTGGTGTTGGAAACACAGATCTCATTATCTCCATTCTCCAAGGGAAGAAACCATTGGAGAGAGAAGATGAGCAGCCCACCTACAGACCCATAACTGGTTTAAGTCCGCAAGGCACATGACAAGCAGAGGAAGGGCTCACACATTGGCTCCATGAATTTTCCTTCTAGCTTCGTTGGTCTTTCTCATCAAGAATTCCTAATATCCTAGAGCTTCTTCTCAGCCAATGGTGGATACAGTGTGCATAGTCAAAATGCTTTTTAATGGACTTTTCCCTTTCCACGTTCCAGAAAAAGCTCATTAGTTCGGCTTCATCAAAAAGCACTATGCCTGGCAAATAACATGCACTCCGAAAGCGCCTACTGAGGGGATGTGCTGAACCTATATGTTCTCTTTGCTCTTCCCCCCAACTTCTGACCAGGCCAGTACAGGACGCTTCCTTCAGGAGAAAGTCTGGGCACTATTCCACGCAAACTGAGGAAAGAAGGAACAAAGTGATTTTCTATTTTGTCCCCACTGAGAGAAATGTTAACCTCCTTGTTTCTTTTCAAGCCTGGGATGCCTCACAGCACAGATCACAGGAGATAAAAATGAGCCATATCTGGTAGTAAACTGCCTCCCTGCAAAACCCCACTGTCTTCAAGAGATCACCAAGTCAGTGAGGGGTTAGTGGGACTTTCATATTCCAGGGTGACAAATATCATGAAGTTCTAGAATTATTCACAACCTCTCCTGTTTCCTCTCCATGTTATGGAACAGATGGAAAAGGATTAGAGTCCAAACAATTTTGTTTGTTGGCATAAATCACACAAGACACCTGCTATTAGCAATCTCATGGATGAATCAATGCCTTTTCTCCAGTCGGAAGCGTCGAAGATTGACGTTAATCTCTCTTCCTTTTGCTCTCATTTTTAAAGTGTCATAACTTTATCCATAGAATAGCTGGGGTTTTAAAAAGATGTCCTCACTCTGATTTCCACCTCTTGAATCATCAGATGCTCTCCATCCATCCTTTTGGCTGAGAGGCCCCTAAACAAAATCAAATGGCAACACCCTACAAGAATAGTTTGTTTGTTCCCTCTTCCAGGGTCAGGCCAATCTGTATCTCTCTCTCTGTGCCTTGTATACATCTCTACAAACTGCTGAAGGTTACGCTTGGAGTGGTTCCCAACACATGCTGATATCAATCTATGCATTTGCTGTGTGCTCTTCTTAGGCTCTGCTGGAAAAGTATTAACTTGAACAGAGTATTTGGATGATTGCCTGGGAAAAAAGTGAACTTCACCCTGGATTCCCTGCATCAGATCTTGGTTTGTCATGCTGTACTCTGAAGATGCTCAGAAGGCAAGTTCTTGGTTTTTCCCAGTAGAAACCACTGTCTCTTTGTCAGGTAGGACTACAAGATAGGGAGTCTGTTTTGGATGACGGTCTTGGCCAGATCTTCCAAGGACCACATTTGGCATATGGTTTTGCCTGGCTACCTCCTGCTTAGCCTTCAAAGGTCCATTTGTCTACATCATCCTCTCTTCACCTGGGGCTGGCAGATAGCCCTGAAAGCCCTCATTCTTATGAAATGTCTATCAAGTCCACTGTTTTGCAATAAACTGTTTCCTTTGCTGACTCTATTGTAAGGGTGTTAACATACATGATATTGGTGCTCTACCTAGGTACCCTGAGATCCTTTTTACCTGTTGGGCTGATATACTCATCCTCCAGCTGTCATGGGTGTTTCAGCTCCTGGCTTTCACCTACACCATTCTCCAGAGGATTCTCTTTGGACTATTGAAGCCATTTCTCCTTGGGGACCCTGGAATTATGATGCACCATGACCTCACTTATCATCACCACTTCTCTCAAGTCAGGACAGATTCTGTGGTACTATGTATGTTCTTGGTCCCCCCAAAGGATTAGGCTACAGTTAGACCTCATGTGATACTACTTCTTGTACAGCTCCCTTCTCTATTCTACTTTCCTCATTCCCTCAGCAGCTTGTCCTAAATGAACTCCTCCCATCAACCACTTGTACAGGAATCCCTGTCTCAGGCTCCACTTCTAGGGAATCTGACCTAAGAAAAGTATATAATCTCATTACATTTTCATGACAACCTGAAAGGTAGGTATTAATATTTCAGCTAGAGAAACTGAAGTTCAGATACTGTAAATAAAACTTTTAGGTATCATAACTTTGTCCAGAGAATAGCTGAGGTTTTGAAAAGATGCCCCCACCCTGGTTCCCACCTTTTGAATCATCAGATGCACTCAGTCCATCCACTTGTCTGAGAAGCCCTTAAACAAAATAAAATGGCAGCACTCTATAAGAACAGAATGTTTGTTTCCTCTTCCAGGGCCAAGCCAATCTATATCTCTTGCTATGTAACAAACCCTTGCCTGTCACACATCAGGTTCTCAGTAAAAGATGTTACATGAAATAACAATCTGAAATCTCCATTAATGCACCCAATAATCTTGAGTCCCAAGACCAGGTATTGGTTGGTGATCAAATGAGACAATTTGCAAGGGACCACGAGTTGGAAGCTGGACAGGTCGTCTGGGATAAATATAAAAAGAGGAAATCCAGATTAAGAAGCATCTGATTATACTTAATGACTTAAATACACAGGCCCATCAGACAGGTCAACTCCCTGAAGTTTCCAGTCTTTATCCCTGGAAAGAAGTGAAGCCAGATCATCTTGCTGCATGGCTTCTGCCAGAGGAAGTTAAATGGCTTCCATTTAAGAGACTGGGTTTGGGAACAGAGTATATTCATTCCAGTGAACAAATGAGTTTCCTTCTCTGGTTCATTTGTTCATCTAGGCTTTTGGACCAGCTGAACGTTCAGAATGTTACTTCTCCATGGTGGATGATGCTTACTTTTATTTTCTTGGGGAATGGGAAATAAAAAGAGCAATCCTCCACGATTGCACAGCCCCAAATGAATTGCCTTCTCACACATAACTCATCTTGTCTGAAATGCTACCTCGGATGGTGTGGACCACCTTGACCCGAATCCTTGAGCACTCAGCTCTACTGAAAAGCTTTCTGTCTTCTATGGCAGCTTAGAACTTAAAACACTCTAGTCCAAAGTGGGTTGAGTTGCCTATCCTCTGAACCCTTGAACACTACCTATAATCTCTCTATGTTTATCTTTATCATAGCACTTATTTTTCTGCATTAAAATTCTCTCTCTCTCTTCTTCATGTATCAGTCTCTCCTACTAGATTTTGAAATCCTTAAGGAGAAATAGGTTTTTCCCCCCAAAATTGGTGCATCTGAAGGATGGCATATGATAAATGTTTACCATTTATTGTATGAGCAAATAATTAAAATTTCAAAAAGCTGTGGATACACAGTAACAGGACAGAGCCATAAGGAATTTCTCTACTATTCTTCCTGCCCATCTTGTCTTGCTTTAGGGATAAAAAATGTCTCAGAATTAAAGGGAAAGCTTAGTAAAGATTCAGAGATGAGACAAAATGATTAAAGATGAGGAAACAACCACTAATTGGAAAATACAGAAGTGATTGGGCTTTTATCACAATTATTTCAGCATTTCAATTCAATCCCATACACCTTTATTGGGGAATTCTCATGACCTGGCAACACTATTGTCCAAGGACAGTTGAATAGCACAAAGTAGAAATGGTCAAGGGAGGGTGGGTGAGAATAGAGGTAGTTCAGGGCCAGATTTGTAGTGTCCTTAGCTACCCTAGGCAATGTAATAGAAAGTGCACTGGAAAATTACAAAAGGAATTGCTTACCAAGGTACACAATCACAATTAGAACTCAAATATTATTGTTGGTGTCAGGAAGAAGTACTCTCAGCCTGGTCTTTCGGTACTGTGGACCCAATTTCAATGTAGGGATGGGCAGGGGTTGGCGGGGTGGGGGTGGGTAGGGTAGTCCAACACCAATGCAAGGCAATTTGGGAAATTCCAGCTGGGTATCCTGCCATTCAACTCAATTCTGACACTATGGACCCAGAGATGACATCAGATTCCATAGTTAAGGGTTCAGTCCTACAAGACCGCCTCCCTGCACAAATGTCAGATGCCAGTTGCAAGCTCAGGCTATTACCTGTACTTATGACCAACTTGCTATAAATCAGAGGTTTCCATGACCTCCACTTCAATTAATTTGCTACATCAGCTCACAGAATTCAGGAAACTTGTTTACTCACTAGATTACCAGTTAATTATAACAGGATAGAACTCAAGAAGAGACAGGGGAAGGGAGGCACAGGGAAAGGTGCAGGAGAAGAGAATAGAGCAACCAGCTCCCCACCCCCACACCACCCCCCACCCTTCCAACCCATACCCCTTAGGTTACCTAAGGGCTTTCCAAAAGTCACCTCATTAACATAACAAAAGATAATTTTCTTGTTCTCCTCACAGAATATTCCAAGCATTTTAGGAGATGTGAGGCCTGAACTATAGACAAAGACCAAATATATTTATTATAAATCACATTATTGCATTTGAGATAAAACAGATACAAGAAGAGATTTAGCCAAGTTATTTAGAATCTTATGTGAACTATGAGTGGTGGTGACCAATGTTTTACTTGTTACCGCAGAAGTCAAAGCCCATGTCCCACAGTTAATAGAGTAAGAATGTTTACTGCCGACATTTACATGGTGTTTACTAGGCTCTGGGCACTGATCTAAGTGCTCCAGACAGTAGCTCTTTTAATCTACACAACTCTTCTGTGAGTGAATACTTAGCCTTATCATCTCTCATCTCAAAGCTATGATGTTTGATAGATTAGATATATCACATACATTTTTTATTTATAATATTTGTTTATTGTCTTAAGTCAAGGAAGACCTGCATGGAATCCATCCTGATGATAAAACCTCTATATTTCATATAGAAGCTATCTTTATTAAACATTGAGAAATACACATAACCAGAAGCATATTCACCAAAGATAAAGTGGGTGGATGGTCTAAGCTTGATATCATTTTCTAATGAGTGTTTCTCACCTTCTTACTGTGACAGGACAATGTGCACCTGTCTCATCTGGGGACTGGGATGGCTATATTTGAGGACCTTCTATAATTTACATATAAAAGTTCATGAAAGTAAAGTGACTTCTGTAAGACCTCTAGTCAACTAGAATTTAAACTTTTTTTCATTTAAAATAAAGTGATATTTCAATTTTCTCATTATAACTACTAACAATACTAGTAGGTTGTATCTCTTTCCAGTAGTTATCAAACCTCTTTTATACCTTTAGCAGTCCCACACTCATCATGGTTTGCTTTTAGTGGGTGAGGCCTCTTCTAGGTACTGGGAGACCAGTTGGAAAAAAGCACCTAAGGTCCCTGTTCTCATAGAACCCAAGTTCCAGACGAGGGAAGTTCAAGCAAGAAACAATCCAATACGGGAAACATTTCCAATAAACATATAGAATATGAGGAGAAGTAAACCAGGGAGAAGTGATAAGAATGGCACTGACTACTTTAGCTTGGGAATTCAACGGGGATGGATGTTTGAATAGACAACATTTAAACTGAGTCCTAAATGGTAAGGAGTCAGGTAGACCATTACCAAGGGAAAGCAAGCTCAAAGGCAGGAATGAACCCGGCCTATGAGGAATCTGAACATGCTGGCATGGGGACAGTGGTATGATGTTGGATCTGATAGACGGGCAGAGGTCATATGTATGCTCTGTAAACTGGAAAAAGGAATTCGATGGGAAACCACTTGTGCTCTTGTGTGTGTGGCGGGGGGGGTGCATATATGTGCATTGCATTTATAAACTCTGAGCTAAAACCTTGCTTTCTTTTTAAATTGTTTAAATGTACAAAAATGTATAATGAATAGTATAATGAGAACCCATGTACCATCACCCCTTAAGAAATGAAACACACTTGTAAAAATAACTTAAATTCATTTTATTTCCCTCATGATCCCATTATTGTACTCCTCTTCTTCACTTGTTGACTTCCAAGATATAAACCCTTACCTGAATTTGGTGACTTTCATTGCTATGCTTGTCTTTATATTTTTTAGAGTATATGTACAAATCTTTGAATAATTACAATATTATTTAGCAGATGTTGAATATTTGCACACATAATTTCATATTTGATATTTCCTGCAACTGTTTTTTTTTCTCGGTATTATATTGTTGAGGTTATCCATGTTGATACACATATACAATCCAGTGTGTAGATATAATTTTTTTTTCCATTCTACTGTCAATGGATAGATCCATCATTTTGGAATGTCTGCTATCCCAACACACTGCTGCAATGAACATTCTGGTATGTGTCTTACTATCTGAGGGGTGGTCTAAGACAGTGCTTCCCAACCTTTTCCAATATGCATAAAAATATGCATAAACATAGCAATTCCAATGAGACAGCCCACCCAGCTATAGGAATGAGCTCACTATAACCCCTCAAGGCATGTGCCATGAACACTTTTCCTCTGCCTGATCTATCAATTACTGAGAGAACTATGACAAAATTTCCTTTTATGGGTGTAGAATTATCAAATCAATTTGGTCAGTTTTTGCTTTTCATATTTTGTATTTATGACATTAAATTCAATGACATTTAAAATTTTTATATCTTCCTGGTGAATTGCTGCTTTTATCACTAGGCTGTGATGTACTTTGTCATTGGAGATTTTTTAATCAGGGAGGGATATGATCTGAATTATGTCTTAAAATGATTACCCTGGCTCCTGTATAGAGAATGGAATGTAGGATAAAGGGAAGGTGGTGATCAATTAAGAGGCTGCTAAAATCTTCTGGGAGAGCAATAATGGCAGCTTGGATGAGGTTGGTTGTCCTAAAAATATGACAGCCTCAGGTTTGTAGTATGTTTTGAATCGCCAGGATACTCTGATTGAGTGAATGTGAATGTGAGAAAAGAGAGAGAGAGAGAGAGATCCAATGTACTATTTTCATTTTTGGCCCGAGCAACTGACTAGAAACATGAGCATCCTTGCCTTCTGATATGTGAAGATATGCACACATCCAAAAATAGCTGCAACAGTGTTTCTGTGCTTCTTTAGAACCTTTATACTTCCCCAGGTAGAGAAAATGGTTCCCTGCCTTGAACGTGGTCAGGTCTCTGGGACTCCCTTAGCTGATATATGGAATGGCATTATAGAAATGATGCTATATGACTCTTGAGATTAGGTCATAAAAGGTGATGCAGCTTTTGCCTTGTTCTCTCAGGACTATCCCCCTTGGAACCCAGCCACCATGCTGTGAAGAAGCCCAAACCACATGTAGAAACCCACTCAGAGAGGAGCCAAGTTCCCTGGTCCTCAGCACCAGCTGAGCTTATTAGCCAGCACCAACTGGTCAGCCAAGTATGAGTGAGCCACTTGGAAATGGACCACTTAATCCAGCTGCCCATCTGATGATGCATGAAGCAGAGACAAGACTTTCTTCCCAATCTCTTCCCAAATTGTAAATTTGTGGGGGAAAAAAAAGAGTTGTTGGTGTCTCTCATCACCGACTCCAGGTTGTTACTTATGCTTGGGATTATTTCATACCATATTTATACAGAGATGTCTATTTTATTTTATTCAACAAGAGGCAACAGGACTAGATACATGGAAGAATATCTTGAAGAAAGGGATAGAGCATAGAGACAGCACTGCTTTGGCTATGTTAACTTTGAGATTCCTATTAGACATCCCTTTGGAAATTTCAAATTAACAATTATATATAAATGTTGAGTTCTCTAGAGGGATCAGAAGTATAATCAAAATTTTGAAATCATTGACATATAATTATTTAAACCCACAGGGCTGGGAAAGTTTATCAAAGTAAAGCCTGTTGCTAAGAAAAAAAACCATCATTGGTTCCAACTTATAATTATTGATTCACTGTGTCACTGATTTATGTATTCATTCATTCAACAAATATCTTAAGGCATGATTCTGCCTACATAAAGTTTATATGTTAAGGGTTATTCAGAGTTCGGTTCCACCAAAAATTTGTTTTACATAATAATTTGGATCTTATAGACCTTTTTGAAACATCATTCTAGTTTTTAATCCCATTTTTATATAGGGAGGTCTACATGTTCTTTTTAGACACAGCGGTCTTTATGTCTTGCACATATCATGAATATCTCATCTTAATTTAGGACTACGGTCTCCTAGATGGACTCACTCACTTGGGCATAAATTGCCCTTTTGAATAATGTAATTGTGGGTGTTTATGAAGTTTTCCGGAGACTAGGGGATCCCTGGAGCTGAGAGCATTCAGTGGTTTGGAGTCCAGAACTTTCCACAAAGCATCTCCATTTTTAACATTTGATGCATAGATATTTCTCATGAACATTCTCTTTCAAAATATAAAAATCACATATGTCACTCTATCATCCCCCTTTACCTCATAGGTGTGAACCCAAGTCTCACTTGGGGGAGTGAGTTCAACAGGAACAAAGGATAAAATTCCTCAGTGAGGCTCCATCACTTCTAACTGATCAAGAGCATGATTACTTTTAGATTGGGAGCAGGCTTTGTATGTAATGCTCAGATATCCCTTATGGTAATTCGGTTTAATCTCCAAATTTGCTAGACTTGCGCTACTTTGAATAGTAAATGAAAAAACTTATAGGTGGAGAGATAGGCATTGTTACACTTACAGCCCTGGAAATAACTAAATGAACAAACCCTCCCTTATCTTGTTAATAACATTTTTCATAATATACAACTTTTCTCTTTTGAGCTTCTGGACTCAGTTCCAATGTGTGTGTTGGGGGTGGGACAGGTAGTTTCCCCACACCAGCAAGCCATTTGCAGGGTGTCTGAGAATTCACCTCAATTCTGACACTACCTACCTAGAGGTAACATCAGATTCCACAGGTAAGAATTTGGTCCCACAGGACTGGCCTGTGTTTCAGAGGCCAATCATAAGCCCAGGTTATTCCCTGTGCTTCTGACAGACTAGCTGTAAATCAGAGGTTTTCACCACTCTCTCCTTGGGTTCAATTAATGTGCCAGAGCAGATCACGGAACTGTGAGAAACATTTTACTTAATAGATCACTGGTTCATTTTAAAAGGATGTAACTCAAGAAAAGCCAGATGGAAGGAATGGACAGGGTAGGGTGTGGGGAGACAGGATGGAGCTTCCATGCCCTCTCTGGGTGCACCACTTCTATCACCCTAATCCCCACCACCAACCTGGAAGATCTTGGAACCCTGTCCTCTTGGGTTTTTATGGAGGCTTCATTATGTAGCCATTATTAATTACATCATTTTCTCTTGGTGATTAATTCAACCTCCAGCTCCTAGAGGTCAGGGGGATGGAATTGAAAATTCCAACCCTCCAATCACCTGGTTGGTTCCAAGGGTCACCAGCCCTCTACCTTAGGTGACGCAGAGGATTCCAAAAGTCATCTCATCAGCATAACAAAAGACACTTTTATCACTCCCATCATTTAAGTTCTAAGAGTTTTAGACGCTCTGTGCCAGAAGCAGGGACAAAGCTGAACATGTATTTCTTATTATAAATCATATCTCCATCATTTGGCAATGACTTAATAAAATTGAATGGCCATTCTTTGTTTTTAAAATGACAATTATTTATTTAGCATTTAGTATGCATTAAATTCTTCACACACACGCTCTCTTTCACCAAAGTAACCATGACAAGCTAGAAGGTCTTGGTCTTATTTCACAAATGTAAAATTTGGTGCTCAGTAAAAACTAGAGTCAGGACTCAACAAATGTAAGTCCTTCTGGCTCTGGGGCCTAGAGTTCAACCACACAGCCTCTCACCCTACTCCTCCAAAAGGAATCTTGGAATCTCTGCTCACTCGTTCTATTGGAAAGACATCAAGGACACAGAGGGAAAACCAGTAAGTGATAGATGTTGGGTTCATATCGAGTTCCATTTAGCTCTAAATCCAGAGCTTCTCCTGCTCTCCCCTATGCTAGCCATTTCATTTAAGCCTGGGCACTGGACGAAGAGTCATATTCCTCCTTGCCCAGTACTATCACTGGCCCTGTAAAACAGAAGCTTTTGCCTTCCCCCCAAATATTGAGACAAGAACTTCTGCTTTTCTCTTTATATGTGATGTATTCCCCACCAGAAGAGAAATTAGAGATGTTGAAAAGAGTCCTTTTGTGATTCTTTTGGATCTCTTCTAGGGGACCCGCCTACCTGCTGGCCACACCCTCCAGTGCTGAGGTAAGCTGCCCAGGACAGATTGTTGTTCTGTAAGGGAAACCGGGCTTGTCCCACTACTCTGTCCAGAACTCAGCTGGTGAGTTTAATTCAGCAGGAAGGGAAAAGAAAGCTTCTTTTCTATACACCGTTCCAAGTTGTATTGCATAGTTTAAACTTGCTTTGTCAGTAACAAAGCTATTTTTTTAAATTCCTGTTTTAGTTCTGTATTTCAGTAAATTCAACATCTGTAGAGAGCAAGGTAATCCCAGTAGTAAAGTAAGGAGCTGGGTGGTCATTAGCCATACACCATTCTTGGAAGTGCCTCTCTATCAATATTATGTACAACCCATAGGACACTGTCTTCTTCTCCTGGGTGTGTTATAACTCCTAAACTCTCTCTAGACAGAAATTCTAGAGACGCTACTGGGAGAAGGGTTAATTATTTAGACTGTCCCAGAAACTCCAATACTGATGACCCGTGGTTTCCTATAAAAACTCGAATACTCCTGGATTAATTTAACAAATACAAACGTGTCAGCTGGAATCTAAAGTTTATTGACTAAGGAACCAATTTTCATCTACAAAGCCTGCGGCTCTGGAATGGACATCAGGGACTGGACTTTTCATAAGGAGCTGTGCGAGTAAGGCTAGGTATGTAGGAAGAAAGTGTCAGGGATCCGAGGAGGCACTGTATCAATGTGGCCACTACTCACTTTAATTTCCATGAAACAGTTGATTTCCTTCAAGCCCAAGATAATTCCTTGTAAGACTCCTGAGCCTGAACGAATGTGCATGACCAGTCTGCTGCAAACATCCATCTGTCAAAAGAGAAGATGAGGAGCAAGTGAAATTAGACCATGGCTCTCTGGTTTCCCCTAAAAGCTGCCAATGAATGAGAGCATCAGCTGCACTAGATTGGGCCAGCCAGGACTCTCATCCTTAACTGAACACCCTACACCCAGGCAGTGAGGCACAGCCTGTGAATAGAGATGACTCAGCCTCAACAGGTGTCTGATGGCTTTGCCAACCAACCGCCTGTTCCAATGAACTGGAGCAGCAGCACATTCTTGGTGGCATGCGAAGACTATGATGAATAGCAGGCTTGTGTCTCCTCCCAGAGGGCAGGGATTGGGTTGGGGGCAGGTGTGAAGGGCAGAACCAAGTGCATAAATGCATCTTCTCAATCCCTGTAAAATGCACTGCCAACTGGCACATCAACAGACTTTTGGTTTCCGAAATACCCCTCAGTGGTTCTCATCCTTGGAACCTCTGAGTCAACATCAACCATCAGTGGAACTAGTTATAATAATACCTTACAAATAAATATCCCAGGCTTCAAGTTTTCAAGATACTTGCACATTTATTGCCCTATAAACAACCTTTCATACTACACTGTTGTTGGTTGTGATGTACACAGTTCAGAGAAATCAGCTAAAGCTCAGAAAGAATGAATTCTCAAAGCCCAGTGGTTCACCAAAGAAGGAGTGGGGTAGAATCTAGGAACTGGATAGAATTCTGTTCTATTGTTCTGAAATACACTAAGTCAGAGGACAGTAGATCCATTTATTTACTCATTCAGTGGATTTAAAGAAAGATGGATAGAATAGTCTTGTATCCATGCAAATAAATTATTATCCTGCTGTTTATTACCTCTGGGCATTTTCTCAGCCAGAAGTATAGAAATCACTTGATTCCATGATACCAAGTTGATTCCTATTGGTATGACCACATGGTTTTTCCTCAAGCCCAGGTAGCAATGACTTTAATAAAATATGACCATGTTTCTTTTTCTCAGCTATAAGTCCTGATAGAAGGTCCAGGACCACTGTGGTGACTTCATAATTATCAAAGTCCCAGAATTCTTCTTTCTGCTCTGCCATACTCCGCTCCCATTTTCCAACTTCTAGATCAAGCTTTTCAACTTTGTCTTCAAGTCCATAGTTCAGTTCCAGCCAAAATAGTCACATGACTATTCATGAAATATCATGAAGGAGGAAGGGGTCAGAAAAGAACATATCTCTTTCCCTTACAGATATTTCCTGGGTGTTAGCTCTACTACTTCTACCATCACTGCATCCATCTGTAGGGGACCTAGAAATTCAGTCTATAATTTGGAAATCATCTGCTCAGCCAGCACTGGAAGTTCTATAAGTGGGTTAGTCTTGGAGTTTGGATTTTGGTAGACAGCTGGCAGTGTCTGCCTCATGCAGGGTAGCTGTTCTGCGTGTGTGAAATAAAATAGGAAAGACAACACTGGAAAACATAAAAAGGAGTAGATAATGAGAGGAATTTCAAAAGGAATAATAAAGCTAATTTTAACTGAGAGGCTGTATGGAAATATGATGCTGTAAATTAATGCTTTATGGATTTTTATCCCCACTATCACTTAACAAAGACCTTACTAGGTAGTTTCTCCTCTCATAAGAATTTTATAGGTAAGGAAACTAAGAAGTAAACAAGACAAGTCAATTGCCCAAGATCTTGCAGCAATAACATTGCAGAACTGGGATGAACATCAATGTCATCTGAATCCAAAACACTTGCTCTTAATTATTGCCTTCCATTGGCTCCCACATGGTCACATAGAGTCTCTTCATGGAAAAGCTCAATGTAATTCCTGTTTTATGGACCACTAGAGGTGACAAAGCATGTTCATGCTCACACAGACAAGTGGCCAAAGGGAAATTTTGACCCAGTTCTTTCCATCATGACATAGTGCATACAGATTAATGTGTTGACAGCCTTAAAATCAATTTACAAAATAACTACAATAATTAAGAAAGAGAAAGGGAAAAGGTCTGCACAAGGTCCTTCATTTGCTCATTTCTCAATGCAATAATGGCTTTCATCACCTTCACTGTATTTAAGCAGAGCTCAATGAGAAGATCAACATGTTGCTGACATGCTTGGAGCAGACCAATTGTTTTTGACTTGATTGTTTAGAACCATGGAGGGTTCATTTAATAGACCTTGTGAAACTAGGCAAAAAGGGATTCCTTAGGACAACTTAAGTATTCCAGCATTATCCAAAGTATGGTTGTCAATGAAGCATAAGGAGATATAGGAAAAAAAAAAAAGTCTTGGGAGCAGGGATGGAAAGGAATATGGGGGTTTGGAAAGATAACTTATAAAAAGAGCTTCACCTGGACACCAAGTTGGCAATTCCATTTAATTGTTCTTTCAAATTTTGATTAGCATTATTGTCTGCTATCATGGATATTAAAGGATAAAAGCAATCATGGATATTAAAAAAGTATAAGAAACACTGGCCCATAACATAGATAAAATTGGCTTTGCTCTTTCGTGACTGTAGACCCATTAATACCGCATTGTCTTTCTGTGAGTTGTGTGTTCACAGTTCCTTCCCTACACATGACTACAAGATGGCTTTACTCTCAGGGAACCTGAAACATTTTGCAGAATGATCTTCTTTTGAAAAGACAAAGGACAACAGCTACTACACTCACAGGTGCCAATCATGTGGGTATTATACTTTGTATAACACTTATATAATATTGTTTCCTTTTATTGTCAGAGAAACCCTATGAAATAAATGCTGCAATCCTCACTTGGCAAAGAAGGAAGTGGGGCTTTAGAAGGGTTCAGTTTCACCTAACTTTTCACAAGTGAACACTATAACTCAAGGACTCTCCAGGATTAAGAGCAAAGTCTCCTTTTTGATATTTTGGGACAGATAATTCAACAAGGAAATGAAACAATATTGTTGAACCAGAAAAAGTAATAAAAACTATAGAATGAAGTATTATAAATACAAAGAAAATGCTCTATACCTTTGAGATGTTTATGATAGGGAGACATTTTAACTTTTAGGCTTTCAACATTACATGTGTGATTGTTTGGTACATGGGTGTGGCAGTTGGTGACAGTGAATCATTGGAGACAAATGTTTAGCTGACAAACTGTTTCCAGACAGGATGTTGGCAATATAATTTACATATTTGCAAGGTACTGATTCTAAATTCATCTATCCCCTTTGTTAGAGCACTCCCAAAAATTTGTCTGGTCATGCAAGCTAGCTTCCTCTCCCTTTCTTAGCACTATTGCTTTGTGGATTTTAATTCAGTTCAGCAGGTGCTATCAAGCCCCTATTATATGCTAGGCTTGTCCTACATCAGTGAGAGTTGACCTCTAACTTCAAGGAGCTTCCCGTTGCATCATCCATGGCTGTTGCCATTTAAAATATTGCTATTGAAAATTGCTGTCAAAATGTTATTTTTATTTATTTGCTATGATTCACTAGTCTGTCTTCAATGCAGATTATAATACAAAATAAAGATAAATACAATGAAAACATGCAACATACTCATACACACACATACACACTGAATCCTCCCATGGAAAGATCATCACTGCTAGCTAATTAAACATATTAACATTCACATACGTTTCTTGAGTCCTTATTGTGTCCAAATCGTTTTTTCAGTTTTTCGACATCACCACTACTATTATTTGGGGCCAGGGAATTCTTTGTTATGGGACTCTCCTGTGCATCCTGGGACATGAAGCATCCTGGGGTCAAAACTACCTCTCTTTGAGAACCACTGG
This sequence comes from Martes martes, assembly GCF_963455335.1. Classification (NCBI taxonomy): domain Eukaryota; kingdom Metazoa; phylum Chordata; class Mammalia; order Carnivora; family Mustelidae; genus Martes; species Martes martes. The sequence goes on along the minus strand of NC_137891.1, from coordinate 12,286,641 downwards.
GTCAAAATGCGTGACAATACACTATTTCATCACAACAATGGCAAAAGGCAACTATTATATTTACCTCATTTTATAGCCAAGGAAGCCAATGGTCAGAAAGGCTAAATGATCTGGGTGTGTCCCTGCAGCCATGAAATGAAGGAGCAGAGGTTTAAATACAGCTGTGATGGCCTTCAAACCTCTCCCCCCACCCCATCTCTCTCATTTAGAATGAAATAATAAAATGAAACTTGAAACCATGAAACTTGTTTTTCTCAATGTTCAACAATATATCCTGTGCATCTTTCCTTGTAGGTCAATAAAGATCCACATCGTTATTTTTAATAGGGATATAATACTTACATGAGGGGATGCCCATTATTAATCGAGCCAGTCCTTCATTGCTGGACATTTATACTGCTTCTTACTTTCAAATATTACAGATAACACTCTGAGGAACATCCTTCTGCACGGATCTGTGCATATGACATTTCTCTTAAATGTTTTATTAGTCCAAATTTCAACAAGGAATTTATTATTCCAAATGTGACATTTCTGATTGGGAAAGGTGGTGGTACTACTGATACTTACACCAGGAGAAATGAATCAGGATTATCTCAGGGGAAAAGGTATGTAATTTTGCCCAAGCTTTCGTGGCTTTTCCAAACTAAGCACATTATTAGCAAGATGGCCTTTTTTTCCCTATAATTTAGATTTGGTTTTCTCTCCAAAGAGATCACACAATTTTCCATAAAATTCATCAAGATCTTCTGAAGGACATAAAATAAGTTCTGCCAAAGAAGGAATGTGGGGATCTGAACCATAATTTTCAAGCTCCGGGCATATAGTTGATCACATAACTGAATACTTGGTCCTTACAGAAGGGAGCAAGCCAGAGATTTTCTGTCCAGGATTGAGTGATTTCACATATTCTGTTTACTTTTTAAATTTTCCATGGTTTGTTGGGAACATGTAGCTGTATCTGTTTTTTAAAATAATTTATTCTATTCAGTAATCTTTGGATGTTCTGTACTGGGCAGCATGCCAGATGCTGAAGATACTAATATGCCCAACATTCACCTGGTCTTAGTAGTTTGTATGTAACTTGCAGATTTCTAAAACATAAAACATTAAGTTTTCCTGTCCTTATAGCAGTCTCTTCACACAGATCCTCAGTTGAGGGGCTTCTCTGAATTCTCTGAATTCACACGGCTCTCTTATCCTGGCACCCATCCTTCTTGCTGCATGGAATGTCCTACTTCTCCATGCTATCCCATGATCACTCAATCACTCGTGAGAAAAGCTGTGCCTCTCCGTTCAAAATCCAGGTTGAACATTCCCTATTTTTTAAAGCTGCAGTCCTCCTAAGCACTCCCGGTCCAGGCCCCAGTCTGGGCAATACCTCCATGCAGGTGCTGCCATTCCCTTTTGCAATTATGTGCTCACTGTCTACCTTCCAGCCAGAAATGTGTGTTCCTTCAGGTGCAGGCATAGTGCCTTTCATCTGGGTGTCCCAAGTGCCTAGCAGGGTGTCTATCATGTGATAGGTTCTCAGTAAATTCTTAATTGGTTATATGGAGGGAGGAGAGAAGTGCAGTGTGGGTGATGCTTGCTTGGCCTTGCTTGGATTTCCCCAGAAGGCAAATAGGATAATTCATCCAGAAATGGCAGGCCCATACGAAGAGCCTGATAGTAGGGCTGTCCTGAATTTCTCCTAGGAGGAATTAAATCATAATACCCCAGATATAGGCAGGTTGATACAGTCCATCCAGTGCCATGGCCTGGGGTATTATGGGTTACTGTCAGAGCTCAGGTCATCAAACTGTCTCCCTGCTGGTCATCAACAAGGTTTAGATAGTTTTGGATTTCTAGAGGGGTCTATTTGGATAACATGTGGGAAGCCAAGAAGCCTTACAGGGTTGAGGGAAGGAACAAACCATAACCCAGTGAACAGATGCTGATCACAGTCCAACCTTCACATTGTGTTGTAATCTCTTACTTGGCTATCTTGCCTCCAAGTATGTAAAAAGCTGGAGGGTTGGAACCATGTAATCTGTTCATCTTTTTAACCTCATTATTCCTCCCAGGGCCTAATAGACAGTGGGTCCCTATTTAATGGTCCTTGAGTTGCAGAATAGGCTTTACTCCCTGTAAGAATTTTCCGTAAACACATAGGGACTGCAGCAAAAGTTTCCTTGGATACTCTAAGTGCTTTCAAGGCAGAAGGGTATTCACTGTAATCACCTTAGACTTTTGAACAATAACCTGGTTCCAGCAGTGAGCCAGAGCTGGCTTATATCAGTCTCTAAGAGCCAAGTTAAATATAGAGAAATTTTGTGAGTAAGTTGTTACTATCTTGGTAGCTGGAAATTGGCCAAAGAGGGAGAATTTATACCCCAGAAATTGGTAAATCCTACAACTGAGGGGCTTCTCACCACCATGTGCCCCCAGGGAGCCAAGTTTCCAGCACACCATGGCCAGCTTCTAAGCACCAGACCCCAAATTTAGTTTTTCAATAATCTGTTTCTGGTTGCAGATCTTCAGTACCTGCAGTTAAAGAAAACTAATGTAGCCAATGACCAATAGTTCAGGGAAAGAGAAAAAAGAAATGTATTTCTTAAATTGGTTTTCACATAGTGCCTTTAAAGGGCATTCATGCAATTTAGGAGATACAGGTGAAGAACACAGCATTGGAACTAAGAATCTCTTTTTTGGATAAGGGGATTATGAGCTCCAAGCCCCAGTTTCCAATCTGTAAGTGTGACTAAACACCTAAATACTTCCAGTGGCTAGCTATGAGTCTGAAACAAGGTAACATACCCAACAAGAAAATATCAACCATTTCTTGAACGTATACCATATAAGCATATAAGAACAGATATGGTTTCAGGACCATAATTCCTTATCTCAAGCCCAGAGAGCCAGATTTATTTTGATTTCCGGTATCTTGAATTTTTAGGAAGATAATGTAATTCAAATTGTGTGTGTGTGTGTGTGTGTGTGTGTGTGTCTGTTAAATACTCTAGGGTTATACCAGAGGGATCTAGGGCAGCTCTCTATAACCAAATATATTCGCTTTCCTGCAGCAAAATTCATGAAGATTCTCTCTAAATGAGAGCAAGAAATAGTATTAATAGCCTCAAGTTAATTCAGGTCCGATTTAGTCATCAAATGAGTATGCATCAAATTACAAAAATATTTTCAGTTTTCAGAGCCATTTGGATTTTGAATTATGATTGGAGATTTGGACCTGTATTACTGATATTGTTGTGAGTTGGCCATGCCTGGTGGAATGATTTCATAGCCAAAATTTTCTGGGGAATTCTGACTTCAAAGAGCTAAATATATCTTTTCCTTAAGCCATCAATATGGTCCAGACACTTTAGTTTTGTCTCCCATACTGGCTTTCACATCGTGAATTGATATAAATATTCTTTGTGGGATTCATAAACAAAGACAGTCACTCTCAATAGAAATACCTTGATCTCTTAAAGAATTGCTGCTATAAAATGTGCTGCCTGCCCTTTGCCGTAGGGTATTGTGAAAAACCCTCAGGGCCCCAATCCTCCTCATGAAAAGTTCCTCTTCCTTTTGAGACACTTCCTCTTCCAGGAACAATTTTTTACATTACGGGCTTCCCCCTCACCCCCCTCAAAAATACAAAACTCTGGGTCTGCATTTGTATTTCAGTTCTTCCAAAAGTGGAGGTGGCTTTCTTTGCTACTCGTTTGGATGAGAGAAGCTTGTGTTGCTGGTCATGAACCGAAGTGAACCACTGTCACTTTCTACACAGAGGCAGCAGCCCACATTTCCATGTTCTGACTCTCCAAGGCATGACATTCTGTTTTATGGTTTCTTAACAGGATAATGGCTTGGACATTTCTAGAGTGGATATGATTATATTTGTTGATTGGGTTTGTTAAAAATGCACTCACATTTGGCCTTTGCTAACATGATCATTAAATACATCACAGACATTAATGATCCCAGATAGTCTGCCCATTAGGACATTAAGAGGCAGATCTGATTAAAGAGACGTGTACTCTGTTCTTTACAAGCGAAATCACTCATGCTTCCTTGGATTAACTGAATGTTAAGGACCACAGACATCAGGCCCTTCTAGGCAGACAGCTCTTCCCCCTAGTTCCCTAGATTCCTAACAAGAACAGAGGCAGCCATAACTAAGAACTAAGTATGTAACCATTATGGCTACAAGGAATTTTCCTGCGCCCTACTGAGATGCCAAGCACTCTGCTAAGCATATTGACATCCCTCTTTTTAACTGGCTTGACAACTGTCAGAATTAACTACTACTCACTTTTTGCATCCACAAGGGAACTTCAAAGCTTATCTATATAAAAACAGGAGACCTCTAAATGAGGATGCATTTATGGAAAGAAAGAGAAAGAGCAAAAAGGAACCAACATTAAATTAACACCTACTAGGTTCCAGACATTTTATTGAGAGGGAATCCGTTGGCATCCAAAGCAGCACAGAAAACAGCTAACCATGTTCTCCAGGTGCACATCAAACTCATGCATCTCAAAAATGGGAAAGATCAGATTTAAACCCTTGAGTCTGGCTCCAAGGCTAAGGCTGTCTGCAGGTGGGTACAAGCTGGGTGTGCTGGAGCAACTAATCTCTGCCTTTACTCTATGTTGGGAGATAATTTACATACACCTGACTAACACCTGAGTGAAGACATAATTGCTTAAAGTATGTTCAAAGTCTGCATTTGAGACTTTGGGGAAAAGAGGTTTCTCTTCATTTCCTTCCATTTGTGGGGAGGTCTTGAGACACAAAATTCTGGGTGTTTGTCTTCTTACATCTGACGGGTAAGCTTGGAAGGAAAAAGGGAAAGCAAGTGAGTGCAACCCTTTAGATTTCCTCGTCTGGGGACAAGACATGACCATGGAGAGCCCATATTATATTCTGGACCTCCATTCTATAACTTTTATCAACTGCCTGTGACCAGGGAGGAGCAGGTAAGTCACTCGGATTCTGGAGTTCAGGCTTGCATGTTCATTTGCTCACAGATAACAGCCCCACTCTCCCGCCACAGCTTTATCAGTAACAAAGGTGATATTTTAGACTTACATCTAATTCATTCTCTCACCTAGTTCCCTTCATTTGGCACTGTCGAGAGAGATACTAGTTTCCGTGTTCCCTGGGGTCCAACAGAGACCAAAAATATCACAGAAGCCACAGAAAGCAAAATTCAGTGTTCAATAAAGTAATTGGGAAAAGCTTCATTGAAAGCTCCATGCCCAGTTTGAAGCCCAACGTGGGGCCTGAGCTCACAACCCGGAGATCAAGACCCAAGCTCAGATCAAGAGCCAGAATCTTAACCACCTAAGCCACCCAGATGCCCATAATGTCTTTTTTTTTAATGTAAACTTCCAATTTCAGAATACTTTCAGATTTACAGAAAAATTATGAAGATGTTAAGAAGGTTCCCATATAACCCTCTTCCAATTTCCCCCATTTTTAACAACTTACTGTGATAGATTTGTTAACACTGAGAAAACAATGTCAATAGAGTACTTTTACCAAACTCTAGATTTTATTTGGATTTCATCAGTTTTCCCTTCCTTTTTTTTTTTTTTTTTTTTTTTAAGTAGTCTCCATGCCCAGCATGGGGCTTGAATTCACAACCCCAAGCTCAAGACTCATATGCTCTACTGATGGAGCCAGTCAGACACCTCTCACCAGTTTTTCCTTTAATGTCGCCTCTGTGTTTTAGGATCCAATGCAGAACACCATCTGACATTTAGTTGTCCAATCTCACAATTCTTTTGATTGTGGGAGTTTCTCTTTGTTTCCTGTTCTGTACGATCTTGTCAATCTTGACTATTTCCCATCTGTTTGAGAGGCACTATGTCATAGTGATCACAGAGAATTTGGAGTCAGACTAAGACATCCGTGATGATTCTTCCACTTACTAATCATGTGACCAAGGAAAAGCCATCTTGGCCTCAACTTCCTCAACTGTGAAATAGGAATAGTTATACCTACCTCACAAGGTTGAATTAAGGATATAAAATATTAAATATGTTAGTCATGGGTCTCCAAAGAAACAGAACCAAGAAGGGTGTGGGGGGGTTCGGGGGGGTTATAAGAAGAAATTGGCTCATGTGATTATGGAGTCTGTCATGTCCTAAGATATGCGGGGTGAGTTGACAACACAGAGGCCCAGGAATGCTGATAGTGAGTTCCTTTCTGAGGGTTGGCAGTTTCAAGACCCAGGAAGAGCCACTGTTTCAGTTTCAACACAAAAGCATGAAAAAAAGCCAGTGTCCTAGTTCAAAGACAGTCAAGTTGGGAAAATCCTCTCTAACTCAGGGAAGGTCAGCCTTTTCGCTTCATCTCTGCCTTCAACTGATTGGACAAGGCCCACCCACATTAGGGAGGACAATCTGCTTTATTTAGTCCACAGATTTAAAAGTTAATCTCCTCTCAAGACACCCTCTCAGAAACACAACAGAGTAATGTTTGGCCAAATATCTGGACACCTCAAGGCCTCAAACTGACACATAAAATTAACCACCATACTAAGTAATGTGCCTCATACCCACAGGGCATTCCGGAAACAATTGCTATTATTCTTATGCTAAGGGAACTGTCAGAAGACATTGAAGGCTTTTGTTTCCCCTTGTAAATCTCCAGTCACAGGGTTGAAACCAGGCCTTGGATGCTGCTGAGTAGGCTGCCAGTTTCAAAATGAGCTTAAATCATCACAATAAGGAGAAAATAAAAAGAAAGAAAAACCCATAATAAGCAAAATGTAAAAGATACCAAAGGTGATTGCCATACCTGATCTGAGGGCTGTTAAAATCTCCTTTCTTCTGGCCCCCTCCCAGGGGAGGATTTGTAGTTACTTGGGTTGATAGATTCTGGTGTGGTGAGAAGTCGATAGCACCCCATCCCTTCTCAGCATCCCTCAGAACAGAAAGAAGACTCTCTGGAATAGGTTAAACAGTGCACTGGTCATTCTATCTAAAGTATCTATTACTGCAGTGCTAACAGAAATAGAATTAATAATAACAAAAGTAGTAATAAAAAATAACTTTGATTTATTTGGTGCTTACTACTGGCCTGGTCACATTTTAAGCACTATGATGTCATTTAATCTTCAAAAAAACAATTGTGAGCAAGTATTATTAAATACTTTTGGATATGGGTAAATCAAGGCTTAGAAAAGTAAACTACTTTAATTGTAGATGAAAGACCAATAACATTTATTGAGTTTCTTCTGTAGATGAGACATTACCCCTAACACATTAGGTAGATTATCTCCTAGAATCTTCATACAGATTTACTTCATAAAAGTCTTATTAATAAACCTCATTGCATGGATTAGAAACTTACATCTGAAGAGACCTTTTGTCTGAGATCATAGATTTCAAAAGAGAGTTGCTTGGATTACAAATTAAGCCGGTCTGACTTTAGGGACTCTTGTCCTTGGTCTTTGTACTATCCAGCCTTCTCCATTTTTGCTAGGAGTGGGGGGTGGAGGAAAGTACTAAGAAACTGGAGCCAGGAGACTCAGATTTTTAAATCTGGTATTAATGTTCTGGGAAACCTTGAATAAGTCACTTCCCTCTGGGTCTCAAGTTCAACTCAGTAAACTGAGGAGAGATGGAACCAGACCTTCTAGTGGGTGTCTTCTTGCTTCCTGAATGAAGAAGAATGTTATAATGGAAAGATTGTGGAGTTTGAAGTCAAACAGCCCTGGGTGTGAGTGCCAGCACACTCTTTCCTACTCCCACTTAAAAGTTCTATAATCTTAAGTAGGTTGTTTAATTGGCCAATTCTCCTTCATTTATCCAAAACTGTAAATTAGGCACCTACTTTGTGCTAGAGATACTATTTCTCTGGGATGAACACATGGGATGAACACATGAATCCCACCCACGTCTTCATGGATTTTATGATCTAGTGGAAGAGAAAGAAATGCTCACTTCTCCCCCTTGCCAAAAGTAATGTCAATAATACCTACAGCACAGAGAGGCTTGATAAGAGCCAATGAAAACGCATGCCCAAAGTGCATTGCCTGGTACCTAGCAGTAGTGGGGCATTTTGTGTAATAGCTGAACAAAGTTTCAATGTGTGTTGTGTTGGGGAAATGCTTGAAATTTATCTCTTAACTATTGCTTCTATTACGTGATGGGAGAGATTTCTTTCAATCTCTTGGTCTTCACATGGGAGGATCCCACGACTGAGTTGCTTTTATTTTCATAAGATTGCCCAAGGATGGGATGGACCCAAGGCTTGAAACAAAGATGTGTGTTAGATTCTGAAAGTCAGAGCTCTATGGGCCATTCAAGGGACTTGAGAAAACATGGATAGTTGGAGCCAAGGAAGGCAGGAAACACTTAGTGCAAGGGCTGGTCTGGATGGGTGATGAACAGCAGAATTGTGGTTCAATTTCCCAGAGGGCTGAGAGGCAGATGAATAGGATGAACAGATGAAAAGCTGACCTTCACCACCCACTGGCTGGGTGATCTCAGGCAAAGCACTGTTTTGTGAGCTTCGTTTTCCTCATCCGTAAGCCACCCTCATGGTGCACTTGGAGACTGAGGCGCTCACCTTCACTGGAGCACCTAGCATTTTATATTGATTCATTCTTTCTGGTTAGGTCACTTCTATCCATATCCATGATCTCTGCTCTGGTCCAAGCATTGTCATCCCAGCTTGAACCACATTAAAACTCTCCTACACTAAGGAAATGTTTCCACCTTTGTCCCCTTTTATCTGTTTTCTATACTGTGAAATATATGTCTATACTACTCCCTCTACTCTCTTCTTACTCCCTGAGCTCTACCCACACCAGCCACCTCTCATTTCCTTCCTACTCTAGAAGCCTTCCTACTCTAGAAGCCTTCTCCTCTGTTCCCTCTGCCCGAAACACCTTTCCTGATCCTCATCTTGGCTAGTTGCCTTTCACTCATTCTTCAGATCCTGGTTCAAATGTTATCTCCTAAAGAAAGACTTTCCTGATCTTTAAGACTGGGGGAGGGTCCCGTTTCCTTCATAGATTTACCATAGTTTGTCATTTTACAGATGTATTCTTTTGTGTTAATATTTCAAAATGCTTGTCCTTCTCTCTCCCTGATTTGACTGTTAGCTCCATGAGAATCAGGAGTCCACATTTTTTTTTATTTTATCCTTATAATCCCGAAAAGTGTCTATTACATAGTAGGTGTCAGATAATTGTTTTTTGGGTGAAGAAATGAATGAAGAAATGAACAAACTTATTTGTTCCCCACCATGGAGACTGGGGAACGGGCCTTCATTATAATCAGCCCCCCACTTAGTAAAGTATCTGGAATTGACAGGAAGTTTTCTACAAGTACGTGTTGGAAGGACACCCCTGATGAGCCATCAGTCATACTGAATGACTTGACAGTCTTGCTCCAACAATACATTTCTATGACACTGAGTCTGGTCCTCCACCTCTGTCAAGGACAACATCATGCCATGCCTTTGCAACATCTACACATGATTAAAGAAAACTCCAAAACTCTGGACAAAGCCTTTCTATTTTCAGGAAAGTTTAAGATGTGTTATGGATCCAAACTATGTCCACCACCCTTGCCACCATGTGACTTTCTCATTAATCAAGGACATATGTCTGCTGCCTTCAGTGGGGAACTGAGTGCTCCCTGAGCCACTGGGGGGAGAGAAAGGCAGTGCTTGGATAATCTAAGAAAAATGGAGGCAGAGGGATTATGAAATGTTCATTGAAATAAAGTGTGTGCAAAGGGAGGCAGGGCCACACACAGGAGAGGAACAGAAGCCGGAAACAGGAGGTTTGGGCCTGGGGTAGTTTATAGGCTGTATGCTCCCGGGCTGTTATCTTAAGGGTACCCAGAGAGGCCTCCTCCAGAAAAAGCCTAGGGAGTGCTCACATGGAGAAGCCAGGCCCTCATCTTCTGACTTCATGCCCGTTCTCTTCTACAGCACGTGCATGGGGAGAGCAATTTTTAGAAATAAAACTGTCCAGTGGAAGATTCGAGAGAATTCCAGAGTCCTGGGGAAAACATGTTAAGAGAACACATCTCCATCGGGCTGATAATCTGAAAAGCAAGGCAGTTTTCACTTCTAGTTTTCACTAAGGTTAACCCTTGGCCAGAGTCTCTCCTTAATTAAGAACTGGGGTTTGCATGGCGCTGTGAAGATTCTATAGAGACTCTCACATATATTTTCCTCTGCAAATCCCCACAACACCATGATGCTGATATTACTTCTTCCATTTCCTGCCACAGGAACCCAGGATAAAGGGACTTGGCCAGTCTCAGGCTGCTACCAAGTGCAGGAACTGGGAACAGGGGCTAGAACCTCAGAGCCAAATCCTGTGTTTGATTTTGTTGACTCTTCTCCCCTAGAATCCTGCAGCACCTGGCCCAGGGCACCCCTGCAGTGTGATCCTGTGATTGAATCATATGTGCTCCGAAGCCTGAGACAGCGCTTCAAAGATCTCAGATTGTGGGAGTTGGAGGCAATGAGAGGCAAGTTTATGTATGAATGGAGATCTGAGGAATTCGTGGCTGTCAAGACTCACTTTTGCAGGGCAACACCAACTGGAGGGCTCGTTGACGTGGTTCCTTCTCCCTGCTCCCCCTTGGGGTCTCTCCAGTGTGTGGTGTCTAGACCGGAGGCCTCCTACCTGGATTCCCTGTCCCAGGTTCTGCCTCCCCTCTATCTCTGACACTCCACCATCAACCTGCGGAGGCTAGAGTGACATTTCTAAAATATAAAATTGGATCACATAATTTTCCTCCTTAAAATTCTTCGGTGGTTTCCCAGTTACCTCCAGGACAAAGTGCAAAGTGTCCTCAGTAGGGCAATGACAGCCATTCATCACTTGCCGGTCCTGGTGGTTACTCCTTCATTTACTAAAAACAGGAATTTGCCAAGAGCCTCGGGGGGTCAGGGCACAGCCCTGGGGGAATGCACGGGACTAGGTCTGCTGTTCCCAGGCTGCCCAGTCTAGAAAGGGGTGTCAGATACCCTAGATTTTATACTTCGGCCCCCGTGAGGTTCTCCCTGTCTCCTGGAATCCCTCCTCCTTTCCAAATCTCAGTGGTGGTTCCTATTACTCTCACTCTCTAGAGCATCTTCCATAGAACCCCTGAGACACAGCTCCCCACCCCCAGCCACCAATTTTCTATCCAGTGAAGCCATCCTGGGAGGAGATGCAGGTTGTCTCCTTCTTTATTCTGACGAGTCTTTCACAACCTGTAAGAGGTTTCCTCCACTTTATTCACCTTAATTAGAGCGTATACCATCTTATTTTATAACCATTTACGTGAACTTCTGTGTCCCCAGAGTCACTGTGACCACCTTGACAGGAGGAACCCCCACCTTCTCTATTCTTGGTGCCTAACACAGAGGAAGGCACCAGATGCAAGGTGTTGAGCTCCTTAATAACACCGTGTGCCTGGCTTCTTGCCTCATGAATGAAGCATTGTTCTGGCTGCACCGGCTGTGACCGCTCCCCCCACATCCCCCAGATTCCCCTTCAGCCTCCCCCTACATGTCTGACACTTGGGTTTATGTTCCAGAACAATCTGTGGCCATCTGTCCTTCCTCATTCTTCAGAGGCAGTCTTTCCATGGAAGGGTGGCTTTGCGTGGCGTAGTGTCCGTTGGCATCTAGCCCACTGCCAGGCCCACAGTGAGATCTCAAGGAACAGCTGTTGCTTTTGGAAGATGATAAGGATTTGTTAAAATTGCCTGGAGTACATAATTACCACCCTTTATAGTATATATAGATGCATATGTTAATATATATAATATAACATGTGCATATAATGTAAGGTATATATAACATATATTACTCTTAGATATGTATATATGCTACTATATGTAACATGGAGTATATATAATATAAATAATATTACTCTTATACATGATACATGTGTAGATTACAAATACGTGCATTATATCTATTTCTTAATTTTTCAGCTTGTCACAAAGAGACAAGCTCTTTCACAAAGAGAAAGCTATTCTTATTAATTTTTACTAGCAAACTTCAACAAATTGAAGACTTCATACGGAAGGGACCATGTTTGTGCATATTTCTATTTTGAGCCTCTAGCAGACACCTCGTATTTGTCAATGCTCAATGAATATATTGTAAGAATGGGTGAATAACAATGATGGGCATCCTTTATTGAATTTATACCACATGGGGTAACTTAAGTGCTTTGCATCTCTATGTTTTCATTTAATCCATAAAATAACCTTGTGAGGGAGTTATTATATTCACTTTACAGATGAGGAAGCTAAACTCAGGAAGTCTAAGTAAATTAGCCATGGTCACATGTCTCGTAAGGGGCGCGGTGTAATTCCAAAATCAAGCCAGCAGCTGCAAACATCCATGCTCTTAACCTCTAGGCTGTGCTTTCAGCAAGTAGCCCCACTAATGAAAAGAGAGCTATTTGGTCGAATGCAGGGCACTTTTGATTTCCTCTGTGAAGAGAGACAAGATAATTGGCCTGTGCCTGCTTCCCCGGGAAGGGCCCAGACTCTGCTTCCTGATTCTATAGTCTGTCACCAACTGAAGTAGACAGGGGGACCAAGTGACCCAGGTCATACACGGCTGGAGGGTTCCCTGGGACATGGGAATTGCATGCTAAAGTCAAGACCAAGTTCACCCTAAATTCAGGGCTAACCTGGTAGCATTAAAATCCTCCAGATAAAATTCACTTGGTCACTTGCTTTGAACCAGAGTGTGTATAGCGTGTAGTGTGTGCACACGCATGTATGTTCGTGTGCACCATATACTGTTGTTACGAGGAAATGGGACATATTTTCTCATGAGATTTATTCAAACTCCAAAGGAGAAGCTGAGCCAGACCAGCACAGGAGCAGCTTCACTTCCAAGCTGAAGTTTAAGATACTCATCCTCATGTGTTGTGAGCTGGGGAACCACACACATAGACATAGACACATGTTTTAACTCACTGCACAGACTCACATACAGACACATTTCCCTTAGTCTCATCCCCAATTGAGGCTCTGCCACAGATATGAGCACGTATTTGTATAGTCACCCAGCCATGACTCATACATGTTCATTCATTATAGATCATCATACATATGCACACCAAAGTTTATGTTGGATTCCTAGGTACTCACACATTGTTGCATTCTTGCACACAGACAGACTACAAAAGTAAACTATCATATACACTTTCAACCAAAACACTACATACGTACAGACATGATGTGTGCATCTTTCATGTGCGCACAAAGCAGCACATGCAAAACAAAATATATTATCACAGTGACATTCATTGGTATATACTTGCAATCACAATTTCAAAATAGGCAAATGTACACTCACAGCCACAAAGCTTGTCTTTTACCCATAATGTTTGTTTCACTTACAGAAGCATTTTCACAGATGCTAACATATTTTCCCTAATCCACATAACCAGTCACACTCATTCATGCACACATTCACATGTATGTATATGCACACATGCATATTACACATTTCTCTTTTTTACACACACATACAATATACCCTGGGCAGTTGCTTGAATTGTTCTCTGTGACAAAGCAGGGTACAAGGACAAACTTTAAGAGAGAAAGAGAGAAAGGGAAAGAAAGAAAGAAAGGGGAGAGAGAGAAAAACGAAGAAAGAAAGAAAGGAAAGAGAGAGAAAAAAGAAGAAAGAAAGAAAGAAGAAAGAAAGAAAGAAAGAAAGAAAGAAAGAAAGAAAGAAAGAAGACACACACACATAGAGGTATACACATATTTTAACTGTATCTTACATCTGTCCCTATCTACTGACACAAGGCATTTTCTGTCTATTCATCCTCAGTTGGATACACATTGACAAGATCAACAGACAAAGAATCCTGGATCAGACAATTCTTTCTAATCCCTGCATTGCCCCAAATACCAAATAGAGCTGGTGTATCTGCTGATTCTCTTCAAGGAAAACGGAGGGGTGGGAGGGGGGGCTAAGCCATTTGCACATGATCTTTGTAGAGCCCCACTGCCAGCGAGAACCCCAGAATTAGCAAGGTTCAAGAGGAAACTGACCATAGAGGAATGTTTTCCTACTTAGCCAAAAAGATCCGGCTCCTTTGAACACAGACTTTCTGCTCAGAACTCCTAATGCATTCCATATTTGGCCATTAAATCCTAATTGGAGGCCTGCTGGGGAAGGTATGGGGGCCCAGCCTGCTAGCATTTCCTGGGTCACATCCCTGCAAGACCCAGCCTGACCCTGGGACCTTGTATGACCTGCCCTTTTGAACTCTTAATCCCACTATTGGCCACAAAGAATTAGGAGCTCAATTTACTCCTGAAACCACAGGCAAGTCCCCTCTGGTCTTCCTCTTCTCATCTGCCATCTCTTCCCCCACCCCCCACACACCACCACACACATATAAACACTTAATTTTTCTTCCCTTTCCTGCCTCCTCGGTAAGGAGGCAGGATGTCCTGTGGGGTCTTAATTGAAAGGCTCCAAAAAGCCTGAGACTTTTATGATGAAACAATTGTCCTTGGTAAATGTCAGGCTTGTATTTGATGATATTTATGACCTTTTTTCCATTAGCCTGTCATTTTCCTGAGAAATTATGACCCTGGCCCTGTCAGCCTAACCAGGCCGATTTTATATATAGTAAGTGGTGTGCAGATGGGAAGAATGTCACCCTCCTCTTTGCCCAAATGACTCTGTCACATCAGATTGGGAGTATATCTCACCAGGTACCAATAAGCAACCGGAGAGATAAGATAAGAGTAAACTAGCCTTGAAATGATCACTTTGGAGGATCTGGGTGATTTTGGAGTGAAAGTTAGCTTTCACTCTGCCTCTTGCTAACTTACTAACTCGCACAAGCCATCAAGCATCTCAAGTCTTCAGTATTCTCATCTAGAAAGCAGTGATCAATATGTCTGCCCCGTAAAAGGGTTGCTGTGAAGATCAAATAAATAGATACAGGGAAAGGGGCTTTGCATGATTGAAAAATTAATCATATATCATTAATATTATTGAAATCATGAAGGGATTCTCTCTTCATCAATGGGAATTTCAAGCTGAGCTAAGTAGAGAAAATAATGGCCTTGAAATCTGAGGGAGGCCACAAATCATGGCCAACGGCTAGAAAATATAGAAAGATAAATTTTGGTTCTATCTAAGGAACAATTTCTCAATAGCCCCCAATTTCCCTGTCTAGAAAGGCTTGGAATGCAAACACAGATCTTGACCTGGACCCTAGAGTCTCCATCATGACTGCTGACATGACTCGTCTCAAAGAAGACACTGTAAAGAACATGGGAGCTGGCATCAGATTCATGACTTCAAATCCTTGTGGCACCCCTTACTAGCTTTAAGGCATTGAGCAACTTAGTGAAAGTCTCTGACCCTCAGTTTTCCTATCTTTAAAATGGGAGTAATGATAAAACCTACCTTATCAGATCACTGTGGGATTAAATGAAGTGATCTATTGAATGTGCGTGGCACAATTTCTGGCATGGAGAAAACATCTGGTAATGTTATCTTTTGTCATTAAATGGTACTGTTGGTGGTGGAGTCAATGATGGTGATCCGAAGCTGGATTTTCTTTAATAGGGAATTTTCCGTACAAAGAACTTGATTCAAACCAGTTGCCCATAGTCAGGGCACCATGAAGAAGAAAGTGGAGGAAGCTATAAGAAGATAACTAATTGAGGAAGGGGATCTCATTTTAGGTTGAGTCAAGAAAGACAGCTATGGCAAAGCAACATGTGAGCTCAGCTCAACATGAAGAAAAGAAGCCATCCAGGTATGGAGTAGAGGGAAGAGCATTCCAGGCAGAGAAAATGTCCTGAGCCATGAAAAAGTTGGGTCAGTTGGGTCACTGGAAAAAGACTAATGTATGTGGGTACGCTAAGTGGCACTATCTGAGCTTGGTCAAAGGACAGGTTTTGCAGAGCCTGAACACCAGGGTATGGAGTTGCTATCAGCAGGATCTTAACAGGAGAGTGGCAGGGTCAGATTTATGCAGGTCACATGCTGTGAAGTCACAATGTAGGATTTAAACAAGCAGCATCTTTTCACAGCCTAGTTGTGCTGCTGTTGGTCCTTTGCTGAATTAATGAAGGACGGGAAGTCTGACCACTCAAGGCTGCTGTATGCTGCTGTGTTTTACGCTCAACTCTGTCAGAAATCACAAAGGAACGCTAGTGCTCCGTAGAAGCTTTGCCCCAGCACTGAATCTACAAGTTTAGATTCTTACTTTGTGTAGTATTACATTCCCAGAGCCTAGAAATAATATATGACACATAGTAGACACTCAATAAAATTTTTTGAATTAAATGAATCAGATCCAAAGACAGCCTGAGCCTTCATCACCAGTGGGTGGCTCCTTCAGTTCTTGAATTTAGGAGGACACTCCTAAAACACTGGTCTTCAAATCATGCTAGTCCACGATGAAGTGTCCTCAGGTCCTACAATCCATCTCAGATATATTCCTGGCTGCCCATCTTGGGGAAATTTAGGTCACAAGCTAAGACTCTTTTCAGTAATTTTTTTTTCAGTCCTACCAGATATTCAAGCTGTCCTTCTTGTGGACAGTAGATGGGAGAACTATAGGTAATAAGAGGTTACACTTTTTACTTCTCTCAGTTTTTCCATAATGTTCCAAACTGAGTGAAATAATATTAAGAAATTAAAGTCAATTTTCATCATGATACCTGTGTGGATAATGGGAATCACATTTTTACAATGTGACAAAAAGGAAGCATTCCCAGCTGAAGGACTTGCAATAAGAAAACAATTGGAAGCAAGACAATAACAGGAAATATAGTTCCATACTGCTTTTTAGATTTTGTCCTACATTCTGCAGACTTTTAAAGGTACCTTTTATCCTATTTTGGTTTTGATATGAAATGGTAGTTGGTTTAATGTATTTAGGTGTCAAAATAAAATCAGTGTCCAAAATTAATTAGCTAACATATTCTTTATCTACAGATTCCTAAAATTTGAGATCCATAGAAACCAGAGGAAGTATCAGAAAGGTAAAAGAAACTTCCAGGGTTCCAGGTGGGCCAGGCTTTGAATATAAGAGCTCACATTTACACAAGTAGAATTGATACTCATGTCATTATTTTCAGGATAAATGTTTAAAATATCACCTCCATTTTTAATATAATGTAATATAATTCTAGTTATTCCACTGTTAATAGGTAAAAGAGATGGGATTCAGAATCAGTTTTTTTCTGGATCCAAGTAAGATCTTTTCAGCTATTACATGCTACTAATTGTATACACACCACACACACACACACACACACACACAAATTGAATTTAAGAATTAGTGAATGAGTAAGGTAGTGGAAGAAAAAAGGACCTTAATACTAGACAAATCTGAATTTGAATTAGGGCTTTGTCAATTACCTTGTTGGTACAGTGTATTTTATTTTCCCTAAGTACCTTAGTCAGTTTAGCCTGCTATAGCAGAATATCATAGACTGACTGGCTACTAAACAACAGAAATTGATGCCTCCCACTTCTGAGACCTGGAAGTGTTAGCTCAGGATGCTAGCATGGCCGGGTTCTGGTGAAGAGCCTCTTCCAGCTTGCAAACTGCAGTTTTCTCCTTGTGTCCTCACATGGCAGATAATGAGGTGAAGGGGCTCCCTGAGGTCTCTTTTATAAGGCCACTAATCCCATTCATAAGGATTCCACCATTCTGACCTAATTACCTTCCAAAGGTCCCACCTCCTAATACCATTACACTAGGTTTCAACACATGAATTTCAGAAGGACAGAGACATTCAGTTGGTAATGCTAAGTCCCCGTAAGGGGATTGGGTGTTGTCAACTGCTGCCAATGGGAAGAGAACAGATGTGATGTCCTGGCAGAGAGGTAAGAGCCTCTGTGTGGTTGACTTGTGACCTCTTCCATGTTCTGTTTAAATCTTCTTTCAGCCTTCATTCTCAAATGGGAGACTAACATGGAGCCAAGGCTGACCCAGCAGAAACAAATGTTTGCTGTTATAAGCATCTGAAATAGTTTGTGTTGTTTGCTTCTGCCTCGCGAACTCAAAAATTCTGACTAACGCAATACTGCTTGAATAATCGTTTGCTCTTAGCCACTAAACCATTGCAAGCCTCTGTCCTCATCTATAAAATGGGGATAATGTGTATCTACTTTATCAACTAAGTATGAGGATTTTATAAGAAAACAAAATAGCTACTGTGTGCCAGACATAATACATTGTATAGAAGGGAAGTCTCAAGTGCCTTCACACCTTTGAAATCTTTTTAAGCTCATGCTCTCTCAAAGCGCTACTTTCTTTCTTTTTCCTGAACTGTCCATTCCAATTCAAGCCAGCTCCATTTATCAAACATCTATTAAGGGTAACATTTTTGGCAGGCATTGTGCCTACGAGGTAATGTTTTCTCAGTTTTGCCTTTCAGCTGAAGAGCAAAACCATAAGGAAAACAATGTGTATAGGACAAGGACTTAGGTTTCTGGCCAAAAGCAAATACCTGTCCCAAAGGGAACTTGGATTCCCACCAGTGTTTTAATTATGAGATTTAAATATTGTAGGAGAGTGCATGTAACCGAACCTAATTACCTGGAGAGAGAAAATCATCCAGGTACTCAGACTGCAAGGCAGGATTGTTTTAAATAGGATCAATACTGAAACACTGAGAGTGCCCCAATATTATGGGAGTGGAAAATGAGCAATCAAAGGGAAGCGTGTTAAAAATAGTATTACAAATATATCTTGGCAGCAAAGTGAGTAGTCATGTTTTTCAAAGTTTGGTCCTCTCAACACCCACGTCAGAGCCATCTTGTGGGGGCCAATTAACAGGCAGAGTCCTCCCCTCTGCCCAGACTTGCCCCGTGAGAATCTCTGGCCAACCTAAAAAAGCCACATTTGTAAGCCTCTTTAGGTTTCCTTCAGGACCTTGCTTTTGTTAAAAGCACTATTATATTACGTAATTTCTGACCTGTGTTACTATAGTATGTGTATTTTATATGAAATAAAATGCGCGTATCCTAAATGTTGAGTTTGGTGAGAGCCTTAATTGTTTGACTCAACTGAACACACCTGGTCATCACCACCAGAAACAAAACATGGAACATTTTCATCACCTGAGAAAATTCCCAGCTATTCCTTTCTAGTTCCCTGCCTCTGCCCAGAGATAACCTCTTCCTGACTTCTACCACCATAGGTTATATTTTCCTGTTTGAGGGGATTCACATAAATGGAATTATACACAATGTATTTGTGTGTGTAAGTGTGTGTGTGTGTGTGTGTGGTATGCTTTGCACATCACGTTTTTGAGATTCACCAGTGTTGTTCTAGGAATTGGTAGTTTGTTCCTCTGAATAGTATTTTGGAGAATGCATGTACCAAAATGTTTATCCATTGTCCTGTTCATGGAAATTTGGTTTGTTTCAAATTTAGGGGCTGTTATGAATAAGGATGTTATGAACATTCTTATATTACTTTTTCTGTGGGCATATGTTTTATTTTTGTTTTATAAATATCTAGGAGTAGAACTGGTGAATCATATAGTAAATATATACTTAAATTTGCATGACACTGCCAAAGAGATTTTATATTCCTATCCACAATGCATGAGAGTTCCAGTTGCTCCAAATCCTTGCCAACAATTGGTACTTTCTTTTTTTATTTATTTTTTAAGACTTTATTTATTTATTGGAGAGAGGAGAGAGCATGAGCAGGGGGAGGGGAAGAAGGAAAGGGAGAAGAAGACTCCCCATTAAGCAGGGAGCCTGACTTGGGGCTCAAACCCAGGATCCCAGGATCATGACCTGAGCCAAATGCAGACACTTAACTGACAGAGCCACCCAGGTGTCCTAGTCCTTTTTAATTTTGCCATACTGGTGAGTATGGAGTGGCATAACATTGTGGTTTTATTTGTATTTTTCTACAGGATAAAGTTAACTAACCTGACGGCTAATGGTGTCCCTCTGGCTCTTTGTGGGTCTTCTTTTGTGACATATGAGTTCAAGCCATTGGCTCCCATTTCTTTCCTGTTCACTGCACTGGCAAGCACAGTTCTGGAGGTAAGTACCTTGACCTTGTAACCAAAAGCTTTGGTTCTTGACTGGCTCTGCCATGAGTCAGCTATCTGAAATTTGGGTCAGGTTGGTTTGCTTGCTTCCTAATCTACAGAATGTGGGTCCCACCTAGGTCATTCATTTACTTATTTCCTTTGGGGGGAGGAGGAGGAAAACCAAAGAAGGAAGTAAGAGAGTGAACACTCATCTCCTAAAGAAGAACCTATCCTCAGGGATTATCTGAAAAAATACACATACGTCAGACCTGCAGATTTTTCATCCGTTCCTGCATTAACACATAAAGGGTAAATAATGAAAGGATATTTTTGAGTAGCTTCTGAAGTAAATAGACAACATTAAGAAATAAAAGGCATCCAAATTGGCAAAGAAGTACAACTTTTACTATTTGCAGGTGATGACGTGATACTATAGGGAGAAAACCCTGAAGATTCCACAAAAAAACTATTAGAACTGATAATGAATTCAGTAAAGTTACAAGATATAAAATCAATGTACAGAAATCTGTTGCATTACTATATTCTAATCATAAGTAGCGGAAAGAGAAATTAGGAAAGCAATCCCATTTACAATTGCACCAAAACTATAAAGTATTTGGGAGTAGACTTAACCAAAGCAGGGGGTGGGGAGCAAATGGAGGATACTGTTTCACTAAAGGTTTTCCTTACACCTACCCTCACCTCACCCCAAAGAGTCCCTACATCCTAGCTTCCATGGATGGGAAGGAGTTGGAGGACACTAATGAGTGCACAGAGTCCAATGGGTCCCTGAGGTTCTGAATCTTTTTTGACCACTTCTGTGAAACAGATCAAATACCAAGATAGGTTTATGGAAGCAGAGCTGGGAGGATGTGTGCTGTGCTCATCAGCCCAGGCTCCAGGGTGGTATGAAGAAACCAGAAAGGAAAGGGACATTGAGAGCTGCCTAGAAATTCTCAATGCCGTGGCATGGCACACAATCAGGCAATTCACTGTGTCCATGCCAGACATAAAGAGGGTGTAGAGACAAGACAAATGCAGTGGGAGACGCATTCACTATCAAACAGGATTAGCTTCCATAAGACCCTGCATAATGTCTATTATCCTAAAATCCACCCCTGGGGGAAGTTGAAGTGATGTTCTTATTTCATTTAGTTTGTTTTCCCATCTGCCCTATATATGAAGTTGAAACAATCTAGAAATTGAGTTGATATGTAAAAAAGTGCAGATGTATCTGAGAATTCTTCTGTGATTCTATGGACTGAAGTTAATGTGTAATTAATACAGCAAGAATTTTTTTTTTTTTTTTAACAAGAGGTGAAGAATTTCTGAGAATAAGAGGTTAAGTAATTTGCTTGGAGGTTAAATCAACAAACAAAACACAACCCACACTCCCAACTCTCAATCTACTCCTCTTGCTCTTGGGTCATGCTTTTCATATCTATATCTATCTATCTATCTATCCCTCTATATAGTGTTTTCTATTTTAATTACTGTGTAGTTAACACACAGTGTGATATTAGTTTCAGGTGTATGATATAGTGACTCAACACTCCATACAATATGCAGTGCTCATCACAACAAGTGCATTCCTTAATCCCCCTCACCTATTTCCCCCATCTCCCCACCTACCTCCCCCTAATAATAATCTGTTTTCTATAGTTAAGAGTCTGTCTCTTGGTTTGTCTCTCTCTCTCCTTCCCCCCCCCTTCCTCATTTGTTTTGTTTCTTAAATTCTACATATGAGTGAGATCGGATGGTATTTGTCTTTCTCTCTAGCTCTCTAGCTCCATCCATATTGTTGCAAATGGCGAAATTTCATTCTTTTTATGGCTGAGTAATATTATATCATATATGTATACCACATCTTTTTTTCTCCATTCATCTGTCCATGGAAATGGGCTATTTCCATAATTTGGCTATTGTTGATAATGCTGCTGTAGGGGTTTGTGTATTCCTTTCAATTAGTGTTTTGTATTTTTTGAGTACTCAGTAGTATGATTACTAGATCATAGGGTAGTTCTATTTTTAACTTTCTGAGGACTCCATACTGTTTTCTGCAACGTTTACATTCCTACCAATAGAGGACATGGGTCATTATTCTCCACATCTTTGCCAACACCTGTTGTTTCTTGCTTTTTTTAATTTTAGCCATTTTCCAGGTATGAGGTGATATCTCATTGTGGTTTTGATTTGCATTTCCCTAATGATGAGTGATATTGAGCATCTTTTCATGTGTCTATTGGTCATCTGTATATTTTCTTTGGAGAAACGTCTGTTCATGTTGTCTGCCCATTTTTTTTTTTAATTTAGAAAAGTTTATTTGAGCAAATGAAAATTTTCATCAGGCAACACCAAACTGAAAGTGGCTGGGAGTGCTCTGTGGACAGGAGCTGGGGAAAGGCTTTTCTACAGCAGGAATGGAAGCCAATGCAAGGAAACTGATTGGCTATAGCTTAACTGGGTGCCTCATTTGGAAAAACCTAGCCCATTTTTAATTAGATTACTTGATTTTTTGGTGTTGACTTGTGTAAATTCTTTATTTGGATACTAACCCTTTATCAGATATGTCATTTGCAAATACCTTCTTCCACTCAATAGCTTGTCTTTTATTTTTGTTGATTGTTTCCTTTGCTGTGCAGAATGTTTTTATCTTGTAGTCTCAATAAATTTATTTTTGCTTTCCTTTCCCTGGCTTCAGAATACATACCTAGAAAGATGCTGCTACAACCAATGACAGAGAAACTACTGCCTGTGCTTTCTTCTAGGATTTTTATGGTTTCAGGTCTCCCATTCAGGTCCTTAATCCATTTTGAATTTATTTATGTGTATGGTGTAGGATATGGTCCAGTTTCATTCTTCTGCATGTAGCTATCCAGTTTTCCCAACACCATTTGTTGAAGAGACTAATAATACACAAAGAATGTTTAAGAAGTATCCTAAAGTAACATATGTAGCCCAGGCAAGATGCTGTAGGACCAGGGTAACTGTAACCTGCAGAAGTCTGCCAGAGTAGGACCAGCCAAAAACTACTCCTTTAGCTAGACTTATTCATGTTAACACCATTTTTAAAAAATGAAGTATAATTGGAGACAAATGTGAGAGTCTACTGTGGATCCCCCTCTTTATTTTTCTAAAAAAAAAATATATATATATATGTGTGTGTGTATATATATATATATGTATATATATATATAAAATGAAGACTTACTACATCTAATTATAGCATTCATTCTCAACAACTTCTTTGTTTTTTGGGGGGGAGAGGAAACTCGTTAAAGACTATCCCAAATATATATATTATTACAAATATTGGCAGTAAAGGCTATCCCAAATATATATATTATTCCAAATAATGGCAGCAAACGTATGACATACTGTGCCACTCCTGTACTGGTAGCAGACATCATAAATCATTCATGGAACTCTTTCCAATAAATCTGGAAATTGCTCACAATCCTTCACAACTCAGATCTATAGGCAGCTGTGGCTAATCAATCTGAATCATCATAAAAGTGGGAACTTCCTTCTGGTCCCTTTTAGAGACATCTGGCTTAGGTGGCTGGAATCTGACTCTTCCAATGAAGAATATCATGCCCAGAAGGACAAAACTTGGTAAAATCTCAAAATGATGATTATGTCTTGCAAACGTTGCCACTTTTTACATTAGGGTTCTTTATGATTTTCCCCCATTCAATGTTACATCTCCAGCTTCTGCAAGTCATGTTCTACTGTTTCCATCACGTTCTCGAGCAATGTATATCAAGTTCTCTTACCTTACCACACTCTCAGTTCTTTGGCTTTATGTAGACTGCCTCCTCTCATTGCCTATTGTTTTTGGTGCTTCTTCTCACTATCACTACCACCGCTACCCATGAGGATCTTCTTCTTATGGAAATATGAACTTGATGACCAAATTGGTCAAATATCATGAGCCTTGGCCAGATAGTGTCTTTTGTCACTCAGCCTTATGGTCTGTGTTCCTATCCATCCTTTCTACTCCTGAGTCTAGCAGCCTACCAACAACATCTGCCAGACACCCTTGCCAACTGACTTCTTGGTATTTATGTCATGAGGAGGCACTGATGGGAGTCTGGAAAGTGGGAAGGAGGAAAAAGCATGTTTTTCCCATCTTTTGGTGGCAGTGGCAGCAACTGTGCTGGCTAGCATATGTGTGGTCCTGGGGTCCTTCTCAGGCAGCTAGATTCCAACAGCATCCACATCAGTAGTGCAGCAATGAGGGGCTCTAGGAACACTGTTTATCTTCTCCTTTCCTTCTTCAGCCTTAAAGGTAGTCTTACTAGTTCCCTGTAGTTATTAACCTGTGACCTCCTTATTTTTTGTCCTGCCAATTCTTCTGGCACCTTTGTAAACAGTTAACTTTTCAATTCCTTATTTTGAAGTACCTAGAGAGGATTCTATTTTTCTAGTGCAGAACGTGAAGAGTAAGCAGGAAGATTATTACTTATGAGTTGTCTTCAAGGGGCTCTGAGAAGCTGAAATCATTGTTCTGAATCATACCCTGGAAGCAAATCCCATCAGGTACTCTCTTGAGCTTTACCATCATTTAAACCCTAAGCCCTTGATCATTCTCTAGAACAGGGGCAGCAAACATTTGTTTGTAAAGAGTCAGATAGTAAACATTGTGGATCATACAGTCTGTGTTGTAAATACTCTGTTCTCACGGCATGAAAGCAGCCATAGACAATACATAAACAGGTGGGCATAGTTGCGTTCCAATAAAACTTTACTTACGAAGATAGGCAGCAAGCCAGATTGGCCCATCAGTGGTAGTTTGTTGACTTCTTCTCTAGAAAGTTGAAAATATAAGAGGAAGGGGTAGAACTGATTATTACTGAGAGAAGATGATCATTCATTTCAATTATCCTTTGTTATTCATTTATTCACCTTTAATTTATTTTTCTGTTATTTATTGATGCTGCTCTAGGTAACTGGGATAAAATGGAGATTAATATATGCATATTTCAAAAAGGAATATTTAATTTGATAGATTAAAGCACAAGAAAATCTCATTTTCAGTAAATCTGGAAATGTTCCTCAAACTCTAAGTGCCAAGCCTTTTCCTGTTAACTTTTTGCCAGTCATAGGCACGCTGCCACCTGCCTTTGTGTGATCCTGTCATGACTGTAACTTCTACTTAAGAAGAAGTCCCTCTTTCATGAAATGAAAGGATATTCATTACGCAGATGAGTATTAGCTTTCCAATCCAAGTGCAAGGCTTTAATCAGCCCTGAGAAACACTTAAAGCACACAGAGCCTCTAAATTGCATTATCCTCTGGAAAAATATCTCCACTCCCCCATACAGAAAACAATTCCCTTGTTCTTATCATGGAAGAAACAAAAGATACCAACAGAATGCTTTCATGTATCCCCCTAAATAATGCCTATAATTAAATGTACCATATGCGTGATCGAATAAAATTTCATTTGCTTTCCAGCTTCTTCTGAATAACACTACGATTTAAAAGATCAAAGCAATAGGCCATTTTGAGTCTTTGGGATTTTTTTTTTCAAGCACTAGCATTAATCTACAAGAATAAAAATATCTTCCTCTATTCTGAAAAATAACAATAGTAACCAGAGTCTCTCCAAATTCATATCAAATCTAATGTTCAATCCAAAGTCTTGTTTAGAATTCATTTTCATCCTATCACAACATGAAATTATTTCCAGAATTTAAGTTCTTTTATCTTTTCCCAGATTTTTTTTTTTTTTTACTTTTTACTGGAAATAATTTCAAAGCTAAAAAAAAGTTGTAAGATTAATGCAGAGAATTATCATATCTCTCTTTACCCAGTTTCACCAATGGTCCTAATAATCTTTAAGACAAAAGGATCAAATCCAATATCACATGTTGCTACAAAATTGCCATGCTTCTCTGATCTCCTTGAACCTGGATCTGTTCCTCAGTCTTATTTCAACTTTAATGACCTTGACACTTTGCAGATTACAGACCAACTTTTTTTTTTATAAATAACTCTCCACTTTAGTTGGTCCAATGTTTGCCTGTGATTGGATCTAGTTTATGCATTTGGGGCCAGAATATCACAGCAGGAATTCTGTGTTCTCATTGCCCCCCTCCCATGGCATATCAGACCATTTTTTCCCATTACCAGGGGTATGAAATTTGATCACTTCGCATTGGCCAATTTTCTCTGCTCTATCATTACTTTTCTCACCTTTCAAATGTATTCAAATAAATAAATTTGAGACAATGCAAAATTCCATTTCACATTCCATTTCCATCCTTTAATTTTGGCATCCACTCATGTCTCTTACCCAAGTCAATTCTTCTATGATGATTGTCCAACTCCATCATCACATCTGTATTTTGACATTATTAAACACAGAGCCTTCTTACCTCTACATTCATTTATTCATTTATGAGACATGAAGCCAAGTGGATTCCTATTTTATTGAATGAGCTATAATACTTTGGTATCATCATTTATGCACGTATGCAAATTGTCCAAGATTTGCCCAGACTCTTCAAAGAGTTTAGCTAACCCATTTAAAGCCACCCAGTTAGTAAGTGCTGGGACTAGGAATAAAAACTAGATTTCTCAGCACATTGATTTTTAAAACATATTTAGGCTTTTTAGAACAATAAAACAAACATTTCATGCCCTTGTGAATATGCAGAATCAAATATTCTGCATTATCTGCTCTTTAATTTATAGAATAGTTAGGATTTTGTTAGGTTAAAAAAAAGTCATTGTTTCAAATCCCATATTATTTGTAGGAACCGGCTGTGTGCCACCCACTGCTGATTCATATGTGGAAGCCCTAACCCTTAATGTGATGGTATTTGGAGGTGGGGCCTTTGGGAGGTAATTAGGTTTAAATGACATCATGAAGGCAGAACCCCCATGAAGGAACTGGTGTCAGTGTGAACAAAAGAAGGGGAACCAGTGCTTACGTGTTCACTCTCCTTCTTCCCATGTGAGGATACAGTGAGAAGATGGCTGTCTGTAAACCAGGAATGTGTTCTCACCAGGAACCAGATCTATTGGCATCTTGTTCTTGGACTTCTGGCCTCCAGAATTATGAAAAAATATACATCTGTGGTTTGAGCCACTCTGTCTATGGTATTTTGTGATAGCAGCACAAGCTGACTAAGACTATTTTAACAAAATTAACAGTGGCATAATAAAAACAGATTTTCAAAAATTAAATTTAGATAATGAAAAAGAACCAGTATTGGTTTATAAAAATCATGAAGAAATGCCATATGCATATTGCTAAAGCGATGAGAGCAGCTCATGATGTAGCTCTTAGGAGTTTACAAAAATGTTTTCCTGCATGTGGTCTTCCTTTAAATGATAGAAATTGACAACATTTGTATATTTTCCTTACAGCTTAGGAATTCTAGGTTTTCATGAAGAAGGTCTCCATTTCCAATCATATGTCTCCTGCATGTGTTGGGAAGGAGTAGTCAGACTCTGATGATTAGAAATAGGAGGGAGACAATATATTGTCTTCAGTTCTTCAGCATTATCCTTTTCTGCTACCATTTACAAATGAAATCCAACCTGCATTGATGAAAAGTTAAATTGCTGTGTTGGGCAACTGGATCAGAGTGAACCATCCCATGGGAAGCTGGGAGACACTGGACCTCATTTCAGGAGATTATAAGAGGACTCTGTGTGTTTGCTGCTGGCTCTGGTTTCTAGCTCACTCGGTTGGCAGGACCTTCATGTCCCACATGTCTGTATGCTCAGCTCCTGTTGGTGGTCAAAAGTGTCAGATTTCTTCTTCAGTGACAACAAGGGTAAATGAATCTTTGGTCTGGGGTTACCACTCTGAGGTCTTACTAAAAGTCAAAAATGGGGAGAGCACAATCTGGAATCACACAAGCCTGGGTTCAAATCCAGACTCTGTCACTTCCTAGTCTGATGTCTTGGGAGAGTTATGTCATCAATCTGAGTCTTATTTTTTCTCGCTGCCATTTGAAAATGTGGACAACGGGATGCCTGCATAGCTCAGATGATTAAGCACCTGGCTTAGGCCCAGGTAATGATCCCAGAGTCCTGGGATGGAGTCCCGCATCAGGCTCCTTGCTCAGCAGTGAGCCTGCTTCTCCCTCTGCCTACCACTACCCCTGTTTGCGCCCCCTCTTTCTCTCTCTGAAAAATAAATAAACAAAATATTTATTTAAAACATGTGGACAATATAGGAAGAAGTTATATTATACATGGAATGTGAAATGATTCATAAATACATGATGTTAGATAACCAAGATAGAGTTTCCTTCAGACCTCCAAGTCTGTGAAAACTCTGGGGGAGCCAAGCTGAGCATTATGGCTCACGAGAATATCTAGGGTTAAGATTATTATAAATAGTAAAATGGTTTAAGAATCCAAACAAAGAAGGGGCACCTGGGTGATTCAGTCAGGTAAGTACTGACTTTGGCTCCGGTCGTGATCTCAGGGTCCTGGGATTGAGCCCTGCTTCTGGCTCTGTGCTCAGCAGGGAGCCTGTGTGTCCCTCTCTCTCCCTCTGCTGCTCATGCTCCCTCTTTCTCTCTCTCTCTCTCATAAATAAATAAATAAATTCTTAAAGATGAAAAGACAGAATCCAGGGAAAAAAGGCCTGGGTTGACAAAAGAATGTTTCCCAAATGTGAGAGCAGCTCCCACAGGCCTCCTGGCTGGGTAGGACTTGGGTGACTGTGAAATAAGGGGTTTGAAAAGCAGTGGAACATTCTAGGTGTTTTCAGATTCATGTAAATGGCAATTAAACCACCATTTGACTGTCTACTAAGTGGCAAGAATTATGTTGACACTTTGAATATGAAGTTAAATAAGACAAGCTCTGTTAATTTCCTAGGCTACCATAACAAAGTACCAGAAACCAGGTGGCTTAAAAAGAAATTTATTCTCTCGGAGCTCTGGAAGCTGGAAGCCTGAAATCAAGATGTCCACAAGGTTTTTCTCTCTGGAGGCATTAGGGGAGAACCCTTCCTTGCCTCTTCCTAGCTTCTGGTGGTTGCTGGCCCTCTTTAGCATTCCTTGGCTTGCAACTTCCATCTCTCCAACCTCTGCCTCCATTATGACCATCTTCTCCCTGTGTGTCTCTGCCTCTGTGTCTCCTCCTTTTGTAAGGACATCTGCCATATTAGACTTATACCTGCTTTACTGCATGTATACCCGCATGACCTCATCTTAACTCATCTTAATTGCATTTGTGAAAACCCTACTTCCAAATAAGGTCACCTTCACAGTGTTAGGACTTCAACATATCTTTGGGGGGGGGCACAATTTAATGCATAGTAAGCAGACTTTTCCTTAGGAGTCCATAGTGGGAGACAAAGACATGGAAAAAAAGACATAATTCCAGTATCATTTGAAATATGCTATATTAGAGATTTGTTCAGGGTGGTATGAAATGTTATAAGTGGAGTGTGTAGGGCACCTGCGTGGCTCAGTTGCTTAAGCGACTGCCTTCAGCTCAGGTCATAATCCTGGAGTCCCAGGTTGAGTCCTGCATTGGGCTCCCTGCTGAGCAGGGAGTCTGCTTCTCCCTCTGACCTTCCCCCCATTCCTGCTCTCTTTCTCTTTCTCTCATTTTCTTTCTCTCTCTCAAAGAAATAAATACAACCTTTTTTTTTATCAATATTGAAACTTTGCTTATAGTTTTTCCACATACAAAGTATTATGTGCCTCCTTAACTTTATCGCTATTATTCCTTTCATTTTCTCCACTTCTTCCTCTGAGACTAGTAGCAGGGGGTCAGAGAAAGGAGAGAAGATAAAGCTGGGGATCTAAGTTGAGCTAGCACATAGAGGATCTTGGCTTATGTGAGGAAGTTTAGGCTTTCATTTGGTTTTCCATCAGTCCTTTACTGAGCACCTACTACAATAGTGCATACCACAGTGTGGTCCTGTCATTGGTTGAGGTTAATGCCACATAATTGCTTTAATGTCAATAACTGCAGCAGGCCAGCTCATAAATTCACAGTACTGTGCATGGCAAATATAACTGAAAAACAAAATACTACCAAACTGCAATATATTGGAGTTACGGCTTCTAAATTGAAGGACTAACTCACGCAAGCATGCCAGCATTGTTCGAAAAATTCATGGCAGAGATTCTGACTCTTGGATACTTCTTGACATGGAAGACCAGGGGGAAAAAATGGATTTGTAGCATCATAAATCTTCATGTCAATCATACTTGTAAATATTTTCAGGTACAAGCTATAACAGGTCAGCAATTTTTATTAGCAGTAATTACACTGTTTAAAATGAGACTAATACGACAGTCTCTATCATTTCAACAAATGAATTCCCAGAAAGGTTTCCAGAACTATACATAAGACTATGTAGAATGTACTCCTTCCTCTGGCCCAGACTCTTTCTTCATGGGGACAAGGAAACTTTCCAGAGATGGTCCAATTACTAACATTTCATACAAGTCTTCCTCTAAACAAAACTCATTGTCTCTTTGCTACCACCAGCTACCCACCTCAAGTGTGTCAGTTGCAAATAGAGGAGAGCCTAAGGACTATGAGGCCCATGAGCAGCTACTGAGCAAACCAAGCTATTTGAAGTGCATTCCTTTCTTCTGAGTTTGCTGTTAGGAAAGGGTAACTCTGCTTTTCCTATAGCAGACCCTGTGACCCCTATGAGGGCTTGGGCGGGGGGCTGTGAAGGGCCTGGAGCAAAGAAAAGGCTAGTGGGTACTTGAAGTGCTGAAATCCATGTCCCCAAACACTACTTAGAAAGGGCCTTATTTTTGGCTTCATGCCCTTCTCCAGTTTCATTTCCACTGAAGAGTAGTCTGAACTCTGTGACCTTTTCCAACAACACTTGTGGCTAAAATTAAAATCGCCGAGTCCTGGTGAAGAGGGAGTCCAAGCCCTTTCTAAATACCCATTCAGCCACCCTGATGAGTATCCCCGACCAGTAAGGGAAGGAAAGAGGAATTCTCTTCAACATGATGTGCATCTGGAAGGGAAACTAAGGAAGTTTGTACAAACGCCAGTAAAAGATGCAGGATCCAAAGATGAGTAAGCCTTGTACTCAAGGAGCTTAAACTCCAGTGAGAAGTCTGAGACTCACCTAATGGATCCTATTATGAAGCATTCTATTACAAAGTGACTTAAAGGAGTGATTAAAGATCGTAATAATAATAGTAGTGGCTGCTGTTCACATAACTCAGTTTCCCAACTTTTTTGTGTGTACATTGTCTTAGCTGATTTTCACAGCATCTCAATGCTTTGTAGAATGGCACCACTCATTATTTTCCTATTTGAAAGATGGAAAAAATGAGGCCTAAGTAGAAAAAAATACACTGATGTCTAGAAAATGTCTAAAAGCAATCTAAATCTCTTCATTTCAAAACACTATGATATCATTCCCCCGAAAATTGCTCTTCTAGGATGGAGAAGGAAGAGACGATTTCTGACTAGTAACATACAATGGTAATTTGGTACAAGTAAATCCTATAGCCTGGATTATAAAATAATATATATATGGTTTACCTGTGTTCCTCCATCTACACTGTAGGCAGAATATTAAGTAACACAAGATACATTTTCCAAATGGTTGGGAAGTTAAACCTTTTCCTCCATATATATGTTTATTTATGATTCTTTCTAGTCATCCTCAAATGCTTTCCCATTCCCTTTACTGACTGCTTACACAATTCAGGATAAGTTTGATATAAGATATTGGGAATCCCCCTTTATGCAGTCAAGAGGCTGAGCCAAAGGAAAGTAAACCCCTTGCTTGGGCAGATTCCAGAATGTTGAAGTAAACATGAAATTCCAAGATGGGAGTAGTCTTTTTAAGATGCTTTTACCATAATCAAATGTTATGACTAACTCCTGGAAATATCTAGGATCTCTCTTGTAGAAAAAGGCAGAGACATTTTGTGTCATTGTTTAACGGGACTGAAAATGCCTATTTGTTCAGCCCCAGGTAAAAAGTAAATCCATGATCTACAATATGGGCCAAGAAATCCCATCCATTCTTCAGTAAGAAGATGTTTGATTTATCAGTTAAATCTACCTTTCTATAATAAGTATGTATTGCATAATTAGGGATCATTAATTATTTGTTGAAGAAATGAATGTTAAGGAGTAAGTACTTTGGTTAATGCTATTTTAACTGCCCACAAACATGAGCAATGAGTCATAGAGTAAGTGGAAATGCCATCTGTGATGCTTCTAATATCTGACTTGCATTAGGAAACAAGTGTGACGTAGATGACAGAGGGCGAAACTGGTAATGGAAGGCACAAGTTCAAGCCTGACTCAACCACTGACCTTAACAAAACATCTTATCTTGTCTGGGCTTTGGTTTCCAGTACCAGTGTGGAAGCAGAGTGGAAGGAAACTCTGCTTTATCTCATTTAATCTCTGCAAACCATCATGAAGGAATTATTGACCCTATATAGACTCATAAGGAAACTAGCACCGGAATGGGATTCAGTAACTTACTCTAAGTTATCACTGGTGAAGGTAGAGATGACTTTGAACTCTGGTCTTTCTGCCTATGGCTCTTTCTATGGTAGTATGCCCTTAAATTTAAGAATGAAAGATTCTCTTAAAAGAATGAAAACTTTTCCAGTCTTGGGATGAGGTGGGAACCCAAAATAAAAAGGACAAAATTGTGTCCATGCCCTTGCAGTCTTTTTGCCAAAAGGACAGTTTTCAGGGGAAGGTGGAGGGAGAAGGATGTTAAATTTGTAAAAGTGAATGCCAAACCACTCTACAATTAAACCAGAAAGTGTATTTTCAACACAGTCTATTTTTCTTCATTACAAAAATAATAGGTATTTATTATAGAATCCTTAGGGGGAAATAAGCAAAAAGAACAGAATAAGATACTCCCATGTTACCCACATTTTGATATTTATCATTCTATTTGTGGAGTTAGTAATTTTTTCTAACCCTCAATATGTATCTTTTCACTATGAGATCTCATTTATTTGGGTTGCAGTGATTCAAAATTACTGATAACCTAGAGACAGGCCAGACTACACATAGCATAGAACAGGAACGGAATAAATATTTGTTGAATAAATGAATGAGTACATGCCCATTCATTCAAACCGAGGGGCATAATAGGTTGAATAGGTTGAATGCCCATTGGTTCAAAGCCTATCCCAAGCCACAGAATACATAAGAATAAGATTAAGAATAAGGTTCCTGACTACAAAGAACTTGAAATTTAAAAACTTTAGTAGGAAACAGAATATAAAACAAGCAACGAAAAGGATTTAAACAAATTGTAGTGGGTTAAAAAAAGGTAATTAATTTAACACTCTTAGAAATGTTTATATTGCTCAATACCACAAATATGAAAGACTTAGGCATTTGGATGTGAGTTCAGGGAATCTGTTACAATTAACCCTTCGATTCTGCTACAGGGATGACTTGGTGTTCATCTGTTTAAAGACAGTCTTCTAAGAATGAGAAACAAGTTCAGACATTCTACAGTCTCCATGAGTCTCTCTGTATTAACACTCAGGCACTTTTGTCTCGCTGTGCTGGTGTTCCCTCTCCTCAGCCATTAAACGAAGTATTTGAAGGGCACTGGATGTTTCAAGAGCATTAGCTTTGAAGCTGGAAGCCTCCTCTTTCTCCAATTCTAGCTTCACTGCTCACTGAATCATGTTGAGAGACATGTAAGTAAAATTTAGGTAGGCTAGACAGGGTCATTGCTTCCCAAACTTCAGACATTTAAGCAACATATTCATAATTTTGCCAAACTTATGTGTCACTCAGGCAAAAATTCTGCAGTCCTTCTGTGTCTGATTATCATGGCAGTAGCCAGCTTGCCGTTCAAAGCTAATCTCTGTACAATCACTGGTTAATGCTTCAGTCATATTTTTCTATCAGATGTTAAGATATACAGTATCCACAATCATTAAATTGGAATGTGTATATGTGATTACTAAAATCACTTTCCTTATTACCAGATATTTACATGATCACACTTTCGGATATAGAGGAATAGTCAAAACAGTTAAGAACCACTTCAGGATCAAAAATCTATGCCTAGATGATCATTAGTGATGATTACTTAAAACCTTCTAAGATTTTAACATTTCTTTATGCTTAATCAGTATGTTATTATTACTTTTGGTATCATAGAAGAAAAAATGAGAAACCAGATATATTTATATATCTATGTATATAATCTCTCAATCTATAATCTCGCAGCTCTCTGTCTACCAATCCAGATCCTAATTCTTGTGTCTTTTGCGTCTTGCTATTTTCTTAGAATACAAAGTAGGTTGTGCCACTTGCCTCCTTAAGAACCTTCATGATGCCTCAGAACCTGCCAAGTTCTATGTGACCATCTTAACGTCTCTGAGGTCTTTCAAAGTTTCATCTCCTGAACATCAACCTATTTCCCACTCTTGTATTTGTTAAACACCTTAAGGGAAAGGTTGACTCAGAGTTCCCCAACCATATCCTATCCTGCCAGCCTTTTGCCTTTGTTTGCGACATTCTCTGCCTACTTCACTACGTGAAATCCCACTCATCCTTAAAGGATGTGCCCATATCGGGGCTGGCGGGTGGATCTATGTTTGGCTATATATGGTATATCCACCCTTGTTCACTGTTAATTTTTTTCTCATATAATTTTTATTTAAACAGTAACTTGCAATTCAAAGGTTAATATTTAATATACAAGGAATGGTTGGGATTTTGTAAAAACAGTTTTTCTCTTGGTTCTATCACTGTGTAGCTGTGTAGCCTTGAACATGTCATGCACCCTCTCAAAAATACAGCTTCCTAATTTGGAAAATAAGGAAAAATATCAAGTTGGGCTTCACTTCTTCCACAGGTCTTCCATGACCCCAGTATACTCGAATACGTGGCTGTCTGTGTGGTCTCATAGTAATGGAAACCAACTCTGCATATTCCAGTGACATTACCTGTTTCCTTGTTTGTCTCATTCACCAGATTATAGGTTTCTTGAAGGCAAAGAAATATATCATGTTTGTCATTGCTCCTCTACTGCCTAACAGTGTACATACTCCCTAACAATATGCATAGGTTAAATGAATTAATGAATTGGATTAGCTATTTCAAATAACAGGAATGATTAGGGGCACTTGGCCTGCTCAGCCGACAGAGTATGTAACTTTTTTTTTTTTAGATTTTATTTATTTTTATTGGACAGAGAGAGAAAGAGACCACAAGTAGGCAGAGAGGCAGGCAGAGAGAGAGGGGGAAGCAAGCTCCCCGCTGAGCAGAGAGCCCGATGCGGGGCTCGATTCCAGGACCCTGAGATCATGACCTGGGCTGAAGGCAGAGGCTTAACCCACTGAGCCACCCAGGCACCCCGAGTATGTAACTTTTGATCTCAGGGTCTTGAGTTCAAGCCCCATGTTGAGCATGGAGCCTACTTTAAAAATTTCTAAAAAATAGGAATAAACAAGCAAAGGATTGGGATGATTAGACAACAGATGACATAGGTACAGACTGCTATTAAAGGCGTCCAATAGATGTTAGTTAAGAAAGAACTTTTGAAATATGAAATGTGGTAAATGTGAGATGGGGTGATGGAAAGAAATGGAAACCAAAGATAAAAGTCTTCCCCAAAAGTTAACATTGAGTTATTCATTTTTTACAAAATTACAATAACCTCAAGTTCCACTGACTCATGGGGAGAACCATATAGTATAATAAATTACATTTGAAGAAGGAAAGCCGTCTTCCAGTATTCTTCAGTATGAAGAAAAATGGTATTTTTAATTAGCATATCTAGAACTATTCATTTAGTGCCAAACCATGAGTAAAAAAGGATGACAGAGCATAATCTGACTGATGTAGTATCTTCTTACTAGGGAAAAAAAAATGGCATATTGGTCCATACTTTGCTTTCTATTCTTTATATATAAACATACACACACATACTTTACTTTATCATTGTCGTTTGCTGAGTATGACTGACAGTAGAATTAAGAAAATAATATGCTCTGTGTGTGTGTGTGTGTGTGTGTGTGTGTGTGTGTGTGTATGCACATGCATGTATGTGCTGCTCAACAAAATTCACCCTTCCAGCAACCATTTTATAATTTTATTCTTGGGATCACTGTAATCCTTCTCCTATCTCAGTGGTTCTGGAGGGAATCCACATTTTGCTGAAAATTGGACAATGTAACTTAAGTCTAGACCAATTAGCATATACTTCTTTCTTCTAGGCTCATAGATTGAAAGCACAACCTAATTAAAATCGATCATAAGAGGTGATATTTTTTCCTGCGAATCCTGGATGTGAGCCTAGAAGTTATTGGAATTTATTTTATATGTTTGAGGAAAGAGCCATCTGAAAAATATATGTGATAGAGGGGAAGTGGAGTTGGGAACTGGAGAAAAGAAATTGGAGACTAATTTTGATTACACTGAAATTTATAACCAGCTCTATCTGAACCCATTCATATGCCTGGACTTTTCAGTTAAATGCATGTCTGGTTTTTTTTTTTGTTTGTTTGTTTGTTTGTTTTTAAGGGAATTTGAGTTACTTTGTAAGTGCTTCCAACCAAAAAGATACATAGATGGCTGTAATACTAACCATCATCTTAAGGAGCTTATAGGTTAGAAGGGAAATCAGATTTGTAAGCAGATACTTGCAACTCAGTGTGGTAAATATCATGTCAGAGATATTTATAGAATACATTTTTGGAAGGCAAGACACATATATAGGCAAACCTCAGAGACATTGTGAGTTTGATTCAAGACCACCTCAATAAATCAAGTATCCCAATAAAGCAAGTCAAATGAAATTTTTGGCTACACAGTGTCTATAAAAGTTATAGTTACATTATGCTGTGTCTGTTAAGTGAGCAACAGCATTATGACTAAAAAACAATGTGTATACTTAATTTAGAAATACTTTATGGCTGAAAAAGTCCAAATGCCATCTGAGCTTTGAGCAATTTGTTCACTTATTTCAGATTGCCATAACAAATAACAATGAAGAAGTCTGATATATTGAGAGAATTACCAAAATATGATACCAGGACACAAAATGAGCAAATGCTGTTGGAAAAATGGCGCCAGTAGACTTGCTCATTGCAGAGTTGCCACAAACCTTCAATTAGTAAACAAACAAACAAAAAACAAAAAAACAAAAACAAACAAACAAACAAACAAACAAAAAACTCTAATATCTGCCCAGCACAAAAAAGTGAACCACAACAAAGTGAGGTATGCCTGCATACATGTGATTTAGGAGAAGTCATAGAGGATGACAAAGGAGAAAAGGTGCTCAATCTGTCATTTTTTAAAATAAGATTTATTTATTTATTTCAGAGAGAGAGCCTGCAAGCAGGAAGAGCAGAGGGAGAGGGAGAGGGAGAGAATCCCAAGTAGACTCCCAGCTGAGCACTGGCCTGCTATGGGGCTCTGTCTCATGACCCTGAGATCGTGACCTGAGCTGAAACCAAGAATGGACCACCCAACCAACTGAGCCACGCATATGCCCCTCTCAATCTGTCTTTGGAAGAATGAGTGGTTTGTTGAATCAGATAATTGGGGAAATGTTATTTCAAATAGAAGGACAAATATGATGGAGATGTGAAGGGGCCTTATGTATGTTAGTGGGGCTGGATGGTGAACTAGTTTTAAAGTGGAGATTGAAAGAATCGTTATTGCCTGATCTTAAAAATCTTGGACACCATGGTCAGGTGTCTGGACAGTCTGAGTGTGAGGGGGAATCACAGAAGAAATCTGAAAAATGGAGAGATCTGAATGCCTCTGCCCTTCCTGAAGTTCACTTTGGGGAGGACAGATTGGGAACCAAGAAGGAGAAATGGACACCTTTGCAGGACCATAAAGATGTAACAAGATTACAGGGAGATTACAGGAATGGAAGTAAGAGAAAATCTAAGTTCATGAATTTTAACTTCCTATTAGAATATCATTAACCTCTTTCGTATTTGCTGAATCTTCTTGGGATGTAGTAATGTGCATGACTAAGACTTTAGAGCCAGAATTCAGCTCTCTCACTGACTAGCTGAGTGGTCTTTGGCAATTCGACTCTGTAGCATTTTTCCTCATCTGAAAAGTAGGGATGATGTTGATATCCACCTCATGGTATTGCCATGATAGATAAATCAACACAGGTTAAAGGCTTAGAATAATACCTAGCACACAGAAACCATTCAAAAAAGTATGAGCCACAATTATTTTGCTCGCTTTCACTATCATATCCATTTACAACAGATCAACAATGACCATCACTCTGATTTTTACAGATGGATAAACTGAAGCTCAGAGAAATTATGTGATTACTCACATCTAGGAATGTACTTCGTAGCAGAGCTAGGATGTGAATCAGTCATTTGTTTGCCTCTGAAATTAGTATTTTAACCTTTGATATACTATCTTCCCTCTGTCTTGAGTAATGATTTCCCTGTGACTCCAAAAGAATTTCCTCTACTTGGAATGACTGTATCCTTCATAACGCTACTCTCTAGTAGCCCCTTTCCCTCTCTCTCTCTCTTTCTCTCTTCCTCTCTCTCTCTCTCTCTCCCCTCTTTTTTTTTTTTTTTTGACCATGATTCTGTGGGACACC
The DNA here is from genome assembly GCF_963455335.1 of Martes martes. Taxonomy (NCBI): domain Eukaryota; kingdom Metazoa; phylum Chordata; class Mammalia; order Carnivora; family Mustelidae; genus Martes; species Martes martes. The sequence goes on along the minus strand of NC_137891.1, from coordinate 12,248,055 downwards.
TAGTAACATGGGGTCCTTGGTAGCCAAGATTCTGAGTCAGATTTTTCAGTTTACATTTAAGAAGATGATTGCAAAGATGTTTTACTGAGAACCAGAGGTGTTAAAAGTAGCCCAGGTTTTTGTAAGTAGCCCAGGGATCTGTAAGATGGAGGGCAGTATCCTGGTAGAGCTGGTGGTTTCATTGTTCCTGCTGCAGTTGCTCATGATGGTGATGCTTTCGTTGTCCATCAGTTATTGATATTTGCCCCTTGTCCTACTTTACCCCGAATTGCAAAGTGAAAAGCACAGTGCTGGGAGCACCCAAGTGAGGTGCTTAAAATCAAATCAGAAAACCAAACCAGACTGGTGAGTGTGTGCTTTGTCCTGTCTGCTGTGGAGTGTCTTATCTGAAACCCACGGCACTGTCAGAGGACAGTGTGTCTAAAGGCACTGAAGAATCGGGGCTCCTGGAACTCTGTTCCCATCAGAATTTTAGTTCCTTCACATCAAATCATGAAACGTTAAGGTTTACATCCCCCCACATCACATCGAGTAGAACTTTGCCCAAATTAGGTCCCTAATAAATATTTGTTGAGTAAGATCATAAAGAATAAGCAAACATGATGGTTCAGGAGTTTCTACTTGGGGTGATGAAAACATTTTAGAAACAGTTACTGATGGCGGTGACTCATCAGTGTGAATGAAATTAATGCCACTTAATGATACCCTTGAAAATGTTAAAATGGCAAAGTTTATACAATTTTTTACAGAAGAATAAGTGAAGAACAAGCAAATGAGAGAGTGAATGAATGCAAGGGTAAGTGGGATGGAGAACAGATGAACAAACACACAAATGAACAAGTGAACACATGACTGAATTTCCCAAGTGTTTTCAAGGATTAAGTAGTTTCCATAGAATGCCAAGTGCAAGTCTTGGTCTCACACAGCATGGAAATCTGGCATGCTAAAAGGAAAAGAATAAACGACATTGTTTTATTTAGAGGAACAGCTGTTGATCATGAGCTGTAAATTTTTTCCTAATGTAATGGCCACTGAGCGGAAGCCCTAATACGTCACAGGATTAAGTGGTGCCAAAAATGGCTGTAACCCTCTCAGGGCCTCCTGTGGCCGGCTTGCCACACAACGCAGCTCACATGTTCACAGGCATAGCCAATCCACTGTCAAGTTGGAAACTCCGGTAGGCTGGGCTATATGGTAAAAAAAAAAAAAAAAAAAAAGGAGAGAGAGAGAGGGAGAAGAGAAACCTGTTTAAATAACCTTTCATCTTAAGAAAAAGGCTTCCTCCAATAAACACGCAAGGCTACAAACTGAAGAGATTAAAATAAATGACAACTGGTTCTCATAATAATCATTAAAAAAAAAAAAAAGCAGGCAGTTTAGACTGATATTGTGACATCCCTTCACTCTCTGGATCTTAGATGGGACAATAAGGTCTGGGTGAGGTTTGGCATTTTATCAGAAATACCCAGGTCACCAGCAACATCTGAGGGGTAGTCAGTTTTCCATGTCAGAGGGTTGAGAGGAAAGGGTTAATGTATCTCCTTAGCATCATAAGGACCTTGTGTCCTAAGTGGGGCTCTAATCTGGCTTTGTTTTCATTAGAGAGCTCTCCTGAAGTATGAAGCCTGGGAGGGGCAGGACGATCCTGTGGAGGAACAGGGAATTTGGAGTTCGGAGTTGCACTGGAGGCTAGGGCAGCCCTGGGCTGTCAGGTTTGGTAGAGTTCCAAACCTCAGTTTTCTCTTTTGCAATATGATTGGGAAAATCCTTACCTTTTAGAGAGGGTGTACAGTAAACACTGATTATAATACTTAGTGCATAGTAGACATAATAAATATCCCATGATGTTAATTAAAGAACAATAGTGGTCTAGAATTTGCAAAACTGAGTTTTAGTGACAATTGTTTCATTGACTTTCCATGTGACACTGAGAAATTCACCTTACCTGTGTAGGTCTGTCTCTGTGTGAATGGATGAGACCAGATGAGTTTTGGAGTCCTCCTTAGTGCTGACATTGCATGTATGTATGTATGTATTTAGAGCATACACACACATGAGTGGAGGAGGGAAGGGGAGAGGGCCGGGGGGAAGTGGAGAGAGAATCTCAAGCAGACTCCCCACCGAGCATGGAGCCCGAGCCCAACTGAGCATGGGCTCCGTCTCTCGACCCTGAGATCATGACCTGAGCTGAAATCAAGTCAGACACTTAATTGACTGAGCCACCCAGGCACCCCACATGTTAAAAATCTACTTTAAATCAAGGTCAAGGTTTTAGAGTGACCTTTCAGTTCCCTGGATTTGTTAGTTGACTGAGCTGTTATTGCACCAACAAGGAGAAGGACATTAACACTTTTACAGGGTGACCGGAATCTCCTCAATGTATACCAAAATCCTATTCCAAGGGCATTTCTTCTGTGTATTCTGTTCTTAAATCCAATCCCCAAATAATTTAAGGTTGACTGGAATGATGTCCTGGTGACCCTGGCTATCAGAACATGGGCTGGGAATCTATAGTCATCAAAGAGAAGCCAGGATAGCCCACAGACACTGAATGGGTGAAGAAAATAGTAAGGCCGCCACCTCAACATCCACACAGTCCCACATATACCGGGATCATCTTGATTCCATCTTTTTCACTCCAATCCACTAAATTCAATCATTCCACAAATTCCATTGGATCTAATTTCTACATGTCGTAGGAATCGATCAGTTCTCTCAAATTCCTGTTACTGAAATCCAGGCCTGAGACTAGTTCAGCAGGTTCTAACTGGACATGCAGCCTCGGGTCTTCACCCTTGACAAGCCATTCTCCAACCTGTTACACTCCAGGAAATCCTTCGGTGGTTTCCACTAGAGCTTAGGGCATAATTCAAAGTCATTTACTGAGGGCAGTCATGAAGGGCACGCTTCCTGGCCTCTGTTTTTTTCCTGTCACATCTCCAACACTCACTTCATCCCATAATTAGCTCTACCCACCCCAGACTCCCTTCTGGTCCTCTAACTTGCCATAATCTGACTCAACTCTCCGGTCTTCACAAACCTGTTCTCCCCAGCATGGAATACTTATCCGCCTTCTCTGATCTCCTCCTCAAATTCCAACTTCTGCCTTTGATTTTCCTGATCTCACCTTAAGCAATGCGACTTGCAAGCACCTCTTTCTTACATCCACTCAGCCCTTTCTTCACCACCGGACTGGACTACAGGATTCTAATGCTTTTGTCTCACCTCAGTAATCTGTCGTCATTTTATTGTACTTTGTCTTCATTTTCTCTTTGGTTGCCCGTCTCTGTTTGCTAAACTGTGAGCCCAGTGAAAGCAGGGATTCTGATGGTTTTATTCGTTGTAAAGTCTCTTGGCACAAAGCGTAATAAATATAGCATATATATATATATATATATATATATAGAGAGAGAGAGAGAGAGAGAGAGAGCATATATGCATGACTGAATAATCCACAAGACTGAGTCTTGTATATAGTCCTTACTACTTCTTTGACCTTGGGCAAATCACTGAAAATCTTGGAACCTCACTATTCTCAACAGAAAAACGAATGCAAATCCTATGGATTCTTGACTCCTTGATTGAAAGGATTCTGAGGGATCAGGCATGGGAACTATGAAAACAGTGATATATGGTATCAAGAAGCTGGGGTCAATTATTGTTATTTACTATTTATTTCCTCACCTGAGACATCTCAGCTTCAGCACCAAGAGAAATGAAAGGATAAGGCCCCGAAATTCTCTGCAGTCTAGTTCTAGGGAAATAGCTTGCTTGCTGACTGCTAAAAAAAAACAGTTTCCCTGAATTTGACTTTGATTTCTGTCAGTCCTATTAGATTGTACCTTCCGAGAAGAGCCATTTGTTTTTGAAAACAAGTTGTACTCTGTGTTCTGCTGTTACTTAACTCACCAGCACCCTCTGCTCGGCTGTTATGCCCAATTTGAATCAGAAGGAAAGGATTCTTACTGTCTGCACATCCTGAAGAGAATATAGACCCCAAGAAAAGTCAAGGAGGTGGAGAAGATTTGTGGCCAGTTGATTGGATGACTTTGGTCCCAGGTTCCAATTTGGCAAGTCAGTTTTAAGATGAGAGTTGGCAGATAGCCAAGAGTGAGTCAAGTTCTCAGACTCTGGACTCTGTGCTGTCGGGATTGTCATACCATCCTAGGGAAACATGCTGAAGAGGTGACGACTTTGTTTGGCTGTTAGAGGAGTCCTCTGGATTCCAGAGAAAAACAACATGCCCTGTATCACAACTGTTACAATTGTTGGGACTAGCAGATGTGTCAAATCTGGCACATCTGTCCCTGGGTATCTGTCAATCAGAAATTTACCTCTGTAATCTTTGAGGAGTGTGTGCGTGTGTGTGCACACGTGTGTGAGAGAGCGACAGAGAGAGTGAGCGTGTGTGTGTGTGAGAGACAGAGACAGAGAGAGAGAAAGTGACAGAGAGTGTGTGTGTGTGTGTGTGTGACAGAGACAGAAAGAGACAGAGAGAGAATGTGTGTTGTGTGTGTGTGTGTGTGCGTGTGTGTGTGTGAATTTGCCCTGGGTGCGCATACTAAGTCTGTGTGTCTGTGCAGTGGATGATGACGAATGGAAGGAGTGGACAATGAGTTCAAATACATGCGTGGAATTACAAACCAACAAGGCAGAGTGCCTTCCAAGTATTCTTAAACCAGACTCTGGTTGAAGCACTATCCTTTGTTGCCAAAAAAGGATTTATTTCTTGGAAACTAGCAATGCAATAAAGCCGACCCTCAATTTCCTATAATAACAACAAGCTTCAAGTTTGGCATCCATATCACCAGGGACAAATTGTGCCAAGCAAGCAAAGGAGTCAGAACCAGCACCCACAAAGGCTGTTCTCAATTCAGCAAAAGATGTTCTTCTAAAGTGACTGAGCTCTTAGCTCCCGGCTTCCATCCTGCCCACCCACCGAGCTGCTCGGTATCCTCCTACTGGCTCCTTCCCTCTCACTCTCTGTCTGCCGGAGCCAAGAAGAAGGTTCTCACAGAACCTCCTAGGGAAGTCAGCTCCTCTGTCAGGTTAATTTTCACATTTATTGAGGATATGCCTCGAGCTGAAACTTGAGCCACGCCTTTCTAGTATGGAAGAGGGTGATCTGATTATGCCCACGCTAGTAATGGTTGAGGTAATAGCAGAATGGAATGATAAAATCTCAGTGGGTACAGGTCTCCTCTGGCAGAAACTTCTGAAGAAGCCTGGAGATGACTTAACCTTCTTCCAAAGAGATGTGTTTTATTTTCAGTTCCCCCCAAAGAAACTAAAGTTCACCAGCATTTTCCAATTTCCCTCAGGTGTCATCAATATTACATTAAAAAGAATTATATTAATAATAGCTACATTTATTGATCACTGTCATCTTAATATATGTTTGATACCTGGTGGAAATTATCTTTAGTTCTCCCAGAACTTTCTGTGTTGCCTCAAGGCCCCCATTTACATAATCTCATTCTCATGTCATTTTGGGGGGAGGGCAATTTCAGAGCAAGGAATAGAGAAACCCTTGGGAAACCCTAGGTGATGAGAATTTATTTTTAGTTTCCATGAGGAGGCACTAAAACTATCCTGATGACAAGAACCAGGTCTCATGTGGAAATTAGAATAATAATAATTAAGTACATTATTAGTGATATAATATAAATTTAAATATAGAAACTGATAACTACTTAAAATTTAGAAATATAAAATAAGTGTACTGTTAACAATATATATTAATATATTAATTAATAATAATTGTTAATCACTATTCATCTGGTAACCCCAAAATAACTCTGGGTGTGCTATTCTTATGGTTCAGTTGCTCCTCATCTCTGCTCCTGCCTTATAATCATTCCCAAGAAGGAGGATCTAATTGGGCTCTTCATCACCATCCAAGAAAAAGTATCTCTTTTGAGTAGAACTTTTCTTCTAATTGTCCACGTGGGGCAGGTGCCCGTTAGTTCTTGACTCACATCCCATCCTCAAATCCAGCCTGTGGTGGTCAGGGTTATTTAGTTCCTATAAAACAAATCACTGTTTACTACAGAACAAATCGCGGTGACTTAGAGTTGAAGAACCTCCTTCTGCTGGTTGCTTTATTTGCTCATTTATTTGTTTTCTGGAAAGGTCCTTGGAGGTTTATTACACAGTTTGACAAAGACCATTCATAAACAAAGAAACATGGGCTCATGAATTTCAATGACTTGTCCAAGGTCACAAAGCTGATCAGTTACCTTATTTATATTTGAACCCAGGTCCATCATTTCCCTAGCACTGTGTTTACCATCTTGCTCTGTAGTCTGTTCAATTTTGCAACACTCGTTCACTGAAACATTCATATCTCTATGTTTCTGATTTTTGATTGCTAAAGATTGCTGTCAGTCTTTCCCAATCATAAGATTACATGACACAAAAAGGCTAATAGAGAGAAAATGAAAAAAGTAAAACAAAATAACAGTGGATTAGAGGTGTCTTAAGGGAAGAAATTTGTATGCTGTTTGAAAAAAAAAAAAAAAAAAAACCTGTCACCTGGACCTTAGAAGTGCCCTGTCTGCCTCAGAGTAAAAGAGAAGAGAGACATCCAGAAACACATCCAAAAGAAGGTAGAAAAGGTCTGTTATTATTAAGTTGAAAGTTAGAGAGACAGGCTTATGGTTGAAGGGACAGAACTTCTACAGTAGAAATCTTCTTGTCCTGCATTACTAGGATCATAGTTGGCTGGATAATCAAAAAGTTAGAAAAAATGAGGAAATCATAAATCATCATGCATAGATATCTTAAATATTATATTCAAAGGTAAGCTGACTAAAATGTATGTATAGGTTAATAATTTGATTTAAATCCAAGCTTTCTCATTTCTCATACATGACTAAAATGTATGTATAGGTTAATAATTTGATTTATATTCAAGCTTTCTCATTTCTCATACATGACTAAAATGTATGTATTGGTTAATAATTTGATATAGACCAAAGCACCTATTAATTGGAATGTTATGTTGCCCTTATATAAATATTATACACCGTCTATTATTTTGGTTTATTTAAAGTGAGGGTCAAACCTGAAGACTCTTGAAACAAGTTGGACACAGACGTTTTCTCAATCTTTCATCAGGGCTTCTTGGTCTTTTAAAATCACTTCACACACATCTAATTTCAATTACATAATTCAGTTGTTTTCTAAAACCAATCGAAACTTGAGTTTTTCCAAAGCATTCCGCTTAGTTTTCTTAGAATCATAGTATAAATAATTCTCTTTCCATATTCATATTTTATCCATTTACTATTTAACTGAAATGCATAATCACAATAAGTAAAATGGCATGCATAGATTTTGAAACAGACACTCCTGACTCTTAGTAAACATATAACGCTGGGAGAGGGGGAATAAAAGTACAAATGTGCAACAGAGAGCAGCTTATTACTATGGATGTTGAGACACCAATGGCATCAGTCCATAATTTATAGAGAGAATGGAGAGCATTTAATTTGCCAACTCAGTTGTGTGGAGTTTGGATGCAAACTCCACACAAAAAATATGGTTGACTTTGATGTATTCTATAAGAGTCAACCCTATGTTTTCCACAAGAAGAAAATCAGGAAAATATGTTGTGTGACTGAGGAATGCCAACTAGGAACAATCCTATATAAAACTCCTTCTTAAACTAGCTATTAAACATGTACAAGGTCAAGAATTTGGTGGCATAAAGAAGAAAACCAAAGTACCATCTTTACATAGCAATTAACAAATCATCGATCTGTTTTTTAAATAAAATTAATTTATATGAATCTATAAAAACATCTACCTTTTATTTCAGATATTCCCTAGGAGTTTTTGAGGGTGTTGCAGGGTACATAGTATACTGTCTTTGTTAAGGGTCTTTTAATTGTAATTGTAAACTAAACCAACAAACGAAAAAACTAGAACTAGGTGAATACACACACACACACACAATTCTTTTAAAGGACAATAGGCTATTTCAAAAATTAAAACTTGAACTACCAGATCTCCATGTGAAAGCCAGAATACTAAAATGGCCCCCAAGATTCCTGCCCCAATATTATTGCTCTGTATAATTTCCTCCCATTGAGTATGGGCCAGACTTATGAATACGCTAGATAGCCACTCTATGATTACATTACACAGTATTAGACTCTGTCATAGCAGAAAGGAGAAAATTCTCAGCTGATTCCAAAGAAGTAAGCTGTCGTGTTACGGGAGAGCCATGTAGCTAGGACCCGAGCAAGGCTGCTGGGAACTGAGGGTAACCGCTGGCCAGCAGTGAGCAAGAAAAGTAGGATTTTCAGTCTACAACCATAAGGAGCTGATTCTCCTAACAACCTGCATGATCTCGAGAGAGGACACTGACCCTCAGATTGCATCTCTCACTGATGCTGTGATCGATTTTAGCTGTGTGAGGTCTGGAGCAGAGAACCCAGGCAACCTGTGCCTACACTCCTGACTCAGAGAAACTAGAGATAATGAATTTGTGTGTTTTTTTTTTCTTTTTTACCATTAAGCTTGTGCTTAATGGTAAACAAGTGGTGACTTGTTATGTGGCTCTAGAAAACAAATACTCATGGGTAAAGCAGAATACAGAGACTTCCAGAGGGTTTCAGTGGAGGTTGTTTGAGAATATTCACTCTGAATATTGTCATCAATATCTCTTAGTTCAAGAAACAATCTGTTTCTCTTGGCTTAAATTTTCAAGAGGAAAATCTGATTTATGTACCTGGGGTCAGGTGATAACACATGGACCAATCAGCTGTGACTAGGAAGAAGATTCCCATAGATCAGGCACCATTACTGGATGGACCACCTCCGTGCATTGAGAGTGGCTTCCAGAGAAGAGGGAACACGAGTTCGGAAGAGCCTAAAGAAGTGTTTGCTACATAGAAACCCTGTAGTTGAAGTACATTCTGGATATTAAAGACACTTATGAGTATTATAATTGGAAGGCACTGGAAAAATCACCGATCACAGTGGATTCCACCATGAGTTACTGCCAATGAACAGTTTTATCTATCTCACACAATAATTCACAATATTCCTACTTAAAAACAAAACCAGAAAACTGTCCTGACCAACCTCCATTTAGTAAAGACTAATGTATTACTTTTCCTTTTACATTATTTAAAACATGCATGATGATGTCAACATTTTTGAAAGCAATAAACAACAATCACATTACTTTTTTATGTCCTATAAATTATTGAAGTGTAACTCATGGAGCTTCCACCTGATTAACTACACAGTACACTCTAAGTCCAAAAAGATCGAGTTCAGAACCATTCATCCAGCCCAGTGCCCTCACCTCATAGTTGTTGAAATTGTAAGAAATTTGACTTTTTTCTTAATCTGAAAATAAAACCCAGAACCCAAAATCCACCTCTCCTTTAATCAAAAACCAAACAAAGAAATTAAAGAATCTACTTCCTTCAATATCAATGGGAAGACTGGAGGAAAAATCTTCAGGTAGAGAGCCAGTCAGGTATCAAGCATCCAATCATATAGCATTGGCCGGATTTCTGCCTGTGTAAGTTCTGTTCTTGATGTCAGGAAATTAACATGGTTGCCACTTGAGGGTAATTCCCAGCCCACAGTTCTATCACGGAGTAAGAGAGCTACTAATCTCAATGAGGTAAGCATAATTCATTCATGCACCACTTACTAGTTGAAACTATTCTTCGACTATCCCACAAAGGTATTTCATTAGTCACAGGAAGAACCAAGAAGTTTTGGAAGGTCCAAAGAAAACCAACTGCTACCACTTGGAAACAGATACAGTACTGGTAATATCAACTTTCCACACTAAGTGCTAAACATGAAAATATAATTCCAATTGTTCCTTGATGGCAAAAGCACGTGGTTAGGTGCAAGCATGTGCTTGGGAATCCTGATTTCTGAATAAATGCCAATGTTGAGTTTCCAGGATCTAATTACAATTTCCAGAGTTTTAATAATAGAGACTTTGAAGGTTTGTTAAGCTTCAAATGTCCTTAAAACTTTTTTGATGAGTTAACTGTAAATGAATAAAAAACATGTGCATTAAGTTTCCCTTGGAATACATGTGGGTTTAAAAATTAAGGGAAAAGGGAGTTGGCAAACATTGACTTTGAGACCTGCCAAAGCCAAGGCATTTGAAAAAATAGCTCAAGACATTTGGAGAATCCCAAAGTCTGGTAGGGTTTGTCCCTCCTTTAAAGAACAAATGAGACTGAAAATAACTTTTTTTTTTTAATGTTTCAACATGGACATTCTTGCTAAAATATTGAAAGTGTATAAATATCTTGCTATTTTTACATGCATACACACACACACACACACACACACACACAAATGCATACACAGGTAGACATACAAATATATTTTGACTTGGCCTAAGTTCAAACTTCAGTGAGTATCAGCCTTACTTGGCTCTTTTTAACATTCACAATACAAATGAATGAAAAACTTACACAAATACTCAAACACATATCACAGCACATTTTATTTGATGGGATTGTTCCATACTGACAAATCTTATTAAGTTACAACTTCTATAACACCCTTCAATGACTTCTCATTACGCACTCCAAGCACATCAAAGCCCTTAGTTTTCTATGATTTTGTACCTTTCCCCAGGCAAATCTACTATTCAAATCTTTATTTTCCAGTTCTTTCCTGTGTATACTCATTCTCCAACAATGCTACAATAACTCCCATCACATGGCTCGCAAACACCCATCATTTCCACCTTTCCTTTTTGATCCTCTCTGGAGGATAGAATACCACTTCACATCCACCTGCAAATGTCCTGATTATTCAAAGTACAAACTAAAATAAGGCTTCCTCATGACCTCTCTCATATCCTCTCTCATAACCATAGACTTGGCAAATCTCACCAAACCAGGCATCTTAAAAACAAAAACAAAAACAAAAACAAAAACTCTTCCAAGTCTCTGTGTTGCTCACAATCACAGTTCAAATCTCTTGGCATTACAGGGGTGAGACAGGTGTAGAAGAAATCTTTACGCTCATTCCTCCACTCTTACTGGTTCTGGCTGGTTTGAGAAATTGGACCTGAGGATCCAGGTAGAAATCAAATATAGTATTAATTTCACCACTGCTATGGCTGGATTGGGGAAAATGGCACAACTTCTATTTCCAAGAGTCCAATAATAAGTAGCCAAGCTGAAATAGAGGAAGAAACTTGGAAATAGTGTCAGGATACCTGCTAGGCGCCTACCAAGACAAATGCACAGGACTGAATCAAATCTTTCCTGTTCAATTTTGATGCGATACCTTCTACCCTTATTAGTGGAGTATAGTGGATGAGAGTAAAAATAATGCCTGGCTGGGTTTTCTCCAGCACTGGTAGGGAGTGACACACAAAAAAATCAACAAGTAACTATTCTTTCCCCAGCCAATTCAGGGCTGCCATGCTGGGGATCCTGCCTGCCTTATACTTCCCCTTACAGATGCTCTGACCCAGCCACATGCTTGTAGGACCTTGAATTATCTCCTGTTTGTCCATGTGATATATTTATTTTTAACAAATCTGTCCTTTGAAAATGTTGTTCTCTGTGGGAAGGCTCTTCTTGCCAATCTGATACAGCTATTCAAACCTGGAAAACTCAGCTCAGAAATTATCTTTCATAGACAATCACTGAACCTCCTTTGGCTCATTTTTCTATCTACTCCTTTGGGTAGTTTGACCATCATCTTTGATATTACATAATGTACTGGCTTGTAGTTCCTACCTACAATTCTTCCTGACAAGAGTGAACTTCTTGAGAATGGGGACATATATTTTATTTTATTCATTTCTATCGCTTATATTTACTACATACGATCAATAATCAATATAGTCAGTAATAAAGAATTGTTATTTAAATACGAGTAGGTCTTCTTGATAAACTGGCTTCTCTGATCAAGGCTGTACTGAGAGTTAAGTGGGGCCAACTGAGCATGGATATAACTTCATGCAGATTTGAGGGTGAGATGAGGGGGCTGAACAGAGCCCGAAACAGGCAAGACAGATAGAACATATAGTCCCTTCCAGCAATGGTACAAATGGTCATTCTTGTGGTCTTAGACTGGTTTGTCCACTCCTTCCAGCCTTTGGCTTCAAAATAAGCTGTAGACCATGTTATATCTTTATTCCTTCAGAGCCAGCAGCTTCCTGGATGCCCATTCTGTTATAGAGACAGAAGTATGAGGAGCTGAGTCTAATCACAGGAAAACATTTAAAGCATCCGTCCATGACATAAGTGCTAACACTTCACTGGCCAAAGCAGGTTCCTTGGCCAAGCCCAGCATCAATGGGGAAATATATTCTATCAACTTTGATGGCAAATGCTACAAATTCATGTGGCAGAAAGTTTGGATGCATTATTTCATCATGGGAAGGGTGTAAAGATTGGGAGAAATTTTATAGTCTCCTACATTGCCATCACTCTGACAGTGAGTGCTCAGTAAATAATCACTCCTGTCTTCTTTTCTATTTATAGAGCAATATCCTGCTCTCATTGAAAAAAAATTAATGTCAAATGTACCTTCCCCCTTAAGTTAGTGGCTAGTTTGGGGTTGTCCAGATTGGGGATGGTCGCATGAAATTACAGAGGACACAGTGTGAGTTGCTTTGGATAAATATATGTTGGTCATGAGGTGATGGCAGAAGCCAGGAATCATGTTCACAAGGGATGATTGAATTAAATGTTAAATAAATAAGTACAAATTTTAATCATGGATCAAAGAGGCATATAGATAGGAAGTAGTAATCAAGATAGGGAACCAAATGTCCCAAAACAGGGGAACTGGGAGTGATTTGGGGCAAATAATAAGCACCCAGGAACAAATGTCTTGGGTACTTCAAATAATCAGAAGCCAGTGATCTAGACAAAGTTGAACATATGTATATGAATAAGACTTATTATCTACTGGACATCTACATCTCTGGCTCTTTAGTAAGCATTTGTATATATTTTGTCTTCTCCAATAAAATTTGATTCTTCTATCAATATAAACCTTATAAAATGATACATATTTAACTATCAATACTTTCTTAATATCCCAAAGGAAGTTATTTTAAAACATAGCTCTGAATGATTATCCAAATTATACATTCACTTTCCATTTTTCCTAACTACTTTATATGTAAGTTAATTCACAAGTGGTCTGTTATTAATTTTAACATATCTTGAACACAAGTTCATCATGAATAAGAGAAGGAAGAAGCAAAATAGAACAGTTATTAGGGTACATGCATCATTTCATTTATTTCTTCCTGCATGACAGCAAAGTAGATGATCCCCATCCTTCCTTCATTGAGAAACTCAGGCCAAGAGAAGCCAAGTAATGTCCCAAGTGTGGACTCCTAAGACTATATAATTTTTATTATATCAAATTACCAACCTCTCTGACAAGAAAGTATTCTACTCATTGAATACACAAGGAGTTCTAGTCTGTGTCAACTTGATTCTCACATACTAAGAGGCCAGATCTGGTTGGGTAGGCATACCTCTTCTGTCTGTAAGCAACAATTCAATGACTCTACAAATAAGCTTAACTTCACAGAGAACTAGAGGACACCACAATGGCCAACCAAAGACATTTCCTTACTATTGACCTCCAATGTGCATCTTGGATCTTGTGTATCCTTGATCAATATTTGCTAATAGTTAGCTTTCATATAATCTCCCCTATAATCTCAGATTTTTCCTTAGCAGTAGACATTTCATGAGCAAGAAGTTATTACCCAATTCATTCTTATTTTTGCTACTTTCAGCCAGTTTAAAGGCTTTGCTAGAATTCCAGAAATGACGTGTTACTAATTTTTTTTTTTTTTTTTTGAGAGAGAGAGAGTGCACATGAACAGGGGAGGGTGAGGGGTGGTGGGTGAGAGAGAAAATCTTAATCAGGCTCAGGACCTTGAGATCATGACCTGAGCTGAAATCAATAGTTGGATGCCTAACTGACTGAGTCACCCAGGAGGCCCTAAAGTGTTATTTTTAATTTTGATAATAAGGTTTAGAATTATATCTCTATTTTTGTTAATAACTTACCTGAAAATTGAATTCATCCTGGGGCAAGGGGAGTTTTGTTTTGTTTGTCCATTGGAAAGGTAATTAGTAGGCTACTAGGTTAGTAAGCTGAGACACTTTGAATGGATTGATTCTCCTGGTACAAACTGGAACTGTGGAGAACAAAAACAACTTCCAAGAAACTAATTTCTAAAGGGCTTAGATTTTGGGTTTATAATTAATTTTTTCCATTCCTAAGAGATTTCTAAAAAATTCTCTTTCTTGATAGTGAATCCTTTCTTCCCCTTAGAGGTACATTTTAATTTGAAGCTTCCAGAGGCGGTTGACTTTAGGGGAAAAGTTTTGTATGGCTTTGGGGCCAGCCACACCTTTGTCTGTCATCTGGTATATTTGGATAACACACTTAAACCATCTGATCATGCATTTTCTCATTTATAAATGAGGATACGAATACCAAACTCATAAGCTTGCTGTAAGGATTAAACGAAATAAGGCATAAAGTTACACTTTGCAGTGGAACAAGAAGAGAGCTTTTCAAGGTGGTTGGGTTGAGAGGTGATAGTAATCAAGGAATGTTGAAAGTGATTTTTTTATCTCCTATCTTGATGGAATCCCTGCATCAGAGGATAAAAGGAAGAGATCCATGCCTTTGCTTCTGGCTGATGTTCCCCTGTGTCACAAGGGTTGATTAGAGCTCTTCCTTCCCTCTATGAGCCTCTCCACTTGAAGTTACAAAAGGGAGAGGGATGTGATTTTTGCCCTAAGTGCCACTGGTATAACCTTAGTGCATTATGATATATTGTTACTTCAGTCCTAGAACAGATCCAGTAACAAATTCCAGCCAGGATTGAAATGTTATTAGGATTAGATACTTGCATCCTTAGTAGATTAATAGGTGTAAATAACATGGCAACAGTGGATACTATGATGTACTGCTCCAATTTCCTTTCAGGACTGGGAAGGTACTGATTCCCCCAACTGACAGATGCGGTGACTGCTGATGGTTCACAGATCAGTCCTTTTCTGGGAAGGTCCCTGTGCTGGGGAAAACTGCTTTCCTCCAGATTAAGCTCACATTCAGGGGCGATTTGGGGTGTGGTTACAAAGGCCTGGTCCCCTTTCCCAAGGAGGAAATACAACTGCGTGAAGTAAATCTGTTAACACGTAGTATTTCTGTTACTTTCCTCACCTTCTTGTGCTTTGCACGTGAGAATGCATCGATACATTGATAACCCAGAAAATCTTTGAAAAAATTGTTAACTGAGCACAGACCAGTCTGAGGGTTCAAGTGGCTCGGCTGAAAGTTGCATAAATTGCCCAACTGAGTAGACGATGACACCTGGAGGGAAACCCAGGCCATTCTGCCAAGTATTGAATTTCAATTACTCAATTCAGGTATTTAAATTCTCTAGGTCTGGGGCACCTGGGTGGCTCAGTTGGTTAAGCGGCCAACTCTTGATTTTGGCTCAGGCCACGATCTCAGGGTCCTATCATTGAGCTACAACTCGGGCTCTATGCTCAGTGGAGAGTCTGCTTCAGGATTCTCTTTCCCTCTGCCCCTTCCCCAACTCTCTCTCTCTCAAATAATTAAATAAATCTTTTAAAAAATTCTCTAGGTCAAGTGTAATTCCCTCGTCTGCTATCTTTCCAATTCCTTCACTTGGATGACCCTCACTTCTCTTAAAAACTGCCCTCACAAGTCACTTCTTACAGGGAGTCTTCCATGATTCTCAGACTGTATTCATTTTTTCTCCTCTAAGGTATTGATGAGATATAGGCCTAAGGCTTTTGATACATTTACCTCATTTTACTATAATTTTAATCTTACCAGAAGTGGGTCCATATAGAGATCTTTGTCCCCCAAATCTACCAATGATACTTAAGTATAATATATGTTGAATCAGTATTAGTTAAATTGAACTGAAATATGAAAAGGTCACTTTTTATTATCATTCCAATTTTGAACTGGCTGAAATGAAGATCACCTCTGACTTTACCAGATAACAACCATTTTTTTTAAACTCTCTGGGAGGCTGTGTTGCCATTCCAAGAGCATAATTCAGATAGATGAGACACAAACCTAAGGCTTTAGAGAGAAAAGAAGACTATTCTCTCTAGAAAATTTATAAGGAAATAATGTGCTCACTTGAGGGACTGTCACCCTTCCCAAGTCTACAGCAAAGCACAGATTCATGAGATCCTTCTGAAAATTGTTTTATGAAACTATGAGGCAATATAAGCTCAAAAGTCTCTTTTTTACTTCCATATTACATAAAGAAAAATCACTACTTGTTGTATTAGAACATTCACTTACTCAATTTTTTAAAAATATTTACATTTTTTCTCTCCTAAACATTCTCAAGTCTTTTGGCACATTATTCATTTCAATTATGCTGAATTTTTTCAATCTGGCCTTGGTTATACAACTCAGGTCTTTCATCACCAGTCCCTCTCTGTGAGAGTGGGTAGTTTTAAATAATCTTATTATAGAAAAGAATAGATTGAGTGGTTTGAATTACAATTTCCCAACAGATTTCTAGTTCAAATAAAACTGTCTTTGGTTTTAATGTGGTTCTTTTTGTGCAATGGCAGGAAATAAAAAGGGACACATTTTCAGAGCTAAATATGGTAGGTACAAACCCCACAACATTTTGGAGAGACACTAGGGCAAACCTATTTACTCTTCAGAACAAAAGACTAAAGTTAAACCAGTGAACTCAGTAGCCCAAGGTCACGTACCTAGTGAACACCAGAAATATGACTTGATCTTAAGATGTTATTATTTTACTTTAAAGAAGCAACTGTAATTAATCAAAGACTTAAGAGGACTTTTCCCAAGGTCAGAAAATCTTGATTCAAATTCTGGGTTTGCTGGAATTGGGTATTAAGGGAACTTTGGCTAACTCAGTTTCTCATCTACTAAATGTGGTTTTCATACCCATTTCATAGAGTGGAATAAATTTTCAATAAATATTTGCTGGATCTGCTACTGAGCCTTGGAAGAGTGTCTTTGCCAAAATAAAATTTTGAAATTTCTTTTAAGATATCTTACATTTATTTTTTTAAAGATTTTATTTATTTATTTGACAGACAGATCACAAGTAGGCAGAGAGGCAGGCAGAGAGAGAGAGGAGGAAGCAGGCTCCCTGCTGAGCAGAGAACCCCGATGCGGGACTCGATCCCAGGACGCTGGGATCATGACCTGAGCTGAAGGCAGCGGCTTTAACCCACTGAGCCACCCAGGTGCCCCTAAGATAGCTTACATTTAAAGACAGCAAGAGAGATGTATAATGTTTAAGTCAGTAGATAAAGTTTCAGGCTTCTCCCTACTAGTCAACTGATGCAGACCAGTGAACCTCAAAACTCATCAGCTCTTGGTTGCAATATGATCCAAATTTGCCTCATGAGGAAACAAAGTTTGAGGTTCTCCCAAGTTCAACCTCAATATATAGCTACATACATTCTGTCAAGCTGTGAAATCATTTGCTCATCAGCCAGAATAACTCCAAACAATGGGAATTGTTATTTGCAAGATGTTCTTAAAACTCAGAGCAAAGCTGTTCTTTGTATCTGTCTCAGAGGTTCATAGAAATGCTACTTTCTTAAAGTAAGTCCAAAAATCTGTGGATGATTTTTATTGATTTAGTGCATGAGCTTGTGGCTTGGGGCAGATCGTCAAACACTGACTCCATCCTTGGATGCTTTTCCCAACCCCATTGCTCTTGAGCCAACAACAATTGCCTGATTGGTTGCTGGCTACAGCAATGGGGGAAATCTACTCACTTATTTTATCAGGCAGAAAGAACCTGCTTCTGTTTTCTGGTATTCTATTTGAGAACTCAAGGCCAATTGTGCTTTTCTGCTGGAGAAGCAGTTCACTATTTCATGTGACGACCCTTTAAGTATAGCACAACCTGGGATCCTCTGGAAGGATTAGGGAAGGGTTTTTTTGTTTTTGTTTTTGTTTTCGGTTTTTTTTTGAGAATCAGAGAAAGAGCGAGGTAAAAAAAAAATGGTCCCTTCTTGTTCAATTAAATTTCAAAGGTCTATCGATTACTAAGACTTGGTCATTAACTTTTTTTAGATTAACTTTTTTTCATTAGCTTTTTTTAGATATAAGATATGTACATTAATGTGCACAGATTTGAAAAATGCACCTTGATGGTTTTATGGATGTCTACACCTATGTAATCATTTCTCGGCTCAAGCAAGATTTCCAGAACCCAAGGGCTCTTCTCTTACCCAGTCAAACACTCCCCACCCTCCACCATGCATACACTCAGGTAAACATCCTTTGCCTTCTATTAACACAGATTATTTTGCCTGTCCCTGAAACATATATTAAGTGGAGTCATACAGAATGCATTTGGTGCATTTATTTTCCTCAGTACCGTGTCTGAGAAAGTACCCATATTATTATTGTACACGACGGTAATTTATCCACTTATATGAATGTGTAGTATCAATATAGTGTACTGGTATGCTGTAATTTATTTATTCTTTCATCTATTTACTTAGATTGTTTCCATTTAAGGGCTATTACAGAAGAAAGCTGCTATAAACATTTTTGTTCATGTCTTTGGTTGACCTCTGCATTCCTGTGTCTCGGGGAAATGCCTGAGGACGGAGTTGCTGAGTCATTGAGTAAGCTCATACTGGATGTTAAGAGATGCTAATAAACAAGTGTTGGGAGATAGTGGGACCCATGTATACTTTCACCATAATGTATCATTACAGTTAAATATATGTAGGATTATAACCCATGTATACTTCCACCCTAAATATATGCGGTTTACAGTTCTATATCTGCCAGCACACCTGAAGTTATCAGCCTTTTAGATTAATGTAACTCTCGTTTCAGTTCTATTTACATTGTAAGAGGAAATCTAGTCGTGTGTTTAACAGTGTTAATGCAGTTGCTTCAATTTAAATCCTGTGTTATTTGCCACCTCCATGACATTGGCTAAATTATTCAACCTCTTTGTAGCTCAGTTTTCTCAACTAAAAATGAGGCTCATAGGCACACTTTCTATCCAGGGTGGTTGTAAGGACTAAGTGAGTATCGTGTAGCTCTTTGAACAGCACACAGCAAGCACCCTAAGTCTTAGGTCTTTTGGTGTGTGCTTGTTTTCAAGTAATATATTCACATTTCCAAATTCAAGGTATACTAAATATTTGTTAATTAAAAAAAAACAAAATACTAATAAAAATCAAAATACTGGAGAAGGATGGAGGGAGGAGGGAGAGCTGGAGACATAAAGCTGTAGAGGCTGCAGGAACCAACTGGAGGAGACTTGTTAGGGTAATTTGTTTAGACTTCCCTGAGAAGGTCTTTGGGACATATTAATGCAAGCCAAGTTGTGTTATCATACTTGTGTGGTGAGCTAGAGATGGGAGGGGAGAGGGGGCAGAATATTAGCTGCCTCCTATAGAGGACTGCCATAGGTACTAGACACTATGCTAAACATTTTACAAATGTTTTCTCAGTGAACCCCAAACCTGATAGAATCCCATCATTCTCATTTTGTATTATGAATAGATTGAAGTTCAGGAAGATAAGGAACTTCCCCAAGGTCACAGAGGTAGTAAGTGGTAGAGCTGGGGTGCCTGGGTGGCTCAGTGGGTTAAAGCCTCTGCCTTCAGCTCGGGTCATGATCCCAGGGTCCTGGGATCAAGCCCAGGATCGAGCCCCCCATCGGGCTCTCTGCTCAGCGGGGAGCCTGCTTCCTTCTGCCTCTCTGCCTACCTGTGATCTCTCTGTCAAATAAATAAATAAATAAGTGATAGAGCTGAGGTTTCAATCCAAGGAGTCTGACCCCTGGACTGAGGTCCCGACCATGTCCAAGCATCAAACTATGTGTGCTACAAATAAGATCTCCAGTTCCCTTTGCAGCCCTGTAGGGGAAGTACAATCTTCATCTCACAGATGAGACCACTAAGGCTCTGACTATAAAGTACCATCTCCAGGGTCACGTGCTGTGGCAGAGCTGATGTTCAAAATTGTGTCTGCTGTGTCTTTCCCTCTGGGATCCCATTCTTTGGGATGGGAGCTCATAGCAAACAAACCTGAAAAATGCTGTTGCTACCTTAGTCTAAATCAGAGGCTGGTAAATTTTCCTAAAAAGGGCCACATAATGAATATTTGAGGTTTCTTAGTCCATATGGTCTTTGTACAGCTATTCTACTCAACTACTATAGCTTGAAATATGTACAGAAATGGGCAAGTGTGGCTATGTTCCAGTAAGTCTCTATTTACAAAAATAGGCACGGGCTGGATTTGGCCTGTGGATATAACTTACTGACTTCTGGTATGAAACAGCTAAAGAACAAAATCACCCTTCTCTGACTAGTTATACATGGTAAAAATTAAAATAAAAATAAAAAATTTCATTTCTATGTCATAAATTATCTAACATAACTTATTTAACCATTGTATTGTATTTGGAATATTCAGGGTTTTTAATCTTCTTTTTTGTTGTTGTTGTTTTGATTTTTCCTGAATAAATATTGCTCTTCCAAACCCTTTGCTTTCACAGTGTTTTGGGTTTGGGTTTTTTTTTTCTCCCTTAGAATTATGTCCATGGGATATATCCCCAGGAGTGAGATTACTGGTTAAAGGATATGGATGTTTTTAAAGGTATCTATAAAATTATACTTTCACTTGAGGTGTATTGAATCAATCTCCCTACTCTTTCCAACACCACCTTACATATTAGTATTTATTGTTATTTAGCCTCAAACATTTCCCCCCAATGTTTTGAATGCAGCAACAATGAAATACTAACTTCAACAGGCAAAATGTTACCAGAAGAATGAGTGGAAGATATATGGAAGAGAAGAAAATGTTTGGGGACAAGTGGCAGAAATTTGGCACAAATACTATGAACTTCTCCACCTGGTCTTCCTCTGTCTTAAGCACACAAAATGTTTTGCTTCCCAGGATTTATCTGATTCTCCCTGAAAGTGTTGAAATGAACTCATGTTCTCACCCAAGGCTGCCAGTGTCTAAAGAATTGTGGAGCCTGTCTTTGGATGAACAAATTTAAACCCAAAGAAAACTACTTCAATTTCTTTGATTTTCTTGACTTTTTAGAGTAGGAAGTGGGATGGAATGAAAGTTTTTTCCAAGAAAGAAATATTTCATAATAGTTTTCAAGTAATGACAAAAAAAAATAAATGAATGTCATGTACTGTCAAAGAAAAATATATCAAAATGATTGATGATGAGCTTGTGCCTTTCATCACAGAACTATCTTCCATCTGTGGGCCTCTTCTCTTCACTCTCACCCTCTTCAGCAAGGATCTCCTCATATGAGACTATAAGAGTAACTTTCTAGGTGTTCTCTTTCCCTTCACATGCTCCAAATCTAATGACTCCCCCAGATCCACCCAGACTTGTCTTGCTAAAATCCCACCCGATGAGAGCGCTCCTCTGTCAGAGAAGTCTCCCCACCCCGTAGTGCCTAGGAGATAACCTGGATCTCTACGATTCAGTCCCCACCTGTATTTTCTGCCACATCTCCCACTCCTCCTTACCCACCTTGACAACTTCACGGAAATGCTTACCCACACTTTAACACGTGCTCCCCTTCCACAGACAAGCATGTGTACGAAGTGTGTCACTCCAAAACACTACCCAGGAGCTGCATGGAGTCCTGGGTGACTTGTGTTATTGTTGTTTTAAAGATTGGTTGATTTATTTGAGAGAGAGAGAGAGAGAGCACAAGCAAAGGAAGGGGCAGAGGGAGGGAGAGAGAGAAAGAGAGAAGTAGATTTCCTACTGAGTGTGGAGCCCAACCTGGGGCTTGATCCCATGGAGCTGAGATCAATCATGACCTTAGCTGAAACCAAGAGTTAGACACTCAACCAACTGAGCTACCAGGTGGGCCCCTGGGTAACTTGTTAAAACCACAAACTCCCAGACAAACTCTAAATCACTGAAATTAGAATCCCAGGGTTAGGAATTACATTTTATTTTATTTTATTTGTTGTAACAAGTTCTCCAGTTCACCTGGTTTGGGAACCATTGCATACACTGATCCATGTTTTGGAATACCACTTTCTCACTCCTGGGAAACTGCGCCTCATTCTTTAGGATCCTACTTAGATTTTGTCTCCCTTGGGAAGACTCTCCTGCTACCAAACACAGAATCAATACTTCCTTACCTTTTCCTCTTAGAGCACTCTCCCATACATCTGTTGTCCTGATTATTGAGCATTGTCTTTTCTTCCTCTATGAGAAAAATACCCTCCATGTCAATAACAACAAGTGTTCAACAAGGATAACAGAGAAGGCAGGATAAAATCTGCTGGGGAGTTACCTTGTGACCATCTCTATCTAGGCATTAGAGAGAAATACCACATAGCTTCAAGATGAGGCATCCCCTACCCTTTACAGAACTTGCAAGTTCCTCAGAAAAGCCATTCTTCATTCCCCTTCTGGGATGCCTTGCTGGCCCTACAGCCACTCAGCCATGTCACATGACTGTCCCTGTGAAGCATATACTTCTCAAGGACAGGACTGCATCTTCTTCACCTCTGTATCCACCTCACAGACAGAGTGTCTGAGTCTCTTGACTTTTGTGTGGTTTATAATCTCTGGGATCTGAGATCACGGACGTTAGTATAACATAGTGCTTAAGACCATGAACTTCAGAGTTAGGGCTTGGGTTTGAATTCTAGTCTTGGCATACATGATCTTGAGCTAATGACTTAACTTATTATGACTCAGTTTCCTCTTCAGCAAATGGGAATCATAATAATGACACCAAGTTCTACTCAGAATTAAATAGTATTGGCATACCAATTATCATATAGTAAGTAATGAGTAAATGTTGGCCCATAGTAAGTAATGAGTAAATGTTGTAATTTCTTCCTAAGGGGCTCCCCAAGTCTTCTTTGAGGTAGTCATCTGACTCCTGAATACTGATGTGTTGCCTGGAATCCAAATGCCCACACACTGTTACTCTATCCGCCCAGAGGCATCTGTCCCATCCTGAAACACAGGAACCCAGCAAGGTCCCAACACCATCCCCTCCCCACCTCTTCTGCCCTAGGCATTCCCCTGAGTGCCATTAAGTCTTGCTGAGGTAAGATAACAGTGCTCTGTATACAGCACTGTGAGAACAGAAGATATTGCTATCATTTCTCTCCTTGACTGGGTTTTAAATCCTTTGTTGGCAGAGATCATGCTGTCACACACCCACAACCTATTCCTCTTCACTTGAGGAGCCTCACAAACAATGGACAATAAAGGGGGTTGAGAAGAAGTGCCAATGAAATCTCCTGCCCTGAACAGCAGATTTTCTCGTATGGCATGGATCACGCTGAGAAAACAAGAATTAACTTGGGATGAAGACTTAAACACTGCCCCTTGGTTTACTAAAGAAACCCTACCCTATTTCTCTCCAGTGACCTGAAGCTGCCTCTAAATCAACTATCTTTCTCAGAACACACATGATTCACTCTCTGTGCAATTTAAGGTTTGCAACTTTTTCTCACTGTGGTTTGAGAAGTGTTTTAAAATTTATGGGAGGCACGTTATTTAACCTTACCATGAAAAAATTGTTCTGTCTAAAACAAATGGAAGTAAAATACAAACTTAAAAAAAAAAAAAAACAAGGTCAAAATGCAATACTCATAATCAGCACTAGCCAGAATCTCAGCAGCAAGATTTAAAAAAAAAAAAAAAAGTGACCCAAAGAGCTTCTAAGGAATGCCCTACCTCTCTGAACCTGTACAGGAGTTAAGAATACTTCTCATCTGGGAGTCCATTCATTCCTCACTGTTAGTGTTATGTTTGCATCTGTCTTAGTCGGTTCAAGCTGTGGCAGCAAACTGTAGGCTGGGAGCTTAAACGCCAGAAATGACTTCTCACATTCTGGAAACGGGAAGTCTGAGATCAGGGTGCCAGTGTAGTTGGGCTCTGGTGAGGACTCCCCCCCAGGTGGCAGACGGCCATCTCGTATTCTCACATAGTAGGAAGAGGAAAGAAAGGTCTCCGGGGTCCCTTTTATAAGGAGACAAATCCGATTCATGAGGACTTCACACTCATGACCTAATCACCTCCCAGAGGCTCCACAACTTAATACTGTACTCTGGAGATGAGAATTTCCACGTATGAATTTTGAAGAGACACAAACGTGCAGCCCTTTGTAGCCTACTTGCATCTTGTGAACTCTGTAACGTGAGAGAATGTGTCTCATTTACATTGTTGTCCTCTAGGGATTGATTACCGTGATTATCTTCTACTATCAATAAATATTTGTTTAATGGTAGACCATGGTCAAAGGCAAACTAGCTTTGGTGCTTTTTTTTTTTTTTTTTTTTAAGATTTTATTTATTTATTTGACACAGAGAGAGAGATCACAAGCAGGCAGAGAGGCAGACAGAGAGGGAGGGGGAATCAGGCTCCCACCGAGCAGAGAGCCTGATGTGGGGCTCAATTCCAGGACCCTGAGACCATGACCTGAGCTGAAAGCAGAGGCTTAACCCACTCAGCCACCCAGGCGCCCCTAGCTTTGGTTTAATATCTTTAACATGGGCACAATGATTATTATTCATATGATTTGGGGAGAATTAAATGAGTAATTGTATATGGAAGGGACTCCCTCCCTTCCTCTGTTCTTCTCTCCGTCCCTCTGTTCCTTCTTTTCTCCTTTCCATCTTTACCTTCCTCCCTGTCTCTCTCCTTCCTTCCTTCCTTCCTTCCTTCCCTCTTCTTTCCTTCCTACTTTCACTTCTTTCCTCTCTTCCTCTTTTATTCCTCATCCCTCTGAAAAACATGGGCCAAGAAAGGATAGAAGCCCCATGGCACCTGGTGAAGAAAGGAAGTAAGCTAGGTTTGGGGATAGGTAAGCTACGGGTCTGGTTTGCTATGGTACAGCCAGTGTGGGAGGCCAGCAGCAAAGACAGCACTGATGGTTGATTCGGGGTAAATATAAAATGAGTTAGAAAGAGGCCCTTGAATGATGCCTAGGTGGCTCAGTCGATTAAGCATTGCCTCTTGATTTCAGCTCAGGTAATGATCTCAGGGTCATGAGACTGAGCCCCGTGTTGGGCTCCCCACTCATCACAGAGTCTGCCTGAGATTCTCTCCCCCTCCCTCTTCTCCCTCTTCCCCTCCCCACCATGCTCTCTCACTCTCTCAAATAATTAAATAAACCTTAACAGAAGGAAAGAAAAGAAAAGAAGCCCTAGAGAAAAAAATAAAGGTGTGGAAAGTAACAGATCCCTCCTATTTAATTTTTCCATGTTGGACATCATCTCCTCCTCTGTTTCTAACTGGTAGCCCCAGCTTTCCAATGCTGCCCATGTTGACTGAAGGACAAGAGAGCACAACAGAGATAAAATGGTTCTGTGGGTCAAGCACACCCCTCCCCCTATGCCACTGCCTTCCTCTCTACCTGCTAAAGAATTTCAAAGTACTTATTTAGGGACCACAAATTTTAAATTCCCCTTTTTTTTTTTAAAGATTATTTATTTATTTATTTGAGAGAGAGACAGAGAGAGAGAAAGCAAGAGCAGGGGGAGGGGTAATGGGAGAGGGAGAAGTAGAAACAGAGGTCAGAGAGCAAGGAGCCCGGTGCAGGACTCTATCCCAGGACCCTGGGATCATGACTTGAGCTGAAGGCAGAACTTTAACCAACTGAGCCACCCAGAGACCTCTCAAATTTCTTTCACTCTAATCCTTGATTTTCCACTTGCGGTCTTCCTTTGAGTATTTGGCCATCCATTAATAAATTTATATATATATACACATATATATATATGTTTATATATATATGTGTATATATATATACACATACACACATACATATATATGGATATATATATGTTTGTATATAAAATGAAACATGTTCATTTACAGATATGCTTTCCTCAAATTACTGAATTATACATTTTTATTAGTATTCTTTTCTTCTTTTTAATACTTATTTTTCAAGTGTAGTAAAAACTATATATAGCAAATTTTCCCCTTTTAATCATTTTGTTTATTTTATTTTATTTTATTTTATTTTATTTTATTTTATTTTTCATCAGGACAAGTATACTCCTTAATCCCCACCCCCTATGCCCCCCATCTTCCCATCCATCTCCCTCAGGTAACCCTCAGTTTGTTCTCTACATTTAAGAACCTGTTTCTTGGGGCACCTGGGTGGCTCAGTGGCTTAAAGCCTCTGCCTTCAGCTTAGGTCATGATCCCAGGGTCCTGGGATCAAGTCCCGCATCGGGCTCTCTGCTCAGCGGGAGCCTGCTTCCTCCTCTCTCTGTCTGCCTCTCTGCCTACTGGTGATCTCTGTCTGTCAAATAAATAAATAAAATCTTAAAAAAAAAAAAAAAAGAATCTGTTTCTTGTTTTGTCTGTCTGTCTGTCTCTCTCTCTTTTTTTCCCTTGGCTTGTTTGTTTTTTTTCTTAAATTCCACATATGAGTGAGATCATATGGTATTTGTCTCTTTCTGGCTGGCTTATTATGCTTAGCATTATACTCTCTAGCTCTATCCATGTTGTTGCAAGTGGTAAGATTTCATCTATTTATGGCTGAATAACATACCATTATGTATGTACACCACATCTTCTTTACCCATTCATCTACTGATGAACACTCAGGTTGCTTCCATAGTCTCTTTTGCAGATAATGCTGCTATAAATATAGGGGTGCATGTGTCCCTTTGAATTAGCGTTTTTGTATTTGAGGGGTAAATACCCAGTAATAAGATTCCTGGATTTCCCCTTTACATTAGCTTAAAGTGTGCAATTCAATGCCATTGATTATACCCACAATGCTTTTTTGATAGGGATTCTGTAAAAATACTTTCTTCAGAACTACCCCACATGGAGAAGTAAAAGTTTTAGCATGAGCAGAATTTAGACATTACCCTTGTCCTACCCAGTGCCCTGTCATGACAGAGTGCTGTAGCACCAAGAAAGACAGCTCTCATTTATTTATTTATTTATTTATTTGACAGAGACAGAGATCACAAGTAGGCAGAGAGGCAGGCAGAGAGAGAACCCTGGGATCCCAGGACCCTGGGATCATGCATGACCTGTGCTGAAGGCAGAAGCTTAACCCACTGAGCCACTCAGGTGCCCCAAGAGAAACAGCTCTCCTATGCAAACTAAAAGCAAGTTCCATTCCAGGTATGTATATTATGTATGTTCCTGTTATTTTTCTTTTTTAAGAGGAAAAGAGGAAAATCCAAAGAAGAAGGAGGACCCGGGGAATGTCAAAGACTTAGAAAGGTAAATTGTTAGAGGATATGTTCTTACATTGGGAATGAAAAGAAGATCCAAAATAATAAAAGGGTCTCTGGGCAGTATTCAGATGATCAAGTATTTGGTAAATTCATACCACAGAAAGAGAATTAAGAACATGATCCCTGACCCAAAACTGGCTTCAAAACTCAGTTATGCCAATGAATTCCTGTGTGAAATTGGGAAATCACTTATCCTGTGCATGACTTTGTAACATTCTACATAAAACAAGATGATGACAGAACTAATCTTGCAGGGTGGTTGTGAAGCTTTAATGAATTTGTGCATGTAAAATATTTAGGAGATTGCTCAGCACTCAGTGCTATGTAAGTGTCAACTGTAATATTAATGTTATTGTTAATATCTCCCAGAATTGTTGTAAGGTTAAAAAGATATATTTTATGGAGGGGGGGTGCATTCATCTCCCAAACCCTGATACATGATTGCACAAAGCCAAATGTTCTATATGCCAGACATTTTAGAGTTCATTCTCTACCTCATTTAGTCTTTAGAACAACCTAGTGAAAGAGGTCTTCACCACTGTGGACTTGGGAAAATTGAGTCTTAGCAAAGTAGAACTTGCCTAACTACAACTAGCTCTATAAGACATGGAATATCAGCCATCAGAATGGAATATCAGCCCAGGTCTTTTGGGTGAACTTAGAGCCCATGCTTTCTCTGGCACATCATGCCCTAAGCAAGACTCTTGTGGTTCCAGCTGTCTAGGTGTTTCTATGTATAAATGGAAGGTGTCAATGATCTAGAAATAGGCCATCCATCAGTGGGCGCCATCTGTAGGCTATGTCCCGGTGAGCAATGCTTGGTTCCAGTTGAGAAATTCCAGTCCTGCAAACTCATTAACTCCTCCCTTCCAGTTAGTCCTATACCCCTAGAACTGCTTCCATAGAGCTCCATCTAGTGCTCTAGGGTAGAGCAAGTCAGCAGGGGTGGGGATGAAAAACAGAGGTCATACTTCTCTTGGGAGAATCTTCTTCAGAAAGTCTTCCAAGTGATACTCAATGCCAGACAGCAGTGCTGGAGGATGGGGCAGTCTGACAGTCTGGCAGGAGGAGCGCCTTCTTCTGATGAACCTGAGTTTTCTCCCCAAACCTAAAAAGAATAATCTTTTTTAGATTCACAAATTATACATCTTGTTATCCAAATGGGCTAAATCTTTCTCACCATTTATGTATGTATGTATGTATGTATTTTTACCTTTGTTTCCATTTTTCTGCTTCTGTTCAGGCTGCTCCCACATCTTTGTAATACCCCTTATACCTTTAAAGTCTGACTAATACTCATCCTTTAGATTCCCTAACTTGAAGATTATGCTGAGGAACAAAATCAGTTGATAGATTCTCTGATCTTAGGCAATACATCTCTTCTAACATGGCTGCCTGCCTTTGCCTTCTGACCCCTTCCTCAATACTCCAACAGGGCAATTCTGGTACTTCACTTACTACAGACAATCATTTTTCCCAAACTTTAAACAGTCATCCTAACTCAGTATCACAACTGAGTTCAAGTATTCTTGCTAGAAAGAAAACCAGAGGGAAAATGTCCCTCATCCAGCCTTACATTCTCTATGTCTTAGTCTCATAGCCTCAAAATCCACTCCCAAACCTGTTTTGTTGGTTACTGTGGATACATGTCACTGGGTTCTGAAGAGACATTGATGAAGAATCCCTCTCTTCCTGAGTCAGAAACAGTAATTCCTCCAGGTAGTCATGCTAAGACTTCACACAAATTTTGGTCTACTAAGAGCAATGGGGGGAATGGAGGCAGATCTTAAGGATCACAAGCACTACTTTCAGTCATGTGCCTAAGTATGGCCTTTGCATCTCTGCAGGCAAGGAAGGCTGCTGTTCTCCAGCACCAGAGAGAGAGATTTTGTGTCATCCTGAGGGTTCAGGAGAATCTGGTGATGCCAAAGTTCTCAAGCATATCCGTCCCTATGTCCCCATCCCAGGTCTCAGGGGCCCATTCTTTCCATATTAGAGCAGGGAATTCAGAGTAGAATACTTGCTGTTATTAGTGTAGAATTTGTATTTAGTGTATTTAGTGTAGAATACTAGTATTTAGTGTAGAATACTAGCTTTGAAATCAGCTTTCTTTGTGGTTCTGCTACTCTCACAATCAAATCCTAATTTTCAGTATTATCTGTCCTTGAATGGCACGTAAAAGTCCACTTAAGTAATGCAACACCTACTTGATAGATTTTGTTTCCCATGCTCTGAGTTAGTATCTATAAGAAGTTAAACATTTGCCCACCAAACCCCCAGTATGTAAGCTTCTTTGGAATAGGGTCTTTGTTGTTATAATTAAGGTAAGTAAGGATCTCAAAGTGAGATCATGTTGGATTTCAAGAGAGCCCTAAATCTAGTCACAAGTATCCTTACAAGAACAGAGAAGGCACACGGAGACACAGGGCTGAAAGCCGTGTGATTAGAGGCAAAGATTAGAGCTACGCTCCCAGAAACAAAAGAACAGGAGCCACAGAAGCTGGAGAAGACAAGAAAAGATTCTGCTCTCTAGAGTTTCTGGAGGTAGTGTGGCCTGCCAACACCTTTGATTTTAGACTTCTGGCCTCCAAAACTTGGACAGAATAAATCCTTCCTGTTTCCAGCCACCTGGTTTATGGTGCTTTGTATGGCAGCCTGTGGACACTAATATTGCAGCAGTCTGATCTTAATCGGACATTATTTTCCTTCTATGCTTTGGTGGCAATAAATAATGAGCAATTAATTCCAATTTCTTTATCATTGCCATTGCCTGCATGCATGTCAACTATTAGAGATACTGCATAAGGCCGGGCATCCCCTTACAGACCCAAATTTACCACAAGTGATAATATTAGTTACCATGATGCTACTGCATGCTAGGGATTATCATCACTCCACTTACTAGAAATACCCAGGTCCCTGATGCTTTATGGCCAGCAAGTGGCTCATGATGGGATCCCATCCTGAGAATCTGATCCCTATGACTACTTCTGATAGCAATTGTCTTCATTTAGACTCCCCATATGCACATCGTAGAGTTATATTCAAATATTAATTTACTTGGGACATGATTGCAGGAAATCCTGGTATAGAAGAAGTAAGAAAAAATAAGAAGGAGAGAAGGAGAAAGAAGAAAGAAGGAAGAAGGAGGAGGGGGAGGGGAAGAAAGAGGAGGAGGTGGAGTTTTTGTTTATTTCAAATTATATTATGCCTACTCAAAGCACATGCTTACGTTCCTTTTATGTTTATTGAGACTTATTTTACGGCCATGTGTCTGTTTATTCTTGGTGAATGTATCTTGTGTACTCATGTGTAGGATCATGTTATTTAGGTTTTAATTAGGTCATGGTGGTTAATAATACTGTTCAAATCATCTACTTATTTACTCATTTTTTCTAGTTGTTCTATCAATTGCTGAGAGTGGGGGGTATTAAAACATTCTTTGAGGGACGCCTGGGTGGCTCAGTTGTTAAGCAGCTGCCTTCGGCTCAGGTCATGATCCCAGCGTCCTGGGATAGAGTCCCACATCGGGCTCCTTGCTTGTCGGGGAGCCTGCTTCTCCCTCTGCCTCTACCTGTGCTCGCTCTCTCTCTCTCTCTCTCCCTCTCTCTGACAAATAAATTAAAAAAAAAAAAAAAAACATTCTTTGATTGTAGAATTGCTTATTTCCCCCGTGATATTATCAGTATTTACTTGAGGTATTTTGAGGCTCTGTTATTTGGGGTATAGATGTTTGTGACTATTATGTCCTTCTGTGGAATTGATCCTTTTTTCATTATTAAATGATTCTCTTTATCCCCGCTATAACTTTGTCTTGATTTTATAGCCTTTTCAAGCTTACTTTGTAATAATTATAAATTGTTGTGAAACAATTACTCCAAAATCTATTAGCTTAAAACAACCAATATTTATCATCTCGCAGTTCTTTGGTTCAAGAATTAACCAAGCAGCTTAGCTTGGTGATTCTGCTTCAAGGTCTCATGAAACTATAACAAAGCTGCTGGGCAAGGTTTCAGCCAACTCGAGTCTCCACTTGGGCTGAAAGTCCACTTCTGTTCTCACTCAAGCGGCTGTCCGTAGGTCTCAGCTCTCCATGGCCTTTTGAAATGACAGCCTCAGTCCCTTAACCATATGGGCTTTCTACAGGTTTGCTGCTGTGTCCTCAAAATATAGCAGGTAGCTGGATGGCTTCCCCCAGAGCAGTTGATGACATAGATAGATGATAGGTAGATAGAAATTGAAAGTTTGAAAGAAAAAACCCAGTTTCTTTTATAAACTAATCTAGGAAGTATCATTTTTATCATGTCTTCCATATTGTATTTATCAGAAGCAAGTCAGAAATCAGCCCATTCTCAAGGGGAGCTTACAAAGGGCATTAATACCAGGAGACAGAGTTCTTAGGCAACTATCCTAGAGACTACCTACCACATTGCTTTTATGGTATATCTTTTTTATGTCTACTTGCTTATAGCCTGTGTCTTTTTATTTAAAATGATTCTCTTGTAGAGAGTATATGATGGAGTCTTGCTTTTTTATCCATTTGAAAGATGGAGTTTAAACAGTAACATTTAATGTACTTTCTGATATTGTTGAATTAAGTCTACCAGTTCCCTATTTTCTGTTTAGCCATCTTTTTTGTTGCTGCCATTATTATTCCTCTTTCCTGCCTGCTTTTGAATTATTTGATTTTTTTTTTTTTTAGAATTGAACTTAATGTGTCCATTGGATTTGTACCTCTTATTGTTATTTTTTAGTGATGGCTCTAGGGATTGGCAAATATATCCTTAACATTACACATTGGAACTGGTGTTAATATGGTACCACTTGATATAAAATGTAGAAAGCTTGCAATCATATGATTTATTCACCACTCCCATTCTGTTCTATGCAAGAGTTGCCATTTTTATTGTAAATGCATATATACATATAGTACATATACATTTAATTCCAATAAAAGGATTTTATAAATTTGCTTTACATAGTCATAAGTAAATTAAGTAATGTAAAAGGGAAATAGTTTTCCATTTTTACCCATATGTTTACTTCTTCTAGTGCCCTTAGTTCCTTTTTGAAGATCCAAATTTCCATCTGGTATTATTTCTTGAGTTTGAAGAACTTCCTTTAGTATTTCTGGCAGTACTGGTTTACTGGGGACTAATTCTCTTGGTTTTCCTTTATCTGAAATTGTACTTCACCATCTTCTGGTCTGCGTGGTTTCTGGTGAGCACTGTGCATTCATTCAAATCACAGTTTTCCTATATGTAATGTCTCATTTTTTCCTTGGCTGTTCTTAAGGGTTCCACTTTATGTGTGACTTTCAACATTTTGACTGTCATACGTGGTCTGATATACCTTGGTGTGATTAGCTCATAATGATCAAGTGGAAAGTCTAAGAAACTGATTGAAATCATAAACTAAAAGCAGATGTAAGCTACTGGGGGGACAAATAGTAAGTTGGCTTCCACAGTGACCTAGCTCAACAGTCTTGTTGGGAAAATCTATCACTTAATCTACTGGATAAATGGGATCTATTTACCAGGGTAAGACATGTGATTTCCAATGTGTTTGTGGTTTATAATTTCCAAGTGAAGTTACTTTCAGTATGAAATACATAAAAAAGAGAGTTAATGAAAGGAGACTTAGACCTTGGATCTCACCCAACCTCTCGTTAATGTGGGCAACATCACTCCCTCACTGGGCTGTCAATTTCTATGTATAAATCTGGGGGCTTCTAATAGAAAACTATTAAGAGCTCTTTTCTTCCTATGTTTCTAAGAATTTTTAAATCTGCAAAGAACTCAACAGTGGAAAATGACCAGGTATATTTTGCCAAAATCTTATAAACCCACATTGCTGTATTGTGTTCCTTAGCTGCTGAAGGAAAGTGGAGATTTTCATCTTCAAACCAAATGTAAAATTAAGTCATCTCTTCGTTGAATTCCTTGACCATGTTACTCTTGAAATTAAAGAGTCTATCATATTCAGCCTCCCTAGTTGGATTTGTGGGGTTTTTTCCCCCAAAAGTACAATCTGTTCCTATGTGTGTTTTTTTTTTTAATGATTAAAGATGTGCTTTTTGTATAAACAAACTCTTGTAGCCTTAGTAACAGAAAACACAGTGACCCAGGCAGTGATGAGCTTGGGCCAGGCAATCTTTTTAATCTGAATGAATCTCTATATTTTTGCTTTTTTGGTTGGGTTTTATACAGGAACTTTTGGGTTTCATCTTTGGTAAAGATACAGATTGGTAGACCTACAGATAGTTATTACTAGTTTACACTTATTTAAAATCAGATGAATTGAAAGTTTAAAGTTGCCTCAGAGATCTATTCCCCTAATTTACTAAGGTAACTGTAGCCTATAATACTAGAATGAATGCGCCAAGGGAAGGAGATGGAAAAAGAAGTAGTTATTCATGGCTTGCTAAGGGCCAAGCCCTTTGTATGTGTTACCTGACACTTCCAATCAAACAACTGTGCAGGATAGTTATATTTATTTGAACTTTGGAGATAAAATTAAGGCTCAGAGATATTAAATTACTTACTCAAGTTCACATAGTATGGATTATAAATTGCTGTGTATCACTTATAAGCTATGGAAACAAGATTTAAATCCAAATCTCTGTCACTCCAAAGTATCTGTTTTTCCTACTGGGTCACACTCTTTCCTGCTACATACACCACCCTCTGGGTTTTATGCAAATAGGCAACAACATGAGTTTTATGATTCCAAGACAAGTGCCTTTTCTGTAAATCATCCTGTTCCTCCACCTTTCCTAAACTTAGAGTAAATTTCTCCAAAGTTTAAAGCTCATGGTGGAAAAAAGACATTAATGATCAGTATTTAATAATAATACTTATTTATGGTATTTAATACTTACTGAGAGATGAGCAGGTACCCAGGATAATACTAGATGAGAGATGATTATATTTATTTCTCAAACAAACCGTTAAATTTGGATCATGACTGTTCTTTTAGACAGATGCAGAACTGAGAGAAGTTAAATAATTTACCAAAGGACACACTGCTATTGAATGTCAGAGCCAGAACTGCAACCCAGAGGTCTGTCAGATTTAAGGGTTTGGTGCAGCCATGTGTGTGTATGTGTATATGTGTGTATGTGTGTGTGTGATAATCTACTCAAAGGAAATGCACAGAACCTATGTTCACAGTTAGATAAGATTTTGGCAAATGACTGCCGTGCCAATGAAGGTAGAGAACCCTTCTATTAGCAGAGAACTTTCCAACCTACGCCATTCGCCATCCAACCCATATCTCAGCCTCAAGACACAAGTGCCATGATATATTCCAGCAGATTCTTGTCTGTTCTAGAATTTCATATAAGTGCAATCAGACTATATGTACACTTTTAAGTGTGACTACTAGAGATAATGTGTTCAACAGAATGTCTGAGAGATTCACGTTGTGGGTCTCAGTAGCTCTGATCATTTTTTATTGCTGATTACTATTCGATCATATGAACATACCTCAATTTGTTTAAACATTCTCCTGCTGATAGAAATGTTTGTCTATTAAAACGAAAGCTGCTGGGAACATTCTTGTAAAAGTTTTCTTTTGATATATGCTTTCATTTCTTTCGGAAGTACATACAGGAGTGGAATTGGTCAGTTATATGATAGGAGCATTTAATTTTATAAGGAGCTACAAGTTTCTAAAGTAGTTTTATGGCTTCACGCTTTCATTGGCAATGTGAAAGAGTCTCAATTGCTCTACAAACTTACCAATATTTTTCATTTTAGTCATTTTAATGGGTGGGAAGTAGTATCACAGTATGGTTTTAATTTAATTTTCATTTCCCCAAAGACCAATGATGTCGTGCAGATTTTCTTAATGCCTCTTGGCTACCTGTATGTCTTCTTTTGTGAAGTGTCTGTTCAACTATTTTGTCCATTTTTATTAGATTATTTGTATTTTTATTTTTTATATGAAGGAGTGCTTTATATATTATAGATACAAGTTCTTTGTCAGATATATGTGAGGTGAATATTTTCTCCAAATCAGCCTTTTTTCTTAAAGTAGTCCTTTCATTTTGATGAAATCCAACTTCTCTTTTTTCCCCACATTTACAACAAGTGCTTTTTGTGCTCTGTCTCATAAATCTTTGCCTGTGCCATGTCTGCTGGGATATCCCATTGTTTCTTTCCAGAAGCTGTATAATTTAAGCTTTATACTTAGGAAAATGATCCATCTTGAATTAATAATTTTGTGTAGTGAGTAGAGTTGTTCTGGCCCTACATTTTGAGATTACATCCCTTTCCCTATTAAATCAGTTATAATTTCTTCAGAAATGAATTACCTGCATCCGTGTTTATTTACATCATGAATTTCCATTCTATTCCACTGACCTATTTGTTCAGCCACACATCCATACAACAATGTCTTAACTACAGCAACTTTAAAATAAATCCTGAAATCAAATAATGTAAATCTCCCAACCATTATCTTTTTTAAGACTGTATTAGATATTCTAGGATTTTTGGATTTCCATATCAATTTAAGATAACACTTAATCTTCCCCAAGAGGTCATGCTTCAAGTTTAATTGGAATCATTGACTATAAACATCTACTTGGGAAACAATGATATCTTAATGATACTGAGTTTTCCAATTCAGAAGTGGCATCACTCTCCACTTCTGTACTACTTACTGAATTTATTTACTAATTCAATTTGTCTCAAAGATTTAAATTTGTCAGTGTAAAACCTTGAGCCCATTGTGTTTAAATTTCTTTTCTGTTTTTGATTCTAAAATAAATATGACTTTAAAACTTTTGATTCACAATAGGTTATTGCCAGAATCTAAAAATACAAATTGATTTTTGCACATTTACCTTTCACCCTGAAGCCTTGTTGAAGTCACTTTTTAATGATCATGGTTTATTTTGGTTTAGTACATTTCTTAGGTTTAGATATTTCAAAGTCATGTTGTAGACAAAACAAAAAAAAAACAAAAACAAAAACAAAACAAAGTTTCTTGCTTGTATTCCAAAATGTACATATTTTATATCATTTTCTTGTCTTATTGCAATGCTAAGACCTCTAGTACACAAGTGGGAAATTAGACATACTTGTTTTTTTTCCTGATCTTTGAGGAATTTTTGAAATGTTTTACCAGTAATATTAATTAGCTAGCTTATTTTCTACTATTCTCATTATCAGGCAGCAAGAATTCCTTTGAATCTTGGTTTTTTGGAGTGCTGAATAGTTTTGTTTTGTTTTTTTTTTAAGATGTATTTACTTATTTGACAGAGAGAGAGAGAGAGCACAAACAGGCAGAGTAGCAGGTAGAGGGAGAAGGAGAAGCAGGCTCTATGCTGAGCAAGGAGCCTGATGTGGGGCTCAATTCCAGGACCCTGAGATCATGACTTGAGCTGAAGGCAGTCACTTAACCAACTGAGCATCCCAGGTGCCCCCTGAAGTGCTGAGTTCTTTCAAGAGGTTTTTGTGCACTTCCTAAGATAATTATAAGCATTGCCACTTCTATGTTTATAATGTAGTGAATTGCATTGATTGATATTTTATTATTAAACTAAACTTACATTCTGATATTAAACTCTACTTATCATGATGCATATTGCTAGATATGTTTGCTAATGTTTTATTAAGATCTTTTTTGCATTTTATTTATAGGCGATTTTGTGTGTGTTTGTGTGTGTGCGTAGTGTCACTGTAAGGTTTTGGGATTATGATGATTCTGGCCTCATACAATGAGTTGGAAAGTATTTCTTTATTTTCTGAAAGAGTTTGTATATATTTACTATTATTTATCTAGTCAACATTTCACTGAATTTACCATTGATCAAATTTACTGGGCACACTGAATTTTTATTTGTGAAAAACCTTTAAATTATGAATTAAGTTTCTTTACAATATAGAGCAATGCATATTTTTTCTTTCTTGTGCTAATTTCAGTAATTTGTGTCTTTCAAATAATTTGTCTATTTCACATAAATTGTCAAAAATGTTGACATAAAATTATATGTTTCATCATTATGCTTTTAGTACCTTAGAATCTGTGAACATTACTTTTCTTTCATTCCTCATATTATTAATTGGGAGAGGGGCAGATGGAGAGGGAGAGAGAGAATCTTAAGCAGTCTCTGCACTTGGTATGGAACCCCTCACAGAGTTTAATCTCATGACCCTGAGATCATGACCTGAGACAGGATCAACAATCAGACACCCAATTAAGTGAACCACCCAAGTGCCCAACTGGAAATACGTTTTAATCAAGAGTTGCCAGGAATAACCAATTTTAGGAAAATTTTCAAAGTAAACTCTTTTGTCTTTGCTAGTTTCCTTTGTTTTTCTGTTTTCTATTTCACTGATTTCCAGTTTTATCTTTATTATTCCTTTTCTTCTACTTATGTTAGAACTTAATTTGCCTTTTTTCTAGCTTAACATAATAGGTTTGATCATTGATCTCAATCTTTTTAAAAATTTTTTCTAATATAAACAGAATAGCTATAAATTCCATCTATTCAGTGTTTTAGATTTATAACACAAATTTTGATGTGTTTGCACTATAATTTAGTTAAAATCTTTTTTAATTTCCCTTTGATTTCTTTTGGACATAAAAATTAGATTTTTTTTTTCATTTTTTAAATATTTGAAATTTTTCTACTTGTTTTCCATTTATTTTATTTTATTTTCTACATATCTTATTTTAATGTTATTGATGGTGTTATTCACATCTTTTAGGTATTGTCTATTTATCTTTTCGGTTCTCTGTTCTCCATACATTTTGAATTGCTGTCAGTAGGTGGGTACACATTTAGGATTGTTATGTCTTCTTTTTTTTTTTTTTTTTTAATCTTCTTATTTATTTATTTATTTATTTAGAAAAAGAGAGGGAGAACGGGGTAAGGGCAGAGACAGAGGGAGAGAGAATCTCAAGCAGACTCCCCACTGAGCACAGAGAAGGACACGGGACTCGATCTCACATGCTGAGTCATGACCTGAGCTGAAATCGAAAGTCAGATGCTTAACTACCTGAGCCACTCAGATGCCCTAAGGAATGTTATATCTTCTTAATGAATTTACCATTTGAGATATAAGAAAATTCCCTGTTTACTTATTAATATGCCTACCTTTGAAATCAATTTTATCTCATATTAATATAGTCATATTACCTTTCCCATGCCTAATGTTCACACGGTATCTCTTTTTGATTGCTTATTTGCACATTGATATTTAAAGTGTGTCTCTTATGCAGGAAATCCTTGGGCCTTGCTTTTTAAAAAGAAACCAATTTGACAGTGTCTTCCTTATAACTGGCATGTTTAGGTCATACATAATGTAATTACTTGTGTGATTGGGTTTAAATCAGACTTCTTGGTGTTTTTTGTTGGTGTGTTTCATTTAATTTTGATCCTTTGCATTTCCTTTCCTGCATTTTTTCTGATGAAAAGGCAGCTGGGTTGGTTGCTTGTTTGTTTTTCCTTAACTTTGCTCCGTTTCATGATTTTCTTTCTGCTTTTTTAAAGATATGCTATCTTTGTTTTTATAATAGTTTATTATCATATGGTTTTTATTTTTCTTTCATCTTTTAGGATTCACTGAAATTATGGATCTGTGGGCTATTTTTCATCATCTTTGGGGGTAAATCAGGCATTATTTCTTCGATCATATTTTCTTCTCTTCCTCTCTCTACTCTCCTGTGAATCTATCTGCTATGTCTAACCACTTGATGTTGTTCTAAAGGTCACTGAGTTCATGTTCTTCAGACTTTTTTCTCTGTGGGCTTTGAATCTTAAAAGTTTTTATATTTTGTTTTCAAGCTCATCAAACTTTTTTCTGCTTCTAATTTCATCCAATGATTATATCTTTAAATGTCAGAGCACATTCTTTAATCTTAGAAATTCCATTTTGTTTCATTTATATAGTTTCCATTTCTATCTTGAAATCCCCCCTTTGGGTCATTGATTATATCCATTTTCTTTTCCATATTTATATAGAATATATAACTCTTTTTCTATTTATAAAGTTATAATTCTATAACTTTTCTATATTTATAAAGTTACCTTCAAGTACTCTTCTGCTAACCCTAATATTAATGTTTTTCATGTGGGGCTCTTCTAGACTCCATCTTACAGCACTAGTTCTCATGATCATCAAAAGCTCATCTATCTTCTCCATATCCCTGCAAATTTCCTAGATACTTAATCTAACAGACAAAGGCTTTAAAACAGCCACTCTTCAGCTGCTAATGACTTTTTTCTCTTGATAATTGATTATGTTTTCTTCTTTCTTCCCATATATCATAATTGTTTAACTGAATTAAGCACACTGTACATAAAAGACATTGGAGAGTGAGGTACAATTTTTGTTGTTTTGGCTTTTTCTGAGCTAAAAAGCTCTTCCCTCTCCTTTGCGTTGGTTGAGGAGTTAATCATTCAATTTATACTCAGGGTAGCCGAGCCTGTCTGGGCTACAACTTTAACTAGATTGAATTCATTTCAATCTATATAGTTAGCCCAATTATAAACACCACAATCTGAGGCTTCCAAGAAACTAAGTTCCTGTTCTTGTCACAGTTGTGGTGGGAAAACACTGGCCCACTTTTTCAGACAGATTTGGTTCCCTTTTCATTTCAATATCAACAGGTTTCCAGAACCTAAGCACTGTGAACTGTAAGAAAGGGTGAATTTTCTTTGCTTCCTAGCCATTCTACCACAGCTACTTTCTTGGGAAAATTTCAGGAGAATGGATGAGAAGAACTCCCCTGAATGGCCTATTTTTTGTCTCCAAAGCTCTTCCACACACCAGTCCATCCCAGGAATCTCATTGTCATCAAAGGCTTGCGTGTTTCTCCTTGGCTCTGCAAACTAGCCTGATCTAGGTATAGACCACTCACCCGCACACCCACACATAGATAAGGCAATTATGCCCATGTAGAGGAAAGTCCAGGCTCTCCACTCTATGGAATTCTGTTCAGCAGAGCTTCTTTGCATCCAGCACTTTGCTGATAGAGTCACAGAAATGTGTAATTTTTTTTATTTATCTATTTTTCATCAATGATTCATATCTTTCTACAGGTCTGATTTTAAAGTAATTTTTATCTGAAATATATCATCCATATAGGAAATCACTTATATCATAAGTGTACAGCTCAATTAATCCTCCCAAACTGAAGATGCCTTTGTGACCAATACTGAAACTACTACCAGTTCTCAAGAAGCCCCATCCATGTGCCGTCCTGTCACCACCACCTTCTCACTGTCTTCATTTCTCTTACCATTGGTTGGTTTTGTGTTTCTGTATTATAGGTTTTTCTCTGAATGAAGTCATTTCAGTATATAGAGTATGTCTTTTTATGTTTAACAATGTGTGAGATGCATTCACATTCTTGCCTATAGCATTAGTTTGTACATTACAGTATTCTATTCCACAATTCATTTACATAAATTATACAAGTTATACATTTTATAACTTCTTTATCACATATATATTCAACAACTTATTTGTCTATTATACTGTTGATGGATATTTAACTTTTGGTGATTATAATTTTTGGACATTGTAGACATTGGTTTTATTAATATTTTTATACATCTATTTTGTTAAATACATGTACATGTTTCTTGGCATATTGGAAATATTGAGTCATAAGGTTGGGTACATTCAACACTAGTACAGGGTGCCTGGGTGGCTCAGCTGGCTAAGCATCTGACCCTTGATTTTGGCTCAGGAGATGATCTCAGGGTGCTGAGATTGAGCTTCCTCCCCTCAGACTTCACACTGAGCAGGAGCCTGCTTAGGTAGGATTCTCTCTCTCCCTCTCTCTCTCTGCCCCTCCCCACCCCACTTACATGCTCTCTCTCTCACTCTCTCTGTAAAAAAAAACTAAACAAAACCAACAAAAACATTGGTACATACTGCCAGAACATTTTCCTCAAAACATTTTACTTTGAATTAAGTCATATTATTTCAATGTAAAGGTAATTCCTACTGAAAAAAAAATAAAACAAATTAGAAGTTCAGAGAGAAAATGATGCAACCAAAAACAAACAAATGGTTTGAGAACAAAGGGCCATATTCCTGTTTCCAATATCCTCCTGGATCTGAATGGTAGCTGCCTCCATGAAACAGGACGTGCCTATTCTAGGTCACTACAACCCTGCCTGGACCAATTCATTCATTTGATTTTGCTATTTTTGCATGAAAGCTTGTGCTTTTCTGACTATGACACTTTTCTTCCTATAACTTCATAGACCACATTCTCTAGAAGGATGCCCCCCTTTCCACTGGTTCTGCATTCCAAGTTCATCCTGTTTCTTGGGTTCCCAAAACAAAGAATGAGCACACACAGCCAAGATGAGCCATTCCTGCCTATGGTTTTGCCCACAGATTTGCCGGCTCTCCTCCCCCAGTCTTCTTGTTTGTCCATATTCAAAGGACAATGCTCATATACTTCCCTCTCCCTATTTTTCCTCCTGTTCTTGGGGCTCTGCTCCAAATTATGTTCATACCATTGTCTGAGATGTTCCTAAGCAGCAAGCACCCAGACCCTAATTTATACCTTCCTATGAAGTCTTATCACCCAGAAGACCACTTCACAAGGGAACAAAGGAGAAGAAAGAAAGGAGGAAAGTATTTTATTATCTCATCAATTCTGCCCTCTGATTAGTTTCTCATCCCTTTTGTACCATAAATTAATTTGAAGATTGTCGGTTTTCATGAAATGGGAGATCGTTTGTTTACCTAGTGCAGGACTAGACAAAGGCTTTGTAGCTGGATTCCATGTACCAGGCTCACCTTCTGGGAGTTGGAGGAGGAGGTGGCTAGTGTTCTGTGTTGCAGCTGGGGAAACTGCTTTCTATCTTGACACCTGGTGGTTAGGAAAGAATCCAGACTTCATGAAAGAAACAAGTATAATAGGTTAATTACTATATAATGTTAAAAAGCTCAAAACAAATAGAGCCGAGGTGTCAAAAATGCCAAGGTGACAGGGAAAGGAAAGCAGTCAATGATGCATTAGGCCATTCAACTTGAAAGGTTTATAGAGGAGGTTACTTTTAACCTAACCCTTTCAGTAAGTAGTGAGGCAGAAAAGAGGGAAAGGCATTTCTGATGGAGGGAATAGCATGAACAAAGATACAGAGCACAGAGTATATGATGTACATGATAAAAGATATATTGCTGAAATATTGTCTCCAAATTCTTTGCCTTCAAAACGATGACCTTTATTGCAAAGCTGCCCTAGATGTAACCATAATACATGTTGCATTCCTGCCTCAGCGCCTTTGCAGCCTCCCCAAAACACATTCAGAATGTTGAATGTATGGTCTTATCTTTGCTTTCCCACCGCAGGGAAAAGCCAGGAACTGGAAGTTTCCTTCAGATTGTGTGGCACTGTCTGCATAAAGCAAGGGATAAAACAAAATATGAAAGCATGTCACAAACTTCCCTAACAGCTTCAAAGTAGCTGTTTTCATGAACACCTGGGTGGAGGAGCTGGTAACTACTTTCTGGATTTCTCATAAAGAGAATTGTTCCATGCATTGTTGTTAAATCAGTGTCTCTGGGAGGAAGGAGGGTGTGGATTATTGACCCATGGAAATCAGGTCAGTTCCTGAACAGGCCTAGGACTTAGTCAAGACTGATAGAGACGTGAATGAGATGTCAGATCAGCCAATCAGAAGTGGGGTTGGGCATGAAGACCAGGATTTTATCATTTTAATGAACACTGAATGCATTTTAAGGAAGCACCCTAAATAATTCCGTGAGAGAATTTGCTTCAAACCTAACTGAAGAAAGTGACTTGCCTACCAGTTGGTCTTCAAGGACTGAGACCTATTCACTCTGCTTCCTTCTAGGGTGGAGAGTTCCATCTAGTAGCTGGGAAAAAACCTCATATCTCTTAGCAGAATCAGACTCAAGACCTTATGGACTCATTAGCTTCCATTGACTTCCATTAACTGGGGCTCTTAGAGTACCGAACTCCCCTCCGCAGCTGGATTGGGTTCTATCAAGAATACAGTTGCCAGATTAGGCAAATAAAATTATAGGACACCCAGTGAGTTAGAGGACCAATAATTTTTAGTATACATATTTCTCATATAATATTTGGGATATGCTTATAATATAGAAGTTATTTGTTTTTTATCTGAAATTTGGTTTAAGTGTGCATTATTTGTTTTATTGGGAAATTCTAGTCAAGAGGACCCTCATATATTTGAGAAGCTATTATCCAGACTTGTTTTTACAGTTCTTGAGATCACACCTAGGAATAGAAGGTGTACCTTGAAAGGTGTCTTAATTCAAAAGCTTGGGAGTTCCAGTCCAGAAGGAAAAAAATAGAGAGATACTGAGTTACTGATCTTTCCACTGGGCTCTCTGCTAAAATCCCATCCAACAGAAAAAGTATTATGGCCATTCCACACACATGAACATTGTAAAGACTGTAAAAGAATATACAGTTGTTACAACTTTATTTAAGACATGAACAGA
Organism: Martes martes; assembly: GCF_963455335.1. Classification (NCBI taxonomy): domain Eukaryota; kingdom Metazoa; phylum Chordata; class Mammalia; order Carnivora; family Mustelidae; genus Martes; species Martes martes. The sequence continues at coordinate 12,204,296 of NC_137891.1, read as the reverse complement.
TTGGGGCATCTGGACGGCCCAGTCAGTTAAGTGTCCTACTCTTTTTGTTTCAGTTCAGGTCACAATTTCAGGGCCATGATCTCAGGACCTTGAGATTGAGCCTGGGGTCAAGCTTCAAGCTCAGCTCGGGTCTGCTTAGAATTCTTTCTCCTTCTTCCTCTGCCCCTCCCACTTGTGCACTCTCTCTCTCTCAAATAAGTAAATAAATCCTTAAAAAAAAAAAAAAAGACACAGACAGATTGCTCCCTGGGCACAAACAATAAGAGTAAATGCACACACATGTTGTGCACACAGTGCACTGATAAAACTAATAATAAAAGAAAAGCAAAAAAAAAAAAAGCAAAATAATATTTTGCTAGAGATGGGCTCTACGTTTTATTTTGAGTCATGTAGCAGCCAGTGGAAAAAAAAGAGCATGATCCTCATTGTCACAAAAAAACAACTGTTGCTCTGTAAAGGGAGACTCATTTTTGGTCCTCAGCCCCAAAGGAAGTTTCTCTCTTGGGCTCTCAGAGAGAGGGGCCACATAATCTATGGAGCAATATCCTCAACATCAGTCCTACCAAAAATTGGTTTTCTCATTGATTGATTCATTATCTAAAAATCTGGCTCAGTGGGTGTGAGGTGCTGGGCATTGCTATCATCACTGGGGATGTGACAGTGAATGAAATAAGTACCTCATTTCATGATTTCTCTCCCTAAGAATGGCACATTTGGGAGGATTTTGTTTTTCAGCTGCATTGATTATTTATCAGTTTGGATGCTTTTATAGCAGTGAAATCAATGAATTCCAGAGACCTGATAATACATGGCAAAGCTCACTGTTGGCAGGGTCCAGTGGGGATGAACTGCACTAGAATCTTTGAGTCTATGCTTTAGCTTTCCCACTCTCTGGTACAGAAATAGGCTTTTTTGCCAAATTCATATCTGCCCCTTTCATTTCTCAACTCTGTAACCATCTTGTTTTAGGTGAGACTTACAGGATGTCCAGATGAACCCATGTGCTGGACACAGGGCTAGTAGGGTACTATATTTTATATCCTGTCACCCTCACCATCATTCTGTGAGATAAGGAAAATGAGACCCAGAGAGTGTGAGTAACTTGCCCAAGACTCTGTAGCTAATAAATGGAAGAATTACTGCTGCTTCCCATCATCCTGTCTTCAAGTCACAGTGATCACCATCCAACCCAAAACCACTCAGTCATGACCAAATGATGCAAGTTCAGCCTAAGACTGGACCCTCATACCTCCAATGCTAGCAGCTGGACACAGGTCAAGCCATCTTACACTTCCAAAGAAAGAGTAACTCTTTTCTCAGCCAGCCTTGACTTAGCATAGTTTGACCTGCCTTGTGATTATTTTTGGTTCCCTAGATGGGCTGAGCCAGAAGGCCATGACCCAAAGCAGGTCAAGGCAATTCCTACACTGAATGGGAAATTGTTCTAGATGATCTCTTTGGGACTTTTGAACACAGAGATGATTTGATTATTCTGTGAATAAGATGGTGACCACATGCATGCTAACAGAGAGTGATCTTAGTGATCTGGAAAAGGGAGAGCTCAGTGTGTATCAACTTTTCAGGCAGATGTATAGGTGTGAATACTTTCAGTTTCAAATGTATGTTGTAACCTAGTGAGATGAAAGTCTGGATGTAGTTAAAACATAAGATCTTTATTGCAGTCTTTTTCTTTTTTTTCTTTTTCTTTTTCTTTTTGTTTGTTTGTTTGTTTGTTTGTTTATTCTCGAGAGAGAGAGACAGAGAGAGTGTGCACATGCACATGCCAAGTGGGAGGGATTGGGGGAGGGTGCAGAGAGAGAGATTTTTAAGCAAGTTCCACACCTAGTGGAGGAGCCTGACCAGGGGCGAGGGTGGGGGGAGGCTGGGACAGGAACACTCAATCTCAGGATCCTGATATCATGACCTGAGCCAAAATCAAGAGTCCAACATTTAACCAATTGAGCCACCCAAGAACCCTGGCTTTTTTTTTTTTTTTTTTTTTCTTAAAGAAAAGCAAGTGCATATAACATATTTAGTAAATATCAAAAACAAAAAACACACTTAAGATCTTCTTGGTGTTTGGCTATCCTGTGGAGTTAAGTTCATCTCCCTAAGCATCAGCTCACTCATTAGCATATGGAAAGGGTTAAAGTAGATGAACTCCAAGATCTCTTCCCATTCTGTATCCTAGAATTGCATAGTTTTATTCTGCCTGTCCCTTTCTACCACCTCTCCACCTTCCTGCCTCCCCCTACTTGCCTGCCCTCTACCATGAAACATGTTGTCAAGATGACATCGTTGATTAAAATCAGCCCCAATAAAGACATTAATAGCCACATGTGACTAGTTAAATTTACATAAATAAATTTAATAAAGAAAGAGTTTTGCTCTAAACCTCCAGAAACCCTTCTTGTATTTTACTGATTAGTTCATCACTCTCTCCAGAGCAATTTATGGATATGAACATGCCCCAGAATTTTAAACATTTATGCAGCTGCAAAAAAGATGGTCTGCCTTTATCAATATTAACGAGAGGCCACAAATTATACTTTGAGCTTTCCCCAAAGCAATCCAAATGGTACAAATTGACATGTTTATCTGTATCTATGGATGGAAGATAAGCACTAGACTCAGAAACAATAGAACAGTCCTGTTTGTGCTTCGGAATAGTTGTGTTACCTTGCGTATATAATTTAATCTCTACTGACTCTCAGGTATTGTCATTTGTAAATCCGATAGAACATCCCCCTTGTCCTATGTCTGCAGGTAACATTAAGAGAAATGTTTGGGTAAATTAAGGTAAAAACAGAGAAGGAGGTCAACCATAAGAGACTCTATGGTTAAGAGAACAAACTGAGGGTTCTTGGAAGGTGGGGGGGATGGGCTAGATGGGTGATGGGCCCTAAAGAGGGCACTTGTTGGGATGAGCATTGGGTTTTATATATTGGTGATAAATCACTAAATTCTATTCTTGAAACCAATACTAGACTATATGTTAACTGACTTGAATTTAAATTAAAAAAAAAACATTTTATAAAATTAAAAAGAGAGAGAAAGAGAGATGCTTGGGAGAGAACTTATCCAATGCTGCTCAGAGTAGGCATCAGCAAGTGTATGACCACAGTCAAAGTCGTGACTCTTATTTTCAGGAAGCTCCTGGCCTCCTTTTTCTGTCTTCCTCGCTGTTCTCTCTGTCTGCATGTGATTCTCTATGACACACCACACTGATGAACACACCGTGGCACAAACACCATACAAAGGAGCTTGGACCTCAGTGCTGATTTGGAGATGCTGGCATCTGTGTCCTCATTTAAACAGTGTTCATTCTCATAATTCAGTTGGCTAGACTTTAATTGGTGCAGCCCTTTCTTTATCACTCTATTACCCTCCCTTCACAGCTGTTGAGTGGCCGACTTATCTATTTCTTGGCCTCTTTATCAAATTTCCCTGCCCTGTGGACTCCCTCTTCAAGGCCTGGCCATAGATATTCACCAGCTCTGAAAGCAGGCTGGCAAATGAATGGTTGCTAAGGGGATTCTCAGAGTTGTAGTTGATTATAATCTATTTTATTATACCTAGAAGCAGCTGTGTTTCCACTGGGGCTCTCCATTCCCCATACAAACACATTATATCCTCCTCAATGAGCAGCATTAAAAGCAGTATGGGGAATTAAAATATGTGTAGCTCTTACAGATATTATTACTGTTTACATTTTAGGTGAGCCTGACTCCCTTCACAACCCCCCACCTTGGTATAACTAGCTTCCACATCTTTTTCATCCCTATTAAACACTGTTATTCCAACCCTTAGTCCACCTCAATGTGGAGGGTGGAAATGTTCATTTGTGTATCCCCAACATCTGGTATAATCCTAACACATAGGATGCTGTTGAGGGTGGGGGCAGGAAGATGAAGAAAGAGAAAAGAATAGAAAAGAATTCATAAATGCTTGAGTTGCAAAATGACTCACTCAAAATCAGACCCAGTAAGTGAAGGGGTCAAAACAGACCCAAGTAATTCGGCACCAAACTCCTTAATGAGAGCCTGAGTTCTGACCTATTTTCCTCTAGGTTTGGCAAATTTTTGTAGCAGGGTTTAGACCCAAAAAGGATCTTTTTACTGGATAGAGTCTATTCAACCTAACAGGAAAACACTGAAGACGCCCTTGGTCCAGACACTGTGCTTCACTCTGGGAATGCACCGGTACCCCCGATGTTGGCCCCGCCCTCTGGGAGGTGAGTCGTGGTGATAGTCATGCAGAATCACACACATTTTTAATATCACACAGAATGTAAAATAGATATTGTGTGTGCATCTGATACAGATGTAGCCCTATAGATGAGATCCCTTATGGAGGGGATGTTTAAGTTGTGGTATAAAGAGTTGTTAAGGCCCATCCAGGAAGATAAAGGGAATGGGGGTGGCAGGAAGGAGAAGGAGGGACACTTGATGCTGGGAAACAGCAGGACAGACAAGGAAAAGTGGAAGCATTGCTGGATGGGGAAGACAACATTCTTAAGAGCATAGACACATGTGAGAAAGTGGCTGGAAGGCTACAGAAGGAAGGAGGGGCACTCCAGAGAGGAGCTGGGTATTATGTGTCTGCACCAAGACAGACTGTTCCTGCTCAGCTCTGATAGAGGAAATCTGAGGCAGAAAATGAGTTCCTTGGGAAATGGAAACTCACTGCATTATCCATTCAGCTTTCCACATTGTAACACAGATCACACGTACAATCACAAGGTTCCCATTAGGCTTTCTGCAAGCTGAGGAGGTAGGTCTCTTTCTGTTTCATTCCTGAGCACCTGGACAGAGAACACTTACAAATAATAACGATAAACTGTTACAATTTAACAATGCCCTTTACACAAGGAAAAGCATTTGATAAAATGCTTTTGAGATTGGTTTACATCTATAAATGTACATACATAGTGTTACATCTATATGTAACTTACAAAGTGTTAGCATTACATATTATATGTTTATGCATACATATTACTAATATTATTATAGTAACTAATACTGATACATGTAAAAATCTTATTATATGAATACTTATCTTGCAGGATGGCCATGAACTTTAAGCATACATAAATGTTCTGTTACTACAAGGTGGCATTTATCTAAAAATAATAGTTTTTACAGAGCACATAATATCATATCTATTGCCAAAAATCACTTAATATATAAGCAGTTACAGTGACCAGCACTTAATAAGCCTCTACAAACATGCCAGACACTGTATAAGGGGTAGACATTTTCACATTTTATAAATATATGTTTGAAAAGGTTTGTCAGCAGTAGTGTTATTACTGTCATTATCCCTGCAAATAAGGATACTGAAGACTACAGGAGTAGAAGGACTTGCCTAAAATTATATATCTGGTAAGAGGGAAGAACTAGGATTTGAACCAAGGAAGGCTGGCCCCAAGTTGATGCCTTCGATGGCGTTGTAAACAGCAGAAACAGAGCTGGTGAATTTCGTCTGCCACCTTCCCATGGTCCTCAGCAGGCAGGCAGCTGGTAGGGTCCTGGCGCTAACAGCCCAGGTTGCTTTGCTTCCAGCTCAGAGCAGATCTTCAGAAGTCAATTACAAGTGTATTTCTTTAAAAGTCTCCAGTGTCTACAGATCCAGTGGGCTGTTTTCCCTTGGGTCATGCACACCCGAGAATGTGTCCTAACACCCTCCCTTCATACCTCCAGGGTCACTTAAATAGACAATGTGCAATGGCATTCTCTTGTAGGGTCCAAAGAGCCAGGCAGGCAGAGCTCGGAGAACCACGTGACTCCCCCACTATCTTCCCACTCCTGTCTCCTTGCCACACGCTGCACTAGAAGAGACTGTTTATCCTTGGCCAGTTTCCATGGCAACCGCTTCTCCCATAGTACTATCTTTTTCTTAGTGGAATTGCTGAAAGAATAAAAATATATGAAAAATAATTAGGAGTTTTCATTGCATGCTTTCTCCAGAGTGTGGTAGGGAGGGAAAGGGGTAGAAGGTGAAGGAGGTAGGGCTGTCACGGGAAATCAGGGAGCTGTGGGCAAGGTGATTAATACAAAAGGAGTAATCTCATAGAAAAAGTGGAGTGCAATTTCCTGTCTCCACTGTGGGAATACATGCATTCTCATTTTTACTTATGGATGCTTATAAGAAGTAAGTGAAAGAGGTTATACGCCTTGTATCTTAGTCCTGGACAAGGTTCTGCTCAGATTAATGAAATTAAAGTGTCCAAGGAATTAGCTGCTGATAGCTGTTGAACTGACAAAAAACTACTGCATTCTTGTTCAGTGTCTGTCGATAAGGCACTGCTTCCCTTGACAGTCTAAACTCTTAGGCAGTAAAAGCTTCTTTGGAGAGCCTTTGGGAACAAGACGTGGTAAGAGTGATCCCTGGATTGGGAATCAGGACACCTGCTTTCTCTCCCCAGCCCAATCATTTAACTAGTTCTGTGATCTAGACCAATATCACCATCTATAAAACAGGAGGTTTGGATGTGATGGCTCCAGCAAGCTCTGAAAGTCTTGAAGCCTGTATATTTGTGAGTTCTGGAGAGCTATGTTGGTTAGCATGGAAAGAAAAAGTAACCAGGAAAGGCCAGTAACAAGGAGAATAATGCCTACTAGGAGCTGACCAGGCTTTTGTCTCGGACAATGTGCTCTGTGTTTCCATGCATTATCTCACTAAATCCTGATGATGATATTATGAGGGAGCAATTCTTTTTCCCATTTTGCAGATGAAGAAGCTGAGGATTCAAGAGATAGAGCCCAGTGCTGTTATGGCAGAGCTGGCCCCCAGACCCAAACCTATTTGACTCCAGTGTAGACACGGGAGTGCATCCTAACCTGGCAATGAGAGAGAAAATATTAACAGCCTCCTCCAATCCCCCTGAACACACGTGCATAATTTCCTACATTTTGTTTATCCCCAAACCTCATACACTGAAGAAAAACGGAAGTGTGCCATTGCAGGGAACAAGAGACCAGGCGGAACGTTTTTCTGCATCTTTTTTTCACGTGCAGTTAGGAAGTCCCTGGATAGATGTACCTGTGAGAGCAGAACCTGGAAATCAGTGGAACCCAGTTCAAGCTCAATCTGTATTTTCCCCAGTTCTGTACCCCTTCCACCAGCTTTCATCACCTGAAGACAAAGAGATAGTACATGCAATGTCCTCTGAAAGATGGTAAGATTTCTTGAGGATTGAGTTCCCATGACCTTAGCCTCTAGAACAGAGCTTGACAAATCAATAATATTTGAATAAAGGATTAATGTCCCCTATCTATTATTTTTGTTTCTAAGCTACTGATCTTAATCAATTCATTCTGGCCTCCAATTTATTGCACTAATATTTATCTCTGGTGTAAAAACCAGTCTAAATACTTTCACAATACTGCTATCTATGCCTACAGTTTATATATCGTAGGCATAGCTATGTATACATATGTGTATATATATGTATATATATACACACATACCCTGAAGAGCTGTAATCTGTTGTATTGGTATAATTTTAATAGTGTCCCTATTTTCAGAAGTATCCAGGTTTGAACCATAAATTATATGGCGCCCTCTATGTACCTCACCATTACAGCTGAGCCTCATAATCACACGTGAAACATAAAGGGTCAGGGAAGATGTAAGAAAATATTCCCTAAGAGTTTGAGTTGCTAAACTTTGAAACAATTGACAATCAAGGTTGGGACAGCTTCTTCTCTGAAGATATTCAGAACCGGACATGAGCTGTAATCATCAATATTATTAAAGCACTGATTTCTTAGACTGGAACAGGGATAGGTGGGAATGCATAGGAAATGCCACAAAGTCACTTCCTGATCAATGGCTCTACGTGATGGGGAAAATGGGTGACAAAGTGTAGCCTGGTACATGTTAACAAATGACACAGGAAACCAGACCGACTTAGCTCTTATATGCTTGTTGTTTAAATTAACGTAAGTTGAAAGGCACAGAACAGATGCATTTAATAAGGAATTGAATACTACACAAGGTAAGAAGGCAATGAGGAAGCGAACAATGAAGAAGCGAATTCTTTACATTCATTCAAGTTTCCAGATGCAGACAAATTATACTCCAAGGTACCCAAAGATCTTGCTGATACAAGTACAAAGGAATTGCAAGTTATCTTGTAGAATCATATAGAAGGAATAAGTGTCAAGAAAGTGGAAATGGACAAGTGTTTCCCCAATTCTGAAAAGGTTAAAAAACAGGTTACAGAACTAACAGCTGAGCTCCTTTATCCAGAATTTTTTCTGGGACTGATTATACAAAAAACATGTGGTTATAATACATTGAACCAAGTAGGGATCCCAAAGAGCCTGCACAAATTCACTAGGAAGCACTTAAGCTTTTATTTTCCAGGTTGATGAAGTCACTGAGATATTTACATAGAGGAGAGACAGAACTGGGGTGCCTGGGTGGCCCCAGTCAGTTAAGTGTCTGCCTTTGGCTCAGGTCACTGATCCCAGGGTCCTGGGATCAAGCCCCACGTCAGGCTCCTGGCTCAGCAGGGAGCCTACTCCTCTCTGCCGGATGCTCCCCCTGCTCCTCTTATCCCTCTCTCTGACAGATAAATAAAATCCTTAAAAGGAGAAGAAGAAAAAGAAGAAGAAGGGGAAGGGGAAGGAGAAGGAGGAAGAAACTTGTACTGCTTCGTTATCAGCAATGTATGTGGAAGGTCTCTCCTTATGGTCTTATGTACACGCTAGAAAACTGTACAACTCTATGCAGTGGATTATGGATGTACTGTTATCCTCAGAAAGACAGGAAGACCCAGGAATCCTGGGTTCAAATCTTGGCTTTGACTTTTATATCTGTGCCACCCAGAGAAATGCTTCAACCTCTCTCAGCCTCATCTGTAAAGTGAGTGACCAGTGTTTTTCACAAGCTATTTGGATAATTCAGTGTGATTTTATATTGTGGATTAATTCAGAAGTCAGTTAAGTGGGGATCAAAGTTGCCTATGTACCGTGGCTACAACTGAGTTGGAGACTGTGGCTTGAGCTTTTACCAGAGTCAAGTTTCCTACTATAATTCCCGAGAGGGGCGCCTGGGCAGCTCAGTCAGGGGAGCATGCAACTCTTGACCTCAGCTCATGTCTTGATCTCAGGGTGGTGAGTTCAAATCCTGCATTGGTGGCCCCATGCTGGGTGCACAGCCTAGTAAAAAATAATCATTCCTGAGGAACAGACATCTCTGTGGAACCCGGGCCCCCTCATAACAGGTTAGAGTAGAGCTCGGAGGAATTGAGAATGTATGAGTCTCACTAGCAAGCTACTCTGCAAAATAAGGGAAGAAAGAAGGCCCTGTAATGCACACTTAATATGTTACTAGTCTCACGAACCCTCTAGAAGACTCCTCCTCCTGGGGAGAGAAATGAGTGCAGGAGTGGAGGGAAGGGCTGAAGCTACCTCCAAGAGGACAGTGCAGAGTCTGTATTATGGACCTAAGCAGAAGCTCTGGAAGGAGAAGAAATTATTTGCTCCTACACTAAAGGACAAGAAATAGAAAGCCAGTTATAGGATGTTACAGTGTTCTAGGCTGGGCATGGAGCTTTGCTGGTAGATGTAGTCTATGCAAAAAAGAAAACAGATTGTTCAGCTCAATATTCTACTAGAACAAATAAAGTCACAAAATATGCTTGTCTGCTCCCTCATATTGCAAAGATACAAGGCAGCCAAGGTTTAAAACACGTCAGTTCGTGGATAGTGAAAAGAACTTTGCAATGAATATATGCATTTTCAGCTTTTATCTGATTGTCTTACCCATGGTGGTAGATCAATATTGGCCATTGACTGCCGGTATGCAAGTGCCCCACATCTTAAAATGTTCACTTTCCTTAATAGTTGTGCTCTAGGATACTGAGTTAGAAGGCGCATTCAGAAAGCAGAGCATTTGGGAGAGCTGCTTTATGCTAGAATAGCCAAGTAGTGTAACTTCAGATACTCCCTAACATATTATTATTTTAATATCATTGTCATTATGCTGCTGCCTTAAATGAGATTTCGCCGCAGCTGGCTTTTTTCATGTGTTGTTTTGGGTTATAATAGAATATAGTAGCTTCCAAAGAGAAAAAAGAAAAAAGAAAAAAAAAAAGAAATCAATATACACTGCTAAAAATACCTTGGTGTTATCCCAGCTTGCAGTTCTGCCAGCCTTAAAAAGGAAAGAAAGATCAGTGGAGATAGGTTTTCAGGCTCTGGCATTTAGGATTCTATTTGATGATTTCCAAATCAATGCGCCAGAAATGTCTCCAACATCTTACTTGTCAGGACGGCTCTCCCACACTGTTTTTCAGTATCACAAAAGCCATGCTAAAAATCGGTCCTGATTGGTTCTGCTGGGCATTTCTCCACGTCACTCCCACATCAGATTCTTGCTTACCAGCCTGGGTGAGGTAAAGTCCAATGGAATGGGTGTGTACAATGTGTGTTGGAGACTGGGGAGGCACGTATGCACTTAGTTTTCCCAGAAGCTCGATTTCAAAAATTAGGGGAGTCTGGGAATAATGCCAAAAGGAGAAAAAAAAAATACCTCCTTTTCTCAGTCTCCATCCAGGCCATGAAGAACTTTGTGCCTTGGGACTGGTCCAAGTTGCTCTCTGGCTTATGCCATTTTCTCAAACCAGAGAATGTATTTTCTGGTAAATATCCCTTCGTGACTGCTGATGGGAGAACTGGAAGCTGACAGAAGTTGATATCAAATTTAATATGATTTAGTTTAAAAAGCATTTACTAAAGACTTTCCTGGTGTCCAGCACTTTCTCAGACCCTGTGGGGAACATAAAAAATCAATAAGACATTCATTCCCTTACCATCAGCCTAACATGCAAATAGCAACAGAGTATGAGTCTTGGGCGAGTTTGTGGCAGGAATTCAAAGGAGACTCTGTCATGGACACCATCTGGCTTGGCTTTTTGAGAAGGTAGCAGGTGCACTGGAACTCTAAGGATGGGTACGGTTCAAATTTAGTGAGGACCATCATGTGAGGCATGTGGACAAGCAAGTCACAGGTCCTTCTTGGAGAACTTGAGCAGCCTGGGGGCTGGACTTGCTGTTTGGGGTTATTTAGGGCAGTTGCTTAAATGCCACGTTGAGCCAGAGTTGATTATTAGTTTAACAAATGAGCTCTGAAATCAGCTTAGGTTGGATCTTTAAACCTGGGTTCTCTCCTACAATCTTGGGTAATTTGCATAACCATTTTCAAACTGAAGTTCCTGAAATGGGTAAATCGTACATATTACATGAGGTGGTACTGGAGATAAAATGTTTCAATTCATTCATTCTTACCAATACTCTTGATGCCATCTTTGTACCAGATACATAACTTCAAAAGTTCTAGGCAATGAGGAATAAGTATACACAAAAAGACAAAAATGGTTCTGTAAATAGTCCACAATGGGACAATCAGTAAATGACAGATTTCAATTCAATGCTTCAAGCTTTGTGGGAGAGGAACTGAAGAGGTAGGAATTGTCTTAAGGAATATAGACCTGCCCTGGGTGAATGGAAATGAGGTGGTCAGAGAGCTCAAAGGCAGAAAGACCAGCTAAGAAGCTATTGCAACAACCACACAATGAGAGTCAACTAGGGTGGAGGCTGTGGACAAGAACAGTGATGAGGGGTTGGGCCTCAATATGGCGCCTTCTCCCCGAGAATTTTATGCTAACATAGCCAGGAATAGTTTAGAGATCATGGTTTCACCCATCACAAAAGAGTCATCACTAGACTTTCCACTGAGTATATATTAAGGCATCCTGACCTTTATTTACTTCTGAGAACAGCAGTTTTCCCAGGATCCCAGTTGGGAAAGAGGCTTATAAATAAACCATTTTGCTTGTTCACTGAACTAGACTGTCATTCGCAGTGATGTGCTGACTCAGGTGATGCTGAGTGAGTTGGAATGTTAACATGAAGGTCTTTGAGGGGAAAAGAAACAGCCCTGCTCTTCCCCTAAAGTTGGAGGAAGTAAAACTGAGAAGGCTGTGGTTTCGGCTCATTAAACGATCTCCAGTGTATTCATCAAATGCCTCGTCAAGAGTTTTATTATCGACAAAGGGATTCTCTTCTCTCTAATTGCATATACCTTAGAGTCTAGGAAAATGGCCTATTCTAAAGGTAAATAAGACACAAGATCACCTCCCTCTCTGCAAACACAGGACTTCTTGATTTTAAGCCATAAGCTTACCTGGAGGAAAAAAGCAACAACAGTAGCAATATACCAGTGTCTTCAGGATTGTTACCATATGCTGAAGCCCTTGCCATTTGTTCTGTGTGTTATACACATCTGAATTAATCAACTCAATTAACAATGTATGGAAGACCTACGATGTGCCCTCTGTGATGTGCCCCCAGAAACTTAACTAGGAATAAGAGAGGAAAGACCAACACCATCTTAAAGTAGAAACTCACAAGAAATTGCTAAACCGGACATTCTCACCAGAATACTGATAAGAGCATGACCAGAGCCCATTCTCTGCCTTCGAGTCCCTCCCTTTCCTAATATCCTGGAAATCCTCCGAGAAAAGGACTGACTCTTGACTCCCTTCCTCTATTTTTCCATTCAGGACCCCCCTCCCTTTTTTGACTTCATCATCTTTTGCTCTTTTTGGTCAGTCATTTTTTTGTTTATTCTCACCCATACCAACCAATCTCCTTCCATCTTACCTCCCACGAGCCCACTTTGCCAGGGAGCTCAGTCATGTAGCTTGCAGAAACAACAGAATGGGGGGCTCCTGGGGGGCTCAGTCGTTAAGCGTCTGCCTTTGGCTCATGTCATGATCCCAGAGTCCTGGGATCGAGCCCCACATCGGGCTTCCTGCTCAGCGGGAAGCCTGCTTCTCCCCCTCCCACTCCCCCTGCTTGTGTTCCCTCTCTTGCTGTGTCTCTCTCTGTCAAATAAATAAATAAAATCTTCTAAAAAATAAAAAATAAATAAACAACAGAATGAGCACCGGCCTGGGGTCAGAGCACCTGGGTTCAGATCTTGGATCTGACCTTTATTATCTGTGCAATCTTGAGAAATATCTTGAATTTCTCTGAGCCTCTTCTGTAGAATGAGTGAACAGTGGTTCACAAGCTAGTGTGATAATTCAAAATGATGATAAGTAGGTTTAAAGATATCCATATATACACAATATATAGAAGGATGTATATATTGATATTGAAATCTACATGTATACATATGGAAATGTTAATATATACATATAAATTGATGACATATACATTGCAGTTATCTTAATTAAGTATTAATTTGACTATTTATCATTCTGGTTTTTGCCACAAAATGGCAAGCTCTGGGGTGCCTGGGTAACTCAGCTGGTTAGGCATCTGCCTTCAGCTCAGGTCATCTCCCTCTCCTCCCTCCTTGTGCTTTCTCTTGCTATCTGTCTCTTTCTCTCTCACACAAATAAATAAATAAAATTTTTTAAAAAACAAAAAATATTTTTTAAAAAATGACAAGCTCCATCAGGAAAGAAAATTGTTCCACCTTGCTATTTTCCCATCCTCAATGCCTAGAACAGTCTAGAACATAGCAGGTATTTAATAAATATTCTTGTAAGAGTGAATGGATGCATTGTTGATGCTCAATAAATATTTGTTTCTTTATGAGCTTCAAGCAAATGGGGACTTTTTTCTTTTTCTTTTTCTTTTTTCTTTTTGCTTCTGATCCCCAGCTGAGACTTATTGGGAGAAAAGTGCATAATCGTGCTAATTGACTTCATAACAAATTTATGATTTCCAATCTTTGCCAGACTCTAAGTGTTTCTTGATAACCCTTTAACATGGATTGGCTCAATTTCCTTTTTTTTTTTTTTCAAAGCAGCTGTTGCTAAGCATCACCTTCTCCCTTCCCTTCTGCAGCTCTCCATCCAGTTCACTCTCTCTTCCATCCATCTGCAGAGAAAAGTAAGAGCCCGATGACTTCAATTAGCCCTTCCTGTCCCTCCCGTCTCATTATGGCTGATTTTATGAGTGAGACTGATTGGGTGAAGGGATGTCTGGAGAGCAGGTAAGACATTATTTCTGGGTGTGTTGGGAGATGTTTCTGGAACAGATTAGCATCTGAAGCAGAGGACTGGGAAAAGTCACACCAGTGTGGATGGGCAACATCCAGTCGGTTGAGGGCCTGAATAAACTAAGAGACAGAGAAAGGATGAATTTGTTCTCTGTTGGGTCTGGAACATGCATCTTCTCCTGCCCTCAGACATTAGCTCCACAGGCTCTCAGGCCTTTGGACTGGGACTGAGTGACACGACCAGTCTTCCTGGGCATCCAGCTTGAGGACGGCAGACTGTGGGACTTCTCAGCCTCTGCAATCTTGTGAGTCAATTCCTATAGTGAATGTCCTCCTATCTATATGTATATGTATATCTATATCTATATCTGTATTGTCTACATCTGTATCTATATCCTGTTGGTTCCAGAACTTCCTCCAACTCTCTTCTACCTCCTGTTTCTCTCTTCCCCCTCAGTCTGTGTGAAAGTGTCCTCTCTACTAATCTCTGATGGAATTCCCCAAGGGGATTGATGAACTCCTATTAGCTTCACATGTGTAAAGAGTAACACAACAGCAGACTAAAAAAAAGGCAGAATGAATGATAACTTTTTAAGGCCGAATACAAAATTTGTAGGTGACAATGCCCAAGGCCTAAGGGTATAAAGAATGTTCTACCTAACAAGGCTTTCCTTCTCCATAGCTCGTAACCCACAGGTTCTGGCAATACTATCTTAGATTTGCATAGGCCATTAACATGATGTTTGCAAAGCATCGAACCACATGGCAATCCTTTAAAAATCGAGGAACAGGTATTAGTACCCCCAGGTTGTAAATGACGAAACAGAGGCTCAGAGAACTGAATTGATTTGTCCAAAGACACAACCTTCATAACTTTCACAGTGGCAAGTGGACACCACATCTTCTTACTAGAAATCCCAGGCTTTCTCCATGGGGCCCCTCTGACCTCTCTTGGTCTGAGCCCACATCACAGACCCACAGACACCCAGGTTATACTCCAGGTTTTACCCTAGCTCTGTCTTCTTTGACAGGGTGTCTGAAGGGCTCTGATTCTAAACGCATCTCATGTGATGATCAAGCATACCATCTCAGGGGGAGCCAGGTGCCTTCCCTGAGCTTTGAAGTGGTGGTGCAATTTTTCCATGGCCATCAAGGGTAGCACAGCAGGAATTATTTCTAGGAACGGCCCCCAGAATCCAATGCCTGAATGCCCAGAACTTGTAAAGTATTTGTGGGATGGTGTTACGTTATATGGCTCAGTTGACCTGAAAGAGAGGTTATCCAGGTGGTTCTAATCTAATCACATGAAGCTTTAAAAGAAGAGAACTTTCTGCAGGTGGTTGCAGATGAGAAAGTCAGAAGGATTTCAACCCCGAGAAGAACTGATGTGCTTTTGTCTGAAGATGGAAGGGGCCACATGAGGAAGAGTGTGGGCAGCTGCTAAGAGCAAACAACATTCTCTGGCTGATAGGCAGAAAGGAGACAGGGACCTCCATCTCACACCTGTAAGGAAGGGAACTCTGCCCACACCTGAATGAGTCTCAGAGCAGCTTCTCCCCCAACATTTCCAGGTAGGAGTACAGCTGGTCCACACCTTCGTGTCAGCCTGTGATGCCCTGAGTAGAGACCCGCTTAGCCTGCCCACAACTCCTGACCAACAAACTTCATGGTAACAAATGAGCATTGCATTAAAATGTGAAGTCTTTGACCATTTGTTTTGGCAGTGGTAGAAAATGTATATAGGCAGGAATCAACCAATATGCTCTTCACGCTGGAGCTGAGCCCTCCACGGAGTGATGATGGGGGCTGGGTAGAAGGACTAGAAAGAAATGTCTGAGACAGACACCACAAGATCGAGACCTCCATGTAGGCACCTTGGAGGTAAAACTACTGTTATTTTAATATGACATTTGTAGAAATATTTTTAATTTCTACTGAGGGTAAATGAGTTTCCGGGGGAGAGTGTTAGGAACATTAACTCTGTAGTCAGTTATGCCTTGCTGCCACTGACCAGCTGGGTAACCTTCGATAAAACACTTGGCCTTGGGAAGCCTCATTCTCCGTATCTGTGAAATGGGGAGAGTGACAGCACCAAAGTTAGCAGTCTGTGGTGAGGGTTAAATGAGAGAATGTTTCTGAAGCATTTCCTTCGACACCTGGCACTTATTAAGTGCTAAATAAATGGTTATAATTATAATTATAATTATTCATGTATTCATTCCAAAAGTATGTATTAATCATCTGCTCTATGCCAAGCATTGCTAGGCAATGTGAGAACACAAATATGAATAAGGAAGAGTCTCCACCCGCAAAAAAACTCTCCACGTAATGTGTCCATATGTATCCCTTTCATTTATTCATATATGTAAATTTTCCTGTGCGTGCATGTGTTTGTGTATGTGTGTGTGTGTGTGTGTGTGGTGTGGGGGGGTGGGTGGGCGTGGTGTGAAAGCTGTATTCTCCAAAACCAGCAAAGAACAAAGTACTGCATTCAAACATATGGGGAAGGCTGGGGGTGCAGCCATCCATCTTCCTCCCCCTCAGAGGTAGGCAACCCTGGGACTGTTAAATCACTTCAGGAGGCAGAGCAGGCGGTCCCGGTACAGCTTTCCCTCACCCACCCAACCCCGCACAGAGAGGGACGTTGTGCCTTATACAGGCTGACAGGCAGGCTTCAGAAAAAGGGTTCCCCACGCCAGAGAATTTTGCCCAGTGCTACCCTCCGACCAGGGAAGCAGAAAGCCATCCATCAGCTTGGCTGTCTGGGAGTCCCAAGAGCTCCTTGAAACAGACCCATTAGCCGAGAGGATAAATATTTACTCTGGGCTCATCTGAATAACCCAGAAGAAGGACTCTGTTTTTTATCAGTAATAAAAAACACTCCCACCTAAGCTTGGATTTAGAGCTTTTTGTCTTTAAATCTTCGCTGCCTTGAACCACTCCAAGTCCTGTGAGAGACCAGATTAGGGTTTCCCCTTGGCCTCCGAGCTGGCCAGGGAGGGGGTGCACAGGAGCATAAAGGGAAGCGTGTCCTTTCACTGAGCAAAGTATGTGTGGCCTCCGTCTGGCTCCTACCTCACAGGTAACCGAAATATTTGCCCTTGGGAGAGAAGGTGCAGAATGTGCTCTTAAAACGCTCCAACCGGTGAAATAAGAGATTTTAGATAAACAGCTTTCGAGGGACCCCATTTCCTGAGCTATGCTTTGATCACATGACAACAGCACCAGTGAAAACACTTTTGTTAACCTTTCAAGGGAGACGTTTGAGAAAGAACGGTGGCCTGGGTCATGGAGGGGAGAGTACGGATTCGGTGGAGGGCGGAGAAGAGAAGGGGGCTGGGATGGAGGAGTCTGGAGAAGCATGGCAGCTTTTCCCATCCCCCAGCCTCACTTTACCTACAAGGACACCCTTCCCCTCTCTCCTTTCTGGAAACTAGACTGACCTGACAGGAAGAGCTCTGACCATGGAAACAAAGTAACTGTTCTCAAGCGCAGACATGACCGGCACCAGAATATTCTAAATATTCCACCGCAAGGATGTTCTTCGTGCCCTCTGAGCTTTCGTTTCTCTATCCATGTTATGGGGATAACAACGCTTACCTCCAGGATGGTGTAAAGGTAAATAACCAGATACATGCATATGTGTGTATCTAGCACAGAGACAGCTGTACTCCGGGGGCCCAATATGGGTTAGAACACATCGGATTAAAGGGCTTGGGAAGTTGGCAAATGGGTCAGAACCAGTTTAACTGGAAACTATCAGTCCACAGGCTTGCACAGGTATTCTGGCCAAGGTTTGCAGGAAAAGCTGAGCAAAGCAGGGTGGGGCAGAAACGAACCTCCTCTGGGCACAGTTGTGTCTGCCACTGGCCTTCCCGCATCTCAGTCCTGCAGGATATCTAGCTTCACAGGAGCTGGGCACAGGTGGTCCACACACTCCAGGGCACTTTCCCATCCTGTAGAGATGATGAGGGGGTGTCAATGCAGCGATCAGTGGGAAAACATTCCTCTGTCCTCAGTCTATCAATGCCAACACGTGTCTCTCTCGCCACAGTGGAGACAGCTGTCCTTGTTCCCCAACACAGTTGTGTCAATATAGTAGTAAGTATTCAGTTAAGTGTTAGCGAATTAATGAATGGATGAAAGAATGAATGCAGAAATGTGAAGGTCAATCTCCATCATCTTCCGCTAGGTTTATAATGTGTTTCTCATTGTCTTTCATTCAAATAGGTCACTTAGCTTCCAGGTTACTATAGGGACACCCTGGTTGCCTGGTCATCATGTGGGGGCTTTAAGCCATCATGGAGCTCTCTTGCCAGGCTGGTCACCCCCAGAGAGGTGTTTGGGGAAGAGAGGAAAGGCGGAGTTCTCTCTGTCCATGCTGCTGTTGCATGACGATGCTAATCTTCCCCCTCTCTCCATGCCTGATGTGCTCTGAAGTCATGTTCCTCCTGAGCCCCGAGGAACCAGGACACCTTTGCTACTTGTGACCCCACTGCAGGACAACTGTCCCATCTCTTCTCTTCTCACATGATGAAAAGTTTTCCCAGGGAGAGAACTAAATCTGGCACAGATTCCAGGAGAGACCATATCTGTCCCTCAGCCTTGGGATGTTTGTCTTGGTGGCCTTTGAGTTTTGAACCTACCCCATGGTCTGAATGAAGAGTATATTATTTTAATATATTCATAGCATTCATCTATTAATGTATGATATCTTTATTATTTCCTTATTTCTAAAGATTCGTTTCTAAAGATTCGTTGAGTATATAGTTTGTTGAGGAGTTTTTTAAAAACACAATGGGTAAGGTTCCCAGTTACTATGGAATTTCAACTCAAGAAGGGGGTGCAGCTAATTTCAGATAAGTTAGCCGCTGAAAGAAAAACTGTAAAGTCCGTAGAGCTTCCCTTATAAGGGACTATTTTTATCCTATCACTCATTCACCCAACTCTTAAGTGCTTACCAGGCACATTCTCAAGATAGAGCAGTGAACAAGAAGATATCATCTTTGTCCCCAGAAGCATATATCCAGCTAGGGAGTCTGAAGTTAAATATCAAATTCTGCAATTAATTGTTTTAGAGAAGTACAGTGTGATAAGAGTATAAAGCAAGGCACTATAATGTAGCCTCAGGCTGTCAAGAAATGCTTCCTGGTGGATCGAGGAGTGGCCGGCCACTGGTGAATTCTACTCTGTGAGGATCCCTTCAGCCCGCACTCTGGGCTTAGGCACATGGTTAACTTTGGTCAGTGACCTATAAGCAAATTGAGGTGCACAGAGGTGTGGAAAACACACTCAGGCCCTAGAGCTTATGCCATGTCAATGCCAGAAATTCTTCCACCGCCCAGGCTGATCAGCAGGAGATCCGTGCAACACACACACACACCGTTCTGGCCTGGCACCCAGGCACAGCTGTAGGAGTGAAAACATCTTCGACTCTGCAGTCACCGTTGAGGTGCTAGTGACAGCAGCTGTGCGAGTCACCCAGGTGACACCAGCAGGAGACCCACCCAAATGGCAGATCCAAAGAATCAGGAGCAGACTGAATGGTTGTTGTTTGAAGTCCATAATCTTTTAGGGTGGGTGGTCCTGACGCAACGGCTGAGTTAGAAATAGATACCCAGACACGGGCAGGCAAAAGACTAGTGCGTGGGTTATAGGCGTTCAGACTGGGCAACAGGTGAGAAAGTGGCAAAATGCTGAAAAATGTTTGTAGAGTCTGGAGGAGTGCTGAGGAAACGGCTTGGCTTTTGGAAGTTGGGAAGCGGTTGGTGCCTAACAGTGCCAAACTGCCATCAGCGTTAAGAGAAAACTATTCCTAATGAACTTGCAGATCTGGCTACAGAGATTCCCTGGAAGAAGGAGGAAGTGTTGATTGGCTTCTTTTAGTGGGCGGATGGTAAGGGCCAGGAAGGGAGAGAGGACGTAAAGAGCTACGCTCTTTGTAAATGGAATTTTGAGGGACTGGAATGTGTAACTAAACCTTTCCGAGTTGGAAAATAAAACTATTTCACACCTTTAAAAAAAGATTTATTTATTTATTAGAGAGAGGGGGGGAGAAGGGAGAGGGAACACAGGAGAGGGACCACAGGAGAGGAAGATGAGCAAACTCCCCACCGAGTTGGGAGTTAGTTTCCAGGCTCCATCCTGGGACCCTGAGATCATGATCTGAGATCCTAAGAGCAGGAAGTACATTCTGATCACCTACATTTGGCCAAAGCAAATCACACTGCTCAGTAGGCAAAAAGTGGAAATAATTCAAATGCCCACTAATTGGTGAATAGATTTTTTTTTTTAAATGCATATTCAGGGATATCTGCTTGGCTCAGAAGGGAGAACGTTCCACTTTTGATCTCAGAGAGTCATGAGTTCGAGCCCCACACTGGGTGTAGAGATTACTTTAAAGAATCCATAGCATGAAAAAAATAAAAATTAAGTTAAAAAAATAAAGAATGCATAGCCATATAATGGGATACCTTTTGGACAATAAAAGGGGAAGAAGTACTGATACATGTTATAATATGGATGACCCTCACAGACATTATGCTAAGTAAAAGAATCCAGAAAAAAAGCTGCATATTAAATTTCTAGAAAAGGCAGATCTGGAGAGACAGAAAGTATATCACTGGTTGCTTGGGACTAAGGGTGAGAGTAGAGATTTATTGCAAAAGGACACGAGGGTGAGGAATATGTTCTAAACCTGGATGTGGGTGCTGACTGTAGAGCTGTATTAATTCGCTAAAAATCATTGAACAGTTCACTTATAATAAGTGAATTTTAAAGTTTATAAATCATATCTCAATTCTGTTATTAAAATGTGTAACTAATAGAATGAATGATATCTTGGCATTATGCTTATAACAATGTAATATTTCCAAAGGCATAATTAAATGACTGACTTGATACAATGTGGAAATAGTTGCAAAACTCTGACTACTGTCTCTTTAAGCAATGGCTGAGGTTCAATTTTTTTCTTCAGAAGCATTTTACCAAATTTTAGAATTTTCATTAGTTATTCAACTTTGGCTGTAAATAATGAACATTTTCTTTTATTTTGTCCTTTGAGCTACTGCATTTTAAGTTAGTACATGTGGTATTTAAAAAAAAAATTGGCCCCCGTAAAAGCAGCTGCAATTAATGAAGCATGCTCTACTTATTGGCTTTTCATATAATATGTACAACAGAAACATGCTCTTATAAACAGGTCAAGAACTGTAAAATGTTCACTAATTGCTGGAATTTGTTCTTCTGTTTGGAATAAAAATGGATTTAACAATCAGAATAGCTATTCAAGGGGTAATAGAAGCAGGAAGGAGGGACCTCTGTTATTAGCTAATCTAGCAATTATCCCCAAATCGGAGCTTGTATTCAACATGAATATCAACTGAGTTTGTTGAGGAGGTGCAGCTGGAGAGGTGCGAGCAGCTGCCTGCTCTAACGCAAAGTTCCTTTGGTTAGGAGAGTGCACTAATGTTAATGCAAGAGCTGTAGGATGAACTGAATTCTCGAAGTGGAAAATGTCTGCTTCTATCATAGGCCTACAGCAATGTCACTATGCCTCCTCTTGAAGCTCATGGAGAATGTGCCCACAATGACATCATCCCATTTACAAACCCTCGAAATTATTATTTACAACTTAGGCATCTGTCCTGAATGTGGATGATTCTGCCTGAGATCCTGGTGGAGAGTAAGCTTAGGAAAGTGTTTCTACTCTACATTCTCTTTCTAGTAAGAGGCCAGAGAGGGAGTTACAAAACTAGAAATGAACACAGTAAGAAGTGTATGTCACAGCTTACAAAACGTGGTCACGGGCATTGCCTCTGGGTTAATATTTATTCCACAAATACTCATCAAGACCTGTTATAATCCCCATGTGTCTGGCCAGGTTCTCTACTCCTCTCATTCAAACCAGTGCCTTTGGAAGGATTCTGGTGCAAGTCCTTATGGAGTTGATGTAGGACTTTTGTTCTCAGTTCTGTAAGGTCTGCATCATCACCATGATTCAAGGGTTTGGGAACTTTAGGTGCTTATTTTTTAATGATTTTCCTGGTTGTCAATGTGTGGGGAGGTAGGCAGAGCTAATCAAATACTGATAGTATTGCCTCATATCTCTATGTTTCGAAACACGCTTGTTTGAATGTTTGTTCCAAAGCCTTCAAGTCCTTATCTAGGAGGATATTTAACAATATACATGTCCTGAGTGTGAATGAGAAATTCTTCTATGGACCTCTCTTCGGTCACTAACTACTACCCCATTTCTCTTCTTCCTTTGCCACCAAATTTATTCAAAGAGTCTACATATTTAGTCTCCAGTTCTTCCTTTTTTTTTTTTTTTCCTTGAACACACTTGATTCATGCTCACTTCCCAATCACTCTACTAAGACTTTTGCTGTGGTCAATAACGACCTCACCACTGCATGATTTTTTTTTTTTTTTTTAATATTTTATTTATTTATCTGACAGACAGAGGTCACAAGTAGGCAGAGAGGCAGGCAGAGAGAGAGAAGGAGGAAGCAGGCTCCCCGCGGAGCAGAGAACCCGATGCGGGACTCGATCCCAGGACCCCGGGATCATGACCTGAGCCGAAGGCAGCGGCTTAACCCACTGAGCCACCCAGGCGTCCCACCACTGCATGATTTAAATGGCCTCCTTGTTCGTTTTGACCCTTCCACAAATGTCCTGTCAAATTCTAAATCAGGTCATAATCTACCTGATGCAGAGTAAGAACTAAACAATCTGCTCCCTTCTCTCTGATCTCATTTCTCATCACTCTTTCTGGCCTCATCCCCTGAGATCTCATTGGTTTCTTATTCCTTCTAAAATATGTCCAGAATCTTCCTTCTCTCTTTACAGGGCATTTCATGTTGCTTGTTTTTTCTTCCTGAAATTTTCTTCTCCCTGTATTCTATGTTGATGACTCTACACTTTTCTTGTTTCAAAGTCAGAAACTCAGGGAGGATTTCCCTAATTCTCCTGTTTAATTCAGCAGCCCCTCTACCCACCAGCCACTCACTATACATCCTATAACATATGCACATTGTTAAGAAATCAAAGCTATAGGAGGATGAAGAACATTCTTACTGTTCTCATGGTTCACATAGCTCATGGCAAAGTGAGTTTCAAGACTCCAAACTTCTATTCATTGTCGAAGAAACATTAGATTAAGATTAGGAGAGCCATGTTTGAGACCCTGCTTCTTCATTGGGTCTTTGGAGTCTTAGGAAAGCCTTGTTCAGTCTACATGTCCTCATTCATAAATGAGGGCAAAGCATGGCGATTGGTATCATAAGTATCTTCCTGTTCCACGCAAATTTTTTTTAAGGTCACAAATGTCTAAAGAGCTAAAGATGGTCCCATAACTGTCCAGTCCATTCGTGTAAGAAGTTGTGTTATCTTCATTTCCAACTCAATACTTCTGGTAAGTCAATGTAGCTGATGAGCATAGGGAGTAAACTACTTATCTCCACAGTTGGGTTTGACTAATTTCCCTTTTCTGGGGAGAATTAGAGAAGGAGGCCCCTGGAGTTGTCTCTAGCTCTGTGGTGAACTGCTAATTTGAAACCACAGGGTCCTCTTTGAGAAACTGCAGATTCACATCTGATAACCATTTTATGGGAATGTGCCTGGGCCTTTTAGCTGTGGTTCCCCACAAAATGCCATGATGAGTGACATGCTTCCAGCAGATGAAAGCTCCATGGGGGTCAGTGCCAGAGACCTCTGACTACATCACTTGGCATTTGCTGATTTCTGCCTATTTTCTGTATAAGTGAATGTCTCTGGGTTATGATCCCATTTGAATGTTGGTATTCCAGTGAAATTCACATGTGGTCAAATGGAAATGGTATCTCCAGAATGAGGTAAAGTATACCAAGAGAATTAGATTCTAGTGTTTAAGAAAAGTTACAGGCAAGCTTTCCAACCACGGCCTTTCTTCATCTTTCTTTCTTTTTTTTTTTTTTCCTTTCTTTCCTTTCTTCTAAAGAATGTGATCTTTGCAAGATGTCAGCACTTCCATTAGCACTGGCTTCTGAATTTCTGCTCAGTTAAGGCAGGGAGGGAACTAAAGTCAGAATAAATAGGGACCAGAAAAATGAAATAATAGCTGTCAAACCCCAGGGACATAGTACGCCTTTAAAAATACAGTATTCTCTTTGACAGCCAGGATAAGATGGTAAAGAGCCTATCGCTAGACTGCCTGGTTCAGATCATAGCTCTGTCACTTACAAGCCTCAGGACTTTGGGAAAATCAATTCATTTCTGTGCCTCAGCTTTTGCATCTCGAAAATGGGGATCCTTATAGTATTGTTAAAAGGTTCTTGTTAAGAGTACAAAGGCAGGGACGCTTGGGTGGCTCAGTTGGTTAAGCGGCTGCCTTCGGCTCAGGTCACGATCCCAGCGTCCTGGAATCGAGTCCCACATCGGGCTCCTTGCTCCGTGGGGAGCCTGCTTCTCCCTCTGCCACTCTGTCTGCCTGTGCTCACTCTCTCTCTCTCTCTCTGACAAGTAAATAAATAAAATCTTTAAAAAAAAAAAAAGAGTACAAAGGCATCTGACATTAGGAGGCATTTGTGATTTCCCTGGGAGCACATGGCCTTCCATGCTTCTTACTCTTAAAGGACCTGAAATTCTCACACAAGAGCCAAGAGATATGTGTATTCTACATTTACTGAAGGGTTTCTCAAGTGATATGCTAGATGCCAAGAAAAGAGGATTAAACAGTACATACTTTTGTCCTTCAGTCACTAAGGACACACACATACAAATAACCAACTACTGAAACTCTAGTGCTTTTACAGAAGAAGCTTACTAGCAGAAAATAAATTCTTTTTGCTTTTTGGAGATGGAAATAATATCTGAGATCTAGCTGAAAGACTGGGGATTGGGCATTGCAGCCAAAAGAAAAAGCACTAACAAGACAGAGATGGGAAAACACATGGTGTCTTTGGGAGTGTGTTTATGAAGACAGTGTCATCTTTAGTAGGTTGTGTGAATGCTGATCTCACCTATTATATTTAAAAGCTCCTACCAGCAGAGGCCATTTCATCTCTGTATTTCCCCAGCAAATGTCTTATATATAAGTACAAGCAATGTTTGGTGAATTGGTTTGAATTGAAAATGTGATTTAGATAAGGAGTGCTATAGGATTTCAGGGGAAGGTGTGCTTCATTCCATACTGGAAATTTCATGGCAAAACCTTACTGGACTAGTGAAGGATCAAAACAGGTTGTTATGTTTTGTTTTGTTTTGTTTGTAAGTTAAATTTTAGTGAAAATGAATCAAATTAGAGCAAAGAGCATGAGAAAATGCATTTTTAATCCCTCTTTTGGACTCTGGAGGTGTGTATACTAATTCTATATTATTCACTTTTCTTTGGCCAACCACCTTTCCCTTCTCCTTGAAGATATCCAAGAGTGGCTCACAATTAACTGTCTTATTCCCAGTCTACAGAGTTGGACACACAGGATTCAGGTGGCCCAATCAGGATGTGACATCTGCCCAGCCTCACTGACTTGTACTGGGAAGGGCAGAGTTGGACACACAGGATTCAGGTTGCCCAATCAGGATGTGACATCTGCCCAGCCTCACTGACTTGTACTGGGAAGGGCAGGTCACCAGTCAGAATTCCCCCAAGATGATCTACTCAATTCTAGGAGAGAAAGTCTTCATTCTGGATCATGAACCATGTCACACCATTTCCCACCAAATGGAAATAATCTATCTGATAGGAAGCCAATGCATAAAGAATGAGAAGTCCTGTGAACATCACATGGGACCGTCTCCAAAATTTCACAGTTTCCCAGTTACATTAGAGAATAATCTCTTCTCCTCCACCTCTTTCATGTTGGCTTGGATTTTGTTATTTGTACTTTCAAAAAAGAACTTCCTCACTAATACAAGATGAGTAGCAGGGACTGAGAAACTATCATTTGGGAACTCCCTCCTAAGAGTCAGTGGTTCAAATAGCACACGGAAGTCAGTTCTCTCAGGTATGACCTTCAAAGCAATTAAACAAAGAGGCCAGGATTGTACTCATCACCACTAACAGATGAGAATCAGGCAGAATCTAATGTTGCTTCCATCTCATGGACGATATTCTCAGATGGCCTCATAGCAGGACTTGAAAGTCCTACACACAAGCAAGAAGCTGTGAGCACTGAACGTAGAGTCATGGACTTTGGTGACCACCATCTGGTCTCACTAATTTTTCATTCATTTGTAACCCAGGCTTTAATTTATTATTAGGTCAGTCATTTAGCAAATGAACATATGACCAGTCTGAAGAGTATGGGAGAGATTGGGTACGTTCTGGAGCACGGCAGAGTTGAAGGGTCCCTGGTACATCGGAAATCATCCCCTTCAGTTGCTCGAAGTCTCCTGAAGCACACCTCTAGCTGCTCTATCTGTGAAGGACCAGGAATGCAATCACTGCATGATTCTTCCGTGCTGTTAGTGACGCTGGGAGGCCTGTCACCTTGTCAGAAGGCTTCCACGGACTTCTTTCTTCCTTCTGATCATTTCCCTCCATTTCCTCCATAACATCTAGCCCATCTAACAACTCTATCTTTTACATATCTTTTTGTCAGCCATCATAACTTAAAGCATTCCACAGAGTGCAACGTAAGAGGAGAAAAGAAAGCTCACAGCGGAGTAAACAACGTGTGTTGTGTGTTGCAGAGGAATCTTCAGTGCATGTTAACATGGCAGAGCCTCCCTGGCTGAGACCGTTTGCAGCGTGGCTCACCACCACTTGCTGCCCCGACTAACTCTGGCTGAGAGCACAAATAAGTAAAATATATATTAGTATCATGTAATGTGTGGAGATACTTATGCATAAATAAAAATATAGACACAAATAGATTTTAACTAATCAGTGCTATATGAAGAGGGATACAAGGAATCTATGTGCTTCTATTGTAGGTGAAGGAAGTACTTGAAGAAAAACCTGGAGGTTGGCCGCCTCCTGCACTACCCATTGTGACATCCAGCCGGTGCCATTCCACTTCTGGGTATTTATCCAAAGGCGATAAAATCAGTGTCTCCAAGAGCTATCTGCATTCTCATGTTCATTGCAGCATTATTCACAATAGCCAAAATATGGGCAAGCAAAGTATCTGTTGACAGATGAATGAATAAAGAAAATGTGATGTTTAAAAATGAATATATATTATTCAGCCTTTAAAAAGAAGGAAATTCTGCCATTTAGAATAACATGGATGAACCTGGAGGACATTATGCTAAGTGAAATAAGCCAGACACAGAAACACAAATACTACATGATCTCATTTATATGTGGAACCTAAAAAGGTCAAATTCATAAAAGTAGAGAGTAGAATGGTGGGCGCCAAAGGTAGGGGGTTGGGGGTACTGGTGGTGGCAAGGGAAGAGAGATGTTGTTCAAAGAGTACAAAGTTTCATTTATGCAGGATGAATAATTTCTAGAGATCTAATGTGCAACATCGTGACTGTAGTTAATAATCCTGTACTATGTTCTGTGTACTTGAAATTTTCTAAGAGTAGATCTCAAGTGTTATCTCCCCAACACACAGCAAATGGTAACTATGTGACATAATGGATATGTTAATTAGCTAGATTGTGCTAATTATTTCTCATTGTACAGGTATATCAGAATATCACACTGTATGGTTTATTTTGTTTTCATATAATTTTTATTTTTTAATTTTAGTCAAAGTGTAGTTGACATACAATATTCTATTAGTTCCAGATGTACAACACAGTGATTCAACCATACATTACAACAACATTCACTAGTATATGTGGTCACTGTCTGTCACCATGCAAATTTCTCACAATATTATTGACTCTATTCCCTATGCTGTAATTTTCAGTCCCATGGCTTACTTGCTTCCAGCTGGAAGTTTGTACCTCTTATTCCCTTTTACCTGGTATGCCTGACCCCCCACCTCCTTCCCCAACAAATTGGCAACTGCCAATCTGTTCTCTGTGTTTGTGAGTCTATTTGTTTGTTTGGTTGGTTTTTAATTTGTTCATTTGTCTTTTAGGATCCACATATAAGTGAAATCCTATAGTATCTGTCTTTCTCGGTCTGACTTATTTCACTTAGCATATACACTCAAAGTCCATTCATGTTGCTCATGAACATGCTCAAGATCTCATTCCTTTTTAGGGCTGAATAATATTCCACTGTGTATATTTACCACATCTTTTAAAAATATACACAATTTTTACTTATCATTTGTCCTTCAGTAAAGCTGGGGAAGGAGAAGAGTACCTAGAGGCAGACAAGAGTAAATTTTTATGGAAAACAAGTTAAGATAGAGCAAAAGGTATATCCAGGAAAGGAAATAAAAATATATTGGGAAAGATAGTTTAGAGGGAGAAAGTTTGGGATGTCCGCTGCCACCTGCTATGTTGGAAGGATCGAATAAAATAATAGAAATTGTCCCCACTTGGCTAAATTGACTTCACTTCAACCGCTTACTGTGCATATCCACAGCAACTGTAAATAGTTCTAAAATTTTCTCTGGTGATGTGGGGGACGCCACGTAAGAGAAAAGTTCACAGCAGAGATTGCGTCCTCAGTCTGCCCTAACTTCACACTGAAAACATTAAAATTTGTTCTTCCAAAGTCAGGTTCTTCTATTAACACTACCTGAAGGGCACCTGCCCTGCCCCCTCAAAGACAGGGGAGATTTTAAAGTCATTTAAAGAAACTGTTGAAGAACTGAACTCATTTTATAGAATTATTTGTGTTTAATAGTTAACAAACAAGGTAACAATCTAACATTTTAAAGGTCCACGTCAGTTTCCTAAACCATATCTGTCTGAATATGAGGAGAAATCCTCCCCCCAAGTATATGTATATAGCCCTTGTAAAGATGTAAGTCATCTTATGAGATTCTTTCTCAAATGCTTTATTTTGCACAAGATATTACTAATTAGAAAAGATCATTCGGGGTGCCTCGGTGGCTCAGTCGTTAAGTGTCTGCCTTCAGCTCAGGTAATGATCCCAAGGTCCTGGGATCGAGCCCTGCATAAGGCTCCCTGCCTAGCGGGAAGCCTGCTTCTCCCTCTCCCACTCCACCTGCCTGTGTTTCCTCTCACTGCGTGTCCCTCTGTCAAATAAATAAAATCTTTAAAAAAAAAAAAAAAAGAAGAAAAGATCATTAAGCTGAATCTACCTAATCAGTAAAAAGAGCAAGTAATAGTCCAGGTGATATCATTTTACAATGGTAAGTGTTGAATGATATAAGTACTGTTAACTTCAAAAATAAAAAACTGTCATTTACTTCACCAGCAAAAATGGGTTTATTCAGAAATACTGGAGAATTACAATCTGAGATAAACAAGCCATAGCAAAAACCATGGGCAAATCCAACAAAGGAGAGGATCACTTTATGGAGAAGGGAAAGGAAGTTGGGAGGGGTTGTTTTGAACAAAAGTCCATCGAAGAGAAGCAAGGGTTCAGAGTGATGTCAATTTCTCATTGGCTGAGTTGCAAATAAAGTTGATTTCTTATAGGAGATATAATATGTGTCTTTCCCTGTTGGGGCCTGTAATTGATGATTCCTTCCTGTTGAGATTCTTCCTAGGAGTCTGTAATTGACAATTCTTCTTATAATTGACATTGAGTGGTAGGACTCCCTCTACCACCCTCCCCTTCTAGCATCCGAAGTGCACTTTAGTGAGGTTTCTCTTTATTAATTTTCACAGCACACTTTCTAAAGATCACTGACAAGAAAGTACAGAAAATGAATTCCTTTAAAGATTTAAATATACTATCTATAGAATAAATGAACAATTCCCTGGGTGTTATATGACTGGGTATTGTTTTACCTCCATATAAAATATCTAATAACAGCATGTTTTGCAAATTCAAGAAGTTTTATGCTACATCTCAAACAATTTAGAGAAGATGGTATGCTCTGTAACAGTGTTAATAACTTTGAAACATCCCTAGAGACAACGAAGATACTGATTTTGAAGATA
This sequence comes from Martes martes, assembly GCF_963455335.1. Classification (NCBI taxonomy): domain Eukaryota; kingdom Metazoa; phylum Chordata; class Mammalia; order Carnivora; family Mustelidae; genus Martes; species Martes martes. The sequence goes on along the minus strand of NC_137891.1, from coordinate 12,174,302 downwards.
CCTGTAAAGAGTTTGTATACATTGTTAAGGAGAGCACATATTGCTTGGAGTCCTGGGTGTTACAGGCAAACAAAACTGTGGAAAGAACCAAGATGCTCTTCAACAGATGAATGGATAAGGAAGATGTGGTCCATATATACAATGGAGTATTACACAGCCATCAGGAAGGATGAATACCCAACTTTTGTAACAACATGGATGGAACTGGAAGAGAGTATGCTAAGTGAAATAAGTCAAGCAGAGAGAGTTAATTATCATATGGTTTCACTTATTTGTGGAGCATAAGAAATAATACGGAGGACATGGGGAAATGGAGAGAAGTGAGTTGGGGGAAATCTGAGGGGGACACGAACCATGAGAGACTGTGGACTCTGAAAAACAATCTGAGGGTTTTGGAGGGGCAGGGGGTGGGAGGTTGGGTGAGGCTGGTGGTGGGTATTATGGAGAGCACATATTGCATTGAGCACTGGGTGTGGTGCCTAAACAATGAATTCTGGAACACTGAAAAGAAATTAAAAAAAAATAAAAATTTAAAAAATTAATAAATACCCGGGGGGAATTAATAAAGTTTTTGTTTGTGTTCTAAAAACAAACAAACAAAACAATGAATGAACAATGAACACTGCATCAAAAACTAAAGATATACTGTATGGTGACTAACAACATAATAAAAAAAATGTTTAAATCCTTTAAAAAGTTTGTACGCATTTTTAAATGAAGACTCAGAAAAAAGCTATCACAAATTCATTATATTTAAGTAATATAGGTATATTTATGTATAATAAATTATTAAATTTTATAGACATCAGACCCTTTTAAATATATCTCTACATTTTATGTGGTTCTACATTTTACAGAACAGGTAATCCATGCCCACTCTCACCTCCCTTTTTCACCCACTAGTACTTCTCAACTCGCTCTCCTTTATTTCTAAATTTTAAGTTCCATTTATATCACATGAAAATCTATATTTAGAGCTGCTCATGAGTAACTGGAAGACATGGAAATTCTGGTTGGGATTCTGGTATGGTAGTGACAGGCTAGGACTGAGGAGCTCTCTCCTCTTCTAAAAAGCTCATATGCCCCTCACAGTCCCCACCTGGCCAGCGTGACTTTACAGTCCTGTTCCCAGCAAGATTGTGAGCATCGTGTCCATGTGTCCCTCCCTCATAACTGGCTTCTCCTTGCTCCTGAGTCCTACCCAGGGCATCACACCCCCAGCACTGTACCTGCCTGTACTGGTTTTCTTCCATGTTCAACATCAGTAATGCCTCAAGAGTTCATGTTTACAAGACACATTCATATTCATGATTTTTATTTTATTTATATTCATGTAGCAAGGCTGGTGTGACACATATAGAAAGTCTTCCCTGTATATATTTGTTCATATAAATATATAATATGTAATATTGTATATAAAATATGTAATCTATAATAATATATTTTATATATGTGTTTTAAGTATACGAAGAAACTGAAACCCATGCCGCAGCACTAGTAAATACTAAAATTCAGTGAAAAACATGTCTTTCATTACTTGCACCAGGTTTCACACTTTCAATATTTCTATGATCCCAGCTGTCATGAAGCAGGCCACTCACTTCAACAGTCTCTCACCTTGCTGCCTCTCCCCAGATTTCCACGCATTTTGGGGCTTCCTTATTCTTTTTCAGTACCGTGAGGTCGTCTGGAATGAAGAGAATGCAAGTCGTTTTAGTGGTTTCAACATTTGTGCTCTCCCCCCCTCCAAAATCAACAAAAGCCGCTGAGTCTATAAATTTAAAAAGTTGAATTTAGACCAGTAATTATAGTTATGGAGTTGAGGAATTTTCAATGTTTTTTTTCTTTTCTTAGGTTTATCATCTCGGAGTTGGAATTTGAATTCCGGATCCTCTTTTTCCAGTAATTCCATGTGAGAAGTACCAATGTGTTTACACAGCATGCCTAATGACCATTAGCAGGCAAATAGGGGGACTCAACTGACATGATTTGAGTAGGTCTTTTGAAATATAGCAGTACCACATGGCATATATTCCCAGAGAAATCAACTGCCTTTTTAAGCAAGATGGGTTTTGAAAACAAGAGCTGTCCCTCCCACGCCCACCCTGAGAAAAATTTAAGAATTCAGACAAGACCAACTCAAATATGAATAATTCAGAAATTTGCCATTTGTGTGGAATAGGAACGACTCACCTTTTAAAACATTATTATTTATGAATTTGACTTTAGCTGTTCTGTGATTAAATCTTTTTTTTTCTTTTCTGGTCAAATATTTGTGAGATGAAAAATGGAATGGAACTTATCCCTAGTGTGATACTTCCAGAAGTATATTAAGTAGAAGGCTCTGACCTCAGGGAGCAAAAGGGCATCCCATCTAGGAATTTAGAGTGGAGATCACACTTTCCTCCCTCTTCCACCTGTTCTTAAGGTCTGCTCTGAAAAGTTGCTATTGGAAGGGATTGGGGCAAGTTCACAGTAAAATAGGACCTGCTTCTCCTCTTTCATCATAGAAAAATATGCAAGTAAGGTGTCCAAATGATCTTCATCAAAAAAATCATTCAGAGCTTTGTATTTTATAAGGTGTACGGTACTTTCACAAAGGACAAGGAAGGGGAATAGGTGATTTCTTCACAGAGTGACTGTAGTATCTAGATAAGCCCAAGTATGGATGTGTTTGATGGCAAATGTTATTCTCATCCCTTCATCACCTCCATGTGGTTCTCCCCGTTCCTGCTGGCATCTTCTCACAAGCCTTGCTGAGCTGCCAGGAAATCAGGTCAACCTTTGGCATCAGATTGAGTCACTCCCATATTGCTCCTACGTGTTATGCATAGCCAAGTCGTCTTAGAGTGTTGAAAGCAACTGTAATAGTCCAGTATGGCATTTCACAAAGGATATATTATTCAGGGTTCTCTTGAGAGAAATATTCTATTTCTCTCATAGAAAATAGAATAGAAATTTTCTATTTCTCCTATTTCTATTTCTATTCTATTTCTATTTCTATTCTCACAGAATAGAAATATTCTATTTCTCCTGAGAGAAATAGAAGCAATAGGATATGTAGAGATCTATCTATCTATCTACCTATCTGTGAGATTTACAATAAGGATTTAGCTCATGTGATTATAAAAGTAGGTATGTCCCAAGACCTGTATGGGGGATCAGCAAGCTGGAGATTCAAGAGAGTCAATAGGTTCATTCCAGTCCCAGTCCAAAAACCTAAGAACCTAAGTCCAACAGACTTAGGATCCAGAAAGCACCATTACAGTTCAAGTTGAAGGCAGGAAGAAAACATATGTCCCAATCTGTAAGCAACCAGGCAGGAAAGGATTCTTTCTTTCTGGGGAAGCATTAACCTTTTTGCTCTATTCAGGCCTTCAACTGACTGGATGAGGTTCACCCACCTTGTGGAGGGCAATCTGCTTCACTCAGTGTACCAGTTGAAATGTTAATCTCATCCAAAAACACCCTCAAAACAGCAATAATGTTTGATCCAATATGAGAGTACCCCATAGCCCAGTCAAGTTGACACGTAAAGTTAACCATCACACACGGCAATCCATCAAGGTTATGCTCCCCAGAGCTCTCTTGGAAATTTTTTAAGCCTTCAGTTCCCTGTCAGCTGTTAGACTGAGGGCCTCTGTTCCTTGCAGGTGGTTAGCCAGAGGTTGCACTCAGTTCCCTACCATACGGGCCTCTCCAACGTAACAGCATGTTTCATCAAAGGTAACAAGAGATCTAGCAAATTGGAAGTAACTATCTTTTATAATTAAATCACAGAACTGACTTCCTATCATCTTTGCCATATTCCACTGGTTAGAATCAAGTCATGGGATTTGATCCATAGTTGAAAAGTTATATAAAGATAACACCAGCAGGGGGGCATCACCGGGGGCCATTGTAGAAGTATGCATGTCACACCGCTGAAAATGCAGAATGAACGTTTGAGGAAGGAAAAGAAACACTGGAACAGAAAAAAAAAAAAAAAAAAAAAAAAAGGACTTGCCTCAGCATTATAAAACCTGGATTTGAGGCTCATTTAAAGAAAACCTGTGTCATGTGTTAAAACGGATGTATGTTTTTATGTTGCTTCCTGCTCAATATTACTCCTTTTTCTTCTGATAATAGAAGTTGATTTTCTTTTGCTCTCCCATTCTCAGGCCAGATGATTAAGGTAGGCTGACTAAAGCTGATATAATCTCCCCATTCCTCCAGAGATGGACTTAGGAATCATAGCAACTGCTTGAGGATGGAATATAAGATCAATTCTGTGTCTGTGAGAACCATGTCTAGGACTTTTTCTGGAAGTATTAAGAACGAGAAAGCCTTTTTTCAATGAGCTGGAAGCTGAGAGAATGTGGGCCTAAGGTTGCCCATGGCCATCTGTTTACCGAGCAGGAAAAACCTGAATGAGAATGAAGTTAACAGGAGAATTCAATCCTGAGGTACAGAGAAAGAGATGGATTCCCAAAGATATAAAACCCTGGATTCAGCCTTGCCTGAAGCTAGTTAAAGGTATTAAATACCTAGATCCAGCCTTTCCCTTTTTTTTTTTTTTTTTTTTTTTTTTTTTATCCAGCCTTTCCTGAAGCCACTTACAGATATTGAGCACCTGGATATACCCTTGCCTAAAGCTTGAAACCCTGATTCCTTAGTTAAATGAACCAATATATTTGCTTGTGCTTATTTGACTTTTGTTTCTGGCCACTGCCTGATCTATCCAGTGCCTAGAACAGTGTACAACACATACTTGACTCCCAACAGATATACACTAATGTATGAAAGTGGTTTTTGGAAGATTAACACTGAAATCCAATGGGCAGGAAGTTGGAACATATCCACCCCACCAGCCCCACTGAGTCTTTCTGAACCCTAAAATTCTATGGTTGGCTGCTTCCCAAAACACCTCTCTGAGACTTCTCCTTTGAACTCACATCCAGAATATTCGGGGATGGTTTAGGCAGCTCTTGTCTGTTCATTCCTCACTATCCCCAGACTCACTGCTGTGTAGGTGGGCCAAACTCATAAAACTCTATCTCTCAGCACCCTCAGGCACAGGAAGTTGGCCCATAGAAGTTCCAAAAGGAGAAAAAAATCACCCAGCATATAAGACCCAGAGCAGGAAGCAAAACTAATGAAAAAATGTCCCCAGCTTTCACAGGAAATTATTTTCACTCCACCTCTATAAAAAGGAACAGATTTGACCCCTCGCCTCTCCCCACCTCCTTCTCAGCTAACCTCCTGATAGAGGCGTTGGGAGAGCCGGGCCCAGACTGAAGCAATGAGAGACAGGCCACTTTCCACGAAAATGTTCTTCAGAAACCAGTTTGTCATAGCCGGAGGCCACCGAGAGTAGTTAAGTCTAGCTCGTTGTTAAATTGGACAGTTCTGAGTGAAGAAATTCGTAGCAGTTCGTAGTGAGCAGAGATGCAAAGCATCTTTCAGAAGAAAAGCCAAAGATTCCAAAATTATGTTCAGGCTGCTTTCCCTACTGTTTTGGGACTATTTTCCCAGGGAGCTTCAGATATTTTATGTAAATATCTTGATTCAATTTTGAGACTACGTTGGAGGTGAAAGGTGAGGGGCCAAAGTGCAACCAATGATCTGAGACCAACGAGACCCAGGCTGAGCCCCCTGAAGAATGCATTCATTCTGCAATTTTCTTCACAGCCCATGGCAGCTCGAATCTGGCTGGCCAGCCCAGAAAATAGGCTGTTGTCGCCCCCAGGGGTTACTGGGAAAGGGCAGCCTGGATTCTTCTCTGCTATGCAAAGAAAGGACACGCTCAGGTATGCATATATTTCCATATATACACCAACAGTGATACACTCGTGCAAATAATTACAATAAAACACACACTTGGACAAATACTCCCAGTAAAATGTGGCAAGTGTTCATGGAAGAAACAAGAACACAATTAAGTTGTTGAGTGACCCACCTATGACAGCCAGAAAAGCTTCACGAAGGTGGAGACACATTAAAGGAAGAAAGAGAATTTGGCCAATATCTGAAGGTAGGGGAAGACTTTCCAGAGAAGGAATAGAGGGAACACAGAACATTGTTTGATATGATAGAACAAAAAATATGGCTGGACGGTGCCAGAATACAAGACTCCAAAGCTGAGGCCAGATCATCAAAGGTTTGAAACATCAAGCTTTTATCTTGTCTGCAGGTCATGAGAGCCATTTAAGAACGTTAATGGAGGTAGAGAGGTAAGGTGTTCAGATCTGCATTTTATTATCCAGCTCTTCCAACAGGGGAATCGGAGCCCCAAAGGTTAGATGACTTTCTCTGGGTCATAGGGAAAATAATAGAAGCCAAATTTTTGCTAGATTGGAAATGAAATGCCAACTATCTACTTCCTGCTCACTGCTTAATTATTAGTGACAATATTTGTCATGTGGAAAAAGAGTTAATTACAATCAGACTGGAAATTCATGTACCTGAAAATCTTTAGAAGGGAAAAATGTAGGGGAAGGAACAAGATAGAATAGCAGATACAAAACAATTCTTATCAGTCTGAATCTGTTTTACATTTCATTCCAGACTCTGCAAATTAGCACCAACACAATGAATCTTTGTAAATTAATGAGAGTAACAGCGGGAAAGAGTCAATCAGCCACTCTTGTTCCAAAACCCTCCTAGGTAATAACCTGAAATGAACCTTGGAGTCATGACCCCAGACTAATAGCCTGCTTCATACTCTTTGAACAAAACAATTAAATAATCACATTCCTCATGGTCCAACTTCCTGAATATATTAATTAGATTAAAACCCAGCTTGTCAGGATCCCTTGAGAGGAAGGGGTTTGCTGAATGTCTTCCCCCCTGCTCTCTAGTTTCCAGTGGCATGTCCTGCTTTCCCATAGAGGGAGCCTGTGCCTGCCCAGGCAAGCTTCTTTGCCTACACCTGATGGTGTTCCTTCCAGAACGGTGCCCTCACCCATTCTCTCACCTGGACTCCTCCCCTGAGGGCATCCTTCCTCCCCTCTGGACAAAGGCCTGCCTTTTAGTTCTAATTGTGTTACAAACCCTCTTAAAACATCAAAGCCAGTTGATAACTACTTGGTTCAATTTGAACACTCCATCCCTCCATCTGATCCATCCATCCATCCAATCTTTATGAGAAATGGGCTCAAATCCTAGTTCGGCTACTTTTTATCCCTGCAACCCTAAACAAATGACGTTATCTCTCTGTGGTTCAGTTCCTATATCTGTAAAATGAGAACGATAACAGGCCCTACCTTGTGTGGTATCCTAACAGCACGAGGAGGGGAGAGGCGACCTCAGCCAGGCCAGGGAACTCTCGCCAAGGCTTCTGCACCTGCTGCCACATGTTTTCAAGTGCTCTTCTGAGATACTCCAAAGTTTTATCGTCTTACTTCTGTCAGGTCTCTGGAAGTGATCAGCCTCTTCTAATGGACCCACCTAAATCAGCAGCACCTACAGCACTGTATCCACTCTGTTCTCCCTCCTTCTGCCGTTTTTCTTCATAACACTTTTCACTAGCTTGTGTTCTGTTATGTATTTGCCCTTCTATTTGTTTACACTACTTGTTCTCCAAGTGTGATCCATGGAACCTGGGATCTTCTTAGAAATGCACAATATTGGGCCCCGTCTTGACCTAGGAAATCAGAATGTCTGGGTGTAGGGTTCAGCCGTCTGTGTTTTAGGAATTGTCTGCAGGTGATTTGGATGTTCGCTTGAATTTGAGAACCACTGGTTTATAGTCTGTCTCCACCAGGGAGTGACAGCTCCTTGAAGCAGGGATGTTTTCCTTTTTGTTTACTGCTGTATGTCCAGCACTTAAAACCACATCTGACACACAGTAGGCATTCAGTCAATAGTCGTTCAGTGAATGGACAAATGGATGACTACATCTCACTTGGTGACTGAGCAAAAATCGGTACCCAACCAGATTTCTCTCGTCTAGCTCTATTTTCTTTCACAACCTGGCTATAAAATACTATTTTAATACAAAATGTTTAATCATTTGTATTCAAACTAAGAGACAGTGATGCTTTTTTTGGCATATATATATATATATATACACACACACACACACACACATATATATATAATATGTATTATTACTGTAGAAGATACTTAGAAAATGTTAATATTTATATAGGAAGAAAAAACATGCATACAAACAGAAGCTCATCAAAGCATCATCATCTGAGCCCTCATTTATGTTGAAGCTGGTTTCAATGCTTAAGAGACATAGAAAGGAGTTGGGTAAAAATCCAGTTGTAGCAGATTTTTGCATCAAGTGCAGAATGAGAATCCTCGTACTGACAAGAAGATATGTGCATCTACCACAAATAGCTCAAATGTACCAACGAGAAAGGAGGAGGGATGGAGACGCAGTCAGGGCACCAGAGGAAGGCAGAGGTTGAAGGCAGAGACAGAGGGGATGGAGACAGACTCTTGCACAACAGATCTATGGCTTTATTGTTCCCCAGAAAGCAGCCATGGCCTGTTGAGCACCACAGCAACAAGCGCCTTCATGTGCTGCCCCGGCCATCCATCACTGGTGCCCAGATGAGGCTTGTGGACAGCCCATTAAGAAGCCAGAGAGAAGAGAAGCAGAAAGCTTTCGCTGCAGAGGAGGCAAAAGGCAGATAGCTAGAACACTCTGTGCAGTGGCCCAGTGCTCAGACAGCATCAAATCCATTCCTAAAGAAGAGATTGGAGAAACCGCCCCTGTGCTTAAATGTTCAGGGGTGTGTTGTGGGTAGGGGGCCAGGGTGCAATGAGGCACAAGTCCCGTTATCAGAGGACTGAAAAGCACATTAGCAGAGACTTAAAGCATCACAAAATAAAGCAGCTGGCCCTAAACAACGTGAGATGTTTCCCTTCTTCCCAGTGTTTGAGCTGGGCTCCTTGCACAAACAGCAACAGAAACAAAGGGCTGTTTTCTTAGGCTTTACTGTTAGTACCTGGAAACCAGGCACAAAAATTCCATTTTCTTAAGTTATGTATTATTTTGAAAAATGGCGTGTGAAAAATTCTTGGTGTTGGGTCTGTCTAGCAAGGGTAGCCTATGTTCTGCTGAGGTAAGGAATCTACCCCTTTAGGATGACTTATTAAAAAAGGTTTACTTATTGTTCAAGCTACTTGTGCAGTGAGGTTTGGGTGAGGGGTGGTGCTGTGCCCCACATAGGGAATGCAAGGCCCCAGGTGGGCTGTCCAACACCTCAACAAGTGGCCCCATATTCATTGTGGAAAGGAAGGGGAGGAGGACTGGTGAACCACCCAGAAATGGCACTCATCACTCTGTTCATGTCTAGAACCAGTCCCATGCTCCTTTGCAAGGGTCTGAATCCCAGACTGGTATTCGGTCAGCAGTGACCATTTCTGTGATAGAGTCAGAGTTAGCTGTTCAATATATGGCTCCGGAAAGCAAAGGCCTGGATATTTACCACTTTAAAGTTTCACTGTGTGATGAGCATTCCCATTAGCCTCGGCAGTCCCCGAAGGTGCATACTATCATTCTCATTCTACAAAAGAGGAATTGCATTCCTCGCCCACAGTCCCTCTCTCACTTCGCGAGTGGTAGTGCTGTCAGGATGTAAATCAGACATCTCCCACTTCTTCCCCACCTTCACCCCAAGGTCTCAGCTTGAGCATCCTGCAAGAGTCCTCTCTAGGAGTAAACTTCCCTGGAGTCTTCGTTAAGTGATCAAATTCTTTTATTTGTTCTCACTGCACTCTGAATTTCTCCTTCAGACACCTGTCATAATTGTATCAATCACTGGTTACTCTCTGTCTTGGTAGGATAGACATTTCATGAAGGCAGAAGGATATGTCTTGATTTCTGTACATCTCCAACAAGCATGGTGCTCCCCCCCCCCAAAACACACAATCATCAGTCAGTAAATATAGCCAAGCAAGGGACCGTCCCTCCTGCTGTTTTCCTTCTCATCTACCCCACACTTCAGCAGATTAATGGTTCAAAAATGCTGCGTGTACTCAGTATTGCCAGATCCTTCAAGCCTTCCCATTGCTTGCAACCCATGGCCAAACTCAAGCTAGTGTTGAAACTCTGGCCTCAAACATCCTTTCCAGACCGATTTGGCTTATCCTCTCAGCTGAACCCACTGTTATAACCCCAACACTCAACACCCGTTCAAATACCTGCCTAGCAATCTCTCCCTACCTTTAATGCTGTCTTGGTCAATGTTATCTTGAATACAATAATAGTACAGTAGTAGGGTAAGCTTGACAAAAAGTTGATAGAATACTTCTGCCAGTTATTAAATATTTTTTTTAAAAAAGGATGACTTTGATTTTTGTGTTTCTAATTTATAAGGGAGACAGAAGACCAGTATCATCAAAGACAAGGAGGCTGGCTCTAAGTAGAGTTTATCTCTCAAAAGAAACTGGGTTGACAGCCAGTAAGCTACTATGCTTCCTGATACCCTGCCTCTCTTTTCTCTAAAGGATAATGTCCCCATAGCAACCACCGTCCAGACAACAGCACTTCTCTCTTTGACTTGGGAAGACAGAGAGGAGGGAAGTGAAATAAAGTAACAATTATTCAGCTACTGAGAGCCTGGTCCTTTGCTGTCTATCTTTCATACAGCATTCACTCCATTGGTTCCTGGAATGTAAGAAGTTTTATTTCTGCCTTATAGAACACAGGATTGAAGCCCTGTGCATTTTAGAAACACAAGCAAAACCAAACAGCTCACTGATTCTCAGACTCAGATTTGTCCCATTTTCAAGATAACGCCAACTCTATCGCACCGTTGCTACTCCAAACGTGGACCTGAGCACTGCTACCATGGGCACCATCAGGAAGCTGGTTAGAAATGCAGAATGTTGGGGCGCCTGGGTGGCTCGGTGGGTTAAAGCCGCTGCCTTCGGCTCAGGTCATGATCCCATCGTCCTGGGATCGAGCCCCGCATCGGGCTCTCTGCTCAGCAGGGAGCCTGCTTCCACCCTTCTCTCTCTGCCTGCCTCTATGCCTGCTTGTGATCTGTCTGTCAAGTAAATAAATAAAATCTTAAAAAAAAAAAAAAAAAAAAAAAAGAAATGCAGAATGTCAAGGCCTTCTTCAGACCTGAGTCTGAGTCTGCACTTCAACCAACCGTCCAGGGGACTGTGTGCTGTGTGCTATGACAGTGTTTCTCCACCTTCGCTGCCCACAAGCATCACTTGGAGAGTTTCAAAATAATCCCCATTCTACCCCAAACCAGTGGAGTCAGAATCTCTATCAGTGGGGCTAGGACATCCCTGTATCTTTAAACCTGCCCTCTACCCATGATCCTACTGTGGAGTTGGTATTAAGAACAACTTGTGTGCCATATGGCCACATGATGGAAAAACCTACTAACCCTTCTTCTGGCAATTAGAATGCTCTTACTATAAGAGGCTTGGTACACCCAAACAGAGCTTACTGATCTGTGTTCTGCTCTGGAAAGAAAACCAAGCATGTAATAGAACTATAAGTACTGTTTGTTTCTGCAAATATCACTCTGAAGGATGTCAGTTTTCTAAATTCAGCTGAAAAAAAAAATACTAAAGTCAAACACTTGTTGGCTTTTCACTCATTATTATAGAGCTATCTGAAGAGGGGACTGTTGAAATCACGTTTTCTAAACATTTAACTCCGAAATTATCAAAATAGTAGTAAATGCCAAAAAGGTCTTTAATGTCCCATTCCTTTTTTGCAGAAATGACACTTGTTGGAGGGAAGATGGTAATAATAGGTTGCAAACTAAAACAATTGAAGCTTGCAAATTAAACACTTAAAACCATAATGACTTTCAATCTCAAGATAACGAGATGGAGAAAATGTTTATTCTTTTAGCATCTGATAAGAAGGATCTCCTAGGGAAAGACCAGTCTGTATAGTGAAAATACATAGAAAAATGCCCCCTTGATATACATCTTAAACATTAGGACTGATGCTATAGCTTCGGAGACAAGGGATGCTTCTGCTTTACAGAAGGCAAAGATAGCAAGATAAAAGAGCCAGAGAATTCTGTGATTCTGCATGCTTGGTGATGTGGCCCCTTCTGATGAATCATTGAATTCCAGGCCAATGCTTGCTGGGATGGGGTTTATTTAGAAATTGATAAAGAGGCTTATTTCTACTTTTGGGCTTACATAGGACCAATTCAGAGGCAGGAGCTGAAAATAGAATAGTTAGCTCTTGGGCATTTGCTAAAATCGCAGAGAAGATTTTGGACATCCCTGAGCTGTGGAATTTAGAAGATTTGTGGAAATTCGTCCTAGAAAAACCGGGAGACAGCCTGGTACATCAGGCAAACATGTTGTTTTCTCCTTTAGATTGCCATGGAAACATTTGGAAATTTTGTTGTAGTTCGTGGATTTCATTTCCACCAAATGGAAAGTTTCAACTCCCCAAATAATGATGCAGATTTGGAAATATTCACAAGGCATTCTGTGTTATGGACTTTCAGATAAAATAAGGACATTTTCAATGGGGCTCCTTCTTCAGAGACCACTTTCCATTGTGTTTTGTTTGTTAAGCCTGCAGGCGCTTGTTAGTTTTTCTTACTTGCTTTGTTTACCAAGCCCTGCTAGTTTCTGGTCTCCACCCAGGGCCTAAGATAGACCTGCCCAGGTCATCTGCATCACAGAAACCACCAATACCATTTGAGAAGGAAAGTCTCCCGCTCCAAGCCTACAGAAGCACAAAGAAACAGACGTAACTGTGAGTCAAGTTCCAGTATTTCAAGAGGGTTGAACATCAAGCCAGGCAAATTGCCCAAAGAGCTAGCCAGCGATAGAAAAAGATCCATGATAAAAGGTCAAAACCCACACAAATGAAAAAGTCTTAAACTGGGTGATGGGTTCAATTGTATTCCCGTAAAGATGTATATACATCTTGATCCCTTGGACCTCATGTATATTTGGAAACGGGGTCTTTGTAGACATAATTACATTAAGATGAGGTCATCCTTCATTAGCATGGGCCCTACATCCAATGACATTTGTTCCTTATAGAAGAGGAGGGGACACACCGAGAGACACAGAGAAGACAGCCTCTGAAGACTTTGGCGGAGACTGGAAGGAGACAGCCACAAGTAAAGAAACATCTGGATCCACTAGAAGTTGGGCAAGGCAGAGACAGGTTCTTCCCAGGAACTTCGAGGAAAAGTGGCCCTGCCCAAACTTTGATTATAGGCTCCTGGCCTCTGGAAATGTAAGAGTGTAAATATCTGTTGTTGTAAGCCACCCAGCTTGGGGGCTGGCTGTAGTTACAGCCACCCCAGGGGACTAATTCAGGCTGGGGCTAAAATTTGGGAACCCTACAGGCAAACACACCTGGAGGTAGGCAGGTCATATCCACTCACTTGTATTTCTTTGACTGCCCAGTTCGGGAATCCCGTAATACCCATTATACTGCTTTGTAAATTTTCAGTTGTGTTTTCCAACCCTGGACACTATATTCCCCGGTAACAAAGATCAGGACTATCTTGCTCGGATCTCATCCCCAGCAGCAAGCCCAGTGCCTGCCACATAGTAAGTTTTCAATAAATTTGTCCAGTGGAATCAGTGCTTGACCTGGGTCACAGGTAGAGGGGAAAGCAGAAGGTTGGTCCAAGGATCTTTTTGATGCCTAGTCTCCCTGCTACTGAAGCAGAAATTTGCTGATTAAAATACCCACCTCCTGACACCTGCTGTGTTTCTCTCTTCTGTTCTGCCTGCATTTGGATGTAGCAATCTGCTAGTGGAAGCAGAGAATGATCTGGAGCCTGTCTGTGTGTGCATGTAGTGTTGGGGAAGGCTGGCCTCTTGAAGGACCTTTGCACTGCTGGGTACGGAGGGTTCCCACCTTTGCACTGATATCCTCCAGGATCCGTAACCTGGATGCTGCCAGGCATCGGGCTTCTTCATCTTGACTATTTGCAGTTCTCTCTCTTTCCAAAGCCAGTGGGTCTGAGGGATGAGAGGGTCTCTCCCAGGGGCTCTGTCTGCCTGTGCTGCAGTTTTGCAAGTCTAGCAGGAACTGGCTTTCATTTCAAGCACGTCTCAAGGATGGAGACTTTTAGAGGGGAAAGCAAATTTGCAAAGGAGAAAAGACTCCAAGAACTCCAGATAATAAATGGGATTTAAAACAAGTTTTTTTATCTGCCTCCTTTTCAACACTCTGCCCCAATCCAACACCATTAATTCTGTGCCTGGTTAGTGGAATTGAGCACCAATAAACACAGCACATAATAAATAAAATATAGGGGATTTTTGTTTGTTTCTTTATAATACCCTCTTCATGGTTACCACAGAGAATCGAGGGTTAATAAATCAATAGTTTCCTCAAATAGGGCAAGGTTGTGTCAAAAATAAAGAAGGGGTACATGTGCTCACCACAGAGAAGTTGTAAGCTAATAATGGGCAAGCACTTCCCTTGTACAGACATGATAAAGCAAAGCTACTTCCTCTGTCTGGTGATGGATCTTGACTCTTCCATCCAGGGCTGTTTCTACCCCAGCAGAAAAGTCTCCTCTAAACTCTGCAGGGTACCTTGGTGTATAAGAAGAATAACATATGGTTATAGCAGCTTAGTCTTTATTAAGCAATCACAAATGATTTTCACATCGTTAAAAAAAAATAAAAATCAAGTCGTAATTCTACGTAGAGACCAATAGAAAATTCTATTTAAATGTCTCTCATATACTTAGAAACTACATTTCTCTCTTTCTAGATTGATAGATATACAATGAAGCCAGAACATGGTGATACATACAGATACGTGTATCATGCACACATGTGTGTGTGTGTGTGGGTGTGTGGGGGTTGTGTATGGTGCTTTCCTTCTAGCTGACCACCATCTTTGCTTCAAAGCAATACTCCCTCTAATAAAATAAACACATGTCTAAAATGAACATTGATTCACTCAGAGTATATCGAATACCCAATGAGTTAATGAGCGCAAATACACAGAAGAATGCTTGCTGTGTAGAGAGAGTTCAGTGAAGGTCATTTCTTATTATACTTGTTGGTACCATTATTTGTGCATCTAACTGTAAGTATTTATTGAGCATCTATTGTATTTCAAACATACAGGTGGTGGGGGGGGCGCCTGGGTGGCTCAGTTGTTGAAGCATCTACCTGATCCCAGGGTCCTGGGACTGAGTCCTGCATCAGGCTCCCTAGCAGGAATCCTGCTTCTCCCTTGGCTCCCTGCTTGCGCTTGCTCACTCTCTCTCTGGCAAATAAATATTTAAAACACACACACACATGGGGTGCCTGGGTGGCTCAGTGGGTTAAAGCCCCTGCCGTCAGCTCAGGTCATGACCTCAGGGTCCTGGGATCGAGCCCTACATCGGGCTCTCTGCTCAGCGGGAGCCTGCTTCCTCCTCCCTCTCTCTGTCTGCCTGACTGTCTGCCTACTTGTGATCTCTGTCAAATAAATAAATAAAATCTTTAAAAAAAATAAAAAATAAAACACACACACACACACACACACACACACATGGAATAAGAAAGAAGGCACTTCCTCTTTCAGAGTTTAAGATCCAGAGGAAAGACAAGCACTAATCGCTATCACTCTGTCTAATCCGTGTAATCCAGAAAATGTGCAGTCTCACCATGAGAAGAGATTTATAGTGATATTCAATATAATCACGCTCCAAGCCTCTTTCTGCAATGCAGGTGCCCTAAGAAGGGCATATTTATGTTGACTTTTCACATGGAGAGGTATATAAGCCAAGAATTTGTACTGGCTTCCTGCCATTCTTGTTGGACAAGTCTCTATTCTTGTCCCTCTATGACTCCCTTGACAGCCTTCTGCAATTCAAGAGAGTTTTTTGTCAATTTCTCTCCATTCACACATCTGATTTCATCATGAGGAACTTCATCATCTATGTGGATAATTCATCACACTAGCTTATTTTAACTTTTCTCCGCCTTCCTGGCTCCAGCAGGCATCACATCCATGCCACTTCCGGAACATTTCTATTACGGTCAGCTGGAGCCACTCCACTTCTGAAACAAGTTTTCTCATATCTAAACTCTTAAATGTCATCCTTTCGGTCTTTGACCATGACTGCCCCCCCACTCTGAGATTTCTTCCATTCACATTTCCACCAAACCTGTTCTTCAGTTTCATGTAGTCCTCTGTCTCTGAAAGTTTCCCTTGGCTCCAGAAAAATCCCTATCCTTTTCTTAGTTTCCCTTCAGCCCATGTGGAACCTAGGTCCCTTGCTGCCTCTCTAATGAATCTTTAATATCCTTGTGCTACAATTTAATTTGAATGCCAGGGATCATGCAATGCTGAGGAAGGTGCCACAGCCCTGTGGAGTGGCACCATCAAAACTGTATACTCTTGGGTGAGATCAGCCACGTGGGCATTCCTTTGTGTTTTTCTGGTCAGGTTCTCCCCCATTCCTCCTGCTTCTTTGTGTCCCTCCAAAACCCCTATGTTGAAACCCTAACCTTCAACGTGATGATGTTTGAAGATGGGGCCTTTGGCAGGTAATTAGATTTAGATGAGGTCATGAGGGTAGATCCTCCATGCTAGGATTAGTGTCCTTATCAGAAGAGGAGGAGGCCTCTGGAAATCAAACAGAGGTTTTTTGGGGGGAGGTGAACCCAATGATGGGTCTTAAGGAGGGCATGTATTGCATGGAGGACTGGGTGTTATACACAAACAATCATGGAACACTACATCAAAAACTAATGATGTACTATATGGTGACTAACATAACATAATTTTTAAAAATTCATGGAAAGAAGAGGAGACCTGAGCTCGCACTCCCTGTGCAACAGCAAGAAGATGGCTATCTGAAGGCCAGGAAATAGACTCTCATGAAACTTGCAACAACTTGATCTCAGATTTCCCAGGCTCTAGAACTGTGAGAAGGAAATGGGAAATGTTTTTTGCTTGAGCCACCCCAGTTTATGATATTTTGTTACAGCAGCTCAAGCTGACAGATATCCTCCAACCAATCTTCTCAAACTTTCTCCAGCCTCTTTAAGACCTCTGCTACAACCACCTCTTCCTCCTCATCTTCCTCTTCCCCTTCCTTCTCCTCCTTGTCCTCCTTCTTCATCTTCAATAGAGAAAAATTTTCTTCCTTTTTTTGGGTTTTTTTTTTTTTTTTTTGCTTCCTTCTTTTGAGATCAGAATTTCACCCGTATCATCTGGTTCATGTCACTTTTCATATTCAAAGACGACGGTTCATGATAGTGTTTATGTATTATATTTTGGTTACTGCAGAATATGTTCTCCAGACCATACTTTTCTCCCTTTTATATATCTACACCACTGTCTCCCAAACTCTGCATCCAACATTTAATCTAGTATCACCTCATAACCTTTCTTCTTCTGCGATCTTTCTATTATGCCATGTGATCAACCTCTGGATGCCAGTAGGTTTTGGATGCAGAAGAACCAAACTGACAATGAGAAATTCTTGTCTCATATATCCAGACTCTTACAAAGGGGTACAGCCATTTAATAGGTAAATGCAAACCTTTTGATTCAAAATGTCCCATTCTATTAAGCAACCATGGGATGATGAACACATCATACGCCAGCATTTGAATTGTGGTGAAAGAAACCATTGTCCATCAGCCAAGACTTGGATCAAAGATACTGCATTCTGCTGTATTAAGTTAGGGTTCTGCCATTGGTTGACCATGTGGCTTTGCACAGGTTATTTCTACTTCTCAAATCTCTGTACAGTCTTGTATAAGTTAAGGGACTTGAACTAAGTGATCTCTGAAGTTTCCTTTCAACTTAAAGATTCTTTTTTTTATTGCTATTTCCACCATTTTAAATATTTAGTAGAGAGAGTGTTTACTATGTGTTCTATACCATAGAAAGTCCCATGGGAAAGTGGAGAACATATAAAATGACACTGGGAGCTTTAATCCCTGCATTTGGGGTAGAAACCCAGTGTACTGCCGTACAGTGTGGAAATGTTCATTCTAGCTGTAATTCTTCCACTAACTTGTTGAACGTCTGAGGGTGAGACATTCATTCCTTGTTCTAGAACCTGCCTCAGTTTTTCCTTCTGCAAAGCGAGGATACTGAACCATGGATCTGTAAGTCCCCTTTGAGTTCTGGGATGCCATTTTCTAGTTACGGGGCAAAGATGAAGACCTCAGTTAATTCGAGAATAAAACACAGTGGTAAGAATCCTCCCTCACAATCACTGAGCTGCTGCTGGTGAGGATACAGATGTGGAGTAATTTATGCAGCCACCTCTTTGAGAAGGCTTGCTTCAACTCCGTGGGAGCCGGGCCAGCTCTTCAGCGCTCTTCACTCAATGGCTTGTCAGTTCCTCTTTTAATAGTAACATTGCACCCTCAATGAAGTGCTAAGGCATTTTTTCCTCGCAAGATGAAAAGAGATGGTCATGGAACTGGCACCGCTCTGGGCTACAGACATCCTTCCAAATCTCTTTTCTTTGAGGAGCCAAATGATTCATTCAGGAAATGTATGAGTGCCCAGTGCAGAGGAAATTAGGAAGATTATCTCCCCTGACCTCCCTCAATTTCCCCCATTCTCTTGATGTTTGCATTTGGGTAGCTCTCAAAAGGTTTATTATCCAACCCCTCAAATTTTCTTTCAGGAGTGGAGGTTATAAAATCAAAGTCCAATTAATGCAACGCATAGAAGCACCTCTTCACTGCTGAAAACTTAATAGTGATTGGGGAATATATGGAAAATACACTGTTCAAAGTATGTTTGTCCAAAGGAGAGGGACTCCACCCTCTGGCCTTAAAAATCTCATCCCTATCCTGAC
This sequence comes from Martes martes, assembly GCF_963455335.1. Classification (NCBI taxonomy): domain Eukaryota; kingdom Metazoa; phylum Chordata; class Mammalia; order Carnivora; family Mustelidae; genus Martes; species Martes martes. Next base: position 12,155,571 of record NC_137891.1, on the reverse strand, counting down.
ATATGTCTGGTAGCTTCCTGTCGCATTAAGTTTCCGGGCCAAAAAAGCTCAGCTTCAAAAGCTTGCATGAGCTCACTTCCCTCGAATTTCCTCTTGTTCCTGCCTCCTTGCCCCGCAGTCACCAAACCCATGCATTCCCTCAACAGACCTTTGTTGACTGTCTAAGAGACAACAGGCGGTAATGGCAATAACATTAGATGAGGGGACTGGCGTTGGTGTTCTGCTCCCAGACTTGCTGACTGTGTGATCCTGGTAGAACTCTTCTTGGCTCTGTGTTTAAGTCTCCCCCTCTGTAATGTTTTATTGCCCTGCCCAGAATCAGTCAACCCTGTATAAACTGGTACGACTGGTGATGACTCTAATTGACCGGAAACTTGATGAAGATACAGACCCTGGTTCCTTTATCTCTGTGTTCCTAGCCGCTGGCAAATGCCTTCTTCACAGAAGGTATTCACTATAAATTAGCAGAATGAACAATTTAATGGCTAAACCTGAGTCTTCCCATCCTGCTATGACGAAAGCTGCTGAGAGCTTAGGAGAGACAGGGTGTGGGGCACAGATGAAAGGAATTCCTCCAGTGCAGCAACACACACACACACACACACACACACACACACACACACACACGAGGCTTATACAGGTTCTCCACTGACTGGAAACTGGCCTTTGCCCATTTCACCTATTTCCTATAGATACCTTTTTTTCTTTATAATAACCCTTATAATTCTTTTTCCATCAGTTTACATAAGGATAAAAGAAGGTTGAAGATAGACTTACTGTTGCAATTACCTGGGACTCATACACCCTTGGGAGGAAGCTATGGGGAACAAAATGCTAATGATCGTGGGAATTATGAAAAGAAATCTAGCAAAAGGGAAGTTATTCAAGCCAGCTGGGCCTCGTCCTTGGGCTCTCCTAGAGGTTAAACCACCTTAACGCAGAATGCCACCAGTTTGAGTCCAAAAAATGAGATTCCACCCCAGAGATCAGACAATTGTTATAAACAACCAAAACTACCTCAACATTACCAAACAAAACAAAACAAAACAAACAAACAAAAAATCCGAATCCTTCTTCTAACACATGTAACTTAAGCATTGTTTTTAAAATCAGACAAGTCTGGATCAATATTGAGCCCTGCTCCTTTCTTAAATAGTTTCTTCTGGAAAATCCCTTAACTCTCCTGAGCCTGTTTCCTCAGCTGTAAGCAGTAGATAACACAACAACAATATATTTAATTGACAGCCCGGTAGGGGAAAGTCAAGGTGGAGGATAGAGAGGGTATCTATTGAACTCTACCCTCTTATACATGTTAGTGCTGATTATGACATTGGAGCCATGGTCTTGCTTCTGGGGTCCTGTGCTCCAGTTGGGGAGACAAGGTGAGGTCTCATGAAAATACAAGTTGAAATGCAAGCCAACATGGCAGGAGATGGCATGAGGTTATGGCAGATTAAATGCTAGATGAATGAACAGAATCTATTAAGCTGTGTTTTCAGAACTCACTGCTGTGTCTGGCTCTGAGGGAGCTGTCGTTGTTTTAAGTAGCTGCCTAGGGGTCCATAAAATGTTTAAGAGCTCCAGCCCCACACAGAGAGCTTTAAAAGTTTAAATGGACTCTATCCCAACCTCAGGTTTCAGTTGGACATCTAGGCAAGGATTCAGTTTAGTATCTTTAAGAGATTAAGGAGTCTCCAGGGCCTTCCTACCAGTCCCAGAATCTTAATAGAGAAAAACACACTGGCTCCATTTCAAAATTAAAGAGACAGATGCTCCAGAGTGATCTTCCGCTGACATCCAGCACAGGTTGGATGTCCAGGCATGGCGCCAACACATCTCTTATTTGGGAAATGAGTGCTTGGACATCGTCCTAACTTCCTGCCAAAGGATTGCACAGCTTGATCCCTCGCAGACAAGAAGCCATAAGCACATAATTGACATTGTTGAGTGAGACTGACAAAGATGTATCGTAACAGTGACATATTCATAAAAATTATTTATTGAGAGCTACTGTAGGCCACAGACTGCGCTAATCCCTCTTGATACAATATTACTGACAAGAATGAGCAAGAGCTTTGTGTGCTAGGTATTTTATTTCTCATTTTTCTAGAGGAGGTGACGGACTCAGACATTACATGACTTGCCCACGATTGCTTGACGAGTATGTGTCAGAGCCCAGACTCCGGCCCCAGGATTTACAATAATATTTATTACTATAATGTAAAACTACAAGTAATCATGATATCCATGACAAGAAAAACAATCAAGTGGCCAGCCACTGGGCTCAAAATGGTATGATTTAATCTTTATAACAATTCTGTCCCATAAGTACCAGCATCCTCACTCTACAATTGAGGAAAAGGGGTCTTGAGGCTTTTTAAGTATCTTGCCATCTCTTATGTAACTAGTGAGAGCTTGTCTCACTCCCAAGCGTGTGCCCTTTACACTGTATTGCCATTCAAAGAGAAAACGTAATTTACAGTCTCCTGAGGCAAGAACTTCGCTATCTCAATCAAGAGCAGCTCCTTGTAAGGCAGCTTGTCTGATGACTGGGAGCAGCGGACTGTGTAGGCATATCTGGGGAAAGGGCATGCGGTGGGAGAGGTCCTAGATCCACGTCCCGAGGCCCTGCCATTTGGCTGGATGGTTCTGCGGATGTAAAGCAACTCTACGTTTCACTTTTGCAGCTTCTGAGCTTATAGCTCAGATGGCCATCGGATGTGAAGAGGAAACCATGGGCTTGAGAGTCCAGTTCAGACCGGTGCTCACAAACCAGGGGCTTATTGCCAGACCGAGCTAACGGACAGATGGGTTTTATTTTATCAAGACAGTGTGTGAACAGAAATGGAACTGGTTAGCAACTTTTAAAATCAGTAGATTTCACAAGAAAATCCAGTTTCCAAGCTTCCTTTGGGAAAAGACAAAAACAAAAACAAGAAACCAAACTCAAAAGCTTTGGTGTCTCCAGAGCCACACACCTGCATGGTGGTGGTCAGGCCCCTGGAGAAGGATGGACACTCTGCTACAATGTTTTCCATGCCCACAGCCGTCATTTAGGTTATTTGGTCCTGTAGGCATTTGAGCTTGCCACTCCTGTCCCAGAGTCAGCTTACCCTTAACTAGCTAGGGCAACATAGATAAACGTCTACATCTTTCCAAAAATAGAGAATTTTATGAGGTTAGTAGTTTGCAAACTAGTTTTGAGCCACAGATGATTTTCTGTTAAGAAAACTTGCCCTTGAGGGGCACCTGGGGGGCTCAGTTGGTTAAAGCCTTTGCCTTCAGCTCAGGTCATGATCTCAGAGTCCTGGGATCGAGCCCCACATTGGGCTCTCTGCTCAGCGGGAGCCTGCTTCCTCCTCTCTCTCTCTCTGCCTACTTGTGATCTCTGTCAAATAAGTAAATAAAATCTTTAAAAAAATAAAAAATAAATAAATAAAGGTACTGTATAGAGCACACACAAAAGCTCTAGACTGACTTGGAAGGCTGGGTCAATGTTGCAAGTGTGAGGACGGGGAGGTTATTCCTCCCTGGGGACTTCATACTAATCATTCTTGAATAATCCAAACTTATTCACTGGCTTTTCATCTCAAGTCTCTCTTCTGTGTTCCTTCTTAATTTCCTTTTGTTTTGTTGCTGTTGTTGTTTCTTGAAAGACCTTAACTTGATGAGGATATCAGTCAATAATATTTTTCAATTTTAAAAACCAAGCTGTAATTTACATGCAAAAACAATCACCATTTATTTTATAGTTTTTGAGTTATAGCAAATGTATCCATACCACCACTATCAAGATACAGAAAAATTCTATCAGTCGAAAAAAATTTCTCTGGCACCTGCTCATAATCATGTCCCAGTTCCTGGCAATCACTGATCTGTTTTCTATTGCTATAGTGTTGCCTTTGGAAAAACGCCACCTAAATGAAATTACATAGTATGTAGCATTTTCAATACAGCTGTATTTTTTCATTTAGAATAATGCATTTTCAGATTCACTATGTTGTCATCATCAGTATGAGTACTTCTTTATTTTCTATGGTTGAATAGTATTTCATTTCATAGTTATACCACCGTTTTTCCATCTGTTTATCTGCTGATGGCCATTTGAGTTGTTTTTAGCTTTGAGGGATCAGGAATAAAGCTATTTTAAGCATTGGCATGCAGCTCTTCGTACAAACGAAAGTTTTCACTTCATGTGGGTATTTATGTTGGAGTAGGATTACCAAGTTGTATGATATATGTGCCACTTTATGAAAACTGTCACATTCGTCTCAAAAGGAGGTGTCCCATTGTGTTTGCATATCAGTAGTCTTTGAGAGTGTCTGTTGGTCAGCATTGTCCTGTCCTTGGGATTGTTGTTTTGTTTGCTGGTTTGTTTCTCCATTCCAATAGATACATAATAGTATGTCTTGTGGCTTTGTTGTGCATTTCCATAGTGACTGATGAGGTTGGACGCTTTTGATGTACTTATTTGCCATCTGTATATCATCTGAAATAAAGTATCTATTCCAATCTTTGGCCTGTCTTTGGCTGAGTAGTTTGTTTTGTTACTGTGGGTTCAAAGGGTTCTTGATACATTCAAGTCCTCTGTTAGTTATGAGATTCACAAAAAAGGCAGTCTGTGGATTTCTGTTCCTTAGGGGAGCAGAAATTCTTAATTTTGATGAAGTCCAATTAATCATTTTTTTTTCTTTTATGGACTGTGCTTTTGGTGTCCTGTTGAATAAATATTTGCCTAATCTTGGTTCACAAAGATTATCTTCTAAGTTTTCTCCTGGAAATTTCACAGTTAGATCTATGATTCATTTCAAATTAATTTTTGTATAGGGTACGAGTAATGAGTAGAGGTTTCTTTTTGCACATGGATATATAAATGTTACAGCTCAAAAGACTGTTCTTTCTTCATTGAATTGCCTTTGCATTTTTGTAAAAAAAAATTATTTGATCATATATGTGTGGGTCTATACATGGACTCAAAAATATTTTGAAATGAAGTATCTCCTACTTAAACATAAGACATTATATAAACATAGAGTCTAGATTTCACCATACAGAAGAGAAAATAAACTCCCCAAAGAGCAGAGGATTTGTGGAACCTAAAACTTTCCATGAGGAACCTGTAGATTTTATAGAAGAATTAGAAAGACCCTTACCTAGGTATTAGAAGATCTAAATCAGAGCACTGGTTCTGCTAATAACGTCAAGAACTTTTGCAAATTACTTAAATAGTTCTGTGCCACCGTATTGACAAAGATTATGTACACAGTTTAGCATGGAACCAAAGACATGGTAAGTATACAAAAAGCAAACAGTGAAACAATTAATCAAATATGCCATCGGATCAGGAGTCCAAGGTGAGTGAGTCCTGAGTCCTCATCGTCCTTCATGATCTGAGGCTGACTTTCCGGGCGGTTAGGCCGTAAGCTAGAATCTTCTGCACCTCAATCTTCTTATGTATAAAATGGGGTAATTACACCCCATCTGCCAACCACAAAAGATACTCACGAAGAGGTCATAAAATCTCCTTGTGAATGTATGTTTAAAACACACCTTGAAGGAATAGAAAAGGTCTCTGCCCGACGGTGTGAAAAACAGGATAGTGAAAGGGTATTTAAAATAACATCTGGGTAACAGTTTGTCTTCTGTTTTGAAATGTTTCAACTAAGTTCTTTCTAACCAACTTACGAAGAAATGTCCTAGACCGCAGACAGGACTGTTGAGTTTGGGAAAACGGAGACTTAGGTACGTGCAAGTGCAGTGGACTGAGAGGGGGTGTGCAGAAGGGCGGAGGAATGAGACACGATAGTGTGGACTCAAGATACTGTGAAAACATCAACGGAGGTGCATTACAAATTTTTAGAGTTCAGGTAAGCAAACATCCATTAAATAGGGCAGTACCAGGAAGTAGTCAGGAGCAGTAAGCCAACAGAGGCCAAGGGAAAGTCTTTTCCAGAGGAGACACAGAATCAAAGCAGGGGAATTACTTGACGGGCCATAGCTTAAATGGGTGCTTTATCTGGGGAAGGCTAGCTGGCTGTTTGTGATTGGTTGCCCTTCAGTTTCAATTTCTTAACTTGAAATCATTTCCAGGCTTAGGTTTTGGTTAGCTTATGTAGGCTGCTCAGGTGTTAGACACACTTCATTCTAATAGCCTTCTTGTGTCATTAATTTAAAAGTACAAAGACATTATCCAGAAGTCAAAGGTCCAGATGAACTCATGAAAAGAAGTTCAAGGTAAACAAGAGATTGGAAAACAGGTGTCAGAACACATGTAGCATGAGAAGCCATGGTGAGCAGAGAAAAAGAGGATTAATATTTAATATGTATTGAGTGTTTGCTACATTTCAGGTGTGGTTCTAAGCAGTCGATCTGTGTTGACTGATTCAATCCTCATAACAATTCTATAAGAAAAGTGTAAGTACTGCTCACTCTACCCTCATTGCTAATGGGCAGCCAGAGCAGAGAGGTGAGGTAGCACACTTGGCTTTCTCATTTACCCTTCCAGTGGTCCCCACTCCCTATTCTGCTCTGCCCTTCCACCAACATGCTTTCACAGGCTTCCTCGCCCTTGGGCTTTCAGATGGGCTCAAGAGAATGGAAAGCTTCAGCTGGAGACTCAAGAGGGATCAATTTCTTCCCAGCTTCCCTCTCTGAAGGGGAATAGTTAACTGACTGCATCCCTCAGCCTAGGGCCATGATTCTCTTCTCTTTGCATAGCTCTCCTTGTCTCCAGGTGAATGCCTCCTTCCAGGTCCCCTCAGGATTCAGGTGGTCAAGAAGTAATCCTGGGGTGTCGCACAATACCTTGTGACCTACTTCCTCTCTGCTCATACTTTGTAAAAGGTCTATACATTAAACTCCCCTTGAGTTATCCAATTTGTGTATGTCTTCTCTTCCTTTACCAGACCCCGACAGATAAAGGTAACTGGCCCAATGTGATCCTCTTAAGAGAGCAAGGATTCAAACCTAGGAACTTGACCCCAGAGGCCATTTTTCTTTTCTTTTTTTTTTTTTTTCTGAGAGAAAAAATCAAAATCAAACTGGCTCTCACTTGGTGCCTGAGGGTAATATGATACTGTTTGTTCATTCCTGAAACAGGCAAGTATTAATCCCGACTATGAAGAAGGCATTATGTTAAGTACTGAGCAGAGAAAACTCAGCAGAATTCTGCTTTCAAAGGCCTCGTGCTAGTTGTGTAGATGGACATTTTCAATATGAGACCACAGGAGAAGAATATATAATGCTTTCTTCGAGAAAGCAAAAGAACATGGTGTCTAGAGAAAGCCCAGAGGGAATGTGACATTGTATAAATGGATTTATGATCCCCTGAGCTGTTTGGACAAGGGCTTCTGAATGCAAAGTTTTGCTCAGAAAAAAAAGGTAATTATTTTCTTTTAATGTAATAAGATTTTTCTTAGGTCATGACAAATATAAGATAATTTTTTGAAGTTATGATATACATCCAAGCAAAACTAAGACAATCAAAATCCACCCAAATCATATAGACCAACCTAAACATTTTATAAATATTTGAGTATCCTTCATATATAAGTGATTATACAGGGCATAATGTTTTGTGCCCTGCCTTTTCACTTTTAAATTTATGTTGATTCCTTTGACATTGAGTTATTGTCATGTCATTATAGCAGCTACTATAGTCTGCCTGCCTGCAAAATTCCCCCCTTTTTTTTTTTTAGTTCATTATTTAACATATGATTTAATTTGACAGGAGCCCAACTTTCTCTGGAACATATCGTCAGAGTTAGAGAAGATCTGCCAGTATTTCAGGAAAACTTCCGTGGAACAGTGTCTACCTAAGGCAAATGTTTCCAGTCGCAATAAATTATAGGGCCACACAAATATCAAGCAGTTTCCAATTCTGTTTTTTTCATCTAATAAGACAGGGACAAATCCTTTGTCTACACAATATTCATTCATGGATAGCCTATTCCTTGAAAGCCTATAATATTCCTATATAGGAAATGGGGAAGGTTCCTTGGTTTAACCATTGGCTCATCGTCTATTCATTCCTTCACTTTTCCTTCATTCATTCACCTCATTTATTATGAAGTGCTCTCCACAATTCCGGTTCTGGAATGGCTTTTGGTTGTTCTGGCCCTATTGAGCCTAAGCTTGAGTTTGCATGTGATATGTTTTTCCAGCCCTTAGACAAGTAGACTTGGTTCTAGAAAAATCTGTGTCATCTGGCATCAAACACTTGAAGCATTTCAGACTGCACACTATCTCACCCATGCTGTGCTCCCCACTCTCCAGTTCTCTTCTGCTCTTAACACTCATCTGTCACAAATCTGTCAAAAACAACAGTAAAAGGAGATAATTCTGTATGTCTTTCTTTGGTAGCAAGGTTACTTTTTAAATAACTTTTAGATGAAAGAGTTTTTGAATGTCTGCTTGAAAGAACAAGAATGTTTCAGTGTTTCATGGGCTAGAGTTAACTCCAATGTCAAGAAATATGTAAAACATTAAAATAGTTCCCTTATTTCCTTGCTATGGTGGGCAGAATAATGGCTCCCCAAGGATGTTGATGTCCTAATCCTCAGGACCTATAAATATGTTAAATTACATGGCAAGGGGAGAGTTAAAATGACTAATCCTTTGATCTTTGGTTGGGGAGATTATTCTGGATTATCTGTCTGGGCCCTGTGTAATTACAAGAGTCTCTGTAAGGGAAAGAGTCAGGAGTCAGGAGTATAAATGATGTAATGTGAGAAAGTTGTGGCTGTTCCTGGCTTCAAAGATGGAAGGAAGCCACAAGCCAAGGAATGTGGGTAGAACCTTGAAGCAAGAAAATAAACTCTTTCCTAGGGTCTCTTGAAGGCCAAGTAGCCCTACATCTTCATTTTAGCTCAGTGAGGCCCATTTTGGACTTCTGACCTCTAGAAGTATAGGATAATTAATGTGTATTGTTTTAAGCCACAAAGCATGAGGCATTTTGTTACAACAGCAATGGGAAACGATTACAGTAGTTTACTGATAATTTTTTAATTTTTTAAAAATGAATTATTATTAATTTTATCAATTTTTTTTCTAGTATCTGTTAAGATATTCATTTATTTTTACTCCTATACTCATGAAGGTGATGGGTTACCTGACAAGGTAACCTAAGTTACCAAGGACAAGCTGATAACTTAACCTTGCATTATTTGGATTCCCATTATTGCGATCATCCTTTCTATGGAAAACTAGATTCAATTCCATAATACTTTGGGAGTTTTGCATCTATGTCTATGGTCTTTGTCCTTTTTGCACCCAGATGAAACTTCTCTGTACATAATGTATTACTGGCAGATATCGTGAGTGTCAATAAAGCATAAAGGTGGGGCACCTGGGGGCACCTGGGTGGCTCAGTGGGTTAAGCCTCTGCCTTCAGCTCAGGTCATGATCTCGGGGTCCTGGGATCGAGCCCCGCATCGGGATCTCTGCTTAGCAGGGAGCCTGCTTCCCCCTCTCTCTCTGCCTGCCTCTCTGCCGACTTGTGATCTCTGTCTGTCAAATAAATAAATAAAATCTTAAAAAAAAAAAAAAAAGGTGTGGTGCCTGGGTGGCTCAGTGGGTTAAAGCCTCTGCCTTCGGCTCAGGTCATGATCCCAGGGTCCTGGGATGGAGCCCTGCATCGGGCTCTCTGATCGATGGGGAGCCTGCTTCCCTTCCTCTCTCTCTCTGCCTGCCTCTCTGCCTACTTGTGATCTCTGTCCAATAAATAAATAAAATCTTTTTTTAAAAAAAGCATAAAGGTAAGGAGTTGGGGTTTTGCCAAGACTTGAATCCTATCCTATCCATACTTATTGCCTGAGTTGGGGCTCGGTCTCTAGCCGATCTCTATAACTCAGCATCCCCCACCTAAATAAGGTAGTAACAAGGATAATCCTAACTCAAAGGACAATATGGATTATATGAGATAGTCCAAGCATTCAGCATAGTTTTTGGAAGTTAGGAGGGTTTAATATCTATTATCATGAGTATGAATATTATCAATACAAGGAAGAAATTCTAACTAATTTTCAACTGTTAGACAAATTAGTCCCAGCAATTCACGACTCATACTCTATCCACCTAATCTCTATTGGAAACTTTTTCTTAGAATTTAGATAGAAGGCTGGCTATTGACACTTTGTATACCTGCTTCAGTTAGAAACCTAATGTAGAGAGGACAATGAGAAAGAACGTTTTTCCATAAAAACTTGTTGAAACCCTTTTTTTTGGTGGAACCTTCTGTCTTTGGGGGAAGGAGTGGTTTCTTTCAGGTTTCCTGAACCCCTGCTCTCAGGGGGTCCAAGTCTTATATATCTGACATATCAACTCCGTGATATCTCGGCTTCTTCTATCTTCCATCCTTAACGTGTGGTTCAATCTCATGATTCAAGGTGCCTGAGCTTGTTATCCATTTCCACCTTGCAAGCAATCAAATGGAAAATGGGAAAGAAGATCTCATCCCTCCTTTTAAGAAGAATCCCCCAAAGTGACAAAAACATTTCACTTGCATTTCAATGGAGAGATCTGAGTTATATCATCATTGAGTCAAAGAGAGGCAGGAAAATGTAGTCCTTCAGCAAGGTGGCTCTATGACCAGCTATCATTAAAGGTTATGAAGTTCCCTAAGAGCAGGGCCTCTATACTTATTAACACTCAGTTCTTCCAGACTTGCCCCTTACTCCACTGCATGGCCCCAGGCTCAACATTAGGAAGGATAGATATTATCTATTACCATTTTCGTCTTTCTTTCTTTTTTTTTTATTAAAAAATACTACATGCAAATTTTTTTTTCCAAAATGGGGATAAACAGTGCTCGCTTCGGCAGCACATATACCAAAATGGGGATAAACAATAGTTCTGGAATGTGAAAATGGCACACAAAGAAAAGCAAATTGTTCTCTTTCCTGCTCAGATCCCCAGACCCCAATTCCAGAGCATCTCCTTTTTAAATATTTTGTATATTCATCTAGAATTTTTTTAACTCATGGAAGTGCACTCCACACCCTTTCTGACCTTTGTGTTTTTGTTTAAATAACTTGAATAAGATGTGTTCTTTAAGAGTTAGTTGGAATTCAGCTGCGGAACACCCTTGCCCTCGTGCTTCTCCTTCCCTTTGACCTTCTTTAAACATCTTTCTATTTCTCGATCATTGTCTGTTCAAATTTTCTACTTCTTGTTCAATACAGTTGGGGTAATTTCCCCTAGATTTATAAATGTGCTATGGAGTCTCATGAAGCATATGCTTAAATTACTTTAATCTCTTCATCCTTAATATTGCATAACTTTAATCTCTTTGTCATTTATCAAGTTAGCAAGTTAAACAGAACAGTTTGTCTATTTTTGTAATTATCTTTAAAGAACTCGTTTTTTTATTCTATTCATACTCTTTTTTTTTTAACCTTGTTTTTATTAAAACCCGTCTTGGAGATCATTCTGTATTGATTTATGCAAATTTAGCTCATTCTTTTTAATAGATAAATGTTAGTTCATTTCAGAGCTGTGGTATAATCTTTTCAACTTGTCTCTTATTAGTAACTATAGAACAAGCTGGAGAGTTGTTTACCAAATATGTTTATTTTCCCTCTGAGCAGATGATAAAGCCACATTTTCTAGATTCCCATGTAAATGGTATGGCCATGTGACTGATCTCCAGCTGCTGGAATGTAGGCAGAATTGACAGAAGCCTCCTCCTCACCTGGTGAATAACATATGGAACTACATTTCCCCCCTCTTTTGGAGACCTTGGGAGTATTAAAGATGATTGGAGCCATGGGATAAGTCCAAACGCCCAAATTACTCTTTGGAAGAGTACCCTCCGCAAATTGAGAACACCTACTTTGACTTTATATGAGTGAGAAATGAATTTCCATTACAATAAATTACTGTGATCTCTAGGTTGATTTAGTTTATCTGATTAAGGCAGCATCCCTACAACTCATTTACAAACAAAAATGACACTATATATCCCTTTACACATAATTTGACCTCATAAAACTTAACCTGTACATTCAATTTGCTTGTTCAAAATGCATCCCGCTTCAAACATTTTAAATTGCCTTCCTAAGAGCCTGAATCAATTTATGCTTTTGCAAACAGAATATCCAACAATTCTAAGCAATATTGTGCACTGTCAAAGTATTTGATCTCTGTCAATCTGATGTCGAAAAGCTAACAGTTGTGAATTGAGGCTAAGCATCTTCATGCTCATGACTTTCAGAAGTTATTTACATTTCTTCTGGTATGTGATCTGCCCATTTATGTCACTTTTCAATTTGCCCTTGAGTTTTTGGTCATTTTCTCAGTGATTTGTAAGAGATTTTATACATCAAGATTTTAAAACATCTTAATGTTTATACATCATGAAATTCACCCCTTTTTCTTCATGTGCTGCATATAGCCATCTTCAATATTTTGTTCACCATTCAACTTGGATTATAGCACTAACACAAAGAAATCTTTTCAGATTAGAGCCTAGTCAAATTCATATTTTTTCTTTCAAGGACTTTGAGTTACATTTTCTTGTAAAAGCCTTACACTATCTTCTAGTGATGCCCTTATGATTGTTATATTTAAATTCGAAAGCTTAGTGCATCAAAAATCATTTTTAGATAAATGTGAACTAGGAGGTATAGATTAATCTTTTTTTTAATGAAATGGGTAATTAGTTGTTCAACAGCCCCCTATTAATTATTCTTTTCTCTGTTGATTTGAAATGCTTTCTTTATCATCAGTTACATTTCTACACATACGTAGTCTATTGATAGATTCCTTATTTCATGTGGTTGAACAACTCTATCTCCATTCGGGGACCAGAACAAATCATTTAAATTTGTTATAGCATTGTATGCACCCAAATACTTGTCAGGCTTCATTCTTGCCATTTCCATTGTGCCGCCTTTTGTTACCCATCCTCATTTTTCCACCTATTTTTAAGGACAACATCAATTAATATTTTTATTGTGCCCATATCAAACTAAAAGATTATTCAATTTATATATTAATAGAGAACTGAGAGATTTATCTCATGGAGTCTTTCTTTTACACTTTTTATTTTAATTCCAGTATAGGTAACACACAGTGTTTCATTTTTTTTTTAATTTCTTTTCAGCGTAATAGTATTCATTATTGTTGCACCACACCCAGTGCTCCATGTAATCCGTGCCCTCCCTAATACCCACCACCTGGTTCCCCCAACCTCCCACCCTCCACCCCAACACACAGTGTTTTTTTAGTTTCAGGTGTCAAATATAGTGATTCCATAGTTCTAGGCATTACTCAGTGCTCATCTCTGTAAGTATACTCTTCATCTCTGTCACCTCTTTCTCCCTTCCCCCCCTCCCCTCTTGTAACCACCAGTTTGTTCTCTACATTTAAGAGTCTGTTTCTTCGTTTGTCTTGTTTTCCCCCTTTGTTTTGTTTCTTAAATTCCACATATAAGTGAAATCAGATGGTATTTGTCTTTCTTTGACTGACTTATTTCGCTTAGCGTTATACACTCTAGTTCCCTCCATGTTGTTACAAATGGAAAGATTTCGTTCTTTCTTACGGTTGAGTAACGTTCCATTATATACATACATATAATGCATATATATGTGGATACTTGGGATGCTTCCAGAGTTTGGCCATCGCAGAAATGCTGCTATAAATATAGGGGCACATATATCTTTTCACATTAGTGTTTTTGTATTTTGCAGGTAAATGTGCAGCAGTGCAATTCCTGGATCATAGGGTAGCTCTATTTTCAACTCTTTGAGGAACCTCTATGCTGTTTTCCAGAGTGGCTGCACGAGCTCGTATTCTCACCAGAAGTGCAGATATAGTCCCAATAGTTTATATTTGCTTTTATTTGCCTTGTCTCACTGAATCTTTTTCTAAGAATAATGTCAGTGTAAACTACTTATATCAATTCTCTTAAAGTTTTCTATTTTTAAAGATCTATTTATTTATTTTGAGAGAGAGCATGTAAGCATGAATGGGGGGATGGGATAGAGGGAAAAAGAGAGAGAGAGAGAGACCCTCAAGCAGACGCCCTCAGAATACAGAGGCCTATGCAGAGTTCATGCTCTCAGGATCAATCCCATGATCCTGAGAGCATGACATGAGCTGAAATCAAGGGTTGGATCCTCAACTGACTCAGCCACCTAGTTCCCCAAATTATTTCTATTTTTTAAAGTAGATCTTCCTATTTCTTTTCTAAGTGTACAATAATTTTACATTCAAATAACAATGATTTTATTTTCCTTCCAACTTTAAAATTATTTCTTCTTGACAAGTGTCATTGACTACTACTTTCTAAAACAAAATTAAATAATGGTGGCCTAGAAGACACCTTCACCTTTTAGCAAAGGCAAATTTTATTTTTGCCTTATTTTAGCAGAGAATATTCTTTTTCTACTTGATTCAAATGGTACCGTCTCTAGAAAATGTTCTTCAGAGTTGGTGATTTGGAGGAACCCATTCCTTGGGCTCAGACTTAATGATGTTTTCTTTATTTTTTTAGTTGGCATACAATGTTATTATTATTTTCAGGTGTACAACATATAATTGATTTGACAATTCTATACATTATGCAACGTTTACCATGATAAGAGTCGTCACCATCTGTCACCATACGCCATTACAATATTATTGAGTAGATTCCTCATTCTGTGCTCTTCATCCCTATGATTCATTTTATAACTAGAGGGTCATACCTCTAAATCCAACGTGGGGTTTTTGTTTTTTGTTTTTGTTTTGTTTTTTTACTTCCTTTATATCCTCTTGTCACTTTTGGTTCCTTTTGATAGATTTTGGGGGGAGAAAATATGTAAACATGCATTTACTCTTAACATTTCCTGAAGTCCAAATCCCTTTGTAAATCTGTTTGAAGCATTTTATTATTTCTGACATCTTTTACAAGAAATGATTAGATGGATAGCTCCCAGACTGTGTTGGGATCCCAAACAGGAAGCACATTTGTGTTTAAAGCAGAAATCACCCACGTAATTATATTTATGTCAGCCTCCAAGCAGAAAGTTTCTTAATTATTATTATTGATGACTTCTACAGAGGATATCCTGAGAAGCCTACATATGTTCTGAATCAATTGCATTGTCTCCAGTGAGTCCCAAAATACCATGACTGAACCCAAATCAGGGAGCCTAGGTAGAGGCTGGCTTCACGGCTAATTAATCTCCTTCAGGGGAAGTCAAGTCACTTACACAGTGACAAGACGGAGAGGTGGTTCTCCAGCAGCAGGAGCCCAGGGCACATGCTCTCTTCTTATAAAAGCAGCAAAGAAAAGAGAAAACAGAGTCCCTGTGAACTTTCTGCCCTTGGTGGAAAGGAAGCTGGAGGCATTTGGTTCCTCTCACTAGAAGATACCAAGATCCCTGGCCCGTGACCTCTACTCACTTGAGAAGAGCAACACAAAGGTCCATGTGGAACATGAGACAATCTGCATCTCGAGGTTCCTGTGATAGAAAGTTAACCTAGGGCCTGAAACCAGGAAAGATGAGCCATAGGGACTTGAAAGCAATCCACACAGTTACTTGTCCTGTTGACTCTCCAATTCAGATGGTGCAAAAAAGATAAACTGAGTCATGCCAGAGTGTCGCTGTTCAGTATTCTCTAAAAGATTCTGCACTAGTCACAAGGGTAGAGATGGGAATAAGACAGAAGCAGGTGAATGTGAGCAAGATACGGAACAAGGCAGATCTGTATTCGAATCCAGAAAGGGGGACAGAAGTGATAAGGGACAATTACAAACCCATAAGGAGCTCTAGTGTTGCAGTAATGAAAGCATAGTGTGAAAACACACAAGCCAGGTCACTCTGAATGGAGTAGTTAAATGTTTCACAGAAAGAGTCGGCACATGGGATGCCTTAAAGGGCATGTAATGGTTTGACAGACACAGAAGAAGAGTCAAAAAGATCTAGCTGGGGGAGCAGGAACAAAGTACTAAAGGGTAGCCCTCCCTAGGATCTAACTGTGTGTGGGCAACTGTCTTAAGCGTTTTAACATATATTAATTCATAGAAGCCCCAACAACCCAGCTGCAGAATGAAGAAATCCACTGCAAGGGGTCTGCGGGGCTTGCTGCGGGAAATGTGAGGGGGAGCGAGGAACTCAGGAGAGGGGGCAGAGGGGTGGGTAGGATTCAGGTCATGGAAGTCAGATTTGGAAGTCTCCAAATGTTGGGACTCCCACACAAGGCAGTATAACAAACAGTACTAAGGAACATGCATCAAGGGTCAATGAAGAACTTAGAGAATGCAGACGCTGACTGATACATTTTCTTATTTGGGAAATGGGAAAGAGAATCATCCTTCCCTTGTCTACTTAAGATTATTTTGACAATCAAAAATGAGCCTCTAAACAATAAAGCACTTCATGAATTACCAGGTCCCAACAAAAGTGGATTCTTACCACTTATAGAGGAGGATAAAGGGCAAGAGAAATTCACTTTCCTGGGCATACAACAAGGGAGAGCTTCATGCTGTCCAGATACCTGAGAAGTTGTTCTTATCCCAGAAAGTGTGGCTACAGCCTCAACTCCCTCTTTGCAGGGAAATGAAAATGTTGGCCCCATTCACATTAACTTTTCCTTTTTAAATGGAAATGCAGGGTAGAAGAGCAACAAATCCCTTTTAACAGGGAGAGTAAATTTGGCACTCACAGAAAGGGTTTCTAATAAGAATTTATAAGGCTTCCAGACATAACTCCGTAAATCAATTAACAAAATGGATTATCATGCCTCGTATTGGTTGGCAATGTGTAACTCACTGAGTTCTTCTCCAGACACTCTCCCCCTGGTCAATGGTCAAACCGATTTTTATTGAGGGTCTCTGACGTGTGAAGTGTTGTACATAAATTATCTATAATCCATGCAACAACCCTGTCAACAAGGGCACGTCCCCAGAAGGGAGCAGAGCAGGGATTCAAAGACATGTGTGCCCAACCGCAAAATCTGTTTTCTTTCTACCAAACCACACTGTTTTGCACACTTACAAAGAACGTGACTCCAAAATGGGAATTTCTTTCCAGGTAAGATTTTGGATAAGGCTGTCCAATGTCTTTGGTCTCAGTTTTTCTTATGTCTACAACAAGGGGATTGGACATAATTAACTTTAACATGGCTCTTCTCTCCACCAGTCTACAAACCCAGTGGTTCAAATCATGCACAGCAGTGCCGAAGCTGGGCAACTCTGCTCCCCACACCTCTCCCCCAGCCAGCCAACCGACTGCATCAAGCCCGGCAGCCAGAGAGGGGACAGATGTCATGGCCAGCTTTTCCTGAAAGCCAGTATTTGAACCTCAGCTAAGATCTTCCATATGTCCTCCTCACCCACAGGGGATACAAGAAAAACAAACACAACCTAAGGAAAACTCCAGCACATTAACTCCGCACGTGATTGGGAAATGTAAGGTTTTTAGATTCCTTTCTAATGAGACTGGGTGGCTGACAGCCAGCAAACTCAACTCTCAAGCTGACAGAAGCTAGAGAAGACCAGGAAAGGGCTGGAGCAAAGCTACTTGAAGATAAGCATTGGGAACAGACCTGAAGAAAAGACGAGACACACACTGAAACTCCTTTGCACAGACAGGTATGTCATGTAGAAAGCCTCAGGGTGGCTGGTGTTCGCGCAACACCTCCTCTCCTGAAAAGTTCAAAAGGCCAGTCACACTGGACTTCAAATGCCTCTTCAGTGAGTTCTAATAAAGAAGGTATGTACTGACCTGGAATTCACTCCTCTCAGGGGCATTACTGTCCAGAGGAAATGTTTTCAGCAGGAACATTCTGCTGCACTAAAGTGTAGTTAAGATCCAGGGTCACTGTGCTCGGGAAGGGAATCCCTTAGAGCAAAGACTTCTCAGAGAGGTGGTTTCTTTCCCTCCTCTCCTTGAGCCCTTTGCCCCCAAAGAGCTCTTCCACCTAATTCCGCAAACGGTGAGCTAAAAGGGGAGAATATTCACTTTGGCATATATTGTGGGAGAAACGAGTCTTGATGCTTGAGCCTCCCACCTCCTACAGAGTGTTTTCCTCTAACACACTGTAACCGAGGGCAGAAGTTAGAGCACGATGTGCCATCTGAGGTTTGAAAGTTTTAAGAGTCTGAAATCTAAATGTTTTAAAAGCTTATGGAGGAGGGGAAACATTTGTTCCCTACTCTGAGCACCTCCCCCGTCAGTCAGATAGCCTACAATATGTTTTCTTGAATCATCGCACAACTCTGTGAGGTGGGTACTGGGCTCCTGCTTGATGGACGAAGAAACCAAGGTTAGCGAACTTGATGTGAGTGGTTGAAGTCTAAACTCCTCTTCTGGTATTACCACCCTTACAACTTAGTCCCAAATTAAATAATAATTTAATTACTCTGTTCTCAAGAACTCATGCTTTGGCAAAACTGGAATCACTAGCAGTTCCCTGAATTGGTCCTCCTCTCTCAAGTCCTCATGATTTTTGTCAATATTCTTACCTTTGGTTAGAAAAGCCCTTTCTGGAAGCCTGCACTGCCCCTCTCCATTGCTCTGGTGAATCCTTGCTGATCCCCCAGGGAGAATTACACTCTTCATTCCCTTGCTGTCCCCCCACATCATAAAGTCATTCTACAAGGTACAAAGCGACATTGTAATTATCTGTTTTTGTGTCCATAACTCAGTAATTGCAATTATCTGTTTTTGTGTCCATAATTCAGTAAGAATTAAAAATTTGGGGGTGCCTGGGTGGCCCAGTGGGTTAAAGCCTCTGCCTTCGGCTCGGGTCGTGATCCCAGGGTCCTGGGATTGAGCCCCGCATCGGGCTCTCCGCTCAGCGGGGGGAGCCTGCTTCCTCCTCTCTCTCTGCCTGCCTCTCTGCCTACTTGTGATCTCTCTCTCTCTCTGTCAAATAAAATAAAATCTTAAAAAAAAAAAGAATTAAAAATTTGAGGGCAGGACTATGTTTCTGTTTTGTTTTGTTTTGTTTTGTTTTCCATCACCCCAGGGTCACAAGCATGAAGGACACTTTCACTCTAACTTTGTGACAGTGAGGAAAGCAGGTCAGGAAGAGGAAGGAGGTGATGAGGGGAAACAGGGAGAAACTAAATGCTGGATAATATGAACTAAATTTTTGTTGATACTTTGTGGTTCACTAAGGCATGTTCAATTTCATTAATTCCCTCGATTTTCAAAACCATCTTTGTAAAATAATTTGGAGTGAATATCAACTCCACCTCACAAATGAGCAGCCTGAGACTCAAGGAGGCAAAGTGTATGTTGCAAGAAATGAAATGAAGGGGGAGCTTCATTCAAGAGACGCTTGGACTCCAAGGTGAGTCTTCTAATACCACTCTCTTCATTTCTTTTCTTTCCTTTTTTTTTTTTGGACTATTTTTTAAAGATTTTTTAAAAGTATAATCTACCCCCAACATGGGGCTCGAACTCAGAACCACCACAATCAAGAGCCACGTGCTCTACTGACTGAGCCAGCCAAACAGCCCTTGTTTTGTTTTTTATACACACACAAGAAGGGCTGTTGAGTTTGATACAATGTAATCTCTCCCCTCTCTAAAAGTCCTCATATGAAATGGAAAAGTATGAATGGCAGCAAAGGGAGGCCAAAACTTCCAAATTTAACAGCTGTGTACTGGCTACTTCAGAATGGCCTTATATTTGAAAAGTGATTTTCCTTATTTGAGCTTACCTTTAAGCATCCTGGAATGCAGAGCCCTTTGCATCAGGTTTTGGGGAGAAAATAATGTTGGCCACTGGTTTGTTACAGTCTCTGCAGCGAAGAGATGGTAACCAGATAATGCGTGCTCAGAGGGACCGTTTTCCTCTCCACCAGGATGAGTAACACAGGAAGAGAGCAGGTAGGGGCCTTTGATGCTGTATTATTTTTGTGGGGATAACGCAAAAGATCAGACACAATCTTTCTCACCTAAAACAACAGAAATTCATCCTGGAAGCCAGAAGTCCAAAACCAAGGTGTCAGGGGGAATGTGCTCCCTCCAGAGTCTCAGGGAAGGTGCCTTTCTTGCCTCTTCCAGCTTTTGGCAGCTCCAGGCAAGCCTTGGCATATGGCTACATCACCCCAATCACTGTCTCCGTCTTCACGTGGTCTTCTCCCTCTTTCTTAATCACTTTTTCTGGGGCATCTGGGTGGCTCAGTCAGTTAAGCATCCAACTCTTGATCTCAGCTCAGGTCTTGATCTCAGGCTCGGGTCTTGATCTCAGGGTCGTGAGTTCAAGTCCTTCACTGGGCTCCATGCTGGGTGTGGAGTCTACTTAAAAATAAATGAATAAAAATAAATCACTTTTTCTGTTTTCTGCCTGGTTATTGCTGGAATACAGAAAATTTCTTGATTACATAAAGATTTTCTTTATACCTAGCCTCCTTTCCAAGCTCTCATTTTAGTTCTGTTTTTAAAGTGATGCTTAGAAAATCTAGAGAGACAATCCCATCATCTGCATAAATAATAATTGTGCTCCCTCCTTTCCAATTCACAACTGCATTTGACATTCATGCTTTTGAGACATGGTTCTCAAAAGCAAAGTATCTTAAGAGCTGGTGTAGGAGTTACTGCTAACAGAGGAAATCAAATTTGCCAAGGCACAGGAACAAAGTGAGAATGTCAGGGTAATTCAGGTCACAGACTTAAAGAGCTGTGAGGTCTTCAACATTACTTAATTTCTTCCCTTGATTCTGCCAATGCATATACCAAGGCTCAGATACCTGAAGATACTTGCCCAATGTCACTCAACGAGAAAGAATTCACAGTACAAAAAAATAAATCTTCTCCTATACCCCATGTGGGACTTGAACCCAGAACCCCAAGACCAAGAGTCTCACATTCTACCCACTGAACTGGTCATGTGCCTCCAAAATGTTATTTTAAACTTGAAGCTGTAATCATGACACTCACTTAAAAATCTGCATTAACAGCCATTGTTTTTAAGGCAATGTCTGGCTCCTGCCTGTCCCTGCAACCTCTCCTGTCTCTTTCAGAGGATCTTACTCTGTTCTGGACATGTCCCTGAATCTGCCCAGCTGGTCTCAGGGCTTTCCAAATCTTCTTCTTTCTGGCCTGAAGAAAGTTCCCTGTCCACACACCTACCCTTTCCCTTGGCTAGTCCTGCTCTGTGTGAACTCCCATTGCCCAAGAGAAGGTTGGCATCACCTTCCAGCCCAGTTTGGACAAAAGCCCATGCTTTTCATTCTCATCAGAAGTCTGAAGTTCTTCATGTCATGTATAGAAACAGCAACTAATTAATTAATGTTTTATGCAATGTATTTGCTTCTTATCTGTCTTCCCCACTAGACTATAAACTGCACGAAAGCCAAAACCAAATCTTATTGGTTGCTCCATTGTTAGATCCTATACCTTGAATAGCATCTGGCTCAGAGTTTTCATTTAACTGAAGAAACTCTTGAATGAATGGAACATTCATATTAATGCTGGCTCTATGACACCACAGTCCTTTGGGATACTCCACTTGTTTCCTTTTTTCTTATTTCTATGTGCTTCCTAAACCTATTCTTCCTCGTTTCGAACCACTTAAGGCAGAGTAATCTTAGAAAAACACAATGCTTAAACAGTATCAAATAATAGTTTTAAACACTTGCAAGCTTCAGAAAGATTGTGGAAAAGATAGTGTGGGTGAAGTCAACTAGATTCAGAATGTATCGTAAGTGGTCCTTTTCTGATGACCTTTATTTGTGCTATAATAAGAACAACAAGCTTAGTAACTAGCATGTATGAGATATCTTCTTTATAAGAGGCGTTTATTCTCAGCTCTCGTTTCCTTCCCAGGCCTAAAGGATCTCGTCTTTCTTGAGCAGACCATAAGTTGAGGAATCAAACAGCATAATTCCTTCCATTTTTTTTTTTTTAAAGCTCTACATGGCAGGAGCCATGGTCAAAGACTGACCTACAGCTTAAAGCTTCCCAATATGAGAATATTCAGACCCCCAACGATTATCTCAATTACGTAGTTTTTCTTGTTTCCTATCTGTGCACATAAAAACCACTAATAAAATACAACAAATCAAATTTTCATGAAGACAATAGTGTACAGTAATTTTTTCACCAAGAGTCTGCCAAATTATTTTCAAGAAGCATGGGAGACGGATATGTTCTCAGCATCTCACATAGCATTAGGTCTCAGGCACAAATTGCATGGCATGAAGGAAAACAAAATCCCATTCCAAACATCGGGGTTTTATCCTCTTGCCATGTGTGTAAAATGTATCCAAGATGAGTTCCTGAGGGTGAAATCATTCTCCCTTCTTCTTGTTTAGCTTTTTAAAGTTGTACAGCGATTACTGAGTAGCACCAGATTTCCAAACCTAAAAAGTTATGCTCAATGCTCCTTCTTTGTGAAATTTATTATATAGCCAAGTGATCATGTGGGTTACGTTAACAAGTATTAATAATTCCTCATTATGCTGTATTAGTCATGTTCCACATGGAAGGAGTTTCCCCTTTAATTCTAAGGGCAAAGTATGAAAGAGGGAAAGAGAAAATGGAATATGGTCTATCCAGGGGAACCAGATGAAGAGGGAACCAAATTCTATGTCGTGTGGTTAAGAGTTAAAGGAAGGAACTAGAGATTCGTTATCTAGATCTGACAGGTGGATACCTGGAAGCTGTTTGCACGTATCTAAAAGACGGTCATGTTGAAGAGAGTTAGGCTCTTTATTTTTGATGCCTGATTGGAGAAAAGGACTCAACAGATAAAAGCTGTAGAAACAAAAACTTTAGTTTTCTTTAAAGCAAAGTATTCTCAAAGGCAATGTTATTAAAGATTAAGTTGGCAGCTCTAGAGGGTGGAGGTTAGGAACCCTGCCCCCAGCACTGGAAGACTGATAGTGTGAGCAGCCCTCTGCTGGAACTTTCTTAGAAGGTTTCTAGGTGTCCTATGGAAGAATGACCTCTATCAGTGACTATCGAACAATAATCTGTCAGGGCAAGAAAAACGTGTAAGAAGCCAATCATCTGGGTCTCCTATTTTTGTTTGCTTGAATCTCTCCCATTACTTAAGAATTTTCAGGGTAGTTTTCGTGTTCGAGCAACTTTTTGTGGTCACTACTGAGGATTGTTGAATTTGCCTTGTGTTTGCTTTGATTTGTAGTATCATTCAAAACTTGGAAATTGTAACGTATTGGATGTGTTTTAATGCATTGCAATGATTATTCTTCTTGATCCACAAATATCCCATTGAAGGACAGTGAGAGCTCCTACGAATGGTCTCCTGTGTCCTTTTGATGTGACACCATTAGTCTTTGAGTGCCATTTTACTCTGGCCAAGGTGTTCCAGGCTCATCTAGAATGTTTCCTGCCTCAGACTGAAGTCAGCCATTTTCCAAGGAGCCCTGGTTTCATTTAGCCAAGAAGGGATTTAGTGGAACAAAGTAGATCCATTTACGTATGCTTTACATATAGAAGTTTGGGTAGGAATTCATTTGAAAATAAAAGCAAACTTTATTATGAAAATGGTGTAAAAAGAGTCATCCAGATAATTTTTAAAATCCCTTCTTCTTTGAGTGCCTCTAAATACAATTAAATTCTGAAAGAGAAATTGAGACTTTTTCTGGACACAGAATTCTTTTGGACCTAGAAAACTGGTTACTGAGTTCCATCCAGCAATGGTTTGCTAAAAACTACCAGTTGGTAAACAATTTTTTTTAAACAATAAAAAATTTGTGGATTTGGGACCACATTGAGAGAGCTAACTTTTTTTTTTTTTTTTTGGCTAACAGTTCTGGTTAAAAATGTTTAAAACATTTCCAATGTAATATAGTTCATACAAGCATAGAATTACATAAGATAATAGAGTAATATCTGCATAGCCAACATAAAAATGTTAATATTTTGCCATGTTTAATTTTTAAGTACTAAAACATAGCAGAGAGACTTGGATCCCCAGGATCCTCCCTTGTTCATGCCTTCCCCAATTGAAGAGTTAATCAATACCCACAATTTTGTGTTTCTCATTCCTACAACTTTTTAAAAATACTGAACTTATGTATCTGAAGTTGTATTGCACATTTTAAACCACATTTACCTTGTATCATATGGTACATATTAGCCTTCAATTTGTTTTTATTTTTGTGGGGTTTTTTTTAACTGAAATTGCTTCTGAAATGTAGCCTGCAAATACTGTAGTTCTTTTTTGTTTTTGTTAATTGTTGTATTATATTCCATTTTGAGAAAATACCACAGTTTATAATAGTGACGTTAATAGTATCACACTAAAGACTATTTAGGTTGTTCTGAACTTATGTTATTACAAATACCTCCATAACACTCATTCTTAAACATGAGTCCTAGCGAGGGAGCTGTTTTGAGTCATGTACATGGGAGAGAAATTCCTAGGTTACATGACAGACACAACTCCAACTTTTCTGGATTTTACAGAGTTGTTTCCAAACCAGTTATACCATTTTTCACTCCCATCAAAGGTGGGAGCTCTACCCAGTGACATCTTTACCAACATTTGCTATTTTAATATGTTTAAATTATTATCATTCTAATGGTTATAAAATATCTTATATCAATGAAAATTCATGATTATTAGTTAAGTTAGGAGCATTTTCATATGTTTCTAATATACACAGACTAGTTCATCTGTGAATATCTAGTTCACATTTTTTGCACAGTTTTCTATGTGTTCTTTTTTTATCTTACTGATTTATAGATGTCCATACTGTATACTAAATCATCTGCTGATCCAGTCAGTTATACAGACCAACAAAAATGCCATTTTCTTTTAGAGGACTGTCATCTACCTAGAACACTCCCTGATGTCTTATTATTTCTGACAGTTATTTACACATTTTCTTATAATTGCTTTTTGCTGACAGTCACATTGTCTTCAGTTTACACAAGTTTTGTCTTTTACTTTCTAATTCATGTACCTCTTTCTTTAAAAATTGTCTTATTGGACAGTCAAAACAGAAAGTTGAAACTACCCCAAGAGTAACAGACTTATACTTTAATTTATTATTTTCTTTTTTCCTATTCATCACATTTTTGCCATTTTATTATATTGTTATATTTCTTCAATTTCCCTTAAATTTATTGTTTATCCAATTAAACAGATAGTAATACTTCCTTATTCATATTTACTCCTTCTAGTTTATAAATAAATGCCTCTAAGCTATGAATTTACCACTAAGTACCACTGTAGATGCATGTTATATCATGTTATATTATACTTTTATTGAAATTCCATTCTACCTTATTTGTATGGTGCTATATGCTGTCTTGAATCAAATCTTCCCATAGGCATAGGGTTTAAAGGGTCTATTTTGATCTATTTGCCTGTCTTGTGGCATCTCACACTGATTTACATACTATAATTTCACAATAAATTTTTATATAATTTAGGAAAAGTCCTCCAAACTTGTTCATCTTCAAAATTATGTTAATTACTCATGACTCTTCTATATATATTCTGAAATCAGCCTATCAAATTCCATAGAAAAGTTGATCTTAAACTTTATTTACCAATCAGTTCAGAACAAATGACCTGTTTATGGTATTTTGTTTCCCATCCATAAATAGGATATATTTCTCAATTGACTTAGGTTTACCTTAATACTGCTTAGAAAATATTAAAGTGAAATTTCCCGATAGACATCCTATCTGTCTTTTGTTAGGGTCATTCTTTGGTTCTGGTATTTGGGGGCACTTTTATAAATAGTATACACTATTTATATTTTTTAAAAGATTTATTTATTTATTTGAGAGCTAGAAAATGAGCAGGAGGAAGAGGGAGAGAAAATCTGAAGCTGACTCCATGCTGAGTACAGAGCCTGATGCAGGGCTCCATCCCCCATCCATAAGATTAAGACCTGAGTAGAAACCAAGAGTCAGAGGCTTAACTGACTGAACTACCTAGGGACCCCTACACTGTATTTTGGAGCTCTCTGGGCTGGTATTGAAAAATATAATTGCATTTCACTTATTGATAATCAATATCATTGAATTTTTAAAATTTTTTTAAAGATTTTATTTATTTATTTGAGAGAGATAGAACAGAGAGCAAGAGGGAGAAGCAGGCTTCCTGCTGAGCAGAGAACCTGATGCAGGACTCAATCCCAGGACACTGAGATCATGACCTGAGCCAAAAGTGGATGCTTAACCGACTCAGTCACCCAGGCTCCCTCATTACCTTTTTTTTTTTTTTCCTTTCCTGCCCTCTCTCTTCTTTTGGGAATTACTTATATGTTAGACCATTTTATATTGTCCCACAGATTTTGGATTCTCTCTATTCTTTTTTATCTACTTCTTTTTCTATTTGCCTTGATGTTTCCATTGAACTATCTCCAAAAACTTCATGTAGGAATATACTTTGCAAGTATATGTTTGTTTGTTATATTGACATTAGACTTGAATGTACACCTTTATTGATGCAATGTGGGTGAAAGTTTCAGTTACCAGTTCTAAGCCTAGACCCTAAGAGGTATATTCTGTTTCTGCTTGTCCACTTGGGGCTGAGAAGCATGGTATTGAATTTAACTGACGGTCTGGGGACTAGCCCGTCTAGCCCAGCCTAGATCAACTAAAGCCCATCTTTCCTATATTTATATGAGCTAGAAATAATGCTTGTTGTTATAAGACACAAAAGGTTTGTTGATCTGCTGCCTAGAACTATGTGAAAATCAGTAACTGATATATTGAATCATAGTGTATCATAGCATTATTCAATGTTATTGCTAAGGGTTTTCTAAAGTTCTTATATACAATTATACACTTATACATCGACCTGCAGTGTAACAGCTCAACATTTTGACCAAAACTGGGATTGACCTCTCGTGCTAATTTTAGTTTTTCTAGTAACTGAAAGAAATACCTTTTTATTAAACACACAAAATAGGAGCATATTTATGTAAGTGATTTTTTAAAGTCAGGGTTTGTTTAAGATTTTATTTATTTATTTAACAGAGAGAGTGTGGGAGTACGGGAGAGCCTGTACACAAGCAGGGGAAATAGCAGGCAGAGCAGGCAGAGGGAGAAGCAGGCTCCCTACCAAGTGAGGATCCTGATGCAGGACTCAGTTCCAGGACCCTAGGATCATGACCTGAGCCGAAGGCAGCTGCTTAACCCACTGAGCCACCCAGGCATCCCTAAAGTCAGTTTGTTTGTTTTTTTTAATTTAATATGTTTTTATTAAATAGTAACAGAAGCAAATAAACATTTTGAAAATCAGGCAGGATTTTCATTTGGAAGCTGGAAAAAAATTAAGTCAAATTGTCCTTCATGGTAGAAGGGAGACAACGGCCCATGTTAATGGCTAAACAATTTGAGGACAACTTGGAAATTTCCAAAGTTGTTTCAAAGAAAAATTAATGGCAACAGGTTGAGATACACCTGCTTCAACAGGGCAAAGTATCTATATCACAATCGGTTATATTCATTGTGATTGACCTGCCCCTGTACAGTATGACATTCTTGTCTTTAGCCTTAAAGGAAAAGAAAGACTTTTATTATACCACTTTGAAATAACTGAAATAAGACTCCCTTTAAATACCTTGTTATAGTAATCATTCCCATGAAAGGGTTCATAACTGTAGTAAAAAGACCAAAAAACAGAAAAACAGAAACAAACAAAAAAAAACCCAAAATAGAACTTTTTTTTTTAAGATTTTATTTATTTATTTGACAGACAGAGATCACAAGTAGGCAGAGAGAGAGGCAGAGAGAGGAGGAAGCAGGCTCCCTGCTGAGCAGAGAGCCCAATGCGGGGCTGGATCCCAGGACCCTAGGATCATGACCTGAGCTGAAGACAGAGGCTTTAACCCACTGAGCCACCCAGGTGCCCCCCAAAATAGAACTTTATAGTCATCTTTTTTCATTTGGTTTCATTTCATTTTCATAAAATGAGGGATAAATACCCACAACCCTGATCTGTTTGACAAAACTCCTGGGTGCATAGGAATACCAAATATAAAATGTTCTAAAATACCTTCTGATCACTAACCATATAAAATCAAATCAGTGTGTCTTCTTGGTTCCCTCCACTTCTTCAAGAATTCTTTACCCACTGCCCGTGCTAGAACACTTGAGCTAATAGAAAAGAGCCCCAGAAAGGCATTTAATTCTGATAGCAAATGACCGCTGCCCTCACTGGAGTCTGCCTTCAGAAGGGAAACACCACTCAGCTGATGATCTTGGGGTAAATTCAAGTGCTGAGTTATCAGAGTAAGTTCACACACATGAATGAGATTGACTTCACATGCTCTTGGAAATTATTCCAGCCCAGCCCCTCAAGTCTGGTTCTATTTTACATAGTTGCATTCGGAGATACACCAGGTGAGGCATGTTTTTTTAAAGAGTAACACTTATCCCTGGAATTTATATTCTTCCAAGAAAATTTTGGGTCTTATAGATCAAGGTGGTGCCCAGATGGTAAAAGTACATTTGTTAATGGTGAATGCTATGGACAAAATTGTGTCCTAGACAAAATCTAGAAGCTGAAACCCAAACCCCCAACATGACCATATGTGAGAGAGTCTTTAGGAGGTCATTAAGGTTAAAAGAGGTCTTAAGGGTGGAGTCCTAATCTGATTGGACTGTAGTTTTATAAGAGGAAGGGAGAGAGCAAGCCCGAGTGCTCTCCTCCCATCTCTCTCTCTCCGCGTGCAATGATTCAAGGAGGGGTTAAATGTCTACAAATCAGAGCATTCTCATCAGAAACTGAATTCTGCCAGACCTTGGTATTAAACTTTCCAGCCTCCAGAACGTCCAGAAAGTAAGTTTCCGTTGTTTAAGCCACTTAGTCTGTGCGATTTTGTTTTGGCAGCCCAGGCTGACGAATACAGAGATGGGGTTGCTACGTAGAGCACTGTGGCCTGGTAAAGGTGATCGGTGTCACTCTGGGGGGTGTCCAGCCAATCTTCTTGTTCTTCCACTTCTGAACAGAGCAGTAAATTCAGATGTATCATGCCGTTACATTGTTTAAACTTGGACTGGATACATATGGTCAGAGTCCAAACTGAACTTCCCATCTTGGTATGACATTTGCAGATTAGTTGATCTGGCTGATCTTTTAACAGATACTGTTAGTAGATAACCTGAATGTGAACTCGCGCTAATCAAGGAAGTTCCTTCTGGCAACACTTTCCATTTCTCTCCCACTTCATTAACAGTCGTTCTGCACCAGTGCTGTGTTATTTGTGGTCTGGCAAGGCCTTTCCTAGTTACGCTGCCTCCTGGGACTACTCCTTAGCTGGCCCAGGTCCCCCACTGGTTCTAGGTCCCTTCTAGGCTATTCATGGAGAGCATGAGCTATAGCAGGGTTTGGGGAGAAAGATCACCTTGGCAAAGACAGAGGGCCTTGGAGCTGGAGTCAGAGAGTGGCACCCCTCCTTCATGGGAGTTAGTGGGAACCCCAAATAGTCCCTGCGCTGTATCTGAAATGGCCACAGAGGGGGAGGGGATGATGAGCTGCAGGTTTCTTCCCCCCAGGTCCAGATGGACTGGTGGGAAAGTCCCCAGCAGGTGCAGTCACTTGAAATTCACCTGCTACTGGCCACCCCCACCAAGCACCTCTGGTGTGGGGGCTGCAGGTGCAGGACATGCTAAGATTGTGTGCCATGGCACCCATGCACCCCGTCCATACCCAGGCAGCTGCAGCTGGAAGCCAGCAGGCTCATTATTCGGGGGAAGCCCAAGGTCCAGGAGCCACAGCTGTGGCCTCTGCAATGGATTTTTAATGACATTTATTAACACACTGCCAGTTTTGGCATTGTGTCTTGAGTTCCATGATTTACCTGTGAATTCACATTTTTCTAGCTGAAATATCCCCTGATTGTTATTTCCATGATCACCTGTGGCCAAGAGACTGTCTTGGTTATCTAAAAATATGTTTTCTTTCTCCCTACTTATTAAGGGCAAGAAATCTCAATTGAAGTAATTTTGATATGTTTTCCTGCCAAACTTCAAGGTGAAGTCAGCACCAACTCTAATGATTCCATTTCTTAGCTGAATTCACAAAGGGACAAAGAATAAGCCTTTGCAAAGTCAGTGTTTGAAACTGGCCCTTTCTTTCATCCCAGAATTTCAAACTCTAATCAGGGAAGGCTGCTATAAGGATAGCCATATTAATTCAACAAATTCTTCATGGGAAATAACTATGCTTGATACCAATGGTGAGAAAGAGTGAGACTATTCTATGTCTAATGAGAACACATTAGGAGGGCATGGAAAAGCTCTACAGATGTTAGAACAGGCAGAGACCATCTACCTAGGATATTTAACAAATCAGTAGTGTCCAGTGAACACCTAGTCTCCTACTTTACAGGGTAAGTTGGATAAGTAGCTTAAGATCATTGAGCTGTGTTGATGTTGTTGTTGTTGTTGTTTCATTTTTTTTTTAAGATTTATTTATTTATTTATTTGACAGAGATCACAAGTAGGCAGAGAGGCAGGCGGGGACGCGGGGGGAGCAGGCTCCCCGCTGAGCAGAGAGCCTGATGTGGGGCTTGATCCCAGGACCCCGAGATCATGACCCAAGCCAAAGGCAGAGGCTCAACCCACTGAGCCACCCAGGTGCCCTCTTTCATTTTTTTAAATGATGGATGAATACATTGTTCACTTGATAAGACTGATATAATTAAATGAGATAAAATTCTTGGTTCAGTAGGTACTTTGCTGATGGTAGTTTTCTGGAGCTGGACATTTAATGGCTAAATGATAACTGGGAAGAAACTCAACATGGGAATCTTGGCTTAAAATATACCAATATCAGTCACCAACCATTAATAAGCACTGTCAATTTTTCCTACCAATTTCTAACATTGTTAGTATTATTCTTGCAAAGTTTTATCCATCAGATAAAACTCAAATTTTGTTTGCTTCAGTTTGTATTTCTTTAACGACAAATGGGTTGCCCTTCTTGTATTAGTATATTCGACCTGTTTTTCTGGGAAAGGCATCTTATCTTTTGCCTATTTTTTTTCTATTTGGGTGTTAGTCTTTTAATTTATTTGTTACACATATTATATCTTAAGGAAATCATATCAAACCTGTTCAATAAAGGTAGATTATGGGAAAAAAGATAAATAAAGGTTCTTCAGTAAAGGTGAGTGGGTAAGTCCTGCTAAAAATAGTTTTTATAGATGAAGATGCTAAAAGTTAAACAACTCACAGAACCTTCTTACTGGTTAGTTGGGCAGGACTTTAATCCAGTCCTGATTGACTAAAGAATCTGTGCTTAAAAAGACTGTTTGTTTTCCTACAGAAAACAGAAATCAGCACTAGACTGTGTATGCACGTGAGTCCTTGTGTGTGAGAGAGATCAGTCGAGCATGTGCTCAAGAGAAGGCGAGCACTATCCTGGAATTACTACTTGTGTAGGATTCATGATAATCCTAGGAATTTCAGCGAGGTCCTTAAACTTCCTAAGCTTTACTTCCTCTGTTAAAGGGGCCATGATGATAATGCCCTACCCAATTTTTTACACTTGTATGATTTTCATACAAATTAAATGTTGTAAAGATTGTGTTCTCCTATGAAAATGAGACCATCTATCTAAAGCGGCAGTCCCTAAGAGGTCCTCATCTTGGCAGTCCCTAAGGGTCCCTTCTCCTCTCTTTGCCTTAGTTTGGGGTGCGATTCTTTAATTGCACATGAGTTGGATGACTGAGAAGGTTTCTTTAGGCCTCCTCAACTGGCACACCAGCCTAATCCAGTCTCCACCTAAAATATGGGTGGAATTTGCAAAAGTTCCTAGATGAATGTTCCTCCCAGGGAGAATTTATGACAACTTTTCCAAAACTAAAGCCTCAAATCTTTATTATATTCTGTTAATGACTCAGTGGACTTTTGGCAGAAAAGACAAGTTTCCTTTGGTTCAAACACTTCTAAGGAGGGTTCTGATTAATCTATCCGATGGTCTAAAATAAAAATAACATATGCAATCTTTGGCTGAAAAAGCTCACCCGTGGTGTTATAACAATAATTCCTCTCCTTGTTTTCATATATAACCTTTTGGAAATATTCCTGTTGGAGCCAAAATTTCTATATTTTGGAAACTTGGCCTATGGATAGATGATGGCTGAAGTATGCAATTTATTTTCCTTTAGGGGGGTGGTGGTGGGTACTAGAACAGTCAGAATGGTTGTTAGACTATTTCTTAAAGAAAATTTTGTAGAACAACCCAATTTAAAGTGAAATAAAGCCTTCTTCTTTGCCTTCATGTCGTAATACATACTCCTTTCAAGGGTTTTTCCTGACCACCCAATTTAAAGTATTTCACACCCCCAGCAGTCCCTTTCTGTAAAGGGTCAGACAGTAAATATCTTGGGCTTTGCAAGGCATATGGTCTCTGTTGTAACTACTGGGCTCTGCCATTGTAGCATGAAAGAAGCCATAGACAATATGAAAGCAAGTGAGCATGGCTGTGTTCCAATAAAACTTTATTTATAGTCACTGAAACTTGAATATCCTAGAACTTTCATGTGTGACAAAATTTTATTCTACTTTTGACATTTTTCCAACAATTGAAAAAATGTAAAAACCACTCTTAGCTCACAGACCATACCAAACCAGGTGGTGGGCTGGATTTGGCCAGTAGTCTGACCCTTCAACATTACTCTATTTTTTTTTTTTTTTACTTATCTCATTATTTAAAAGAATATAGTTGTGTGTTGTTTATATTGTTTCTATACAATCTATGCTCTGTCCCTGTGAAAGTAGAGATATTCTCTCTCCTGGTCACCCCTGAGCACAGCAGCATAGACAGTAAATATGTGTTGAATGTATAAGTCGGCAGCATTCTGGTAAACCAGTTTCTGTGAGTGACGTAATTAGTTTAGCATGTATAGCATATTGAATTCTCTAAGTGATTTTTATTCCAAATAAATTTTACATGCACTATAGAATTTCATGGTAAAGGGACCATATAGAAAAGTGTTTTTAAGATTTGGAGTTAATGATGACCAAGCTGCTTATGTCAGTATTTGTGACATTGACTAAGTTACTAAACCTGTCTGTTTTCTCAACTACAAAAAGAGAATTGTTTCAGGACCTATTTTATAAGATTCATGGTGGTTTTCTGCTTGGTCTTTCATTTTCTTCCCCAAATCCACTCTTCATTCTGTTCTGTGCTTTGGCAGGACCACACCAGTGGTATATGCCTTGGCTTCTGGACTCTAGTTGGGTTTTGCCAGTAGAGGGGTGGGAGCTGGGGGGCAATGAGGTAGGAATGTTTACACTCTGAGTTTCCTCCCGTATTTCAGGACTGACTATGTCTGTTGGGAAAACATGTTTGCTCACAGTATTACAAATTTATGGATGTTCTCTGATGCACCTAATCAGTATCCCTATTAGTACAAGAATAATCCTGTTATTAGCTTCAGGGTACATGGTTATTCTACACCCATGACATTAAAAACAGTCTCTTCACCAACCTCTCAAATCATCCTAAATTCCTTCTGGGATTCTGAACTGATCCTAGCAGTTTAAAGAGAAAATGCTTGAGAATCCATGGTAGCTCGAATTGAAAATCTTCTTACTTAGAAATCTTGTCTTCTTTGAAGTTGTATTAAAATAATAAATGATTCCTGATGATTCATATTTCTCTAGAGTTACAAACTGGGTACCTACAAGACATATTCCAGCTTGTAGAATCCCGCCCCCACAAGAATATTTAAAATCAGGAAATTCTACAGCAAAATCTGAATCTTCAAATTCTCTTGAAAAGAACCCACTTTTTGGCTAACATGGCCCACTTCACGACCATGATAAATGAGCTGAGTAGCCAGTACACCATTCATATGGGGTTTGCCCTCGGTAGGCAGCTTTGGTCCTTTCCACTGTCCTTACCACCTCTGTGATGCTTTTAGTTCAGTGTTTGAGGTTAGCTACCTGGCCCCTGTGGACATTTTCTAGGAGAAATGCATGGCCAAGTTATTAGCCACCTTGGAGGCTGGGGGAGATGGTAGTGTTGGTTTGAGGAGCAAAATGGTATATACAGTCATCCAGAACAGTAACAATATCAGAGGGGGACTGCGGGAGTGTGATGTGCAACTGAGGGTCCTCTTGGAGCTTGGGTTGCACATGGAAAGTATAATCCACCCCTCAGCCCAAAGAAACAACAAGTTGGACTTAAGATGCTGGAGTTTTGGCCAGAGAGAACCATGAGGGCCAGAGAGTAAGGCTCTTTGTTGGAGGAAGGAACATAATGGTGGGTCGTGGAATCCAGGCCAATCAAGGAGGAAGTGAGGTCAAGATGAGTGGTGACAGTGGGGAAAAAGAGAGCATCATGATTCAGAAGACTCATTCTATACACTGGAGCCAGACCGCATGGATTCAAAACTCATCTTGACCCATATTAGCTGTGTAAATATGTATGCTACATATAAAGTATAGGTATAACATTGTTATATAGGAGTGTGTTTGGAACACTGCCTGGTTTGTGGTTAAGTTCTATGGCAGTGCTACAAGGATACTTTTCCTTCCTTGCATTGAATTATTTGATTTCAAAAATAAAACTTTCATTGTTTCAGTTAAGAAATATTTATTGAATTTTAATAATAAACATATAAAAGAATGTTCACAGATAGTTTGTGGAGACCAGAGAGAGAAATCAGATGTGAAACCAATCAGAGACTCACAAAACATCTTCAGAACAAATAGGAGAGATAAGCTCCATAAAAGAAAACACAGAGAAGGCTGTGTATGGGCGGGGGTTCCTGAAAGACCTGGTCAGTTTCAGACACAGCTAGAAAAAAAAAAAAAAAAAAACAGGCAGCTACTATGTGAAGTCTGTTAGTAGGTGCCGAGCCTGGGATTTCATGGATTTTTCTAACATCGCTTTGAAGCAGAGACTGGAATTTCCCCAAAGGCTGATTCATAAAAAGAATTTCTGGTAGTGTGCCAGTCCAAGCTGGGAGATATTTTTGAGGAGGTAGATTTTTTCTTTCTTTCTTCCTTTCTTTTTTTTTTTTTTTTTAACTCTCTCATTTTTGTTTGTAAGGGGGTGGAAAATAGGACATGTACCTGGCAAATATGTCAAGCAGTAAAAATGGTTATAGAATGATAACAAAGTTTTTATCTAACCCTTTGCCCCTTTTTTGAGCCATCTTAGAAATAAATCACTAAAACAGTTTTTGTGACTGTCAAAAAATATTCTGTTCAATTGTAACATGCATATGTACACACATCATTTTTTTTAAATCCCCTGAAACATACTACCCTGCAGCTTTTGATTTTTCAGTACTGGAAACTGTTCAAGTAAGTCTTACAGAGATATCCCCATGAGAGATGTGCTGTCATGTACTTCATCAGTTCCTATCTACACACCGTCACCTGCTTTCTAAAGGTTCACTCTCACAACCAATATGGGGACAAAAATTGTGGTATAGAACTGTACATGTAGTGGTTGCCTGAGGATGAAAGTGAAGTTGTCAAGTTGCACACTCAAGAAGAAACTACATGTTTAGAATATTGATGGATACTGTTAAATTGCCCTTCAAATGATTATACCGATGAATTCTCCTAATAACCTTGTGGAAAGGAGAATGGCTGTTCTGGTTTCACCAGCACTAAACACATTTCCTCCTGTCCATTTATAAAGTAAATATTCTTTTGTTTTATTACATTTTTCTAATTCTGAGGGAAGTGAAACATTTTTATGTTTAAAAAACCATTTGTATTTTTTTCTGTAGAACATAGTTTGTGCCCTTTGTAAGAAGACTTTAAGGACTTTATTATTTGTGTCTTATCTATACTGCAAATATTTCCCAAGTTGTTTAGGACTGATTTTGTTTCCAGTATTTCTTAACAAGTAGAAATTTTAAAACCTTATAAAGTTGCATTTATCAGTCTTTCAAAAATTCTAAATTCTGTATCTTATAAAAAAGCTTACTGCAGTAAGGTTACAAGAGAAAATTCATTTTTATCTCGATTTTGAATTTTCATCCATATAGATCAACATATTTTTTTAAGATATTTATTTATTTATTGGACAGAGAGAGAGCATAAGCTGGGGGAGCAGCAGGCAGAGGGAGAAACAGGCTTCCCACTGAGCAGGGAGCCCGACGTGGGGCTTGATCCCAGGACCCTAGGATCATGACCCAAGCTGAAGGGAGATGCTTAATTGACTGAGCCACCCAGGTGCCCCAACATTTTTGAATTAGGTACTGACCTTAATTTTTTTTTCTCAGTAGGTTGTCCCAACACCATTTATTGAATATTCTGCCTTTGCAGCACTAATTTGGAAAGCTATTATTATCATAATCTAGATATCCATACACTTGAGTCTCATTCAATATTTCTTCCTTTGGTATTTCTATTCACGTACCAGTACAAAGCCCATGTCCATTTCCTAATAATATTTAATCATGTAATCTGTTCTCTTATCTATCTTCTTCAAAGTGTTTCTGCCTGATCTTCCCCTGGACTATTGATTCAGGATGTCTTGTTTCATGCAGACAGTCCCATTGGTAACCTTATTAGAATCACCTTCAATTTACAGATTAACATAGGTTAAATGAGCATCTTTACAATATTGCATTACCTTCACTAGAACTGGGCATTAATTCCCATTAGTTCAAATTGTATTTTGTTTCTTGGGTCACTTTAAAGGTTTTCAAAGTTCTGTCTATGCTCTATTAGAGCATTTTTAAGTTTATTCATATAAATCACAGCATGTTGCTACTTACCTCTATGTCTGGGCATTTATTTCTTTGAGGTGTTTGCTTCATGGATTTTTCTTCAAGTAATGTAAGTATGTATATCTTATTTGAACATAGTAGAGCCAACAGGGTTTTAGATATTAATTTTTAAATTTTCCCTTTATTTATAACCATCCTCCCAGGTGATTCTTTTGGGTTTTCCAGGCTTATGAAATTATCAGGTATTTTTCAATTGAAAAACTTTCCTTCTCTTTCAGAATGTTTATACCTCCAATTTATCTTGCCTCAATTCGTTAGAAGAACTCTCCCACAGAATTTTAGGCAATAGAAGCAATAATCAGCATCCTTGTTTTATGTCTTAATTTAATGGGGACATATTGTATTTTTATTATTGGGTTGCTAATTAAGCAATTTGGGCAGGGATCAATAGGGATGGCTTGCTTGTACCCCTTTAGCTTCAGCTAGAAGAGCTCAAGTGGGAGCTGTAGACTCCACTTTCAACATGAGTTCACTCACATGGCTGGTGAGTTGGGTTTGGTTGGGTTTGGGAGGTCTGCAGTGTCTGTGATCCATAGTCTTTGGTTTTTGTTTCTGTGAGACTTGCCACAGTCTGCTTGGGATTCCTTACAATACAGTAACTCTTTCCAAGAGAACAAGGCGAGGTGTATGGCATTTTAATGATCTAGGTTCATAAATCACATAACAATTCCACCATATTCTGTTGATCTAAGCTTGGATTGTTTAGTGCAATAGCAACTAGACACATGTGCCTATTTAAGTTCAAGTGAATTAAAATTAAATTCAATTCTATAATCATCCTAGCTATGTTTTAAGTGCTCAGTGTGGCTGATGGCTACTGCATTAGACAACACAAATAGAACATTTCTACCATTGCAGAATGTTCTGTTGAACAGCCCCCATCTAGGAAGCCACAAAAGTCCACTCAAGTTCAGGGACAAAGTTACCTAGACTCCATCACTTGCTGGAGGAAGTGTCAAGATTACAGTTTAAGAAAAGCACATGGAATGGGAGCTATTGTTGGGGCCATTTGGGAGGCCTAGAATCTGCCATGTCAATTAATTCATACGATAAAAACAATGTAAGAAAAAAGTTACAACTGATAATGGATACTACAGTTTAACATATGCAGATGCTATAACTCCCTAGTTTTATTCCCAAGTATATACAAACTAGGAATGTTACATGAAAAGGCAAGAACATGAAAAGACCATGTACAGAAAAGACAAGAACAGGATTGATCATAACATCACTTTTTGTAATAGCCCCAAATTGGAAGCCACCCAAATGTCCATCAGTAGATAAATATTCAAACAAGGAGTTGAATCTTGGCTCTGATTATTTCCCACGAAAGTTGCAAAACCTCTCAAATTTTGAGTCTTATTAACTGTAAAACAGAGGCAATTCTATCCATGGGATTGTTGTGGAAGTTAAGATCCCGTACGCAAAAGCATCTAGAGTATGTTAGCACTCAACAAGACCTCCTCTTTACATCATTGGTGGCTACCATGGTTTCTTAGCATGCATGAAGTCTTCATAAACGTGGATGAAACTCATGAATTCATGTAATAGTCTGATCTGCCCATCTGAATCTCTAATCTGACACCCTACAGTTCACAGAAGTAGATTCTCAAGAGGTCATGTTGAAAAAGACCCTCCTTTGAAGACCATGACTGGCCTATCAATATTTTTGAATGACTAAACAGGCAGATGTATGGATGGATGGATGGACGGATGGATGGATGAATCTTATTTTTTACTCTGCCTGTATGTAGAAACCTACTAAATCTCAAATTAATGAGATTTTTATCCTATGCTTTAAAATCCCACCACTCCCCACAGGAACTCTTTTTTAATGATGTTGACCCACATTTGGCAAGATAATATTGGAATCTTGGAAAAATTAACAGAAAGAATGGTTGTGGATCTGAAGAAGAGAGTGCCCACCTCTGGTCGGGGAACTGCAGCTGGAAATCTCTTGAGCGAAGGACACCCACATGAAATTCCAGGGCCTCAGGTTTCTCTGAGGTCTCAGCGAGGGAGGGAGACCACAAGTATGACCTTCCTGTTGGTATTTCACTTCAGGTCCAAACCAGAAGCAGGAAGCTCAGTGCTTGCTAAGCAAGAAAAGGAAATAGACTCAAACATTCCAGCTTGAAGCTGGCATTGGGATAGTTCTTCCTTTGTTAGGGGCATTTCTTTCATTCCTGCTAATGAGCCCAACCTGCAGGAAAAGAAACCTCTTCCAGAGCCTAGAGCAGAAACATTTCGCTCTCTGCGCACTGCCACCCAAACCCAGGGAGGACTGTCTAGTTGGAATGTCTATTCTCCTATATTGGCATTGTTTTTTTTTTATCTAGTCTCAGGCTTAAAGAGGTAAGTAAGACCTTGAAGATGGAGGATAAGATAAACACAAATTAAAGATAGAGTTTAAAGTTGAAAGGATTTAGTTCTTCCATCAGGTCAGAAAAGGGCTAGTAGTGTTTTGTTTTGTTTTGTTTTGTTTTAATGTCTTTCCTATTTTCACTAACAAGGTAAGTCTTCATGGTGGAAGCCACAACTGAATGGCACTGAAAGGACAGGAAGGGACACTTCAAGAAAAGGAAATAAATACTTAACAAAAACATGAAGAGGTAAACAAATGAGATATTTTGTAGGGACGGTAAACAGTACCTCTTGAACTGTGGTACTGGTCATGTTGGAAGACCAACACTTTTCACCCTGCTAGGTGAAAAACAATAGCATTTATTAAACGCCTGCTATGGCCAAAAACCTATGCTAAGTTCCTCACTTGGGTTATTTATGTTATGTATCCAGGGAGTTTAAGCTAATTGCAAAAATTCCAACAGTTACCAAGTCATGAAGCTGGAATTCAAACTTTGTTCTGACCTTTTCCAAGAACACACATTCTGGA
This sequence comes from Martes martes, assembly GCF_963455335.1. Classification (NCBI taxonomy): domain Eukaryota; kingdom Metazoa; phylum Chordata; class Mammalia; order Carnivora; family Mustelidae; genus Martes; species Martes martes. The sequence goes on along the minus strand of NC_137891.1, from coordinate 12,116,039 downwards.
CTGTGGAAGATCAAGCTTGTAGGCTACTTCCAGGTGGACAAAGGGAAGGGTCTTGAAGGCAAAATCAAGCATCTAGCTTTAAGTTTGGGAGCAAGTATGAAGCATGATTGCAATATGATGTGGGCAGACTGTGCCGACAGTTGTCACTGGGGCCAGCTCTAAGAGCACGGGACAGCCAGGCTGTGGAGTGCATCATGCAAACAGTCTCAGACCCCAGCAGAGGCCGTTCACTTGTTTGCAAAGTGTTCAGTCATGGAGCAGGTGGGCTGGTCTCTAGTTCTCATTATTTGCCCCAGAAGACTGGAGTAGAGACCTGAACAAGGTCACCACCAGCATCAGAAAAAGACCTGGGATGGACTTACATGTCACTTGGATCCTAATTATGCTCATATCCCCTCCTGCTACTCTACCTAGGCATCCAACCTCCTAACTTGGGTGTTCCAGTATAAATTTCAAACTCTATTTCCACATTCTATATAATGCAGGTACACCATCATCTAGAAGTTTGAATGGGGCATCTCTTCACTGTCCTCTCCCACTCCTGGATTCCCCCTAGCACTATATCTGATTTTCATGAGTAGGATATCCTTGAAGGCAGAAACTCTGCGTTTTTTAGCTCTGAATATATCACATCTATTTTGGGTTGCTTCCAACTTTCAGTATTCTAAACATTGAGATATAGATTTTTGTTGCCTCTACTGGTGGGTATCTTTAGCACTTTGTCTTTTCCTAGGAGTACAATTACCATTATCTAACATTTTTAATCCTTAAAACATGTTTCCTAAGTATCTTCAATGTCTCAATTTTTACCCTCCCCGAACAAATTAAAATAATTTCATGTGATAAGCTCAAGAAGTGGGCTAGAGAAGTATTGCTTTAAGATTTGATTGAATGGAGGGTTGTTTAGAAGATGAAGGACTCACTGTGCCAATGATTTGCACATTGCCCCCTCCATCCCCCAACACTCCTGCTCTTTAGCCCTGGGACTATTATTTTTGAGGTGCCTTTGTCAGTTGGCTCCCAGGTAGACTTGGCCATTGATTGGGTGGCACTGGTAGCAAAATGGAAAGTGGGAGAGGGGAGGAACCAGGGAATTCCAGGCAGAATCTCTGACAGTGACTCCCTTTTTTCTGAAGTTGGTTTCACATCCTTTATAGATGGCCCCTGCCTTTCTCTGGTCGTATCTCTCACACAGTAGTTATGCCATAGTTAGCTCCTGTCTATTTATCTTCTGTACTTGGGGACCTCTCCTTCCCTTTGGGTTCCCTCCTTGTTGACAGTGGCTTCCTGCTGTTGCAACTCTTTAGATGTCCAACCATCCCTCCTTTTAACCACTCTCCCCATACCTTTGTATTAAATCACCTCTTTCTCCCTAGCATAGGATCTGTTTTCCCAAAGTTCTGCTGGCTGATATACTTACCCACATATGCTCGGCTAGAGATGATGGTATAGGAGCAGAATCCAGACCTGCTGATGGAAATCTAGTGTTCCTTCTCTAGATCCTACAAAAAGTGTTGGTGCGTAAATGAAGGCATCAAGCGAACGGTAGAGACGACTACTGCGGAAGGCCAGGGGGGATGTGATTATAATGGTCTGAGGTGGTCATAGATGGCTGTGTGGGAAGGGTGTCTTTTAAATGATGTCTCAAGGGTGGATCTGATTGCAGATGTGCAGGGTGCTGGATGGCCCCAACCCAGTTCAGGTTTACATCCTCTTGTTATTATCCCTAGGAACCTTTGTATCTTTCTCTTTCTTATTTCTTTAAGTAGTCTCCATGCCTAGTGTGGAGCCCAATGTCAGACTTGAACTCCCAATGCTGAGATCAAGAGTCAGACATTTTGCCAACTGAGCCACCCAGGTGCCCCCGACTAGGAAACTTTTCTTAATGTGAGAAAATATTTTGGAAGATTGTTGAATTTGAAATTGCAAAATACCTACTATGAGATTTTTTTCTGATGTTCTTTAATCCTGCTTTACTGTTAGTGATATTTTTATTTTCAGTTGCCTATGGAGGGAGCATAATTTTTGACTTTCCAGAATCTCTAGACATCATAATCCTGTCTCGGGGTAAACAAAGGAAGTAAACTATCCCCCAAAATCTATATACGTTCTGAACAATTGGTCTCTGACCTATTTCAATTATTTATAACTGTCTTAGCACTTCTGGAGTCAAAGGTCAATATGGTCTTTACAAGAAAAGCTTACCTGATTGTTCTGCTTCCCTGTTCATGTAACAAGCCCCTCCTTCCCCAGCTGAGGCATCTCTACTCTCCCATCTTAGCCTTTCATTCTTTGACCTCAATTTCTATCCACAGGGTCTGGCGTAGGCATTTCTTTTAAAGTGGTGACTTCTACTTTATGCAAAATGAACATGGTATAATAGAACTCAAGTGACCTCTACAAGATTCATCTCTACAAAACATATAAATATGGTTTCTGTGTATCTTCCTCCTTGATCTACATTTAGACAGTAATTGATTGATTCTAGCTTTCACACGCTTTCTTTCCCTCAGAACAGTAAAAAGTAACTGGCCTAAAAATCTAATTGACTGAAATGATCAGTTTTACCACAGTTCACTACACTCACTCAGAGAGCTGTTCGGAGTGGCAATTTGAAAGAGCGGTCCTTTGAAATTGGCATTTTCAGAGTATTCTCCTAAATTACAGTTGGGCCATAAATACAACAGGTTAAACTAAGGCAGCTGAGAAATTTTATAGGTGAAAAATTACAAGGATATGATCTTTCCACTCAGGCACGTAAAGATTTAATCTCCCAGATTAAAAACCCAGAACACAATGATTGTGTCAAGATAACAGCTGGGAGGAGGCTCTGGGACACAGTTCCCAGGGTGTCTTCAGGGGACCGGGTCTGCGGCTGACAGAAGCAGGTGTTTCAATGGGGGAGCACAGAGGAGCCCTCCCACTGGTATCAAGCCAGCTGTGAGCTTATCTGTGGCATCTTGCTTTCAAGGAACGGTTCCCCAGTGTCTGCTGAAGAGAAGGGAGAGGAACCACCCATGTGGGAACTGTATTGCCTGTTGACAGGAAGGAAAGAAAAATCATGAAGGAGAGAGCAGGCTAGAAGGTCTAGCCATGTGAAAGAGGAATCTATTCTATTACAGGACAGTAGCATTTTGTACCAAAATATGCATTGTTGTGATTTCTATCCACTACCTGGGCAGACCATGCTCTTCTTTGGAGATCTCGCCATTCTCTCTATGCAGGCCCATTACCACTGTCTTCCTCTGTGTCACCCAGATGGTATTGGAAGCTTCTAATCAAGGCTCTCATTCCTGCTTCTTTCTAATCCAACCCTTCTGTTGCAGCCATCTTGGTTCCTCTCTACTCCTGTGCCCACCATCTCTCCAGTGGCCCCATGTTACTCTCAAGATCCAGTCTAAGCTCCTTAACCTATTGTTGAAACCTTCCAGGAAACGGCTTCCAGGAAATGCACGTATCCTTGGCCTAAGCTCCCGATCCTCTGCCCAGTACACTTTATCCTCCAGTCGCATAATGTACACGGACTGCTTTCTTTCTTTGCCTATGGCCAGATCCACTCTGGAGAGGTCTCCTGAAAGCCTCAGAAAGGAAATAAGTCATTACACACTTGTTACATGGCCCACTCTAGGCTCCACAGGCACATGGTCCCTGAAAGGCAGGCAGAGGCTCTATTGCCTTTTATGACCTGGCTCGTAAGTCTCCGAGTGTCACTTCTGCAGCACTCAATTAGCTGGAGCATTCACAAAGACCTGCCCAGTTTTACAGGGAGGGGACATCAATCCCACCTCTTGATGGGGGTTAAGGGAAGGGGGCACGATCCTGGAAGAGCATCAGAGCCTGGAAGTATGTTAAAGTCGTTTTTGTAGAACAGCTTGCCACAGGGAGGGAGTATAGATTATTGTTCTAAGAAGTTTGACTAAGAAGAGAAGGATAGAAAGATAAGAGAACAAAGCAGGATCAAAGTAAATTTTCTTTGGCCTGGACATGTGACTGCACCACTGGCAGATGGAGCAGTGTGGAAGGGAACTGAGGCAGGGTGCTGAAGAGTGTGTGCTCCCCAGCACCTCCCTGCAGAGCAGGGGTGTCCAAACGAGGGCCCAGAAACCCAATGCAGCCCCTGCCTGCTTCTGTAAGCCCATGAACAAAGAAGATATTTCAGACATTTAAATGAATAAATATTTATAATAAAATTACATTAAATAAAATATTAAATATTCATTGTTATTATTTATTCATTATTAAAAATAAATATTTTGTGACCTACAAAAACTCCTATTTCAAACCTCCATAAATAAAATGATTGAACACAGGCACGCTCACTCTTTTAGATATTGTCTGTGGGGCCTCCCATGCTGTGCCAGTGGACTGAGTAGCTACAACAGAGAGTGTATGGCCCACGCAGCCTAAAATATTTCTCTTATTCTTTATAAAAGTTTTTGCCACCCTTCCATCCCCCCCCCATAGACCCATTTGTGTCTTGCTATGCAAGATGGAGGTTTCTTTTTTTTTAATTATTTATTAGTTATTTATTTTAATGTTTACTCTGTTATGTTAGTCACCATAAAATACATCATTAGTTTTTGCATCATGATGGATTTTTTTAAAGATTTTATTTATTTATTTGACAGAGAGATCACAAGTAGGCAGAGAGAGAAAGGGGGAAGCAGGCTCCCCGCTGAGCAGAGAGCTAGACACGGGGCTTGATCCCAGGATTCTGAGATCATGACCTGAGCCAAAGGCAGAGGCTTAACCCACTGAGCCACCCAGGCGCCCTCCATGATGGATGTTTCTTAACACAGGAGGGTCCTTTCCACATGTAGCATGAGGGAAAAAACAAAACAGAAAAGACAAACTCCAGATTTCCTGACTCCCTTGCTGGTTTTCTGCAGGGATATGAAAAAAGTGGCTAAATGTTTGCTTTTACTCCTGGTCAGTATTGACCTTGATCCCTTCGATAGCATTTTGGGCCGGTGTTTTTGCATGCCGGGGCTACTCTCTCATTCGTCTCTCTGGTCTTAAACATCACTTCCTCAGAGAGGTCTTCCTTTATGAACCTGCTTCAAGCAGGTCCACCCCTGCCTCCTCATTCCTGAACACTGACTGGTCCCCTCCATCCCTGCACTGGTCCTTGTTACGTTATTTGCCTGCCTGTCTGGGTCTGCCCCTCTGACGCTGGAGTGTGCGCCTCCCATGGCAGCAGGAACCCAGCTCATCCCTGAATTGCCAGCAGCAATGTTTATACTGTATTCATCTGGCATGCTGCCAGCTCTGTGGATTTGTTTGTGAATGAATGCATGTTTCCCCATTTTGGCTTTAGCTTCCAAAAGCAGAAAAGCACTTTGATTTCAGCATCTTCTGAAGCAAATAGCTCTCCGTTTCCATTTCACAGAACACTGGGAAGCGGGGAGGGGGGGCTTCATCTGCATACCCTGTGATTGGGATTTGTGGAATAGAGAGAAAGGAGGACATTTTCAAAGCTGGCGGGGGCAGAACTGGGGAAAGAGGAGGGGTATAAGCCGCGAGTCCATGCCCCAGCCTCCCGCCATGGTTGGGCTGGAAGACCCTGGAAGGGGCTGTAGGCAAGGGGATGACCGGGCTGGATCTGCTGGCTTGGGGCTGCTTTCGCCCACAGGGGCCACCGCCTTCCAAGTTCCATGAGGACAGGGAGCAAGAAGTCAGGGAGAGATGTGGTTAGGTTGGATGAGACGCGTCAGGGACTGATGCAGAAACAGAAGGAGTGAGGAGTCTGTCTTCTGACCTTGAAATGCTGGTGCCCCATTCCCCCTTTCCTCCCCTACCCCTAAGTGCTGCCTTTTCTGTATCAACCAGTCTGTATCTGCCCCTTCCTCATGGCCTGCGTCTGACCCATGGCTCACTCTCACATCTTTTCTTAACCAAACCGTGGCAAAAAAAAAGTCCACTTCATCTTCAGTGTCTTCTCCACTGGGATAAGCTTGTAAGGGGTAAATCTGATCGTGATTAAAAACCCTCCAGTGGCTCCCTAATCCTCACCAGATGAGCTCTCAGTATCTTAAATGTTGGCCCGAGCCCTTGGATGTTGTCTACAAGCCCCCTATTCAAGCTTACTTCCCTCATGCCTTCCCTCAAGCCAGTCCCATGGAACGTTCTATTGCTGAGGCAAAACAGGGCGATTTCCTTCATCTTTGCCTAGAGGAATAACTGTCAATCAAATGAATAATCTTTACTTCCTATTTTTTACTTGAGAGTTCTCCTACTTCAAGATTCATCTCAACTGAACACCCTGTGAAACCTTCCCCAGGGAGAGTTCTAGGTTCTGTGCACTCTATCTCCTATCTCTCTGCCCCTGCTTCACTCTTTGGCTCTCCGGCCATGTGTTCTGTTCCTCTCTCCACCCACGCCCTTCACCCCCCATCCCCATCCCTCATTTTTTCTCTCAAGGGAACACGACGTAGAACATTAATTTTCCTGTGTGAATCTTTATCTTTGTCCTCACGCTCGGTTACCTTGTGTGATGTTTCCACAGCAAAAAAATCTCTTTTCTGAATCGGTTACCTTGTGTGATGTTTCTGCAGCAAAAAAATCTCTTTTCTGAATTGGTTACCTTGTGTGATGTTTCTGCAGCAAAATAATCTCTTTTCTGAGTCCTCAACTCTAAGATTGTCTCCTGGAATACAATGGATTCTAATCAAGTTTTTGTCAAAGGGGAAGAAGAGAACCAGAGGAAGGGAAGAAAGAGGAGAGGAAGGGAAGAAAAACAGGAAATCAGTGTCTGGAAGAGACTGAGCATGGAGCACACAGCAGACCACATAGAGACCATGAAAATGGCTTTCATGGCTGTAAGGGCCTGTGCTCAGCGGTCGATACCACTGAGTCAGGAGAATTGGTGCTGGAAATCATGGCGCCCAAAGAGGCCATTTCAGTGGATTGCAGAGGTGATGAAGGAAGATTTTCATTAAAGCATTGTAGTCTAAAATCAGAGGACTTAGTTTCTTCCTTGATAGTTGTGAAACCTCGGGAAAGCTGGGGGCTTGTGACGGCTCTATCACCTCACTTGCCAATGGGGATAATACTCAATTCTTAAAATTTAAAATGGCACCTTAAATATATTTATTTTACTTTTTTTTCAACATTTATATATTTGAAGAGAGAAAGTGAGAGAGAGAGAGCACAAATGAGGGAGGAACAGAGCAGCAGAGTGAGAGGGAGAAGTAGACTCCCCACTGATCAGGGAGCCCAATGCAGGGCTTGATCCCAGGACTTCAGGATCATGTCCTAAGTTGAAGGTAGACACTTAACCAACTGAGCCACCTAGGTGCCCCCACCTTAAATGCATTTAAATGAAACAAAACCTTTGTAAATTCTTTAGATCAGTGTTTGGTACACAGAAAATAATCACAAAAGTTAGACCGCATACACCCCACAAACAATGCTAAGATAACATACCAGGTCATTAATTCAGAGGTCCATTACCATGACCCTCTATTCCCAACTGAGGAAACAGGGCCAGGTCGTGATTAGCAGCACTGGGAGGGGAATGAGCCCGTCTTAATCAAATCCACTGTCTTCTTGCAGGAGTCATGGCAGTGAAGAGGTAGGAAGAGTCCATTTAAGAAAAGGAAGGGATTCATAATTGTTAGAGATAGAAGCCTGCACCAAAAGAGGCTGAATTTTCTCCCAGCATCTCCCCCAGAGAAGGCAATGTTATTCTAGATTGACAGATGAGGAAATCAAGGAAGTGGCCACTTTATGAAGACAGAGGGACAAAGAACATTCAGCAGTGATTCTATTAAGCCCTTTCCAGACTGCGAGCCCGTGAAGATACCAGGTGGCCGCTATCCACAGCCATACGCTACTAACAAAAGGACCAGTAATGCACTGAGTCATGAGAAAACAGCCTCCCAGTGAAGACAAACAATATTCTAAGTCACTGCTATAATAATGAAAAAGGAGTACGCTGCGAAATACAAGTTATTGCAAAAAAAGAACATAAATTGATAGTTGGGCTAGTTGCAAAGTCCTGGTTTGTATGTTACAAGCACTAGCCTCAGATGGTTGCTTTGAAATGCACAAGGGAGAGAACAAAGTGTAACTGCTCCAGAGATGGTCTTTCCTATTTTTTCCCCCTTTGTGTCTAAGTAAATAAATAAATGGCTTAAAAAAAAAAAGTCTTTAGGAAAACTCACCAGTTGCCTTCCAGTCATCATTTTTTAAGGCTTGGAAGGTACATACTTTCTGAATATTACTCAAAATTATACTGCCTCCGCTTTTATGAACACAAAGCATGATTCAAATGTTGCCACCCTTCTTTTTTAAGATAGTCACTGGTTTCTGGATTCCTCAGGCAAGTATTCTGAAACTTATGCATGTGGAGTATTGTGAAAATACAGGTTTAGAATGGCTTATGGTTTATCCTAGAACAATGTATATGGAGTTATTCTGGAGATGATTAATTAGATCAAAATATGTTTATTTGATTAACAATTCCTGAGAGAGGGAGAGAGAGAAAGGGTTGGGGGAGAAAGGAAAGTCATCTCAACAATTCTGGGATCTTTTTTCTCAACCTCAGACAACACCTTTTTTTTTTTTTTTTTTTAGGTTTCTGTTTTTCCGGATACTTCAGTTAATAATTGGTTCACATAAATTACTTTGCAAGATGTTAAGAGCTAAGGTTACTTTGAGGGAAGGCAGTGGGCGGCTGTGAATAAGGCAGGTCTGAGGGTATGGAGAACTGCCACACACAGGCAAGTGGTTTGAAGCCTGAAGTTTTTTCAGGTTCTTGGGCAGGCTGCGTGAGGTTCAGGTTCGGGATCTGGGCAGAGTTTCCATGTCCTACCCTCATGGTACTGACAGAAACTCCAGAGACAAGAGGGGGGAATGCAAGAGGAAAATCCTGTTGTGGCCTGGGAGGCCAACATTAGGGATCTGAGGGCCAGCACTGGCTGCCAGGTTCTCTGGAGAGATGAAGAATGGGAAGAACCAGAGAACAAGGAGGGGCTTAGAGAACATGCACAGAAAACGGAGGGATCGGAATTCTGTCCTGTGCGAGGAAACTGTGGCCACATGGTTAGAGAATGCCTGTGAGTGGGGCCCTCGAGTCTGTCTTGACAGCTGACTCTGTGGTGTACCCCTGGGTCATAGAGCTGAAGAGCTCATGCCCCAAATATGGGTTTATTTTTTCCTGTTTTTGGTTCCCATTTTTCATGTCCTTGAGTCCATCAAAAAAGAGCCAAAGCAAAATCCACGTTATTTTTTAAGTAGCCCTTTTCCCTTTTACTTGTCACTATGATAATCTACTCCTATGGGTAATTACGAAGCATCAGTTGAATGATATTTATCCTGTAGATCAATATTGAAACATCTATTTTCAAATAGAGGCCTTCTACCATGAGGCAATCAGATTTCAATGCAAAACAGCGGTATTAAGAATGGGGGGTTCAAATCCTGGTCCTGCCACCTTCAGCATGAGGCAAGCCATCTGAACCTTGTGGCCTCAGTGTCGTCTTCTCACAGAATGCTGAAGATTAGAACAGATAGTGCATCTAATGTGTTTAGTACAATTCGGGAACAAAGAAGTTACTCCATCAAAATTATTTTCCTTACATTCAGAATCTCTCTACTTGGCTTTTCACTGATGCTAAACAATTATTAATGCCAGGTTAATTTTTAAAACTATTCACTGATTTGCTTCAGTTGAATTCCATCCTAAAGTTCTAAGGAAATCATCCCCATTCAACCTTGTAATCCACAGATGACCTTTGTGCACTGAAGAAGTTTTTCTCAGCAGGGGTGTGGAGAGGGTTGGTGGCTCTGAGGGAATTCAATGAGGGAAGGTTTTCTGATCATCGCTACAGTTCTGGAACTGAGCTTGAGGAACCAAAAGAAAAGAGAACAAATTGAATTTGTATTGATTTCCTTCAAAATACACTTAGAGGGAAAATGATTTCTTGAGTAACTTTTTTATATATGGCTAGGCACAGGTCTCAGCCACAGAAGGCATAAATTCTCACATGAGAAGCTACTGCACAAATACCTTAAATGCGTAGCAATGGAGGAAGCATACACAGCAGTGGAGGAGCCTGACTCCTGGAGCAATGTATTCTGACTCTGGCCACCCAGGGAGTTCCCATTTATTAAGGGATATCAATAAGTAGATGAGACTTCTGATACATTCTGAGCTTGAAAGTGGCAGGCGCCATCAGCAACTGCCTCACAAGTGTACCATGATGTCCTCTTCCCCAGTGAATGTAACACTTTCCAGTTGGGAGGGAAAAACATCCAACATCATCTGCATCTTCACCCCTGTGAAGTGGTTTTGTCGTCAGCACAGTGATGGGATCTCACTACCATTCCAGGCAGTCCATTACAACCACAAACAGCTCCAACCATTGGACCAGTTCTTCATATGCGTGATACCCCATGGCCTCCACCTACTGGTCCTAGCTGGACTCCTACAATATCAAAGATGAGAAGATTCCCCCAAACAGTCACCTGTTAGTAAATGTTCAACCACCAGCTCCCCAGCATCTCACATGCATGCATCTACGTATGCATGTATTTATGTTTAAATGTATATTTTATTGCTATAAGGAAAGTGTAGCACAAATTAATAAAAATAGGGTATTTTTACTTATAATTTCTATACAGCCAACTGATTCTCACTAAATATTTTCAATGATTTTACTGAACTCTTTTCCTTATAGCTAGCCTGTAGTTGCAACTGACCGATCCTGGTTATTTTTTGGGAGGTAGAGGTTATTTTTTAAATATAATTAACATAAAATCTTATATTAGTTCCAGGTGTACAACACTGATTCTAACATTCCTCCATGCTCACCAGTTAGTGTAATCACTATCTGTCCCCATATAACTTTATTTCAATATTATTGACTCTATTACCTACACTGTATTTTGATCTCTGTAACTTATAACTGGAAGCTTATACCTCCTATTGGCTTTCACTTATTTTCCCCAACCCTCCTACCATCTCCTATCTGGCAACTACCAGTTTGTTCTCTGTATTCAAGAGTCTGGGTTTGTTTGTTTGTGTGTGTGTTATTGTATTTTTTTAGATTCCAAATATAAATGAAATCACATGGTATTTATCTTTCTCTGATTTCACTTTGCATAATATCTTCTACATCCAGCCATGTCGTTGTAAATGGCAAGATTTCATTCTTTTTTATGGCTGAGTAATATTCTACTATAGATAGATAGATATCTCCCACCTTCTTTATCCATCCATCTATCCATAGACACTTAAAATAGTAAGTAATGTTGCAAAAAACATACATGTGTGTATACTTTTTCAAATTAGTGTTTTTGGTTTTGGGGGGGAAATACCCAGTAGCAGAAATATAGAACCATATGTTATTACTATTTATATTTGTTGGTGGAAGATCCATTAAGCTTTCCACAGCGATTGTACCAGTATGCATTCCCACCAATAATGTAAGAGGGTTTCCTTTTCTCTACATCCTCACCAACATTTGTTATTTCTTGCCTTTTTGATATTAGCTACTGTGACTACCCTCAAGTATTATCTCATTGTTTTGATTTGCATTTCCCTGACGATAAGTGATGTTGAGCATCTTTCCATGTGTCTGTTGGTCATCTGGATGTCTTTTTGGAAAAATGTCTATTCAGGTCCTCTGCCTATTTTTAAAATCAGATTGATTTTTTGGTGTTGAGTGATATGAGGTCCTTCTGTATTTTATATATTAATCCCTTATCAGTTATATTCATATTTACATATTCTTATGATTTACATTATTCACAAATATCTTTGGTTATTCACTGGGTTGCTTTTTGTTTTGTTGATGGTTTCCTTTGCTGTTCAAACACTTTTTATTTTGGTGTAGTCACAATTATTTATTTTTGCTTTCATTTCCCTTGCTTGAGGAAACATATCCATGACTATGTTGCTAAGGCTGATGTCCAAGAGATTACTGTTTATTTTTTCTTTCAGGAATTTTATGGTTTTAGGTCTCAGATTAGGTCTTTATTCCATTTTGGGTTTATTTTTGTGTATGGTGTTAAAAAAAAAGTAGTTTTATCAATATCATTTATTGAAAAGGCGGTTTTTTCCTCATTGTATATTCTTGCCTCCTTTTATTGAAGACTAATTGACCAGATGAGTGTGGGTATATTTCTAGACTTTCTATCCTGTTTTATTAATCTACATGTCTATTCTTGTGCTAGAACCATAGTGTTTTGATTACTATATCTTTGTAGTATATCATGAAATCCAGGATTGTGATACTCCAGCTTTGTTCTTTGTCAAGATTGTTTTGACTATTTTGTGGTTCCATTCAAATTTTAGGATTATTTGATCTAGTTCTATGAAAATGCTATTGGTATTTTGATAGCAATTAGTTGAACCTATAGATTGCTTTAGGGTAGTATGGACATCTTAATGATATTAATTCCTCCAATCCATAAGTATGGTGTACTTTTCCATTTGTTTCTATCTCTTTCATCAGTGTTTTTTAGTCTTCAGAATACAGATTTTTCACCTCCTTGGTTAACTTTATTCTTAGGTTTATTTATGGTGCAATTGTAAATGGAATTGTTTTCTTAATTTCTCTTTCTTCTACTTAATTATTAGTGTACAGAAATGCAACATATTTCTATATATTCTGTATCTTGCAACTTTACTGAGTTTTATACATTCTAATAGATTTTTTGGTGGATCTTCAGAGTTTTCTATACATAGAATGTGCAAATATTACAGTCTTATGCTTTACCAATTTGGATGCCTTTTATTTCTTTTTCTTGCCTGATTGCTAAAGCTAATACTTCCAATACTATGTTGAAACAAAGTGGTGAGAGTAACCTTCCTTGTCTTGTTCCTGATCTTAGAGGAAATGCTTTCAGTTTTTCACCATTGACTATGATGTAAGCTGTGGGCTTCTCATATGTGGCCTTTATTATGTTGACATATGTTCCCTTTGAAACCTACTTTGCTGAGAGTTTTTATCAAAAATGGATATTGTAGGGGCGCCTGGGTTGCTCAGTCCTTAAGCGTCTGCCTTTGGCTCAGGTCATGATCCTAGGGTCCTCGGATCGAGCCCTACTTCAGACCCCATGCTCAGCAGGAAGCCTGCTTCTCCCTCTCCCACTCCCCCTGCTTGTGTTTCCTCTCTCTGTCTCTCTGTCAAATAAATAAATACAATCTTAAAAAAAAAAAAAGAATGGATATTGTATTTTGTCAAATACTACTTCTGTGTCTATGGAGATCATATGGTTTTTATCCTTTCTGTTGTTAATATATCACACAGATTTGAGGAAATTAAATAATCATTACATCCTGGAATAAATCCCACTTGATTATGGTGAATGACTTTTTAAATGTATTTTTAAATTGGGTTTGCTTATGTTTTGTATGTTCATCAGGAATATTGATGTGCAGTATCTTTTTTTGGGGGGGGTAGTGTCTTTCTGATTTTGGTATCAGGGTAATACTGGTCTTGTAGTAGAAATTTGGAAGCTTTCCTTCCTCTTCTATTTTCTTTTTTGAATAGTTTAAGAATAGGTATTAACTCTTCTTTAAGTGTTTGGTAGAATTCACATGTTCATTTTTCTTTTTCTAGTTCCCTTAGGTGTAAAGTTAGGTTTTTTGAGATTTTTGTTTCTTGAGGTAGGCCTGTATTGCTATGAACATCCCTCTTAGAACTGCTTTTGCTATATCCCAAGATTTTGGACCATTATATTTTCATTTTCATTTGTCTCCTTGTATTTTTTTTTATTTCCTCTTTGATTTCTTGGCTGACCCATTTGTTTAGTAGCATGTTGTTTAGCCTCCATGAATGTGTGTCCTTGGCAGTATTTTTCCTTGTAACTGATTCCTAGTTTAATACTGTTTTGGTTAGGAAAGATGCTTGAGAGGATTTCAGTCTTCTCAAATTTACTGTGACTTGTTTTTTTTTGTTGTTGTTGTTGTTTTTAAAGATTTTTATTTATTTATTTGACAGAGAGAGATCACAAGTCAGCAGAGGCAGGCAGAGAGAGAAAGAGGGAGAAGCAGGCTCCTGCGAAGCACAGAGCCCAATGAGGGGCTCAATCCCAGGACCCTGAGATCATGACCTGAGCCAAAGGCAGAGGTTTAACCCACTGAGCCACCCAGGTGCCCCCCTACTGTGACTTGTTTTATGGCCTAATATGGGTCTAGCCTGGAGAATGTTCCATGTGTACTTGCAAAGAATATATAATCTGGTTTTGGAGGAATGTACTTTGTATATTTATTAGGTCCATCTAGTCTAATGTGTCATTCAAAGCCACTGGTTTCTTGATTTTCAGGCTGGATGATCTGTCCACTGATGAACATGGGGTATTAAAATCCCCTACTACTATTGCTTTACTATCAATTTCTCCCTTTATGTCTGTTAATTTATACTTTCTATATTTAGGTGCTCATATGTTGGTGCATTGATATTTACAGGTGGGTTGATCCCTTTATTGTTATTGGATTGATCCCTGTATTATTATGTAGTACCCTTCTTTGCCTCATGCTACAGTCTTTGTTTTAAAGTTCATTTTGTCTGTTAGATATACTGCTACTTTTTGCCCCACATCCATTTGCATACTTTGTGTTTTTCCATCCCTTTACTTTCAGTCTGTATGTGTCCTTAAATCTGAAGCAAGTCTCTTGCAGGCAGCATATACATGGGTCTTATTTCTTTATCCATTCAGTTACTCTATGTCTTTTGATATAAGATTTAAGATCTTTTGATTGGTGCATTTACTCCATTTACATTTAAAGTAATTATTGACAAGTATGTATATATTGCTTCATTAATTAGTTTCTGGTTGTTTTTGTAGTTCTTCTGTTCCTTCTCTTATGTTCTTCATTTGTGGTTTGATGGCTCCTAGTGTTATGCTTAGATTCTTACTATTTGTGTATCTATGATAGGTGTTTTTTGGGGATTACCACTGGGTTCATATAAAACATCTTATGTGTATAGCAGTCTGCGTTGATGGTCGCTTAAGTCCAACACATTATATAAGTACTAAAATTTTACTTCCTTTGATGTTTTATGTATCTGATGTCATAGTTTACATCTTTTTATTTCGTGTGTCCCCTTGACTAATTTTTGTAGATATAATTGATTTTACTACCTCTATGTTTTAGCCTGCAATGATGAATCTACTACTACTAAATGTTGATTTTTATCTGTGGAATGTTTTCCTTCCATAATTTTCTTCTAGTTATGGCCTTTTCTTTACAAAGAATTCCCTTTAACATTTCTTGTAAATCTGATTTAGTGGTAATGAACTCCTAACTTTTGTTTATCTGGGGACCTCTTTATCACTTCTTCAATTCTGAGTGATAACCTTGTTGGGTAAGTATTCTTAGCTGTAGGTTTTGTCCTTTCAGCACAGTGAATATATCATGCTGCCCACTCTGGCTTGCAAAGTTTCTGTTAAAAAACCAGTGGATAGCTTTTTTCCCTTATAGGTAACTGTTTTTTCTCTTGCTGCTTTTTAAATTGTTCCTTTTGCCATTATTATTATTGTTATATATCTTTGTCTGGGCCTCCATGAGTTAATCTTGTTAAAGTCTGTGTTTCCAGGATGTAGATATCTGCTTCCTTCCACAGATTAGGGAAATTTTTAGGTATTATTTCTTCAAATAGGCTTTCTACCCCCTTCTCTCTCTCTTCTCCTTCTGGGATCCCTATAATATGATTGTTATTACACTTGATGATGTCACTGAGTTCCCTTAACCTGTTCTCATTTCTGTTGTTCTTTTTCCTTTTTGGTGTTCTGCTTGGTTGCTTCCCAGTACCCTGTCTTCCAGATTGCTGATCCATTCTTCCGCATGGTCTAATCTGCCATTTTTGTCTAGTGTTTTATTGTTTTTTTAATTTCAGTTATTGAATTCTTCATCTCTGACTCTTTTTTTTTTTTACCTCTTTGTTGAAATTCTCGTGGAGTTCTTCTACTTTTTTTTTCAAGTCCACTGTGTACCTTTATGACCACTGCTTTGAATTTTTCATCAGATACAGTGCTTACCTTGGTTTCATTTAGCTTTGTTATTTTGTCTTGTCCTTCATTTAAGACCAATTCCTCTGTCTCCTCATTCTGTCTAACTCTCTTTCTTTGTTTCTCTATGTCAGGTCAGCTATGTGTCCTGGTCTTAAAAGTAGTGGCCTTATGTAGAAGAGGTCCTGGGGTGCGTGTAACACAACCCCTCCTGGTCACCAGAACCAGGCACTCCAGAGTGTCTGTATGGGCTGCATGTACCCTAGTGTTGTGGTTGAGCTGCATGTGCCTTGAGCCCAGCCAACTGCTGTGACTTGTTTCACCTGCTATGGATGCACTGGGCAGGACTGGTCCCCATACTGTTGAGAGGCCTGAGGCCACCACCATCTCTTTGCTGGGTGGGATTCATAGTCAGGCTCACTGTCTGCAATTAGCCTCTCTGCCAACACTGCAGGCACACTGATGGTCAGGGTTTGCTCCCTGAGCCACCAGCTAAACTGTGGGTGCTAATGTATAGGGTGATCCCCCCCCCTCCCCAGAGTGAGAGTCATTTTGGAGTGGTGCCAGTCCCTGCCAGGACTGCCTACAGAGCTGTTGGTGGAGCAGGAGCCACTTTCAAGGAACATCTGATTGAGTGGGCAGGTTGGATGGGGCCAGTCCACAGAGGGACACCAGTACAAGACTCACAGTGCCAGCAAGGTAGATGGAGAGTTGTTAGCACTGTTTCCTGCAAGCATCCAGCTATCTAGGATGGGGGGAGAAGCAGGGGAGAAAAAGCACCTGCCAGGACTTCTGTTCCCAAAGAAATCTCCTGAAGATCCCTACCCTCCAGCACTTGTTCTGAGATTAGTAAATAAATCTCCTTCCTCTATACCACAGGCACTTTTCAAACTGCTGCTTCTGTGCTTCATCTCAGGCTGAGTTATTTATTATGCTGACTCTTTAAGGGTGGGGACTCCATTTCCTATGGCCCTCAGGCTCTCCCAGAGTTAAGCTCTGCTGATTTAAAAAAGCTCCTAACATGAAGCCCTCCTGGTTTTCAAAGCCAGATGTGATGGGAAGTCATCTTCCATCTTCCCAATGCAGGGCCCCAGTGCCAGGAGTGCCTGGTGTGGGGTCTAATCCTTTTCTCTATGCTTGTGGTGTCCCTCTTGTTTGTGGTGAGTCTCCCGGGGGGGTTGGTTCCTCACAAAATTTCTGAGAATAAAACCATCAACTCTTACAGTCCATGCCAGGACACTCTTGCTGATATAGACCCTAGGGCTCAAACTGCTAATTTTATAGATGAGGAGTTGAGGCCGTGGACAAAAATGAAAATGGTCCAAAATTCAGTAATTTAACTGCTTTGGGGTTAGGCCACTGAACCATGGATTTGATTCTTGTTGTTGCTACTTACTGTCTGAGCATTCCTAATAAGGTTATTTGACTCCCTGAGCCTCAGCTCTGCCTTTTGTGTTTTATAGAAATAATAATTCCTAAATAATAAAGTTAGAATAAAAGATATCTCAAGGCCTATATTAAGTACAGTAGCAGATACTTGGAAACGGTTCCATAAATAATAGTTATTATTAAAAAGTTCATGCAAGCAGTAAAGGCAACTCTACTCTCAATTCCACATGACAACCTTCCAGATCTCTGTAGACATTCTAACATTCCACTAAATATAATCGTTATTTCACTGTATGACCCACACTCTTTCAAAAACTCAATAATGCACTTAGCACTTATGCTGGTAACATAATAGTAACACAACGGTTTTTGTTTTTAATTAGAATAGTTCTCCTCTTTGACCATCTATACTTCAAAATGTCCTGAATTAGGGCTTGTGTTTTGGTTTTGTTTTTGCTGAACTGTCCACAACCAGGAATTAGATTCAAGTCCAAGTGTTGCATTTCAAGAATGGCTTTGGCAAAAGAGAATGTGTCAAGGGCAGGCTTTTTCAATAAGGGGTCTGAAAGCTGTTACAGTTTCAGAGAGTTGAAAGTGGTGGGCTTATATGTCCTAGAGAAGATGAGGCTAGAGAGGAATATTATATGGAAAATCATATAAAACAGAGTTTACTTGACCTAGCTTGTAATTGCAACTGAAATCATTCACGTTTTCCTGATCTTTAATGAAAGCAGAGTGGAAATATTGAAAGAACACATACATGAATGAAGCATAACTCACACACACAAAATTAAGCACAGTTTGAGTAAAACTGTGGGGTTTACTAGAGTCTCTTAAGCCTAAATTCCCTCACTGGTGATCATGGGATGATGGTGGTCTCCAGGATAGGTTGTTGTAAAGATTCCACTCATAATAGAAGTGGCATATGCCAGGCAGTGGACAGATGGTCACTATCCTTATTATTTTTCCTCCACTTGCCACCTCGAAGAGCTACAGAAAAAATGGCTTAGGAGCTAAACTATATGTTCCAGGGGGAGTACGTGGCAGAAAAAGTCACAGGTTTGGAGCTCTGGCTTTATGAAAACAGAATCATAGAAAAGTTTTGGGGACACTGATATAAACTTAAATAAACTAGTGTCTCACCTGTGATCTCTAGACCTCTAACTCCAGGGTGATTTTCAATAAGACTATAAATGTACTATGGGATAGATGGCTTCTGAAAGCTGGTAAGCAAGAGAGTCTGCTCTGGGTCTGAGCATATTTCAGAGCTAGGACAGGGAACCATATGTCAAAACTGGCTAGTTACCTCCTCATAGCTATCCCTCGACCATGCATTCATTAAAAGGACTACTTTTGATCATCTCTAGTAAGTAGGTAAGGCCATGTGATTACCTTCTAGCCACAGAGGTGAAGGCAGAATTATTTTCTAGAATTTCTTTCAAGGATCCTTTAAAAAGAGTCCATGTGAGGCACTTGCTGGCTGAGTCTGTAGAGCATGCCACTCTTGATCTCGGGGTTGTAAGTTCAAGTCCCACGTTGGGTATACAGATTACTCAAAAATAAAATCACTCAATGAATGCATGTATGCCAATATGCTTTTTTCCTGCACATTTAGAATATCTTCATCCTGGCTTACAACTGGGATGTGATGGCTGGTATTCCAGCGGCAACTGTCTGGATGTAGGAAATAAGTGACTTTGGGAATGGAAGCAATGCGGTAAATTGAATGATGGAAGGAATCTATGTTCCTGCTTGTAGGATAGCCACCAACCTTCACAGGGACATTTGCCTTCAGAGTCCCTTTCACATGAGAGAGAAATACACTTTAGCCATAACTTTTAGTCCCTATGACAATGTCAGATATGTTCAAAGTCAAGAAGAGGACTCTACATTTATCCTGATCATTGAATCCTAGGGCAGTGAGCCAAAACCACTAATATTTCTATGGGCAGAAAGACCCCCCCAGTGACGTCTGGGTTCTTTACTAATAATTAATAGTAGGGAAGTGGACAGCTAAGCCCATGAATAATAAACCAAAGTTTCTCTTCAAGTGTCTATATTAAAAATAAGAAGGGGAAAAATGCTTTGGTCACTTCCAAGTTATTAGGAATTTCCCAAATCACATTTTTCTCATCTGGCCCCCTCTTTGATTAACAAACATTTGTGTACCATTTACTATGTGTCAAGTCCTGATCTAGGTACTTTAAACACATTGATGCATAATATTGGCATAACAACCCTTTAAGTTTCGTACAATTATTGACACCCTTTTTCAAGTCAAGACACTGAGGCAGAGATGGATTAAATCAGTTGTCTGAAGTCAAAAATGGAAAGTCAAAGCTCAGACCTGGACAATCCAGCCCCAACATCTGTGTTCTTACCAGTACTCTACGTTGTCAACTAAGAGAAGGGCATCTGGTCACAAAGTTGGCTGAGAAGCACTTGCCGTCTTAGTTCTACCTCGTAATGGATTCCTGCCCCCACTTTCGCCTCGAAAATGTATTTCTCTTAACTTAGATTTTAAAAAGATCCCGCTGTGGCAGCTACATTTCTCAGACCACCTTGTGGAAATTAACTGGTTTGTTCAATGTTCCTGTCTTTCTTGTCTAGGCCAATTAATACCGAATGTGCCCCTGAATGAAAGAGCAGCAGCAAGGTCCTGGCCAACCAAGATCACCAGACTCCTCCCCAGGAGTTTCCATTATCCTCACACACATGCAAACAGAGGTGACTATGAAGAGACCCCATTAAGGAATGACCACGGTGTGCAAGATACTTCTACATAAAAGGTACTTTTGTATCTTAGGCTATAAATATTTTTTATAGTTGAGAAGCCTCAGTAGCAGTTTTGAGATCGGAGCCCAAGTCCCAAAACCCATGTTTTCTTTACATTTCTGCATGCTACATCCTCAGTACTGACCTCAAAAGGAAAGCCACGTTATGCAAACAATTCCATCCGGGTTTCTTTATGACTTATGTTTTTGTATTTTCATAATAAAGAGAAATGGAATGTAAATCTTTTGAACCTATAACTCGGGAAATTTAAAAGGTAAATCGTAGGTATGGAGAACAGACTGGGTCTACCAGAGGCACGGGGGTCAGGGGACAGGAGAAAGGGGGGAAGGTAGTCAAAAGAGACAAACTTCCAGTTATAAGATTAATAAATCCTGACGATGTAATATCCAGAATGCTGACTACAGTTAAGAATACTGCATTGTGGGGCACCTGGGTGGCTCAGTGGGTTAAAGCCTCTGCCTTCGGCTCAGGTCATGATTCCAGGGTCCTGGGATCGAGCCCCGCATCGGGCTCTGCTCAGCGGGGAGCCTGCTTCCTCCTCTCTCTCTCTCTGCCTGCCTCTCTGCCTAACTGTGATCTCTGTCTGCCAAATAAATAAATAAAATCTTTAAAAAAAAAAAAAAAAAAGAAAGAACACTGCATTGTATATTTGAAAGCTGCTAACAGAGTAGATCTTAAAAGTTCTCACCACAAGGTGGTGTGCCTGGGTGGTTCAGCCAGGTAGGTCTCCAGACTGTTGATTTTGGCTCAGGTCAAGATCTCAAGATTGTGAGATTGAACCCCACATGGGGCTCCCTGTTGTTTGTGGGGCCTACTTAAGATTCTCTAACTCCCTCTGCGTGCTCCCCCAGCCTCTGCTGGAATACTCGTGCATGTGCTCACTCTCTTTGGGGGAGAAAAAAGGTTCTTACCACAAGAAAAAATTTATAACTATGTAAGAAAATGGATGCTAACTAAACTTGCTCTGGTAATCATTTCACAATCTAGACAGAAGTCATTTATGTTGTATGCTTTAAATTAATACACTGTTATAGTCAATTATACCTCAGTAAAACTGGGTTGGGGGGCTCAATCACAAAGGATGGCAGTCCTCCCTGGTTACAATGTGCTTCCTCCCTTCGAGAGGTGTAATTCCTTATCAGCCCCTCTGTCAGGGGGCATTTTCTGGGTTTAATGGGTCATAGGGAATATTTCAATCTTTCTCACCTACCCAAATCTCACTACAAACATTAAAACTGAGGCCCACAGAGGAGAACGATATTACAGCCGATCCTCATATCCAGGTTTGGGAACCCCATTTTAACACTACCCTCACTGTATCATGCTGCTTTTATAAAAACAAAATACTCATTTCCCACAAGTACCTATTTTTGTCAATTTTCCTAAGCCATGGAGTCATAGCGGTCAAAATCATTTGAAAACTATGGAAGGAAAGTGTAAATTTAACTTAGTCTATTTTTAATGCATTAAGAGATTACAAATTATCTTCTTAGGGTAAACTGAAAAGTATTCCAACCTTATTTAGCACAAGAGAGAACACACAGGCCACTGCTGAACCCCTCATCTCCCTACTTTTCTCACACTGAGGGATGAGCTGGTACTGCTTAGTAGAGAGCTTCCCCCTCCCCCCCCACCCAATCGTTATCCAAATCTACTCAGAGGAGAAATACACCCTCAAGAATGGGGCCTGGTAAAAACTGCTTAGAAACAGTCTGGGATGAAGCAGTGCCCTTCTGATTTCATTTATCAGTGATGGTGGCATCTTTTGAAGTGGCTTCCTTCAGCCTTGGCAGGAGCTCAGAACCACCAGCATAGGAGAAACTGCCACCCACAGCCTCCATGAGGCTCCTCAAGGAGGGGACACCCCACAGCCACGGCTGCGCCTTGCTGACAGCAGGCTGCACCAGGGAAGAAGAGGAGAAAAACCTGCTGATTCATGCCTTGGCCACTTCCAAATTATTAGGAATTTTCTGAACCAGGGATTATATGCATAACTTTTCCTTCTGGGATAAGAGAAGTCATGGGCCCTTTTCTAAGTAAGAGGGAAGAAAGAATTCACTACTAGGAATGTTTTAGAGATGTTTTATCTACTGGCTGTATATATTCCATTAGCTCCTACAGATCCATTTTTCACCCTTCCCTATACTGTAACGTTCCCTAGGAGACTGACTTCCTATAAACTGTTATCAATGGGTTCCCTTGCCATCAAGCTGCCAGTTGGCTTTGGCTGGTCAGAGGCACTAGAAAGGAGTAAGGTCAAGCTACATATTACCGCAGTCCTCTCTCTGCAGGGTCCCCTTGGGTTGGTTGAGTCCAACCCAAGCTATACCAAATAGTTCCCACCATAGTCACCTTCTCCTTTGTCATTTCCTGAAGTCTTAGCAAGATTGCTAGAGTGGCATTGGGTGGGCACCTGATCTAAGGTAGGCCTAGGACTTTGACTCTCAAATGATACACAGATGGAAGAAGAGTTAGAATCGATGATGCCTGTGTTGGAGCCTTGAACAACGAAGTTCAGTTGCTACTAATAGATTCCTAGAGCTACACTGGTCCTATTTTTCAGGTCAGTGTTTTTCAAGTGTTTCCTTAAATGCTGTGACACATTTAACTGAAAAGACAGCTACAACTGAAGAAGTAACTTGTTTGAGGTAACACAGCTAGTAAGTAGAAAATTTGGGATTCAAATTCAGATTTGTTCCTAACATACGACAGTGCTTAGGAATCCACTACCTGTACAGAGACATGAACTCAGTCTGCTGTTGTGCTCATTGGAGATGTCTGCCTGGTGCCTGGAAATATGGGAAAATACAAAATAAAGAGCAATTTAGAAAACTGGTATGACCAATACAATTCTTTTTTTGTACGGAAGAGAAACTGATCATCTATATGTAAAACCACGGTCATTTGCAAAAGACTTTGCATTCTCATTTCTAATTCTCTTCTTACATTTTTCAATCTTTGTTATGTTCTGAGAGTAACCAGAGAAGGAAGCAAATACTTATACCTTATTGCCAGTGGGATTTTGTAGTATATGGCATCTGCTATAGAATGAATATTTGTGTCCCCCCAAAATCCATATTAAAAACCTAATAACCAAAGTGATAGGATGAGGATGCAGTCCCTTTGAGAACTGGTTAGGTCATGAGGGCAGAGCACTCATGAATGATATTTGTGCCTTTTAAAAGAGACCCTAGAGAGCTCCTTGCCCCTTCTTCCTGGTGAGGACCAGGGAGTTCACCTTCTATGAACTTAGGCAGGACTTCACCAGACACCAAATCTGCTGGTACCTGGATCTTGGCATTGCCAGCCTCCAGAACTTTGAGAAATTTCTATTTCTATAAACTTACACAGGTAATGATAGTTTACTGTAACAACACGAACAGACTAAGACATTTTAATTTTTAAAATTATCTTGTGCAGAAACTTTTTTTTTTGTTTTTTGGGTTTTTAAAAATTTTTAAAGTAGTTTTTTAACTTTTTAATTAATTATTTTTATTAACATATAATGTATTATTTACCCCAGGGGTAAAGGTTTGTGAATCATCAGGCTTACACACTTCACAGCACTCACCATAGCACATACTTTCCCCAGTGTCCATAACCCAACCACCTTCTCCACACACTCCCTCCCCCCAGAAACCATCTCTTTTGTGAGATGAAGAGTCTCTTATGGTTTGTCTCCCTCCCCATCCTGTATTGCTTCATTTTTCCCTTCCCTACCCCCCAAACTCTCCATTCTGCCTCTCAAATTTCTCATATCAGGGAGATCATATGATAATTGACTTCCTCTGATTGAGTTATTTCACTCAGCATAATACCCTCTAGTTTCATCCACGTCATTGCAAAGGGCAAGATTTCATTTCTTTTGATGGCTGCATAATATTCTATTGTATATATACACCACATCTTCTTTATCCATTCATCTGTTAATGGACATCTAGGCTCTTTCCATAGTTTGGCTATTGTGGACACTGCTGCTATAAACATTCATGTGCACGTGCCCCTTTAGATCATTACATTTGTATCTTTAGGGTAAATACACAGTAGTGTGTTTGCTGGGTCATAGGGTAGCTCTATTTTCAACTTTTTGAGGAACCTCCATACTGTTTTCCAGAGTGGCTGTACCAGCTTGCATTCCCACCAACAGTGTAAGAGGGTTCCCTTTTGCAGAAACGATTTTTGTCCCATTTATCAGATGAGGAAATAAAAGGCAACATAAGCCAGGTCATAACTGTAAAATGCAGAACCAAGAACTAGAATTTGAACTAGAATTTGGTTCATGTGCCCTTTTTTGCCACACTAATATTCCTCAACAAAAATGCTATTGGCATCCTTGAGAAAACCCAAAAATACAGGGCCTGGTTGAAAACCTCAAAAGAACATGAACCTATTACCATATATTTGGATTCCACTCCATCCCTTGAATTCTTACACTCATTCTTTCTGTCCTAAACATGATGGAAAACAACTTTGTTCCATTTTTAGAATTAATGTATTTTTAAATTTATATATATTTCACATGTAATCTATTTTTCCGGTGGATAACCCAGTGTCTCCACATTGCAAAATGATTATCATAAAAAGTCTAGTTAACATTTGTCCCCTTACATAGTAAAAAATTTTTATAAAATTTCACAAACTTTTTTTTTTTTAAGATTTTATTTATTATTTGACAGAGAGAGACACAGTGAGCGAGAGAGGGAACACAAGCAGGGGGAGTGGGAGAGGAAGAAGCAGGCTTCCCGCTGAGCAGGGAGCCCGATGCGGAGCTTGATCCCAGGACCCTGGGATCATGACCCAAGCCGAAGGCAGACGCTTAACAAGTGAGCCACCCAGGTGCCCCTTTTTTGATGAGAACTTTTAAGATTTACTCTTAGCAACTTGCAAATATATAAGTCAGTAGTATTAATTGTTGTCAACATGTTGTCCATTACATCTTCACTCTGTTGCTGTTTTTAAGAAGGGACATACACTAGCAGAGGATTCAGTATGGAATCCTATATGGGGAAATCCCAGTATCTGATAATGCAGAGTCTTCTACTTTCTACCAGCCACCTTCTGAAATGCCAGTCAGTGAGGAGTCACAGTATAGGAGACCCAAAGAATGCATATTAGCAGCCCCATAAAAGTAAAAGCTCAGTTATTAAATGTTTATTGAATGCATAATGATGCCTGGCACTCTCTTAGGCACAGTGAATACAGTGGTAAATGAAACTGATAAGTTCTGGCTTTCATTGAGGAAAGAAAAGACAAACTTAAGCAAGTGAAAAAAATTAAAAATGTACTCAGATAGGCTAAGTATCATAGTTATAAAACAATGAATATGGTACTATGATTTTAAAAAGTAACTAGTGGATTCTTAAGCATAGTGCCAGGACAACTCAATATCCTCACACAAAAAGAATAGAGCTGGACCTACCTTTACCTCACAGCATACATAAAAATTAACTTACATGGGAGGAGGAGTCAAGATGGCGGAGAAGTAGCAGGCTGAGACGACATCGGGTAGCAGGAGATCAGCTAGATAGCTTATCTAACCATTGTGAACACCTATAAATCCAACGGGAAATCGAAGAGAAGAAGAGCAACAATCCCAGAAACAGAAAATCGATCACTTTCTGAAAGGTAGGACCTGCGGAGAAGTGAATCCAAAGCGACGGGAAGATAGACCCCGGGGGGAGGGGCCGGCACCCGGCAAGCGGCAGAGCGACGGAGCACAAAATCGGGACTTTTAAAAGTCGGCTCCACTGGGAGACATCGCTCCAGAGGCTAAACTGGGGGGAAACCCAGGCAGGGTCAGCATAACCCCAGGACCCGCGGGGTCACAGAAGGACTGGGGATGTCTGAGTGCCGCAGAGCTCGCAGGTATTAGAGCGGGGAAGCCGGCTATAGCGACAAAGCCGAGGAGTGAGCTCTAAGCCCGGGGTTACCTTGTGCCGGTCGCAGGCTGGGTGGGCTCGGAGCGCGGCCGGAGGCCACGGAGACAAAAGCGACCCGGCGCTTTTCTCCAGCTCCAACAATTGACTGCTTTCCTCGAGGCGCGACCGCAAGCCAGGGAGGCGGGGCTATTGGGCGCTTTGCTCTGAGAGTGCACTGAGGAGCGGAACCCCAAGCTCTCGGCTCCTCCGGGCCGAGAGATTGGGAGGCCGCCATCTTCATTCCCGTCCTCGGGAACTCTACGGAAAGCGCTCAGGGAACAAAAGCTCCCGAAAGCGAACCCGAGCGGATTACTTAGCCTGGCCCCTGGCAAGGGCGGTGCAATTCCGCCTGCGGCAAAGACACTTGAGAATCACTACAACAGGCCCCTCCCCCAGAAGATCAACAAGAAACCATCCAAAACCAACTTCAGTCACCAAGAACAGCGGAATTCCACAGCAGGAGAAAGCAAATCCTACCTGGACAAAATGACAAGGCGGAAAAACTCACCTCAAAAAAAAGAACAAGAGGCCGTACCGAAGGCTGGAGACCTAATCAATACAGACATAGGTAGCATGACAGATCTAGAGTTCAGAATGACAATTCTCAAGGTTCTAGCCGGGCTCGAAAAAGGCATAGAAGATATTAGAGAAACCCTCTCCGGAGAGATAAAAGCCCTTTCTGGAGAAATAAAAGAACTAAAATCTAACCAAGTTGAAATCAAAAAAGCTATTCATGAGGTGCAATCAAAAATGGAAGCTCTCACTGCCAGGATAAATGAGGCAGAAGAAAGAATTAGTGACATAGAAGACCAAATGACAGAGAATAAAGAAGCTGAGCAAAAGAGAGACAAACAACTACTGGAACACGAGGAGAGGATTCGAGAGATAAGTGACACCATAAGACGACACAACATTAGAATAATTGGGATTCCAGAAGAAGAAGAAAGAGAGAGGGGAGCAGAAGGTATATTGGAGACAATTATTGGAGAGAATTTCCCTAATATGGCAAAGGGAACAAACATCAAAATCCAGGAGATGCTAAGAACGCCCCTCAAAATCAATAAAAATAGGTCCACACCTCGTCACCTGATAGTAAAATTTACAAGTCTTAGCGACAAAGAGAAAATCCTGAAAGCAGCCCGGGAAAGGAAGTCTGTAACATACAAGGGTAAAAACATTAGATTGGCAGCGGACCTATCCACAGAGACCTGGCAGGCCAGAAAAAACTGGCATGATATATTCAGAGCACTAAACGAGAAAAACATGCAGCCAAGAATACTATATCCGGCTAGGCTATCATTGAAAATAGAAGGAGAGATAAAGAGCTTCCAGGACAAACAAAAGCTGAAAGAATTTGCAAACACCAAACCAGCTCTACAGGAAATATTGAAAGGGGTCCTCTAAGCAAAGAGAGACCCTAAAAGTAGTAGATCAGAAAGAAACAGAAATAATATACAGTAACAATCATCTTACAGGCAATACAATGGCACTAAATTCATATCTCTCAATAGTTACCCTGAATGTTAATGGGCTAAATGCCCCAATCAAAAGACACAGGGTATCAGAATGGATAAAAAAACAAAACCCATCCATATGCTGCCTACAAGAAACTCATTTTAGACCCGAAGACACCTCCAGATTTAAAGTGAGGGGGTGGAAAACAATGTACCATGCTAATGGACATCAGAAGAAAGCTGGGGTGGCAATCCTTATATCAGATCAATTAGATTTTAAGCCAAAGACTATAATAAGAGATGAGGAAGGACACTATATCATACTCAAAGGGTCTGTCCAACAAGAAGATCTAACAATCTTAAATATCTATGCCCCTAACATGGGAGCAGCCAACTATATAAACCAATTAATAACAAAATCAAAGAAATACATCAACAGTAATACAATAATAGCAGGGGACTTTAACACTCCCCTCACTGAAATGGACAGATCATCTAAGCAAAAGATCAACAAGGAAATAAAGGCCTTAAATGACACACTGGACCAGATGGACATCACAGATATATTCAGAACATTCCATCCCAAAGCAACAGAATATACATTCTTCTCTAGTGCACATGGAACATTCTCCAGAATAGACCACATCCTGGGTCATAAATCAGGTCTCAATCGGTACCAAAAGATCGAGATCATTCCCTGCATATTTTCAGACCACAATGCTCTGAAGCTAGAACTCAATCCCAAGAGGAAATTTGGAAAGAACGCAAATACATGGAGACTAAACAGCATCCTTCTAAAAAATGAATGGGTCAACCAGGAAATTAAAGAAGAATTGAAAAAATTCATGGAAACAAATGATAATGAAAACACAACAGTTCAAAATCTGTGGGACACAACAAAGGCAGTCCTGAGAGGAAAATATATAGCAGTGCAAGCCTTTCTCAAGAAACAAGAAAGGTCTCAAATACACAACCTAACCCTACACCTAAAGGAGCTGGAGAGAGAACAACAAAGAAAGCCTAAACCCAGCAGGAGAAGAGAAATCATAAAGATCAGAGCAGAAATCAATGAAATAGAAACTAAAAAAACAATAGAACAAATCAACAAAACTAGGAGCTGGTTCTTTGAAAGAATTAATAAGATTGATAAGCCCCTGGCCAGACTTCTCAAAAAGAAAAGAGAAAGGACGCAAATAAATAAAATCATGAATGAAAGAGGAGAGATCACAACCAACACCAAAGAAATACAAACAATTATAAGAACATACTACGAGCAACTCTATGGCAACAAATTTGACAACCTGGAAGAAATGGATACATTTCTAGAGATGTATAAACTACCACAACTGAACCAGGAAGAAATAGATAACCTGAACAGACCCATAACCAGTAAGGAGATTGAAACAGTCATCAAAAATCTCCAAACAAACAAAAGTCCAGGACCAGACGGCTTCCCAGGGGAATTCTACCAAACATTTAAAGAAGAATTAATTCCTATTCTCCTGAAAGTGTTCCAAAAAATAGAAATGGAAGGAAAACTTCCAAACTCATTCTATGAGGCCAGCATCACCTTGATCCCAAAACCAGACAAGGATCCCACCAAAAAAGAGAATTACAGACCAATATCCTTGATGAACACAGATGCGAAAATTCTCACCAAAATACTGGCCAATAGGATCCAACAGTACATTAAAAGGATTATTCACCACGACCAAGTGGGATTTATTCCAGGGCTGCAAGGTTGGTTCAACATCCGCAAATCCATCAATGTGATACAATACATTAATAAAAGAAAGAGTAAGAACCATATGATACTCTCAATAGATGCTGAAAAAGCATTTGACAAAGTGCAGCATCCCTTCCTGATTAAAACTCTTCAAAGTGTAGGGATAGAAGGCACATACCTCAATATTATCAAAGCCATCTATGAAAAACCCACCGCAAATATCATTCTCAATGGAGAAAAACTGAAAGCTTTTCCGCTAAGGTCAGGAACACGGCAGGGATGTCCGTTATCACCACTGCTGTTCAACATAGTACTAGAAATCCTAGCCTCAGCAATCAGACAACAAAAAGAAATTAAAGGCATCCAAATCGGCAAAGAAGAAGTCAAACTATCACTCTTTGCAGATGATATGATACTATATGTGGAAAACCCAAAAGGCTCCACTCCAAAACTGCTAGAACTTATACAGGAATTCAGTAAAGTGTCAGGATATAAAGTCAATGCACAGAAATCAGTCGCATTTCTTTACACTAACAACAAGACAGAAGAAAGAGAAATTGAGGAGTCAGTCCCATTTACAATCGTACCCAAAACCATAAGATACCTAGGAATAAATCTAACCAAAGAGGCAAAGAATCTATACTCAGAAAACTATAAAGTACTCATGAAAGAAATTGAGGAAGACACAAAGAAATGGAAAAATATTCCATGCTCATGGATTGGAAGAACAAATATTGTGAAAATGTCTATTCTACCTAAAGCAATCTACACATTTAATGCAATCCCTATCAAAATCCCATCCATTTTTTTTAAAGAAATAGAACAAATAATCCTAAAATTTATATGGAACCAGAAAAGACCTCGAATAGCCAAAGGAATATTGAAAAAGAAAGCCAAAGTCGGTGGTATCACAATTCCAGACTTCAAGCTCTATTACAAAGCTGTCATCATCAAGACAGTATGGTACTGGCACAAAAACAGACATATAGACCAATGGAACAGAATAGAGAGCCCAGAAATAGACCCTCAACTCTATGGTCAACTAATCTTCGACAAAGCAGGAAAGAATATCCAATGGAAAAAAGACAGCCTCTTCAACAAATGGTGCTGGGAAAATTGGACAGCCACATGCAGAAAAATGAAATTGGACTATTTCCTTACACCACACACGAAAATAGACTCAAAGTGGATGAAGGACCTCAATGTGCGAAAGGAATCTATCAAAATCCTTGAGGAGAATGCAGGCAGCAACCTCTTTGACCTCCACCGCAGCAACTTCTTCCTAGGAACATCGCCAAAGGCAACAGAAGCAAGGGCAAAAATGAACTATTGGGATTTCATCAAGATCAAAAGCTTTTGCACAGCAAAGGAAACAGTTAACAAAACCAAAAGACAACTGACAGAATGGGAGAAGATATTTGCAAACGACATATCAGATAAAGGGCTCGTATCCAAAATCTATAAAGAGCTTATCAAACTCAATACCCAAAGAACAAATAATCCAGTCAAGAAATGGGCAGAGGACATGAACAGACATTTCTGCAAGGAAGACATCCAGATGGCCAACAGACACATGAAAAAATGCTCCACATCACTCGGCATCAGGGAAATACAAATCAAAACCACAATGAGATACCACCTCACACCAGTCAGAATGGCTAAAATTAACAAGTCAAGAAATGACAGATGCTGGCGAGGATGCGGAGAGAGGGGAACCCTCCTACACTGTTGGTGGGAATGCAAGCTGGTGCAACCACTCTGGAAAACAGTGTGGAGGTTCCTCAAAAAACTGAAAATAGAGCTACCCTACGACCCAGCAATTGCACTCCTGGGTATATATCCTAAAGATACAAACGTGGTGCTCCGAAGGGGCACGTGCACCCGAATGTTTATAGCAGCAATGTCCACAATAGCCAAACTGTGGAAAGCGCCTAGATGTCCATCAACAGATGAATGGATAAAGAAGATGTGGTATATATACACAATGGAATACTATGCAGCCATCAAAAGACATGAAATCTTGCCATTTGCGACGACGTGGATGGAACTAGAGGGTATCATGCTTAGTGAAATAAGTCAATCGGAGAAATATAACTATCATATGATCTCTTTGATATGAGGAAGTGGAGATGCAAGGTGGGGGGGTTTGGGGGGAGGTAGGAAAAGAAAAAATGAAAAGATGGGATTGGGAGGGAGACAAACCATAAAAGACTCAATCTCAAGAAACAGACTGAGGGTTGCGGGGGGGGAAGGGGGATGGGAGAGGGTGGTGGGGAAATGGACATTGGGGAGGGTATGTGCTATGATGAGTGCTGTGAAATGTGTAAACCAGACGATTCACAGACCTGTACCCCTGGGGATAAAAATACATTATATGTTTATTAAAATAAAAAATTAAAAAAAAAAATTAACTTACATGGATAATAGGCCTAAATTTAAATGATTAAAACTGTGAATACTTTGAAGAAAACATGGGAAGAAATCCTCATGACCTTGGGTTAGGCAATGGTTTCTTCTACATGCCAACAAAAGCACCAGCAATGGGGAAGAAATAATTAGATTCCATCAGAAGGAAAAAAAAAATTGTGTTTCAAAGTAGACATCAAGAAAATGAAACTACAGCTCACAGAATTGGAAAAAAAGTCTTGCAGATCATATTTATCTGCTAAAGCACTGTATCCAGAATATATAAAGAACTCTTACATTTAGGTCTTTTTTTTTTTACTTAAATTTGCATTTCCTTTCCTGAGAGCCATATTAAAAAATGGGCAAAGACTCATAAAAAAATGTTAAGGAGAATTTTTAAGTGGAATAAAAAGGCCATAACTGGCCATAAGAAAATTATGAAAGAAAAAATTTTATTGGTAAAAGCAATCATATAGTAAAGGTAGTAGGTTAATCACTTATAGGTCTACCTCAAGAAACAAGAAAAATCTCAAACAATCTAACCAAACTCCTAAAGGAACTAGAAAAAGAACAAACCCCACAGTTAAAGATCAGAGTGGAAATAAATGAAATACAGAATTAAAAATAACAGAACAGATAAATGAAACCAAGAGCTAGGTCTTTGAAAAGATAATCTAAATAAAGGTTTATCAATTTTATCAAAAAAAGGAGAGGACTAAACTCAGAAATGAAAGAGAAGTGACAACTGGCAATATGGAAATAAAAAGAATTATACAAGAATAGTTTGAAAGTTATATCCCACAAATGGGACAACCTAGAAGAAATGGATAAATGTCTGGAAACATATGATCATCTGAAACTGAAACAGGAATAAATAGAAAATCTGAACAGACCAATTACTAGTAAGGAAATTGAACCAGTAACCAAAAAACTCCCAACAAACAAAATTCACAACCTGAGCCAAAACCCAGTCAAACATTTAACTGACTGAGCCATCCAGTCACCTCTCACTGGTGCATTTTAACAAAAGCTTTAAAAAGAGTTAATACCTATTCTCAAACTATTTCAAAAATAGAAGAGGAAGAAAAGCTTCCAAATTCACTGTTGAATACCAACATCATCTGGATAGCAAAACCAGGCAAAGAGATTACATTTTTAAAAAAGAGAGAAAAAAAGAAGAAAAACTATAGGGCAATATCCTGATAAACATAGATGTAAAAATCCTCAATATATTAAAAGGATCATTTACCACAATCAAGTGGCAATTATTCCAGGGATGCATGGGTCATTCAATATTCCCAAATCAATCAATGTGACAAATTAACAAAAGGAAGAATAAACACCATATGATCACCTTAACAGATGCACAAAAAGCATTTAACAAAATAAAAATCTTTACAAAATGGATTTGGGGGAATAGCTCTCAACATAATAAAGGCCATATATGAAAAACCCACAGCTAACATTATGCTTGATGAAAAAATGAAAGCTTTTCTCTAAGATCATAAAAAGACAAGGATTTCCTCTCTTGCCATTTTTATTCAACAGAGTACTGGAAGGCCTAGCCATAGCAATTATATAAGAAAAAGAAAAGGTATCTAAACTGATAAGTCAAACTGTCACTATTTGTGGATGACCTCATGCTACTATATATAGAAAACCCTAGAGATTCCACTAAACTACTAGAACTAAGAAATGAATTCAGTAAAGCTTCAAGACACAAACCTAATATACAGATATCTGTTCAATTTTACTATACTAATAACTACCAGAAGGAGAAATTTAAACAATCTCATTTATAACTGAACCAAAAAGAATAAAATACCTAGGAATAAATTTGATCAAGGAGGGGAAAGACCTATACTCTGATATGAAATTAAAGACAACACAAACAAATGGAAAGGTATACTATGCTCAAGGATTAGAAGAAATAATATTAAAATGTCATCCTACCCAAAGCAATCTGAGTTTTCAATGCAATCCCTATCAAAATACCAATACCACTTCTTTTTTTTTTTACAGAACTAGAACAAATAATCCAAAAATTTGTGTGAAACCACAAAAGATCTTAAATAGCCAAAGCCATTTTGAGAAAGAACAAAGCTGGAAGTATCACAACCCCAGATTTAATTATATTCTACAAAGTTATAGTAACCCAAACAGTATGGTACTAGCACAAGAAAAGACACATTGATTAATAGAACAGAATGGAGAGACCTGAAATAAATCCATGCTTATATGGTCAATTAATCTTTGACAAAGGAGGCAAAAATATATAATGGGGAAAAGACAGACTTTTCAATAAATGGCATTGGGAAAACTGGACCACTTTCTTATACCATGCAGAAAAATAAAGTAAAAATGGATTAAAGACCTAACTGTGAAACCTAAAGCTGTAAAACACTTAAAGGAACAAAAAGGTAGTAATCTCTTAGAAACTGACTTTAACAATATAGTTATTGCTAGGTCTCCTCAGGCAAGAAAAACAAAAGCAAAAATAAACTATTGGGACTACACCAAAAGAAAAAGCTTTTGCAAAGGAAACCATCGACAAAACAGGGAGAACGGGAGAAGATATTTTCAAATGATGTATGTCATAAGGGATTAATATCCAAAATTAAAGAATTTATACAAATAAACACACACCAAAAAATGACTTAAAAAATGGTGAGAGAACCTGATTAGACATTTTTCCAAAGAAGACCTACAGATGGCCAACAGACACATGAAAAGATGTTCAACATCACTAACCATCAGAAAAATGCAAGTCAAAACCACAATGAGATATCTTACTCTAGTCAGAGTGACTACTATCAAAAAGAAATAACATATTGGAAAAGATCTGGAGGAAAGGGCACCCTCATTATAGAAAACCATATGGAGGTTCCTCAAAAATTAAAAATGGAACTATTTTACTATGATTCAGCAATTACATTACTGGGTATTTACCCAAAGAGAATAAAAACACTAATTCAAAATGCTGTATGCACCCCCATGTTTACTGGAACATTATTTACAATAGTCAAGATACGGAAGCAACCCAAGTGTCCACTTGTGGATGGATAAAGAGGATATGGAATATCAGGAATATTACTGGAATATTACTCAGCCATAAAAAGAAATGGAAGCTTATCATTTGCAACAACATGGATGGACCTAGGTAGTATTAGGGTGATTGAAAAAGAGTCAGAATGACAAATACCATATGATTTCACTATATGTAGAATCTTAGAACAAAAGCAGTCAAAACAGAAATAGACTCTTGAAAATACAAACAAACTGCTGGTTGCCAGGGAGGAGGAAGGTGGATGACAGGCAAAATAGGTGAAGGGAATTAGGAATTGCAAACTTCCAATTATAAAACAAGTTGCAGAGAAAAAAAGTATAGCATAGGGAATATAGTCAATAATATTGTAGTAATAATGTTGTATGGTAAGATGATGGCTACACTTATTATGGTGAGTATTGAATAATGCATGGAATTTTTGAATCAATATGTTGTACATCTGAAACGAATATAAGGTGTTTGTCAACTCTACTTTGATAGAAAGTATAGAAAAAATAAGTTTCCTTTGAAAATGAAGAATGATATGAGTGACTACTGCTAAAGTGCAAAGCTTTTTAGCTACTGCCTTTGTACTGTTAGTAAAAGACCAACACAGTAGAAAAAAACAAAATTTTTGAAAGTGGGGAAAAGGGACAAAGAATTCCAATAGATGTTTCTCCAGAGCAGATATACAAATGACCGGTAATCACATGAAAAGAAGGTCAACATTATTCATTAGGAAAATGCAAATCAGAAGCACAATGGAATACTACTTTATACTCACTAAAATGGCTTATAAAAACAGAAAACAGCAAGTGCTGACAAAGAGGTAAAACAAATAGAACCTTTGTACATGCTGGTGGAAAAAATTTGGCAGCTGCTGCAGAAAGCTATCTGGCAGTTCCTCACAAAGTTAGACAGAGTTGCTCTGTGACCTAGCAATTCCACTCCAAGGCAAATACCCCCAAACGAAAACATGTGTCTGCATAAAAACTTGTAAATGAAAGTTGCATTATTCATAATAGCCAAAAGGTAGAAACAACTGAAATGGTAGATGAATTGATGAACAAATTATGTTATATCCGTACAATGGAATATTAAACAAAAGTACTGGCACCTGCTACAACTTGGATGAACCTTGAAATCAAGCTAAGTGAAAGAAACCAGTTACAGAAGCCACATGTTGTATGAGCCCATTTATATGACATGCCCAGAATAGGCAACTCAGTAGATGCACTAAGTAGATTAGTGGTTAGCAGATGCTGGGGGAAAGGGGCAATAGAGTGATTGCTAATGCTTATGGGGCTTCTTATGGAAGTGATGAAAATGTTCAAAAGTTAGGTAGGGATTGTTGCACAACTCAATGAATATACCAAAAAGCAGTGGAATGTATCCTTTAAAAAGTTAAAGTTTAGGGAAGATAAAATATATTTCAATTCAGTTGTTATAAATAAAGTGACTGGCAGGGACATAGAATTATTCAGTCCCCACCATTGCTCCTGTAATATTAAATGATGGATATGAGTTTATATTTTAAGTGCACATGTGTGTGCATATGTTTTTTGAAAAACCTGAAGCAGGGTGTCTGGGTGGCTCAGTGGGTTGAAGCCTCTGCCTTCAGCTCAGGTCCTGATCCTGGGGTCCTGGGATCGAGCCCCACGTCTGGCTCTCTGCTCAGCAGGGAGCCTGCTTCCCTCTCTCTCTCTGCTGGCCTCTCTGCCTACTTGTGATCTCTGTCCATCAAATAAATAAATAAAATCTTTAAAAAAGAAGAAGAAGAAAAACCTGAAGCAAAAGTCCTGGCACAAAGAATATAATGGTGGAGGAGGAGCACCAGAGCCCTACAGCTTAGGTTCACATTAGATGCTACTACTTCTCAACTGCAGAATCTCAGACAACTTCTTAACCTCTCGTAATTCCAGGTTCCTTACTAGTAAATAGGGTAAGAACAGTGCTTCCTCTGTGTATATGCATATGTGTGCATGTATGTATATTTAAGCAACGTTTACAGTGGTTCAGTATGTTAACTTATTGTTGTTATGGTTATTATTACTCTCCCAAAGGACTTCCGAACATTGTGAAGGGTGACCAAGGCTTCTCTCCCTTCCTATTGACATTTGACAGATTGCTGTCTGCTGCTGCTCATGTTTCTCTCACTGTTCCAATGTCTAGAAATAGCTCCCATTTCAACCCCACCCCGCTAAGTCTCCAGGGATTGTTTTGCTTTAGGGATGAGGCTCTGTAGAAGGTGGAAGGAGGAGGGCCATTGGAGTCCCACTTTTGTCCTCCAATATCTCCCTCCTCCCATCCCTAAAGCTGGGTCTGATCAGCAGTATTCCTGGAATCTGCTTTATCCCCTATGTAACTTCCCAGCAGACTTCTAAAAATATCTCTTTATATTGAACCATCACCTGCTTTGGGGTAATTCAAAGACTTACCAAAAGTTCCATCCCACTCTGGGAAGAGCAAAGCCAAGGTGATGAAGAGGGTGGTGTCAGAAGTGGTGGTGACAGTGGTGTCAGAGGGGACGTATTGCATGGAGCACTGGGTGTGGTGCAAAAACAATGAATTCTGTTACGCTGAAAAGAAATAAAAATAAATAAATAAAAATTTAAAAAAAGAATTAGGCTGGATCATCCTTAAAGCTCTAGAAGAAAATGAATATGAGTGGTAAAGAAAAGTGAGTACTTACGTGTGTCCCAGGAATAATCACATCACCCACCATCACACTTTGTGCCTAGGCCCCTGAGTTGGAAACTTGTTGATTAAACAGTTGCTCTGGGTCAGGTCCAGAATGAGTAAGTTATAGGGAAATCTAAGTTAGCACCAGGGGCAAAGGGATAGATGTCTACATAAGGGGAGTCTATATCTGAGACATGGGGAAGAGGGGCAAAACAGGTGAAGGGGATTAAAGAATGCATGCACGTATGTATATTAAACAGGGTTTACAATGGTTCAATATCTGTTAACTTACAATCATTACTGTCCCAACAGAGCCAGACCTAACCTGAATGCCTAAAGGGGTGGCTTCCCAGAGGCCACACTGGAGTTGCTAGGAGACCCCCACTGAGAATTAATATACCCTTCCTGACCTCCCATATCTCTGGTATTTTAAATGAATACACTAATTTATTGGACAGTTTAAACTCAGCTCAGTCTGTATCTAAAGTTATTCTCACATCTCTTATTTATCTCTGGGGAGCTGCCCTGGAGGTATTCAAGGAGAGATATAGGAATCCTAACAGAGATATTACTTGACTAGGGAGGGAGGAATGAGATTTACAAATTTTGAGGGCATGGCATCTTATTAGATTGTTGACAATAAGCAAACAGCCTGCAGATTTCACAGGCAAGGCTTACCTTGAGATTGGCAAACATTTTCTGAACACCCTCTCTAGGCCATGTGCTGGAAATACTTTCTTGAATGGCCAGCCCCTGCTGGCCCTGTTCCCTGTCTTCAATGCACAGGCAGGGCAATGAATCCTAGATTCACAGCCTTTGTTTGCCAGGCCAGCCCCCACAGAGCCTGGGGATGATCCTTGCCCCACTTGCTAGCAAATCTCTTGGCATTCATCACGCACATCTAAGAAAAACCCCCCAGATAGGAGGGATAAGGGAATGTATGTTAGACATGGCAAAGCTGCAAGAGGCTCTAAATATTTGAAGATCATTCGGAGAGGGTAATGTGATAAAGAATAAGTGTCAGACTCAATTTTTAAAAAGAAAGAAAATGTAAGTATGGCTTTAGAGAGCTTTTCTTCATTGAGAAAGTTTATGAGCAAGGATTTGGCAAGCAGATATTGAAGCTGCTCTTCCCTGCATCTGTTTTCTTCCCTCTGCTCTGTCGGCAGAACTGTTAGTGCAAAACCAGGAATTGACATTAGCCCTACTCCTAGTCCTGGTTAGCCCAATATGTGAATAATGAAGGAAATATATCAAAAAGAATATTAGCCAAAGATGCTCATGCAATAATGGGAGGATAGCAAGAAAATCAGAGAGCCAGAACACCTCTGGAAATTATGGGCCCAACTTCTGTACACAAAGAAGCTAACTTTAAGTACCCACACACCATGTGCATAGCATGTGGACTCACACTTCCATAGAAGAGTCTTCTGTTCAAGTTACAGTAACACATGTGTCTACCTTTCTATTGACTGAACAACTTCTCAATATAAAGCAAACTGGTTATTATCTCCAAAGATTTCATTTTATGGAATGATCATTTCTTGAGCACCAGAAATTTTACTCAATTCTCTAATTAGCTTATTCAACCCCACAACAAGCCAGAAAAGTACATATTAGAACTGTTGTTACTAATCAGAAAATTAAGACTCCAAGGGTCTCTGGTGAGACAACTGATTGGGAGAGTTGAGAAGTGAAGCCATAATTCAAGTCCATTATTTTAAAACCCTCGTTTTTTCCTACAAAACTTGATCTTTGTAGCCATCCCAACAAGGCAGGCCCACCTGCCTTGCAGGTGCAAGTCTGTGCAAGGCAATGCACACGAGGACACTCCTAGATAGCACCCAGACACTTAACTGACTGAGCCACGCAGGTGCCCCAAGAGCTGGTTCTTTGAAAAGATTAACAAAAGTGATGAACCTTTAGCCAGACTCATCAAGAAAAAGAGAGGACTCAAATTAAAAATGAAGACAGGTAAAAACTGACACCACAGAAATACAAAGGATTATAAGAAACTATTACAAAAAATTATGGGCCAAAAACTTGGGCAACCTAGAAAAAATGAATAAATTCCTAGAAAAATATAATATTCTAAAACAGAACCAGGAAGAAATAGAGAATCTGAACAGACAAATTACTACTATGGAAATTGAGTAGGCAATCAAAAACTCCCAACAAACAAAAGTCCAGGACTGGATGGATTCACAGGTACATTCTTAAAATGTCTAAAAAGAGTTAATGCCTATTCTGCTCAAACTATGCCAAAAATAGACGTGGAATGAAAGCTTCCAAATCAGCATAACCCTCATACCAAAACAAGACAAAGACACTGCAAAAAACAAACGAGCAAACAAACAAACAAAAAACTATAAACCAATATCCCTGATGAGCATAGATGCAAAAATCCTCAAGAAAATATTACCAAACTGAAATCAAGACTATATTAAAAGTGGGAGTTATTCCAGGGATGCACAAGTGGCTCAATATTAAAAATTTATTGTGACAAATTAACAAGAGGAAGAATATTCACCATATAATCATCTCATTAGATGCAGAAAAAGCATTTGACAAAAACAATATTCACTCATGATGAAAAAAAAAAAAAAAAAAAAGCCTTTTGCAGAGTAGCTCTAGAGGGAACATACCTCAACATAGTGAAGGTCTCATATGAAAAACCTGCAGCTAACATCATACTCAATGGGGAGAGTTTTTACCCTAAAGTCAGAAACAAGACAAGGATGCCCATTCTTTCCACTTTTATTCAACATAGTACTGGAAGTCCTAGCCATAGCAATTATACAATATAAAGAAATAAAAGACATACAAATTGGTAAGAAGGAAGTAAAACGCACTATTTGCAGATGACATGATCCCCTATACAGAAAACCCTAAAGACTCCACCAAAAAACCAGTAAAACTGATAAATCAATTCAGTTTAAGGTTGCAGGATACAAAATCAATATTCAGAAATCTGTTGTTTATCTATACACTAATAACGAAGCAGCAGAAAGTGAAATTAAGAAAACAATCCCACTTACACTATACCAAAGAGGTGAAAAATCTGCATTCTGAAAACTATAGAACACTTATAAAAGAAATAGCAGATGACACAAAGAAGTTGAAAGACATTCCATGTTCACAGGTTGGAAGAACAAATATTATTAAAAAGCTGGAGAAAGAACAGCAGAGAAAGCCTAAACCCAGCAGAAGAGAAATAATAATCAGAGAAGAAATCAATGAAATAGAAACCAACAGAACAGTTGAACACCTCAACAAAAATCTAGGAGCTGGTTCCTTGAAAGAATTAATAAGATTGATAAACTCCTGCCCAGACTTATCAAAAAGAAAAGAGAAAGGACCCAAATTAATAAAATCATGAATGAAAGAGGAGAGACCACAACCAACACCAAAGAAGTACAAACAATTATAAGAACATATTATGAGCAACTATACACCAGGAAATCTGACAATCTGGAAGCAATGGATGCATTTCTAGAGATATATAAACTACCACAACTGAACCAAGAAGAAATAGAAAACCTGAACAGACCCATAACAGGTAAGGAGATTGAAGCAGGCATCAAAAATGTCCCAACAAACAAGAGCCCTGGGCCAGATGGCCTCCCAGGGGAATTCTACCAAACATTTAAAGAAGAATTAATACCTATTCTCCTGAAACTGTTGCAAAAAATAGAAATGGAAGGAAAACAACAAACTCATTTTATGAGGCCAGCATTACCTTGATCCCAAAACCAGACAAAGACCCCATCAAAAAGGAGAATTACAGACCAATATCCCTCATGAACATGGATGCAAAAATTCTCACCAGACTACTAAACAATACGATCCAATAGCACATTAAAGGATTATCCACCATGACAAAGTGGGATGTATTCCTGGGCTGCAAGATTGGTTCAACATCCACGAATCAATCAATGTGATAAAATACATTGATAAAAGAAAGAACAAGAACCACATGATACTCTCAATAGATTCTGAAAAAGCATTTGACAAAGTACAGCATCCTTTCTTGATCAAAACTCTTCAAAGTGTAGGGATAGAAGGCAAATACCTCAATATCATCAAAGCCATCTATGAAAAACCCACAGCAAATATCATTCTCAATGGGGAAAAACTGAGAGCTTTTCCCCCTAAGGTCAAGAACACAACAGGGATCCATTATCACCACTGCTATTCAACATAGTACTAGAAGTCCTAGCCTCAGCAATCACAACAACAAAAAGAAATAAAAGTCATCTGATTCAGCAAAGAAGAAGTCAAACTCTCACTCTTTGCAGATGATATGATACTTTATGTGGAAAACCCAAAAGACTCCACTCCAAAATTGCTAGAACTCATACAGGAATTCAGTAATGTGTCAAGATATAAAATCCATGCACAGAAATCAGTTGAATTTATATACACCAACAGCAAGATAGAAGAAAGAGAAATTAAGGAGTCAATCCCATTTACAATTGCACCCAAAATGATAAGATGCTTAGGAACAAACCTAACCAAAGAGGCAAAGAATCTGTACTCAGAAAACTATAGAGTACTCAGGAAAGAAATTGAGGAAGACACAAAGAAATGGAAAATAGTTCCATGCTCATGGATTGGAAGAACAAATATTGTGAAAATGTCTATGCTACCTAAAGCGATCTACACATTTAATGCAATCCCTATCAAAATACCATCAACTTTTTTAAAAGACATGGAGCAAATAAGCCTAAAATTTATATGGAACCAGAAAAGACCCCAAATAGCCAGAGGAATGTTGAAAAAGAAAACCAAAGTGGGCAGCATCAAAATTCCAGACTTCAAGCTCTATTACAAAGCTGTCATCATCAAGACAGTATGGTACTGGCACAAAAACAGACACATAGATCAATGGGACATAATAGAGAGCCCAGAAATGAACCCTCAACTCTATGGTCCACTAACCTTCAGCAAAGCAGGAAAGAATGTCCAGTGGTAAAAAGACAGTCTCTTCAACAAATAGTGTTTGGAAAATGGACAGTCAGATGCAAAAGAATCAACCTGGACCTATTCCTTACACCATACACAAAAAATAGACTCAGAATGGATGAAAGACCTCAGTGTGAGACAGGAATCCCTCCAAATCCTTGGGGAGAACACAGGCAGCAACCTCTTCAACTTCAGCTGCAGCAATTTCTTCCTAAAAACATCACCAAAGGCAAGGGAAGCAAGGGCAAAAATGAACTAGTGGGACTTCATCAAGATCAGAAGCTTTTGCACAACAAAACCAAAAGACAACTGACAGAATGGGAGAAAATATTTGCAAATGACATATCAGATAAAGGGCTAGTATCCAAAAATCTATGAAGAATTTATCAAACTCAACACTCAAAGAACAAATAATCCAATCAGGAAATGGACAGAAGACATTTCTGCAAAGAAGACATCCAAATGGTCAACAGACACATGAAAAGGTGCTCAACATCACTTGCCATTAGGAAAACACAAATCAAAACCACAGTGAAATACCACCTCACACCAGTCAGAATGGCTAAAATTAACAAGTCAGGAAATGGTGGATGTTGGCAAGGAGGCAGAGAAAGGGGAACCCACCTACACTGTTGCTGGTAATGCAAGCTGGTGCAGCCACTCTGGAAAACAGTATGGAGGTTCCTCAAAAAGTTGAAAATAGAGCTACCCTATGACCCAGCAATAGCACTACTGGGCATTTACCCTAAAGATACAAATGTAGTGATCTGAAGAGGCATGTGCACCCAAATGTTTAGAGCAGCAATGTCCACAATAGCCAAACTATGGAAAGAACCTAGATGTCCATCGACAGATGAATGGATAAAGAATATGTGGTATATATATACACAATGGAATACTATGCAGCCATCAAAAAACTGAAATCTAGCCATTGCAACAATGTGGATGGAGCTAGAGGGTATTATGGTAAGCAAAATAAGTCAATCATAGACAATTATCATATGATCTCTGTGATATGAGGGATTTGAGAAGCAGGGCAGGGGGTTGCAGGAGGTAGGTAAGGAAAAAATGAAACAAGATGGGATTAGGAAGGAGACAAACCATAAGAGACTCTTAATCTCAGGAAACAAACTGAGGGTTGTGGGGGGGTGGAGGGGTAGGGATGGTGTGGCTGGATTATGGACATTGGGGAGGGTATGTGCTATGGTGAGTGCTGTAAAATGTGTAAGCCTGATGATTCACAGACCTGTACCCCTGGGGCAAATAACACATTATATGTTAATAAAATTAAAAAAAAAAAGACATGAATGGACATTTCTCCAACGAAGACCTATAGATGGCCAACAGATACATGAAAAGATGTTCAACATTATTCATCATCAGGGAAATATAAATCAAAACTACAATGATCACATCACACTTGTTGGAATGGCTAAAATCAAAAACACAAGAAATAACAAGTATTGGTGAGGATGTGGAGAAGGGGAAAACTCTTACACTGTTGGTGGG
Source organism: Martes martes (assembly GCF_963455335.1). Lineage (NCBI taxonomy): Eukaryota > Metazoa > Chordata > Mammalia > Carnivora > Mustelidae > Martes > Martes martes. Next base: position 12,072,185 of record NC_137891.1, on the reverse strand, counting down.
AATTTAAACTGGTACAGACCTCTGAAATATAGTATGGAGTTTCCACAAAAAGTTAAAAATAGAGCTACCCTACGACCCAGCAATTGCACTACTGGGTATTTACCCAAAAATACAAACATTGCAATTCAAAGGGACAAGTGCATCCTAATGTTTATAGCATAATTATCATTAGTAGTCAAATTACGGAAAGAGGCCAGATGTCTATCAACAGATGAATTGGTAAAGAACAGGTGGTACACACACACATACACACACACACACACACACACACACACACACGAATATTACTCAGCCATCAAAAATGAATGAAATTTTATCATTTGCAATGACATGGATTAGAACTAGAGGGTATTATGCTAAGTGAAATAAGTCAGAGAAAGACAATTATCACGATTTCTCTCATATGTGGAATTTAAGAAACAAAACAGATGAACATAAAGATAGGGAGGGAAAAAAATAAGACAAAATCAGAGAAGGAGACAAACCATAAGAGCCTCTTAACTCTAGGAAACAAACTGAGGGTGCTGGATGGGGTAACTGGGTGGTGGGCATTAAGGAGGGCACATGATGTAATGAGCACTGGGTGTTACACACAACTGATGAATCACTAAATTCTACATCTGGGTGTGTGTGTGTGTGTGTGTGTGTGTGTGTGTTAATCAACTGATTTTAAAGAAAAAAAATCATTTCTACTAAAAATAAAAAGAAATGCATCAAAAAATATAATAGAGCAAATGGGTAGATGAACAGATATGTGACAAAGTAAGCATGCTATGTTAATAGTAGGATCCAGGTCACAAGTATGTGGGGATTGTTGTCAAATTCTTGCAACTTTGTTGTACATTGGAAATTTTTATTTAAAAATTGGGGAAAAAACAAACAAAAAATTAAATAAAATTAAAAAGGGGCTGAAGACCCAAAAAGACATTTTTCCAAAGAAAAGACACAGACAGCCAACAGGACCATGAAATGATACTCAACATTACTTAATTTTCTTTTGATAGACTCATTTTCTTGTTATTGGTTTATAAGTATACTTTATATATGCAGGATAATTTTTTCTGACATATATATATATATATATCTATATACCATTTACTACTAAGTAGGATGATACAAAGAAATGCCATTTTCAATATTTACATTATCAATCTTTTTCTGCCCAATATGAGGTCTTAAGTATGTTTACCTCTAGTACTTGTTACACGTTTTATAATTTCATTATTTTTGCTTAAACATTTGATATATCTAAAAGTTATTGCAGTGTGTGATGGGAGTTAGGAAATATATTTTTAAAATATTTTTAGTAAAATAAATTTAGTAAAATAAAATAAATTAATACTTATTATGACGTCCCTTTTAAAGAAAAAACTCCTTCACTTCAAATTTGCCCCAGGTGATGTTTTAGAAAATTTTAGCCATTGCCAATATAAGATATGTAAGGAAAAATAGAATATATTTTTCTCTCAGAAAATTTACAAATTGTCAGGGAGATAATAGAGATGTAAATAGTGTGTTATGGTAATAATGGCAATTGTGCAATTTTAATGAAGACCAGCAGAAGGGCAAGTTTTGGGAAAAGTGAGAATTAAATTGAGCTTCAGAGAATGAGTAGCATTTGGTAAAGTGGAAAGGAGGAAAGAGGGCATGAAGGACAGAAGAAATGACAAGGACAACAGCAGGACATAGCAGAAAGGGGACAGAGCTGATACAGGGCATTGTGTCGAACAGGAACACAAGATGAAATTAACTAAGGGGTGTGTTGTAGTTGATGGTGAGCAGCTAATCTGTTTTCACATTTATATTCAGTTTGCAACAGAATTTGACAATTCTTAAAGATTTTTATTTATATGAGAGAGAGAGAGAGCAAACGGGAGAGGCAGAGGGAGCGGGGGAGGGGGAAGAATCTCGTGCAGACTCCCTGCTGAGCACGGAGCTTGTCATGGGGCTCCATCCCATGACCCTGAGATCATGACCCCAGTCGAAATCAAGAGTCCAGCCCTTCACTGAGCCACCCAGGTGGCCCAGAATTTGACAACTTTTAAAAGATTAATCCAACCATTGTTCTAAACTAGGGAAATCGAAGGAGAAAATATAATTTCAGCTTGGTGCCAACAATTTGTGTAATTCATTCCTGTTTTCATTTGCACATTCATTCATCAATTCCATTAATGTTTCAGTCAGGAAACATTTTTTATTTTCTCTGAACAATCAGGCTTGGAATCTCTCTGATGTGCCAGGCACTTCGCAAAGTGCTGGGGTTATAAAGATGAACAAATCTGATCACTTCTTTGGAGGAGACTTACAGTAGAGGGGAGACGAGAATGTAACCCAACCAAGCAGGCTGCCTGCTGTCTTGGAGGGATGTTACCCAGGTTGTCATGCTACCTGGAGTTCTCACAAAAGCTACATAGTTATTGGCATCCAGCTGATCTCTGAAGAAGGAGTAGCAGTTTATCAGTTTGAGAAAGTGTGGAGAACGAGGTGGTGTTCTGGGATCAGAGCCCATGGTGTGTGTTGGGGGACATCATCAGGGAATCTCTCATGGGGAAGCGCTCATTCCCCATCTGAGGGTGGCCTTTTCCTGCAGGCACTTAGTCTACTTACCTCTCTCCTTCTGTACCAGTGCATGTTTGACACCACTGGTCAGACATGAGAAAATCCATAAGCTGGCTCTCACCTGGGCATCTATGCCAAAAGGAAGAGAGTCATGGTAGGTGATGTTTCTTGAATGTTTATTATGTGCCAGACACTGTTTTCACCATTTTTACTTATTTCATCCACACAGCAACCCTCACCACATCTTTTCTTCCATCTGAGGAAATGGAGACCCAGAACTATTAAGGGAATTGCCCAAAACTCCTGGCTACAAACTAGTGAAGACAGGATTCAGCCATAGGCAGCCAGACTCCAGAGCTGGTGCTATTAAATAGCAAATCCAATCACCTTGAGTTCACTGGGATTAAGGACAGAAACCACAGCTCTGACCTAGAGCAATTTAACATTGACAGTTCTTCTAGAACACACAGTCTAACCCAGAAGAGAACACAGAAAAGTGAAAATGATCACAGGACAGGCGACTGTTCGGTTTTACTTTTTTTTTTTTTAAGGCAAACACAATGCAGGAGTTCAGAATAAGGAGTTAGGATATCATTTGTTATTGGATAAATAAACTATGTGTGGATAGTCAGCTTAACAAGATATCATCCTGCCAATTTGGTTGTTTTTCTGTTCCATTTACCCAAAAATGAATACAAGTGGGATTTTTGGTTTATTCATACTTCTTAAGGACTCCGAATACAATTATTTGGTATTTCCCAAGACTCCTAAAATCATCACCTAAGTGAAAATGCATCTTTTATTTTTATTTTAAAAAAAAGATAAAACCTCAGAATGTATCAAAAGCTTTTCCATGTTATCTAGCTTGAGAGGCTGCCCAGCAGATGCAGCAAGGAGACTTGACCCTAGCTCCCTCTCAACCACCAGTCATCAACTGCCATGGCTATCTGTGGGGTCATTGCTATATAAATCCATGCCTAGAAACTCTTCAGTTTGACCCCACCTAGAAAAAAGTAGCATTAGGGTGAACAATCAGAAATACAATCAGAATGGTCTGTGGTGGCCCTGCTTTCTAGGAGGCTTAAGGCTGACACTTATTTGGGGCAGTTATATAAACTCTGTGATTTTTTTAATAGTTTTATTTTAAATATTTTATTTATTCATTTGAGACAGAGAGAGAGCATAAGCAGGGGGAGAGGCAGAGGGAGAGGGAGAAGCAGATGTCCCGCTGAGCCAGGAACCCGATGTGGGACTTGATCCTAGAACCCTGGGATCATGACCTGAGTCAAAGTCAGATGCGTAACCATCTGAGCCACTCAGGCACCCCTAAACTCTGTGATTTGGCATCACCATTAAGAGCCGAATGTCTTAACTAATGGCTGGTGCACCATAACCAGCCCTCTAATGCTGAGCTCTTCATGTTTTCAATGAATGAGGAATATACCAAAATGTACATATTGAGAGATTTTTATGAAATATGTTGTTTTTCAATTTCTTGTGGAAAATCATAAAAATTGGCAACAATAGCCCACATTTCTGCATGGCAATGATCCACTCTAGCTGCCTTGAAGCTACATGATTAAATGGGGCATTCCTTTCCCTGTGCTTGGTGCCTGTTCCCCTCAAGTTATCTGGCCCCAGTTGGGATTTGTTTTGAGCAGTGATCTGAAGCATCGGAAGAATGATACCTGATCTTCACATAGTCTCCAACACTTTTCTATGGCTGCATACTAAATTATCACTATGGCAAAGCTGATGAGTGATCTATGGCTAATGCACACAGCAAGTGTTGAACAACCATCATATGTGTTTATGTTTCTATTCATAATTGTGTTTAGTCTTTTATTTCGAAACATAAATCAAAGCCCTTCAGAAGGGTTCCTCTTTCAATAGCTGTGATTAATGCAAGAAATTGTATGTGAACTACCGAGTTCCCTGGGGTGAAATTCAAATTCTCCTGCAATGTGCAAAGAATACTCATGCTTCCTAATGCTAACAAGCAGAAAAGAAACACCCTATTAGCAAAGAGAGTAATCTTTTAACTAAAACACTGTGTATGTGGCCGATGTGTAAAAACTATTCTGGACAATAGGAAAAGCATCTAGGTTGAAGGCGAGCCTACTATAATTAAATGCTATTCTGAGATGGAGGAAAGCGAAAAGTATGACTTGTTAAGATGTGGGTACCATTGTATGTTTTTGAAACTACAGTTCTTTTAATTGAATGTAATAGACTTTCAGGCAAAATTCACATGACAAGGTTTTCGCATGTTTAGGCACCTGGCAAATTCTTATCTCTCACAGCCACATCAAGCAGCTTCTGTGAAGCATTTAAACAAAACTCCATCTCTCCTTTGTAGCTCTCTGTATTGATCTCCATCGTTGGTGGTTGTGTTTATTTTACTGAATTAACGATTGTTACTTGCATGCCAGTCTTTCAGTTAAGATCGTGAGCTCTTTGATAAAGCTTTTTTTCCTTTTTTCTCTCACACACAATATCTGGCCAATGAAAACAACTAATATTATTGAAAGAAAACGTGGATGAATAAACAAGTAAACAAATATTTAATATTAGGTATTAGGCACGTTGTGGGAAGCAACTGGATGGCTGTGAAAACAGTCCCAGGTATAGCCAGAATACTTGGAATTGAATTTTGGATCCAGCACATACAGCTTTGAGAGACTGAACAAGGAATTTTGCAGATGGACAGCTATATTTCCTCATCTATTTGTCTAGTAAGGCTATTGTGAACATCTCATGGCATAATGCCTGTAAAAGTTACTTGAAACTGGTAAGTGCTCAGCAACTAAAGGAGCTCATGGAGATGAAGAATTCCATCACCTTAGAAACTGGTAACAATCATTTCCATTCTTTTTAACAGCTCTTTTGGCTAAAACTTGCAAATAGGGCCAACAACTTCCTCATTTTTATATTTGTCACCAGGGCCCTCTCATAAGAGACATGCCTTTAGCATTGATTTTGTTTCCATGAGTTTCACTGTGAAAAACCAAGATGGCGGTGTACATGTCAAGTCAGTCAGACTTGAAGTTAGATTTTTTGGAAGGAGCTGGGGATGGAAACAAAGATTTTGAAGATAGTGGGGGGAAAAAGTTATCAAGGGCTCCCAATTAAAGTATGTAAAAGAAATCTAAGCAAATCCTTACCATTTATAATGGGAGTGGTGGAGAATATATGTAGGGGTGAGAACGATGTGCTAAAATCCTTGTTTATCCCCATAAAACATGAGATATTGGAGCCTCAATATTCTCATGTGTTAATTGGGAATGAGGATAAATAGGCTTTCAGGTGTCAGGCATTAAATGACAACCTATCTAGAGCATCTGGTACAACATCTGGCACATTCTTTCTGGAGGAAGTGTTCAGTCTCCCTGTGTATGCTGAAAAGAGAGTGCTAGATTGGCAGTCACGGTTTAGCCTGAGGGAAGATTTAATGTTGCTTTTCACATGGGACACAGCCCCGGCAGTCTTCAAGGGAAGTTATTGCACCTGGCCCCAGAAGCAGAGCTGACATTTTTGACAGGACCTTAAGTGCAGCTCTCCCTGGGGTGTCATAACTGAGACAAGATGGGGCAGGTGGCAGTAATTGGCATCACATCCACTCAGGGATTGGATATAACCTGGATTACCATGGAATTCTTTTTTTTTTTTTTTAAGAGAGACTTCTATGAATCTTAGCCAGTTCTAAACCCTTTGATAATTATTTCTATCATCAATTACACAGCTGAAGGTTGAAAGGAAAGGCGGTATTTTCTTAGGAATAAGACAACTTGACCTTATACTTCCCAAAGAGAGCAGTGTGGTATTACAGCTACCGATTCACCATCCCTGATTCACTGCTCAGACTTACAGACCAGTGTTCAGACCCACAAGGTGCTGCTCTGTTTCCTGATACAATCCAGGTGACCTCTACGACTCCAGGTTCCCTGGACACACCATGCTCTTTCATACCCTCATACTTTGGTGCTTGTGATTCTTCAACTTAAAAAAATTCTCTTGCCTTTCCCACTTCTAATAACATGCATCTTTAGGAGGCAGCAAAGACTAAACCTATAACCCAGGGCACATTCCTTGTCCTTTCTAGTCCTCAGATTTGTTACGTGCAAAATGGGAGTAAAACATAGCATGAGGGGCCAAAATCAGGCGTCAAGACAATATGTATAAATGTCAACACAGAGCGTGGCAGAAGTAATCATGGTGTGTTCAGGGCTCTCAAGCCAGACCTGCTCTGCCCTTGAGATTAACAACAGCACAATGTCTCATTTCTTAAAGAAATGATAGATAGATAGATAGATAGATAGATAGACAGAGAGACACCAAAAGCAATACTTGACGATGTGAAATTTGCTGATGGTTCTATGGGGAGACAGAGGATATGTTTACTTTGCTTAGCATCATTCACCTTCCACAGAGGTCAATTTTCAACTCTATTTAAAAGCCTAATTATATTCTGAGTGAAAAAGAGAAGAGAATATAACATTTGTGAAGAAATAAGATCAAATGAATAGTAATCACTTTTAAAGGTGTGTCTCTGTATTTAGTTAGGGTTCTCCAGGGAGACAAAACCAGTAAAAGATATGTATGTGTATGTACAAAATCTATCATAAGGCACTGAGTCATGAGATTATGGAAACTAAGAAGTCCCCTGATGTGCCACCCACAAGCCCAGCAGAGCCAGTGACATAGCCCAAAGGCCTGAGAGGCAGAGAGAGCTGATGGTGCAAGTTCTAGTTGAGGGTCTACAGGCCTGAGCACCAGAAGCATGAGGACAGAAGAAGATGAATGTCCCAGCTTTAACAGTGAAATGAATGCAAACCTTCCTCTACCATTTTGTTCCATTCTGGCCCTCAGAGGACTAGGTGATGCCCACCCACACTGGGGAAGGTCATCCACTCTACTCAGTCCACCGATTTAAATGTTAATTTCTTCCAGAAACACCCTCACAGACACACCCAATAATGATGTTTAACCAGCTATCTGGCCATCCCTAGTGCAGTCAAGTTGACACATAAAATTAGCCCTCATGGTCCCAAAGGCTTAGACCAAGCAGGCATTTGTGAAGATTGAGGTACTTGTGAAAGCACCTGTTTCTGGTGAGGAATTCAACCCAGTTCTCAGTCAGGGACACAGGAGACAGGGCTTATTCAGAGGACTTCCTCCTCTCACCTCACATTAGCAATCATTGATTTAACGAGTATTTATTAATACTACTCTGTATCAGGTAATGGCAAGCAAAGACAACGAGATGAGACAGAAGTCCCTGCTCTCATCTAGATGACACCTTAATGTAGGAAAACATATTCACACTAATGAAGGTACTGTAACCATGAATGCAGTATGTCTGAAGCTAAGAAGAAAGAAGAGGAGGATCTGAGGATCTGAGGAGGGGATGTAGAAAAGCCTCTGCAAGTGACCCGATTTCTTAGAAACAACTGACTTTTCAGTAGGACAAAGTGGGTATTTTCTTGCTCTCCTTTTCTTTTTAGTTATAAAAGAGAAAACATGACCACTTTCCATTTGAAAGAAATCCTAGATAATAAGGCTTCACTTACTACTTCATGTCAATAGGGTCCAGAAATAGTAAAATCCTAGTCCTAGTGAAATTGGGCAGGGCTCAGCCATCCTCCGAGGGCTGGGAATGAATATTCAGATCTGGAAGCTACCATAGATTTGGTTGTCGTCAAGAAGATAGAGAAGCAGAAGAATACATATTTAATGATAATCCCTTACAGAAAAGCAGAAGACTTTTTTCTAAATTATTAATACAGATAACAATTGAAGTAATAATAATAATGATAATAGGGCTTTTGACCATGTGCTGGTTCCTGTTCGAGGCACGTCCTGTGCAAAATGTCATTTCATGCTGATAACAGTTTGTATTATTCACATACGTATCCAAGGGCTTTATCTAAAGAGCCATGAAAAACTGTGAATTGGTTCTGGTCAGTATGATTCTCCGAGAAGCTAAAGGAGAGGGAAGCATGGATAGAAATTATCAGTGAGGGGAAGATGGCGGTCCTGGCTCCAGGTGAGGCCAGCACAGGCAGGATTCTGGCAGCTCCAGGTGTCACCGTCAGACGACGTGTCAGAGAGTCACCTTAGCTCTAGCACAGGTATTAATTAATGTGTTTAATCATTCACTCAACAAAAATGTTGTGACATTAAACATGTTAATGATGTATCAGTAATTACCATTACTATCTAGAGCACTATTACAAAGATCCGGGGAATCACAGGAGGGTTTAGTCTCTGGTCATCTAGGGATACCCACATGGTCCTAAGAGTGAGAGTGGAGCCCATAGAGGAGATATGTGCACTTCCTGATCTAATCCGAATCTTGTGTTTTCCATACAGGAAAAGGGAGTCCTAACAAAGACAATCACCTACTCAAATCTAGTGGCAAAGTCACAATCCCAGTCAAGTAGCTAGCCTCCTGGGCAACTGCATTTTCAAGGCGCAAAGCTACCCCATGTCTGAGATCAGACTGACAACTTGGATCAGCTGCTTCTTCCAGGATTGAAATGGGGTTCAGTCCCCCAGTGATCACAAGCCCGTGAACGTGTGTGGAAAATGCCCCTCCCCCACCCCAGTGTGATCACTAGAACTAGACAAGGTAGTGTGCATGACTCAGCACAGATCATCTCCACTTGTTGAAAAGCAAGTCAGAGCCTAGGCCTGACCTATAAAAGAAACAAAAGCATTTTCTCTACAGATAAATAGCGATCACCAGCTCGAGGTCAGGCTGCTTTTCAAGTCCCATTCTCCCTCACAAGTGAACTTTGACATTAAGCAATTCCCAAATGCCCAGGAAAAGAAAGGAAGGCTACTTAGATTTACTTTACTCTTATGAAGCATGGAGTTTGTAAATTGTGTACTTCCTATAAGTTTTTAAGGCTATTTTATGAAGGCAGAAGAACTACCCTCAGAGTCTTGGAACAGTTTCTCAAAAACTCTAAGCAAAACAGGGGCACATGGGTGGCTCAGTGGACTGAAGGTTTGACTTTGGCTCAGATCATGATTTCAGGGTCCTGGAATTGAGCCAGGCATTAGGCTCCCTGCTCAGCAGGATGCCAGCTTCTCCCTCTCCCTTTGCCCCTCCCTCTCCCTCTTCCCCTCCCCCACTCCCCTCCCCCACTCATGCTCCAACCCCCAATAAATAAAATCTTTAAAACAAAAAAATTCCAAACAAAACAGTTTAAGCATCAAGCAGCAGAACATGAAACAGAGTACTCCACCAGTTATCTGAATAAACTGGGTTTTAATCCTGCTCTACTATAAACTTGGACAAGAACCATGGTCTCTAGGCTTTGCTGCCCTCCTTTGTAAAAAGATGAGCTTTAATGTCCCTTGCTGCTCTACCTTTTTGCAAGTTTTAAATTAAGAACCTGCATAAAGTACATGAGGTTATACCAAGGCATAGCACACACGCTCTCCATCTAGAGACTGGAGAATCAAGGTTCACAGTAAAAGGCCATCTTCCCATCCCAAGCCAAGTGCCAAAGGATCTCTGAGGGGAAATTCCAGGCTCCTTCCCAGGCTGTTTTCCTAGGAATCTTCATTCCATTTAAGCACATAAAAGGGGCTTTTTCATATGTTAATATTTGAATATCCCAAGTCTAACATTTCCCCACCAAAATAGAACACTTTCATACCTCCATAAACTCTTTACAAAAGGTTTCTTAAAACCCTCAAGTTTATAAATTTAAAGTACAGAATACAATTTCTATCATTTTTAAAGAGAAAAAAAGGAAAATGTGAGTAGTCTAAATGAATCATGTCACAAATAGAATATGTCATATTCTGTGTGTAATATAAAGTATAATATGTATAATTTTGAATTTAAAAATCCCTTTTATGGGCTTCATCTCATTGGCAATCACCTTTTTTCAATTTTAAATTAACGTAGGCAAAATTAAGTTCTTGTGTGAGTCCAGTTTTCTGAATGGGAAACGTATGTATAGATTTGTGTGGTCCCTATGATAACAGTCAGGACAGAGGATGGTTTTATCACTCCCAGTAACTCCCTAGGCTGTCCCTTTGCAGTTACCTCCTTCCCCCACACTTGACCCCTAGCAACCAACTGATGTATTTTCTGTCACTACAGTATGGGGGGGGGCAATAATATATACATGCTATCATACATTACATAACTTTTTGAAACTGGCTTCTTTCACTCACCATGGGATTCCTCAAGTAGCCATCAATCGATATTTCATTTTTTATCGGTGAATAGTATCCCATCAGAGTGATGCACTGCTGTTTATCCATTTACCTGTTGAAGAACATTTGGGTTGCTTACAGTTTGGGTCCATTATAAATACAGCTGCTATAAAAATGTATAAAGGTTTATGTGAACATGTCTTTATTTCTCTGCTTAAAAATGGACCAAACTGTGTATGTAGTTTTAACTTTATATAAGCTGTCGAAGGCAGTTTGTATAGTTTGTGTCGAAGGCAGTGGCTGTACCATTCACAGGCATCTTAACATTAAAATGACCCGTATTTTCCTTAACTGGCACCACCTGTCTCCTGGTTCGGCTCCCCCCCTCTTCCTCAAGTATTCTACCCTATTACCCAGCCAAACCACCAGATCTGTGCAGCCCCAAAACCCACATGGGGTTCCTTTCCCATTTAGGCTTCTGTTTCCTCTACCCAAAATAGACAACCTTTCTGGAAAGCTTAGTGTTTCTAAAACATAATTTGGGCAGAAACTCTGCTTCTTTAACCTTCATTCAAGCAGAATAATGCTTTTGCATTATTCCCTAATCAGCCTTCCTCCACCAAATTCTGGCTATGGACAAGGCAGTAACGGAGAACTATTTGATGTTCTAACTTCATTCACTCACAGATTAAGCAAGTATTTACTATCTACCAAGTTCCAGGCATCGCCTACATTCTGAGCTAAGAGCCCACCCAGAATCCAGCATAAGATAAGCAGATAGATGTATCCTGGGTTCGTGACCTAAATGACATGGTCACGGTGGCACATGCTTTAAAAATTAAAAACTGGATCTATCGATGGCTCATTCAGTTATTTCTCATTAAACCACACCTTACCCCGGGGATACTGAATTATTTTAAAAACTCTTTGGAGGAAAGGAGCTCTTTTATTAATCTTTACATCACATGAGCTGACACATAGGTGCTCCAAAAATATTTGTTGGAATGCATGGACTTGGCTAGTGGAAACTGTATTTTATAGTGGTCTGTTTGCAACTTGATACAAAATCAAGCTGTTTTAAAAATATTTTATTGAAAAAAAAATTTTATTGGACACTAAATTTTTTGTTTTTATATTGGAAGATTTAGTCCAACAAAAATTATGTGTCCTCATCATAGTCAAGGTTTCCTTAAACATAAAGTAAAACCTATTCTTCCATGTCATATTTCACGCAGTAAGCATATTTCCTCTATGACAGCTCATTTTCTTTGGCACCTGCGATTAGCTTAAATAATTGAGTAGAGTCTGCAACAGCCGTCTCTGATGTCTGTGCTAGTGTCTAGATAATAAAGCATTGCAGTAATTCAGTCATTTTGTTCAAATAGCTGCTTGTTTTAATAAATACCCATTAAACCTGTTGTTTGACTAATGTATCATTTATTCATCAAACACTCATTGAATGCCAGTGCCGTACTAGGGGCTAGGACTGCAGAGGCAAATAACAGGATGTCCCAAACATGCTGAATGAGAAAGGGACACTGTAGTCTAGTCCAGGAAGGATGGGACATGTGGTTACTAAGTGAATGCCTTCTGCAGAAATTTGAACACTACCCCCTACCTCTGTATTTTTGTCTGGTTGAACCTTTGTTTCAGGTTCGACAAATTCAAATCCTTTAAGGCTTCTTAAAGACTTCCAATGATCATTCATCAACATCTCATGCCCACTCTTGGTTTTTATACAGTCTCATTTTACTTCCCTTTGCAAATGGATCATTTTGAAGCAAACCTAAGACATATTATTTATTATAAATATTCCTATATGTATCTCAGAAATATAAGGAGAATTTCTTAAGCATAACAAGAATGCCATTGTCAAAGCTACAAATTAGCAATTATTTCTCAAAATCCAGTCACTATTTAAATTTCCACGGTTGTACTCTTCTTTTTTTTTATTAATTTCTTTTCAGCGTAACAGAATTCATTGTTTATGCACCACACCCAGTGCTCCATGACGTATGTGCCCTCCATAATACCCACCACCTACACTAAATTCATATTGACATTTTTAAAAATAAAAGTAAATAAAAATCCTAGATCTGCTACTTAAAAAAAAAAAAGAAAAGAAAAAGAAAAAGACAAGAGGGAATTTAATGTATAAATTGTTGACTAGATATTTCTTTTCACATTGTCTATGGTGAAGAAACAGATTTATTTCCAATTTCAAAATTTTGCATTCCAATCCTTTTGTAAACTATAACGAAACTAAAGAACTGATTACTTTATCACCAAAAAGGGAAATTCCTGTAAAAATTTCTTAACACTCTGACTTGTATATTCACTTCATTACAGATTGGAAATCAACCTTCTGAGAGCTGGTAGAGTTTATAGACTATATTGCAAATTACACTGGATTAAGAATCAACACAAAATACTTATTGAAAAGCTTTCATCATAATTAGTAGTGAGTGGGAGGGCACATGGAAAAGAGTTTTTAAAAAATCATGTAAGATTGGGGTACCTGGGTGGCTCAGTGGGTTAAGCCTCTGCCTTTGGCTCAGGTCATGATCTCAGGGTCCTGGGATCCAGGCCCCATTGGGCTCTCTGTTCAGTAGGGAGCCTGCTTCCCCCTCCCCTCTGTCTGCCTCTCTGCCTACTTGTGACTTCTCTCTCTGTCAAATAAATAAATAAAATCTTTTTAAAAAATCAAAAAAAAAAAAAGACTTCCAATGAAGTATGTTAGATTTAGCCAACAGTTGCACATTTTTCAGGTACTCTCTGAATCTAAGTGTGATTAATATTCTAAAATGAAGTTAAACATAAGCAAGAATGTTTTGAAGCACTATATTTTTAAAGTGTTTATATTACAAACTGGCTTAACGAGATACCTGGAATATTAGACATTTTCTCTGTCCCTTTCATTAGTTACAGCTGAACAAGTGTCTATAGTAAGTAGGTTGATATATACAACCACCACCACCACCATCTCTTTCTACATGGAGCTCACTGTCTAAAGTGGAAATAGACGGGAAAATGTGATTATACTATAGGAGTACCAAAAAAAGAGACATTATCTTTGTTTGGAGGAAAGGAGACAGGAATTACTTTATAGAGGAAAAGATACTTAAACAAATATTGGCAGATTATTAGGTGTTTATCAGACAGACAAGGGACTAGAAGCATTTATAGAGGAAAAGCAAGGAATTAGAAATGGCCTGGGTATTTTGAGGAAACTCAGAATTTTTGAGTATTTAATGATGCCTAGAGGGGCTAATACAATCTATCACTGGTAGAATATATGGAATCTTTCTCTATTTTTTCAACTGATGCATTTGAAGTACCTTGAAAGGTGCCTGAGTCACAGTGGGTGCTCAGTAAGTGCTTGTTAAATGAGAAGCAAGAGGTATTGGCAAGCAGGAGGCAAATAATTAAGAAGCAAAGCTTAAACTAGAAGTCAGAAGGAGGGTGGGTGGATTTCCAGGAGAGGGTCTGGTGGTCATGGCTGCAGGAGTCATTAGATCTTGGAGACTGTGATTCAGGAACACACTGAGAGCATTCATGTTCCCACCTTCCCTACAAACAACTTCATATCCAGTACCTAGGCCCTTGCCTGATACATGTAAGAACTCTATCAATATTTGTTGAATGTACAAATAAAGCTTTTCCTCCTCAAATGTGATTGGTACTTTTGTCCCACTCAATCTGAGAGTAGAGACAAGGGGGGGGGGCATAAATTGTCTAACATGTTTTTTTTCCAAAATTTTAATTTTTCTTTCTCCAGAAAGAAGAAAAAAGAAATAATAAAATAGGAATAAGCCTCTACATATATAGTCAATTGATTTTTGACAAAGTCTCTCAGAATATCCAATGGGGAAAGAATCATCTCTTTAACAAATGATGCTGAGAAATTTGGGTATACCTATGCAAAAGAATGAAACTGGACTCCTAGCTTATACCATACACAAAAATCGACTCAAATGGATTAAAGACTTAAATATAAGACCTGAAGAAAATAGGAGAAAAACTCCTTGACATTGGTAAGGAGTCCTGGCAATCATTTTTTGGATTTGACACCAAAAGCAAAGGTAATAAAAGCAAAAATAAACATATGGGACTACACCAAACAAAAAAGCTTCTGCAAACAAAAAGGAAGTAATCAACAAGGTGAAAAAGCAGACTATAGAAGAAAATATTTACAAACAGTGTATCTGATTGGGGTTATTATCCAAAAAACAAAAAACAAAAAACAAGGGACTCAAACAACTCAACAGCAAAAACACCCAAGTAACCCAATTAAAAATAGACAAAGGATCTGAATAGACATCTTTCCAAAGAAGACATACAAATAGTTCACTGCCAACATCTTTAATCATCAGGTAGATGGAAGTCAAAGCAACAATGAGATACTACCTGATACCTCCTAGCATGTCTATTATCAAAAAGACAATAAACAAAAAATGCTGATGTGGATGTGCAGAAAAGGAAACACCTGTACCCTATCAGTGGGAATATAACCTGGTAGAGCCAATATGAAAAACATGGGAAAGTTCCTCAAGAAATTAAGAATAGAACTACCATAAAATCCATCAATACCACTGCTGGGTATATATTCAAAGAAAATGATATTACTATCTCTAAGAGATATCTACACTGTCATGGTCATTGCAGCATTATTCACAATAGCCAAGGTATGGAAACAACTGAAGTATACAACAATGAATGAAGGGATAAAGAAAATGCTAGATAGATAGATAAAGGATAGATAATTGAAATATTTTTAAATATATATAAAAATAAACATGTATATAGGAAATGTGGGAAGATGGCAGAGTAAGAAGACCCTAAACTCATCTCCTCCCATGGATACAACAATCAGTGTAAATAACAGAAAATGACTCAAAGTCTGGCAGAACAGACTCCACAACTAAAGGTAGATCAGAGGCCACATCAAAGAGGGTAGGAAGGGCAGAGACAAAGTGGGAAGCAAAACAAATCACAGCTATCCATGGGTGGGAGGGAGCTGTAGGCATGGAAAAGGGCAAGAAACACATGATCACACTGGGGTATCCACACGGGGAAGAGGATTCCTCACAACATTTGACATTGAAAGCATGAGGAGCTGAATTTTGTGAATTCTTACAACCAGAGGGATATAAAGCCTGGAATTTTAAAAAGCGGCAGGCTGGGTTCTGGGAGATTCTTTTTTTTTTTTTTTTTTTAAGACATTTATTTTTATAAGTTTTATTTAAATTCCAGTTAGTTAACATACAGTGTAATATTGGTTTCAGGTGTACAATATAATGATTAAATACTTCCATATGACACTCAGTACTCATCACAAGTGCACTCCTTAATCCCCATCACATATTTAACCCATCCTCCCACCCACCTTCCCACTGGTAAACATCAGTTTGTCCTCTATAGTTAAAAGTCTGTTTCTTGGTTTGCCTCCCCACTTTTCCTCCTTTGCCCATTTGCTTCGTCTCTTAAATTCTACACATGAGTGAAATCATATGGTATTTGTCTTTCTCTGACTGACTTATTTTGCTTAGCAAAATACTCCTAGCTCCATCCATGCCATTGTAAATGGGAAGATTTCATTCTTTTTTAATGGCTGAATAATATTCCATTGTATGTAAATGTATATATACCACATCTTCTTTATCCATTCATGAATCCAGGGGCACTTGGGTTGTTTCCATAATTTGGCTATTGTAGATAATCCCGCTATAAACATCAGGGTGCATGTATCCTTTGAATTAGTATTTTTGTACTCTTTGGGTAAATAGTAGTGCAACTGTTGGATCATAGGGTAGTTTCTAAAGGGCATTAGGATGCTGAGTTCCCACCCTTAAAGAGACAGTATGACTAACAGCTATGGAGATACAGCATAGAAGCAGCAGTTTGAAAAGTGGTGGAGCATATGGGAGGAAGAGTTATTTATTCAACTCAGAGTGTGTCTCAGAAAAAGAATCTTCCAGGAACAAAGGAGCTGGCAGGTGCCATCTCCCCCTTACCCACTAGCATAAACACATAGTCACCTGCAAGAACCAGGAAGGCACTGGCATTCACTACCTAACTTGCCTCGCCCCCTGCACTTCAGCAGCTCTGCCTTTCCCAGTCAGACTTACTTCAACCCCAGTGCATCAGGTCCACTCCCCCAGAAGACCAGTGCAAACCTTACCAATCCTGCATCTCCTGACCCATGTGTTTTGAGGGAGTCTTGGTCCCAGCAGTGGCAATGGTGGCAGTGGCAGTGGGCCTTATGGAAGGCCAAGGTGTACCTTGTTAAGACTGTACCACTGCCAGTGTGGCCCCAGTCATGGAGGTGGCAGCAGGTATCATTTTTCAAGCAGACCTGTGTGCACCTTATTAAAACCATATACCTCACCCTGGCCAGGGAGCAAACACTGCCCACAGCAGGCAAGGAGAGCCCCTGCAGATGACTGGACTGAAGGAAAAAGCAGCTGGGGCAAAACAGCAGAGTATATGCACCACACACAAACCCTGAAATGCCAGGTTCTGGTGAAGAGAAGACACCACACAGCAAGGCACTGCAGATCTTCTTCTCTATAAGGATATTACTTTCAAGAGCAGATGTAGCTGACCCTCCTAAATACATGAAACAGACACAAAGAGACAAAATAAGGAGACAGAGGAATATGTCCCAAATGAAAGAACAGGACAAAACCAAAATCACAGTGAGAGACCTAAGCAAAACAGATATAAGTAAGATGCTGGATAGAGAATTTAAAGTAGTGATCGTAAAGATACTCACTGGACTTGAGAAAAGAGTGGAGGAGATCAGTGAGACCCTTAACAAAAGGATTTTTTAAAAAGAGCCAATCAGAGAGACAAGGAACACAATAAATGAAATTTAAAATACACTAGATGGGAATAAAAAGCAAGCTAGAGGAAGCAGAGGAGCAAATTAGTGACCTAGAAAAGAGAGTAATGGAAAGTAATCAAGTTGAGCAAGTTAGAGGGAAAATTTTTACAAAATGAGAAGAGATTTAGGGAACTCAGCAACTCCATCAAGAGTTGGATCTTGATATATATAATAGGGATCACAGAAGAAGAAGAGAGAGAGAGAAAAGGGGGGGGGAATGCATTTGAAGAACTAATAGCTGGAAACTTCCCTAATCTGAGGAAGGAAACAGATATCCAGATCCACAAGTCACAGAAAGATTCCCCAACAAATCAATCCAAGTAGGTCCACACCAAGACACATAGTAATGAAAATGGCAAAAAAAAAAAAAAAAAAAATCGTGATAAAGAGAATTTTAAAAGCAGTGAGAGAAAAGAAGACAGTTGCATACAAGGGAAACCCCATAAGGCTATCTGTGGGTTTGCAGCAGAAACTTTACAGGCCAGAAGAGAGTGGCATGATATATTCGTAGTGCTGAAAGGAAAAACTCTGCAGCCAAGAACACTCCACCCATAAGATAATCATTCAGAATAGAAGGAGAGCTAGAGTTTCTCAGACAAATAAAAGCTAAAGGAGTTAATGACCACCAAATCCACCCTACAAGAAATGTTAAAGGGAACTCTTTGAAAGGAAAGAAAGGACCATAAGTGAGAGCACAGAAAATAAGAAACAAAAAAGCAGTAAAAATAAGTACATCTGTAAAAATCAGTCAAAGGATACACACACACACAGCATGTAAAATAACACCATATATCTAAAACATGAGGGAGAGAGGAGTAAAGAATGGGTTCAAACTTAAGCAACTGTCAACTTAATACAGACTGCTGTATGCAGAAGATGTTCTATACAAACCTAATGGTAACCACACATCAGAAACCAGTAATAGATATGCAAAGAATAAAGAGAAAGGAATCCAAATATATCACTAAAGAAAGCCAGCAGATTATGAAAGAAGGCAAGAAAGGATCAGAGAAAAACTATAAAAACAATGACAAAACAAGTAACAAACTGGCAAAAATACATATATCTATCAATAATTACTTTGAATGTAAATGGACTAAATGCTCCAATTACAAGACATAGGTTGACATAATGGATATGAAAACAAGACACATCTATATGCTGCCTACAAGAGACTCATTTCAGACCTAAAGACACATGCAGATTGAAAGTAAAGGGATGGAGAAACACGTATCATGCAAATGGATGTCAAAAGAAAGCAAAGGTAGCAATACTTATATCAGACAAAATAGACTTTGAAACCAAGACTATAACAAGAGACAAAGAAGAACACTATATAATAATGAAGGGGAGAATCCAACAAGAAGATATAACAATTGTAAGTAAATATTTATGCCCCCAACATGGGAGCACCCAAATACATAAAACACCAAATACATAAATACATAAAGAAACAAACTGATAGAAATGTAATAATAGGAGAGGACTTTAACATGCCACTTACATCAATTGACCAATCACCCAAAGAGAAAACCCAAAGGAAAGAGTGACTTTGAATAACACACTGGACCGGATGCATTTAAGAGATATATTCAGAACATTCCATTCTAAAACAGCAGAATACACATTCTTTTCAAGTGCATATGGAACATTCTCCAGAATGGATTACATATTAGGACAAAAAAAACCAAGTCTCAACAACTTCAAAAAGATCATACTATGTATCTTTTCTGACCACAGGGCCATGAAACTAGAAATCAACCACAAGAAAAAATCTAGAAAGAGCATAAATACATGGAAGTTAAGAAAACATGCTACTAAATAATGAAAGGATCAACCAAGAAGTCAAAGAAGAAGTAAAATATTACATGGACAGAAATGGAAATGAGAACACAGTGGTCAAAAATCTCTATGATGCAACAAAACTGATTTAAGGCCTACCTGAAGAAGTAAGAAAAATCTCAAATAAACAACTTAACTTTGCTCCTAAAGGAGCTAGAAAAAAAAGAACAAACAAACCCAAAACCAGTGGAAGGAAGGAAATAATAAAATTAAAGCAGAAATAAAAGATACAGAAACTAAAAACAAACGAACAAACAATAGAACAGATCAATGAAACCAGGAATTGGTTCTTTGAAAAGATCAACAAAATTGGTAAAACTCCAGCCAGACTCATCACAGAAAGAAAGAAAGAAGAAAGAAAGAAAGAAAGAAAGAAAGAAAGAAAGAAAGAAAGAAAACAGAGAGAGAGAGAGAGAGAGGACTCAAATCAAAAATGAAAAAGGAGAAATAACTGACATCACAGAAATGTGAGTGATTGTAAGAGAATATTATGAAAGATTAAATGCCAACAAATTGGACAATCTAGAAGAAATAGATAAAATCCTAGGAACATATAACCTACCAAAACTGAAGAAGAAACAGAAAATTTGAATAGATCAATTGTCAGCAATGAAACTGATTATTAATCAAAAACCTCCCAACAAACAAGAGTCCAGGACCAGACAACTTCATAGATAAATTCTACCAAATACCTACAGATGAGTCAATACCTAGTCTTCTAAAACTATTGCAAAAAATACAAAAGGAAGGAAAACTTCCAAGTTTATTCTATGAGGCGAGCTTTAGCCAGATAAAGACACCACAAAAAGAGAACTACAGACCAATATATCTGATGAACATTAGACACAAAACTCCTAAAAAAAAAAAATTAGCAAACCAAATCCAACAATGCACTAAAAAAATCATTCACTATGACCACATGGTATGTAAGAGTTGTAAGGGATGTAAGGGTTGTAAGGATGTAAGGGTTTCTCAATACTGGCAAATTAATCAAATCAACATGATACATTTCATCAATGAAAGAAGGGATAAAACTATATAATTATTACTTAAATAAATGCAGGAAAAGCATTGGACAAAGTACAACATCCATTCATGATTAAAAAAAAAAAAACCCTCTCCAGTAGGTTTAGAGAGAACATAACCTCAACATAATAAAGGTCTTGTATGAAAAACCCACAGCCAACATCACACTCAATGGGGAAAAGTTGAGAGCTTTAATCCTAAGGTTGGGAACAAGACAAGGATGTCCATTCTCACCACCTTTATTCACGATAGTACTAGAAGTCCTAGCCACAGCAATTAGACAATAAAAAGAAATAAAAGGCATCCAAAATTGGTAAGAAAGAAGTAAAACTTTCACTATTTGTAGATGACATGATACTATATATAGAAAACTGTAAAGACTCCACCAAAAAACTTCTAGAACTGATAAATTCAGTGAGTCAAAGGATACAAAATCAATGTGCAGAAATATGTTGCTTTTCTATACATTCATAATGAAACAGCAGAAAGAGAAATTAAGAAAACAATCCCATTTACAATTTCACCAAAGTAATAAAATACCTAGGAATGAACTTAACCAAAGAGGTGAAAGATCTATGCTCTGAAAATGATAAAACATTGATGGAAAGAGAAGACAACACAAAGAAATTGAAAGACTATGAGAAGTTCCATTCTCATAGATTGAAATAAGAAATATTCTTAAAATATCTACACTACCCAAAGCAATCTACAGATTTAATGCAACCCATCAAAATACCAGCAGCATTTTTCACAGAACAAGAACAAACAATCCTAAAACTTGTATGGAAACATGAAAGATCCTTAATAGCCAAAGCAATCTTGAGAAAGAAGAAAAAAACTGGAGGTATCACAATCCCAGATATCAGGATATACTATAAAGCTGTAATAATCAAAATTACATGGTGAGGCACATAGGTAGCTCAATGGGTTAAGTGGCCAAATCTTGATTTTGGCTCAGGTCATGATCTCAGAGTCCTGGGATTGAGCTTCACATCTGGCTCCCACACTCAGCAGGGAGTCTGCTTCAAGGTTCCTTCTCTCCCTCTGCCCCTCCTCTCACTCACTCTCTCTCCAAAGCAAAACAACTTACAACAACAACAACAAATGGTATGGTACTGTCACAAAAATAGATATAAAAATTAACAGAACAGAATAGAAAATCCAGAAATGAACCCACAATAATATGGTCAATTAGTCTTCAAAAAAGCAGTAAAGAATATCCAATAGGAAAAAGACAGTCTCTTCAACAAATGGTGCTTGGGAAACTGGACAGCTACATGCAAAACAATGAAACTGGACCACAAAAATAAACTCAAAATGAATGAAGAACCTAAATATGAGACCTGAAACCATAAAAATCTTGGAAGAGAGCAAAGGTAGTAATTTCTCTGTCCTTGGTCATAGCAACATCTTTCTAGATATGTCTTTTGCTGCCAGGGACACAAAAGAAAAAATAAACTATCAAGACTACATCAAAGTAAAAAGATTTTGCACAGCAAAGGAAACAACCAATGAAAGTAAGAAACAACCTATGGAATGGGATATTTGTAAATGACATACCTGATAAAGATATTTGTAAATGACATACCTGATAAAGAGTCAGTATCCAAAATATATAAAGATCTTATACAACTCAACACCAAAATAAACAAACAAACAAACAAAAACACACACAAAAAAATCCAACTACAAAATAGGCAGAACACATGAATAGACATTTCTCCAACGAAGACATCCAGATGGTCAACAGACACATGAGAAGATGTTCATTATCACTTACCATCAGACAAATGCAAATTAAAACCACAATGAGATAATTACCTCACACCTGTCAGAATGGCTAAAATCAGAAACACAAGAAACAAGTGTTGGTGAGGATGCGGAGAAAAAGGAACACTCTTGTACTGTTGCTGGGAATGCAAACTGGTGCAGTCACTCTAAAAAAATAGTATGGAAGTTCCTCAAAAAATTAAAAACAAAACCCTACAATCCAGGAATTGCACTACTGGGTATTTTCACAAAGAAGACAAAAACACTCATTCAAAAGGATACATGCACCCTTATGTTTATTGCAGCATTATTTACAATAACCAAACTATGGAAGCAGTCCAAGTGTCCACTGATAGATGAATGGATGAAGAGGATGTGGGGTGTGTGTGTGTGTGTGTGTGTGTGTGAGATGTAGCCATAAAAAAGAACAAAATCGGGGCGCCTGGGTGGCTCAGTGGGTTAAAGCCTCTGCCTTCAGCTCAGGTCATGATCCCAGGGTCCTGGGATCATGCCTCGCGTCGGGCTCTCTGCTCAGCGGGGAGCCTGCTTCCTCCTCTCTCTACCTGTCTCTCTG
This sequence comes from Martes martes, assembly GCF_963455335.1. Taxonomy (NCBI): domain Eukaryota; kingdom Metazoa; phylum Chordata; class Mammalia; order Carnivora; family Mustelidae; genus Martes; species Martes martes. The sequence goes on along the minus strand of NC_137891.1, from coordinate 12,049,350 downwards.
CCTACTTGTGATCTCTGTCTGTCAAATAAATAAATAAAAATCTTTAAAAAAAAAAAAGAACAAAATCTTGCTATTTGCAATAACATGGATGGAGCTAGAGAACATTGTGCTAAATGAAATAAACCAGTCAGAGAAAGACAAATACCATATGATTTCACCCATATGTGGAATTTAAGAAACAAAACAACCAAAGTGGGAAAAAAGAAAGATAGATAAATTTAAAAAAAAAAATAGACTCTTAACTATAGAGAACAAGCAGATGGTTACCAGAGGGGAGGTGGGTGGGGGAAAGGGTGAAATAGGTGAAGGGGATTAAGAGTCCACTGATCTTGATGAGCACTGAGCAATATATGGAAGTCTTGAATCACTATATTGTACATCTGAAACTAATATAACATTGTATGTTAATGACACTAAAATTAAAAATTTAAAAACTAAATATATATAATAAATATATACTATATAATAAATATATTATATATTATGTTACTTTAATATATTACATATATTAATATGTTATATATTAATATATATAAAGAAAATTTATATATAATTGAATATTATTTAGTCTTAAGCAAAAAGGAACTTATGCCATATGTGGCAACATAGATAAGCCTGGAGGGCTTTATATAAAGTGCAATAAGTCAGACCAGGGAGGAAGGGTAGTGGGGAGAAGTTGATAAAAAGCTACAACTTTCAGTTATAAGGTGGATAAGGTCTGAGGAACTGATATACAACATGGTGAGTATAGTTGATACTAATAATACACTATAATTGAAATTCGCTAAGAGAATAGAACTTAAGTGTTCACACACACACACACAGACAGAGGATGTGGAAAGTATGTGAGGTCATGCATATATTAACTAACTCAATGGACAGAGTTCTTTCACAATGTATACATGCATTATATCATCATGCTGTACACTTTGAATATATTTTAATCTTATTTGTCAATTATACTTCAATAAAGCTGGTGGAAAAGAAGTAGGTAGAAACAAATCTTGCTATCCTGGGACATGCCAACTCTGTGACTGCATCCCATGATTGCTTGAATGTTTTAGGGGAGAGAATGTTCTGCATCCATTGTTGGTGATATTAGCTCCAGAATTTCTACCTAGGCCTGGCTTAGGAGGTTCAGATATGCACTGATGCCAGCTTGTATTAGGAATTTTGTTAGCCAGTTGTTAAATGCAGCCGTCCCTGAGATCAGCCATAATGGGAGTATTCATAGGACAAAGATCAACAAACTCTACAGAACAGGGTTCCTGTTGTTTCCTGAGTCAGTTCATACCACCTGAAAAATTGATTAGGAGCTACATTTTCAGATAAAGCATGCTGTTTTCCCCTCCAGTATATGCTTTCCTGGACAATGTGTAAAAAGTAGTGATGAAGAACATGAAAAATCCCAAAGCCACTCCTTGATTTCACTACTTTACTTGGTTGACCAGTTGAACAACTAGAACTCAACTGCAGACCGGGCACCACTCTTCCCACAAAAGGAGATGCAAAAAGGATTTGTGGTAGACTCCTCGAATCTTTAAGTACATATGGTTAAGTTGTAATACACAGTGCATATTACTGAGAAAAGTGTTCAAGGATCAATTGATCCATATCTATAAAACTATAAAAATGTTGCCAAATCAACCAAAATTTCTTTTCCTTTATGAATGTAGTTATGTTCTGCAGTATGAATTGTGAGCCTGCATAGTGTTCAGTCCTGGAGAATCTGAAAAGCCAGTTGTTTGTCTCTTCCCAACTCCCACAGCTCCTCTCTTAATCAGATAAGCCTTTCTAGCAATTATAAAAAGCTCTTCAATTGTAGCAAGGGTTTACAAAACTCTTCAATGCTCCCAGATCTGCCTTCCATCTCAAGCAACACCCAGCCCTCCTGGATACTCTCATGCTGCCACAACCCCCTTTCATGCTTGGCCACACTTTCTCCATACTTTATGGTCATTTTATTCTGTTTTTGTTTGTTTGTTTGTTTTGTTTTGTTTTGTTTTGCTTATCTCCAGGTAAAGGAAAGAAAAGAGAAGCCAGCAGCAGAGCAAGGCTTACTTTGAGGAATCCCTGCAGGAGAAACTGCCTTGGGCTTTAAGAAACCAAAGGTTTGTTACGTGACCTTATGTTATGTGACATTGAGATTAAAGTCATAGACTTGCCAATTTGAAGTCTATCAGTCTTCGGTTTAGACCTGCATAGGCTCTGCCAGATCTCACCTCTGAGATCTTGACCAAGGCATTCAACCTTTCTCCTCCTCAGTGCCCTTATCTGGAAAATGGAGATAAAATAAATGCAGCACAGGATGGTTAGTGTTGCCTAAAATAAACAGTGCAGGTATAGTGTCTGGCATAAAAGATGACCTTAATAAATGCTTTTTGATTTATTTTTTAATACCATAACACCTTAGCTCAAGGGAAATCTGCGTCATATATGATATGCCTGTAGATCATCGTGAAGAATGCCATAGTTATTAAGAAAGCCAGTATCACATCTGGGTGACAATCAAGGCCAACAATAGAGTTACATGAACACCAATAACAAACACATGGAACTAACAGCCTACCCAGTATTCTAAGCACTTTACATAGACTAACTAACATTTAATTAACAAAGTAACACCGTGAAGTAGGAAATATCTTCATCATTTCCAATTTACAGATCAAAGGCCCTGAGACAGAGAGAGTTCAACCTACCCAAGGTCACTCAGCCAGAAAGCAGCAGAGCCAAGATTTAAACTCCAGAGTTTGATTGTAGCATCTATACCCTAAACCACTAAACTATCTTGCCCCTTACAGTAAAGAAAGCATTTTGTTTTTGTATTGTCTCACTGACTTTACAATAACCCTGGGAAATAAGCCACTTCAGAAATTCTCTGGCATTCTTCCCTTTGGACTCCAGCTTGATTTGCTCTTTCTGAATCTTAGCTTCAGCCCTGCCCAGGGCTCACAGCATTCAATTTTGCTGCCTTGAAGTTGGAGACCAAACTTCCTAGCTAATCCGCTTTCCAGAACTGTATGTATAACACATGGCCATCCCAGGAACAATAAGATCTGCTGGCCTCTGTGTGGGTGACAGCCTGGGGTTTTAATCAAGGCTCTTTTTGGTTGCAAGTAAAAACAACAACAAAAAAAAAAACAGACAAAGGAAAAAAACAAAAACAAAAAAACAAATAACTGCATAAATGAGCAGGAAAAATAAGGAAAAGTGGAATTTATCCAAAGGAGACTGGGATATTCCATGGAAGCCAAAGAAAGGAAATATACTCAGAAGAGATTAAAATCTATAAACAGAAACCTATCAAAAAACTCAAGTGCCAAAATGCCTTAGGTCCTCTCTCTATGATACTGTAGGAGTTCAGCTGCCCCAACACAGCATGCAGATCATTTTGAGCTGAAAATAATTGAGCCCAAAAGACTCAGAAAGAAATTTTGACTTTCCTACTAACTACCTAAAAGAATTTGGGGGGTTCCTGGGTGGCTCAGTGGGTTAAGCGGCTGCCTTCAGCTCAGGTCATGATCTCAGGGTCCTGGGATCGAGCCCCGCATCGGGCTCCCTGCTCAGCAGGAAGCCTGCTTCCCTCTCTCTCTCTCTGCCTGCCTCTTTGCCTACTTGTGATCTGTCTGTCAAATAAATAAATAAAATCTTTATTTAAAAAAATAAAAAGAATTTAGATAGAGGACCTGCTCTAGGAAGGGAGCTTTCTCTATGGGTAACTACAGTATAATATGAAGTAGGGGTGGTGGACAGAGAGAAATGTAGTGAAGTCTGTTAAAATTCCTCTCTATGCTTCTTGTTTCTGAGTGGCCTAGCACACATTTGTTTACCAAACATTTGCTCTTTTTCATCTTCCTGTGAATTGCTGTCTTTCCCTTTGAAGTTCAAGGCCCTTACTCCCTTCTCCTTAATTCGGGATGACATATATACCTTATTTTGCCTGCCTTTGGAATCTCATGTTTATGTGGGTTTCCCATACATATGAAATTAAATTTTATTTTCTCCTGTTACTCTCTATCATGTCAATTTGATTCTTAGACCAGCCAGAAGAACCTGAAAGGATAGGTATACATTTTTCTCCCCAACATCATGCCTCACCCCATGTTTTGTCTTCTTTTCTTTCTACAAACTCATTTTCTCTCATTTTCTGGGTGTGGTAAAAGATGGCCATTCTATCCCTTTGAAGTTTACATGCCTCTCATATTTGACCAGCAGAATATGGCCAACATCTTTGAATCCCAATTTTAAATCCTGAATTGGGAGAATATGATTGACCCTTTTGGTGGTCACATGCCCACTCTGGGCTCTGTAAGCTACATGGAAGGCTGGTGTTAGGGGAATAGGGCCACACAGTAAAATTGTGGTGGCCAAGGCCCTCACCTCACCTGTTGGAACATGGCAGTTGTCAGAAAAACAGGCATGGCTTATTGGCTGAGCATAGAGCCCAAGAAAAAAATTTAGTGTATATGTGTAAGGATCTGCCTGACTCAGATCTTCTTGCATTAAGGCCTTTGACATTTCTCAGCTTCATCCTTCTCTTTGCCATTAAGGCCCCAGTGACTACACTGGGAATCTTGCAAACATCTTTTTACCATAGAAATGAAGAATCTTCTCTAACGTAAAATTCTCCATCAGAATACAGTTCAATATGATTACAGTTCAGTATGGGCAGTGTATCCTAATGTACACTGTAATAGGTGGGAGACATTCTCTAAACTGTGAACTATGTTTTTTAAGATGTTAAGATGAAAGTTTAAAATGTTCTATTTTAAAATTCAAATTTTTTCAAATGTGCATTTACTCATCACATGGAATCTTTGTCACTCTTACAAAGGAAAAATTGTTCAGATCCTACCTTCAAATGAGAACATTTTTTGCTCAGCAAACATTCTCTGATTGCAGAAATACTGCTGAGAGCAGGAGACGATTGCTTCTGCTACTGCTCAGAGCTGGTGACTCTTTGCCAGGTGACCTTATAAGTCATTAGTTATAATCAAAAAGTACATATTTAAACATAAATGAGCTTCTTCTTAAAACAATATCAGGACTTTAAAAAAAAATACCTTGAAGAACAGAGGGCTTGAAGAATAATGTAAAACTGACTGGAAGGCTTGAGTTTCTGCCCTGTTCACGTCTCTGGCAGCCAATTGGTGAGCTTTTCCTATCTAGTATTAGTAATCCCAGCATTTCTCTTCCTTCCTTGAGGACCTCAAGCAAGTGATCCAACCTCTCTGAGTTTCACTTTCCCCATTTTTATTTTTTTAATTTAATTCAACTTAATTTTTTTAGAGATGAGAGAGTGTGAGAGGGAGGGACAGAGGAAAAGGGAGAGAGAGAATCTTAAGCAGTCTCCACACCCAGCATGGAGCCAAATGTGGGGCTCGATCTCACAACCCTGAGATTGTGACCTAAGCCAGAACCAAAAATCAGATGCTCAACTGAGCCGCCCAGGTACCCCTCATGTTCCCCATCTTTAAGTAAGAATAACTTAATCCTACCTCTTAGGATTATTGTGAACATCACATATAATAATGTGGGCAAGATTCTTTGCCAAGTCCCTGCACAATAACATCTTAAATAAATACTTGTTCTTTTCTCTAGTTATCCAACCATTTCTCTTTGTATATCACTGGGACCATTCTATTTCATGCTGGTCCATTTCATGAGATGAGTTAATACTTCACCAACCTGAGATTTATATGACATTTTTACTAATCAGCTCTGTATCCAGACAACGACTATGTGCCAGGTGACATAGGAGAAAAGAAGAAACAAGTAAATTCTCCATATCTCTTTTGATTTACATATATTTCTAGCAAGAAATTCCTGCTATCATTTGTCTGTGACCAAACCCGAGATAGTACATGATAAAAAGAAAGAGATCTTAGGTGATATGAGAGATCGGGTGGTCAAATTGCCTATTCTTCTCAATCTAGCCTCTACCTCTGCCAACTCAAAGGCCACAGTTACATTCCATAACCCTCTATCTATGTGGGTCCCAGAATAAAATTCACTGATACACGTTCTGGATGTGTTAACTTGATTTTCTCTATTAGTGGGTCTTCTCAGTTTTTCTTAGGTTCATTTGCTATTTTTATATTCCTTTTATAATTACTGGTTCATGTATCTTATTTTTACTATGCTGTTAGTTGGTTATACTCCTTGAATTAATTTCTAAGAGATCTTCATATATGTCATTTCTCTGCCAATAGGGTTGAATGGTTTTCCCAGTTTATCGTGTGATTTGCTTTCCTTTTTACCAAACAGTATTTTTTTTAACTTTAGATATTCAAAAAGAAAAAGAAAACTTTTGATATTCAACACCAGGTGTCTGGTTTCAAAATTTATGGGTTTTTAAATTTTATATTCATTTCACATCTAGAAAGATGCTATAAACAACTATCACAGATTACTGTAGGCTAGCTTAGGACAGTAGAATTTAGTGAATGAAATACAAATTTAAAAATTTGAGTTTATGAGCCAGATACAAACAAAATCAAATCCAGAGGCAGCAAATCTGTCCCAAAGTATAAATTTAGACTTCATGACAAAATAGGATTCAGTGTCCAGAATTCTGTATCTGAGGCTATTTGACACTCTGCTCTTTCCAATATGCCATCTGTGGCCTTTCAAATGAAGAACAGGACCCAGATGTGGACAGACAGAGACCCTTTTACAAGGACTGGTATGAATTGTGAAGGATTAGTTAGAGCGGGAGTGCACGCTGAAGAAATAGATTCATGGCCCTGAGGTGGTAGCTTAGAACACTTTTAATTTCCCTCCTCTAGAGGCTGGGCCAGTTTTGATTTCATGTCTCTCTTGCTAAAGAGTGTGCACAAGGTAATTCTGCAAGAATGCAGCCAGTGAAAATCCCAGAACCCACCAACCATCAGGTTCTCATATCCTGAGTGCCTGTTATGTGGCAGGCCTCTTGTGTTCCCTACCTCTCATATATTATGAACAATGCTTTGTGAGGGCATACCTGGGTGGCTCAGTCAGTGGAGAATCTGACTCTTAATTTTGGCTCAGGTCATGATCTTGGAGTTATGAGATTGAGCTCCATGTCAGGATCTGTGCTGGGCATGGAGCCTGCTTGGAATTCTCTCTCTCTTTGTCCATCTGCCCCTCTCCAATCCCCTCCACCCCTTCATAATAATGCTTTATGATAGGAGTCATTATCCCTATTTTACAAATGAAGAAACTGAGGCTCAGAGATATTAATGATCTTCTTCAATGTTAAATAGCTAATAACTAGTTGGGGGCACAACTGGAACTCAGGTCTTTGACTCTCAAATAGTAGCTTTTATTTACTGTCTCATAGAACTTTTTGTGGCCAGTGGCTCCAACAAAAGCCAAATTCTTCTTAGTCAAAACATACCTCCCAGTGGATAGTGATGAGTATCATCTCTCCACTCTAAAATTCACAGCTTTCTTTCACTTGCAGCCAGGACATCCATCTCTCAGATTGCTGTGGGAAGTCCCAGAGCTGGCTAAAATAGGCTACAGCCCTTTGAGCTGAGCTAAAAATAAGAGGCAAGCTTCTGGAGGGATTTGATCTCCCACTGTAGCTGTTATTTCATTAGTGGAAAACACTGCATTGCCCTTTCCCTGACCTCTTTTGCAAAGAAGGAAATGCCTTTCTACACCAAGACTCCCAAATCTAAAAGAGAGTTAATGAGGTTATTCGGTCCAGACCTCTATATCAAGGCGATATGGTACATCTTCTTCAAGAAAGATAATTCTGTCCTTTGATATTATATGCAATACACTTTTAGATACTTGGACCTAGTCCAAGAAACAAGAGGAAAATGTCATTGAGGGGCTTGAGCTGGTAGGTGGCATGTTTTAGACACAACAATTCAAGGTAGCATAGATAATGAAATTGAGTGTTCAAGTTTGGAAAACTAAGGAGACCTTCATAGTAATTCAAAAGATAATGAGGGGAAGAGAAAAGATAATGAGGATCTAAAATGGAGCCTACCAGCAGTAGCAGGAATAAAAAAGAGGGACAAATTCAAAGAAATAAATGTTATTTAAGTATATGAATACAAATAACTAAACCAAAAGTATGATAACAAAAATAATAATAGTTAACGTTTATTGAATGCATATTATGTCCCAGATCACAACTCAGTATCAAGTACCATAACATTTTATGCCCTCAACCAAACCTAGGTAGGTTACATCATCTTCCTTCTATTAAATAAGATGTAACAGAAGGACATAGGGGTTAATTGGCTCCCAAGTTCTCATAACAAAACCAGCATAAACAAAACTAGCATAAACAAAACCAGGATTTGACCCCAGATCTGTCTGATTTCAGTGTCATTGCTATTGTGTGGGACAATTGATGGTGAAGAGAAAAGAAAAAGGAGAGCAGAAGAATGTAGAACAGAAAAGGAAAAAGAGGTTTCAAAGTAAAGTATTGAGTTCAGTTGGGTGATTTAGGGTTTCCAGGAGGTTGTTGGGTGTATGAAGATTGCAAATAAAGACTGAGAAACCCACAGTAAGTGGTGGTAGGAAAGATGATTCACAAGGGTGTGAAGAGACAGGCAAGTGTAGTATTGGGATGGGGTTCTAGAGAAAAATTAGGCTTTCAAGTGGGATATGAGGGAGACAGTATTTTTCAGAGTGGGGGAACATCTAGGACATGACAACAACAATAGCCAATAGTCATTAAGCACACACTATAAGCACTCTTTTAAATTTGTTAATAGAGTAATATAATTCTCACAACTTAGGGAATAGGTGCTATTATTATTATCCTTTTAAAATAAGGAAACTGGAACATAAAGTACTTATGTAATATAGCCATGGTCCTATAGCAGAGAGTAGGATTTATACCCAGTCTAGCACCAGAGCCCATGTTCCGTTTTTTTTTTCTAAAATCTTTTTATTGAACCATAGTCTGTATTTTAAAAATTTGCAAATCATAAACATGAAATATAGTGACTTTTCATAAATTGGCACATATATGTAACCATCATTTGGGTGAAAAAAAATTAGAACACTGCCAACAATTCAGAAACTCCTTTCTCACCCATTCTGAATCACTACTCACCCATTCCCCCCAAATATAACAATTATATGACTCCTAACACTATCTATCAGTTGTTGACAGCCTTTGAAATTTATATAAATTGAATTATACTATTTATATCTTCTGTATATAGCCATTTGTATTCAGTGTTCTTTTATAAGATTTATCTATTTATTGCTTTAGCTATGATATTTATATTCCATCTCTGTGCAATTCAATTTCATGAACATATCAAAGCACATTCATCTAACCTACTGATGGACATTTGTGTTGCTCCCATTTTGGATCTAACACACACTGTTTGGCTACAAAACATTTTTCTCTATCTTTTGGTCCAGATGTGCAAAGACTTCTGTTGTGTATATAACAAGGGGTAGAATTGCTAGATTATATAAGATGCATGCATATATTCAACTTTACCAGATAATGCCAAATTTTTAAATGTCACTGTTATGCACATATATTTACAAATAACAAATCTGATAAAGTGCATCTATTCATAATATGCAGAAAACTCTGATAACTCAAAAATAATTAGACAAACATTACAACTTTTTCTAAAGGGCACAGTATATGAATATATTACTTTACTGAAGATGATATACAGGGGTACCCGGGGCTTAGTTGGCTAAGCATTTGCCTTGGGCTCAAGTCATGATCTCAGGGTCCTGGGATCCATCAGGGCTCCCTGCTTACTGGGGGAGTCTTCTTCTCCCTCTCCCTTTGCCCCCCCCCAAGCTTATGCACTCTCTTTCTCTAATAAAATCTTTAAAAAAGCAAAAGATGAAAACAAAAACAAAAGATGGTATACAAATGGACAAGTGAGCATGTGGAAAGATGCTAAAGATCATTAGTGAACAGGAAATGGAAAATGAAACTGCAATAGAAATAATTCTGCATATCCATTAGAATGACTATAATCAAAAGACTGACAGTGCCAACCATTGCCAAGGAAGAGGAGAAACTGAAATTCTCATTCATTACTGTGAATGTGAAGTGGGACACCTTTGGAAAACAATTTTGCAGTTTCTTAAAAAGGTAAATTTTAAATGCATTTAATTGTATACTTTAAAAGAATAACATTTAGATATGTGAATTACAGCCCCATCAAGCTGTTTAAAAGCTACCAAATGTTCCACCCATTCTATTCCAGAGAGATCTATCAGAGGTAGATGTCTGATCTACCAGAATTAGATTCTGAGAGATCTACCAGAAGTAGTAGAACAGAAGTAAAAGCCCATGTCCTCCCAAAGACTTGTTTACAAATACTCTTGGAAATCATCTGTAACAGCCTCAAAATGAAAGCAACCTGTATGTTCACCAACTGGTGAATGAATAAACAAAATGTGATAGAATCAGATAGTGAAATATTATTCATCAATAGGGAGGAGCAAGATGGTGGAGGAGTAGGAGACTTAAATATCATTGGGTCCCAGGAGTTCAGCTGCATAGTTACCAAACCATTCCAAATACCTACAAACTCAATAGGAGATTGAAGAGAAGAGTAGCAATTCTAGGAATAGAAAGTAGACCACTTTCTGGAAGGTAGGATGTGCAGAGAAGTGAATCCGAGGCAACTTTTGGGACAACAGACCTCAGGGGGAGGGACCAGCTCCTGGCAAGTGGTAGAGAAATGGAGAGCAAAATTGGAACTTTTAGAAGTCTGCTCCACTGAGGGACATTGTTCCAGAGGATAAGCAGGGGGTGCAGCCCTCATGGGGACAGTGTGGTCTCAGGACTCATGGAGTCACAGAAAGACCTGGGTTGCTTGAATGTGGCAGAGCTCCTAGGTACTTGAGTGGGAAAGCTGGCTATAGAGACAGAGCCAAGGAGTGTGCTCTCTTCTTCGTGTTACTATAAACTGTGATCTGAGGCACAGTCGGGCCCCTCCTCTTTGAGCACAGACCCCACAAGTGGCAGATCCAAGGAGACCCCCTCTTTCCTCCTCTGGGAGGAGTGGTGCAGGAGCACTCTCCAGGAATCTGCTGGATTTGGAGACTCCAAATGGGGCCATGCACCAGAGATAGTAACACTCAGTCACAGGCTGGGTAAGCTCAGAGCACGGCTGGAGACCAGGGAGATGGGAGGGATTGACTGCTTTTCTCTGAGGGCACAGTGAAGAGTGGGGCTCTGCATTCCAGCCCCTATGGGGCCAGAGATTGGGAGGCCATCATCTTCATTCTCCTTCTCAAAACTCTACGGAAAGCATTCAGGAACAAAAGCGAACAAGAGTGAACCCAAGCAAATTCGTTCTCTGAACCAGGCCACTTGGCCTGGACCCTGGCAAGGGTAGTGCAGTTCCGCCTTTGACAAAGACATTTAAGAATTGATACAACAGGCCCCTCGCCAAGAAGATTAAAAAGAACATTGACCCAAGGCCAAGTTCATGGAACAATAGGAACTGCAAAACTTCAGAGCTATGGGAAAACAGCCAATAGAATTGATGGCTTTTTTCACAGGATTCTTTAGTCTCTGAAAATTAATTTTTTTTTAATTTTATTTTTTTCTTATTCTATTTTTTTAAATTTTTCCTCTTAACTATTTTAACATTTTTAACTATTTTATCTTATCAATGCCTTTTAAAACAATCTTTTCATTTTCATTGTGATAGTCATATTCTAACCCTTCATTGTATTTGATCTTATTTTTGTATACATATAGGTTTTTCATTCTTTAAAATTTTGGGATATAGTTTCTCCTAATAGTCAAAATATACCCTAAATCTAGAACATGGCTTTATTCTAGTCTCCAGCCTGATTACATTTTTTCTCTTTTTATTTCTTTTTTCAAACAACTTCTTATCAGCTCCTTTTTTATAATCTTTTTTTAATTTTATTCTTTACAGTAATATTCCATCCCTTCATTGTGTTTACCCTTATTTTGTGTGTGTATATACATATATATACATTTTATATATACATTGTGTGTGTGTATATATATATATATGTTTTTCTTTCTTTAAAATTTTGAAGACAATTTTTTCTAACTGACAAAAATGCACCCAAATCAAGTGTGTGGCTCCATTCTATTCACCTGTCTAATACATATATATACATATATCCATATATGTAAAATACACACATATATATGTATATATGTGTATGTATATATAGGGATATATGGATATATGTGTGTATATATGTATGTATATATGTATATAAAATACACATATATACATGTGTATATGTATATATGTATATACATATACATATATGTATATATATATGTATTAAACTGGTGAATAGAATGGAGCCATATATATATATATATATATATGTATTTTTTCTTTTTCCTCCTTTCTTCTCCTCCCAATTTTCCCAATTTCAGGTCTCTCCCAATTTGGTTAGCACATATATTTCTGGAGTTGTTGCTACCCTTTTAGTATTTTGTTCTCTCATTCATCCATTCTTATCTGGATAAAATGACAAGGCAGAAAAACTCACCTCCAAAAAAAAAGAACAAGAGGCAGTACCAATGGCTAGGGACCTAATCAATACAGACATTAGTAAGATGCCAGAACTAGAGTTCAGAATGACAATAATCAAGGTGCTAGCTGGGCTCAAAAAAAAAATAAAAAACATGAAAGATACTAGAGAATACCTTTCTGGAGAAATAAAAGGACTAAAATCTAACCAAGTTGAAATTTTTTAAAAAGCTATTAATGAGGTGCAATAAAAAAACAGAGGCTGTTACTGCTAGGATACATGAGGCAGAAGAGAGAATTAGTGATATAGAAGATCAAATGATGGAGAATAAAGAGGCCAAGAAAAAGAGAGAAAATCAACTACTGGGCCACAAGGGGAAAATTCAAGAGATAAGTGATACCATAAGAGGAAACAATATTAGAATAATTGGGATCCCAGAAGAAGAAAGTGAGGGGCAGAAGGTATACTGGAGCACATTATAGCACAGAATTTCCCTAATTTGGTAAAGGGAACAAGCATCAAAATCCAGGCGCCACAGAGAACCCCCCTCAAAATCAATAAAAATAAGTCCACAGCCCATCATCTAATAGTAAAAACAAGTCTCAGGGACAAAGAGGAAATCCTGGAAGCAGCGCAGGACAAGAGGTCTGTAACATACAATGGTAGAAATATTAGATTGGCAACAGACCTATTCACAGAGACCTAGCAGGCCAGAAAGGACCGGCATGATATATTCAGAGCACTAAACAAGAAAAATATGTAGCCAATAATGCTATATCCAGCTAGGCTGTCAATGAAAATACAAGGAGAGACAAAAAGCTTCCAGAACAAACAAAAATGAAAAGAATTTGTAAACACCAAACCACCCCTACAGGAAAGATTGAAAGTGGTCCTCTAAGCAAAGACAGAGCCTAAATGTAACAGACCAGAAAGGAACAGAGACAATATACAGTAATAGTTACCTTACAGGCAATAAAATGTCACTAAATTCATATCTTTCAATAGTTACCCTGAATGTAAATGGGCTAAATGCCCCAATCAAAAGACACAGTGTATCAGAATGCATTTTTTAAAAAAGGAACCATCTATATGCTGTCTGCAAGAAACTCACTTTTGACCCAGAGACACCTCCAGATTTAAAGTGAGGGGGTGGAAAACAATTTACCAAGCTAATGGACATCCAAAGAAAACTGGGATGGCAATCCTTATATCAGACAAATTAGATTTTAAGCCAAAGACTATAATAAGAGGTGAGGAAGGGCACTATATCATACTTAAGGGGTCTGACCAACAAGATCTAACAATTATAAATATCTATGCCCCTAACAATGGAGGAGCCAACTACATAAACCAATTAATAACAAAATCAAAGAAACACATTGACAATAATACAATAGTAGTAGGGGACTTTAACAACCCCCTCACTGAAATGGACAGATCATCCAAGCAAAAGATCAACAAGGAAATAAAGGCTTTCAGTGACACCCTACCAGATGGACATCACAGATATAATTAGAACATTCCTTCCCAAAGCAAGAGATTACACATTCTTCTCTAGTGTACATGGAACATTCTCCAGAATAGATCACATCCTGGGTCACAAATCAGGTCTCAAATGGTAACAAAAAATTGGGATCATTCCCTGGATATTTTCAGACCACAATGTTTTGAAACTAGAACTCAACCACAAATGGAAAGTTGGAAAGAACCCAAATACATGGAGGCTAAAGAGCATCCTCTAAAGAATGAATGGGTCAACCAGGAAATTAAAGAAGAATTTAAAAATTCATGGAAATAAATGAAAATGAAAACACAACTGTTCAAAATATTTGGGACATAGCAAAGGTGGGCATGAGAGGGATGTATATAGAAATACAGGCCTTTATCAAGAAATAAGAAATGTCTCAAATCCATAACCTAACCCTATACCTAAAGGAGATGGATAAAGAACAACAAAGAAAGTCTAATCCCAGCAGGAGAAGAGAAATGATAAAGATCAGGGCAGAAATCAATGAAATAGAAACCAAAAGAAAAAAAGGGCACATCAATAAAACTAGGAGGTGGTTCTTTGAAAGAATTAATAAGATTGATAAACTCCTGCTCAGGCTTATCAAAAAGAAAAGAGAAAGGACCCAAATTAATAAAATCATGAATGAAAGAGGAGAGATCACAGCCAACACCAAAGAAATACAAACAATTATAAAAACATATTATGAGCAACTATACACCAGCAAATTTGACAATCTGGAAGCAATGGATGCATTTCTAGAGATATATAAACTACCACAACTGAACCAAGAAGAAATAGGAAACCTAAACAGACCCATAACAGGTAAGGAGATTGAAGCAGGCATCAAAAATGTCCCAACAAACAAGAGCCCTGGGCCAGATGGCCTCCCAGGGCAATTCTACCAAACATTTAAAGAAGAATTAATACCTATTCTCCTGAAACTGTTGCAAAAAATAGAAATGGAAGGAAAACAACAAACTCATTTTATGAGGCCAGCATTACCTTGATCCCAAAACCAGACAAAGACCCCATCAAAAAGGAGAATTACAGACCAATATCCCTCATGAACATGGATGCAAAAATTCTCACCAAAATACTAGACAATAGGATCCAACAGCACATTAAAGAATTATTCACCATGACCAAGTGGAACTTATTCCTGGAATGCAAGGTTGGTTCAACATCAACAGAGCAATCAATGTCATATAATACATTGATAAACGAAAGAAAAAGAATCACATGATACTCTCAATAGATGCTGAAAAAGCATTTGACAGCATCCTTTCTTGATCAAAACTCTTCACAGTGTAAGGATAAAGGGCACATACCTCAATATCATTAAAGCAATCTATGAAAAACCCATGGCGAATATCATTCTCAATGGGGAGAAACTGAGAACTTCTACCCTAAGGTCAGGAATGCAGCAGGGATGTCCACATAGTACTTGAAGTCCTAGCCTCAGCAATCATGCAACAAAAAGAAATAAAAGTCATCTGATTCAGCAGAGAAGAAGTCAAACTCTCACTCTTTGCAGATGATATGATACTTTATGTGGAAAACCCAAGAGACTCCACTCCAAAACTGCTAGAACTCATACAGGAATTCAGTAACGTGTCAAGATATAAAATCAATGCACAGAAATCAGTTGTATTTCTATACACCAACAGCAGGATAGAAGAAAGAGAAATTAAGGAGTTGATCACTTGTACAATTGCAAACCTTAAGATACCTAGGAAGAAACCTAACCAAAGAGGCAAAGAATCTGTACTCAGAAAACTATAGAATACTCAGGAAAGAAATTGAGGAAGACACAAAGAAATGGAAAAACATTCCATGCTCGTGGATTGGAAGAAAAAATATTGTGAAAATGTCTATGCAACCTAAAGCAATCTATGCATTTAATGCAATCCCTATCAAAATACCATCAACTTTTTTCAAAGAAATGGAACAAATAAGCCTAAAACTTATATGGAACCAGCAAAGACCCCAAATAGCCAGAGGAATGTTGAAAAAGTAAACTAAAGTTGTCATCATCAGAATTCCAGACTTCAAGCTCTATTACAAAGCTGTCATCATCAAGACAGTATGGTAC
This sequence comes from Martes martes, assembly GCF_963455335.1. NCBI lineage: Eukaryota > Metazoa > Chordata > Mammalia > Carnivora > Mustelidae > Martes > Martes martes. The sequence goes on along the minus strand of NC_137891.1, from coordinate 12,033,283 downwards.
TGGCACAGAAACGGACACATAGATCAATGGAACATAATAGAGAGCCCAGAAATGGACCCTCAACTCTATGGTCAACTAATCTCTGATAAAGCAGGAAAGAATGTCCAATGGAAAAAACATAGTCTCTTCAACAAATGGTGTTTGGAAAATTGGACAGCCACATGCAGAAGAATCAAAGTGGACCTATTCTTTACACCACACGCAAAAATAGACTCAGAATGGATGAAAGACCTCAATGTGAGACAGAAGTCCATCCAAATCCTTGAGGAGAACACAGGCAGCAACCTCTTCAACTTCAGCTGCAGCAATTTCTTCCTGGAAATATCACCAAAGGCAAGGGAAACAAGGGCAAAAACGGACTACTGGACTTTATCAAGATCAAAACTTTTTCAGGGCAAAGGAAACAGTCAACAAAACCAAAAGACAACCAACAAAATGGGAGAAAACATTTGCAAATGACATATCAGATAAAGAATTATTATCTAAAATCTATAAAGAACTTATCAAACTCAACACCCAAAGAACAAATAATCCAATCAAGAAATGGGCAGAGGACAGGAACAGACATTTCTGCATAGAAGACATCCAGATGGCCAACAGACACATGAAAATGTGCTCAACATCATTCGCCATCAGGGAAACTTAAATCAAAACCACAGTGAGATACCACCTCACATCAGTCAGAATGGCTAAAATTAACAAGTCAGGAAATGACACATGTTGGCGAGGATGCAGAGAAAGGGGAACCCTCCTACACTGTTGGTGGGAATGTAAGCTGGTGCAGCCACTCTGGAAAACAGTATGACGGTTCCTCAAAAAGTTGAAAATAGAGCTACCCTATGAATCAGCAACAATCCTTCTGGGTATTTACCCTAAAGATGCAAATGTAGTGATCCAAAGGGTCACATGCACCTGAATGTTTATAGCAGCAATGTTCACAGTAGCCAAACTATGGAAAGCACTAGATGTCCATCAACAGATGAATGGATAAAGAAGATGTGGTATATATACATAATGGAATACTATGCAGCCATCAAAATAAAATGAAATCTTGCCACTTGCAACAACATGGATGGAACTAAAGAGCATTATGCTAAGCAAAATTAGTCAATCAGAGAAAGACAATTATCATATGATCTCTCTAATATGAGGAATTTGAGAAGCAGGGCAGGGGTTGAGGAAGGTAGGGAGGGAAAAAAATGAAACAAGATGGGACCAGGGAAGGAGATAAACCATAGGAGATTCTTAATCTCAGGGAACAAACTGAAGGTTTCTGAGGGGTGGGGAGGGAGGGTTAGGGTAGCTGGGTTATGGACATCGGGGGGGGGGTATGTGCTATGGTGAGGGCTGTGAAATGTGTAAGCCTGATGATTCACAGACCTGTACCCCTGGGGCAAATAATACATTATGTTAATAAAAAATTTTTAAAAATAAAAAGTAGCATGCTACTGTTTTGTTCTGCAGTGTGGGTGTACCTCAGAAGTATGCTAAGTGGAGGAAAATAGGTATACACAAGTAATCTATATACTTTATAATTCCATTGCTGTGAAATGCCCATGCAATGCAAACCTTTAGAGACAGAAAGCAGATGTGCATGTGACTTGGCTTTGGAATGAATACTGCCTACAAGGGACCAGGGAACTTTTGGGGTGAGTGGAAATATTCTGAAACTAGTTTGCAGCTATGGTTGTATTATTCAATAAATTTACAAAATATTAAATTCTACACTTTCTCTTGGTAATCTTCATGAGTTGTAAATTATAGCTCAAAGAAACAAAACCTGATAGAACAGAATGTTATCTTTTCCACAAAGAATTCTGGGCTCTCAAACCCAAAATTTGTTGTTCCCCACAAACACGTCAAAAGCAATGTTTAACCATCAGAATTCCAATACTTTTTTTTTAAGGTTTTATTTATTTGAGAGAGAGAGAGAGAGAGAGAGATAACATGAGTCAGAGAAAAGGGCAGAGGGAGAATGACAAACAGATTCCCTGCTGAGTGTAGAGTCTGATACAGGGCTTAACATGGGGTTCTATCTAAGGACCCCGAGATCATAACCTGAGCCAAAGTCAGAGGCCCAACCATCTGAGCCATCCAGGCACCCCCATGCTTTCTTATTAGCCTCTTCTTCTAATTAGACTGTGAGAGTATCAAAGTCATAAACTGACCTTACCAATAAAAACCAAATTGGTTTTTAACATCTATTGTGTATTCATCTTCCCCTATCGTCTATAAGTACTTTGAGGAGATTACAGGTATCCCAACATCCACCATAATGCCTTGAAGAATGTACCAGCTCAATTAATGTTTGTTGAAGAATGAATGAACTGGGTGGTGGGGAAATGGACATTGGGGAGGGTATGTGCTATGATGAGTGCTGTGAAATGTGTAAACCTGGTGATTCACAGACCTGTACCCCTGGGGATAAAAATACATTATATGTTTATTTTAAAAAAAAGAATTAATGAACTGAATTAATAAAATATTAATAAAGAAGAAAAGCAGAAACTTTAGTATTATGTATCTGTATGACTTCTCACACATTAAGAATACCTTTCCATCAAATTTCATTATTTCATTTTATAGCATTCTCTCATGTACAAGAAAATTTTATGTGTAAACACATACTTGCACACATATGTTTGGGATTTTGTTTTTTGTTTTTTACAGGTGAAAAAGAACAGGTATGACTAAGAAGAAAGTCCACGAAGCTAAAAGTAAAGCTCAGAACCTCAGTTCTTATTATTTTTCCATATTGGAGAATATTAAACAAACCTATTTAAGCAAAAAGGAGGTGCATTCCTTGATTTTAGAAAAAGGAGACGAATTTGGAGGAACTTTGGATAATCACCAAGGGCTTTGTGTGGCATTTTGTCAACACAGCCTATCCTATATCATGCTTAAACGTTACTTCACTTTGGCAAAAGAGGCATGTGACTCCTCTTGCTGTGATCTCATACGTCTTATGGTAGTTAAGCCATCCAGTCTCTCCTGCCCCATCTCTCCTGCTCCACCGTCAAAACTCATGCTCAGACACAAAGACACAAATAGACATATATGCACAGATTCATGTATGCACAATGATGAATTGTTAGACACATCAGTCATATATTTATACAGAGACATGCTCAGAGATGAATGTCACCTTAACCACACACACATCAATATTCATACAGGTACTTGAATGTATATTGTACAACTCCAGGGAATATCACTCACATCACAGATAATGCAAATGGTGTCTTCTTACTTGTACAGTGCTCAACTTATGCAATCAAACATGACGACCTTATACACCCACCCATTCAAAAATTTACAAATCTGTGGTTCTCCTCTCTCTCACTAAAACTACCTTTCACCAAGTATAATATATCAAAATGGAAAGAAAAAACAGAAGAATTTTAAGAAGTGAGGTAGTGACCAGAACAGGTGGAATTAGGGAAGGCTATCAACAAGATGAATTGCCCACAGCTTCCTGACCAAGACCACCATCAGATGGAGATAAATGGATACATTTTAGACCTTCTAAATGCACAGCCAAGCAAGCAGCAGCCAGCAACCGTGACTACTTTTTCCTTAGAAAAAATAAAAATCAGATGAAGACAAAGGCCAATCAGAACATGGGTACACAGATCAGAGCCATAATTTCATCACTGTCTTGTTTTCCCTAGTGCCCTGGAAGAGCACACTTCTCTATTCTCACTTTTGATTAGATAAGGAAAACTGTAATGAACTATTACATTTCAAATTATAAACTCTTTAAGTTAGGACTTCTAGGTTATGAAGGTCATAAGTAATAACTCCTATTTGAGCCTTGACTTCTAAAAATATTCTATCAATGTTAAGTTGGAGGGTCCCAGAACCAGTCTGCCTATATTTGAACCCCACCACCATCAGTGCCTAGTTGGGTGAGTTTGGGCATATGCTAATATCTTTCACCTTGGTGTCCTCATCTGTAACATGAGAAATATAACCTTATATATCATGTAGAATTTGAGGAGGACTCAATGAGATAATATGTAACCAAGGTTTAGAAAGTTCCTGGCAGATAATAAGGGCTCAGTAGATATTACCTGCATTTATTATCATATCCATGACCAGCAATTTCAGATGTTCTGCTTTAACATTCAAACTACAACTTTCTCAGCCACACAAATCTGAATTTAAAGCCTGGCTCTGGCACTTGGGAGCTGGGGAATCTCATACCAAATAAACGTTTGAGCCTAACATTTCCTCATTTGTAAACGTGTCTGGAGGTCAAGGATTATGGCAGTGATAATGAAGGCCACAGCATAAAGTAAATGTTCAAATGTTAGCTTCCTCCCTTGCTAGACCATAGATAGACCACTACTGCTACTGAAATTTCACTTTACAAAAGGCCTCTGCACACGTTCCCCAACACACACCTCACTGAGAGCGATATATAACACTAGCAAGAGTGTATCTTACAACATCAATGTTCTGCTGGTTCCCATGCCCAAAAATGTCTGCCCCTAGATCATTCATGCAATTCCTCAGGTGCAAAAGCTAGAAATAATACATCTTCTCACCATAGAGATGGAAGCATTACAAGACATAACTTTTTAAAAAAGATTTATTTATTTATCCTAGAGAGAGAGCAAGCAGGGGGAGGAGCACAGGGACAGGAAAAGAAGGAACCTCCAGCAGACTCTGCACTCAGCACAGAACCTGACTCAGGGCTCAATCTTATGACCCTGAGATCATGACCCGAGCTGAAAACCAGGAGTGGGCCACTTAACCAACCGAGCCACCCAGGCACCTCAAGAGATGTAACTCTTGTGAAAATTGATTTACAGTCTCTATGTACCTTAAATATAGCTAAAAATAATGGTTTCACGTACATCCTTGGGATGGTTAGTGATTTATTTACATAAGTGATGTCAGGGGATACTCATACTAGCCCTGTAACATAGGTACAGTTATCCCCATTTTACAGAAAATGGAAGGGAGTCTGAGAGAAAGTAACTTACTCAAGTTAACTTACTCAAAGTAACTTACTCAAGTTCAGGCAACTGGTAAGAAGCAGAACTTGGCACAATACCTCCAAAATATTTGGTGAGTGAATGAATAATAAAAGAAGTACAGTGAGCAAAAACACAGGAGGGTAATAATACTATAGCAGCATAGATATTTGACAACTTTATATCCCACAATTTTTAGGGGAGACCAGAAGTTCCATCATTTATTAATCTAAGAACCATCCTGGTCAAGAAACACAGGACATACAGGGTACCGGATTAGGTAATGGAACTATAATAAGGCTCTCAGGATCTCAGAAAATACTTGGTCAAACCATGAGTTTGGATTTTGTATAGAGATCATCTAGACATTAAGCCTCATAATGTAAAAGCAAAACCTGTCTCCCCACAGTGGCATTTTCAAATGATACATGATTCAGAATTAGATAAGGTCCACCCTAGCTATTTTTGTAGCTAGTACTTTTGTAAAATCTTTTGGTGGGGGTTCATATTGTAAAGATCACTAGGGTATCCACAGGCCTCTATTCATCAATCATTCATGGAGAAGACATATTGGGAAAATTTTCTGCTTTCAAACTTACTATCTTCAAAAGAGGGCTGTTCATGTTTCAACATAATGCCATTATTTGATACAGTTTATGAAATGGATCTAAGATTCACTTTCCTGCTACTGACCCAGGGGACAAGTGGTGTTCCAAATATATGCTAAACAAGAGAGGCTCCCTGAACCAGGGGTCTGGTATTTGGGAGCGCTCTGGGGATGTGGTGGGAAGAAGATTTTGACATGTGGATAGGGGGCTCAAATATCAGCTGGATGCCATTTGTAAAAGAAATACTTAGAATCAGTAGGGCCAGAAATGAAAAGATGTGTCATGGGCAGGAGAGAAGACGTGCCAAACTTAAGTGTCTTTGTCAGAGAGCTCATGCGAGAGGATCAGAAGAGGCTAAGGGGAACTCACTCCAATGATCTTTATTGCCTTTTATGGATGAGGAATGGGGACCTCAGGGAATGATGGGATTTTCCCAGTCAGTGTTAGGAATCCAAAACAAGAAAGCTGGTCTCCCTTCTTCTCTTTCAGTGAGCTATTCCGTCCTCCAGCAGCCTTGGGGCTTCCCTGCCTCGAGCCACTTCTCTCTCCATTCTTTCCCCAGAGGGAGACTATATGCCTATGCGGGGAAGAGAGGGGGAAGGGAAGAGGTTCTTGTTAGAGCTATGGTAGTTGTGGGAAAGTGAACAAGGCACAGTATTTTTCATGTTCATTTGCTTGCTTACGGACCCAGTGTACTGATGTACACTCCTTGTGAGACAAATTGTAAAAGCCATCAAAATAGAAAAAAGGAGTCCCTTATCATCCCACCACTGTGAAGTACTGTTAGCACTTCACCATATTTCCTTCCAGTCTTTCATTGTACATTTCATATAAGTTGCTCAATACTGAAGATACAATTCTGTTTCCTATATTTTTTTAATTTTATATCACAACTCCCACATCATCAAAAATCTTCTGAGCATAAATTTTAGTGACAGCACAATATTTCATTACAATGCACCCAAATTTTTGCTCCAATAATGCTGGACTTTGATGACTTCTGGTTATAAATTTGTGTGACAAAATGACACTGAAAATCTTGATGCCTAAATCTTGGTATGCATTTCCAAATGTTTCCTGATGGTTGATTTGTGGAAGTGAGATTTCTTATGTCAAACAGTAGGTATGAACATTTCTAAAGCTCTTGGTAAATTTTAGGGAGGGCTTACAAATTTATATATTTTCCAGAAGTGTCTGTGAATAGAGACTTTAATTCCTTCTTTTTATTTTCTTCTACTTTCTGCAGTACGAGTTCCAAAGACATTAGATTGCGTATTTAAACCAGCTCAGTGCAATTGTGTAAAATAATTAAATGCTCTCTTTAGGTAAATAGTCATCTCTCCTGCCTATGCAATGAAAATGATCAGGCAAATAATTTATTAAAAACAAATTTTATACCATCTTTTTAGAGCTACCCAAATGCTCTAGCTCTGAACTGTCCACTAGTGTAGCCACTAGCTGCATATGGTTGTGCATTTGAAAGGTGGCTGGCCCAAACTGAGAAGAGCTGTGAGTGTAAGATACATGCCAGATTTTGAAGACTCACTAGAAGAACCAAGAATTAAAATATCATATTATTTTTTATATTGATTACATGTTGAAATGATAAACATTTGGCTATATTTGCATTAATTAGAATATATAATTAAAATTAATTTCATCTGTTTCTTTTTACCATTTTAATGTGGCTACTAGAAAATTCAAAATTATTTGCATGGTTCTCACTAGATAACTATTGGACAAGGGTGCTCTAGCTAGTTCCCAGATTTGTCCATGGAGGTACATGGCTAACAATTTTGTTTTGCTTCATGGCTTTTGTGAATTCAGAAAATTGCCAATGTGGAACCAATGTTTCCTACTTTTTTGTGCATTCCTCATAGAGTTGAATAGTTTGTCTTTCTTAATTTCCTTCTATTTATCACGCATGTCTATATTCCTTTTTTAAAAAAGATTTTATTTATTTCTTTGAGAGATCACAGGAGTGCACAAGCAAGGGGAGGGGGGCAGAGGAAAAGGGAGAAGCAGACTCCCTACTGAGCAGGGAGCCCTACACAGGGGCTCAATCCTAGGACCCCGAGATCATAACCTGAGCTGAAGTCAGACACTTAATCAACTGAGTTACCCAGGTGCCCTCTGTCTGTAGTCTTCAAACTGTTAACCATGAGGTTTCACCCAATAAGTTCACTTTCCTTCTCCTCATCCTTTCATTCCATTAGAAACCACTAATCGATCACCTATAATGGGATCACTGAGCATTCTGGGCCTAGGAGTACAAAGATTACTCAGACAGAATTCTTGCTCTCAGGAAGCACACAGTCTAGTAAGGGAGACAGACCCTGAAATAATTACAGTCCAGTGAAATGATTTTTAAAATAGAACTAGGTTCTAGATGCTGTGAAAGAAGAGAAAGAAAGGACCAACTCTCTCTCAGTGTAGAGTGGGGTGAGGGGAGTGATGTATGCCAGGGTCATCCAGGTGACACTGGATCTGGACCTTGAAGTAGAAGCCTGGAAGCTGAGCTTTCCAAAGCAGAGGGAATACCCTGGGATAAATCACCAATGTGTGAAGGAGCCCAGCTTTGAACTCACTGGTAAAGAATGGACAAGGTTGCGGGCAAGGAGGGGGCAGGTGTGGAAATTGAGATCTGCTGCAAATTATGCTAGCCTATATGGTTTGGTCTGTATCTCCTGTATAGAGGTTGGGAAACTACGTAAATTGCTAATCAGGGGATGTAAATGATCAGACATGGTGTTTAGAAAGATCCTTCTTGCAGAATGAACTGGATGGGAGAAATACAGTAGACAGGGAGAGAAGTTAGAACAAGGTATCCATCCCCTTGCCTAGAAGGTTTAAAAAATGTCTTCTTATTCCAGGAGTGTGTTGAAACCTCACTTCCTCTGGGAAACCATCCCTGGGAAGGCCTAACTAGATTTGGTAATCCATTCATTGTTCTTGATTCCCCATTCTGTTTTCCATCACTGTCCTTGGCAAGAAGTATCACACTTAGACTTCTGTATGTATGGCCCACCAGTCACTCAGCTCCTCCTGAGATGAGTGCTTAGTAGAATACTAGGCTTAGTTGTCCCCAGTCTATGAGACCTTCATTGACCACCCTGTCATTTTTATTCTCCACTACCATACCTTTTTACTTATCACAATTCATAAAATTAGTGTGTTTGCATTCGTATGACCTGTTTTCTCCATTATCCTATAAGATTCCCATGGAGTAAATATTCCTGTTATATTCACCAATACATACACAGCTTTAACACTTAATAGGCACTCAATAAATAGGTGTTGAATGAACAAAAGGATTCATAAACTGGGGGTGTTTAAGAAAGGTGTATCAAAAGAATGAATTGTTTTATGAATAAATGAATGAATATCCTAGTCTAACAAATAAATGTCAATAGACTGGTTTTAATATTTTGTTCCACTCAGGATCTGGTACATTAGTTCTCCAACAGTTAATCTTAAAATCTATGCCAAGTAATAATTCCAAACCAGGAGTACCTCTATTAGTGGTGTTGGCAGAAATCTCTAAGTGGTTCATTCTAGCAGGTGTGTTAGAATTAGAGTATGGTCAGTGAACACTGACAGTGATAATAGTCTAAGCTGTTCGGGGTCTGTTGGAGAAAATATGCATGTGTACAAACTACACAATGAAGCAGTAAGGTGAGGTAACAAAAGGTCACAGAACACTATGGAGGGACTCCTAAACCCAATGTTGTGATCAGAGAAAGCCAACTGTCAAGCTAATGCCTTTTTTCTTTTCTTTCCCCCAAGCTGATTCTTAAAGCATGAGCAGCAGTTACGCTGGTGAGGTGACTGGAATGGGTGTCCCAGGCCTACAGAAGTAAAAGTGTAGACACTAGGAAGGAACAGTGAAAAGAAGCACCAACAGCTTCTAGGGTCCATTCAAAAGGAAACTCCAGCCTCTGGGATTCTTCCTCTTCCCCTTCGCTGTTTCTCCTTTCTCACTAGCTTATACCTTCTCCTTCTTGTTCTAAAGGAGTCATTGCTTCCTCTTGTCCTCATTGCCCCTTGATATCTCTGTTCTCCCCAGGTAGCCTGGAAAAGGGCACAGAGCAATGACAGGGAGCCCTTGTCTACACATGGAGGCTAGGTTCCCTCATTTCTAAAGAGAGGAGTAAGAGGATCAGCATGGAGTTAAGATTAGGCAGGTCAGTAAGGAGAGTCTGGAACTGTAGACCTGCCAGGACTTTGAGCCAGGGATGTTCCTGAAGACTGTTAGTGCTGACAGAACCATGGGCACAGAAATGCCAATGGCTGTTTCTTACTCCTCAAAATAAAACAAATTCCCCTGCTTACATAGTCCTAAAACAAGTATTTCTATTTTCCAAAAGGCAGCATTATCCTCAGACTTAAAACCAAGACCCTAGTCCTCTTTCCCCAAAGAAGCCAAAGTGAAGAAGTCAGGCCATATATAACCACTAAGTGTATGTTTCTTTGTTTTGGGGTTTTTTCCCCTTTCTTTTTCCCCCAAGTTTTTTTTTTTAATTTCTAGTTAGTTAACACAGTGTAACATTAGTTCCAGGTGTAATATTTAATGATTCATCACTTATATATAACACCCGGTGCTCATCACAACAAATGTCCTCCCTAATCCCCATCACCCATTTAACCCACCCACCACCCATCTCCCCTCCAACAGCCCTCAGTTTGTTCTCTGTAGTTAAGAGTCTGTTTATTGGTTTGCCTCTTTTTCGTCCCTTGTATTCATTTGTTTTGTTTCTTAAATTCCACATATGAGTGAAATCATATGGTATTTGTCTTTCTCTTACTTATTTTGCTTAGCATAATATTCTATAATTCCATCCACATTGTTGCAAATGGCAATATTTCATTCCTTTTTAGGGCTAAGTAATATAGCATTGTATATATATAAACCACATCATCTTTATTCATTCATCAGTCAATGGACACTTGGACTATTTCCATAATTTGGCTATGATTGATAATGCTGCTATAAATGTCAGAATGCATGTATCCCTTCAAATCAATATTTTTGTATCCTTTGGGTAAATACCCAGTAGTGCAATTGCTGGGTTGTAGATTAGCTCTATTTTTAACGTTTTGAGGAACCTCCATACTGTTTTCCAGAGTGGCTGCTCCAGCTTGCATTCCCACCAACAGTGTAAGAGGGTTCCCCTTTCTCTGCATCCTCGCCAACATCTGTTGTTTCCTGAGCTGTTAATTTTAGCCATTCTGACTGGTGTGAGGTGATATTGTTTTTTTTTTTATTATTAAATTTTTTATTTATTTTCAGCGTAACAGTATTCATTGTTTTTTCACCACACCCAGTGCTCCATGCAATCTATTGTATTTTTTATTTTTATTTCCCCAATGATGAATGATGCTGAGCATCTTTTCATGTGTCTGTTGGCCATTTGGATGTCTTCATTTGAAAAATGTCTATTCATGTCTTCTGTCCATTTCTTAACACCCAAAAAACAAATGATCCAGTTGAGTTTGATAAGTTCTTTATAGATTTTAGATACTAACACTTTATCAGATGTGTCATTTGCAAATATCTTCTCCCATTCCATAGGTTGCCTTTTAGCTGTGTTGATTGTTTCCTTCACTGTGCAGTAGCTTTCTATTTTGATGTAGTCACAACAGTTTATTTTTGCTTTTGTTTCCTTACCTCTGGAGACCTATCTAGGAAGAATTTGCTATGACCAATGTCAAAGAGGTTATTGCCTGTGTTCTCCTGTAGGATTTTAATGGTTTCCTGTCTCACATTTAGGTCTTTAGTCGATTTTGAATTTATTTGTGTGTATGTTATAAGAAAGTGGTTTAGTTTTCCCAACACCATTTGTCTAAGAGACTTTTTTCTATTGGATGATCTTTCTTGCTTTGTTGAAAATTAATTGACCATAGAGCTGTGGATACATTTCTGGATTTTCTATTCTATTCCTTTGATCTCTGTGTCTGTTTTTGTGTCAGTACCATACTGTCTTGATCACTACAGCTTTGTAATATAACTTGAAGTGCTGCGGGTTTTCTAAGAGCAGTGATGATTACTTTCTCCATGATGCATTCAACTTTCAACGAGCACCTCTTAAGTGCCTGGTACCATCCTGCTGCTGTGGGTATAAGCTGAATCAGCAGTGAGGGAAACTGACTAATGTTGCAACACACTAAGTCTCTGAATCAGGTTTCCCCCCACATAGAGAAAGACAAGGTAATTAAATAAATGACTAGCTTGACAGGTGCTTCTATATTTCAGTATAATTATAACTATATACCAGTAGTAATTTTTATAGCTACTACTACATAAAATGGATATTATAGTTTCATGCAAAAACTGAAACTCAGAAATATCACGACAAGAGAAAAAACTACCCAACATATTAAGCTAAGAGAAAGTCATCTTACGTGACTGGAACAATATGTTGAATGGTGACAAAAGAGCATGGAAACAAATGTAAGTTTGTGCCAGAATGTACAGGATCTTTAGCTGACTGGCATGCACAGTGTATGAAGTAATCAAACAGTCAACTAATTGAAAAGATTCTAGTCACCTTTTATTGCCTAGAATTTTGTTGAACCCCATAGAAGAGAGAATAGAATTTTTAGACAGCATTCTTATGTCCATATAGAGGACTAAGTGGCCAAGCTTGTAAGCAGCCAACTTCATGATCCATGTGGAATTAAAGAGTGGACCCTCACATGGGTGAAATGAAGACAGAGCCTAGAATGCTAGGAACAATACTAGGTACAAAAACCAGGAATGAGGATATCAAGGACCAAAGAAATAGTAGGAGAGAAACACCCCATTCCGTTTTGTACTTCATGGAGGATAGAATTAAGATGCAGGGAGAAGCTTGCCCAAGGTCTCAGAAATTCTAATGGCCCAGCTGGGATCAGAATGCAGATGTCTTAATCACTATAAGGTGAAACATGTGAGCAGAAAAATAATTTGATGGAGCCACTCTTTATTAAGCAACATTCTGTGTCAGATGCTCTAGGCCAGTTGTGATGTCATCAGCATTACTAAAATATTTCAGCAAAACATTTAACACTTCAAAGGACTTTGTAAAATAATAAATGTATCTAGACGTATGAATATGTAAATGCTGCACTTGTTGAATTATGAATGTTCATCCCCCCACACACACACCAAATGTTAGGCCACTATGTTCAAATGTATGCCAGTCATATCTACTGAGATTTAGCAATGGTAAGTACAAATGAGTCCCTGCTCCCAGACAAAGACCCCAGTGCCCTGTAGTATGTTTTGTGATGTTGTAAAAGTAGCATTTTACTAAGCATCATAAAGGTGGGATACGAAATGATAAGAAAAAGGGAGACTAGCTCTCTCCAGGGGTGGGATGGGGATGGGAGGGGAAGCTCTGCCACTAATCAGCTAGGGAGCTCTAAGTAAATCACTTTTCCATTCAGGGTCCAGTGCACTCAGTGTTCAGGTAGTAGCAGGGTAGCAGAGTGCTTAAGAACATGCAATCTTAAATAGGGCTGCCAGATTTAGCCAAAACAAAACAAACACAACAACCCCTGTGGTACTCTCAGTATTGAATTTCAGATAAACAACAAACAAATTTTTAGTATTTCCATGTCCCCTGCAATATTTGGGGTATATGTATACTAAATTTTTTTTCAATGCTTATCTGAAATTCAAATTTCTCTGAATGCCCTCCATCTTATGTGACAACCCAATTCTGAAGTTGGACTGCCTCAGTTGTTATTATTGCTCTTAAACTTCTTACTGTGACATTGGGCAGATCCTTAAATTTTCAGTGCTTCTTTATAATATATTTATATATATTGAAAGAATAGCAATAACATCCACTTCAAACAATTTTGGGGAGTATTAAATGAAAATACTTGCAAAATGCTTAGAACAGTATCCAAGTCATGATATACATTCACCTAATTGTTCTTGTTGTAATAATTGGGTGAACTAAGTGATCTCTGAGAAGATTTAACCTTTGTGTTTCTCCCAATAATTTGTGAGCAGCATTATTTCTGGGTATCAAAGCTATAAATTTATGTCAGAGTGTGATAAATATAGGCAGAAAGAATTTCATATGTGACTGGCAAATTGGCCTTTTCATTTAACTTAGGAACACTTTCATATAAAAAAGTAAGAAACCTAAGAAATAGCACTTTCCAAGGCAAGGGTCTCAAAAATGATGTTAGGGAAGTTTAAAACAATTTAAGACAAAATTAGTCCAATGGTGCATTGGCCTCTTTCCCATGGCTGTGTACTACAGATCTGAAAGCAAGGCCAGTATTTCTGAGAGAAGTAATTAGATAGGCCTCCCTCCCAAAGGATTAATTCAGCTCCCAACAGATTATGGCAGCCACCTTTCATTTCCACGAACAGACTCCATCAGCACACTGATTTCAATTAGAGAAGTGAAGTTCTATTGACTTATGCTAGACACAAGGAGACACAGCAGACAGATAACAAACTGGATTACAGCATTAATCTTATGGTCATGGCATCAGAAAGATTTTTAAATGCATTACCTCTCTCCCATAGGAATATCAGAGAAGGTTTTTTCCCCCTCCTGCTGCAAGAAGTTTAATCTTTATGCAAGGTGATGGGTTGATACATAAATTGAGAGTGAAGTCAAGACCTCCTCACTTCCTGAGAGGTATTAAATTTCTGGCTGGATTTGATGGGAGCTGTCTCTATCTGAGACCATACCTCGCAGTGCTGGTCCTGACCAAATCTCTAGATGGAAAGGAAACCACAAGTCAGTTGCCCAGATGTCCATCTAGAAAACACTTGAGCTAGATCAGTTGACAACTTGATTATGTAGACAAGGTGAAAATGCCCTCATACTAATAGTTAATAGTCCATGACATTAACAGATGAAGTGAAAAAAGTAATATGCAGAGGAGAACGCCAGTCTCAGTCTAGGCTTCTCCTCTTAATTTTCTCATGCCTCTTTCTCTTTTTTAAACTCTCTTTTTGATGGTGTGATTCACCCTTCCTGTCATGCTCTACTTGGGTTGAATGACACAATAATATTCAGCTTTCCCTGATTAATACAGAAACCCATTAGATCCCATATCTAGAACGTGGCACCATGGCACCATGGCCCAAACACCAGTTATCAGGCTGGATCTCAATACTTTCCCAGGCCTCGGATACCATCCAGATTCCAACCTCCAGGTTATCAGAGGAAGAACATATAGTAAAAGAATGCCAAAGGCCATGGAAATTCTCAACAACAACTGAATTTTAAAAGGCTAACCTTATTGAAGGACACAGTCAATAGAGGGAATAAGTAACCCAAGGAATGGAAGGTAATAATTGCGATTATGTATTTGATAAGGGTCTACTTTCTAGAATATATAAAGAACTCCTAAAACTCAACAACAGCAACAACAACAAAACAAATAACCTGATTCAAAAATGAGCAAAGGACTTGAATTGATATTTCTTCAGAGAAGATATATGGATAGCCAGTAAGAATTTAAGACAGTAATTATTAAATAAATACAAATAAAAACCACAATGAGCTATCATTTCACAGTCAGTAAGACGGCTACTCTCAAAAAACAGAAAATATTGGCAAGAATGTGGAAATGTTGTACACTGCTATAGGAATAGAAAATGGTATGAAAAACAACATGGTGGTTCCTCAAAAAACTAAACCTCAGTTGTCATAAGATGTAGCAATTCCACTTCTATGTATATACCCTAAATAACTGGAAGAAGGGTCTCAAAGAGATTTTTGCACACCCATGTTCATTGCAGAACTGTTCAATAGCCAAAAGGTAGAAGCAACCTAGGTGTCCATCAATAGATGAATGCATAAACAAAATCTCGTATATACAAGCAATCAAATATTATTCAGCCTTAAAAAGGAACCACAGCATAGATGAACCTTAAGGACATTTTACTAAGTGAAATAAGCCAGTCACAAAAAGACAGATACTATAGGATTCCACTTATATGAAGCACCTAGAGTTCTCAAACTCATAGAAACAGAAAGTTGCCAAGGGTTGGGGGAAAGAGGCATGGGGTGTTGTTTACTAGATTGAGTTTCAGTTTTGCAAGACGAAAAGCATTCTGGGGATTGGATACACAACAGTGGGAATGTATGTAACCCTACAGAACAGCATACTTAAAGATGGTTAAGATGGTCAGTTTCAGGTTATGTGTATTTTACCACAGTTAAAAGCTTTTTAAAGGCTCTAACTCATGTGCTCTCAACAGAAAGGAAGTCACCACCAAGAGGACAAAAAAAATTGAAAAATGAGCTTAAAGAAGAGAGATTTTAAAAAATATTACCTCTTTATGTAAAAGAATAGATAAGCATGAAGTCTATGGACAAATATATAGTATATCTAAGGTTTTAAAATTCTGTGGATGTGATTATAAGTAAAAAGTGCTAAAAAGACTCCTTAGGGGGCCAATAATGAAGAAATGTTGAGAAACTCTGCCCCAAATTATCATCTGTGTTTCAGTTTCCAATCTCAAAATACCTACAACAGATGCCTGCCTACCTCAGTTGTCACCATGACCAAAGTCAGAATCTCCTTCTGGCAGTGACACATTTTGAGCACCAAGAATTCAGAAGTTGTATGGTGGACTATGGATTTTGCTGGGAAGAATGATATGAAACAGTAAGAAATTGGTCGTGTCAATCCCCTACTAAGCAAACATTCAATGTTCCCTAACAAAATACATGACTTAGAAACCCATGCCCCATGCTATGGCCAGCAAGTCCATAAATCATAGACCTCAGTCTGACCAGACTAATCTCTCCCAGGCATAATCTTCCACTGACACAGAAACTCACTATAACTTTGCACCTCCTGTGACCTGGGATTACAAATCCATACCTTCCCACCGCTCATTCTTTAATTAGTGAATGTCACTGAAAACTTAAATGCTATCTCCTCAAGAAAATAAAGTTAGTCATTCCTTTCTCTGCTATCCCAAGCCCACTGTGTAAATATATCTATTAGGGGAACCTGGGTGGTTAAGTCACCAATTTGATTCTGGCTCAGGTCTTGGTCTCAGGGTTAGGAGATTGAGCCCTGTGTGGGCTCCATATGTGCTGAGAGTGGAGCCTGCTTAGGATTCTCTCTCTTCCTCTCCCTCTGCCTCTCTACCTGCCTCCTTACTCTCTCTTGAAAAAAAAAAAAAAATAGCCATTGAGCATTACCCTTGTTTTTTTTTTTTTTCATTCTGTTAATTATATGCTTACCTGTCCCATAAACTGAAAATGTTCTCAGAGTAGAGAATATGCCCTAATGTTGCATTGCCCTGCATTGACTACAAAATGCAGAGTGCTGGATGAACAAATTAATAAATGTGTGGAAGTATATGATGAGGGGGGTAACTCTTTTTTAATTTAGAGGCCATAAGATTTTATGGAAGAGGGGGCATTTGGATTTAAGTGTAAAACTGCCTCTTCTTCCAGAATACACTATTAAAAATGATTTTAAAATCCCCTCTGGATTATCAAACTAATACTTAAGGTTAAAAAATACAGAAATTACAAACATATTCAGTGAAGCAGGAAAGAAAATCACCTCTTCTCTCTCTACCCAGAAGCAACCACCATTAATATTTTAGACATGTTTTCTTTCAGCACTGAGCTAAGCATTTTTCTCTACAAAACTGAGATAATTTTATAATCTCCTTCCTTACTTGATGCTATATCATAAGTATTTTCATTATCATTAACAAGCATTATAAATATAATTGTAAATGATTGCATCCTATTCCTTCACATGAATATATATCATAATTTACATAATCATTTTCATAGTACTAGATTTCTAGGTGGTTTCCGGTTTCTTGCTCTCATAAATAATGCACATATTTACTCATAAATATTTATTCCTATTTCTGATTATCTCCTTGGGATACATTCCTAGAAACAGAAATAGTCAAATGGTGTTAGAATGTGATGGCTTTTGAGAAATAATGCCCATATATTTTGTGGAAAGTGGGTAGCAGTTTATGTTCCCACAAGCAATGTGAGAGGTGTAGGTTTGAGAGCATTTTGGCAAACACCAAAGAATACCAGAATTATTACTATTACTTTTATTTTTCCTTTTCCACTGAAACAAATCTGGCATTGGTTCAGCTGTTTTTTAATTGTAAAACACAGCTCCCTTTCTTACTTCTTCTCCATGTCAAGCTGCTGTCCTAAGCCAGGTCCCTGGTGATTTTGTACATATAAACCTGCCCAAATCCCTCATTCAAGTTAACCTTCCTCATATCTATGCTGACACTTACCTCAGACTTCATTTCAGCCTCATCTAAACACCTTTGCCTACATAATCAGTATCAGATAACCTTAAATTTAGTTGTTCTTTGGTTCAAATGAATGACTTTTGTCTCCTCAAGGCAAGACCATGCACATAGTAATTCATTCAACCAACATCTAATGAACACAATACTTAACACCAGAGCTACAAGGACAACAAGGCACAGTGCCCACCTCCAAAGACCTAAAAACCCAGTGGGGAAGAGGAGCAGTAACTACATAATAGAGATGCTTCCATAGGAATAATCACAGTAATAGGAAGGAGGGGAAACTATTATGATCATGGGAGACCTAGAAAGGTTTTATGGAAAAGCAACATCTAAGCACAAATTTTGTTTTGTCAGGTAAGAATTTACTGTGGCAAAGCCATTTGTCATGGGCTGCATGTTTGTGTCCCCCTAAAATTCGTATATTGAAATCTAAACCCTCAATGTGATGGTATCAAGGGTGGAACCTTTGGGAAGGAGGAGCCCTAGTGATGGAATTAGAAACCTATAAGAAGGGACACACAACTTGCTTCCTCATGCTCTCCTGCTACCTCTCCCTCCCCTCCTTTCTTTTCCTCTCCCTGCCTCCTTCTCCCTCCACCATGGAAGACACAGCAAGAAAGTGGCCCATTATAAACCAGAAAGAGAGCCCTCTACCAAGAACCCAATCATGCTGTCACCCAGATCATGGACTTCTAGCTTTCAGAACCATGAGAAATGAATGTTTGTTAGTTAAGCCACTCAGTCTTTGGTATTCTATTATAGCAGCCCAAACTAAGATGCATTCTAGACAGAGGTACAAGCATATGTAAAGACAGCAGAGAGAGAGAGGGAAAAATGTGGAAAGACAAGCCAGAGACTGAAATAAAATGCTCACAAAATATTTACCTTATGAATAACTTGTAAACAAAGGACATTGGTAAGAATTAAGGAAAACTGAATAAAGTATGGACTTCTATTATATAATAATATGTCAGTTTGAGTTTATTAATTGTAACAAATGCACCATACTAATTTCAGATGTTAACAGAGGAAACTAGGTCTAAGATATATGGGAATGCTAACTACATTAGCAATTTCTGAAAATCTAAAAGTGTTCTAAAAAATGGAAGGTCTTTTATAAGCCAAATTATAAAATTATATGCATATATACAAAATTTCATCTTGATTTTACACATACACAAAAATAAGTCCTAAGTGACTTAAAGACCCAAATATGAAAAGTATACTTTAAAAAAAAAGTTTGAGGAAAACAGGATAATTCCTATATGAAATTAGGAGAGGAAAAAATTTCCTGAACAAAACATAAAAAGTACAACTTAGAAAACATTGATAAACTTGATTATGTCAAAAACTTAAATTTTTCAATGAGAAGTCACCATAAACAAATGTTAACACAAGGCAAACACAGAACATTAATTGAAACCTATAAAACAAATAAAGGATTAGTATTCAAAATATTTAAAGAATGCCTCAAACCCATTAGTAAAGAACAAACATATTTACTTTTCAATAAATTAGGATAAATTGTTTGTTTAATAAATAAGAGATTATAAAGTCCCCAGTATTGTTTTTGTTAGGAAAGTCATATTTGAATGGGGTCCTTGGCTTGAACAAAAAGAATTCTTTTTTTTTTTTTTTAATTTTTTATTTATTTTCAGCGTAACAGTATTCATTGTTTTTTCACCACACCCAGTGCTCCATGCAATCTGTGCCCTCCCTAATACCCACCACCTGGTTCCCCCACCCTCCCACCCCGCCCCTTCAAAACCCTCAGGTTGTTTTTCAGAGTCCATAGTCTCTCATGGTTCACCTCCCCTTCCAATTTCCCTCAACTCCCTTCTCCTCTCCATCTACCCTTGTCCTCTATATTATTTGTCATGCTCCACCAATAAGTGAAACCATATGATACTTGACTTTCTCTGCTTGACTTATTTCACTCAACATAATCTCTTCCAGTCCCGTCCATATTGCTACAAAAGTTGGGTGCTCATCCTTTCTGATGGAGGCATAATACTCCATAGTGTATATGGACCACATCTTCCTTATCCATTCATCCGTTGAAGGGCATCTTGGTTCTTTCCACAGTTTGGCGACCGTGGCCATTGCTGCTATAAACATTGGGGTACAGATGGCCCTTCTTTTCACTACATCTGTATCTTTGGGGTAAATACCCAGCAGTGCAATTGCAGGGTCATAGGGAAGATCTATTTTTAATTTCCTGAGGAATCTCCACACTGTTCTCCAAAGTGGCTGCACCAGTTTGCATTCCCACCAACAGTGTAAGAGGGTTCCCCTTTCTCCACATCCTCTCCAACACACGTTGTTTCCTGTCTTGCTAATTTTGGCCATTCTAACAAAAAGAATTCTGTTGTGAACTTCATTCTACAGAGAACTCTGTTTTCCTTTTAAATAAATCATTATGTAATTTTTTTTTAAATGAAAGGAAAGACAAACTGACAGAAAACAAACAGCAAAGAATATTATGGTGGTTAATTTTATGCCTCTACTTAGCCAGAATATAGTGCCCAGTTGTTTGGTTAGACATGAGTCTAAATGTTGCTGTGAAGGTATTTTCTAGATGTGATTAATGTTTAGAACAGCAGATTTTGAGTAAAACAGATTAGCCTCCATAGCGTGGGTGGGCATCATTCAATCAACTGAAGGTTTAGGAGAAAAGGCTGAGTTTTCCCAATGAAAAATGAATTCTCCAGACTACATAGTTTCCACCTGAGCTTCTAGTCTTTGAACTCGAGACTGAAATGTCAACTCACCTGAATCATCACCCTTGCCAGCTTGCCCTATGCATTTCAGATTTACCAGTACCTACAGTACTATGAGCCAATTCTTTAAATTTCTCAGTAGATACACAGATATAGACAGATAGTATAATAGATATATAAAGAAGAATTGGGGAGCAAGATGGTGGAGGGATTGGAGACCTAAATATCGTGGGGTCCAAGGAGTTCAGCTAGATAGTTATCAAACCATTCTGAACACCTACAAACTCAATAGGAGATTGACAAGAAGAGCAGCAATTCTAGAAACAGAAAAGTGACCACTTTCTGGAAGGTAGGACGTGCAGAGAAGTGAATCTGAGGCGACAAATGAGAAGATAGACTGTGCGGGGAGGGGCTGGCTCCTGGCATGTGGTAGAGCAGCAAAGCACAAAATTGAAACTTTTATAAGTCTGCTCCACTGAGGGACATCACTCCAGAGGCTAATCAGGGGTGGAGACCTCTGGGTGTGGTCTCAGGACCTGCAGGGTCACAAGAAGACCGGGGTGCATAAGTGTGGCAGTGTGGCAGCATTCCCAGGTATCAGAGGTGGGGAAGCTGCCTGCAGAGATGGAGCTGAAGAGTAGGTTCTGTGCTCATGGTTACCTTAAACCATGATCTGAGGCACAGTCAGGCCACTGTTCTTCAGGTAGGGATCCCACAAATGGCAGATCTGGGGAAATTCACCTCCCTCCCCAGGGAGGAGTGACATGGGAGTGCGCTGCAGGAAACTCCTGAGTTTGGAGATGCCAAACCAGGCTGTGGGCCAGAGATAGAAAAGCTAGGGTTACAGGACGGGTGAGCACAGAGTGTGGCTGGAGACCAGGGAGACAGGAGAAACTGATTTTCTCTGGGAGCCCATTGAGGAGGGGACCCCAGCTCTCAGCTCCTACAGGGCCAGAGATTGGGAGGCTGCCATTTTCATTCCTGTTCTCCAAAGATATATGGAAAGCATTCAGGAAACAAAAGCTACTGAAAGCAAAACCGAGCACATTACTTAGCCTGGCCCCTGGCAAGGGTGGTACAATTCCACCTCAGGCAAAGACATTTGAGAATCACAGCAACAGGCCACTCCCCCAGAAGGTGAGCAAGAATATCATCAAGATGAAGTTCACTGATAAATGAGAACTAAGGAACTCCAGACCAAGGGGAAAGCAACATATATAATTCATGGCTTTTTTTTTTTCCTCAGGATCCTTTAGTCTTACAAAGTTGAATTTTTTTCAATTTTGTTTTTTTTCTTACTCTTTTTTTAAATTTTCCCTTTCCTATTTTAACCTATCTCAACTATTTTATCTTAGCAATACCTTTTTTAAAAATCTTTTAATTTTCATTGTTATACTCATATTCTATCCCCTCATTGTACTTAACCTTATTTTTTGTATACATATAGGTTGTTCTTTAAAATTTTGGGATACAGTTTCTTCTAGTAGATCAAAATACACCCTAAATCTAGTGCATGGCTTTGTTCTAAGCTCCAGCCTAATCACATTCTTTCTTTTCTCTTTTTCCTTAAGAAATCCATTAATATAATGTGCCATATTAATAGGTCAAAAGATAAGATCATATTATAGCAATAGGTTCTGAAAGATCCTTTCACAAAATCTGATAATGATTCCTATTTAAAAAAACAGGTAATAAAATAAAAACAGACAGATACATTTATAATATGGTAATACACTCTCTCTCACAAACATATATCACTTAGTTCCAAAGTCAGAATCTCATTTAATGGGGCATCTCCACAAAAATCAGGAAAAAGGAAAGTTTCTCATGACCTTCAATATTATTCAATATTGTTCAATAACTATTAGTACAATTTTTATTTTATTTTATTTTATTTTTTCAGTGTTCCAAGATTCATTGTTTATGCACCACACCCAGGGCTCAAAGCAATACATGCCCTCCTTAATACCTATCAACAAGCTCACCTAACCCCCCACCCCCTCCCCTCCAAAGCCCTCAGTTTGTTTCTCAGACTCCACAGTCTCTCATGGTTCATCTCCCCCTCTGATTTCCTCCAATTCACTTTTCCTTTCCTTCTCTTAATGTCCTCCATGTTATTCCTTATGATCCACAAGTAAGTGAAACCATAAGATAATTGACTCTCTGCTTGACTTATTTCACTCAACATAATCTCCATTCCTGTCCATGTTGATACAAAATGGCTAACAGACACATAAAAAAAAAAATGTTCATCATCATTAGACATCAGGGAGATTCAAATCAAAACCACATTGAGATACCACCTTACACCAGTAAGAATGGCCAAAATTAACAAGACAGGAAATGACAAGTGTTGGTGAGGATGTGGAGATAGGGGAACGCTTTACCCCATGGGTGGGAATGCAAGTTGGTGCAGCCACTTTGAAAAACAGTGTGGAGATTCCTTAAGAAATTAAAAATAGAGCTACCCTATGACCCTGCAATTGCATTACTGGGTATTTACCCCAAAGATACATATGTAGTAGAAAAAAAGGGCCATCTGTACCCCAATGTTCATAGCAGTAATGACCAAAATTGCCAAACTGTGGAAAGAGCCAAGATGCCCTTCAATAGACGAATGGATAAAGAAGATATGGTCCATATATACAATGGAATATTATGTCTCCATCAGAAAGGATGAATATCCAACTTCTTTCTTAACCAACTTCTTATCAATATCTTTTTTAGAATCTTTTTTTTTCACTTTACAGTCA
This sequence comes from Martes martes, assembly GCF_963455335.1. NCBI lineage: Eukaryota > Metazoa > Chordata > Mammalia > Carnivora > Mustelidae > Martes > Martes martes. The sequence continues at coordinate 12,009,943 of NC_137891.1, read as the reverse complement.
TATTTCATCCCTTCATTCTGTTTGTGCATATATATATAAATTTTATGTGCATATATATATAAATTTTAAAGAAAGAAAAACATATGTATATATGTATGTATATATACATATATACATGTATATGTACATATGGATGTCCATATATATATACACACATATATATATACACACATACACATCCATATGTACATATACTTTTCTTTCTTTCAAATTTTGGGACACAGTTTCTTCCAGACCAAAATACAACCAAAAATCAAGTGTGTGGCTCTGGTTTTTTTTTTTTTTTTCCTCTCCTTTCTTCTCCCCCTAGTTTCAAGACTCTTCTGATTTGATTAGTTCATATTTCTTCTGATTTGATTAGTTTATATTTTCTGGAGTCATTGCTATCCTTTTAGTATTTTGTTCCCTCATTCATCCATTTTATCTGGATAAAATGACAAGGCAGAAAAACTCACCTCAAAAAAAAAAAAAAAAAAAAAGAACAAAAGACAATACCAATGGCTAGGGACCTAATCAATATGGACATTAGTAAGATGTCAGAACTAGAGTTCAGAATGACGATTATCAAGGTGCTAGCTGGGCTCAAAAAAGCATAAATGACACTACAGAATCCCTTTCTGGAGAAATAAAAGAACTAAAATCTAACCAAGTTGAAATTTTTTAAAAAGCTATTAATGAAGTGCAATAAAAAATGGAAACTCTTACTGCTAGGATAAGTGAGGCAGAAGAGAGAATTAGTGATATAGAAGACCAAATGATGGAGAATAAAGAGGCCAAGAGAAAGAGAGATAATCAACTACTGGACCACAAGAGGAGAATTTGAGAGATAATTGATACCATAAGATGAAACAATATTAGAATAGTTGGGATCCCAGAAGAAGAAAAAAGGGGGGACAGAAGGTATATTGGAGCAAATTATAGCAGAGAACTTCCCTAATTTGGCAAAGAGAACAAGCGTCAAAATCTAGGAGGCACAGAAAACCACCCACAAAATCAATAAGAATAGGTCCACACCCCGTCATCTAATAGTAAAACTTACAAGTCTCAGTGACAAAGAGAATATCCTGAAAGCAGCTCAGGACCTGTGTTCATGAGGGATTTCGGTCTCTAATTCTCTTTTTTGGTGGAGTCTTTGTCTGGTTTTGGGATCAAGGTAACGCTGGCCTCATAAAATGATTTTGGAAGTTTTCCTTCCATTTCTATTTTTGCAACAGTTTCAGGAGAATAGGTATTAATTCTTCTTTAAATGGTTGGTAGAATTCCCCTGGGAAGCCATCTGGTCCTGGGCTCTTGTTTGTTGGGAGATTTTTGATGACTGCTTCAATCTCCTTATTGGTTATGGGTCTGTTCAGGTTTTCTATTTCTTCTTAGTTCAGTTGTGGTAGTTTATATATCTCTAGGAATGCATCCATTGCTTCCAGATTGTCAAATTTGCTTGCGTATAATTACTCATAATATGTTCTTACAATTGTTTGGTGTTCTTCTAATTGTCTTTGGTGTTCGTTTTGATCTCTCCACTTTCATCCATGATTTTATTAATTTGGGTCCTTTATCTTTTCTGTTTGATAAGTCTGGCCAGGGGTTTATCAATCTTATTAATTCTTTCAAAGAACTAGCTCCTAGTTTCATTGATTTGTTCTATTTGATTTTTTTGTTTTTGTTTTTTTGGTTTCTATTTCATTGATTTCTGCTCTGATCTTCATTATTTCTCTTCTTCTGCTGGGTTTAGGCTTTCTTTGTTGTTCTTTCTCCAGCTCCTTTAGGTGTAGGGTCAGGTTCTGTACTTGAGACCTTTCTTGTTTCTTGTTTCTTTTTTTTTTTTTTTTTAAGATTTTATTTATTTATTTGACAGACAGAGATCACAAGTAGGCAGAGAGGCAAGCAGAGGAAGAGAGAGAAAGAAGCAGGCTCCTGGCTGAGCAGAGAGCCCAACGCGGGGCTCGATCCCAGGACCCCAAGATCATGACCTGAGCCGAAGGCAGAGGCTTAACCCACTGAGCCACTCAGGCACCCCACCTTTCTTGTTTCTTGAGAAAGGCTTGTATCACTATATATTTTCCTCTCAGGACTGCCTTTGTTGTGTCCCACAGATTTTGAACCATTGTGTTTTCATTACCATTTGTTTCCATGAATTTTTGAATTCTTCTTTAATTTCCTGGTTGACCCATTCATTCTTTAGTAGGACGCTCTTCAGCCTCCATGTATTTGGGTTCTTTCCAACTTTCCTCTTGTTGAGTTCTAGGTTCAGAGCATTGTGGTTTGAAAATATGCAGGGAATGATCCCAATCTTTTGGTACCATTTGAGACCTGATTTGTGACCCAGGATGCGATCTGTTCTGGAGAATGTTCCAAGCGCACTAGAGAAGAATGTGTATTCTGTTGCTTTGGGATGGAATGTTTTGAATTATATCTGTGAGGTCCACCAGGTCCAGTGTGTCATTTAAGGCCTTTATTTCCTTGTTGATCTTTTGCTTGGATGATCTGTCCATTTCAGTGTGGCGTTGTTAAAATCTCCTACTAGTATTATATTATTGTCAATGTGTTTCTTTGATTTTGTTATTAATTGGTTTATGTAGTTGGCTCCTCCAATGTTAGGGGCATAGGTATTTAAAATTATTAGATCTTCTTGTTGGACAGACCCTTTGAGTATGATATAGTGTCCTTCCTCATCTCCTATTATATTCTTTGGCTTAAAATCCAATTTATCTGATATAAGGATTGCCACCCAGCTTTCTTTGGATGTCCATTAGCATGGTAAATTGTTTTCCACCCCCTCACTTTAAATCTGGAAGTGTCTTTGGGTCTAAAATGAGCACATTGATGGATTTTTGATTTTTTATCCATTCTGATACTCTTTGTCTTTTGATTGGTGCATTTATCCCATTTAGATCAGGGTAACTATTGAGAGATATGAATTTAGTGCCATTGTATTGTCTGTAAGGTGATTGTTGCTATATATATTCTCTGTTCCTTACTGGTCTACTACTTTTAGGCTCTTTCTTTGCTTAGAGGACCCCTTTCAATATTTCCTGTAGAGCTGGTTTGGTGTTTAAAAACTCTTTTATTTTTTGTTTGTACTGAACGCTTTTTATGTCTCCTTCTATTTTCAAAGATAACCTATCTGGTTATAGTATTCTTGGCTGCATGTTTTTCTCGTTTAGTTCTCTTAATATATCATGCCACTTCTTTCTGTCCTGCCAGGTCTTTGTGGATTGGTCTGCTACCAGTCTAATATTTTTAACATTATGTGTTACAGACTTTTCTTGTCCCTGGCTGCTTCCAGGATTTTCTTTGTCACTAAGACTTGTAAGTTTTACTATTAGATGATGGGGTGTGGACCTATTCTTATTGATTTTGAGGGGGGTCTCTGTGTCTCCTGGATTTTGATGCTTGTTCCCTTTGCCATATTAGGGAAATTCTCTGCTATAATTTGCTCCAACATACCTTCTGCCCCCCCTTCCTTCTTCTTCTCAAATCCCAATTATTCTAATATTGTTTCATCTTATGGTATCACTTATCTCTCAAATTCTCCCCTCGTGGTCCAGTAGTTGTTTGTCTCTCTTTTGCTCAGTTTCTTTATTCCCCATCATTTGGTGTTCTATATCACTAATTCTCTCTTCTGCCTCATTTATCCTAGCAGTAAGAGCCTCCATTTTTTATCGCACCTCATTAATCACTTTTTTTTTTTTTAATTTCAGCTTGGTTAGATTTTAGTTCTTTTATTTCTCCAGAAAAAAATTTTTTTTCCTCCAGACAGGGTTTCTCTAATATCTTCCATGCCTTTTTTGAGCCTGGCTAGAACCTTAAGAATCGTCATTCTGAACTCTAGATCTGACATATTATCAACATCTTATTGATTAGGTCCCTAGCCTTTGGTACTGCCTCTTATTCTTTTTTCTGTGCTGAGTTTTTCCACCTTGTCATTTTATCCAGATAAGAATCTATGAATGAAAGAATAAAATATTGAAAGCGTGGCAAAGACCCCAGAAAATGTGTGTTAACCAGATCAGAAAAGACCCCAAACTATGGGGAAGAAGAAAAGGGGTAAAAAGAAGTTCAAAAAAAATTTTTTTAAAACAAGGAAAAAGGAAATTTTATATATATATATATATATATATATATATATATATATATTAGACTGGTGAATAGAACAGAGCCGCTCACTTGATTTGGGGGGTATTTTTGTCTCTTACAAGAACCTACCTCCCAAAATTTTAAATAAAGGAAAAAAAATACACACACACACACATATATATACATATATACACACACACACATATATATACATATATACTTACATAAAAATAAGGGTAAACACGATAAAGGGATGTAATATGACTGTAAAGATTGAAATTTTTTAAAAAATTATAAAAAAGGAGTTGATAAGATAAGTTGGTTGGGAAAAGAAAGAAAAAGAAAGTGGAGAGAATTTGCTCAGGCTTAGAGACTAGAAAAAGCCCTGTGGTACATTTAGGTTATATTTTAATCTATTAGAAGAAGTTGTATCCCAAAATTTTTTAGAAAAAAAAAAAACAACCCTATGTGTATACAAAAGATAATGTTAGATACAATGAAGGATAAAATATGACTATAATAATAAAGGTTGAAAAATATTTTTGTAAGAAAAGTATTGTTAAGATAAACTAGTTAAAAAAACGTTAAAAGAGGAAAGAGTAAAAGTTTTAAAAATTAGAATAAGAAAAAAATAAAATTAAAAATATTTAATTAACTTTGCAAGACTAAAGAATCATGGGAAGAAAGCCATGAATTCCATGGTTTGCTTTCCCCTCCTTTGGAATTCTGCTGTTCTTCTTGATCAGTGAGCTTGGTCCTGGCTGGATTTCTTGCTGATCTTCTGGGGGAGGAGCCTGTTGTAGTGATTCTCAAGTGTCTGCCCGAGGCAGAATTGCACCACCCTTGCCAGGGACCAGGCTAAGTAATCTGCTCTGGTTTGCTCTCAGGAGCTTTTGTTCCCTGAACACTTTCTGTAGAGCTGTGGAGGATGGGAATGAAGATGGCAGCCACCCAATCTCCACCTGGAGGAGCCAAGAACTTGGGGCCCCACTCTTCAGTGCGCCCTGGAGAAAAGCACTCGATCACTCCTGTCTCACTGGTCTCGGGCTGCACTCCGTGCTCACCCAGCCTGTGACCAAGCATTTCTATCACTGGTGCACAGCCCCATTTGGAGGCTCCACACCCAGCATATCCCTGCCACTCTTCCAGGGGGGTATCCCCAGATCTGCTACTTGTAGGGTCCCTGCTCAAAGAGCAATGGCCTGACTGTGCCACGGATCACAGTTTAAGGTAACCCTGAGTGAGAGCTCACTCCTCTGTTCTGTCTCTGTAGCCAGCTTCCCCACTCTAATACCTGCTAGCTCTGCTACACTCAGACACCCCTGATCTTTCTGTGACCCTGCAGGACCTGAGACCACGCTGTCCCCGTGAGGACTCCACCCCCACTTAGCCTTTGGAGTGATATCCCTCAGTGGAGCACACTTCTAAAAGTTCAAATTTTGTGCTCCGTTGCTCCATCGCTTGCCAGGAGCTGGCCCCTCCCGCCATGGTCTATCTTCCTGATGCTTTGGTTTCACTTCTGTGCAGGTCCTACCTTTCAGAAAGTGGTCGATTTTCTGTTTCTAGAATTGCTGCTCTTCTTCTCTTTGATCTCCTGTAGGATTTGTAGGCGTTTGGAATGGTTTGATAACTATCTGGCTTAACTCCTGCTACCTGACATAATCTCAGTCTGCTACTCCTCTGCCATCTTGACTCCCTATCCAGCATCCTTTCTTGATCAAAACTCTTCACACTGTAGGGATAATGGGCACATACCTCAATATCATCAAAGCCATCTATGAAAAACCCACAGTGAATATCATTCTCAATGGGGAAACTGATAGCTTTTCCCCTAAGGTCAGGAACATGGAACATGGAAGGGATGTCCACATAGTACTAGAAGTCTTAGCCTCAGCAATCACACAACAAAAAGAAATAAAGGGCATCTGAATAGGCAAAGAAGAGGTCAAATTCTTACTCTTTGCAGATGATATGATGCTTTATGTGGAAAACCCAAGAGACTCCACTCCAAAACTGCTAGAACTCATACAGGAATTCAGTAAAGTGTCAGGATATAAAATCAATGCACAGAAATCAGTTGCATTTCTATACACCAACAGCAAGGCAGAAGAAAGAGAAGTTAAGGAGTTGATCCCATGTACAATTGGACCCAAAGCCATAAGATATCTAGGAAGAAGCCTAAACAAAGAGGCAAAGAATCTGTACTCAGAAAACTATAGAGTACTCTAGAAAGAAATTGAGGAAGACACAAAGAAATGGAAAAACCTTCCATGCTCAAAGAAAAAATATTGTGAAAATGTCTATGCTATCTAAAGCAATCTACACATTTAATGCAATCCATATCAAACTACCATCAACTTTTTTCAAATACATGGAACAAATAATCCTAAAATTTATATGGAACCAGAAAAGACCTACGAATAGCCAGAGGAATGTTGAAAAAGTAAACTAAAGATATCAGCATCACAATTATAGCCTTCAAGCTCTATTACAAAGCTGTCATCATCAAAACAGTGTGGTACTGGCACAAAAACAGACACATAGATCAATGGAACAGAATAGAGAGCCCAGAAATGGACCCTCAACTCTATGGTCAACTAATTTCCAACAAAGCAGGAAAGAATGTGTAATGGAAAAAAGACAGTCTCTTCAACAAATGGCATTGGGAAAATTGGACAGCCACATGTAGAAGAATCAAACTGGACCATTTTCTTACACCACACTCAAAAGTAGACTCAGAATGGAGGAAAGACCTCAATGTGAGACAGGAATCCATCCAAATCCTTGAGGAGAACACAGGCAGCAACCTCTTCAACCTCAGCCACAGAGAAACTTCTTCCTAGAAACATCATCAAAGGCAAGGAAAGCAAGGGCAAAAATGAACTATTGGGACTTTATCAAGATCAAAAGCTTTTGCACAGCAAAGGTAACAGTCACCAAAACCAAAAGACAACTGAGAGAATGGGAGAAGATATTTTCAAATGACATATCTGATAAAAGGCTAGTATCCAAAATCTATAAAGAACTTATCAAACTCAACACTCAAAGAACAAATAATCCAATCAAGAAATGGGCAGAGGATAGGAACAGACATTTCTGCAAAGAAGACATCCAGATAGCCAACAGACACATGAAAAAGTGTTCAATGTCACTCGACATCAGAGAAATACAAATCAAAACCAGAATAAGATACCATTTCACACTAGTCAGAATGGCTAAAATTAATGTCAGAAAGTGACAGATGTTGGCGAGGATGTGGAGAAAGGGGAATCCTCCTACATTATTGGTCGGAATGCAAACTGGTGCACCAATTCTGCAAAATAGTATGGTGGTTTCCTCAAAAAGTTGAAAATAGAGCTACCCGAGAGCCAGCAATTGCACTATTGAGTATTTACCCGAGATACAAGTGTAGTGACCCAACAGGGCGCATGCACCTGAATGTTTATAGCAGCAATGTCCACAATAGCCAAACTATGGAAAGAACCTAGATGTCCATCAACAGATGAATGGATAAAGAAGATGTGGTGTATATATACAGTGGAATACTATGCAACCATCAAAAAGTGAAATCTTGCCATTTGCAACAACGTGGATAGAACTAGAGGATATTATGCTAAGTGAAATAAGTCAATCAGAGAAAGACAATTATCATATGAGTTCCCCGATATGAGGAATTTGAGAGGCAGGGCCAGGGCCATGGGGGGAAGGGAGGGAAAAAATTAAACAAAATTGGACTGGGGAGGGAGAAAAACCTTAGGAGACTCTTAATCTCAGAAAACAAACTGAGGGTTGCTGTGGGGTGCAGAGGTAGGGATATGGTGGTTGGGTTATGGACATTGGGGAAAGTATATGCTGTGGTGTGTGCTGTGAATTGTGTGAGACTGATAATTCACAGACCTGTACCCCTGAAGCAAATGATATATTATATATTAATAAAAAAATAAAGAAGAATAATTTGCCAAGCTGGAAATGTCTGCTGATCATTCTGATATTCCACACTGAGGGACACAATCTACATAAATCCTCCAGTAACTACCAAGGACATAGATAGGAAATTGTTCCTTGTAGCATCGGTTGTACCAGCAAAAAAAAAAAAAAAATAGAAGAAAAACATCCTAAAAGTCCATTAATAGAGAAACATATAGATTGTGGTTTTTTAAATGGACAACAACAGCTGTTACAATGGAAGCATTACATCTATATGCATCAGAAGAAACATAAAAGTGCAAGTGGTATATTGTAAAATGGTATATACAGTTTAATTTGATAACATAAGTGCTTACTTTAATACATGGAATATGACATGTTGTGTATAAATATATGCCTGCAAAATAAATATTTTTTAAGCATCAGTTGAAAGAATGAACAACAACTCCTTGGCTTTTTGCTTCTGATGAAGAAGGAAGGAAGAAGGAAACGAAGAGAGATACTGAATGGAATTTCAACTAAATTTATATTTTGCTTTATCAAAGTCCAAAGTATGTGTAAAAATGTTAAGGTTTGTTAGTAACAGGGTGGGAAGTACATGGATATTAGTCCCATTACACAGACTTTTCTGTTTGAATTTTTTATAATTATTTTAAAAAGTCATTTTAGCAAAAGGGAGAGATGATGGAGGCGGTGTTAATCAAGAAGAGGGGACAGGTAGCACCAGCCAATCAGCAACATGTACCACAGCAGTGAGAGAGAGGGAGCAGTGAGAGCATGTGAAGTGTGTGTCCTGGATTTCTAGCTAAGGTGACTCTGGAGGAGGAGATGCCATTCATTGAGAGAGGACTGGAGGAGGCAGAGTAAGTTGGAATGAGAGGGAATCTTCTATCATACTGGTCGTAAAGCAAGACAGATTATAAACACACAGTAAATGTTCTCGTGACTGCTTTGAAAGGAAATATCTGGGGAGCTGGCAGGACATTCTATTTCCAAGACTACTCTTATTTCTAAGTATTTTGGGTATATTGGCTCTATACTCATCACAGGCCAAGTCAACTAGGTAAGTGAGGCTAGGGGAAGCATTCTCACATAATCTAGTTATAGATGTTATTAGACAACAGATTCTAAGTGAATCTTATTCTGAACTTTAACAACACTCTAGGGAAAATAGCTATTACATTTCAAGTGGCAAAATATGGCTCCCCTTTAAAAAAAATCAATAAATTCTCTGGAGGAAAGCAGCAAATGACTTCCTTTTTAGAATTTTATCAGTAGTTTTCCTGCTATAAAGGCACAGTCTATAAAATCATACTCAAAGATGATCTGGTTGAAATGAAAGTCAACAACAATATAGATCAACAGCCTGTTTCATACTGGACGTGTTTGCAGTAGTTGCCATTTATTGTTGGAAATCCCTTCAAATCTAACCCAGAGCTTCCACAGAGCCTGGGTGACCAAACTGACTTCCCCTTGGCCTCACCTAGTTTCTCCTTGACTACTGCTAGGTGACAAGCAGAAATAATTAACACAATATCCATCACGGCAGGTTATAATTATGTGTTTCCATACCCTTTTTTTTAACAGACTATTGGACCATTTGGGAACAAGAGGCAAAGTTGGATAAGGGAGCAGCCAGGCAGGGATCTGTCATCTATAAGGAATTATAACACAAATATGGTGTCCACTGGATTATTTGTTCACCCAATTATTATATAATGAGCAAAACAGAAACTGGTCCCTCTACCTTAAAGGGAGATAACATATCAAGTGGAGCTATAAAACACTACTTGCTAGCCTCAGTCTCTGTTGCAGGTATGGGTACGGGTGTTTTTTGTTTGTTTGCAGGTATGGGTAAATTGCAGTGTGTGGCTCCCACCTCACCACTTAAGGAGTGACCAGATAAATGAACACTATTTTTTCAGCAAAATCATCTGTAACCCCCACACCAAATAACACACAATGTAGTTCTAGTAACTAAAACCTGTGTCTTTATTAGAATACATAGAAAGAAGGACCATAAAGAAGGTCTATGCCTCAAAAAATTATAATTTCAAAATCATTTCACATAATTAAGAATATTTTACATCCAGGACTTGTAACAAGTCTCTTATTTTAAACATAAAATGTTATGAAAGTTTTATCCGTGGAAAATAAGTTTCTCCCACCCTCCTACATAAATACTTAAAAAATATTTGTTGAAATGGTTTGCAGTTATTTCCCAGACAAGTATTCCATTTCTTATTCTGGTCATATGCAAAGCCATGTGTGTAGTTACAATCTTTTCTCCTAACACTAAGTGCAGTGCCTAGCACCTAGTAAGTATTTAATAGGTGTTTGATGAATGAATGAATTTAACAATACTTATCACCTACTCAACCTTCAGTATTAGAAAATCCACTAGCTCCTATGACACCCTGAGATTTTATTATAGCACAACTCTGATGGTTAGAAAATGATTTGTAAAATTAAAGTATCTCTCGGTTATCTTGAATATCCCAATCATGGATATATTCTTGGGACACACTGATCTAATATCCGCAGAAACCATTACCAATAAAGTACAGAACTCAGTGAGTCCCAATTCCTAGAAAACACAGAGACCATACCTGACAACATTTGAATTGTGAGCTCTCTAGTTGACTTTCCTTATGACCTTGATCTTTACACACACATTTTTGGTGGCAAGGGAGAGAAGAATTGCCAGGTATTTTCCAGAACTTCTATTCAATAAAGATAAAGACTTTCTAAAGGAAATAGTAGAAAGAGAACACAAAATCGGAATTTCTCTTACTCCAAATACAGTAGGGAAGAAAAGACTGCTGATGGAGCACATACCGCATGCCAGATGCCTTCCCCATCATTTTACAGATTTCTGACAACTACTCCTGAGTCATGTTCTACTGACTCCATTTTAAAGGTGGGCCATTAAGACTCAGGGAAATTAAGTAATTTGTTAAAGTCATAGAAAGAGTAGGGTAGCCAGCATCTGTATCCAGGTCTGCCTAGAAACTTGTCCACCTAGAATGGTGGCTAGGTTCAATATAATTAGGATCCATATGTATTCTTCAACCAACTAATTCAATGGCCAACTTGTCCACCCACATCTACACCTTGAGCAGGAAGGAAGAAATTTCAAAATTATTTCCATAACAAGATGCTGAAGTCAGAGGAATTAGAGGGAAGACCATCAAAAGAGTTCATGGTGATTGTCAGATCCTCTAAATCTGCCCAAGGTTAAAGAGGCTAGAAATGGCTTTAATATGTCTATACAATAAGACACACAGCACCAACAATCTGTTATTTAAAGGAGTTCAATGTGGTGCTAATTCTCAAAAAAAGAAAGCACCAAAGGGTTGACTCAGCTTTTAAAAAAATAAAAATAAATAAAAAAAAAACCCTTAATGACTTAGATATGTCTCCCCAGAGAGATGCCTCCTGAGAACCTTTGAGAATCATTGGGAGGAAAATAAGAAGGTCGTTCTGTTGTTTTATTATTGAGGATATTTTTTTCCCCATGAAGCAAATATCAGCCAGGTTAAATCCTATCTCAGAAGTTAAATGATCTATTTTTAAACTCATGCCGTTCATTTGTATTTTGTATATTCAACACTGCTACATCTGATGTCACTCAAAGTGAGGGACACTGACCTGAAGCATCAGCACCAGCTGGTAGCTTGTTAGAACCCAGGCCCCACTCTGGTCCTATTGGTTCAGAACTTGCCTTTTAACAAGATCCACAGGTGGTTCTTATGCATTTCGGCTCGTGAGTTGCTTTGAACACATAGGGATGCTCCCCCCTTACTAATGGGGAGGGAAGGGGGACACTATTTAGGTGTCATGTGAACTACTGCTTCTCAAAAGTCCCTTATCATCCACTTATGACACTGTGTTCAAATTGTTTGCTTCAAGGTCTCCTTTTCCCACCTGGATATAAGCTCTTTGCGACTAACTGGTGCTTTCCATTTTCACCACATGATTATTGGCAACTGACATTGCCTGGCACAGAGAATATTTTCAGCAAATATTTGGAAATCCCACAGGATTGTGAGTTTCTCAAGGTCAAGAACCACATATTGGTATTTGTGTGTTTTTAAAACATAGTGGGGTTCTGGCATATAATAAATGCTTATTTATGTTGATCCCCTGAATATGTGCCTGCTTCACCCCAAAGCATGGAATGAACTGAAAATGTACCCAATGTAACGTCTGTCAAGTTTCTCTGATGTCTTCCAGTTCTAATGAAGCACTAATTTCCCTGTGTTCTTACAACGTGTTGCTTATTGATAGTAACAAAAATAAACACTTGAATGGTTTTCAGTTTGCCAAGTAACTTCACCTTCATAGTTTCACTAATTCTTAGATTGGCACAAAGAAAGTGTTCTTGAGAGTTAATCTACAAAGTTCAGCTAAGTCCTTGATAGAGTCAGATTCAAAGAGTATGTAATCTTCCCAATGTCACAAAGCTGGTAGGTGACAGGTCAGGACACATTCTCAGATCTGGCCCAAAGCGCCTTCCCACTATATTACACTGATTACTGTAATCAAATGGCATCTGATCATTTAGGAAAGTCACTCAGACATTGGCTGGCACTTGCTCTTACTTCACATTTTCATTACAATTATTTCATTCAGCTATATATACATTAACTGCTGGGTTTTGTTTTGTTTTGTTTTTCAAAGAAATGTGTCCCTCTGGTTCTGTAGTAAGCACCTTCTCTATCTGTACCTTGATCTCTCTCTCTATGCATTCATCCACTTATCCAACTTTTATTGACCCTTTCTGAACAGTGTCAGCCCAAGAGCGGTCGTTCAATGTTGGTTTAGTTGAACTGATCAGCCTCCTTTGATCGATATTGATGGTTCCAGTCCCTGAGATTCACTTGTGAAATAATCGCATTGCCAGATGACAATTATAAAGCCATCGAACATTAGAGCTAGCAGATGCCTTTGGAGATTATCCACTGTAACCTCCACTTCTGCCAGATGAAGAGGCTGAGCAGCAGAAAGGAAGAGTGACATGCCTGAGTTCACATTTTATGTTGCTTTTCCTGTAGGGACCTGAATTATCTGCCTTATATGCCTGCATTGATCACGAGCCAGGTTGTTGCCAGATCCCCACTTAACTTGGGCATAGGACCAAATAATTTAAAAATACCCCCAAAGCCCCGATATAATAGATGCCTTCTACAGCTTGTGGCTGACAATGTACTCATATTGCTGATCCTGAGAGAAATTTGGAATGACTGAGATGGACTGCCACGTGTAAATATTCATGATACAAATGCATCAAGCCTTGAATAAGAACATATGTGAATAATTAACAAGATCGTGATTTGTAGCACCATGGTAATAGATAACCTAGCTCTTAGTGAGAGCCTAACTGAAGCTGCTTTTCCTTTTACAAGGCAACAAAAAAAATTTGAGACAGTCCATTTTAATGTTTGTTATCACTTTTGGGGGGATAAGATTTTGGAAGTTGAATCCTTCAGTTTTTCTTCTAAAGTATTTAAACCCTCGTTACAAGACACTGTATTTAAGATGGTGCATTCTAGGCTCTTTGAGAAAGTGACAAAAGGTATCATTATAGGGTTTATTCACTCATCTGTGATGGTACTAACCTTGTGTTCCTTCTCTTCCATCTTATATCTAAGAAAATGTAACTCTTTCTGTTTTTTGATTCAGTATTGAAACATGAGGGTTATTTTCAGCTTAGCCCTGTGATTGTTCTTAGGGAAGGTAAAGACAGTCACTATCCTCCCTTAGATGCTTTTCCCTAAGAACAAAACACCCCCCGCTTTTTTCATCTCACTCAGAAGAAAAAAAACTCTGAGGATACAGCCTCCTGTGTTACCTGTGTATCCTACAGGGGTGTGGTCCAACCTCTCCCTTTCTTCCTTCCTCCCTCCCTCCCCAACTCTCTCCCCACAAACGACAAAGCCTACTTTTCTCTCTTACATGAAAATCACCACTTTGGAAGACCTCTTGAAACCACCTTCTTTTAAAGCTGAATACATATCTACCCCATGGCCCTGTAATTTTATTCTTTGACATTGGTCAACAAGTACATTTATCTAACAAAATGACAAGGATAAGAATTTCATAGCCGTTTTAGTCATAATAGGGAAAAACTAGAACCCAAATGTCTATGTACAGTAGAGTCGATAAATAAATTGCAGAATATTCAGAAAGTGGAATACTATGCCACAGTTAAACAGAACATCTGCTACAAGAATGTGACAGTTACATCTCACAGACACAGCAGTGAATGAGTGAAAGAGGCTGACCACAAATCTTACACACTGGGTAATTCAGTATAAGAAATTCAAGAACAAGAGAAACTATACTGTAGTGATAGAAGTCAGAATAATGGTCACCTGATTTTTTTAGGGGGGGAAGAGGCAGACAGTGTAGGTTCATCCTTCCAAAGGGGGCATGAAGAGTCCTTCCAGGTATTAAAAATAGAATATATATATAGACTGTTGATTTATACATTTAAGATTTGTCTATGCATCTATACCTCAGTAAACACTGGGTTTAAATGATAATTGACATTTTCCTCCCAACAGCTGTCAAATGCTGGAATTATGTATACAATGGTATTGCTAATTCAGTGCTCTTTCCCTTAGCAGCCTCCCACTTTGGGTTATCCACTTATTTTTTTCATAAAGGAGTTCCTTTTAGAAAGCGTGTATCCTGACCACAACAAAATATTTTGTAATAAAAATTTGAACACAACTTAACAAAAACATTTTAACACAAAATCATTTTCATGATACATGCAAATTTGGGGCAGATGTGTTTAGAGGAATAACTCAAGTCCACCCACCACTAGAAGAAAAGTAAAAATGAATAAGCATTTGTGCAATCTTGCAATGATTTCCCCCCTGGCTTCTAGTCAAGACTGGAAACAAATACAGAAATGCCAGCAGAAAGGCCTCTCTGGGAAGACAGGACTAGAATCCTCAGACACTGGTGGGAGACTGGAGAAACTTAGCTTAGCTTTGAAGTCAAGAAGGAGCCCTCATGGGGAAAAGATGAAGCCCATTTTGGGATGAACCATTCTATCCTTTCACGTATACAGATATTACCTCATTTAACACTTCTAAGATCAGTAGCATTATAAAGTAAGGTTTACAAACATTAAGCAACTTTCCCCCAAAGCCAAAGAGCTTTTGGGTTGGGAGCCCCTTTGGGGCCCTCATTGTCTAACTCCCAGACTTTGTGTCATGCCACTTCTAATCTTACTGGCTGGCTTTCTTCATGTGGCTTCTAGACTGAAATACTTGGAAAGGACTTAAAGATTACTTAGATTAGTCATAGTATGTTTTCCCCCAATAAAGTGCATAGTATCTTTTTTTTTCATAGTATATTTTTTTATTTAGTCTATCTTGATAAAAAAAAATTGGGAATTTACCCTGCCACAAATCAAATGAAACTAAAACTAGTGCCCTACAATTCACACAACTGTTTGAGCATGTCTCTTATTTTGTTCTGATTGGTTTCTCCCTCTGAGAATTTTGGAAGTGGGGAAATGGGCATGATCCCTGATTTCCAACCTACTCACTGCTCCATGAGTACCTGTTCAAGGTGTACCCTGGCAGCCACAGCAGTTCGCCTCAGTTTGAACCAACAGCTTGTACCTAATTGCTGACTGGCTCAGTGCTCTTGATCCTGGAACCTAACAGAACCAGAGTCTGGAAATCAGCTTCTAGCTCTAACCACTTCTTTCCCACACCACACCAGGCTCCCCTCAGCAGCCATCCTTAGAGCCTTCCATTGTGATCTCCATGGATCAGAATCTGGGGGAAATACGCTGTGTCTTGGAAGCCTTCTACGGTAGCAAAGCTTAAAGAATTGAACACCGCCAGCTTTCTCTTGGCTCCCCAGGAGTTCTTCATAAGCATCTGTGGGGAACCAGTTACCCAGACAGGCCTGGGGCAGTCTCATCAGATTCTGTTGTCACACAGTCTGTTTGCAATTGGCGATGCTTCTGCCAGGAGGCAGAGCGGAAACTCCTAAGTTCCTAAGATGGCAAAAGGCTGCCCGAGGTGGTCACTCAACATGTATTTGCTGCCCTTATCTCTCCAGGTAAGAATCAGGGAACTCTTTAGAGCACACTTAGATGAACCAAAGTCAGAGTCACTACGGATAATTTATGTGCATTCTGATATTAACAAAACTTTCTTTAATTAAATGACAAAAGTGGAAATGGAATATTCTGGTTAGGAAAATGGGAAAGCCACACAATAGGAATTTTTCCCCCCTCTTAGAAATATTGAGGAAAAGTTGGTGACCTCCTCTCCACTTCTCAGTCAGACATCTGTGCAGGGGAACAAGTGGCTCAGTCTGTTTTCTCTGCTCCTGCTGCCCTGTGCTTGCGGTCAAAGTCTGTTCAGGTGGAAGACTGGAATCCCATTCTGGGATTGGGTTTAAGCCTAGAGCTCAGTGTAGTTTACCAGTAATAAAGTTTATTTTTAAAAGATTATATGCTTGGATATTTATGAGCCCTCTATTTCAGAGATCCAAGAAGCTCAGGTAATGCTAGAGAACACTACAAAGAAGAAATTCTCCAACAACTTGGCTTAAGAGCTAAACCACTATCCATACCATTGCATTTCTTTGTATATGCTTTCTTGTCTCCGTTCTTCTCCCACACACTTCCTATCAGAGAGAACCACCGCTGAACTTTGTGTTTATCATTCCCCCGAATGTTTTCATATTTACAGTATGCATTCCTTCACAATATCGATTTTTTTGCTTGTTTATATATGAATAGTATATTCACATATTCATATAAATAGTTCCTTTTTTTTTTTACTTGAGTAACAATATGTTACACAATATTATGTCATCAGGGTTTTCATGTTGACAGACATATTGCTAGTACATTCATCTCAACTGATTATAGTATCCCCATGGATTAACATACTGCATATACATGGTGATGGATATTCAGGTGGTTAGAGGCACGCTGTTATCAATATTCTGTGATACGCTTCCATGTACACATATGTGCAAGTTTCTCCAGGGTATGTGTCTCAGAGGCAAATTGCTGCATCCTAAGGTAAATGCATTTAGACTGTTATTGTGTACTATTAAGCAGATATTCGGATCCCACAGAAGAGAGGAGATGACTTATGTTTCCTTCATCTCCTACCTACAGAAATCTTTCTTCCTCCTCCTTGTGCTTTATGAAGGCTTAATCATTTCTTATGACTCAGCTAAGTTTTTCTCTCCTGTGAAAGCTTCCCTGAGCCCAACAGATTGATCATTCCCCTCATCTGAGCTTTCACGGATGGTACTTCTGCCATCTACTTCTAGCACTTGTCAATTACCAAACCCTGTAGATCCTGTGAATATGTTGGCACAAATTTCGCTAAGTCTCTAACTTCCAGAAGAGACACCAAAGAAGAGACTTCCTAAAACCATACTATAGGGATACTGTGTCCTTCTATAGATTCTTAATCACCCAAAACTCCAACGATTAGAAAGACTTACCCAACGGTGGCATCCTTGTCATTGCCCTTAATCCTCTTTACCCAGAACACTTGGGTTCTTTATGGAAGTTGGAGCATAAAATCAATTTTGTTAACTCTAATGTCTACACACATACAGGTCATAAAATCCCTACCCACATTCTCCTGCCATTTACTTGATCAGAGAAGGTACATGTGTGAAACTATTATAACAACAACAACAACAACAACAAAATCCACTTGTGGAATTACAAAATTGTGGGGCTTTAAAGCTGAAAGGGCTCACAGGTGATCAACACAATCTCCCTTTGAGAAACAAGAAACAATCTTTTGAAGTGGTATTTCACCTGAGATAACATAGCCAATTAGTAGCAAAGAGTTCATGATAACTTGTTTCTTTAATTCAGCAAATATTTCTAGAACTCTGAACTATACATCTCCATATGTATGTTAATTAAGATGAACCTGTGAAATTCAATTTTGTTAAAACTTTCTTATAGATCTACTCTGTGAGTATTGCCATGTAAGTATATCATGGACTTTACAGAAGACATTATTACCACTAGAGTTTTCACAAAACTTACATTTCATCTCGTGGCAGTAAGACAGGAAAATGGTGACACCTGAGTGGGTGCCAAGATGTAAACTTAAAAGTTTTAACTGAGGCGGTGAGATAAAATAGATGAAAATTCCAAGGTGGAATACTATACCACATGCAGACATTTTGAAGTAATTCTGAGAATCATGTGGAACACACAGAGAAGATAAAAAGAGGTCAAAAGAATAGGAATTAGGAAGAATATTCTTGTGAAAATTATCTGGAAAAGCTATGCTAGGAATCCACCCCTCCTTTCTCTTCTTGCCATTTTACTTTAAATTTAGAGAAGGTCTTTGGCAGGACTATTTGGCTCTGTGTTTTGGGGATCTGGGGGGATGCTGGGACTCAGAGTGACACGTGCCTGAAGAATCAAGGGGAGAAGCTGGATGGAATGGCCCATGTCTATAAAGCAGATGGGGGAGTGGGGGCTTGGAAAGTCATCACACTCCCCTGTGTGGATTAGCAGTGTTTGGATATGAAATCTCATTGGAAAGTTCAGTCATTTAAATAGGAATCCTATCAAAGAAATCTTCTGCCAGAGGGTAAGGGAATCCATAGAATATATGTGGAGTAGACTGCCAGAAATATGAGTTGAGTTGAGTATGGATAAAGACCACACTAACCAAAAGTAAAGGCACTGTCCATGCCTGTGGAGTCCTCACTTAGAGAAGTCCAGTAGGAGAGCCATTGAAGAATCATGGAAATTCCCGTGAAAGATTAGCTGAACCCATTGGCCAGAACCCATCTTGTAAGCCAAACTTACAACTCACCAACTAAGAATTTTCTCCCTCTATTCCCATTTCTCAACCTGCATTCAACAGAGGACAGGTTGCCAACTTAAGCTTAATAGGTGAACAGATGGAAGAGAAGGAAGGAAGGAAGGAAGGAAGGAAGGAAGGGAGGGTGGGTTAATCATGCCTCATTCTCCAAAACATATACTGGCCTACTTGGACTGCCCCAACGTAGTGAGTGGGCTGGGCAAGAGGTCTCACCTTTAACCAAAGACTGAAGTATTATTTTGTAGGTACCATGTCCATTATTCATTGACATTTCTGACTCATCTGATTTTGATATACAAAATCATTAGTTATCTTTATTTCCAAGAACATCTAGAAGATGATGCAATGTGCCAAAATTTCGGTGGCCTGGATAACTGCCCCTAGTATTTAAATAATTAGGAGTTGGAAACAAAAATGAAGCTGTGCTGTGATTGCATTCGATGAGTCCTGGTCGTTCCACATACCAGTTACAAATATGACCTCATGCTAGGCATTTCAGATGATTTCATTTAATTCTTATCATGCAAGTTGGATATTCATACACCGACTTTTCAGAGATAGTTCGGAGAACTTAAGTCACTAACGTAACTAAATACATTACTATGGGGGCACCTGGGTGGCTCAGTGGGTTAAAGCCTCTGCCTTCAGCTCCCGTCATGATTCCAGGGTCCTGAGATCGAGCCCCGCATCGGGCTCTCTGCTCAGCGGGGAGCCTGTTTCCCTTCCTCTCTCTCTGCCTGCCTCTCTGCCTACTTGTGATCTCCGTCTGTCAAATAAATAAATAACTCTTTAAAATAAATAAATAAATACATACATACATTACTATGTGAGTAACTAGAAGAACCTGCCTCCTCCCAGTAAACAAGAGCATCTGTGTGGCTCCACGGGCCATTTTCCTTCTGCTCCATGCCATGAGGTAATCATGCAGACAAATGGCAGCACGAAATACCAAAGTAAGTAGTTTTACTGGCATAATCTGAATGGTAAGTCTCATCTTCATGTTAAATCCAGAAGAAAACCCACATCAACCACACAAAAGGCCTCAGAAAGGACTGTAAATATTGACTAAAGTCATTTTAAAAGGCACCAAAGAGAAATTTTGTTCCTAACACAATGCAAAATTTCAGTTTCTTAAAATCTCCTTTTCCACTTCTCTTCTAATCCCATATAATCAGCTGCCCTCAATCTCTCACCTCTATACTCAAAAACATCCAGAACTCCCTTCCCTAACTCAGGGAGTTTACTGACTTCCCTCTCTAAATTCTCTTGCTAGCCTGTCAAATTGACAGTTTCCTCTGAGGTCTTCATTCTTTCCAGTAGTAATAAAGCAAACATTTCTCCCTTCTTGCATTCAGTCTACCCTGACCTTCGTTGCCATAATCAACATGCTGAGAAGGGTCAGAGGTGATGGGAGAGGGGAATGTCCATAAATATTTTATCTTACATTTTATCTCTCACACGGGAGTTCACAGAATGGGAATCTATTCGGACTTGAGTAACAGAGAGACTTCAAACAATAATAACAATTATATCAGCCTTGAAGGAGGGAGAGAGTTTGGGTACTTGTGATATTAGTACATCAACATTATGTCTACTCTCTTATTCCAAATGCTAAGAGGTTGAAAGACAAATTCAAGTACAGTTGACCCCAGAGCAGTGGGGGGGTTAGGGCTGCTGACCATCCCCACTCCCTTGCAGTCAAAATTTATATGTAACTTTTGCCCCCTCAAAAAACTTAACCACTGATCGCCTACTGTTGACTGGAAGCCTCGCTGATAACATAAACAGTTGATTAACAGATATTTTGTATATATTTTATTTACTGTATTTTTATAGTAGAGTAAGCTAGAGAAAAAAATATTGAGAAAATCATAAAACACTTACAGTACTGTATTTATAAAAAAAAAAGAAGTCCATACATAAGTGGACACACACAGTCCAAACCCATGTTGTTCAAGGGTCATCTGTGCTCTCTACCATAAGACATTTTCTCCTACCTTTCAAAGGTATTTCCTGAGGAGAGCTGCCATCACTAAATGTAAGCCCTAGGAAACCTATAATCAGTTTCTCTCTCTAATTGAGTACTTTCTTCCCTTAAGTTTTGGTAGAAGCATGAAAATAATTTACTGATTTAGGAACTGGGTGGAGTAGACCACAGAAGGACAAATCAAAAACATCTGGAATGAACTAGTTATAAGAGAAAGAGGGGGGAGGGAGAGCGGGGTGGGGGGTGGAGAGGGAGAGAGAGAGGGTTTTCAAATGAAACAAAGTACAGATGATTTGGCCAAATTTAAGCCAAGCCAAACACTCACATTAAACATTGCACTTGGGTCTGGTTCAATAGCGGGAGCCGGCAAGAGGGAGCGTCAGCCAACATTGCATCAGACACACATTGTGGATAGAGGAAATGAGTTTAGTCAAGCCAGCTGTGACTTCAAAGGGGCTGCTCTCTTAGAGAACAGTGGGAAAGGGTTCCCTCTTCAGTGAGGATAGCAAAGTTCAGCCAAAGCCAACGGACTTCTGGAGGAGGGAAATTACATTCAATGTACAAGAAAGGCTATTTTCCTCTCATGAAGGGGCTGTGACCATCAGAAAAGGAAGGAAGATGATAGGGAAAGGAGGTGAGAAGAAAAGATTCTGACACTCATCTGAGGACTGGAGTCTTATATGCATAATTATGAAATGGGGTGTTTGTGTATAGAGTAGGTTGCTTTTCAGCTCAGACACCTCCTTGCCTGAATCATGTTTCCAAATCTGTGGGAGGAGAGATCATAGGATTCCTCCCCCAACTGATTCCCATAGTTTCTTTCCCCCTTTGTACTTCTAAAAAAACTGCACATTTCTTTCAAATTATTTACTCAGCACAAATTCACTAAGGGACAAACAGTGGGTTGGACCCTGGGAATACAAAGACAAACAACACAGT
Source organism: Martes martes (assembly GCF_963455335.1). Lineage (NCBI taxonomy): Eukaryota > Metazoa > Chordata > Mammalia > Carnivora > Mustelidae > Martes > Martes martes. The sequence goes on along the minus strand of NC_137891.1, from coordinate 11,988,160 downwards.
CCCTTTTCTAGGGGTTCACAGTCTGAAGGAGAACTAGACACATACACAGAGGATTATGGCACTGGTCAATAAATCTTATGTTAGAACAGTGGTTCTTGAAGCGTGATCACCTTGACCAGCATGAGCATCACCTGGGAACTTGTTAGAAATGCGAATTTGTGGGTCCCTGCCCAAACCTACCCAATCAGAAAGCTGAGGTTGGTTTAATAAGCTCTCCAGGTGATTTGGATGCATGCTAAACTTGTAGAAATCCCTTGGTAGTGGAAAACAAAGGACTTTGGAGCAGAGAGACAACACACTTGAGTCAACCTAGAGTTCCTCAGCCATCTATAAATCACTTCTCAGTCCCTTCCAGAGGAGATTCTAAATAGAATGCTCTCTGGTTATTCACAAGAATGATGTACAAGTGAATGTCTTGTCTCTATGTCAATTGTAAGAACTTTAAGAGCAGGGGCTAATTCCTCTTTCATGTTTTTTTTTTTCTTCCTTTCTCTTCCTTTCAGACATCAGCCCAAAGAAGATACAGGCATCGAAACTAATTTTAATTCAGAACTTCCACTGGTGTGTGTGTTACACATTCACAAGGAGAAATTGGCAAATATGTATTTAAAAATTCTCCTAACTCTCATAGGTTGCAGGAGAACACAAATATTATCTTTCCCAAGCACTCATTTGATGTTTGAATTCTCTCTATGATATCTTTGCCAACGGTTTGTTCTTAGCTTGAGTTCCTGCACTGATCTCACTATCTAGGGATACACTTTGCTTCCTTTCAGACAGCTCAGTTAGGAAGAGCTGGCTGCTTCTGGGTTGAAATTTACCATCATTTAAATTCCATTTGTTAGTTATAGTCCTATCTCTTGAGAACCCATAGCAAAGATACTTACATATTAATGTGACATATTTCAAGTATTTGAAGGTAGTAATTATGTAGCATATGACATAGGTTAAACTCGTAGACTCTGGAACAAGATTGCCTGCATTCAAATTCCTGTTCTATTACTCATGAGCTCTATGACCTTGGAAGAGTTATTTACTATCTCCGTAGCTTTGTTTCGATATATACATAAAGCTATATAATAGCATTACACAAAGGGCTTTTGTAAGGAGTGCATGAATTAATATATGTAAATGTGCCTGGAAGACAGTAAATGCTCTAAAAGTTTGGGCTATTATTAATCATCATTATCAAAGAGAGCTTGTCAAGTATATGACACAGGTCATCATTCTAATTCTTTAGCCACTCACCAGGTGAGCCTGTTCACTCCATGGCTTCAGTCATCATCTAGGTTTGTGAAAATATCTTCATTTTCCCTCTGAGCCCACAGCTAAATGCAAGGGGCCAGTTGGGACCATATGAATCGTTCTGGCCACTACCATTTGGGTGGAAACGATGCACACAACTTCTAGTCCTGGCCTCCAACATCATCCTGAGAAACCCTCCGTTCTGTTTCTCTCTGTTCATCTGATAGTTGAACATATAGGAAGGATGCCAGACCAGGACTCCAAGAAGCCTCCAGGGAGAGGTGGAGCCCTGAGTTGGAGGAAGCTCTCTGAGTCAGTGTTTGGAGGGGAGCTGCCTGTGAGAGCTACCAGACAGGAACATCCACATGGGGCTTTATTTTTATTGAGTTAAACCATTGAGACTTTCATGGCCTATCATGCGTAACACAATGACTCCCTCATTTATATGTATTGCTCAGATTTTGCTTCTGGGCTCCACAACTATACATCCCACCTTCTATTCAGCCCTTCTACAATTGGACCCTCAAGTAGAGTAGTAAGTCAACTCAAGGCTTCAGGGATCAGACTGTTGTGTTGAAACACCAGTCCTGCTGGGTGCCTGCAATAGAACTGTTAGGTGAATTATTTAAGTTTTCGTAACTGTATATACTTCACGGTTTTTAGAATATCAAGTGGGTAGATGTATATAAAACACTTAGAATGGTCAATAGTCCATAGTAAATGTTCAGTAAATGCTGTGGCACAATTATTATGACCATCCTACTCCAAATTTGCTCCTTCCCTTTAGTCTTCCATACGAATAACTGCTACTTTCTCCACCATCCAACAAGATGTTAAAACCAGAAACTTGCAACTCAATCTTGAATCAGTTTTTTTTTCTTCATTATGCCACATGGAACCAATCGCCCAAAACCGACTGATCATACTCCTTAAACATTTCTGAAATCCATCCACTTCTCTCTATCCTCTCGCGCTGTGCCCTCTCCATTTTAAAGGCACCAGCATTCATGACTCTATTATAGTTGTATCCTTACTAGTCTTTTCAAATCCATCCTCATGCCCTTCAAATGAATTCTTTAAAATTCAAATCTGATCTGGCCACTCCAATATTTAAAATGAATTCATTTTTTGTTGCCCTTTGGAAAGACCAAATTCCTGACCCATCACTTCAGCCTCTCCTTATCTCCACCTCAGGACTTTATCTCTGGAGTTCAGCCATGCTAGGCTTTTGTCATCTTCATAAATATGCCACAGGTTATCCCATTTTTGAGGTTTTCACATGTGGGCTACTTTTGCTTAGAATGAACTTTCTCCCCACCCCCAGTTTACCAAATTAATTCCTGACCCTTCTTTACATTCCAGCATAAGTGCTACACTGTCCAGATAGCCTTCTTCACCATCTCTGCCTATGCTAATACTAGTACATTCTTCTGCCTTCGGTCAAAGAGGGAAAAGAAAAATTGATATGAGCCTTTGGCATTGACAATGGCTTTGCAGCAGTCCCCTAAGCACGTGGGATTTCTCTAGCTTCTTTGGAGTCGTGACCAATAGTTCTGTCGCCTTCCCTGGTTCTAATAAAACTCTGTGATGGGTTTTGGATTACACTCATTCCAAGAGGACTCCTTGTCAGTCCTCCAGTGGCCTTTGTTGTCTACAGCCTCTTGCAACGAATTGGAGGGCAAAGGTCTCGGTTACACCCACTACTGAAATCAGACTCATCTATACTACATGAGGAACGTATTAAAGGGTGGAATCCAGCATTCATCCTTCCAGGACATAAGCAATAGCTCTGCAGCCATTCCCTGTCTTTACTTTTGACGGTTCTATAACCCACTGCCTCTGACGTCGCAGACAGCTAGGATTTCTCCTGACCTGCACTGAAAATAAAACAGCATGCAGCAGAGGAGTCAAATCAAGTCTCGGGAATGTTTTCACTAAGAGAAGAGGTTGAACAAGTTTCGATACCAAAAAACGTATAAATCCCTCTAAGTACTTTTCCCATTTTAATAGTTCCAGCCAGTGCCTTATTACTATTCACCCCATGTTTGAATAATGGAACACTTAGATCACTATTTCATCAAGGGAAGGAAATGCTGTATATTTTAAAGAGCACTTTGAATAGAGCTCTCTTCCTTTGCAAGGCCATACTTCACTGAGTTTTCCTAATTGCTAAATGCACGGTTCTGGCTTGAAATTCAAAAATCTGAAGAGTTGTAGAACATGTACTGAGCCGGTGAAAACCAGACCATAACAGATCCCAGGGCCTTCATTATCCAAGCAAACCTTTCCAGTCCCAGATTATTACAAGCAGTGGCAAGAGTTTGTATCTATACACATGAACACTGTATTACTGTAAATAGTGTCAAATATGTGTCTATACCTGAATTATGAATACATATATATGTATTTCTCTCTTAATGAATATATATACATATATATACAGATATATATGTATATATATATATGATAGAAAAGGCCTCAATTCTGGCCCTCAGCACTGCTATCCAACAGTAAATTGAGTTTGGAAAAGTTCTGAGCCTCAGTTTACTCATCTGCTAAATGGGGATAATGCATTTGTCTTGGTCACCAATCAAGGTTCTTTTATGGCTCTAATGCGATAATGTAGGTCCTGAGGCTCAATGATCCAGGATATGTTCAAGAACTTTTCAGGGAAAGGGGTTTTCTTATACCATGTGTGCTATCTGCTATCTGTTCTGGGACCAAGCTAATATAGGGGCTCCTTTCATTGTCCAAAGTGCAGCATCTCTGATATCTTCTACGGGAGCTCAGAGCAGAACAGATTTGGACATCTGAGAGCCCGCTCTGAGCAGGTCAGAGTCTCCTCCCATTTCCTGTCTAAAATCTTTCTGAAGAAGTTAATTCAAGTAGGACAATCAGCTCATTGTTTGAAAGAAGTCCAAGGTTCTTGAAGATCTGATTTTCAGGTTCATTCCCCCCAGGTGAGCAATAATATGCATGTAAGACAACAGGTAGCTGTGTGTGCAATAACCCCGAGCCTAAACTACTTGACACAACCCAAACACCCAATCACTGGGGATGCACACTCGCTGGTGGATCATTCTATAACCATGAAATAGTTATGAAATTTCTTTTTGAGTACGAGGAAGTGCTCATGTTGTATCCTTAAACAATGAAGTAAGGTTCACATTTGTGTGACCTGTCTTCTATCAATTCTGTACCAAGGAGTTCTGTTGATCGTGATAGACTCCAGAGTGTATAAACAGAGAGTAGCTTTCTTCTTCCTTTTATCTGTCCCTTTAAACCTGTGCAGTTGGCTTCAAGAGGCCAACTTTCAACTTTTCCAGGTCACCCCAGATTTTGACATATTTTCTCTGGTCAACTTCAGGCCTGAAAATAGCCTCATTTCATCAACTAAAGTATCCAGTCTAGTGTATATCACCACCCACTAATGCCGTTGAAGTTTTCCCTTCTACGCCAGCTTAGGTTCTGCTTCATGTCTGGGAGACTGCAGTGAGGAAAAGATACCTGGTTACCTTCTTTTCTCTCCTTTCTTTCCCTCTCTTCTCCCTCACTAGTCTTCCTCAGGCTCCCCAGAGTTGAAACAGGCTTTGATAGAATCTCGTCATTGTGCCCTCTAGAGGCAGCACAGAATGTAGGGATGACTTGTCCTTGAGGAGCTCTCCTGAGTCCATCATAAGATCCCCCTATGGCGTCAATAACCTGGCCCTGGCCCTCAGACCTCCTTTCCCCTCCAAGTCTCAGATCTAGTGGTCCCATCTTTCTGCTGAGCCACTTAGCTACTTCAAGCAATCCTCTTGGCTGTGACTACTTTCAAAGCAGCTCCGACCTATTACATGTACGGTTATTGATGACTTTGAGCAGTGGAGTGATTGTGTCATCGTGTAAATAGCAGCATGTGTCATACAATAGTACCACCATCACCAGCACCAACTTTGGATCAAATTCTATGCCATATGCTCAGAGTGTGTCAAAGTGTCCTCATTATCATTCTTGCCCACAAGACACTAATGATCCAGTAGGGAAGAAAGATGTATTCATAGGAACTGAAAAGTCTAGCAGGATGAAACATTTGCCCTGCCTTGGTTTCCCAAAGCAGGCATGACACCAAACTCTGCCTTCCATGATGCTCCTGAGCCTTCCCGTGAATGTCCCTTTCTCTCCAACAAGACTGTGAACTCACAGCAAGCAGGCCTATGCCTTGTTCCTCTTTACCTCTTCAGCTCCAACCATGGCTTCTGATAGAAATAATGATGTAAATTCAGTGATTGAAACAAATGTCAAATTTTTGGAAGTGGTTGATATACTGTGAGGATCAGATATGTTGTTGTTGTTGTTGGTTTGTTTTTTTTGTTTGTTTGTTTTTGTTTTTTGTAGTGGTATAAAGTTACAGTGTAAATATGCAATTCGTTTCCGGTTAACTTGTCTTAACTTCACTGTTTACTGTTCTGAACATATCTCTGGAGTTCTAGCTCCAGGGTGATAATGCCTTACTTCCTCAATAGGTGCTAATAAATTTAGGGTTAGATAGATTTGTTCTGTTATTTTGTGAGCTAAGCATTCTGCAAGTATTCATTATTTGAGCAATGAACATAGGAAGGATTCAATAAATGTAAAAAAATGCATTTGACAATACGAAAGTATTAATTACTAACTCTGGAGCAGCTGTGTACTCATCCCATTGTAACAAGTACAAAAATAGGTGTGGCTTTATGGAAACAGTTTCCTGTGAGTGAACTTATTCTATGCCATGATTAAAGCCAGTTGGCAGATTTGCCTCTCCTAGAAGGTAATGAGCCCCTTTTCCTGGAGTGGATTATGTTCAGGATGATGACTGTTCACAGACATGCAGAACACAAGTTAGACTAGATGACTTTAAGGATCTATTCACTTCAGATTTTCACAAGTTTGAAAATTCAGAAATTTATCATTCATTCATTCATTCAACAAATGAAAATTTGCTGTGCTAGGCACTCTTTACAAAATCCCTAACCAAATAGAGGAAGATAGACCATAAACAGATAAATGAATTAATGTTTAGTAATCAATGTTTAGTATGTCAGGTGATGATACCCACTAATAGAAGACCTAACATTTTCAGCTGGAGCTGAGTTTTAAATTTAGTTTAGAGCGGTACCCCAATCTCAAACCTCAGTGGCAGGAAGGCAAAGAGTTTCAAATGCAATGGCCTCTGAGTCCCAGATGTTTCCTTTCCCTAGCATTTAATATCATCTGATGCAAATGGATCCCTGGTCAGTTGAGGAAACTAATTAATAGTTGATAAGTTTCATCAGGGAAAAGATTTCTATCATGGGGTTCAGTATCCTTCATCAAAGCATCCAGGTGATACTATGAATTTTTCCCCTCTGGTTAATCAGGTTGGCTAAATCCAGGAGAAGGGTTCCACAAGGTCAGAGAGATGGAAAAACAGCTACAACTGGCATTCTGGAGCACATGATTGCATCTATTTATATATACCTCCAGGGAGACAAGGGTAAAAGGCTCTAGTATGCACAGATAAGATTTTCAAAGGTCCTAAAAAGCTAACTGAACCATTCAATCCACTAAGAGAAGATTAGTAATAAGTATCTGCTCCTAGATAATGGTAGTTTATTTCTTTTTATCAGAAAACCTCAGTACAACTTAGAAGAGCAATTTTGATACATTTGCCCTGTTTCAAGGACTGGTTTAGGCTATGTTTAAACAGAGACACAGACATATTTCTAGATTTAACCTCACACATAAATAATTCCAAAAGTGATTTTGCATCTATTATTTAACAGAATTATTCCTGCACAAACCAACCTCAGAGTTAAGCAAAATAGGTCTTGGGATTTTGGGTGAAAACAGAAGAATGTAGGTTTTTGGTGTCACAGGTTTTCACATACATTTAGCCCCTCCCCGCTGGGGGCTCTCAAGCGTCAGTGGGCATCCAAGAAATGGGAGTGTAGGTTGCAACGTGCCATCCATTCCCTCATTTCTTCATTCACAAACATGGCAGTCTCTGGCGTGGGGTCTGAGGCTCACAGTTCAGGAAAGCGGAAGACAAGCTTGGCAATAGCTATAATAAAAAATGAAATGTGGAGAGCACCATTAGAAAGTTATGGAGTGTTATGGGAGTTCATGGGAGGAATATATCACATTAATTTTCTTGTCAGAAGATCCCAGTGGGCTTTGTGGGCAGCTGTATTCAGCTCAGCTGATGTGGAGGAGGGGAGGAAGAGCATAATCACTGTGGTCCATTGTTCCAGATAATGCACCCAAAACTTCACAAAGGACTGGCTTTGTCAGATGCTTAGGGCAATGTGCCTGTTTTTAAAGACATGCCCATGGAGTCGGACTTCAGCCCGGAGACCAATCCTGGGCTGTGGGACTTTTAGTGCCAAGAAAGTTCCAGGCAAACAGAATGAGTCGGTCATCCTACCTGGTAAGGCCGTGCCCTCAGACCAGGCAGCTCTCCCAGTAGACACCGAAGATCCTGACAACTGCAGATGTCTGCTGACCCTCCCCTTCAGCTTTCTAGAATGGGCATCTGGGGCAGTGTTTCTCCTTGGCTACCCTCTTACCTTCACTGTACGTACTACACCATTTTGCAGATACATTAGGTTCAATGAATTGCAGTGCCCCATATGAGGACAGGAGCTCTGTTAAATCAAAGAATTACTCATGATCTATGTAGGCTCTGAAACTCTTAAAAGGGTCAAATGTTTCATCTTCAGGAATAGCATCAAGATGAGAAGGGAAGACAGGAATATTTTCCTTTAGTAAATTCAAGGAAGAGAGATCATGGAGGAGCAAATAGGTTGCCAAAGTTTTAATTAGGGAATGGGAGCAGTCACAGTCCTTGGGGTTTATGGCAGGAAAGGGCTGAGTCCTGGACCTGACTTGGCATGGCTGGTAGCCCCAAGGAGAAGTTTGCTACAAGGCTTTGTAGTCCCACAGGCAGCCTGCTTCCCTCCTCTTTTTTTGTTAGGCCTATTTTATAAGCCAGCAGGAACATAAGCTGAATTCTGTGGAGGTGTTCCCAAGAAGCTTTCCCCTTTTCCTGGAGGGATAAAAGACAAAAAAGGGACCATTCTGGGTAAGGAAAGGAAGTGGTTGGAGTGAATTCCACAATTCCTTGGCCTTTTAAGCCTGAAGATGACTAGTTAAATAATTTGATGCACAGATCCCGACCAACATTCTAATGAGCTCTGGTAAGCTGGCACAGAAAATTAATGATAATAAATTAATTCCAGAGAATTCCATTTTATGTACTCAATTATTAATGGAATTACGGTGTTATTAATGGTGTCAATTATTAATGGCATGAATAATTAAGAAATCACATCTATGCTATGATGTACAAGGGTTCTAGTGTTGAGCAAATTGCTGAGAATAAATAAATAAACATACCAGGGTTCAGACCTATAATGTTCAGCCTTCAACGTATTTCTTGGAAAACTGGTCTGTCATAAGACTAATTTTATTGACGATGTCTCTGTTACTAAGACTCCTGCCCAAGTCTTATGAGAGTAACAAGAAAGAGGGTAGGGGATGGGGGACCATGTTTCCTTGGCAGTTCTGCTTTCAGGAGAAACAGAGGGAAGACTTTGAAACTGGCATCTGTGGGAAAGTAGATACGAAAAGAAAGAAGGTTGTGTGAATTTAGAGAATCCAAAAGAGCTGACGGGTAACCCAAGGACGACTAGTTAGGGTTGAGTTTAACTTGAAAGGTATCAGAAGCAGGCTACTGCCCCAACCAGTGCGACTAGATTGGGGTTCTGGTAAGCAAAAATGAGGGAGGCACTTCAGGAAGAATGTAATTTCCAATAGGGGCAATTGATTGGCTATGTGAGTATCCTGCAATAGCTTCCTGAGTCTCCAGTCTCTTGCTTGTGTAAGGGGGATGGTATTTATTCTGAAGGCGGTTTGACAAAGTAAATGTAGGGTTCACAATAAGGTCTGAACAACAACTATTACTCTGGTTGTTGCTTGTTAGTGTCATTATAACTCTTATAATCCAACTTGACCATGTTACAGGTGACGAGATTGAAGCCTGAAGATGTGACCTGCCACTTGGTTTGTATATAGGATATCTTTCCCTCACTGCTCCAGGCTGCTATCTTCATCCTGCGGTGTTTTCCAGGAGCTGGCCTTCATGCCCAACACTGAGAGGCTCCAGTGCCTGGTGAGCTCTGCTAACGGAGAGATGGAGCAGAGATGGGCATAAGGGGCAAGAGGAGGCCAGGGCATCTATTTTCTTGGCTTCTTTCTTGAGATATTCCTATCAGCTGGCCAGGCATCTTTATAGATGGTTACAGGTATTCCCAAAGTGGCTAAGTCTACGTGATTTTCTTTTTCTGGAATCCTGAAACTGCTCCCACCTCTAGACCCTTCCAGTCTATAAATGATAACGAGTTTTTGCTGCCAGCTGTGAATTACTGTGCTATCCCTTTGTGGAAAATGTTGATCAAATAATCCAACTTTGAAACTTTGAGATAACAGTGACAGAAATGATACGGAGTCCATGTTCTTGGTGTATTGTCTTTTCTTAACACTCACTTAATTTTCATTCATAGGCTCATTAAATTATTGTCTCCTTAGAACAAGGCCCCATGCTGGACACAGTGATATAAATATCAGAAACACATGGGTGCCCATTATTTTGAAACACCACTTTAACCCAATTGTTTCTATGTGAAGAGCCAGAGAGCAACTAATTTAGACACTGGGCTCTATGTCTTTGTTGCAATTACTCAGCTCTGCTGTGGTAGTGCCAAGGCAGCCCTAGACAATACATCTACAAATGAATATGCCTATTTACCAATAAAACTTTACTTATATCTGTTGAAATTTGTACTCCAGATAATTTTCATGAGTCACAAAATACTACTCTTTTGATGTTTTCCCTCCAAATATTTAAAAAATATAAAAGCTATTCTTAGATTGTGGGCTATATGAAACCAGGCAGTGAGCTAGATTTGGCCTACAGACCATAGTGTGCTGACCGCTGTGCTAAAACATGAACTTGATGTTGAGGGAACAGATTTAAGGAGGCCAAGAGTTAAGAAGGGGAAGCAAGGAGAAGATCCATATAAGAAGTGACACTTGCACAGGGAACTGATGGATGACAGAGTTGGTGTGGCAGGAAAGAAGGGAAAGTACCTTTAAAGCACAGGTAATGAGCAAAAGCAAAGAATCTTGAAAGTGTAAGATGTGCTCAAGGAGTGTAGCCTGACCTTGTAGGGCCAGGAAAAAGAGGCGTGGGGTGATTAGGGAGGGGAGACCCTGGTGGGAGAGAGGGCAAGGAGGCTCTGAGTCACATCCTGGAGGACCAGAGTGCCAAGCTGAGAGACTGGATTGGAGAGGTGGGAAAGCCTAGTGATGAGATCCTGGGAACCAGCATTAGACAGACTTGAGTGCAAAACCCACCCCTACCATTTTCTGGCTGAGCAATCATAGGCAAACTATTTCAGCTCTCTGGGCCTCATTTCTTACATGCAAAACAGTCATCATCACAGCACCAGCTTCATTACAGTTGCGAGGAGTAAATGGGCTAATACACACAGACTGCTCTCAGCAGTACTGGCTCCTGGTAAGTGCTCAAGAAAGGTCTGCTATTATTAGCATTCCCATGATTAGGCTCATGGACTAGCCTGGCTCTCACTATGTTTTCTCTAGTCCAAGTTCAGAGAATTTTTGCCACTGCTGATGGGGATGGCAGCTGGACAGCTGGCAGATCTGAGATGAACATAAGGTTTCCCTTCTAGCACCATGACAGCATCAGCCCTAATGAGTCCTCAGTGGCAGAAATCCATTTCTCTGGAACTGAACCCCATAAACCTTGGGTCATTGGACATGGAGCCAGAACCACAGCTCCTGAATCCAGACAATATTCTTCTTGGAGTGTTCACCTATTATTACTTTGCCTATGAAAGCCTGCTTAGGCTACAAAGAGAAAGGACAATGTTTGGATAGTTCTCCTTTTTAACAATTCCCTTTTGAATCTCTTGGGTAGCAGCCTTCAGTGAATTTCCATGGTTTCCCATCCAACCTGAAGAGGAGAAAGGCTGAAACAAGTGGACATTATTTAGGGACTACTCTAAAAAAGCAAGTTCTGTCTATCCTAAGGATGCCTAAAGTGATACATTTTGTGATTACTTTAGTGGATCTTTAAAATATTTCAGACCTGATTTCAATGCAATATTGTATAGAAACCATAGCATTTTACTCCAAAGACACTGTAAAAAGATTAAGTATTTCCTGTCTTGTTAATCTTTGCCATACTAACTGGTCTAAGGTGGTATTTCAATGTGGTTTTGATTTGAATTTCCCTGATGGATAATGATAGTGAACATTTTTTTCATGGGTCTCCTAGCCATTTGTATGTCTTCAGTGGAGAAGTGTCTGTTCATGTCTTCTCTCCATTTTCTGACATGATTATCTGCTTTTTGGGTGTTGAGTTTGAGGAGATCTTTATAGATCTTGGATATAAGCCCTTTAACTGTAGTGTCATTTGCATTGGTAAGAATGCACGTTGGTGCAGCCACATTGGAAAACAGTGTGGTGATCCCTCAAAAAATTAAAAATAGAGCTACCCTATGACCCTGCAATTGCACTGCTGTCTACTTACCCCAAAGGTACAGATGTAGTGAAAAGAAGGACCACATGTACCCCAATGTTCATAGCAGCAATGTCCATAATCACCAAACTGTGGAAAGAGCCAAGATGTCCTTCAACAGACAAATGGATAAAGAAGATGTGGTCTATATATACAATGGAATATGACTCAGCCATCAGAAAAGATGAATACCCAACTTTTTAATCAACATGGACAGGACTGGAGGAGATTATACTGAGTGAAATAAGTTAAGCAGAGAGAGTCAATTATCATATGGTTTCACTTACTTGTGGAGCATAAGGAATAACATGGAGGAAATTAGGAAAGGGAAAGGAAAAGTGAATTGGGGGAAATCAGAGGGGGAGACAAAGCATGAGGGACTGTAGACTCTGAGAAACAAACTGAGGGTTTTGGCGGGGAGGCAGGTGGGGGTTTGGGTGAGCCTGGTGGTGGGTATTAAGGAGGGCATGTACTGCATGGAGCACTGGGTGTGGTACATAAACAATGAATCTTGTTCATTGAACAATCTTGAAAAATAAAATTTAAAAAAAGTTACTCCTCAAAAAAAAAAAAGGCTAAAAATTAGTGAGGAAGAGGACAGATTATTTATTTTAAAGACAAAATAATTTTAATATTTAATTATAATTCAGATAATTAAGTCACTAAATAGACTTTAAGGACATATTTGAAGGTAATAATTTTAACCCCACTTTAAAAAATATAAAAAATTCTGCTATAAAAGTAACAACATTTGTTACTGTACAGATAATAGGTAAATATATTTCTTTATTACTCAACATTTGGGGAAAAAAAGAGAAAGCTAGAGAAAATAAAGTAACAATTATTCAATAAGACTAAACTCATAGGCTGTATTTTTAACATTAATTATGTATATTCTTCAAAGAGTCTTATTGGCATATCTAGATAAACGTAGGAGGAAACAACAACAAAAAAAGTATGAGATATAAAAGGATTATAGTGGGAGTAAGAGAGCTCAAATGCCCAGAGTAATATGGTGTTGGGTCATCACCTTTCACCTTCACCCTGGGTGGGGAGGCACATATTTGTCCTTCACCCCAAACTGAGTGAGAGAATATGGATAGGTGGATGAAGAGATGGATAGAGAGAGAGAGATAAAGATGAAATAAGATGATCTAAAGAGAATCAAAATCTGGAGTAAATGATCTGGTAATATTTACTAGTACCTATTACTTAAAATTTAAAGGATAGAATCATATTCTTAGTACCATGTGTAAGTTAACTGTCTTTGTATTCTTGCCTATAAAGAGAATAATAAGTCTTATACCCACCAATGCCTAAAAGCCTGATATGTTTACATGAGGCAAAACTTGCTCTACTAGAGCTGTACCTGATCAAGTTCATCTTAGACCCTGAAACTTGAACTTATTAAAGCTCATGAAACAACAGTCAGAAAACAGTCTTGCACCTGAAAACAAACCATGCATTATTGAACAGTGCCTTCTGTTATGGCTGTTTAAGAGTGACATGTAGTCATAGCTCTTTTCCCTCTGAGTTCAGTTTAAATTGACACATGAGTACAGGACATAACATTTCCACTTCCAGTTATTAGGACACAAGAAGGGTTACAATTTAGAAATGAGAAAATGGGTTCAATTTTTTTTAATTAAATTTTTTATTTATTTTCAGCGTAACAGTATTCATTGTTTTTTCACCACACCCAGTGCTCCATGCAATCTGTGCCCTCCCTAATACCCACCACCTGGTTCCCCCACCCTCCCACCCCGCCCCTTCAAAACCCTCAGGTTGTTTTTCAGAGTCCATAGTCTCTCATGGTTCACCTCCCCTTCCAATTTCCCTCAACTCCCTTCTCCTCTCCTTCTCCCTTGTCCTCTATATTATTTGTTATGCTCCACCAATAAGTGAAACCATATTTAATCTTAGATGAAATTTAGGGGATCTATTCTTAGCCAAAGTACTTGTAATAATCAAACTCAGTCCTCTCCAGAGGAAGGCAACATTCATACAAGATGTCCTATGATCAATAAAGAAGTTATAAGGAATATGAAGAGGTAAAATAAAAAACATATATGTACTTGCAAGATTTCCAGACATAAACATTATGACACATAGACTTCAAAATAATTATACTTGAAATGAAAGCAGTCAGATGACAAGATGTAGAATTTTAGCAAAAAACTAGAAACTATCTTTTTAAAAAGGAAACTCGGAAACTGAAAAAGAAGATAATTTAAATTTTAGAATTCCATACATGTGTTTAATAGTATAGACCATACTCCAAGTATACACCAGTAGTATAGCCAATACTCCAAGTTCAGTAGAGAAATGTTGAGCTGGAAGTAGACTGGTAAAAAAAAGAAAAAAAAAGAAATAATAAATAATTTTTTTTAAGTTGCTACTTAGCCATACACAAAAAGAGGGGGATAAATGGGATATGGAAAAGAGTCTATGAGGTTCAGGACACAGAGCTAAAGGGTCCAACATACACACCTTGAAGTCCCAGAAGTAATGGAGAGAAAATGGAGAATGATAATTAAAGGAACAATTATGAAGAAGTTGCCAAAACTGAAAAAAAAAGAAAAATTGTGGAAGCAGCTAAAATAACAGCAGATAGATAGGTGATGCTTAATAGAGAGATAGAGAGATAGATATAGAGAGAGAGAAATAGAGAGAGAGCGAGCTAGATCTTTCAAATGAGCCTCAACAGCAATAGTAAAGGTGGACCGGGATTAAGGAGGGCACTTGTTATGATGAGCACTGGGAGATCTATGGAAGAGTTGCATCACTATATTGTACACCTGAAACTGGTATTACACTGTATGTTAACGAACTAGAATTTAAATAAAAACTTTTAAAAAAATGGTAAAGGTGGGCCACATAAAAGAAAAGATACAAACCAAAAAAAAAGAAAAAAAAAACTAAAATGGCATATTCAAAGTGTTGAGTAAAACAACTAATAACCCAGAATTCTATACCCAGTACAAATATCTTTCAAGGATAAAGGTGAAATATAAAGATATTTTTAAAAAACAAACAAAAAAACAAAAATAAATTTCCCATATTCGGCCCTATGCTAAAAGGGAGGTCTTCAGATAGAAGGAAAATGGTGGTTGCCTGGAAAATCTGGACATCATAAGCAACTGAAAGGATAAACATGTATAAACCTAAATTAATTCTGGGTATATAAATAAAAATAATGTCCAATCGAATATAAAATATATGCAGAATTCAAATACATGACAACAGCTTAATAAGGTGGGAGAAGGTAAATGGAGTTGAATTCTCTTGAATAATGACAAAAAATATGAAAGAACATATAGGTAATAAAATTATAAAAGGAAAGTGGAATTAAAAATAAATTTCCAGGAAGATATTTGCAAACGGCATATCAGATAAAGGGCTAGTATACAAAGTCTACAAAGAGCTTAGCAAACTCAACACCCAAAGAAAAAATAATCCAATCAAGAAATGGGCAGAGGACAGCAACAGGCATTTCTGCAGAGACATCCGGATGACCAACAGATACATGAAAAAGTGTTCCACATCACTTGGCATCAGGGAAATACAAATCAAAACCACAATGAGATACCACCTCACAGCAGTCAGAATGGCTAAAATTAACAAGTTAGGAAATGAAAGATGCTGTTGAGGATGCGGAGAAAGGGGAACCCTCCTACACTGTTGGTGGGAATGCAAGCTAGTGCAACCACTCTGGAAAACAGCATGGAAGTTCCTCAAAAAGTTGAAAATAGAGGGAACCTGGGTGGCTCAGTGGGTTAAAGCCTCTGCTTTCGGCTCAGGTCATGATCCCAGGGTCCTGGGATCGAGTCCCACATCGGGCTCTCTGCTCAGTGGGGAGTCTGCTTCCTCCTCTCTCTCTGCCTGCCTCTTTGCCTACTTGTGATCTCTGTCTGTCAAATAAATAAATAAAATCTAAAAAAAAAAAAAAAAAAAAAAAGTTGAAAATAGAGCTACCCTACAACCCAGGAATTGCACTACTGGGTGTTTACCCTAAAGATACAAAAGCAGTGATCCAAAGGGGCACATGCACCCGAATGTTTATAGCAGCAACGTCCACAATAGCGAAACTATGGAAAGAACCTAGATGTCCATCAACAGATGAACGGATAAAGAAGATGTGGTATATATATACAATGGAATAATATGCAGCCATCAAAAGAAATGAAATCTTGCCATTTGTGATGACGTGGATGGAACTAAAGGGTATTATGCTTAGCAAAATAAGTCAATTGGAGAAAGACAACTATCATATGATCTCCCTGATATGAGGTAGTGGAGATGCAACGTAGGGGGGTTAGGGGGTAGGAAAAGAATAAATGAAACAAGATGGGATTGAGAGGGAGACAAACCATAAGAGACTCTCAATCTCACAAAACAAACTGAGGGTGGCCAGGGGAAGGGGTAGGGAGAGGGTGGTGGGGTTATGGAAATTGGGGAGGATATGTGCTATGGTGAGTGCTGTGAAGTGTGTAAACCTGGTGATTCACAGACCTGTACCCCTGGGGCTAATAATACATTATATGTTTATTAAAAACTATTTTAAAAAATAAAAAATAAATATCCAGGAAAAACAAAAATGAAAAGAATTTGCAAACACCAAAGCAGCCCTACAGGAAAGATTGAAAGTGGTGCTCTAAGCAAAGAGAAACCCTAAAAGTAACAGACCAGGAAGGAACAGAGACAATATACAGTAACAGTCACCTTACAGGCAATACAATGGCACTAAATTCATATCTTTCAATAGTTACCCTGAATGTAAATGGGCTAAATGCCCCAATCAAAAGACACAGGGTATCAGAATGGATAAAAGAAACAGGACCCATCTATATGCTACCTGCAAGAAACTCATTTTAGACCCAAAGACATCTCCAGACTTAAAGTGAGGGGGTGGAGAACAATTTACCATGTTAATGGATATCCAAAGAAAGCTGGGGTGCCAATCCTTATATCAGATAAATTCGATTTTAAGCCAAAGACTATAATAAGAGATGAGGAAGGACACTATATCATACTCGAAGGGTCTTTCCAAAAAGATCTAACAATTGTAAATATCTATGCCCCTAACATGGAAGCAGGCACAAACCAATTAATAACAAAATCAAAGAAACACATCAACAGTAATACAATAATAGTATGGGACTTTAACACCCGCTCACTGATATGGAAAGATTTAGCAAAAGATCAACAAGGAAATAAAGGCCTTAAATGACACATTGGACCAGATGGACCTCACAGATATATTCAGAACATTCCATTCCAAAGCAACAGAGTACACAGTCTTCTCTAATGTACATGGAACATTCTCCAGAATAGATCACATCCTGGGTCACAAATCATGTCTCAACTAGTACCAAAAGACTGGGATCATTCCCTGCATATTTTCAGACCACAATGCTCTGAAGCTAGAACTCAACAAGAGGAAAGTTGGAAAGAACCCAAATATATGGAGGCTAAAGAGCATCCTACTAAAGAATGAATGGGTCAACCAGGAAATTAAAGAAGAATTGAAAGATTCATGGAAACAAATGAAAATGAAAACACAACTGTTCAAAATCCTTGGGACATAGCAAAGGTGGTCCTGAGAGGAAAGTATATACCAATATAAGCCTTTCCAAAGAAACAGAAAGGTCTCAAGTACACAACCTAAACATACACCTAAAGGAGCTGGAGAAAGAATGGCAAGGGAAACCTTAAACCCAGCAGGAGAAGAGAAATAATAAAGATCAGAGCAAAAATCAATGAAATAGAAACCAAAAAAAACAGTAGAACACATCAACGAAACTAGGAGCTGGTTCTTTGAAAGAATTAATAAGATTGATAAACCCCTTCCCAGACTTATCAAAAAGAAAAGAGAAAGGACCCAAATTAATAAAATCATGAATGAAAGAGGAGCGATCACAACCAAAACCAAAGAAATACAAACAATTATAAAAACATATTATGAGCAACTATACACCAGCAAATTTGACAATCTGGAAGAAATGGATGCATTCCTAGAGACACCTAAATTACCAAAACTGAACCAGGAAGAAACAGAAAAACTGAACAGATGCATAACCAGTAAGGAGATTGAAGCAGTCATCAAAAACGTCCTAACAAACAAGAGCCCAGGGCCAGATGGCTTCCCAGGGAAATTCAACCAAATATTTAAAGAAGAATTAATACCTATTCTCCTGAAACTGTTGCAATAAAATAAAAATGGAAGGAAAAAGTCCAAACTCATTTTATGAGGCCAACATTACCTTGATCCCAAAACCAGACAAAGACCCCATCAAAAGGAGAAGTACAGACCAATATCTTTGATGAACACAAATGTGAAAATAAGGGCAGGAACATGGTAGGGATGTCTACTATCACCACTGCTATTCAGCATAGTACTAGAAGTCCTAGCCTCAGCAATCACACAACAAAAAGAAATAAAAGGCATCCGAATCAGCAAAGATGAAGTCAAACTCTCACTCTTTACAGATGATATGATGCTTTATGTGGAAAACCCAAAAGACTCCACTCCAAAACTGCTAAAACTCATATAGGAATTCAGTAAAGTATCAGGATATAAAATCAATGCACAGAAATCAGTTGCAGTTCTATACACCAACAGCAAGATAGAAGAAATAGAAATTAAGGAGTCAATTCCATTTACAATTGCACCCAAAGCCATAAGATACCTAGGAAGAAACTTAACCAAAGAGGGAAAGAATCTGTACTCAGAAAACTATAGAGCGCTCATGAAAGAAATTTGAGGAAAACACAAAGAAACGGAAAAAGGTTCCATGCTTATGGACTGGAAGAAAAAATATTGTGAAAATGTCTATGCTACCTAAAGCAATGTACACATTTAATGCAATCCCTATCAAAGTACCATCAATTTTTTTTCAAAGAAATGGAACAAATAATCCTAAAATTTACATGGAACAAGAAAAGACCCTGAATAGCCAGAGGGATGTTGAAAAAGAAAGCCAAAGTTGGTGGCATCACAATTCCAGACTTCAAGCTCTATTACAAAGCTGTCATCATCAAGACAGTGTGGTACTGGCACAAAAACAGACACATAGTTCAATGCAACAGAATAGAGAGCCCAGAAATGGACCCTTAACTCTATGGTCAACAAATCTTTGGCAAAGCAGGAAAGAATGTCCAATGGAAAAAAGACAGCCTCTTCAACAAATGGTGTTAGGTAAATTGGATAGCCACATGCAAAAGAATCAAACTGGACCATTTTCTTACACCACACTCAAAAGTAGACTCAGAATGGATGAAAGACCTCAATGTGAGACAGGAATCCATCCAAATCCTTGAGAAGAACACAGTCAACAACCTCTTTGACCTCAGCCGCAGAGAAACTTCTTCCTAGAAACATCACCAAAGGCAAGGGAAGCAAGGACAAAAATGAACATTGGGAGTTCATCAAGATTAAAACCTTTTGCACAGCAAAGGTAACAGTCAACAAAACCAAAAGACAACTGACAGAATGGGAGAAGATATTTGCAAATAACATATCAGGTAAAGGGCTAGAATCCCAAATCTATAAAGAACTTATCAAACTCAACACCCAAAGAACAAATAATCCAATCAAGAAATGGGCAGAGGACAGGAACAGACATTTCTGCAAAGAAGACATCCAAATGGCCAACAGACACATGAAACAGTACTCAACATCACTCACCATCAGGGAAACTCAAATCAAAACCACAATGAGATACCATCTCACACCAGTCAGAACGGCTAAAATTAACAAGTCAAGAAATGACAGATGTTGGAGAGGATGTGGAGAAAGGGAAACCCTCCTACACTGTTGGTGGGAATGCAAGCTGGTGCAGCCACTCTGGAAAATAGCATGGAGGGTCCTCAAAAAGTTGAAAATAGAGCTACCCTATGACCCAGCAACCGCACTGCTGGGTATTTACCCTAAAGATGCAAATGTAGTGATCCAAAGGGACACATGCACCCAAATGTTTATAACAGCAATGTCCACAATAGCCAAAGCCATGGAAAGAACCTAGATATCCATTCCTCTGTTAAGGAATGGACAAAGAAGATGTGATAGATAGATAGATAGATAGATAGGTAGATAGATAGATATCCAATAGATATATTGAGTGAAATAACTCAATATATCTATTGGATATCTATCTATCTATCTACCTATCTATCTATCAAGTTATTTTGCTCAGCATAATACCCTCTAATTTCATCCACGTTGTTGCAAATGGCAAGATTTCATTTCTTTTGATGGGGGAGGAGGTGTGGAAAGGGAGTTCAGGTTATGGACATTGGGGAGGGTATGTGATATGGTGAGTGCTGTGAAGTGTGTAAGTCTGACAATTCACAGACCTGTACCCCTGGGGCAAATAATATACTATATATTAATAAAAATAACAAAAAAAATTCTCCAAAGTAAGGCAAAAAAAAGTGAGTAAAATAGAAAGAGTGAGATAGTACATATAAATAAAAATGTATGAGTAATTACTTTAAATGTAAATAGACTAAATATTTCTATTAAAAGAACAAAGGTTAACAGCAGAGATTAAAAGTAAACCAGCCATATACTTCTTAAAAGAGATATACCTTAGGGGCACCTGGGTGGCTCAGTGGGTTAAGCCTCTTCCTTCGGCTCAGGTCATGATCTCAGGGTCCTGGGATCGAGCCCCGCATCGGGCTCTCTGTTCCGCAAGCAAGGAGCCTGCTTCTCCATCTCTCTCTGCCTGCCTCTCTACCTACTGATCTCTCTCTATCAAATAAATAAATAAAATCTTAAAAAGAGATATACCCTAAATACAAAGATGTAAAAGTTTGAAAGTGAAGGTAGGAAGATTTATACAAAGTGAACACTAATAGAGTAAGTTGGATATATACGAATATCCATCATAGCAATTTTAAAGCAAGAAACATTACTATGATAAAAGGGACAGTTTTTTTATAAAAAATAATCAACCTATGAGAAAATGTACCAATTCCAAATTTGCATCCACCTAATAACACAGCTTAAAAATACATACAGAAAGTATTAAGAGAACAAAGAGGAGAAATAGACAAAGTCACAGTTATTTGGCAAAAATGAATGCATATTTCATTCAAGTTCTAATAAAATAAGTAGACCCCAAATCAGCAAGGATGTAGGATATTTGAATAACATGAAAAACAAACACAAACTACTTAACACAGAGAGAATAATGCATGCAATAATTGCAGAAAATAATAATCAACAAGAGGATCAGATCAGTGAATACAAAACAAGGATTTATTGTTGTGGAAGCTGAATTAGAGAAAGTGCTTTACCCTTTTGTCAGAATAAGGTTTCCAACTATTCCACCACCACAGCCTCTGATATATCAACCCAAATTTTTCTCCCTGTAAGGAACTGGGCAATTGTAAGCCTGCTCAACAAGGAGGAAGAAGAGAAAAGAAACCTACGTGCTTCTTTGGGGAGGACAGTGGCTCACAGAGTAAAAAAACTATCCCATTCCAATTCCTGGGAGTGGAAGTCTCCTCCTAGAGACATGATAATAAGAAATTGGGCTCTCCTCACCCAACAGTATCTCAAGGAGATACTGCACTTCAGAGAGAATGACACAAAAATGTTAGTTGTAATCCTGTTTTAATACTGATCACATTTTTATTTTAAAGACATGTCTATATTCCTGACACCTCATCACCAGAAACTAGATTTTTTAAATATGTGTATCCCCGCCCCTTCACATAAGGCTTGGCATATCATAGGTATTCTAAAAGAATTTTTTGAAAAAAATAAATAATTTGTTGAATAAATTGTGAGTTCCTCAAAATTTGGAAAAAGGTAAAGGCATCTGGCAGAGAGTAATATGAGTAATAGTCATGACTATTATATATTTATATATATATATAAAATAAATAGTATATATAATATAGTATAGTATAAAATAAAATAGTATAAAATATACTATTTTTTATATATATATATATATATATATATATATAAAATAGTCATGACTATTACTATGAGTAATAGTCAGTTCTTTACAGGAGTAGCCCTTCCTAAGACATCACGTGCAAATATGTTCCTGAGGAAACTTGGAAATCACCCAAATTCAGAGTAGCTGTGCACATTCTCCAATCTCAAATGTGACCCAGAACAGTTATTAGTTCATATATTGAACTGAAACTGGACATTCTGAGGGAAGAAATGTTAAGAGGTCCATGCAGTTTGCACAGAGATGGAAATTGGCTCAGGGTCAACAGCCAGTATAGGAAGAAGCAGGAGCTCTGATTGCCCAGTTCCAGGCTTTTGATGTCCCAGAGATGAGGACTCCCACATTTGGAGTGCCAGGAAATCCCACTTAATCCCCCACAACTATCCTTAAAACCATTACCCCCTAACGGGATAAAACACTGAGTTCCAGAGAGAATAAGACAATTGCTCTAATGACTGCCGAAACGGAGAATCAAATCCTGATCTATCCCCCCTCCCTAAAATCTGGGTTCTTTCCAGAGAGAAAGAGAGAGGAGGAAGCAGGCTCCCCACTAAACAGAGAGCCTGATGTGGGGCTCGATCCCAGGACCCTGAGATCATGACCTGAGCCGAAGGCAGAGGCTTTAACCCACTGAGCCACCCAGGCGCCCCACTTTCCACATTTCTATACAGGTTCCCAAAACAGCCTTGAGAAGATGCTGTGAGTCTACTCCCTTTGTTCAGTAAGCAAGCTAGTGATGCTGACTTTACTTGGCTTGGGAACTTCCCATGGAGGAGAAATGTAATGACAAAAATTCTTTAGTTCCCATTGTAGTCCTAGATGCTTTATTTCATTAATGACATGGAGTCTGGTGTAATAATCAGTACCTGATGATACGGGTTAGTTGTTAAGACTATAATTGAGTCTTGGGCGCCTGGGTGGCTCAGTTGGTTGAGCGACTGCCTTTGGCTCAGGTTATGATCCCGGCTTCCAGGATCGAGTCCCGCATCGGGCTCCCAGCTCTTTGGGGAGTCTGCTTCTCCCTCTGATCTTCTCTCTCATGCTCTCTCTCACTCATTCTCTCTCAAATAAATAAATAAAATTAAAAAAAAAAAGACTATAATTGAGTCTTGATGGGCCAGAAAGTCAGAGTACCGAAAGGCACCAACCGGGCCCCTTCTGTGTGTAGTTCTGCAGAGCGAACAGCATGTCAGGAACGCCTCTGTCTCCTCAATATCTATTAAAGCACTCGTTAAGCAATTTACCTACTACTTTCATAAGAAATCAAAAGGGCAATCCACTCTCTTTCCTTTATTTATGTGTTGAAACTATATTATGGATTTTGAAACTTTTTATTATGGGCTGCCAATATTTTTCTCTTTCATCTGTCCCTTAATTTTTTTTTTTTTTACCATCAAGAAGCACCCTCTTCTGCTTCTCTCTCTCTCGTCACCTCCACCTCTGCTGCTCCCTCTGTCTCACCCCATCTCGTTTGCTTCATCCTTTCTCATCCTCATGTCTTGTCCATCCCTTGTTGATGCTTTTATTAAGAAGTTTGTAATTTGAGACAAACCTACAAATCCTTTCCACTCATTCTTTCACCCGCTGTCCCATTTATTTCCACAGAACAGAAACTGTTCTTTCAAAGTTCATAAGGGGTTTGGGTCCTAAACTGACACAGTCCTTCCTCAGTTTCTAGGAGTCTTCCATTCCTTCTGTTCCTCAGACTTCGCCTTTCTGTTTCCCTTCATGGCTTCTCTGCCTGTAGCCTCTATTTGAACAGATGCTCTCCAGGAATCAGTCCTCTGTATTCCTCTTATTTTCATCATCATTCCATTTCTGAGCAATATCTATGAATCCAAGGGTTCACTGAGTAGATATGTTGGTACGTGCAGAAAAGTGAAGACAAAGGTGTCTTTCTAGAACATTAATTTTATGAAGACCTGGAGATGAATTGATTATTTTCTAGTATGACAGAAATGGATACACTGTGAAACAAAAGGCAAAATTTGCATAAATTTAAAAAATAAAACATCAGGTGTGAAAAAATGTCAGAATCACTGTGTATGATTTTAAGTCATGCCTCCAAAATCCCTGGGCTTATTTTTTCATTATCATCCACCATCGCTAGTATATTCATGGTAAAACAAACGCACACAAAACTCATGTGTAAGCTTTCTTTATGACTGATAAATTACATCAATAAGTCTAATCAATTTTTGGAGTCCTAATCTTAAATGCCCAAATGTTTCTTTTTTTTTTCCTTCCTTTTAAATGTAGTATAATATTCTGTTGTATGTATATACCACATTACCGTATCCATTCATCTCTTGATGGACATTTGGGTTGTTTCCATATCTAGCTTATTGTGAATAGTTTAGACATTATTGCATAGAATGGTAGAGAATTTTCTATGGCTGGAGCAGGACAATAATCGTCCTATTATTAATACAGGAGTAACTATCTCTATCCTTGTCCAGAATCCTGCCTTAGAAGGTATGGGAAGACCTGGTATTCATTTATAAATCAACATTGGTAAAACACTGCCATAAAAGCAGCACCACAAGTCTGAGAGGTATAGTTTTAGAAAAGTAGACTGTTGCTTAATTCAAGGTAAAACATTCCTTTGCCTCTTTTACTATAAGGTGGGTCTGCTGGTTTGATGCCCTATTATATGGGAATCCCATACTGGTAGATCCTGCTGCAAGCCTCTAGATAGTAGTGACTGCTTAAATCCCACAGGTAGTAAAGGCAAATCCAAATCCAAAATATTGTTTCTGTTCCTGTAAGAAAGAAGCATTGACTCATACAGAATGGAAAGAGCCTGTAGCCAACTTGCAACTAAGTGGCCAATTGGTCTCAAGGATTGGTGCTGTATCAAATGTTCATGGTTCATTTGTGCTGCTGGCTGGGTAGACCATCCAGTGCCAAGCCATGTCACAGCTAATCAGATTTGTTCAGTAGGAGTCCATACTATAGAGTCCATGTGTAATCTCTACTACCTTGGCCACATCACTTTTGTGCCTGCCATGTTAACCCTGGGATGCTTGATGACAGAGGCTGGCTGACATCAACTAGACCAGTCATTTCATCTGTTTGGCTGTTTAGTGCCTTTCTCATAATAGACACTTTCAGGTGGCTGTTCCTCTGTGATACAGGTATACTGTACCTACTCTCAAATACTCATCCATATGCCTCCAACCCAAACTTCTGTAACTGGTCCTCCAACCTTTTTCTTTCCATATCATGGACCAGCCTGTCAGGCCATTTGCTACTGACCATATCTCCATACATATTCTAAACTTGGCCAATGATATTTTCACACCCCTACACTCTGCCCATTAGGGTCATTTCTCTTTGCTACTGCCGTTCAAGGGCAGGAATGCAAAGATAGCTTGACAAATCCTCAGTCACCCTGATGAGGAGTTCTGGAATAAGAATTGCCTGCCAGTGGATCCCACATTGGCCCAGAATTATTTGTCCTTACACCCCTACCTCACCTAGTCACAAAATGTTGACTGCCCAAGGAAGGGTGAGATCTCAGGTTGGACGGGGAAGGGGGACTCTCTGGAGGGGAGTTCTCCAGAGCCAAGATAGACCTTTAGGTCTGCTGATTCCCAGCCTCACTGCTGGACCCCTGGTCATCCTTGAAGGGGGATCTGGATAATGCATCTCTATGTCTATCACATGCCTTCCCTAACACAGTGCCCAGAATAGAGTGTCTCTCTCTCTCTCTCTCTTTTTTAAGATGTTATTTATTGATTTGAGAGAGAGAGAGTGAGAGCACAAGAGGGGGAGTAGGCGCAGGGAGAGGGAGAAGCAGGCTCCCCTCTGAGCAGGGAGACCAACATGGGGCTCTATCCCAGGACCCCAGGATCATGACCTGAGCCAAAGGCAGATGCTTAACCAACTGACCCACCCAGGTGCTCCTAGAATATAGTATATCTTAACTGTATATTTTTTTGCAGGAAACAGGAATCCTGACCAGAGTGACTATGTTTTCTTTACATAACAATGTATCTACTGTTAATAGATTGTGTTGGTTCAAGAAATCCATAACGTCTATAGCTTTCTTGCCATTATCCTCATGGTCACAAGGTAGCAAATATCATATTCACAGTCAAGGCCAGAATGAGAAAGGGCATTGCAGTGTGTCTGTCTCTTTTCATCAGAAAATCAAAATCTCTTCAAGAATTCTGCAGGGAAATTTCCTTTTCTTAGGTCTCTTTGGCCAGAAAGAAGGTATACTAAGGGCTTCCAAGAATGCTGAGAGAGTGAGAATAGGATTATCATGATTGACTTACACCAATAAAAATTTATTGCTTGGGTGTGAACATAATTCTTGCCTCAAAGAAAAAAAATTCTACAGGCAAGGAAAAGGGAAAAGTAGTTGAACACGAGGTAGAATACTAACAGTATCTGCCACAGTGAATAAATATTTATTGGCTGGAGGATGGTTTTGTGCCACACACACACAAAATTCTGCAGTGCGAAGAAGTTTGACTAAATAACTTCTGAGGTCATTTCAATGACAGTCTATGAACTAGAGGGAACATTAAAGACCATCCATAATTAAGAAAAAGAAACATTTTAACGACGGCAAACCATCAAGAGAGCCAGCGAATGAGAGGAAAATTCTTTAGCGTCGTCGCCAGACTCATTCGGTATCCCCAAAGGAAACTTCGGGCAGCCACCGACTTTCAGAACAGAGCTGCTGAGGCAATGGTGGGCCAAGCAGGAATAATAACCTCTTTGTCCTGACACTGGGTCAGGGAAATAGTGATCAGCTGTAGCGTCCATGAAAAGCCTCACTCTCACCACCTTTAACGACCCACCCCCGCCTTCCTCCCCACCCTGGACGGATTCCCCTGCTCAAAATCTGACGTCAATTGTTTCCTTATCATGGCAAGCTGCCTAAGATTTCTGGGAAGTATGTTTAAACAGGAGTCACGCCAGGGCTGGAATGAGCAGCGCTTCTGTGGAGCCTGCAGTGTAAGCTGTAATTAGGGATACTGCAATCCCCGAAGTTGTAGGCCAATGAAGCGGGGTGCGTGTGTGTGTGCCCCCCGTGGTGGGAGGGGGTGTATCCATACACATACATATATGTAGTCTTTCCTATTTGCTTCTTGACTTAGAATATGAAAACCAAAAACTTTAAGGAGCTTTGTTAGTTTTATGAAATGTAACATCCCTCCCAAGTCGGTTTTTCTCTGTTCCTTTCCCTTTCTTTTCCTTTCTTTCCCTTTCTCCTTCCTTCCTTCTCTTTCTTTCTTTCCCTTTCTTTCTCCCCCTCTCTCTCTTTCTTTCCTTCTGTTAAAGACTTCTTGGGTAAACAGTCGCTAACAAAGCAGATAAGGACTACATTGTCATAAAAATTACGGTAAAAGGTAGACTTCAAACCAATTTTTGAAATAGTTTCTTGATGGCATCTACCCTCTTACCTCCTTCTGTTTTTCCTATTCTTCACCGTTTCGAGGCTGAAGTAAAATGCTTCCTGCTGAGAGGGTATGGTTGAAGAAGCGTGAGGTACAGAATAAAAAGACTGATTGAAATTCCAGCCGAGCCCCTACGACCTGTTGGACCTTCAGCAATTTACTTAACCCACAAGAAGCTTTTTTTCTTCATGTGAGCAGATGGCCAGTGGCCCGTTCACACACGGGCGCATCCCCTTTCCACTCTTCTTCCTCACTGATACTTTCTTAACTAAGTGACCCCAAATGTGTTGGTGATCTTGCATGAAGTCATCTCTCTTCTCGGCAGACAGATACTCTTTGTGTCCGAATGACTCCAGTTCATCTGCTGGATTTATTAAATTTAACTGAATAATAGCATATGGAAAAGTACACAACTCCAGATGCCTGGGTGGCTCAGTCAGTTTAAGTGTCTGCCTTTGGCTCAGGTCATGATCCCAGCGTCCTAGGTTCTAGCCCCTCAGGCTCCCTGCTCAACGGGGCGTCTGCTTCTCCCTCACTGTCCTCGTGCTCTTGGTCTCTCTCCCTCTCAAATAAATAAATAAATAAATAAGTACACAACCCACAAATATACAGTTTAATGGATTTTCACAAACTGATCAACTCGCATCATCAGCATCCATAACACAAAACTGAATATTATCAGCACTGCAGAAGCCCCTGCATCCTTGTCTTGTCGCATACCCAAAACGAACTATTATCCCTACTTCTGGCACCAATAAGAACACCATGGGGACTCTTGCTTAGGGCTTCTTTCATTAAACTCCATGTTTATAAGATAAATCAAGGTTGTTAACGACAGTGTTACTCTTCATACTCACTGCTGTATAGTATCCCACTGTGTAAATACATCACAATTTGTTTATCCATCCCTCTGTGGAGGAATATTTGGATCATTCCAGTCTGGGATGATGATAAATAAGGCTGCTGTAAACATTCTTGTACATGATTGTTAACATATGCACAGTTTTCTTTGGGATACCTAGGACTAGAATTCCTGGGTAATTTACAGCAGGTGTAAAAATACTCAACGGTGCCGAATACTGCTGGGTTCCCAAAGTGGTTGCAACAAGGTTCACTCCCACCAACAGTATATAGGGTCACCATTGCTGCACATGTTCACTAGCCATTGTTCCCATTAATTCTTATCACTGTTCCTATTGGTTAGTTCCTACGAACTAATGTTACCATTGTCCAACATGCTTTAATATGTCCTTTTTTCATTTGAACCATTCTGGTAGATGTACAGTGACATTGTGTTATTATCTTAATTTTCATTTCCCTGAGGGATAATGAAGGTGGACAACTTCTCATAAAGTGTCATTGAGACACTTTTTATGAAATTCCTATTCAAGCTTTCCTGCCAAGTTTTGCTGTTGTCTTTTATTTATTGACCCACAGAAGTTCTTTATATATTCTGTAGTGCCTTTGTTAGCATATGGATTGCAAATTTCTCTCACTCTGTGGCTTGTCTTTGGTTTGAGTCTTTGTTCATTTTTATTTTTTTAAAGATTTTATTTCTTTATTTTTCAGAGAGAGAGAGTTCACACAAGGAGGGGGAACGGCAAGCAGAGGGAGAATCGGGCTCCCTGCTGAGCAAGGAGCCCAATGCAGGTCTCAATCCTAGGACCCTGGGATCATGACCTGAGCCAAAGGCAGAAGCTTAACTGGCTGAACCACCCAGGTATCCTGTTCAATTTTAAATACTGTTGTGGAAACAATGAAGTTGAATCATGCCTCCACAACTTTCTTATCTGTGAGAAATCAGGTAAATTAATAAACCTCTCTGGATTTTAGTTTCCCATCTATAAAATGGGAATAATGACCCTCACTCGACATATATAATATTGTTGGGAAGAACAAATGCGATACTATCTGTGCAATAGCTTGAGAATTTATATGATGTCCAGGTCAAGAACTATATCTATGGTTTATAAGTATTACAGATAAATCATATTACCATCAGTGGCAATTAAGCTGTCACCAGGGAAAGAAATAATTTACATGCTGAATAGAAGAAAAAAAAAAGGTTTGGTATAAATCATCTATGAGGGGGATATCTTGGGTTCATAGCCACAGGATAAAGAACCTTTAGTTATACATCCTACACAGGAAATAAACCTTGTAAGACTCAAGTCATGCTCCCACACATGAGCATCAGCACTCACATTAAGAAGGATTTTTAGAACGTACCATTTAACATTCCTTAATTCTCATTTTCTCTACGTTTCCTTGCTTCCCAATGGATACATTCAACCAGGCAAATGTGTCTTCCCCAAGCAAGTAGTGCCATTTCTCAGAAATCTAGGTCCATAACAGGATGTGTTTTCCATATATTTTATTTCCTCAAATTGAAGAGCAGTTGACTTTCGTTGAAAACTTGTGATTTAAGGGTTGTAGGGGATATAAGAAATGTGGAATAACAGAAAGCCAGATGCTGAAAAACTGAGATCATCTCATCCTACCTCCCAATTCTATACCTGGGGAAACAGAGGTTTAGAGAGATAAAGTTACTTACCTAAAGATGTACTTGGAGTGCAGGACAAAAGCCTAGAATTTTATTTTATGAACTGTGACTTCTATAGGACAAGGACTTGTGTCTGCTCTGTTCATTGTCATGGCATGTAGCATACCAACCACAATGCCTTTCAAACAGTCTTCCTGTCACTTCCCATTCCTATCCTCAAAGACAGCTAAGCTGAGCTTAGACAGAAAAGGCTGAGCACTTAAAAAATGTAGAATAACAGAAACAAATGATTGATTGTTTAAGAAGTACCTACAGCTGGAAAAACTTGTACAAATAATTAATTGTGGGATACTTCTCATGTTCCTCAGAGAATCCTTCCAAAACCACCCACACCCTAAAACAGAGTGAATCTGTGTTCTCACAGGAACATGTCCTTAATTCTATTGTAGCAGTATGTCCTGTATTACCTCATGTTATAGGTAGTGAGATTCATGCATTTATATCCACTAGACTGCACCTAATACAGACCTTGGTACCCAAAAGATGTTCTATAAATAGTTGTTACATGAGTGACTCACTCAACCAAAAAACAGCTGCTTTACTATTCTAGTCTCAACTACTAGATATACTAATGGTATACTACTCTGGTATCTCAACCTGTATTCCCAGTGTTATCATTAGGGATATTGAGATCCTTGAAATCATATGTCAAGTAAGTATTTTCTCTGGGGAAGTGAGGGGGTGCATACATATATGCATTTTTTCTATTTATATGAACTTATAAGTTATAAATGAAAAGAACACAGCCTATAAGAGACTGTTTGATAAATATAACAGCCACGTCAACTGTTGTCATTTCCTCTCTTTATATTCCTTTATTCATTCATTCATTCATCCGTTCATTCATTTACTCATTCTTTTAACTAAAGAAATATTTTTAGGTAAAGAATAGCTATCAAGAGCAATTTTGTCCATCAAGGGAGATTTACGAACATCTGCAGACATTTTTTGTTTTCACACCTTGAAGAGAGAAATTGCCACAGATACCTAGGGGTAGAGGACAGGGATGTTGCTAAACATCCAAAATGCACAAGACAGACCCCACAGCAAAAGGCCTTTACAGCCCAAATGTCAGTAATGCCAAGCTGAGGAACTCTGCTATATATCTATTGTAGCTAAAATGTTGCCCATTGACCTGTGTAACCCAGGAGAAGCATGAATTAATTTAATTAAGAGAAAGCATTGGTTTCATCCATGGGCAAGAAGTTTGCAATTATGCAGCTCTCCTTCTCCAAACTTTGCAGTGAATGAACCAATCAGCCTTGTTTATCAGTGGAGAATCACTGGCCATTCCAATCTAACTGAGAGGTTATCTTAATCATTTGAGTCACTTAAATCATACAGTAATGAATGACTTACTGCAGTCTAGAGCTGTGCTATGTTAAGACAGAAGGCAAAAGAGAAACAACTCACACTCAATCACTACTTTAGTTTTCAAAGGATCTTACGATGTGACCTCACAACTTCCTTTTAAGATATGGAGGACAGGAATTACTGGCCCAACCTGACAAATGAAGAAACTGAGGCACAGAGATACATATAGCGTATCTATCCCCAAAGATTAAAGAGTTCTCTTGGTAAAATAAAACTAAAATCATTGCTTGTATAAAACTGATAACAAGAAAAATGATAAAAGCCATTAAAATGGCAAGGATACTTTTGTAGTTGCCTATCTGGAATGGAGAAGGAGGCAGAAGAAAGGAGGACTAGCTCCTTATCTCAGTCTGTGTAGCCTGCTATAACTAAGTAGTAACTAAGTAGCTTATAAACAACAGAAATATATTTCTCATAGTTTTGGAGGCTGAACAATCTGAGATCCAGGTGCTGACAGATTCTGGCACATTTGGTGTCTGGTGAGGGTCCCCACTTCCTAGTTCCGTCTTTCCACGATGTCCCAACACGGCAGAAACAGTGAGGGAGCTCTGTGAGTTCTCTGTTACGAGAGCACTAATCTGCTCACAGAGGCTCCACCTTAAGACTTCATCCACCCTCTAATGCCACCTCTTCCAGGGTTAGGATTTTAACACATGAATTCTGGGGAGACACAATAAACATTCAGTCCATGACACTCCTCCCCAGATACCTCTTTGGCAAGACACTTATCACAATTAGGATCCAGAAGCTGAGCTAAACTGAGAATCCTGAAAGGTTCTCCCTACCTGGACAGAGTCTGTGGGCCCGTTAAGGTAAGTGCAGCTCAGAGCAGCTGAACTAGTTTCCTGCCTGAGCTATCTTAGAAAATGTTGTCATTTAAAATAAATACAAAAATAAAAAATAATGCATATTTTAGTAAACAGCATTTCTATTTCTCATTCTTGGACTGTAGGAGAAACAAGTCAAGTTTTATTTTTCTGAATTTTCTGAAGAAACCCAGCTCAGAGAGGTTAGATGATTTGCCCAAAGTCGCATAGTTACACATGCGTAACACATAGTTACACACTGTCCTGATCGCATGACTAGGTCTTTTCCCATTTTTCTATTGCCACTTTTTCCCAGAATGCTCTCTTCTTTTTAAGTCATCATCCCACCACCCTCCACCTTAATTTTCTCCAGGAAAAAAGAAAAAGAAAAAGAAAAAGAAAAACAAACTGCTAAATGGAAGCACAAAACTCAGGGAAGTATGGCACCTCTAGGGATTTTTTCATGACTCACTAACATAACTGGGTGCATCCTCTGGGAAACAGAGTCAGAGTAAAAAAAAAACGTGGGAAGATCTTCTCCTTCCCCTGAACTGATGATACGACATTCTCTGACTGACATTCTCAGATTCCCATGGGGGAGATGAAGGCTCCTTGTCTCTCAAGTGTGGAAATCCGAGCTGAAAGACATCTTTCTCATTTCCAAGAAAACAGGACCACTAAAACCAAGAGGTGCAACTGAGCCAAGACAATGTCGCCTGCAAAGGAGGCCCTGAGATTCCAGACCTGGCTGTGGTCAAGTGGACAAGGCCCAGTGAATTCCGATCATTGCTTCTGCCACCGTGGAGAGGCCTTAGTTCACCTCTAACCTTTTTTATCAGCCTCAACTTGAACTTGACATAGGAGACATCTATAACTTCACAATAAATTGGTGTTCTGTACTGAGTCACTTGTAATAACAGGCATTTTCTCATGGGGTTTTGAGAAGACAGAATACTAACAGGTAGAACCATGCCAGTTGATCCCAAGATCATTTCTGACACAGGAGCACAATTAAACTCTCATAATCCAGAAGACAGTGTTATCAATAACACCACTGTGCTTATGGAGCAAGGTGAATTTATTAATTCATATAAAAATGCCCACAATAATCAACAGAGTTCTACAAGACCCAGATAGTACTAGAAAGAGAAGAATCACACACAATTTCACCCTTAGAAGACAACGGGCTATTCAACGCAATGAAAGTTATCAATTCAAGTACTTCATTGGTACCGTGTTCCATGCTATGCACAAGAAGGATAAAGAAGAATTTGAGAAGCGAAGCCTATCCTCAAAGAGAAACAGACACATTCCTAAATAATGGCCTGGCGTGGTGACAACGCCATGGCTGTGGTCTGCACTATGTGCAGTGCTGGTACAGACGTGGGAATGACCAAGCCTGCGTGGGGTCAAAAGTCGTGAAAAGAAATCCAACAAATGCTTGCAATTGTTGTCGAAGACCAGTAAACCCAGTCTCAGTCCTTTAAGGCAATCCTCCTAATCTGAACTCAGTGACCAGTGGCTGCTTCAGTGACCACACAGACACACAGACTTAACTGCCAGCGCATTCTGGTACAAGATTGGTTTCACTGGGTCCATTTCCTTTAGGGCTGATGCATTCAGTTCTCGCCTCTCATTTCATCAACTGAGGTCAGGAAGCTCGTCCAGAAAGTGACTAAGTCAAACGTTGAAGTCTTACAAAATTTTCACAGAAGAGGAAAGATCACTTCACATATGTGCTGAGCCAGATTTCAGGGAGACAATCATCTCATGGAGACAGTGACCAAAACTATTCCTACTCAGACTCTTTTCCTTCTAGCACAACTGAGCAAGAGCTCTCTGACATTTAGTCTTTTAACCCTAAATGAGCATTATGTCATACAAATGACAAAGAATCAAACAAATTATATAGCCTTAAATAGTAACTCTTTGGTCTCTGGCCTCTCAGGACCAGTCAATTAATATTCCCCAATATTTCATGATCCATCAATATGTAGGGCAGGTCTTAACATGAGGCACTGAGGAATCAATAATAAGTGAGCCATGTCTTCATTGTACCATCCCGGGAAGAGAGAGAGACCAAAACAGGCAATTAAAAATCTGAGTTCAGGAGGCACCCAGAGGGAACCCAGTGTAATGTGCAGACTCTGCACACTCAGGCCTGGGTCTGGGGGAACATGGGGTTCATTGGGCTCTGTCACCTCTGGACCACAGGGTCAGGGCAGGTGTTGATGCAGGGGCCCAGGAGGTCCTGACATATGGCCATGGGCAGAAACCCCTCTGGGAGCCTCTCCCAAGCAATGGACAGCCCCAGTTTCCAAGAGCTCCAAGTGCCTCTGCTGGCAGGTGTAGGCTGCAGACCACCCTCCACTACATCCAGAAACCTGCATGCAACATCCAGTGACAGCAACTTGGACTGGGATGGAGGCAGCCTTCTCTCCTCACTCCTGCCCTATGACCACCTCGGCTTGGCTGTCTTCTCCATGCTGTGCTTTTCTGCCCTGTGAGCATTGCTGCCTTCTGCCTGGCCCAGGAGCATTTGCCACCATGTGACAGACACCCATTTTCTTTGCCCAACCCCCCACTGCTCCCTGCACTTGGGAGGTGGCTGTCATTCACTGCTGAGTCTCTAGCACCTAGCAGGGCCTACACCCCAGACAAGACCTCATGTCAGGAGGCAGGGAAGGATCTGGCATTCATCTTGTCTCCACACTAGTATCTCAGCAGTAGAGTAGAGCCCCTCAGTGGCGGACATCTGCAGCTTCCACTCCATGCTGCTGAGCACAAAGAGGCAGTTCCCACAGTAGCCATAGAGGTCAGGGTGGGCTCTAGACTTCAGCTGCCAGGGCAAAGCCAGATGCCATGGGTGCACCCAGAATCCACTGTGACAGTGTCTCCCAACAGCACCAAGTAGGCGCTGCCTACAGGCTTCTATTTGGAGGTATTCCCCTTCCTCCTATTTGCTCCTCCGGCTTTGTCTACACTGTCATAACCAGTTTCCCACAGGGAATTCCCTATCTGAAGTACCCTGCCCCCCAAAAAAATCTGCTTCCAGAATGTTCATGTGAGCTCAGAAAAGGGACAAACAGCAGGTGCTAGAGAGGTGGGATGTGGAGGGAAGATCTCCCAGAGAGAGCAGCTAACCTTAGTCTTGGGATAAAATGTAGGGAAGATCTAGGTGAAAAGGGGCCATTCCAAGAAAGGAATTAGTAAAAACAAAAACAAAGGTCTACAGAGGGGAAAAAATGGGGTACAGCTAGGATCTTAAAGAAGTTCAGAATAACAGGGAAGACAGAAGAGCTTCGAGTGGAGACGGATCATGCTAGTAAAATGCCATTCAGGTTACATAAGCTCAGAGTCACGTTGAAGGCAGCACAACCTCTGAAGATTCTTGAGAGGGTAATGTGCGTGCGTGTGTGTGTGTGTGTGTTTGTGTGTGCGTGTGTGTGTGCGTGTGTGTGTTTAAAGAGGACCCCAAAAGCTGCTTTGGGAGTGGGTGAGACAGAATCAAGATTAAAGGTAGAAACTAACCAAAAGGCTGTTTGTTGTCCCCACCAGAAGATAGAGTCCCGAAATGTTAAAAAATGACAGAGATGGGGTGCCTGGGTGGCTCAGTGCTTGAGCGACTGCCTTCGGCTCAGGTCATGATCCTGGAGTCCCAGAATTGAATCCTGCATCTGGCTCCCTGCTCAGCAGGGAGTCTGCTTCTCCCTCTGACCCTCCCCCATCTCATTCTCATTCTCTGTCTCAAAGAAATAAATAAAATATTTTTAAAAAGTGGCAGAAAGACATCAGTTTCTCTGAAACTAGAAAAATCAGAGAAACATTAGTATAATGAAGAATCTCCAAGTGCTTGGAAAGAATGGGTAGTTGGCTGGCTGACAGAGCTGAGGAAAGCATGCATGATACTGAAGTTCGGAGCTTGGAAGCCGGGTAGATCCTGGCGCTGTTTATGAAGAAAAGGAATACTTCTAAGGAGTACAGGAACTCCACTGGGGAGACCACTTGGAGAAGCCCTGAGACCACAAGCACAGAGATCCCAGGGATCCAGGGGCGCACAGGCTCCCAGCTGTCTGTGAGCGGCCCAGAAGGGAGCCAAGCTGCCTCGACTCCTGTGGACTAGCCCAGATGTCATCTGAATACCACCAAGCACCCCAATCTGCCCAGAAAACCACCACCTGACCAAGTGTGCCAGAAGTCCATCTGCCATCGGGACATGATAAAATGTTGTTGCTTTTGTTTTGTTTTGTTTGTTTTTTAAGATTTTATTTATTTATTTGACAGAGAGAAACCTGGCGAGAGAGGGAACACAAGTAGGGGGAGTAGGAGAGGGAGAAGCAGGCTTCCCACTAAGCAGGGAGTCTGATGTGGGGCGCAAGCCCAGGACCCTGGGATCATGACCTGAGCTGAAGGCAGACACTTAACGACTGAGCCACCCAGGCATCCCTAAAATATTGTTTTAAGTCAAAATAATTGTACTGAAAAAGAAGAGCAAAACTTCATTTTAAATAGGTTTTGTTTTTTTTCATCTTCTGAGTTCCCACATGAAGTAAGTGACAATTTGTGGCTTTCTAGAACCAGAGTTCTGGACCTAAGGTAACTTTTCACCTTATCTGAAGTCCTCTGATTGAATATATCCCTCAAATATGTACCAGGGTGGGGGGGTCAGACACAAAATGCCCCATATCCTGTGACTCTTATTTACATGAAATATCCAGAAGACATAAGTCCAAAGAAATAAAAAATAGATGGGTGGCAGTCAGGGGCTCAGGGGAGGAGAAGACTTCTTACTGGCTCTAGAGTTTTATTTTGAAGGATGACAATATTTTGTGACTACATAGAGATGGTGGTGGCACAACAAGGTGAATGGACTAGATACCACTCAATTGTTCACTTTAAAATAGTTACTTTTAGGGGCACCTGGGTGGCTCAGTGGGTTAAGCCTCTGCCTTCGGCCCAGTTCATGATCTCAGGGTCCTGGGATTGAGCCCCACATCGGGCTCTCTGCTCAGCAGGGAACCTGCTTCCCCCTCTCTTTCCACCTGCCTCTCTACTTGTGATCTCTCTCTGTGTCAAATAAATAAAAATCTTAAAAAAAAAAAAAAACTTTTACGTTAAATGAATTTCATCTCAAACTTTAAAAAGTGTATGAGGGGTGGTGTAATCATAAGGGGAGCTCCCGCTTCAGCTTGGTTCAGAGTCTCATTTAGATGAGGAGGATGTTTGACTTCCCGTCTTCCTCAACTCTTTCAGGAGATACTCACCTCCTTTTGAGGAGCCTAACGTTGGGCCTGACAAAATCAACCCTATAATCAGAGACAGCTGAACTTTCCGAATAAAGTAAATAGCATCAACCTTCCTAACATTTGGTCTACTTGTTGGGGAATCTCTGACATGATTTCGTGGGGGAGGGACAGCCGTGGTTTGTTGATGTTCCTGCCTGTCTACAAGTTTTCCTTCTTTTTTTTTTTGGTCAGTCTTTCCATCAGCTTGCAGGCCATTCAGTTACAGCTTAGCAGTTACCCCCTGCTGGCCTCCCCTCCTGCAGGAACCTGCCACAGTGTCTCCCCAAGGACATGCCGCATTTACAGGGTATCCATTTCAAAGATTGGCTAATTGCTCCACAGGCTGCAAAGAGTGCACTCTCAAATCATAAAAGGGAAACACTCCGGCTTTTCCCAGGCCACAAAGCATGACCAAGTTGATGAAGACTCATAATTCACACTCCCGATACCTGAGCTTGATCCTCCAAGAAACAGCTGCCCTATAAAAGCAGAGGCAGAAGCACGTATATCACCCATTCCGGCCCCCGTCTTTGCAACTCTGCTTCCACAATAAATGGCCTCTGCCATGTCTGGGCCAGGGCTGCGCTGGAAATGAAACAATAAGAGTGGAAAATCGCCTTTATTTACTGAGTTCACCTACCCTTAACATCAAATCAACACCCAGCCTACACAGCTCACAGAATCCAAAGAGTTTAAGATGGAAAACACTACAGTGGGCAAGCGATCCTTTCCCCAGGAGCTAGCACAGGCCTCACGCCTCACAGGACACCCATCCATGTCCCGAGCCCCAGTGCTTGGAGTGATGGAGCAGTTGGAGATGGTGACAGTCCCCCAATGAGGGCTGACCCTTCTCAGAATGACTGGGAGAGTTCCTGTGCTTTGAAACAGGACCCTCATAACTGGAATGTAATGAGAAGCAAGCATCATGATAAAAGTTACACAAAGAAACTTTCTATGGCCATTCATGTTAAATGAGAGATGTGGTGTAAAAGAACATGTTTCCTAATGGGGGTAAAATCACATTCTATGGCAAAACCGGGTGGATGAATGCTGTTTTAGAGAAGATAAAACCCATCTTGGATCCTATATGCTGTGACAGGTCTTTCTCTTCCTGACAAGAGGCTCTAAATTGATGCTACCTATCGCAGGGTTGGGCACACAAGCTGTGGAATCACCCAGAAGTAGCTTTGAATCATAGCTCCATTTCCTCATGCATTTGATTATCCAACGAATGTTTCCAAGTAGCCGTTCTATGCTTGAATAGAACACGGTGGGCAAAACAGGGTCCTCCTCTCAAGCTCATTGCTGAGGAGTTATTGAGCAAGAAAGCTGGCATTAGAGCCATCAAAAGAAATGAAATCTTGCCACTTGCAACGACGTGGATGGAACTAGAGGATATTATGCTGAGCAAAATAAGTCAATCAGAGAAAGACAATTATCATATGATCTCTTTGATATGATAGCACGGTGGAGGTCTGTGAGGGGTAGGGAAGGAAAAAAAAAATGAAACAAGATGGGATTGGGAGGGAGACAAACCATAAGAGACTCTTAATCTCACAAAACAAACTGAGGGTTGCTGGGGGGGCGGGTAGGGAGAGGGTGGTTGGGTTATGGACATTGGGGAGGGTATGTGCTATGGGTGACTGCTGTGAAATGTGTAAGCCTAATGATTCACAGACCTGTACCCCTGGGGCAAATAATACATTATAAGTTAATTTTTTTTTTTTAAAGCTGGAATTAGAAAAAGCTGAGAAGCTCTGGGATCACAAAGGGAAAATGACATGGGGAGACAGGTCAGAATTCTTAAACTAAGTGGCATTTCAGCTGAGGCCTGGTGAAATATTGTGTGCATGTATAAAAGTATTAGAAAGAGTACATTTAAAGACCCAGAATATACAAAGTATTGGGGGATCAGAGAAAAAAGAAATGGACCTAGAGAGGTAGCATTATGAGAGAGAGTCTTTATAGGAAGAAGGCAAAGGGAAGAAACTTAAAAATTCGTCATATCAAAGTGACACAGGAACAGGAATTTTAGGAAAATGTTATTGATCAGGTAACTTTAGACCAAAGAGTTAATACCTCTGAGCCTCGAGTTTTTAACACTACCTAATGTGCTGTGCAAATCACATGATACAATATGTACAAAATGCTTACTGCCTGAAACCTAGTAACCAATTACTCAGCAGTAACCACAACAAAATATTCATCAGCTCAAATTTGATATAACTTTTGACCTTCCCTTCCTATACAAGTTCAAATGTTTTACGAAATGCTTCTTGCAAATGTAGGTACAAACTAATTCAGTATTTCAGCTAATGGGAGTCTGAGAAGTTCATTTGCTCAATCAATTAATCGACATAAATTTTCTGAGCATCTTTTCTGTGCCTGCCACTGGGGATGCAGTGAAGAAAGTACTGACTAGGTGGTGATTTGGTTGGAAGAAATACTTGTTCAAGTCAAATATCCAGCAAATTACTGTGGTTTACTGTGGTTTGGGGTTTGTGGCAGAGGCTACCAGTTGCCACCAAGTATCTGTTCCCTCCTTTCTCTTTATAAAAAGAATTCTTATTTTTAGTGCTGACAATGTTCTGTTTAATGATCTGGGTATTGTTTACATAGGTGGACTTAGTTTGAGAACATTCATCAGGCTGTACACTTATATATAATCATCGATGAAAGTTAAAATTTAAAAACCTTCAATTTATGTCTGGGTGTATTTATGCCTGGCTAAAAAAATATTGTTTCTAGGGCTCCCTTGCAGCTAGGGATGTAATACAACTGAGTTCTTGCCAGTGGTGTATAAGCATGGATGCTGAGTGGTACGGCCAGCAAGTCTTTTTAAAAGGGATACTACATGGTCTTTCCCAATTCTCTCCTCCACCTTGACCTACAAATACACATGATGTGCAGGCTATCTTGGATCATGAGAACAAGAGCCACATCCTAAGGATATCTGAGAACTTAGCTGGAAGATCTGTCCCTGCTTGACAACTTTTTACAAGCCAGTCTTTCCCTCTAGAGTTAGCTTACATGGAGGGGTGGGAGGAATGAGCTTGTTGAAAACAGTGTCAGGTTGGATTTTTCTGTTAATTCCGCTGAAGTTAATTTTAACTAATATAATGTTTGAGGTGGAATTTTCCATTCAGTCCTTGTTTTTACACCAGGAACACCCAAATGATATAGCAAATAAGAAGTTATCCAGAAAAGCAATAGCAATAGCAAAACATTCTGAATCTTAAAGGTCTGGCTTCACTTTTTACTGTTGAATTGCAATTCGACATTCTCATATGTGTTATGGAGATTCAAAGTCTACTACGTTTTCCCTATGAGAGCTCTTTCCTGGCAACAACCCAGTCTAAATCTGGTTAACTTAAACAAAAAGGGGATTTGTTGGAATGTTGTCAAAGATCTCTCACAGTAAATTGATAGGCTAGTGTCCAGGCTTAGAAATAAGGCAAAAAAATCATAACAACTACAGGGTATTTACCCCAAAGATACAGATGTACTGAAAAGAAGGGCCATAGGTACCCCAATATTCATAGCATCAATGGTCACAGTCACCAAACTGTGGAAAGAACCAAGATGCCCTTCAATAGATGAATGGATAAGGAAGATGTGGTCCATATATACTATGGAGTATTATGCCTCCATCAGAAAGGATGAATACCCAACTTTTGTAGCAACATGGACAGGACTGGAAGAGATTATGCTGAGTGAAATAAGTCAAGCAGAGAGAGTCAATTATAATATGGTTTCACTTACTTGTGGAGCATAAGGAATAACA
Organism: Martes martes; assembly: GCF_963455335.1. Lineage (NCBI taxonomy): Eukaryota > Metazoa > Chordata > Mammalia > Carnivora > Mustelidae > Martes > Martes martes. Next base: position 11,947,115 of record NC_137891.1, on the reverse strand, counting down.
CAGAAGACACTGGGAGATGAAGAGGAGAAGTGAGTTGGGGGAAATCAGAGGGGGAGACAAACCATGAGACACTGTGGAGTCTGAGAAACAAACTGAGGGTTTGGGAGGGGAGGAGAGGAGGGGTTGGGGGAGCCTGGTGGTGGGTATTAAGGAGGGCACAGATTGCATGGAGCACTGGGTGTGGTGCATAAACAATGAATTTTGGAACACTGAAAAAAATAAAATAAATAGAATAAAATAAGGCAAAAAATCAGAACAAAAACTCAGAATGGGATCTAGGCAACAAGAACATTCTACCATTTCCTCATAATGCCACACCTGGAATGAGGGATTTCAGCCACTTCTCCTTGATGTGAGTCATTCAGTGCAACAGGCCAAGTTGTGGGAAAAGTCTGATTGACTAAGTGTAGATCACAAGCCCTTTGGCTTCTTTGAAGCAGTGAAAGAAAAAGTCTGGAGGAAAGAGAATGCACCAACCTCCAGGGGCCTCTAGTTCTCTATTAGGAGGGCAGTGGACATTGATTTATAGTCACATTGAGAATGTACGAAACGGGGGCTAGTTAGGTCCCTCAAATTAATGGATGCTGGACAGTCATAAATCAAAAAATGTCCACTCTTTCTACCTCACAAGGTTGTTGAGACTGGAATAAATTAGAGACAAATGCTCAGAAAACTGAAACGTGCTACACAAATACTCATTGATATTTGTTAAAATTATTGTTGTTGCTATTAATATCAGAATTTATGAAAAAATAAGGTAACCTTAAAAGCATGGTCATTTGAAATTTTGAAGATTTCCTTCCTTTATTGAAGAAATTATTTCATTAGTAATGGGCACGAAATGAGTAGAATGTCTCAAATTAATAAGAGGAAGTATGTGTAGATAATACTGACATTAGTCAGTAAAAAACAAGTCTCCTTTTTACACAGGTTTGGAAGGTCACATCTCATATTAGATGGGTTTCAAAGAAGAGCATGAATAATGGGGAAATGCAAATTTCTATCCAGAAGTCATCACCTAGAATGGGATTCTTAGGAGTGGTCTGGGTACATGAATGGCTTCAGAGGTTTATGAAACCCCAAAATTGCATATAAACATTTGGTTTGTTGCATGTGAAAGTATGTATTTCTCAGGGATATGGGAATACCTTTTATCAGTTGGTAAAAGACACATGACCCCCCAAACACTAAGAATCATTATTTTTAATGCTATGTATCATCGCAGTGTATGGAATCAGAAATATCTGGGTTCATATTCTGGGTACCCCACTGTATCAATTAACATAGGAACTCATAAGCCATTCCCTAGTCTTCAGAAACTTAGGGTCACACCCAAGAGATATGAGTGGGTATATTAGAAAAAAAGAGTAGGTATATTAATTAAAATATCTTGGGCTACAAATAACAGAAAAATCCAACAGATGTTAGCTTACAGGATCTGGAAATAATTCATGAAGCTCACAGGAACAGAAATCCAGGGGGAAAGCAGGGTGCAGATATGACATAATGCAATGGCTTCAGCTGCATTCCTCCATTGTTCCCTTAGTGTGGCCTCCCCTGTGTGCAAGCTTCTTCAGGCTCCCATTTGCTTTGGTTACAGAATGACCCCACATGTTCCAAACTGAGTGGACACAAGTAATACCTATACAAGTAAGTATTATTCCTAGTTCACCTTCATCTTCCCCTCAGAGTACTCTGCACAATTGGGTATCCAATAATTATCTCCCCAATAGCAATGACTGGATAAATATATGTAGTATTTAAATAATAACACATGACAACATGATTAAGTAAGCACTTTAGATATAAAAAAATAGATCAAAGAAAGAAATTGTAAGTTGGAAAAGCTACTAAAATCCAAAAAGTTTCTACAGAATAACATGCTTCAAATAGATAGAGGGGGACAGAAATAGCATTCCAGACACACAGTTGGCACTTTGTTTAAAGCAAGTGAATTCATAAATGAAAAAAAGATACTAGATTTCAGGGGAACTTTCCATCCATTCTGAGTGGTTTCATATTTTTGTTGCAACACCATGAAGTTATTAGGACACTGGAAGTTTCCATGGAACTTTGTATCCTACAGAATCTCAAGTTACTTCGTGCAATAATGATCAAGAGCACCTAAAATAGTAGGATTAATATATATGATGAGGAGATGGAGGCTTCTATTTTTTTACACACTAAAAACTCATTATAGCTTTGATTCTCCACTATTTTTGTAGCTCATTTACACATTCATTAGGAACTTTCAAATGTCAGGGACCTAGCTATGTACTTTCAGATTTTTTTTTTTTTTACCTTCCACAATAAGGTTAGTATTATTATCTTGACTTGTACAATGTACAGAAATGGGAAACACAGTGAGGTCAAGTGCCCTGCTAAAATAGCCAGCTAATGAGTGTCAGAGCAGGAATTATAATATAGGATTATAATATAGGATTACATGAGTTAATTTTAAGTGTTTATGTTCTGTTTAAAAGCCAAGCTACTTGTAAATACACTAAACGTAACAATTTAAGGTGGGGCAAATGATGCCATGATTAAAAACTACTTCAGTCTATGGGGCGCTTGGGTGGCTCAGTCATTAAGTGTCTGCCTTTGGCTTAGGTCATGATCCCAGGGTCCTGAGATTGAGTCCCACATCAGGCTTCCCGCTTCTCCCTCTCCCACTCCCCCTGCTTGTGTTCCCTCTCTCGCTGGGTCTTTCTCTGTCAAATAATTAAATAAAATCTTCAAAAAAAAAAAAAACCCCTACTTCAGTCTAATTATGCAGGTAGGTCCACTTGCTATTCTTAAGATCTTTCTAGTAGTCAGATTCTGGATAATGCACAAATGCAAAAGGAATAGAATTACTTTCTTGGAGACTACTGAAACTTTAGACCTTCCCTTCTTAATTGAAACAGCGTGGGATACCAGGAAGCCCGTTACAGTGCCAGGAGGAACTCAAGTCCAATCTTGGATTTTGAACAAATTACATGATTTCTTTGAGCCAGTATTTTCATATCTGTAAAACAGAGGTTTATCTTTTTTTTTTTTTTTTTTTTTTTTTTTTTATTTATTTGACAGATAGAGAGATCACAAGTAGGCAGAGAGGCAGGCAGAGAGAGAAGGGGAAGCAGGCTCCCCGCTGAGCAGAGAGCCCGATGCGGGGCTCGATCCCAGGACCCTGAGATCATGACCTGAGCCGAAGGCAGCGGCCTAATCCACTGAGCCACCCAGGCGCCCCTAAAACAGAGGTTTAATCACCACTGTTGAGGATTGTTGTGGAATAAAGTGAGATGGGATTAAAGTGTGTTTTATGGACACACAGATGCCTAAGAACTATCACTCCTGCCTTTATTCAAGTAGACCTATCTTTCCAATACTCCAAATTATAGAGAAGGAAATGATGAAAGCTGGCCTTATCAGGCCTAGGACTATTTGTTTATCTTACTGAAGATGCAAGTTACTAATTTAGATATTTCTTCGATGGGATATTCTGGAAATGATAGCATTAACAATATAGTAGAGCTGGTTCATTTTTAAAAACACCTAAAGCAAGGTTTATCTCTTGGCCTGTGTTTTGGGCTTCCAACTTTTTAACTGTACTAGACAGGAGTCACTTTTGTTTCAAAGGAGTGAAAACCCAATTCAAATGGACTGAAAAGATACAGGAAATTTTATTTTATTCACATAACTGAAAGTCCAGAAACAAGGTAGATTCAGGATTGTTTGAATTGATGGGCTTAACAGGGTCATGTAGGACTTGTGTGTATGTGCATCTACGCTTGTGTGCATCCATTACTTTTCTCTCACTTCTGCAGGCTCAGCTTCATCCAGAGGTCAACCCATGACCAAGTGCCTGGAGAAGTTCCAAGGTTGATATTCAAACACCATGCCTTCCAGAAGAAAAATTTCTCTTCCAGTAGCTGAATGAGAATAATAAGCAAAATTCTCCTGCAGACACTCTTACAAATCCTCTTCTTTCATCTAACTGGCTTTAATCGAGTCCCATATGCTCAGCTGGGATCCAAATCCTGTGAGTGATCATCCCCAGAGCTCTGGTCTATATCACCTACACCAATCACTCTGCGTGTGAAGTAGAGGGACTTACTCAGAAAGGTTTAGACCAATCAGAACTTACCCATGGAGCTTGGGTGGGGTTAACTTCTCCAGTGGTAAATGGACAAATTGAGAGACGTATAGATCTGAGTATGGTTAAGAAAGAGGAACAGGAAGATGCTAAATAGGCAACAACAGTATTTCACTTCAGTGGTCAGTTCCTAGAGTAGATACACGGATACCAGTCTAGTCATGGACATGGCTGTGCATACAGACATGCACATACACAAAATATTCTATCTAATTACAAAAATGAATGCAAGGTTAAGGTTGGTAACTACAAAAAAAATCAATGAAATGACCTATAATTCTATCATTTAGATATAAGTACTCCTATTCTTTTGATGTATATACTATACAGGTATTTTTCACATACAATCCTAGTATGTATAGCACATAATTATTTTTTTAATTGAAGTCACACCATACATTTTGTCTCCATCCCACTTTTTTCACTTATCAATATATCATGCACATTTTCCTATGCCTGGAATGTAGATCCTTTGCATATATTCTTATTTTTATTGCTACCCTAAAGCTCAGGTTCTATAGCTATGCAATAGTGCATACTATGGATACTATTATACTTTAAGCACTTCCTTATTGGTTTCACTTCTTAATCATTTCCTATTTTTCTCTCTTAAAATATTCTACAATAAACACTGTTTATTAACTGAGTTTTCACCCAGAGTTTGAGATTTTCAAGTCAGATTAATCTGAGCTAAAATTATGATTTAGCCACTTAGTAGCTATGTGACCATGAACAAGCTGTTTTCTTTCTGTGACCTCACTGTCCTAAGACAAAAACAGTACTTCCAAAATAGACTGTGGTGGTGTTTAAATGTGGTAATATATGTAATATATCTGAAACATGGAAGGAACGCCATAGTTACCATCATCAACACCATCACCAATCAGAATAGTGAGTTCTTATATGACAAGAAGAAATATTTTCTCCTCTAAGTCAATCTCATTTTCAGGAGGTTGCTGAAGACCAGACTTACATAAATATAACTCAGCTTCCTCAAACCAGGTTTGTCTTTGTTGTCTAAGCTGATCTACATGTCAATAAATAACAGTGTGACTTACAAAGTGTCACATTTGTAAAATCAGATTATTAACAATGTCACCCCCTATAGATTATCTGCTTTTTAAAATATTACAGACCAGAGCACCTAAGTGGCTCAGTGGGTTAATGCCTCTGCCTTCAACTCAGGTCATGATCTCAGGGTCCTGGGATCAAGCCCCGAATCGGGCTCTCTGCTCAGCAGGGAGCCTGCTTCCCTCTGTCTCTCTCTGCCTGCCTCTCTGCCTACTTGTGATTTCTGTCTGTCAAATAAATAAATAAATAAATAAATAAATATTTAAAATAAATAAATAAAATAAAATAAAATAAAATATTACAGACCTATTTGTAGAAATATAATGGTGAGATTATTGGATTTTTAATTATAGTGATAGAAGGTAGTGTTAATCCTGAAATAAGAAATTCAATGGCTTCAAGAACTAAAAGAGACCCAGAGATTGACAAGTACTGGGCCTGTCTTTTACATATGGAGGCAACAGGATAAACATAACTGGTGGTAGATAAGCCAAGTGGGTCCGAATCCTGAGGAGTGTTTCTTACTGGTCTTTACAAAGTTTATGAAGATCACATACTAAAAGGATCCGTAGCCAGAAAACTCAAACTAAGTAGAAAGGCATTTAGAATTCTTGCTCAGAGTCATTCTAAAAGGCAAATTATGTCCCTAGGGTTTTTCAGTCTTGCCATTGTTGATCTTGGGGGCCAGATCTGAGACTGTTCTCTACCTTATGGAATACTTAGCAGCATCGCTGGCCACTAAATGCAGCTCTTTCCCATTTGAGAAAGTCACAACTGCTTCAGATATAACCAAGTGTCTGCTGGGGGAGAATGTCGACCCTGGTTGAAAATCACTGACCTAGGCTGAAATAAATACAAAATGATGAGTCTCTTCCTCATTTTCCCTATACTGAAAGACAATATAAAGTAGTGGTAATGTTGTAGGAAATGCTGTCCACCAGGGGCACCTGAGTGGTACAGTCAGTTAAGCCTCCAACCCTTAGTTTCTACTCAGGTCGTGATCTCAGGATCATAAGATTGAGCCCCACATCAGGCTCCATGCTCAGAGCTGGAGTCTGCTTGAGTTTCTCTCTCTCTTTCTGCCCCTCCCACCACCACACCTGCATGTGCTCTCTCTCTCAAATAAATAAATATATCTTTAAAAAAAAAAAAAAGCACAAAGAAATGTTGTCTACCCTTCTCCCACTAGCTAAAGTAGAATTATGGAATGGAGCCATGTAAATCAAAATAGATACTTGTATTACATTAAATCATTGCAAATTTCCTGATAGGAAGTCAATACTGCCCATAAAATGTCCTCCATTCTGATGCCAGTCCACTTCAAATAACTCTTCATTCTCTTTATCTCTCCACACAGAGGATCCACTACACACCGCCATTCTATTCAATATAAAATCCACCAAAAAAATCCCCTAAGCCCAAGGCCAGGGCAGGGAGTGAAGTCAGGACAGACATCAAGTGGGTGAGAGGGACATCATAACCAAGCTGACGGGCGGTGCAGATGAGAAAGTCCAAAGGGCAAAAATGTTTCTCTTGTGACAGAGGGGAGTGTCACAGGTTGAATTATGTCCCCACTAAATCCCATATGTTAAAATCCTGATCCCACCACACTTCAGAATGTGACCTTATTTGGTGCTAAGGTCATTGCAGGTGTAATTAACTAAAATGAGGTCATACTAGAGTAGGAAGCTTCTAATCCAGTAGCACTAGTGTCCTTATAAGAAGGGAAATCTGAGCACAGACATGTAGCAAGGAAAGCAACACTAAGTGAAGATCAGAGCGATGCTGCCACAGGCCACAGAACCACTGGGAACTGGGAGACAGACCAGACGCTGATTCTTCCCTGCCACCTCCAGAGGGAGCAAAGGCCTGCTGACACCTGATCTTAGATTTCCGGCCTCCAGAACTGTGAGACAATAAAATCCTGTCATTTTGGCCACTTGCTTTATGGTAATGTGTTATGGCAGCTGCAGAAAACCAATACAGGTGCATGACTAGTTTAAAAAAAAAAAAAAGCAGCTATGCCAGGTGATGATTTGGGAGGAGGCTGAATAGACCAGAGGAGCCAATCCCAACTCCCTGAAAGCTGCGATTTGATGTAAGTTGAAATACACAACTCAAACCGGAAGTCAATGAATATTTATTTTTACCTTCTTCTGGATTCAGTGTCTTGTGAAGAGTAAAATTTGCTAATCGACTTTAGCTCTCCTCCTCTCTACTACTAAGTGCTGATGTCTAACATTTGCTCTAACTTCATTCCTAAATATTCTGGGTTCTGGCATTCTGTGCTTCTGTCTTCGGAGACCAAGCAATTCAAGTTAAAGTTCCAAAATACCCACCTTTGAGAGAGAAGCCAATCAAGTTTAGAAGTAAAATGAGCCAGGAGTTACAGACAGGATGATTTTCTTTGATATTTTTTTCCATCTTACCATCAACTCCCTCACAGATACTCTCATCTCACAGTCTCCAGAGTGCTTTCACATACACAGAGTTATCTTTTCTCCCAACAACACAGAGTAGCTACAGGGAGGCTGTTCCCATTACACAGGTGGGGGAACTGATGCCCATGGAGATTTCAATAGGGAACTGACCCAACAAGTTGAAAAAGGAAAAAGGTCTAGTACCCTTCTCCCTACACCAGAAACTTTTTTCATCATGAAATAAATGTTCCAGAACATGAAGATAAAATTTAATTCTGCCCATTCTCTTTAAGAGAGGGACATTTGATTCATGCTTACATGCTCCAAGGACATCAGCCAGACTTGGGGTGTAGTCCAGATTTAAGATTTTGATTCCTGCCATGGCCTTTTGGCTTCTTGACCCTCCTATTAACTTACCAAGTCTGAGTCATAATTCTGGATGGTCCTGCAGGGAATCTTTGACTCAGGAGAGGCTCATAAAAGCTCTTCTGGGAAATTAGACATAATGCCTGAGTTTAGTACAATTGAGGTATCTTTACAGAATCCCAGATCAATACCACCAGAACATTCCTTCTCCACTGCATCTTGACCAAAGGTCCTCAAATAAAAAGACACATTTTTTTTTTTTAATTGAGGTCCAGTAGTTCTCACATCTCTACTTTTCTTTGTCAAACAGGGTCAGGAAATCAGCCCAGAATGTGAGGTTGTGGTATATTTTCTTAGACTCATAAAATGTTAATACTGGAAGTGATCTAAGAAATACTCTGGTTTAACACTGTTTCACTATGAACACTGAGACCCTCGGACAAGAACCAATTTGGCCAGTGCCATAAGAGGAGTTAATAGCAGGGCTGATATTAAATCTAGGGCTCCAAAGTCAATGTTCTTTCCAATATGCTAGTTTTATCCATGGACTCAATTCTTTCCAATACGTGATTGCTGGCCTTCTATTTAAATGTCATGGATCAAAGCAGTAACCAATGTGATTCGCCAAGGATGGTAAAAGATTCAGAATGACCCCAGCTCCCACTCCCTGTTGTCTGCAGTGGTACCTACTTCTTCAACATTAATTATTAAGTTATTGATTTTTTTTATTCAATAACTTTATTCAACACACTTTTATTTATAAACTATAGCTCTCTGAGCTCCTTGTTGTCACTGATTGGTCTTGTTCATCCTCATCACCTCTGAAAATACAAAGGTCAGAGTACAGTAGAAGGTGGAGATATCTGCAGAATTAAGGAAATACAATTTGGTAAAAACATTATGCAAAAAATGAGATGTGGAGCTTAAAGAAAGGGGATACTCACTATTCTAGGAAGTAAAGTATGGAGATAGGGGGAAGGTTCCCAATGGAGGTGCTTTGTGATGTTGAGCCCAAAAGACTGGGAAGGAGTCTGCAAGTTGTAGAGGCCAAAAGGGTATTCCAAACAGAGGAAACAGCAAAATTGAAGTGTAACAGTGGGGGGTCACCTGGAACAGGGTTTGTAAGGTCCACAGAGGGGAGCTGGAGCTGTGGGAGCAGGAAAGGTACTTGGCTAAAAAGTTGTGATGGACCCAGCCAGTCAGGAGCCTGTAAGGCCATGACAGTAAAGCAAAAGGAGTATGGGCTTTGCAGAGAAGATGCTAAGGAGCCCATGTGGAGGCTGAAAGACCATTTCAAACATTTCAATACTCGTGGTAATAGATGATGGAAGTCTCCACTGGCAAAGTTGGGTTTGGAGGAAAACTTGAGTTTAAGGGCTAAATGGTCCATTGGATATTGCTATCAGAAGGGAGCAACCCTGCAAGTGCCTGGAGACTCTAATCAGGAGACTGTCACCTGGTCATGAAACTGTACCCTCAAAGAGAAACTTCTGAACCCTTTAGATTCAGTGGGTTTTATGAATCTGACAGCAACTCTGAAGCCTCCACCCAGAAAAAGGCACAAATAGAGGTAATTTTTCATACAATTTCAAATGCTTTATGAGCTCCCTCAAGCCTATAAATGAGTGGGACTCCAGATTATGAGCCCTTGTTTTACAAGAGGAATTTAAATACAAAAGCACCTGTGAAGTCTGGGCTGTGAATTACCAATGTCCTAGAATTAATCTGTCAGCTTCTGAAACTGCTGGTTGGATATCTGTACTCTAATGTAGCAAATGGGGTAAGGTTGAAAGCACTTGCCATGTGGTGGCCATGAGATGGTCACAGAGTAGAAATAAAGCAAGAAGTGGGGGGGTCAAAAGATGGTCATCAGCTCTCAATCAGCACAGAATCATGGACATGAATGAATCAACTACATCCCATATTTTCACCATCCTTCAACCTCTGAGACTTTAACACTCACAATAACCCTGTGATTTTAGCAGGGAAGACTAGTAGATCTGTGTCACAAGATATGAAGTCATCAAAGTTCAGAGAGATGGCGTGGCTTTCTTCCCCAATGTCACAAACACTAAAGTGGCAGAGAGGAGACCAACTCTATTCCCTTCCTCTTCAGGGCTGTTTCCTTTAAAGATAAGTTGGCCTGAGACATCAAGAACAAAGATCTGCTTCTGCTCTGGATTCTGATCCAGGATTTTACACCTCACACTGACGATGCCAGAGTGTTGGTATCTGGGACTCTGCATTCAGGAGACAGTGGGGTTGGAGCCATTGAGTACAGTGTCTTCAGCTTTAGACAGACTTAGGATCAAATGCCAACTCTGCCACTTACATCTCTGTGACAATGACCAATCTCTGTAACCTCATTGCCTTCAGGTTCTTCATCTTTAAAATAGATACAGTAATATGTATCCCCAAATTTGCCAGGCTCCAATGAGACATGATAAGTGAAAATGCCCTCCTTGAGTGCCAGCTCCTCCTCTGAAAGCTTCGGCAGGCAAGTAATTTGTCTGATATCATAAATCCTAACTGCAGGCTCCTGACACTGATCTCTTTCCCTCATTTCACTCACTGGGGCAACCAGCCTGCCACAATTGTCCACTGGCTGACCCACCTGGAACACAAAACTCTCTTGCCTCCATCACCAGAACAATATGCTCCAAGAATATCTGACACCTTAACACTTGAAGTGTGAGTCTCTACAGACTCAATGAAGATCTATTTTTAAATATACATGCTCAGAAACAGAGAACAATAAGATTGTGAATGTAAAACATTCCTGATGAAGAGAGTTGTTACAATCTGTGGCATGAAACATGCCAGCTATGTTTACTGTCTTTATTGTAGCTTAAACCTATTCACATATTTAGATAGTCACTTGCAATATTTGAAGGCCAACCACCTCTAAGAAATTAAAACTTATGATACATTGTGTATTATTTCAAGAAACAACCTAGCCAATGAAAATGCTCAGAGCTACTTTTTTTCACTTAAGTAGTTAGTGACAATAATATGAGTAAATCTTTTCACAATTAAGGGGAGTGTTTTTCCCACAACATTCACTACTGGAATAAAAATTGGAAAACCCAAAACGTATTGTATTTGATGTATGATGCTCACCACCTGTTAACTGTGTGACTTTAGGCAAACCAGTTAACCTCTCTGAGCTTCTGGTTCCTTATTTCTCAAATGGGGATATAATGTAGGCTCATCACCCTTACAACCTCCTTAAGAAGACTGTAAAATCCTATATTCAGGTTATTGTCCCCCTTCTGTGCTTCCTTTTTCCATCCCACTGCTTCTAATCACAGTACTCAGGATTCAGTGTGCCAAGGACATAACACCATGTGCCATACGGCTGTCTTCCATTCTGAATTCCGCTGTTCTTTATTGTATACATTAACCAATGGGATATGCCTAAGATTCAGTTCCTCAGACTGGACATACAGGGACAAAACATGAGCTTTGTAATCAGTTGAGGACTTACTGGAATCCTGACTTGACCAGCTGTGCTTTTAGTGGCATTGATTGCCTCAACTGTAAAGTAATATGAATAATAATATCCCTCCCTCAGGGCCAATTTTTTATTTTTTTTTTAATAATTGAAACCCAATGCAGGGCTTGAACTTACAACCCTGAGATCAAAACCTGAGCTGAGATCAAGAGTCAGACACTTAACCAACTGAGCCACCCAGGGACTCCACTCAGGGTTGCTTTTTTAGTTCGTTGAAATATAATTTACAAACCATACATTTAATTCACTTTAAGTGTAAAACCAAGTGAATTTTAGCATATCTATAGAGTTCTACAGCTATCTGTAGAAACTAATTTTAAAACATTTTTGCAACCTCCACAAGAAACACAATGACCATTAAGTCATTCCCCATCACCCCTTCTCTATGCCCTAGGAAACCACTAATCTATGTTCAGTTATAAAGACTTGTCTATTCTTGCTATTTCATGTAAATGGAATTATACAATATGTGGTCTTTTGTGACTGGGTTCTCTCACTTAGCATGATGTTTTCAATGTTCATTCATGTTGTCATATACACCACAATTTCATTCTTCCTTTTTGCTGACTAATACTCTGTGGTACAAAGATACTATATTTTATCCATCCATTCATCAGATGATGGACATTTGGATAATTTATAATTTTTATTATACTGAATAGCGGTGCTAAGAACCTATATTTGTGTGGACACATGTGTTCATTTCTCCTGGGTACTTATCTAAAATTAGAATTTCTAGGAATTAGAGTTATATGATAAATCCATGCTTTTAACATTTTGAGGAACTGCCAAGCTGTTTCCCAAAGAAGTTGCCCTATTTATATTTCCACCACTAAGGTAGGGTAAAATTTCTACACATTCTAACCAACATTTGTTATTGTCCTTTTGGTCCCAGTGGGCATGAACTGGTAACTCATTTTAGTTTCATTTGCATTTCCCTAATGACTAGTAATTCTGAATACCTTTTCATGAACTTATTGTCCATTTGCAAATCTTTCTTTGAGAAACGTCTGTTCATATCCTTTGACAATTTTTTAATTGAGGGGTTTTTTTTTCAATCATTGAGTTTTAAGAGTTCTTTGTATATTCTGGTTACAAGTCCCTCATCAGGTATACAATTTACAAATATTTTCTCCCTTTATGTTTCCAGACTGCCTTTTTCTTTTCTTTTTTGATGCTGTAATTTGTAGTGCAAAGTTTTACATTTAGATGATGTCCAATTCTCAAATTTCCCTTTTTGCTTGATTTTTGCTGTTGTAACTAAAAAAAAAAAATGCATAACCAAAATTCACAAGGACTTACTCTTAGGTTTTCTTCTAAGACTTTTATAGTTTGAGCTCTTACATTTAGATCTATTATCCTTTTTTTTTTTTGCATCAGAATGGATTTTTTAATTTAATTTTATTTCTTCAGTGTTCCAAGATTTATTGTTTATGCACCACACCCAGTGCTCCATGCAATACATGCCCTCCTCAATACCCACCACCTAACCTCCTCACCTAATCCCCACCCCCTCCCAAACCTTCAGTTTGTTTCTCAGTGTCCACAGTCTCTATTGCTTCATCTCCCCTTCCAATTTCCCCCAATTCATTTTTCCTTTCCTTCTCCTAATGTCCTCCATGTTATTCCTTATGTTCCACAAGTAAGTGAAACCATATGATAATTGACTCCATCTGCTTGACTTATTTCACTCAGCATAATCTCCTCCAATCCTGTCCATGCTGAAAATTTGGGTATTCATTCTTTCTGATGGAGGCATAATATTCCATTGTATATATAGACTATATCTTCTTTATCCATTCATCCATTGAAGGGCATCTCGGCTCTTTCCACAGTTGCATTGTGGCCATTTCTGCTATGAACATTGGGGTACAGATGGCCCTTCTTTTCAGTACATCTGTATCTTTGGGGTAAATACCCTGCAGTGTAATTGCAGAGTCATAGGGTAGTTCTATTTTTAATTTCTTAAGGAATCTCCACACTGTTTTCCAAAGTGGCTGCACCAACTTGCATTCCCACCCACAGGGTAAGAGGGTTCCCCTTTCTCCACATCCTCTCCAACACTTGTCATTTCCTGTCTTGCTAATTTTGGCCATTCTAACTGGTGTAAGGTGGTATCTCAATATGGTTTTGATTTGAATCCCCCTGATGGGTAATGATGATGAATATTTTTTCATGTGTTTGACAACAAAAAGAAATAAAATGCATCCAAACTGGCAAAGAAGTAAAAGTTTTACTATCTGTGGATGAGAAGATACATACAGAGTAAACCCTGAAGGCTCCACCAAAAAACCTGCTAGAACTGATAAATTCAGTAAAGTTAAAGACTATGAAATCAATGTGCAGAAATCTGTTGCATTTCTATACACCAATAATGGGACAGCAGAAAGAGAAATTAAGAAAATTTCTTTAATTAAGAAAATAAAGAAATAAAGAAAGAAATTAAGAAAATAATCCTATTTATAATTGCACCAAAATAATAAGTTACCTAGGAATAAACCTATCTAAAGAGGTGAAAGACCTGTATGCTAAAAACTATAAAACACTAATGAAAGAAATTAAAGATGACAAAAAGAAATGGAAAGACATTCCATGCTCATGGATTGGAAGAAGAAATACTGTTAAAATGTCTATACTACCCAAAGAAATCTGTACATTTAATGCAACCCTTGTTAAAACACCAATAGCATTTTTCATGGAACTAGAACAAACAATCCTAAAATTTATATGGAATCATAACAACCTCAAATAGCCAAAATAATTTTGAAAAAGAAAAGAAGAGCTGGAGGTATCAAGATTCCAGACTTCAAGTTGTATTACAAAGCTGCAGTAATCAGAACAGTTTGGTTCCGGCACAAAAATAGACAAATAGATCAATATAACAAAACAGAAAACCCAGAAATAAACCTATAATTATATGGTCAGTTATCTTTGACAAAGCAAGAAAGAATATCTAATGAGAAAAACAGTCTCTTCAACAAATGGTAATGGGAAAACTGGTCAGCTACCTGCAAAGGAATGACACTGGACTACTTTCTCACACCATTCCAAAAAAATACACTCAAACGGACTAAAGACCTAAATATGAAACCTGAAACCACAAAAATCCTAGAAGAGAGCACAGGCAGGAATGTCTCTGACATCAGCCATACCAACATTTTTCTAGATACATCTCCAGAGGCAAGGGAAACATAAGTAAAAGTAAACTACTGGGACTACATCAAAATAAAACACTTCTTCACAGTGAAGGAAATAATCAATAAAACTAAAAGTCAACCTACTGAATGGGTAAAGATACTGGCAATTGACATATCCAATAAAGGTTAGTATCCAAAGTATATAAAGAACTTACACAACTCAACACCAAAAACAAACAAAAAACAACAACAACAAAAAAAAACCCCACAAATAATAAAATTAAAGACAAATACCAACTGATTTCATTCATATGTGGAATTTAAGAAACAAAACAAATGCACATGTGGGGGAAGAGAAGAGAGAGAGGCAAACCAAGAAACAGACTTAACTACAGAGAACAAACTGAAAATCACTCGTCATCAGGGAAATGCAAATCAAAACTATGATGAAATATCACCTCAGAATGCTAAAATAAAAAACACAAGAAACAAGTGCTCGCAAGAATGTGAAGAAACAGGACTCTTCATGCACTGTTGGTGTGAATGCAAACTGGTGCAGCCACTGTAGGAAATTGTATGGAGGTTCCTCAAAAAGTTAAAAATAGGACTACCCTACAACCCAGAACTCACACTATTGGGAATTACCCAAAGGACACAAAAACAATAATTCAAAGGGCTACATGCACCTCTGTTTATAGCAGTGTTACTTATAATAACCAATTTATGGAAGCAGCCCAAGTGTCCATTGTTAGATGAATGGAGAAAGAAGATGTGATACATATATGCAATGGAATGTTATACAGCCACAGAAAGAATGAAATCTTGCCATTTGTAATGACGTGGATATAGCTAAAGAGTACAGTGCTAAGTGGGATAAGTCAGAGAAAGACAAGTATCGTATGATTTTACTCATAAATGGAATTTAAGAAATGAAACAAGGAAATAAAGAGACCCACAAAGTTCTCTTAATCATAGAGAACATACAGATGGCCACCAGAAGGGACATGAAGTGGGGGGTGGGGGAAATAGGTGAAAGGGATTATGGAGTGTACTTGTTTTGAAGAATACTGGGTGATGTATGGAAGTGTTGAATCACTGTATTGTACACCCAAACTAACATAACACTGATTATAAACTACACTGGAATTTAAGACAAATTAAAAGTGTATGTTTTGCTAAAAAAAAAAATTACATTCTCCAATACATAAACATATGTGTGCCTCTCCACTTTTTAAAATATTTATTTACTTATTTTAGAGAGAGGGAAGTAGAAGGGGGGAGGGAGAGAGAGAATCTCAAGCAGATTCCTCACTGAGCATAGAGCCTGAGGTGGGGCTTGATCTCACAACCCTGAGATAGTGACCTGAGTTGATATCGAGAGTCAGATGCTCAGCCCACTGAGCCACCCAGGTGCCCCTCTCCATTTACTTAGATCTGTAAGGTAGAACTAAAGATCGATTTTTTTTTTTTCCCTATGAATATCCAATTGTTTCAGCACTACTGAAAAGTTTTCCGTTCTCCACTGAATCGCACTGGCACCTTTGTCATAGGTTTACTAACTGCATATGAATCTACATCAGGAGTCTCACAGTCCCACAATGACTGCAGCTTGTAGTAAATCCTGAATTCAGGTACTGTAGATTGTCCAACTTTGTTTCCTATCTCCATAGTTTTCTTGGCTCTTCTAAGTCCTTTAGAGATCTATGTACATTTTAGAATCATCTTGTAAATTTCCACAAAAAATATGTGAAATTCTGACTCTAATGCATTGAATCTAGATCAATTTCAAGGTAACTAATTGATCACATAGGCTGCAGACCATTAGTCTCACCTCTCTTATGGGAGCCCTCTGTTCACAAGAAAAAACAGGTTTTACATGGTCCTTTTGTGCCATAAGTTTATTTGCAGAGTTGTCACAGGTGGGGCAGTCTTTAGATTGCCTACTTGTGTCTATGATGAAGTAATTATATTTCAGGGGTGAAATATCAAAGTTACTTGCTCATACATCTAAGCCAATAGATCTATCAATAATAAAGCTGACAGTTTGCTCTCTACATCTTAACTTTTTTTTTTTTTATTTTTTATTTCTTTTCAGCGTAACAGTATTCATTGTTTCTGCACCACACCCAGTGCTCCATGCAATCCGTGCCCTCCCTAATACCCACCACCTGGTTCCCCCAACCTCCCACCCCCCGCCCCTTCAAAACCCTCAGGTGGTTTTTCAGAGTCCATAGTCTCTCATGGTTCACCTCCCCTTCCAATTTCCCTCAACTTCCTTCTCCTCTCCATCTCCCCTTGTCCTCCATGTTATTTGTTATGCTCCACAAATAAGTGAAACCATATGATAACTGACTCTCTCTGCTTGACTTATTTCACTCAGCATAATCTCTTCCAGTCCAGTCCATGTTGATACAAAAGTTGGGTATTCATCCTTTCTGATGGAGGCATAATACTCCATAGTGTATATGGACCACATCTTCCTTATCCATTCATCCGCTGAAGGTCATCTTGGTTCTTTCCACAGTTTGGCGACCGTGGCCATGCTGCTATAAACATTGGGGTACAGATGGCCCTTCTTTTCACTACATCTGTATCTTTGGGGTAAATACCCAGTAGTGCAATTGCAGGGTCATAGGGAAGCTCTATTTTTAATTTCCTGAGGAATCTCCACACTGTTCTCCAAAGTGGCTGCACCAACTTGCATTCCCACCCACAGGGTAAGAGGGTTCCCCTTTCTCCACATCCTCTCCAACATATGTTGTTTCCTGTCTTTCTAATTTTGGCCATTCTAACTGGTGTAAGGTGGTATCTCAATGTGGTTTTAATTTGAATCTCCCTGATGGCTAGTGATGAAGAACATTTTTTCATGTGTCTGATGGCCATTTGTATGTCTTCATTGGAGAAGTGTCTGTTCCTATCTTCTGCCCACTTTTTGATATGATTATCTGTTTTGTGTGTGTTGAGTTTGAGGAGTTCTTTATAGATCCTGGATGTCAACCTTTTGTCTGTACTGTCATTTGCAAATATCGTCTCCCATCCCATGGGTTGCCTCTTTGTTTTGTTGACTGTTTCCTTTGCTGTGCAGGAGCTTTTGATCTTGATGAAGTCCCAAAAGTTCATTTTCGCTTTTGTTTCCTTTGCCTTTGGAGACATATCTTGAAAGAAGTTGCTGTGTCTGATATCGAAGAGGTTACTGCTTATGTTCTCCTCTAGGATTCGGGTGGATTCCTGTCTCACGTTGAGGTCTTTTATCCATTTCGAGTTTATCTTTGTGTATGGTGTAAGAGAATGGTCGAGTTTCATTCTTCTACATATAGCTGTCCAGTTTTCCCAGCACCATTTATTGAAGAGACTGTCTTTTTTCCACTGGATATTTTTTCCTGTTTTGTCAAAGATTATTTGACCATAGAGTTGAGGGTCCATATCTGGGCTCTCTACTCTGTTCCACTGGCTTATGTGTCTATTTTTGTGCCAGTACCATGCTGTCTTGGTGATCACAGCTTTGTAATAAAGCTTGAAATCAGGTAATGTGATGCCACCAGTTTTATTTTTGTTTTTCAACATTTCCTTAGCGATTCGGGGTCTCTTCTGATTCCATACAAATTTTAGGATTATTTGCTCCAGCTCTTTGAAAAATACTTGTAGAATTCTGATCGGAATGGCATTAAAAGTATAGATTGCTCTAGGCAGTATAGACATTTTAACAATGTTTATTCTTCCAATCCAAGAGCATGGAATGGTCTTCCATCTTTTTGTGTCTTCTTCAATTTCTTTCATGAATGTTCTATAGTTCCTTGAGTACAGATCCTTTACCTCTTTGATTAGGTTTATTCCCAGGTATCTTATGGTTCTTGGTGCTATAGTAAATGGAATTGATTCTCTAATTTGCCTTTCTGTATTTTCATTGTTAGTGTATAAGAAAGCCACTGATTTCTGTACATTGACTTCGTATCCTGCCACGTTACTGAATTGCTGTATGAGTTCTAGTAGTTTGGGGGTGGAGTCTTTTGGGTTTTCCATATAAAGAATCATGTCATCTGCAAAGAGAGAGAGTTTGACTTCTTCCTTGCCAATTTGGATACCTTTTATTTCTCTTTGTTGTTTGATTGCTGTTGCTAGGACTTCTAATACTATGTTGAACAAGAGTGGTGAGAGTGGGCATCCTTGTCTTTTTCCTGATCTCAACGGGAAGGCTGCAAGCTTTTTCCCATTAAGGATGATATTTGCTGTGGGTCTTTCATAGATAGATTTTATGAAGTTCAGGAATGTTCCCTCTATCGCTATACTTAGAAGTGTTTTAATCAGGAACAGATGCTGGATTTTGTCAAATGCTTTTTCTGCATCAATTGAGAGGACCATGTGGTTCTTCTCTCTTCTCTTATTGATTTGTTCTATCACATTGATTGTTTTGCAAATGTTGAACCATCCTTGTAACCCAGGGATGAATCCCACCTGGTCATGGTGGATAATCTTTTTAATGTGCTGTTGGATCCTGTTTGCTAGGATCTTGTTGAGAATCTTAGCATCCATATTCATCAGTGATATTGGTCTGAAATTCTCCTTTTTGGTAGGGTCTTTGCATGATTTGGGAATCAGGGTAATGCTGGCTTCATAAAAAGAGACTGGAAGTTTTCCTTCTGCTTCAATTTTTTGAAACAGCTTCAGGAGAATAGGTGTTATTTCTTCTTTGAAAGTTTGGTAGAATTCCCCAGGTAATCCGTCAGGTCCTGGGCTCTTGTTTTTTGGGAGGGTTTTGATCACTGCTTCAATCTTGTTACTAGATATAGGTCTATTCAGGTTGTTAATTTCTTCCTTGTTCAATTTTGGGAGTTTATAGTTTTCCAGGAATGCATCCATTTCATCTAGGTTGCTTAGCTTAATGGCATATAACTGTTGATAATAACTTCTGATGATTGTTTCTACTTCCTTGGTGTTAGTTGTGATCTCTCCCTTTTCATTCATAATTTTATTAATTTGAGCTTTCTCTCTTTTCTTTTGGATTAGTGTGGCCAATGGTTTATCGATCTTATTGATTCTTTCAAAAAAACAGCTTCTAGTTTCATTGATACATTCTACTGTATCTCTGGTTTCTACCTCATTGATCTCTGCTCTAATCTTGATTATTTCCTTTCTTACATGTGGAGTTGGTTTGACTAGTTGATTCTCAAGTTCTTTAAGGTGTAGAGACAGCTGGTGTATTTTGGATTTTTCCATTTTTTTGATGGAGGCTTGGATGGCTATGTATTTCCCCGTTAGGACCACCTTTGCTGTATCCCATAGGTTTTGGACTGAAGTGTCTTCATTCTCATTGGTTCCCATGAATTGTTTAAGTTCTTCTTTGATCTCCTGGTTGATCCAAGCATTCTTAAGCAAGGTGGTCTTTAGCTTCCAGGTGTTTGAGCTCCTTCCGAACTTTTCCTTGTGATTGAGCTCCAGTTTCAAAGCATTGTGATCTGAGAATATGCAGGGAATAATCTCAGTCTTTTGGTATTGGTTGAGTCCTGATTTGTGACCCAGTATGTGGTCTATTCTGGAGAAGGTTCCATGTGCACTTGAGAAGAATGAGTATTCTGTTGTTTTAGGGTGGAATATTCTGTATATATCTATCAGGTCCATCTGGTCCAATGTATCATTCAATGCTCTTGTTTCTTTATTGATTTTCTGCTTTGGTGATATGTCTATTTCTGAGAGAGGCATGTTAAGATCTCCTACTATTAATGTATTCATATCAATATGACTCTTTATCTTGATTAATAGTTTTCTTATATAATTGGCTGCTCCCATATTGGGGGTGTAGATATTTACAATTGTTAGATCATCTTGGTGGATAGTCCCTTTAAGAATTATTCTATATCTTAACTCTTGTGTCTATCTCTCAACTGACTTCAAAGTCAGAAGAAAAATAGTCATTAATTAATGCTGTCTTCAGCTTAGACACATCTTGAAGAGTCAATAAATCAAGCCAAACTACAACTCCTTTGAATAAAATTTGTAAATGATTATATGGACTAACAGAACATTAGAAGCAGTACTAAAATTTTTCATTTGACATTTTGATCACATTCATAGGGACATTTCTTATGAGAAAAATTACAGAAGGCTGAGGGACTAACAATTATTGAGCCATAAACCTTCACTTAATCCTCACTGCAGATTTTTGAGATATTATTATTCCCATTAAACAGAGAGGGAAAACATCCTTTGAGAGATTAAGTAACCAGAGGCATGAATTTACACAGTTAATGAAAGCACTCAGAAAAGATATATCAGATTTTCATGTAAAGTGATTACAATCTTCAAATGGTTTCACATGCAGTATTTTATACAACCCTCAAAATAATTGTCAAGAAGTCAGACAGTTATCCCAGTTTACAGATGGTAGAACTGAAGCTCAAAGAGCTTACATGACTTACTCATGGTTACTGATCCCCCACCAAAATATAGTAATGGGTCTTGGTACTCATAGTAAGGCAATCTACTAGTATATCATGCTTCTGCTATTTCTAGGCATTGTTTCTACTTTTGACATAAGGTCCCTGAGCACCTACCTTATTTTTTAGCCTAGATAGAATAGAAATTAGTGTTTCCCTCATAGGCTCAAAGGAAAGAATAACCCCAGTATTGATCTACTGCAATCAAATAATGGATGTTGTAGGACTGGATGGTTGGAAATCTATACCAATTCATCTGGCTGTTTTGGTGCTTGTAACTGGTAAAAAATACTCTGAGTAAGCACTTCATTTTAATCACTATAAAGCAACTGGTTATATTTTCACTTTCTTTCTAACTCATTGTCTGTATATATTTTTCCTTACCACTTACATGATTCCATATAAGTAGAATCAAATGCGATTATAGTTATAAATCATACTAATGTCAACTTATGATAAAAAATGAAGAGACTGATCTAGTCCAATTGATTCTCTTGTCAACTAATCCTTACTTAAGTAGTCTGAGTTCTTTAAATGGCCCGAGTCACTCACCAAGAAAGTACTTTTACTCCAAGTAAAGTGTAACAAGAGCATAACTGAAGACATTGTCAGTAGTAGTGAAGTGTCACAGTACCTACTATATACCAAGTGTTCAATGAATAACTGAGAAATGACTAAATGTCCATATTCAGTGAACATTCATGTAATCAAATTAGTAGGACATTGTGGGAGGTGGGGTGAGGAAAAAGAATAGATCAAAGACGACTTCCCTGTTTCTAGTTTGGAAATGAATGAGATATGAAATTCAGGAATATGGGAAGATTCTAGGGAGGAGATGATGAATTTCCTTTTAAATTAATCAATTTTAAAAGTAGATGGGGGCAACTGGTTGGCTCAGCCGGTTAAGCATCTGATTCTTGGTTTCTGCTCAAGTCATGATCTCTGGGTCATGGGATAGAGCCCCATGTCAGGCTCTACACTCAGCGGTAAGTCTTCTTGAAGATTTTCTCCTGTCCCTCCCCCAATTCACATGCGCACTCTCTCCTCTCTCTCCAATAAATAAATAAATCTTAAAAGTTGGTGCAGCCAGTTTAGAAAACAGTGTGGAGATTCCTTAAGAAATTAAAAATAGAGCTACCTTATGACCCTGCAATTGCACTGCTGGCTATTTACCCCAAAGATACATATGTAGTGGGAAAAAAGGGCCATATGTACCCCAACGTTCAAAGCAGAAATAGCCACAATCGCCAAACTGTGGAAAGAGCCATGATGCCCTTCAACAGGTGAATGGATAAAGAAGATGTGGTCCATATATACTATGGAGTATTATGTCTCCATCAGAAAGGATGAATCAACATGGATGGGAATGGAAGAATTATGCTGAGTGAAATAAGTCGAGCAGAGAGAATCAATTATCATATGGTTTCACTTACTTGTGGAGCATAAGGAATAACACGGAGGACATTAGGAGAAGGAAAGGAAAAGTGAATTGGGGGAAATCAGAGGGGGAGATGAAGCATGAGAGACTGTGGACTCTGAGAAACAATCTGAGGGTTTTGGAGGGGTGCGGGGTGGGGGATTGGGTGAGCCTGGTGGTGGGTATTATGGAGGGCACAGATTGCATGGAGCACTGGGTGTGGTGCATAAACAATGAATCTTGGAACACTGAAAAAATAAAATAAAATTTTTTTAAAAATTGTATGGAACCTCCATATGTAGATGTGGTAGATAACTCAAAGGTGAATGGGTCTGGAGCATAAGAAAGATCACTGGGCAGGATATTTATGTTTCAGTATTTTCTGTTTACATATCGAAGGTAAAAGCCAATGAGAGGAATTTATTTATTTATAGAATCTCTATTGAGGTAGTGGGCTACATGCTGGAATAAGAGAACCTGAAGTCAAAATTCATAAGGAACATCAACATCTAATGGGTAGAGAAAGAAGAAATTAAGGGTTTTTTCAGAAGAAATTTAAGGTCTTTTTTAAGATTTATTTATTTTAGAGAGAGAGAGCTGGGGGAGGGGCAAAGGGAGAGAGAAGAAGAGAGAGAAGCAGACTCCTACTGAGCGTGGAGCTCATTGCAGGTCTTGACCTGAGCTGAAATCAAGAGTCAGATGCTTAACCAACTGAGCCATGAAGGTACCCCAGAAGAATTAAGTTTTAAGCATTGATTAACTTAGTGGTTTTAGGTCATAATTTCCTTCTATATTATTGAAATACTGGACATATTTATTTTAGGGACACAAATGGTCTCTTACATCTTCACACTTTCTCAGCTTTTAGCATTATAGAGTGCTATGCATATGCTTATCCTATGATCTAGTTACCTATCTAAGTTAGGGTTTAGATTGTTTTAGCAGATACTGTTCATTGGCCCAACATCTATCTCTCCCAGCAGAAGTCTGATTTTGTTGAGGTTTTCCAGCAAGTTCTAAAATGGCCACTGGTGATTGCCACTTCACAGTATTCACATTCTTGTATAATTCCTTCGCCCATAGTTTGGGCCAGGCTTATGGACTCATGTCAAATGAATAGAATATGGCAAAAATAATATGATGCCATTTTTGAAATTAGCTTATAGAAAGACAGTGACTTCCATGTTGGGAGTTCTCCCACATCTTTTCATATCACTTGCCTTGGTGAAAGACAGCTGCCATGATGTGAGGGAGCCTCTGGAGAGACCATATGGCAAGGGAATGAGGCCTGCCACAATCACTGAGTGAGCCTGGAAGCAGATTTCTCCCCAGTCAGGCTTTCCCATGAAACCATGACTTTGGTCAACAACTTTGCAACTTGACTTAGCCTGAGCCAGAGTTGTCCAAATGCACTGTGCTCAGGTTTCTGACCCACAGAGCTATGAGATGATGCTGGTTGCTTGAAAACATTATGTATTGGGGCAACTTGTTATAGATAAGTAGATAACTTATACAGTGAATAACACACTTAACTTACATACTTGGAATTTGTACAATAGATAAATTCTACATAGATAACTCAGTACTCTCCACCCAAATCAACCATCACATGTCTTTTGCTGCTATCATTTTACCTGTGTCTGTAGCTAGGACTGAACATTTATAGGAAAACCCCAAGGTCACACTTCATTTTAGCCTCTATATACCATCCTGCACAGGCTTTCTGCACTGAAAATAATATATTTTAATTAATCAGAACAAGGTATAGCAGAAAGAAAGTGACCATTGGACTCAAACAGATCTCAGTGCAAATCCCAACTTCTCCACTTACTTGGGTGACTGTGGTCAAATCAATCCCTAAGAGCTAAGATTTCATCATTCACAAAGTGCTGATCAGTGGTATAAAGGAAAAGCGCAAGATGTAACTGGACCACAGACCAAGAGTTCTTAGCCTAGCTTGAAAACTTCAGAAAAGACATTCCAGATGAAATGTCATGTAAGCAAATTCAAGAAGGATGAGTAGAGGTTACCAAGCAAAAATGGGAAGGAACAGTGTTCTCAGCACAGGCAATAGCTTATACATTTGACAGGTTGAAAGAATGTGTGGTTTGCAAGGAGAGCAGCAACTGATGAGTCTGCAGAGATTGACAGGATTCAGATCATGAACTTGATGTCAGAAGAATCCTAGACTTCTTTGCAAGGGCGATTAGGAGTCACTGAGTGTTTTAAGCAGGGACAGTAAAATAATTAGATTTGCATTTTGGAAATATCATTCTATGTCTGGCAAGTGCAGAAGGCTGCAAACTTTTTTGTAAAGTGTTAGACAGTAAATGTTTTTCATTTTGTGATCCATATAGTCTCTGTCACAACTGCTTCAATTCTGCTGTTGTAAAGAAAAAGCAGGTATAGACAATATGTAATGGGACAGGCACAGCTGTGCTTACGTAAAACTTTATTTACAAAAATAGACAACAGACAGTATTTCACCCACCGGCTGTAGATCACTGATCTCTGGTATAAAGTGCACAGAAGGAAGTCAAGCATAGAGGCTGGAAATATTTGGAAAGACAATTAGTTAACTGATTAATTCATTCATTTAGCACATCTCTAAAGACTGCCTTCTATGTACTAGAAACACTTCTAGATACTCAGCATATAGTGATAATAAGAAAGACACAATTCCTCTTCTGGTGGAGGTTATAATACAGCAAATAAGAACAATTAATTGAAAACAGCCTTATAATAAAGCTTTGTCAGGCACCTAGGTGGGTCAGTCGGTTTAGCATCTGACTCTTGGTTTTGGCTCAGGTCATGATCTCAGGGTCAGGGGACCAAGCCCCACATCAGGCTCCAAGAGGAGCATGGGCTGCTTAAGATTCTCTCTCTCCCTCCTCTCCCTTTGCCCCTCCCCCACCCTGCTCACATGTGCTCTCTCTCTCTAAAAAAGAGTAATAAACTTTGTAAGCTGAAAATCATGAAATGCATATAAATCACCTATCACTATAATGATTTAATATTTGATAGGATATTTTTCTAAAAGGCCATTTTTAAAAAACAATGTCAAACATATATTGACTGACTGAATAGAAAGACTTAAAGAAATTACAGACAGCTCCAGGCAAATAAATGAATCTAGTTTTATTTGCCAAGAACACTGGAGCTATTTTCTATATGGGACCCTCTCTGACACTAACAGTATCTTTTCAAGGTGTCCCTTATTGGTTCCATTTTACAGCTGTGAAAATGAGGCCTACAGAAGTCTCATCACTGCCTAGGACCTAGAGAGCTGACATTTAGTATGTCAAGATGACTCTCCTCCCCTTCCTCCATGTTGCTAGCTTGGGAATAACACAGGAAAAACAATGGGGAGCTGTAAGCATGAGCTCAGCAAAGGCTTGAGATGAGCTCTTCAGGGTCCCACAGAGCGCTCAGGACCAGCCTGGGAACTAAAATCAGGAATCCCAATTGCCACTTCCTGCTTCTAATCACTTTCCCAAGAGAGCTGTCCCAGCTGTTCCTGAGCAGAAGGAAGGCTGAGAGAATCTTTTTCAAAATCCAAGCCCTTGTTATAAATTTAGACTTCAGGGAAGGAAAAGAAGAAGAAAAAAAGAAATTGTTGGCCTAAGAAAGTAATGTTTCCCATTCGTGAGATCAAGGGCAGCGGACAGAGGAAGGGAAAGTAAATTCAGTCACTTTGAGTGCTGGCCCAGAGGCCATGAAGCCCCAGTGTGCCCTGAACGCTCGCCCACCCCACTCTGAGGGAATGTGGTCATGCCCAGAAATATGGGCTATACAAGGAAGGCTTCTGTTTCTTCCTAATGAGTTGATTATATCCTGTCAGAAGAATTGTAAGGCCATCAAATGTCAAGTCAATTTTCTCAAACATATTATTTTCATAGCAGCTGGGTCTGACTAACTGTTGAAACAGAGCATCCTATTGTTACATTTCACTGAGAATGTTAAAGTGGAACTCAATTAAAAAAAGGAAGAAAAAATCTGACAGGACACATGATCCTTATTCATGCAAGTTTTTAATTCGGTATTTAGAAGGCAATTTTATTAAGATCATTTGGTCACTTAGTTCGCAATGAACTAATAATGAAAAGGGAAATAAATGAGGAACGTGTTATTTGCCCACAAGAGCCACTTTCTCAGAAGGTGGGTGAGACGTCTCTTCAGTTACTGGCTCTACCCGTGAAGGGTGGATGGGTAAGCCAGGGGGTCCAAAGTGCTGAGTTCAAATCCTTACGCTTCCCACACATGATCTTGAATAAATCTGGCTTATCACATTCTCCAAAGTCAGGAAACTATCAGGATGAGACAAATGAACTTCAGCATGAGACAACCAGAGCCTTAGCTTGCATATGTGCCGAATGGTCTTTTTTTTTTTTTTTAAGATTTTTTATTTATTTATTTGTCAGAGAGAGAGAGAGAGAGTGAGCACAGACAGACAGAGTGGCAGAGGGAGAAGCAGGCTCCCTGCAGAGCAAGGAGCCCGATGTGGGACTCGATCCCAGGACGCTGGGATCATGACCTGAGCCGAAGGCAGCCGCTTAACCAACTGAGCCACCCAGGCGACCCTGTGCCGAATGGTCTTAAGCAAATTTAGGAATCGGGCACCACAGTTAGCTACATAAGTTTTTGAAGGAATTTAATGATGTAAGATACATAACATGTTGGTCGAGAAGAAGCATTCATTAAATGGTAGTGATAAAAATGCTGGTGACAATGATACTAGTGAGGAAAATGGAAAAAGAGGAGGAAATTTTGTAAAAGATGTGTCCAGGGTCAACCAGATAATGAATGAGGAGCTGGAACCAAAAGTCAGCCTCCAACTTACAGCAATTCATGTTTTCACTGGACATGTTCCATATACACAGAGTCAAGTGTGATACCAGAAAGGTATGTCTCCATTCAAAAATTAGATCATGTTTCCCTCCACCCCAAATCCAATTTTCATCACCAAATTTTATTACAGACTTTCTATTTTGGTTTTCTTTCTCTTTCTTTCTTTCTTTCTTTCTTTCTCTCTCTCTCTCTCTCTTCCTTTTTGGTACAATTTATTGATATGGTGTGCAGAATTTTAAAAAGGCCCCCTTCCCATTTATTCAGCCAAAAACATACTGTTATAAAGGGATTTTGCAGATGTAAATAAGGTCCCACATCAATAGACCTGAAAATTAAGAGAGTATGAGGGTAGGCCTGACCTAAACACATGAGCTCTTTAAAAGCAGAGAGTTTTCTCCAGATTGCAGTGAAGAGAAAGTCAAAGATTCAAAGTATGCCAATGATTTGATACACCACTGCTGGTTTGAAGATGGAAGGGGCTACACAGCAAAGAATGCAAGAGGCCACGAGCAGCTGAGAGTCAGCAAGAGAAACCTAAGTCCTACAATGACAAGGAGCTGAATTCTGCCAAGAGCAAGAGTGAGATTAGAAGAGGAATTTTTTATTCTTCCTACAGCCTGAAGAAGAAAATTCAGTGTAGCTGACATCTTAATTTCAACTTTGTGGTACCCCGGACAGAGGAACCAGCTGTGTCACCCTGGACTTCTGACCTAAAGGATGTGGGCTCATTAAAGGGGTTGGGCTAAGCCCCTGATTTTGTAGTAATCTGTCACATAGCTGTGGAAGGCTAATAAAGGTGGTCTCAAGGGCTCAGAGCCAAGAGTTGCTCTGAGTCCTCTGACCTCTGAGTAAGCTTGGTTTATCTATCTAGGCTGAGAAAGAAAGAGCCACAGTAATAACTAATCACTCAAACTAAACACGTATCTATCAAACACGCACACATAGATACTCACAGGCTTTATCTCAAAATATCAGGATAACTGAGGCACAGGTTTGGTTATAGCTGATGTACTTCAACTGCTGCCTCCATTTTCCCTCTCACAGCCAGCACACCACTTCTTCGGTAAGCACTTATTCAGTAAGTACAATCACTGTGCACTGGGCTCCCAGAGAGACCACAGGGACAGAACCCACACACAGCTCTTCGAAGAGATCATGAACAGTGCAGGTAAGCAGGGAGATGAGGGGCATCGCAGAGAAAGGAATGGAACCCCGTCCTAGAAATCAAGGAAGGCTTCTAAAAGCAGAGAGTTTCCAAGCTGAAACCTGAGGAATTACTTGCTGAACACTGATATGAAAGGGAAACGAATGTTTCCAGAAAGCAAAAATAGGATGTGCAGAACACTGCAAGTGAGGAAGGCCAGAGCTCTCTGAAGAGCCACGCAGCATTCATCCTGACTGGAGCATGCCTCGGAAGAGGGATGAGTCGAGAAACTGCAGAGAGGAGCAGAGACAGGTTGGGAGAGTGAAATCCTCTGTAAGGAATTCAGAATTCTTCCTGAAGTCAGGGGAAATCCAGGAAGACTGATAAGCAGACAAGCAGCAGTATCAACCTTGTTTACCCAATGGTCAGTCACTCTGCTGGAACCTGAAGAATGGTTCCAAGAGGGGCACTCAACACTGGAGACAATAAGCCATTCCAGTAACTCAAGTAAAGTTGGCAGAAGAACAGTGGTCTGAACTAAGGCTGTGCCAGTGGATGCAAGAACAGAGAATTACAAATTGCTAATTTTAGATGTTTCAAGACTTGGATCTTGAATAGGTAAAGGAAGAGACGGGGCATGGAGTCAACGACAACTTTCAGACATCTGGCTTGGGAAATGGATTGGATAGGAAAGCCGATCAATGATAAGGGCACCTTGGAAAAAGAAACCATTTGTGTGGGGGAGGAGGAATGGGGAATAGGTAGATGGTGATGGGTTTGGTTTGGGTTATGCTGGATTTTAGGTGTTCATGGGAAAATGAAATGGATATATGGAGTAGGGAGCTCTTATGTGGGGAGTTTGGTAGAGTCATGTGCGACTCTATAACCCCCTGATCCATAGTTGCATCACAAATTTCTTTAAAAAATTTTTCCTAGTTCTTCCTCCAGTTAACTGAAGTTGGTTAGACTTCAAGAAAAGCACAATTGATGAAAACTGGAATATCATTTGTGTTGCCATCACAATTAGTCCTCTCCTTTCCCTAAGTGGATGGATGGACAGTACAATCACTGAACATTTTAAGGGAGAGGAACACAGAAGCATTCAAAATGCAGAAAGTCCCAAAGAGAGCTAATCAATGTATAAGGCATGGTTTCCTTTTATTAAACCTATTTTTTCATATTGTTAAATAGTTAATAAGAACACTTGTTACTTATTGTAAAATTAAAATGCAGAGATAAAAGATAAGTGGGGAATCAAGTCCACCTTAGAAAATAAGTGATCCCATTAGAGAAGTACTCATTTGTGTCTGCTCTCTCAAGCCTTGTAAAAATAAAAGCAACACACTTCCATGGCTTTAGTAAAATAATGACCAGGAAGGAACATCTTCCATTAGAAACATTCTACCTAGGTTTTATTTTATGTATTAATTTATTGAACAAATATTAACACTTGAAATAATTAGTAGACAACGACAAGCAGAGGCAGAATATCACACGAAATGAGATATTGGATGCTAGGACAACATAGACCTCGGTTTACATTCTAGTTGAAATATCTGCTGGATACACAATCTTGGACAAATTGCATATTCATTCCAAAAATTGATTTTCTCATGTCTAAAAATAGGAGAACAATAGAACTCATCTCAAACAACTGATGTCAGCATTCAGTGAAATAATGCATGTAAAGAACTTTGTATGACATTTATATTATCACTTTTACTATCATTACTTGTATTCATTCCTTATGTGAAGGGCTTCAGATATCTGTAATTAACCTCTAGAGAAATACTCATTTCAACAGCACATATACCAACCTCTAAGCTAAGATTAATTCTATAACATCAATCTTACATACATGAAGATTAAACATGTGTGATACATGCAAACAAAAATAGTACACAAAAAATTGTATATATAAAATTTTTTAATTGGTTACTATGTGCCAGGCGTATATCCCAAGTGCTTATCTTCCATTTATCTACACAACACTGGGTGTGGAAATGTGCTGTAAACAGAGCTGATCAATCTCAAATCACATTGAACCACCCTAATGTGAACATCCAAATGAACCACCTTATGTATCAATGTATGTACGTATGTATGTATGATTTATATCTATTTTTTTCAAGTGTTAAACTTATCAACCATTACATTGTTGGATCCCCAACACCTGACCTTGGGCTTCTATGATGGCTAGCATGCATGTTAAATCAACAAACAAAGAAACTTATTTGAACAACAACAACCCAAATCATTTCCTAGAGCTCTAAACTGACATATCTAATTCTATGGTTTGGGGGTTTGTTTTGTTTTGTTTTTTTGGAGAGGGACAGAGAGAGAGAGAAGGAGAGCAGGGAGGGGCAGAGCGAGAGGGAGAGAGAAGATCTTAAACAGGCTCCACACCCAGTGCTGAGCCTGATGCGGTGCTCAATCTCATGACCCTGATATCATGACCCGAGCCAGAATCAAGTGTTGGACTCTTACCGGACTAAGCCACCCAGGCACCTCAAATTCTATGTATTCCTTAAAAATTACATAAAACAGTGACATCAAAATAGTCTTCAAGCCTTAACCTATGACTATTCCACCATAGTTAACATTCATTGAGTGCTTTACTGCAGGCAGGCACTTTGACAAGCATTTTACATGCACTTAATCCTCAATACCACTTTCTGAATTGGGAATTCTTTTTATTGCTTTCATGATAAAACTGAGATTTAAGAAAGCTAAATCTGCCATGCTTGTAGTAAAAGATAAGAATTGAGCCAGGACTCAAAAATGATTCAAATTAAATTCAAAGCCCCTTTTCTTAAAGTCACTTGGTTTTTCTGCATTTCTCTCTTACCCATAAATGGTTATGATTTTTATAAATTATTAATTTAGTACTAACTTTTTGGCTTGAGCACTACTTTCAGATTCTCTGAGAAATGAATTGGTCCAGTTAGATAAATAAGAGCAAAAAGCAGAAGTAAAGATGGGGGAAACTAGTGGGATCAGAGAAGAGACTTGAGCTGGTGCCAAAGGGCATTCTGGCAGACACGGTCACATGCCTCCCCTGTGCCCACAGCACCTCCGTTCTTTGCCAAAAGAAGCTATTATGTGCTTCACTCCTGGATGATTAACCATTAATAATGAAAGCCAACTATTATCACCTTCTGCTCTATTTTCCTTGCCACTAGAGTAGCTATGGTTCACATTTTAACCTGTGAAATATAAGAAGCTTCTGAGGCTTCCAAAAAAGACTTTGTTTTCCTGATAAAAAAGAAAGTCATGGGTGCTACCTTCCACCATCTTTTCTTTTTTTTTTTTTAAGATTTTATTTACTTATTTGAGAGAGAGAGAGCAAGAGAGAGAGAGCAAGAGTGGAGGAAGGGAGAGGGACAAGCAGACTCCATGCTGAGCATAGAGCCCAACATGGGGCTCAATCTCAAGACCCTGAGATCATGACCTGAGCCAAAACCAAGAGTCAGACGCTTAACCAACAGAGCCGCCCAATCACCCCCTGTCCACCATCTTAACTTAAGCATAGAAATGATGTCTGGAACTACAGAAATCACTTGAGTCCGTTAGAGAAAAGCCAAGCAAAACACAGTTGAACCTTGACATAACTGGGACCACTGAACTAGCACTACCTCCCAAGTTTCTTGTTAGATGAGAAAACCACTATTAATCAAAGTTCTTGTTGCTCAGATCCAAAGAAATTTCTACCTGATAAAGTTATGCCAGCTATGACTAAATACAGAGATGGAGGTGTCAGCAGTATGAGACTTCATAAGTAAACAAAAGCAAAAGATTTAAGCCATTTTAGTGTGATTTAATGAGTTTTATTTTCTTTGTTTTTCCTGCCGTATTTAAGTGGTTTTTTAGGTATGGTGCTATATTCCTTGAGAGATGAAAGTTAGCTCCTTAAATGACCCAATAGCAGATAGATCCAGCTTTGTGGTTTGAAGACAAAACTATGCCATAAAAAAACACGCAGTTAAAACCTTCAGAGCACTGAATGGTAACAGAACCAACCAAGGGCTTTGTGGAAAACTGACTCTGGCTCTTCTTATGGGTTTAATTCACTACCCCTTGGTACCTCAGCATGTAACAGGCATGTTCCAATGCAATAGACCCAGCTCATAAAGTTTCCATTTCCACCAGGACTTTTCCTAATGTAAAACCGGACACCTCAGCAACACATTCGCTGTCTGCAAGTGTTAAAACTGTGGTGAAAGCTGACTATTAACAGCATTTCACACTTGTGCTGTCATCTGGATTATATAACAATGTGTGGAGTTTATAAACAGCAACTGCTCATTTTTGTGGTTGGCTTTTTACTGGTTGTGCCCAAGAGCCATCTGACTAAATAAGCTGGAAGCAATGAGATTAAGCATAAGGGAACAGTGACATTCTTTGGCACATGCAAATCAAATCCTGCAGGAACTCACATGAGAAAAGGCTTCTAGAAAAGTCTCCATACCTCTGAGCTACAGCCAAAATACCACAAAAATATAAATGTGAGTTTTCTTGTAGATTGGCTCTGCCTTGTAAGAGCATCTCACAAATATTCTACGACACCATTTTGCTCCAAGAATACCGCTGCACCATAATACTAAAATATTGGATAATGGTGTTGTCTAAAGGTAAATCACTTTTAGAAGGTACATATTGAGTAATAAAAGTAACTGTCATAAAGAAAATCATTGTTGTATGTATTGATTCCCAAGAACAAAGCATTTTACTTCTGCCTCACAAATGACCTATTATTTCACAGAATGATGGAATATTTTTAGAGATATTTTTGTCATACTAGTGCTGAGAACTGAAGTGAATATAATTGTCTAAGGTGATGTCCCAGAGAAAATTTATAGAATTTGAAAAGCAAAAATAATTTACCAGGGAGATGAGAAAAGATGAGTAAAGTCACCAAATAATGTGCACGGATAACGTCTTTAGAGAAGAGCTAGTGGAGATAGAGCATTAGATACGTATGAGTGAAGGGTCCTATATTCTACCGAAAACACTGTTCTGTCATGAATACATAGTTAACTCTTAAACAACGTGGGATCAGGGACACCCCTTCAATCCACATCACCGAAAATCCATGTATAACTTCGACTCTCCCTAAACTTTACTACTAGCCTACTAGAATCCCTGCTGATAACATGAACAATAGCTTAACATATATTCTGTCTGTTACATGTATTATATACTGCATTCTTATAATAAACTATAGAAAAGAAAATGTTATTAAGCAAATCATAAGGAAAATATATTTACAATATGGTACTGTATTTAGCAAGAATAATTCCCATATAAGTGGACCAGTGCAGTTCAAAAGTGTGTTGTCCAAGGGTCCTCTTGCAAAACAAATAAACATATATTTTACATATGTATAATACATATTTTATATATTTTATATATCTATTATACGCATTATATATATATATAAATGTATTGATGCATCAATCAGCAAATATTCACTCAACATTTAACAACTACATTAGAATTTGTGAGAAGAAGCCCATAAAGGTGCTTCCATCATTGCTGTTGACCTCTGGATCTTCTGATACAACCACGGAGTCAAGTCACAAAGTCATAAAGAGACATAAGCAACAGAAACCAGAAGAAAAATGTTCTGTTAGAGCATGGGATAAAAAAGAAAATGCACTGATTTAGTTAATAGATGTAAATCAAGCTTTATTGGATAAATTTGAATAGCATTTAGTTCTGGGGTTAAAATGAAAACTAAGAGCTGTCTGAGCCCAGGGCATTCACAGTATGCTATGGAGAACGTCTTGCTGCTTTACTTCAGTCCTTGGTTGCCATCTTTTTTATGTCTATTCTCTGTGTCTGTGTCAAGTTTTAAACTTAACTCATGGTTTCAAGGTGTCAGCTTCCTCATAACATTTGTTTATCCTGCCCTCTCTTAATTCTGACTCAGTACCCATACCCTAGCCCCCACCCTAATATATCTCCAACCAGATTCTACTTCACAGCTTCCCCTGTATATCACTTTCAAAACTTGAGTTGCTCCCTTATCTTATCCCTTCCTTGTTGCCTGTGTCGAATTTCAAAGAGAGGACACTTACTGGACACAGCCCTGTTTTCAAGACAGGACACACCGTGGGGTGCTTATATCCTGTTATAAGTTAACATTCCCGGTCTCAAGGACTCTGGCTGGGCCAGACACCATAACCGATAATGGATAGTACAAATGTGGTGTTTAAGGAACCAGTGGGATTTCCAAGTAGTTGGAAGTTCAGGAGTTGGTGAACTTTCTGTAAAGGGCTAGATAATAAATATTTTAGGTTTTACAGACCAAGAAGCAATATTTGGGATACTTATATAACAACTTATATAACTTAAATGACAACTTATATAACTTAGAGTACTATATAACAACCATTTAAAAACATAACAACCATTTTTAGCTTTCAGGGTATAAGCCATAAAAATAAAATAGGCCAGATTTGGCCCATGGGCTATCATTTGCCAAACCCCGGTCTACCTTAAGTTATGGTATTGGAACATATATATTTTACTTCTCAATATATAAATTAGGAGTCATTCTTTCAGAGGTGATAGGTGACCTTATTTGGCTCCATCATTCAGAGTCCATTCTCGCCTTCTGGACTTCACTTGTACTTGCTATCATATAGAATTATGAGACTGGGTTCACCCAGAAGCTGGCCCTGAGACAAGGATTTGAGAGCTAGAAATTTATTTAAGAGGTGATACCAGGAAATACTTGTAGAGAAGTGGTGGAGTGATTATAGAAAGAAGGCAATTTTTAAAGGGTGTGCTAGTAAGCCAGTTGTGACTGTGGATACCTAGAGCTTAGTCCCCTGGCGAACTCTCAGAGTCAGCACAGAATTCACATCTGAGTCTCTCATTCTGGGTGAAGGAGCTGGGGGTATTTATTCCTTGTCTCCCATCAGCCACTGGTTGGGGATCTCCCAATATTATTTCTCTAATAGGTCTAGCCTGCTTCATATCCTGACAACCAAGAGCTTCGGCTAAAGAGATTTATAATATTTATATAGGAAGGATGTAAAAAAGGATAGGATGAAAAGATTTCCATGAATGAGACTGTTTTCAATAAAACTTCTCATTTTCTACCCATTCACCCAACCTACATTTGATGCCAAAAAGCATAGACTTGCATACAACATCCCCATTATCAACTGCCTTCTAAGCAGAGTGAGGGGCTCCATTACTTAACCTGCGGGGGAATCTTATTAAGCTTCTTCCCCAAGTTTCTTTTTCTTTTTACATTTTTCATCTTGTTTTCTCTCCCATAAAATGGGTTAATGTCACCCTGTGAAATCACCTAGTTTTTCTGAGGATGAAATGTGATATTAAAAACCATATGCATAAATCTGGCATACTGTAGATGTTCAAGAAATGTTATTCCACTTTTTTCTTCCCACCCACTTATCCTAGAGGACGTCTATTATTTTCCTATCCCATCCGTGATTAGGAATCCTTTTGTGAACCAGAGGCTAGAAATCTTGCACTGATTGGAATATGGCAGCCATTCAATATCTCCCCCGTCTGCTCTCACTAAGTTCATCTGACCCAATGGGAGTGGAGAATCTCAGACTGCTCCATGGGTCACTCTGGAAAATTCCAAATTGAAACTTTCTTGAGAAAAGAGACATTACCTCAGAACTTCCACAAGCAGTTATTATGGCATTTCTGTTTATGTGAATGGATATTTTCACCAGATATTGGAAAAATGCTAAAGCTCAGATACAGTGCAATAAAGGCAACCCAGTCAGCCATCAGCTCATGGGATTATGAAAAATATAGTTGAAATTAGATAAATGCTCCACCAGGAATTATGTCCAGAACAAATTATCATTACAAAAAAAGGAAGATAAAGAAACAACAGATTGCTGTCATTTTTCCTTCTTGCCAGTGTCTTTGAAAGATAGACCAGAAGTCGCCAATGAATACCTTAAACCCCAAATGACCATGAGAGATTAAGAAAGCCTCGTGCCTTGGCTGATTGGATGGATAAATGAGTATGGAAGAGTTTTTTATTTTTTCTTCTGTGAACAAATCAATGGAAGAGTAACTGAGGAGGACTTCAGAAGGCTTCTTGAAGGGTAGGCATTTGAAGAAGACAACGAATGACGAGCAATTAGAAGTGAAGTTTGGGGAAAGGATAGTTTTGATTAAAAGGAAAGGATAGAGAAAGGCACAGAGGGAACAAAAAAAGTACCATTCATCTCCCATGTGAAGAACTGTGTCCTCACTTTCACATTCTAGATGGAAAAGCAAGAGTTTTTTTTTTCCAAATAGAAATCATAAAACTAAAAAAAAGTTCTTAAATCTTATATCTAAAAACATTTTATTTATTAATGCATTATTCATTTCTCCTTAAAGAATATGTATTTTCGATAAAAATAATGAACCTATACTTGATTTTAAACTAGCATAATTCCATAACTTAATGCAACAATTTTTATTTTCCCTATGTCTCCAGGGTTCTTGTCCAGATAAACTCACATTTATATAATTATTACCAGAGTGCAGATGCTATTTGATATTCTTTTTAGACATTATTTTGCTTGCCATTATCTTTATAATTATTATATTCAATTATTCATAACATTCCATTCAATGAAGAAACCGTAATTTAGATGGATCACTTGTTTGTTTCAATGTTTTTGTTATTGTACATAAATCTGCAAAGAATATCTCTATTAATATGGCCTTTTTGTTTCACTTAGTTTCTTTCTTGAGGATAAATTCCCACAAGTGACGTTATTGATCAAAGAATATTATCTTTATTGTGGTTCTTGATACATACTGCTAATTGAGTCACAAAACAATTACCAGCTACACACCCACCAGTAGTACATTAGTGTACTAATTTCACTGAGCTCTGCCAGCAAAGGATACTGCCATTTTTTTAAATTATTGAATAATTTAGCAGGTATACAAATAATCTGAAGAATCCTAACTTTAATGTACTATTCCACCACTACTAATTAAGTCTACACAGGGATTCTGGTGATAATTCATTTAGCAAATACTTGTTGAACACTGTTTTTGTTCTCACTCCATGCATTCAGAATAGGAGGGAAAGATAGGCATGAGGAGATAGGTAACCAGGGCTTTGGATACATAAGGCCTGTGGGCCCTGATAAGAATTCTGACTTTAATGTCAATGCTGGGGACAGCGACTGTAAGGGAATAAATGATTTCATTTGATCCCTCCCCATCTTAAAATTAAGATTTTTTTAAAATCTTAATGAAGACATTATAATCAAGGGATGTCCCCCATCCCCCCAAAGAGGCTTGCCTCTAACCCCATGCCCACCATTGTGCAGAGAGCACAGTACCATCCTCCAATCTTTGGAGACAGCACTCTCCATCTCAAAACAGAGAAAGGAGGGCATCAAGGGACACCCTCCCCTGAGGCAGTGCTAGGAGCTCTATATATCCAACCTCATTTTACCTTAACAAGAATCTTGTAAAGCCAGTCCCATTTTTACAAATGAGAAAACTGAAACCCAGTGTCCTCATTTTGGAAAGATCTTCTGTTGATCTTTCTTACTAAGAGAAAGAAGTTTAGAAACCATGGCATCCTCAAAGAGCTCTGATAGAATTAGAACAATTTTTACCTTGACTTTCATTTTTAAATCTCCAAGGTATCTTCACTATTGTCACCTTGTGGATACTATGACAATCCATGCTTCACAAGATTGGTCCATCAGGTGAAGTGGACACAACCTATGTCCTTCACCCCTCTCATGTGCATTTAGAACTTCCAAACAAGGTTGCCTGGATCCAAGGAGAGTAAATCCACAGAACTAGGAATATGTGAAATAAGAAATGCAAATCTCTATTGTCTCCTATGATTTTGAACTTGCCCCCTCCACTCCGTGGATCTCAATTCCTAAATATGCCAGGCAAGGGCAGAGAGATAAACCAGAGGATCTCCAGGGGTCACTCCTGTTTTAATGATCTATAACAAAATTTTCCCAGTGAACTGCACAACCAGAAAAGAACAAGGCTGAGAGCTATTTCTCCCCAGAAATGTGACTCTATAGTTTCAGTTTCCTGGAACAACTGAAGAGTGCGGTAATAGAATCCATGGAGAGAGACTTTATGTGGCTAATATTCCAAAGCTTTCTAAGTGCAGAAATAAACAGAGCACATCTTGGTGACACAGAAATTACGAGGCAGAGACCATAATAATAACTCATGTCTGCTTCTATTCACCAGAATAGACAAGAGACGCTTCCACTCCCAAGACATCAGAGCAAGAGAAAAAGAAGTAATTTCATTAGTTGCCGCCACATGTATTTTGCTTTATACTACTTTTTTTTCCTGCCACCCACTAAAGGGAAACCCAATCATCTGCAGAAGGTGCCTTCTGTCTAAGAGTAAGTAGTGGTTAGTTAACTGAGTCATATGAAGCTAGACATCATGCTTTCCACGCTGGAAAGCTGTTAACCAGGCATTCCTGGTTTACAGTAATACACAATCAATAACTGGGAGACAACTTTGAAGACGTCACACTGGCAAAAGATATCCCAGATTCTGAAAGTTTCAAGAAAACTAGATGATCATTTAGCCAGACTTACTTTCTTATCTCTCACACCTCAGCATTCTTTTCCCTGAAATAATTCTTGAGAGATTCTTATCTAACTTCTGCTAAATACACCAACATGGAACTTGGCTACTTTACTGTTTTGTGATTCTTCTCATTCCATTTTGCGTTACAGTTTCCAGTTATCAGAGTGAGGTACGCCATCTTGGTCCTGTTGGAGTTGGGCAGGAAGCATTTATTCTTGGACTGCATTGCTGTTCAAGGTCATGGAATGAGCCTGACACATCTTCTAAGTCTTCTTTTCCCCATGTTAAGCATTTGCAATTCTTCCCCCATTTCTGGCTGGAAAAATTTCAGATCCTGTCCCCATCTCACTTATGCTTCCCCAAGTAGTACCACCTGCCCACTGCATGCTCTAAAAGACACACTACACTTAACACCTCCAATGTGGGCTGTGTCAGAGAAAATGACTGGAGTCAGGTGCCTGGGTGGCTCAGTTGGTTAAGCATCTACCTTCAGCTCACATCATGATCGCAGAGTCCTGAGATCAAGCCCCTGTTGGGCTCCCTGCTCAGTGGGGAGTCTGTTTCTCCTCCCTTTGCTCCTCCCCCTGCTCATGCTCTCTGTCTGTCTCTCTCTCAATGACTCTCTCTCAAATAAATAAATAATCTTAAAAAAAAAAATAAATGACTAGAATCATCACCACTTGTAATCTGCACATTCCAACCCTATTAACCTCCCCTAAGCCTGCTCAGTCTTCCTTTCAGCAACTTTGGCATGCATTTGGCTTGTGTTTAGTCCTTGTCAGTTTGTGAGTTTGCTCTCTCTGTCTAAGGCTCGAGCATGGGTATGTTGAGAATCAGTTGCTGGGTCACCTCAATGTATGACAGAATAGAGCCTCTTGACAAAATCATGAATCAGCCTAGACTGTGTTTTGGACATGGCCTTCCTTTTTGCTGCTCCTACCCTTCTCTGTCTTCTC
This sequence comes from Martes martes, assembly GCF_963455335.1. Lineage (NCBI taxonomy): Eukaryota > Metazoa > Chordata > Mammalia > Carnivora > Mustelidae > Martes > Martes martes. The sequence continues at coordinate 11,907,092 of NC_137891.1, read as the reverse complement.
CATCCCCACACACCTGCCGAGCTTCTCCCCAATGGTAGCATACTGTAATGGTTGGGAGCTTGGTCTGTGGAACCAGGCTGGTCAAGGGTTACATCCCAGCTCTGGTATTTGCCAGCTCTTTAGATTTCTGAAGCTCACTTAATATCTTTGAGTCCCATGTATAAAATAATCATGCCTCCTTCACTGTTCATATGATGGTTTAATGACTTAACATATGTAAACCATTTAGGACGGTGCCTGCCAAATATTGACTGCAGCCTGGACTATATAACCCTAGCATGGAATTACAGACAATCAGGCCTAGAAGACAAGACATTAAGGGTACAGTCATTACCCAGGCTCTAGTAACTTCTGCCACCTTAGGCTTGTCAAGTTCTCTTTCAGACCTCCAATTTCTCCATCTATAAAATGGGGGGAATCAGAGATGATGCCTACGGTCTGTTCTATCTCTTTAATTTATCAAACTATGATTGTCTGCAAGTCTTCGATGGTCTGGCCCCTGGCATGGGTGGAAAAGCATCTCCAGCCTTGTTGGTATGGGACAGAAGCTGAGATCTGACACCTCTTATAGGGGCTGCATTTACCATCCAGATAAAATATAAAGGCAAAATGTTCTGTAATAATGGAAGGCAAATTTGGGAAGACTTCCAAGGAAAGTGGCATCTTTTCGGAGCCTCCTTACATCACATCACACAGGCAGACTTCTCACTCAGCAAGCTGCTGTCATTAGGAACACGGGGAAGTATTGCTAAGAACAGCCTGGCAGTCAGATATGAAAGACTGTGTCATTCTGAGGACCGAAATAGAGAAAAGAATCAAGTTTTCATGGAAATACTTGGCTTTGCAGGGGCTTCTGAAAACCCACACAGTAAACACAGTGGAAAAGGCAATGCACCATGGCAGAGGCCGGAGGTCTAGGGCTGCCTCAGCTACAAAACCAACACGGCACTTAATTAACCTTGGCCGTATGTCTGAACAAACCAGAGATGCAGCCTCTTTCTTGGCCCCGTGGGATAATAATGCTCTCCCTTTACCTCCTCACAGAACTGCAGAAGAGCATGAATATTAAGATACCATGAAAGCAGGGAGCGACATTGACTCAGTGACACTGAGGTTCCTGATACTCCAAGGCCAGATGACCTATCCTATAACCTCCTCCATCATTTAGTTCCTGAACCTAGATAAATAGATGTAGCCACTCTAAAATACAAAAGTGCAGGGCACCTGGGTGGCTTAGTCGGTTAAGCAGCTGCCTTCGGCTCAGGTCATGATCCCAGGGTCCTGGGATCGAGCCCGGCATAGGGCTCCCTGCTTGATGGGGAGTTTGCTTCTCCCTCTCCCACTTCCCTGTTTGTGTTCCCTCTCTCACTGTTTCTCTGTCAAATACAAATAAATAAATAAATAAATAAATAAAGTGAAAGTACATTTCTTTTCTCTCCCTGCTCAATGCCCTTCGATGACTCCCTTGACATCTATAGCTCTTTGTGGTACTATTCACCATCACCTGATATGTGTCTAGTAATACCTTTTATGATCTGACCACCTTACATCCTCAGCCTCCTCTCTCTTGCACACCTGCTTTGAAGTCTAAGATCTAGTTGACTGATCTTCTAATTTCTTGAACATTCTTCAACATTTTCTCTTCCTTTATATTATCTCTTCAGTTTAGTTGTTCCTAATTACCCTCCTCAAGTTCCAGCTTTTTACCTATTTAACCCTTTCTCCCCTAATCAGCTAAGCTCTGTGCTCCCAAAACACCTGTACTCCTCCACTATGGTCCTCAACACTGTTGATTAGAACTACTTGTTTAATCTGTGCTCTTCCAACCCTGGACTATGTGAATCTGTGCAGAGACCAGATATTTTCTCTTTGATTTTCAGTACACCCAGTGCTTGTCACTCAATAAATACAAACAACATGCATGTTAAAGGTACATGGCATCTTTTCTTGGTGTTCTGTAAAGCCTTTCCCTTCACCAAAACCCAACACCCTTTCCTTTTTGCTTCTTTTGCTATCCTCACAATTCCCCTTATTTCCAAGACTCCTCCCTGGCTTGAAGAACCATTCCATTTCAACTCTCCTATAGCAGCTAACTTCAGTATCACTTCCTCCAGGAAGGTTCTCTGACTTAGTTCTCAAGCAGTGAGGCATTTCCTTTACCCTGCAACTTGTTTATATGTCTACCAAAAAGAATTACTATATAAATTACTTATTTACATGTCTACCTCCACCACTAAATTCTAAGGTCTGCGAGTACAGAAATTTGTTCATCTTTGTTTCCCTTCACTCAGGAGTGTCTGAAAGATGAAAAGGTCAAGTGTCTCCAGGAATGAGAGATCTATTAATTCTGGAAAGGACTCAGCCCACCTAAACCCTCATTCCTTCTTTCATTCAACAAGTATTTCTAAGAGTTTGCTTATTCTAGGTGTTGGAGTCTCAGTGGAAAACAAAAGCCATTCTGTGATCACTTTGAGATAGAGAGATTATACTTACCACTAATGATATTTTCACTTATTTATCCTTCTAAACGTACTATTGCCTTCCTTTAAAAAGACCTCATGAGAATTAGGCATATTTAATTTTGCCGAAGAGTGAATGAAATCCCAAAGTATAGGCATTTCCTAGTAAAAACTGAACTGAAATTTTTCACTAGCATGATATTATTAGACTACTTTTTAGTGTCATTTTCTTGATTGCAATATGCCAACTGACAAAGTATGGCATTTATTGAAATAAACCCTATGGTCATCAAGAGTACATCAGCAATTACTTGGAAGACTGAAATGGGAATATGGGAAACCCCCAAGGCAAAGGCTTTCTGCTTCTTCTCATGGGAAGACTCTGTTAATGGCACTATTCCTGTCCTCTCTAGCTTAGGCTGCTTGTGCAGACTCACTGCAAACTCTTTCTACTTTTACATCCAGTGATTAATTACCCCATGATCATGACAGAGTCAGAAAATAATATAACACTGAATTGGAAGAGCCATTACTCTCTTTATAGGAATCAAAGCAACACTATGAGGGATCAGGTTGCACAGAAGTGGATTTCAGATTAGTGACAAAACTTGCTTGACTTGGCCAAACTCAGATTACAGGTTAAATGTCTGAAAAGAAAGAGAATAAGATTTTTGGCCCCATTTCTTAGAATCTCTTAACCAAGACAGCTTGTCATTAAATGAGTGTGTGGAATGTCAGAGTATGCCACCTGGTCACTTTGCTTTAAACACAGAACAACATAATTGAGTCACTGGAACTAAACAGCATCATCATGTTTTAAAATTCTGGCTCAGCCACTTACCAGCTGTGGATCTTTGGTAATTTACTTGATTTCCCTGGGCCTCAGGTTCTCAGGTTCTCCAAAACATGGATGGTGATAACAGCCATCAGGCAGGGCTACTGGGAAGATTAAATTATGTTCTAGATGTACTGGTGCCCGGCGTAATAGTGCCATTCAACATTAGTTCCCTGGCATTCTCTAAATTTGAATCCTTCTCTTTTATAGAAGGTCAATAGGAGATAATACAGGCTGAATGTCAAGTCTAGGTATCTTGAAACACTGTGTTATGAAATGTTTACTAAGGAAATAGCATTTCCATCCCTCCCTCGCACCAGTCCTCTGTAACTCACCGACTGCTTCTCTGAACCTCAACTCCTCATCTGTAAATAGCAGGTGTTAAGAAGTCTCTCGGTGATTACTGTGATGCTCTTGTGAAGTAGACCATGTAAAGGACTTCACTGAAAGCCATGGCAAGTACTAAATAATATTGGCTATTAGGCTAATAGATAGCACTAGTATCAATGTTTCCAACTGGTGCCAATTATGCTTTCCTTCTCAAGTATAAATATGAGGGTCACTGGCAATGTAAAGCAATGAGTGACGAAGATTTTTGATCTTCCCAGTGCCAAAAATCAAAATCAAAATACATCAGAATCATATGAATCATTTAAAAGGCTATACAGAGTCACCTGGATGACTCAGTGGGTGAAGTGTCCGACTTTTGGTTTTGGCTCAGGTCATGATCTCAGTCGTGAGATCAAGACCCACATCCGGCTCCACTTTCAGGGAGGAGCCTGCTTAAGGTTGTCTCTCTCTCTCTCTTTCTCTCTCTCTGCCCCTCCCTCTGTCCAATAAGTAAGTAAATAAATAAATAAATAGCCCATTTGGGTTGCTTTGAAATGGTTGTATATGGTCATAGCCTAGGCAGGTGCTTGAAACTCAGCTTCTCAGAGCTCTACTCATTCAGAGTAGAACTCAGGGTTCCAGGGTTGGGAGTAAAGAGCAGAGGAAACAAGGTTCCTAACTTCCAGGAACTCATATTTTAAAAGGAAATAAAAGACATTAAGATATAATGTCTTCCTCTCTTTCATCACTTAGGAAAAAAAAAATTAGATCCTCAATTAAAATGGTAAAAATCCCCACAATCATGGGAAAGGACTGATTTGTCTGTAGCCATGGTAATGGGTAACCATTGGGATGGCTTTTAAGCCTGTTGAATTGATTAACAACTCCTCTCCATGGACCTACTTTGTCAGGCCAATCAATCAGTGACATCCCCTGGCTTCAGGAAGCCAGCTTAGCAGGAACTGACCCCCTCTAAGAAATACACATCAGGGTGTCAGTCAACAGGACTTTCCCCCAAATTACCTCCCCTATGCAGATTTCATGGACAACTGGACCTCTAAAAATCCACCAGCCCCTTGACGGCACACTTGTCCGGCACCTTGTAAGATGCACTGCCCACTCTGTTGGGTCCAGCAAGCCTCAGCAGCACACACCTCCCTAACTGGGAGCCATAAATTCAGTGCTGCCTCCCAGTCTGAGATGGTGTGAGATCATGAATGAGGATCTCCTGATCCTTTGACACTACTTACTACACACTTTATGTACAATAAAATGTATTCCAGACAGATTAGTATTAAAACACATGGGAGTGTATCTGCGTCAATAACCATAAAAGCATTAAAACAAAATATGTGTTCCCAACGTGGGGCTGACCTTACAACCCCAAGATCATGACCTGAGCCAAAATCAAGAGTCAGAAGCTCAACCAACTGAGCCATCCAAGTGCCCCAAATATGTTTTTTTAAATATAGTTTTTAACATAGCAATGGTCTTTTAAAAAAATATTCTTGAATGGCACCAGAGGCAAAAACTAAAGCAGGATATGCTAATGATAGAACTTCAACTTCAGTAGGGTAAGATAACACACCACCATCATCACAACTAAAATCGATATCACCATCAGTACCATCACCAACAGAAAACAACATTACCAACAGCAACACCAAAACTAACAGCACCAGCAGCAGCATCTCCTGCCACAATCACTGTTATGAACAGAACTAAAAAGCAAGTGACAGGAAAAAGGGAAAATATTTCTAGTATAGACGATAAGATAAGGATTAATGTTCTCCATATATAGAGATATCTTACAAATCAGTAAGAAAAGAAGCAGAAGTAGATTTAAGAAGGTAAAAGGATACAAAAGGAACCACAAAAGAAAGAAATGCAAATAGCAAGAAAAAAGGAGAGAACAAAGTATAACAGATTAAAAAGAAACTTCTATATTAACAGTAGTCATCAAAATGCATATTTTAAAAGACGAGCAATACCTATTTTTTTATCAAAACTGTTGAGAATATATATTTTCAGATGCATCTGGTAGAAAAGTAAATTGGTCTAATCTTTCTGAAAGGTTATTTGGAAACATAAATTAAATGCCATAAGAATGAGACCGTGGACTCTGAGAAACAATCTGAGGGTTTTGGAGGGGAGGAGAGTGTGGAGTTGGCTGAGCTTGGTGGTGGGCATTAAGGAGGGCACAGATTGCATGGAGCACTGGGTATGGTGCATAAACAGTGAATGCTGGAACACTGAAAAGAAATAAAATTTAATTAAAACGTATACATATATATGATTTATATCCTCTAATTCTACTTCTAGGAATTTATCCCAAGCAAATAATCAGAAAATAGCTAAAGTAATTTCAAAAATGTTAAGTACAATATTCTTTGTAATAATGAAAAATGGGAACAACTCTAATATACATCAATGAAGGATTGCCTTAATAGAGTATTACATGTCCACGGAGGCAAAACGTAGACCACTCTGGAGTGCCTAAAAAACTATGTAAATGTTCAGATATTGATAAGGCAAAATGTACCCAACATGTTATTAAGTGAAAGAGATTAGTTTACAATATTCTAGGTTCAATATATTCTTATTTTTGTAACCTACAATTCACATACATGTATAATCACTCGCTCATTCAACAACAAAATAAATGTATATCATCTGCTTTGTGTAAGGCACTGCTCTAACCATTGAAGAAAAGCCAATTAACTATGCAGACATGGTCCCTAACCACATGGTGCCCTGAAATGCGCTGAGACAACCTGACTAGAGCATCTGCATTTTCAATATCCATTTCTCTCTTCTTTCTCATCCTCACATCTTCCCTCCCCTCCTCTCCTTTCCTTTCCATTCCTTGCCTTTTATCATATCCTCCTCCTCCTATTTTAGTCATGAAAATCCTTTCTCTTGAACTGATCCCCAATAGAATGCATTGCCCTGGGATTATAACAAGCTATTGGTTTTAATAATGGATCAAAAGCCAGTGGTGATTGGTTGCACCTCACTCTTACTTACCTCAGTAGCTGTGTTCATGCCAAGGTTTGAACAGAAAAGTTCAAAACAGGGCAGTATTAGCCAGGGAGGAAAGTGTACTTAAGTTCATGTCCAAAAAGTATCATCTTTCTGAAAGTCAAGTTCTTTAAATGTCTGGAAGGTTAAGGTAACATCACTTAATTTTTATTAGATTTCTCCATGAAGGGATTTTTTTATTCCTCCCTGTTGATATATCTCCTATTGTATACACACATACATTAGCTCTCAAAACATACAAAGCTGTACAAAGCCTACAGACTTCAGGAAGTTTTTGATCTCTTGAGAGTTTCAGAACATATTCTTTTTTTTTTTTTCAGTGTTCCAAGATTCATTGTTTATGCACCACACCCAGTGCTCCATGCAATACATGCCCTCCTTAATACCCACCACCAGGCTCACCCATACCCCCAACCCCCTCCCCTCCAAAACCCTCAGAGTCCACAGTTTCTCATGCTTTGTCTCTCCCTCCGATTTCCCCCAATTCACTTTTCCTTTCCTTCTCCTAATGTCCTCCATGTTATTCCTTATGCTCCACAAGGAAGTGAAACCATATGATAATTGACTCTCTGCTTGACTTATTTCACTCAGCATAATCTCTTCCAGTCCCATCCACATTGACACAAAAGTTGGGTATTCATCCTTTCTGATGGAGGCATAATACTCCATTGTATATGTGGACCATAACTTCTTTATCCATTTGTCTGTTGAAGGACATCTTGGCTCTTTCCACAGTTTGGCGACTGTGGCCATTGCTGCTATGAACATTGGGGTACATGTGGCCCTTCTCTTCAGTACATCTGTGTCTTTGGGGTAAATACCCAGTAGTGCAATTGCAGGGTCATAGGGAAGCTCTATTTTTAATTACTTAAGGAATCTCCACACTGTTTTCCAAAGTGGCTGCACCAACTTGCATTCCCACCAACAGTATAAGAGGGTTCCCCTTTCTCCACATCCTCCCCGACACTTCTTGCATACATATTTGAAGGTGATGGTGAATCAGTGTTAGCCCCAAGCAGAGGGTAGGACCCAGACCCCTAAGCCAAATGCAAAGCACAACAGGGCAAACAGAGATGCTGACTTGGAATGGGAGAGGTAGAAATTAACAAGGATGTAATGAAGATGTGGGGCAAAATGAGGGCAGACCCAGCACAGGAAAAAGACACAAACACGAAGTGCTCAGAGAGCAGGATATGTTCTGTGCAGTTTCAAACAAACTTTGGGAGTTTGCTCTGGGTGAACTGGGTGCTGGTGACGTTAACAAGGTTCTGTGGCCTTGGATCCAAGTTCATTAGAATCTATTACTTCTGTCTGCTCACCCTATAAAGCACCACTTTCCTGGTGAAGTTCAAACTGTAATAGATGTGAATAATGGTGCATTGAGCATGGAGGTGCAGCCACCTCTTCATGACAGTGATTTCATTTCCTTCAGATGTGTACCCAGAAGCAGGACTGCTGGACACACTCCCATGTTCACTGCAGTATTGTTCACAACAGCCCAACATGGAAACAACCCAAGTATCTACCAATAAATGAATGGATATAGAAAATGTGGTACACACACACACACACACACACACACACACACACACAGGAAATTACGTAGCTCTGAGAAAGAAGGAACTCCTGCCATTTGCAGCACATGGATGAATCTGGAGGGCATTATGGTAAATGAAATAAGTCAGAGGAAAAGTACAAATACTGCATGATCTCACTTACATGTGGAATCTAAAAAAGCCAAACTCATAAAAACAGAGAGTAAAATGGTGGTTGCCAGGGGTGGGCAGGGTGGGGAAACAGAGCGATGCTGGCCAGAGGGTATAAATTTTAAGATATAAGATGATAAGTTCTGGGGATCTAGTGCATAGCACAGTGGCTGTAGCTAACGATAATTATATATTTGAAAGTTGCTCACAGAGTCTCAAATGTTCTTACCACATACACACAAAAATAAAAGTAACTGTGTGAGGCAATTAATGTGTTAAAACTAACATTATTGCATTAATCATTTCACAGTATGTAAATATATCAGATCACCACACTGTATATCTTAAACTTACACGATGTTACATTTCAATGACATCCCAACAGAACTGGGAAAAAGAAAACTCTATACTTAAAAAAAAAAAAAAAAGATGCAATATGTGGACACCGGTTCAGATCCCTGGTTTTGTGTTTCTCAAAATCTGGGATGTTGATAGTAGGGGAGTACAAGAATGCCACGACCACATGGAAACACCTTGACTAACACAGTGAGAACATGACTTCCCTCTCAATTCTCCTGGTTGCTAAGAAGAAAGCATCAGGAGGGTGCTCATGCTATTCTTACCTCTTTGTTATTTGCTAAGCAACATTGTTAACAGGGAATAAGCTTCAAGCTCTCAGAGTCTTCTAGCAGGAAAGATTGTCTAGTTAGAACATACTGACTTTTTTGATGTTAAGTATCTATTTTTTTATGTCCTACCTTCACAGAATAATTCTAGTCTTCTCTTCACCATTCTTTTATAAATTTAAAGATATTTCTTTAAACAATAACTAATTAGGTGGTCATGCAAATATGGTAAAACTCGTGGAAATGTTAGAAAAATAGCCAAATGTGGCAAAAATAAAAATTTTAAAAATTAAAAGGAAAATACTTCCCTGACCCTCTGCTCCTGCCAATTTATGACATCTGTCACCCTGGTATGGTCTTATCTTGGTCTGACCACTGATGCTCTTTTGAAAGCGCATCACCTCTTCTTGGTGACCACATTCATTCTCAGTCTGCCCAGCGTCTGTGTGGAAGAGTCATGGATGGGTCCCTCCAGTGCACAGAAGGGCTGGTGCTTGCTCTTCCAGCTGTGCAGGGATTACAACTAGAGTTGGCTAGATCTGGATGCTGTGCAGCAAAGGCCGACCCTGAGCAGCCTGAATCACTGAGTGGCGGTGTGGAGAAAAGCCCTCTGGTGAGCTGTGTAGATAAAGACTTTTGTGTAGCGACTCAGATTTTGGGGTGATTTGCATTTGGGAGTCTCTTTCTTGGAAAGCAAGTTTGAGACTGGCACGCAGAACATCTGCTGGGGAACGCTCTCCAAGGACACCTGTGGGGCAAGGGAAAGACTCAGACCTGGGCAGGGAGAGAAGTGGGCTATGGCATACTCACCCCAAGGGCACAGAGAACCCACCAGAAGCTCTGGAGTCCAGAGGGCCTCTTACAGTTGTCCCCAGTGGGAGACAGGGGTGGGCCTTTCTGCCTCCAAACCAATTAGTCACTGAATGAAAGCTGTCCCCAGGAGGAGTTGTGATGTTGGTGAGGTGACTTTCAGCCAAGGCAAACCCTGGAGAGGACGGAGTTGAGAGCCAGCCATGGTGAATACTCCCAGCAGCTGGAAAACCAAGCTCTTCAGTCCTGCAAAGGGATCTGGGAAATGCATCTCTGGATCCATGGCAAGGCCTAACCCAGTCAATTCTGACGTCTGTGCAGAGGCTAAGCATGGTACAATGTTGCAAGTGGCAGAACTGGGCTTCAAATCGACATGGGCCTGACTCCTAAATTTTAACATTATTTTAAACTGTCTATCCATCTAAATATCAGCTTGGGCCTGTCTTTTGTTTGGAGGCCAGTTAGTGGGGACATTGCCATTTATAAGGAATTTTCTTAAGTGCTGTATTTATATTAAAATCTTGAAAAAAAATAAAAAATCTTGAGGAATGAGTGTGTTCCTTATCATGGGGAAGGCAAGCAGAGCTTGGAGAAAATGAGCTATTTGTCCTGGTTGAATAGTCATAAAATGAGATGTGGATCCTGGAAGGCTTTATTCTAAGACCTACATCCTATTCCTCAACACTGTGAGCCCAAGCAGAGGCTCAAAAGGCCAAGTAAGTAGGCTCCTGTCTCTGGGAATGGGCAGCTTATCCATTCTCCTCTGCATAACCACTGACATCGGATTAGTAGGGGTTCCCCTTTTTAGAAGCTTCATAACTAAGCCTTTTCCAGATCACCCATTTCTTTAACTTTATGAGTGCAGCTGCTGGAGTGCCCAATTCCCTCCTGACACGCTAGAGAGGGACGAGATTTCCTTTATTAGTGTGCCCCCTTAAAGTGCAGAGATCAAGACACCTGGTCTGCAGTCCTGACCCTACGACTTTCTGATAAACTCGGACAACTGGGTTTTCTAGCCCTCAAAGGTAAGGGAGTTAGATATCATATATAGGTTCTAAATAATATTTTCCTATTCAGATTCAATATGTCAAGCATTTGTGGAGCTTGTACTATATGCTAAGCATTGGACTGGGTCATATACATTGTGCCAAAGATTTGTAAATCTCTCTTGACCCCTCAGACAGTTCTTTACATTTGACAAGCAATAAGTAGCTTATTCTAATTAGCAGCAGAGGACTGTGATCCCTAGGAGGGAAATAAAATATCTGAGCCCTACAACTACTCCCAGTTTTTAGTCGGATGTACTTTCTAGAATGCAGTAAATGGAAGAACATTCAAAGAGAACACATTCTCCCTCAGTTGGAAACACTGATACTGCAGGTCAAAGAGGACAGGGTGGCAAAGAATTAAAGTAGAAATTATTGGCAAAAAGATATCTTGAGTGAGGAGGAGTCAAGATGGCAGAGAAGTAGCAGGCTGAGACCACATCAGGTAGCAGGAGATCAGCTAGATAGTTTATCTAACCATTTCGAACACCTACAAATCCAACGGAAAATCAAAGAGAAGAAGAGCAACAATTCTAGAAACAGAAAATCGATCACTTTCTAAAAGGTAGGACCAGCAGAGAAGTGAATCCAAAGCGATGGGAAGACAGACCTCAGGGGGAGGGGCCGGCTCCCGGCAAGCGGCAGAGCAACGAAACACAAAATCAAGACTTTAAAGATTTTTTTTTTTTATTTGACAGACAGAGATCACATGTAGGCAGAGAGGCAGGCACGGGGGGGGGGGGGGCGGGAAGCAGGCTCCCCAGTGAGCAGAGAGCCTGATGCGGGGCTTGATCCCAGGACCCTGGGATCATGACCTGAGCCGAAGGCAGAGGCTTTAACCCACTGAGTCACCCAGGCACTCCAAAATCAGGACTTTTAAAAGTCTGCTCCACGGAGGGACATCGCTCCAGAGGCTAAACCGGGGGGAAGCCCACGCGGGGTCAACGTAACCCCAGGTCCTGCGGGGTCACAGAAGGACAGGGGGTGTCTGAGTGTCACAGAGCTCACAGGTATTAGAGCAGGGAAGCCAGCTACAGCAACAAAGCCGAGGAGTGAGTTCTCAGCTCAGGGTTACCTTGAGCTGGTCACAGGCTGGGTGGGCTCGGAGCGCGGCCGAAGGCCACAGAGACAGAAGCAACCAGGTGCTTTTCTCCAGGTGAAAGCAGTTGAGTGCTTTCCTCCAGGCCCGACCGGAGGCCAGGGAGGCGAAGGCAGTTGGGCGCTTTTCTCTGAGGCCGCACTGAGGAGGGGGATCCCGAGCTCTCGGCTCCTCCAGGACAGAGACTGGGAGGCCGCCATCTTCATTCCCGTTCTCTGGAACTCTACAGAAAGCGTTCACGGAAAGAAAGCTCCCGAAAGCAAACCCGAGCAGACTACTTAGCTCGGCCCCTGGTAAGGGTGGTGCAATTCCGCCTCGGGCAAAGACACTTGGGAATCACTACAACAGGCCCCTCCCCAAGAAGATCAACAAGAAACCCAGCCAAGACTAACTTCAATCACCAAGAACAGTGGAATTCTAGAGAAGGAGAAAGCAAATCTTATCTGGACAAAATGACAAGGCAGAAAAACTCACCACAAAAAAAAGAACAAGAGGCAGTACCGAAGGCTGGGGACCTAATCAATACAGACATTGGTAACATGACAGATCTGGAGTTCAGAATGACGATTCTAAAGGTTCTAGCCGGGCTCGAAAAAGGCATAGAAGATATTAGAGAAACCCTCTCTGGAGAGATAAAACCCCTTTCTGGAGAAATAAAAGAACTAAAATCTAACCAAGTTGAAATCAAAAAAGCTATTAATGAGGTGCAATCAAAATTGGAAGCTCTCACTGCTAGGATAAATGAGGCAGAAGAAAGAATTAGTGACATAGAAGACCAAAAGACAGAGAAGAAAGAAGCTGATCAAAAGAGAGACAAACAAATACTGGACCACAAGGAGAGAATACGAGAGATAAGCGACACCATAAGATGACACAACATTAGAATAATTGGGATTCCAGAAGAAGAAGAAAGAGAGAGGGGAGCAGAAGGTATATTGAAGACAATTATTGGAGAGAATTTCCCTAATATGGCAAAGGGAACAAACATCAAAATCCAGGAGATGCTAAGAACGCCCCTCAAAATCAATACAAATAGGTCCACACCTCGTCACCTGATAGTAAAATTTACAAGTCTTAGCGACAAAGAGGAAATCCTGAAAGCAGCCCGGGAAAAGAAGTTTGTAACATACAAGGGTAAAAGCATTAGATTGGCAGCAGACCTATCCACAGAGACCTGGAAGGCCAGAAAGAACTGGCATGATATATTCAGAGCACTAAACGAGAAAAACATGCAGCCAAGAATACTATATCCAGCCAGACTATCATTGAAAATAGAAGGAGAGATAAAGAGCTTCCAGGACAAACAAAAGCTGAAAGAATTTGCAAACACCAAACCAGCTCTACAGGAAATATTGAAAGGGGCCCTCTAAGCAAAGAGAGACCCTAAAAGTAGTAGATCAGAAAGAAACAGAGACACTATACAGTAACAGTCACCTTACAGGCAATACAATGGCACTCAATTCACATCTCTCAATAGTGACCCTGAATGTTAATGGGCTAAATGCCCCAATCAAAAGACACAGGGCATCAGAATGGATAAAAAAACAAAACCCATCAATATGCTGCCTACAAGAAACTCATTTTAGACCCGAAGACACCTCCAGATTTAAAGTGAGGGGGTGGAAAACAATGTACCATGCTAATGGACATCAGAAGAAAGCTGGCGTGGCAATCCTTATATCAGATCAATTAGATTTTAAGCCAAAGACTATAATAAGAGATGAGGAAGGACACTATATCATACTCAAAGGGTCTGTCCAACAAGAATATCTAACAATCTTAAATATCTATGCCCCTAACATGGGATCAGCCAACTATATAAACCAATTAATAACAAAATCAAAGAAATACATCGACAGTAATACAATAATAGCAGGGGACTTTAACACTCCCCTCACTGAAATGGACAGATCATCTAAGCAAAAGATTAACAAGGAAATAAAGGCCTTAAATGACACAATGGACCAGATGGACATCACAGATATCTTCAGAACATTCCATCCCAAAGCAACAGAATATACATTCTTCTCTAGTGCACATGGAACATTCTCCAGAATAGACCACATCCTGGGTCATAAATCAGGTCTCAACCGGTATCAAAGGATTGGGATCATGCCCTGCATATTTACAGACCACAATGCTCTGAAGCTCGAACTCAATCACAAGAGGAAATTTGGAAAGAATGCAAATACATGGAGACTAAACAGCATCCTTCTAAAAAATGAATGGGTCAACCAGGAAATTAAAGAAGAATTGAAAAAAGTCATAGAAACAAATAATAATGAAAACACAATGGTTCAAAATCTGTGGGACACAACAAAGGCAGTCCTGAGAGGAAAATATATAGCAGTACAAGCCTTTCTCAAGAAACAAGAAAGGGCTCAAATACACAACCTAACCCTACACCTAAAGGAGCTGGGGAAAGAACAACAAAGAAAGCCTAAACCCAGCAGGAGAAGAGAAATCATAAAGATCAGAACAGAAATCAATGAAATAGAAACTAAAAAAACAATAGAACAAATCAACAAAACTAGGAGCTGGTTCTTTGAAAGAATTAATGAGATTGACAAACCCCTGGCCAGACTTATCAAAAAGAAAAGAGAAAGGACGCAAATAAATAAAATCATGAATGAAAGAGGAGAGATCACAACCAACACCAAAGAAATACAAACAATTATAAGAACATACTATGAGCAACTCTATGCAAACAAATTTGACAATCTTGAAGAAATGGATACATTTCTAGAGACATATAAACTACCACAACTGAACCAGGAAGAAACAGAAAGCCTGAACAGACCCATAACCAGTAAGGAGATTGAAACAGTCATCAAAAATCTCCAAACAAACAAAAGTCCAGGACCAGACAGCTTCCCAGGGGAATTCTACCAAACATTTAAAGAAGAATTAATTCCTATTCTCCTGAAACTGTTCCAAAAAATAGAAATGGAAGGAAAACTTCCAAACTCATTTTATGAGGCCAGCATCACCTTGATCCCAAAACCAGACAAGGATCCCATCAAAAAAGAGAATTACAGACCAATATCCTTGATGAACACAGATGCAAAAATTCTCACCAAAATACTGGCCAATAGGATCCAACAGTACATTAAAAGGATTATTCACCACAACCAAGTGGGTTTTATTCCAGGGTTGCAAGGTTGGTTCAACATCCACAATTCCATCAATGTGATACAATACATTTATAAAAGAAAGAGTAAGAACCATATGATACTCTCAATAGATGCTGAAAAAGCATTTGACAAAGTGCAGCATCCCTTCCTGATTAAAACTCTTCAAAGTGTAGGGATAGAGGGTACATAACTCAATATTATCAAAGCCATCTATGAAAAACCCACTGCAAATACCATTCTCAATGGAGAAAAACTGAAAGCTTTTCCGCTAAGGTCAGGAACACGGCAAGGATGTCCGTTATCACCACTGCTGTTCAACATAGTATTAGAAGTCCTAGCCTCAGCAATCAGACAACAAAAAGAAATTAAAGGCATCCAAATTGGCAAAGAAGAAGTCAAACTTTCACTTTTTGCAGATGATATGATACTATATGTGGAAAACCCAAAAGGCCCCACTCCAAAACTGCTAGAACTTGTACAGGAATTCAGTAAAGTGTCAGGAAATAAAGTCAATGCACAGAAATCTGTCGCATTTCTTTACACTAACAACAAGACAGAAGAAAGAGAAATTGAGGAGTCAGTCCCATTTACAATTGCACCCAAAACCATAAGATACCTAGGAATAAACCTAACCAAAGAGGCAAAGAATCTATACTCAGAAAACTATAAAGTCCTCATGAAAGAAATTGAGGAAGACACAAAGAAATGGAAAAATGTTCCATGCTCATGGATTGGAAGAACAAATATTGTGAAAATGTCTATGCTACCTAAAGCAATCTACACATTTAATGCAATCCCTATCAAAATCCCATCCATTTTTTTCAAAGAAATAGAACAAATAATCCTAAAATTTATATGGAACCAAAAAAAGACCTCGAATAGCCAAAGGAATATTGAAAAAGAAAGCCAAAGTCGGTGGCATCACAATTCCAGACTTCAAGCTCTATTACAAAGCTGTCATCATCAAGACACTATGGTACTGGCACAAAAACAGACATATAGATCAATGGAACAGAATAGAGAGCCCAGAAATAGACCTTCAACTCTATGGTCAACTAATCTTCGACAAAGCAGGAAGGAATGTCCAATGGAAAAAAGCCAGCCTCTTCAACAAATGGTGCTGGGAAAAATTGGACAGCCACATGCAGAAAAATGAAATTGGACTATTTCCTTACACCACACATGAAAATAGACTCAAAATGATTGAAGGACCCCAATGTGAGAAAGGAATCCATCAAAATCCTTGAGGAGAACGCAGGCAGCAACCTCTTTGACCTCAACCGCAGCAACTTCTCCCTAGGAACATCACCAAAGGCAACAAAAGCAAGGGCAAAAATGAACTATTGGGATTTCATCAAGATCAAAAGCTTTTGCACAGCAAAGGAAACAGTTAACAAAACCAAAAGACAACTGACAGAATGGGAGAAGATATTTGCAAATGACATATCAGATAAAGGGCTAGTATCAAAAATCTATAAAGAGCTTATCAAACTCAACACCCAAAGAACAAATAATCCAATCAAGAAATGGGCAGAGGACATGAACAGACATTTCTGCAAAGAAGACATCCAGATGGCCAACAGACACATGAAAAAACGCTCCACATCACTCGGCATCAGGGAAATACAAATCAAAACCACAATGAGATACCACCTCACACCAGTCAGAATGGCTAAAATTAACAAGTCAAGAAATGACAGATGCTGGCGAGGATGCGGAGAGAGGGGAACCCTCCTATGCTCTTGGTGGGAATGCAAGCTGGTGCAACCACTCTGGAAAACAGCATGGAAGTTCCTCAAAAAGTTGAAAATAGAGCTACCCTTACAACCCAGGAATTGCACTACTGGGTGTTTACCCTAAGGATACAAAAGCAGTGATCCAAAGGGGCACGTGCACCCGAATGTTTATAGCAGCAATGTCCACAATAGCCAAACTATGGAAAGAACCTAGATGTCCATCAACAGATGAATGGATAAAGAAGATGTGGTATATATACACAATGGAATACTATGCAGCCATCAAAAGACATGAAATCTTGCCATTTGTGATGACGTGGATGGAACTAGAGGGTATCATGCTTAGCGAAATAAGTCAATCAGAGAAAGACAACTATCATATGATCTCCCTGATATGAGGAAGTGGAGATGCAATGTGGGGGGGTTTGGGGGGGTAGTAAAAGAAAAAATGAAAGAAGATGGGATTGGGAGGGAGACAAACCATAAAAGACTCAATAAAAAAAAAACAGACTGAGGGTTGCTGGGGGGAGGGGGGACGGGAGAGGGTGGTGGGGATAAGGACATTGGGGAGGGTATGTGCTATGATGAGTGCTGTGAAATGTATAAACCTGGCGATTCACAGACCTGTACCCCTGGGGATAAAAATACATTATATGTTTATTAAAATAAATAAATTAATTTTTAAAAAAAAAGAAAATACATCCCACCATACTTGTCCTTAAATTACAAAAAAAAAAAAAAAGATATCTTGAAAATTCCCATTTTTAATTGGATTATTCATTTTGGGGTGTTGCATTTTATAAATTCTTTATATATTCTGGATACTAATCCTTTATCAGACTTGTCATTTGCAAATATCTTCTTCAATTATGTAGGCTGCCTTTTAGTTTTGTTTTGTTTTACGATTTATCAGAGAGAGAGAGAGCACGTGAGTAAAAGCAGGGGGAGCAGCAGAGGGAGAGGTAGAAGCATATTCCCTCTCACTGGAGCATTGGAGTAGGGATCCTGACTCGGGGCTCAATCCTAGGACCCAGGGATCATCACCTGAGCAGAAGGCAGATGCTTAACCCAGGTATCCTAACCTTTTAGTTTTGTTGGCCATTTCCTTCACTGTGCAAAAGCTTTTTATTTTGATGAAGTCCCAAGTCCCAGTAGTTTATTTTTGCTTTTGTTCCCCTTGCCTAAGGAGATACATGTACCCTGATGATTACAGCAGCATTATCAACAATAGCCAAATTATGAAAACAGCCCAAATGTCCATCAACTGATGAATGGATAAAGAAGAGGTGAGATAGATATATATATATCACATCACATACACATGCATATACACATACACAAAGAGAGACACATACGTAATGGGATTATATTTTATATATATATATAAATATATATATATATAAAATGGGATATTACTTTGCCATAAAAAGAACA
This sequence comes from Martes martes, assembly GCF_963455335.1. Lineage (NCBI taxonomy): Eukaryota > Metazoa > Chordata > Mammalia > Carnivora > Mustelidae > Martes > Martes martes. The sequence continues at coordinate 11,888,835 of NC_137891.1, read as the reverse complement.
AAATCTTGCTATTTGCAACAACATGCATGGAGCTGGAGGGTATTATGCTGACTGAAGTAAGTCAATTAGAGAAAGACAAATACCATACAATTTCACTCGTATGTGGAATTTAAAGAAACAAAACAAATGAGCAAAGGGGAAAAAAAGAGATAAACCAGGAAGCCAACCCTTCACTATAGAGAACAAACTGATGGTTACAGAGGGGAGGTGGGCAGTCGGCAGGAGAAACAGGTGATGAAGACGGAGTACTGCACCTGCCCTGACAAGCACCAGGTATTGTATGGAAGTTCTGAGTCACTACATTATATACCTGAAATAGTATCACGCCAACTGTATATTAACTGGAATTAAAATAAGAAATTTAAAAAAATCTCATGTGTTTGGGAAATAAACAATGCACCACTAAATCACAGATCAAAGAATAAATAAAAAGGGAAATTACAAGTTATTTTAAACTAGATGAAAATTAAAACATAACAAATTCTTGAGATGCAACTGAAGCAGTGCTTTAAGGGAAAACATGAGCTTTCAATGGTGGTATTAATTGGGAGAGAAGTGAAATGGGGGAAATCGGAGGGGGAGACAAACCATGAGAGACGGTGGACTCTGAGAAACAATCTGAGGGTTTTGGAGGGGAGGGGGTTGGGGGGAATGGGTAAGCCTGGTGGTGGGTATTAAGGAGGGCATGTATTGCGTGGAGTACTGGGTGTGGTGCATAAACAATGAATTTTGGAACACTGGAAAAAAAATAAAATTAAAAAAAAAAGAAAGACATTTATCTAAATGCACACATGAAAGAGCTGGATAGAAAGAGTAAATTAAACCCGAAATAAGTAAAAAAAAATTTTTTTAAGGAAATAATAAATGTATACTACACTACAGTGAGAGAAAGCAGATGGGCAGCTGCCTGAGCTGGGCGTTGGAGGGCTCGTGGTTAGGAACATCGGACACTCCAGGCTATGAGAACTCTCTGCTTGCTGTCCTGGTAACTATATGCGTGTGTAGACTTATCAAAACTAACTGAAGTTTACACTTGAAATGAGTGTGTTTTTTGTATGCAAATTCTTCCCCACCACTTCTGATTTTAAAAATTTTAACAAGTGCGTTTAGCATTCCCTGAAGATGCTGTGGGGCTACACATTAAAGATGGAAAGACAATGATAGCAATTTCGATGGTGTAGCTAATGAAAGGCACTTAAACGCTTACTGTGTTCCAAACACTGACAGAAGCCAGTCTGCATTTTTTTTTATTTTTTTTTAAGTTTATTTATTTGACAGAGAGAGAGAGAGAGAGTATAAGCAGGGGAAGCAGCAGAGGGAGAGGGAGGAGCAGACTCCCCGCTGAGCAGGGAGCCTGATACAGTACTTGATCCCAGGACCCTAGGATCATGACCTGAACCAAAGACAGACGCCCAACCAACGGAGCCACCCAGGCGCCCCCTGGTTTGCATTTAATGTATGACACACTAATCACAAAAAAACTAGTGGCAGGTTTTATCATCCCCACATTTTTCCAGCAAACAAATTAAGACCTAAGAGTTTAATCAAGTGACCCACGGTCATACAGATACCAAGGGAAGGAGCAGAGGCCGGAAGACAGATCCACTTGCGTTGACTGCTAAGCAGCCGTGTGATGGGGATACAGATACGTCACAGCGAGCCATCGTTTGTGGAGGGACCCAAACATGATGTTCTCCCCAAAATGTGTGTTTCCATGTGATTAGCTTGGCAGTCATCCCTCCTCCTGTTTTGACTTACTGTCTTTTGTCTGCCTGGTTTCCAGTGAACCTGCAGTCTGCTCTGCTTTCTTTGTACTGCCTCACATGGTTAGTGCTTCATAGAACCTGGCCCCCTCTTCCACTCTCACCACTCCCCTCTGATGCTAATTTGTTGGAGTATTTGGTGTTCGCTGCCCGGCATGATCTCGCAGAGCATGCACGCGGGAGAGCGCTCTGTACAACGGAGCTTCCTTTTCTCCAGCTAGACTCAGTCTTTCCCGTTGCCGCAGGTAGCATGCCATGGGCAAAAGGCCAGACTGCACACACAATCTGCTTAAGAGATGGAAACAGAGGCGGAACTCAGAGACACGCTCTCAGCTTTTAAGCATTTTACAACATATGTGCTGGGAAAGCGTCCCACTGGCTGCATTATTTCAGATCCTAGGCGTCTAGGGCACAGTGAGACAATGCTGCAGTGAGGACACGGGCATCCATGTGTGTCGGGCTGGTAGCAGCTGCCATAATGCTTTCCTGTCTGCAATAAAGGTTCTCTTTAAGTTGACTAATGAGTCATAAGAGACATGTCTATGCTTGCTGGGTTTTATCCCTCTCTTCCTTCAGAAAGAATGGATTCCATACCTGCAAGACCATTTTTCCCCAAATGCGGTGGTTTAAAAACCTGCACACTCACCTTAAAATTAAAGGCCGTAATATGGATTTGAGACCTGGCTCTGTCACTCAGAAGCTGAGAGATTGTGGGTAATTCATGGGTCATTTTCTTCAGTGGCAAATGGAGAACAGCAACAACAACAAAAATATACCAGCACTGCAGGCTGGGAATGAAAATTCAATGAGATGATGCATTCAGAAACCTTTTACGTAAGCTGTAAAGAACAGGAACATAATCTATAATTATTGCTCTTGGTAAACATCTCATTGTGCAGACCCTTTCCCTTAATAAATATCCCTGCTTTCCATTCAAGAGAAAATCCCTTGAAGATCACATCATAAAATCGTATAAGAATGTGCTAGAAAGGAACTTAGAATCCAAAACTTGCAGTTTTCACGTGGGAAACCGAAATCCAAGGAAAGGAAATGTTTTGCTCATAATTTTGAACTCACTTACTCTTACTTGTTCTGAGGTTTTGACATTTGTTTGGATTCTAGAAACATATGTGATCAATTATTATTATTGCCAAGACATGTCTATGTATTTCTCAATTCTGTATGTTTCCTATGCCATTGTCTAGAAGTTCCCCAAGATACACTTCTTTCCAGACAAAACATCTCGTACAAGGAGAGCATAATACCAATACTTTGTAGGTTTTCCTATCATTCAAATTCCAGCACTGGAAACCAAATCATGCAGAGTTGAAAGTGACTGGAAATACTGAGTCTTTGTATCTGTACTCTATGTTCCTTTGTTTGCTGGGTACCCAGAACTCTGGGATTTCTGGGACATACTGCCCGAGACCCATGCCAAGTGGTGTCCGAGGGACAGCTGTTCACAGCCAGGGTCTACATCTTTTGTGCGAAGTCGCTTACTGTTTGTGGGAATGGGGCAAGGAAAGGGGTAGTTCTCAGGAGCTAATTCTCCGTAGGCCACCAATTCCTAGAGCAAAAATCCAAGACTCTGAGAGCTCTAAACCCAAACCTGGCCATCCAGGTTTGTTTGGATTTTATTTATTTAGGACATTATTATCTGTCAAGGTGGGAACCTAGATTTAGAAGTTTATTAACTTAGTTTATAACTTTCAAACATTTAGACACATGGTATGTGGGCCGCTGTTTGTGCTCTTGTCCTGGGCCCTGCAAATGTTAGGGGCAGGCATGCTGAAAGCCATACCCCCAGACTGTTTACTTGAAATGAATAGCAATGTTTTCCAAAGGAGAGCCTACCTGAAGCTAGTCTAGGAGCTGTGAAGAGGTGCTCCCGGGCACAGGACTTGTGATAAGTGAGTAAAGAAAGAACTCTTGTTTATTATACAGTTATCTCTCTCTTGTTGGCTGTAATTATTTATTACCATTTTAGCAACAGTAGTAATATCATTACTTCCCAAACTTTACAGCAGAGAGTACTATTTCAAATTAGTGTGTGTGTGTGTGTGTGTGTGTGTGATCTGTCACTCCACCAAAATATAAGTTCTACGACAGGGTGGGCCTAGTCCGGCTTCCTCACTTGTTTCCACAGTGCCTAGACCAGTACTTAACATGGAAAAGGCATTTAATAAACTCTCTTAAAAAATTCATCGGAGAATTGATTTTAGTATTCACTCACAGCTCACAGGCCCCAAAGATTGACAAACATCCAATTACCTTTACCCGTGACTGGGCAGGCTGGGGCTACAGGCCCAGTACATCAATCATTGCCTATTTCCCCTCCTTAGACACAGCCACCAGTAAAAATTTAAAACCAATTTTTAAAACAATAATAATAAAACAACCCCGAGGTTATTTCTCACACCAGTGTCTTTCAGGCTTTCTGCAGGATATCATTGGTATTTTCAGAAAAAAAAAAAAAAAAAAGGGATGCGATGCTCAAATAAGATTGGATTATGCTGCATCATCTCATTTAACCCTCATTGTAAGGGCTGACTGATAGTTGTTCCCAGACTCAAACAAGAACCCTTGGCTTGGTAACTTCTAGGAAAACCAAACAATAAAAACTAGTAGTACATAGTAAAAAATAAAAACCCCCAAAATCACTTTGAGCTTTCCCAGAGCAATGCCTTCATCAGGTGTTTGCAGCAATCATTAGCCTCCAGATATCTTTTAGGAAATATCTATGTCCAGATTCATCTCTGGGTCCCTGGCAAAAAGTCAGACATATTCACAGTGAACAAAGGAATAAATAAATGGATGAATGACTGAGTAAAGCACAGAAGCTGGGTTTGGGGACTAGCTATCTTATTACTGGTATAACCTTAGAAAAACTTCTTAACCATGTTGAGCTATTTTTTCCAAGGCATATAATGTCTACCTTCTTTGCAAGATAGTTATAAAGAACAAATAAAATAACAGCAAACACACAGCATTTACCATGTAACAGGCGTGCTCTAAACACTTTGTATGTATTATCTTATTTAATCCTTACAAAAGTCCTAATAGTGGAAGCACCTGAGTGGCTGAGACAGTTAAGGGCTGGATTCTTCGTTTCAGTTCAGGTCACGGTCTCAGGATCAGGGTCGTGAGAATCCAGCGGTGGAACCGGGGTCCCACGGGCAAGGAATATGCTTGATGATTCTTTTGCTCTCCCTCTGCCCCCCCACACCCCCTCCCACCACTCACGCCTGCACACACACTCTCTCTTATTCTATCAATCTAAAATAAATAAATAACAAAAGTCCTAACGTCCTAATTGGAAGGTAGTCGTGGTATTTATCCTTCCCAGGAAAATAAGACAGCCAGTAGCTAAGTGATTCGCCCCAGTTCCCTTGGCTTATAATCGGTAAGGTTTGCAATGGAACCTAGCGGTTCGGCCGTAGAGTCCCTGCTCATCTCTGCACATGTGTGGTAAGATTTTGTTAACTAAAAAGCACTATTCAAACAAAAGAATTCAGTGCTACTTCCTCTCTTGGAATAGATGAGTCTCCCCTGCTTTGGGCATCCACTGCCTGCTCTGATACTTTGCAAATCTGTTTGGATGCTGTTCTCCTGAAGTCACTAAGCAGAATTTTGATTTTCAGGGAAGCGGCAGACATTCCCCACTCTACTAAGCCTGCTTGTCAGCCTGTTAGACTGAGTAAGGCTTTGTTTTCATTTTTACTTCCTTCCAGCCCAAGCTTGGTAGCATAAATCTCAGTTTTCACGAACAAAAGAATTCAAAGCCCATTACTTATATTGCTTATTATTAGATCTGCATCCTGAATCAAGCTACCCCGCCACTACCACTGTAGCCCCAGGAGCGGCGTGTTTAGAGCCTCATTGATTGAAACCAGCCAGATGTTTGGAAATTGAGATGCTTGCCCATGCTGCCACAAAGGAGCCTCCACGATGTGAATTCCTGATGACAGGCAGGGAGGGGGAGGAGGGAAGGGAGGGCCCCATAAAATGAGCAAACAATAAAGAGATGATTATAGGTGTCTCACTTCAGCGCCTGGGTTGGTAGCTGAGCATACCTGAATTGGGTTTTAAGCATTAGTAATGAATTTAATTCTCCCATTTGGGAAAGGGTGGTATCAGCTTTCAGCATAGGGGAGACGGTATTACTTTCAAACGAAAATTTGGGAACCGGAGAAATGAAGGTGTTTGACCCTGAGAATGGGGCCTTTTGTGATCACGACTTTTGAGGAAGTAGCACACTGCAGTGGAAAGAGGCTTGGAATCATGCCTCGGATCCTAGGTGGGTCACTGGCCACCCGTGTGACCTTGAGAAGACCTTGAGAAGATTCTAAGCTTCATTTTCTCTTCCCATAAGGCAGATTATGAATCCACCTTAAATGGCTATTGTGAGTATAACGGGGTCTCTGTCTTATCTTATTTCTATGGTTAAATTTGAAAGCCAAAAAGGCTATGAAAGGACAAAGGATAAGAAAATACTGTACAAGGTGGTATTTAATCAAGTTAGCAGCTACTAATCAGTCATTTGACAAATATCTGCTTGTTTGGCTGAATGTGCCTCGTGGCATTATTTTCATAGAGATTTTCTGCATATTTTTCAGAACATCTGGGTTCCCAATCCTGTTGCTTCCTTAACATGTCCAAACCAAGCATTCAAGATAGCCCACATTCAAATTCCAACTATATTATTTGTGAGTTTTGTAACTGTGTGACTACAGGCAATTTTCTTAACCATCCAAAGGCTCAATTATCTCATCTGTAAAGTGGGAATAGTAGTTAATATTTATCTCATAGACTTGTAGAGATTAAAAGGGGCCATATATATATTAAAGTGTTGGTTTCAGCAGCATGTGGTAAATACTCAAAAGATGGTCACTATTATAGAATTAGTCTCATTACTATCATTTCAAATATATACATCTGTTTTATGGATAATATGCCATATTAGTACACCATTGGGTAGTTGGCTATGGTGGGATGCAAATTTTGTTGATACTTGGTGCCATGAAGCAACATTAAATTAAAAATATTTGCACTTGTCCAGCCCCTACCTCCCATCTGCATGTGCTCCTAACGTGCAGTTCTGGGAACAACAACCCCATTAAGCAGCAGAATGTTGTGACCATTGGATGGCTTGCGCCTCAAAGTTTAAGTGACAAGTGGCAAGTCAGGGGCAGCCTAAGACCTGGAATACTGGAAATACCTCCTTAGTGAGCAGATAAGCAGAAGGGGCTGATGTGACTTAAAAAAATCTGGCCAAAGCCTGTCCAGATCTGATCCTGCCCCCTTTCTCTGTCTCTTCTTCCCTCATATCCTCAACAAACACACATCCTGAGCTCCAGTGTTTAAAATACTAAGAGATCTAGGGGCCCCTGGGTGGCTTAGTTGGCTAAGCTTCTGAATCGTGATTTTGGCTCAGGTCATGATCACAGGTTGGAATCGAGCCCCACATCAGGCCCCATACCCAGCGGGTAGCCTGCTCAGGATTCTTTCTCTCCCTCTGACTCTCCCCCCACTTGTGTTCTCTATCTCTCTCTAAAATAAATAAAAGAAAATCTTAAAAAAAAAATACTTAGAGATCCTCAACATGCTATGCTAAGCCATCCCTCCAAACTGTGCAGATGCGGGGACCCCTGCCCAAATGTCTCTTCATGGGCATTTGGACGCCAGCCCACCTAGTCCTACCTGTGCTCTACTGGTGGTTCATCATCCCTCGTCATACACAGTTGTCATCTGGGCATTTGGACACCAGCCCACCTAGTCCTACCTGTGCTCTACTGGTGGTTCATCATCCCTCGTCATACACAGTTGTCATCTGACATGGGTAATGATAATAGAAAATCATGTATTTTAACGTCTTACTATGAGCCACATGCATTATATTACTTAAGCTCCTAAAAGACAGGTCATTGTTATCCTCTTTCCATACATGAGGAAATAGAAGCTTACAGAGGTGAGAAAATCTGCTCAAAGTCACAAAGTTGGTCTATAGCCTATCTGTTTGCAAAAGCTGACCTCCCAAAAGAGGGAAGACCCCATGAGTGTCATCTCCAAGGCTTTTGGATGATGAGCACAATGGAAGCACGAGAGTCAGTAAAGGCTGAATGCAAAAACCCAGGCTGCTGGTGATGTTTTTCCATCTCCTTAAAGTCCCCACACTGCCCTGCCTCCAGCATCCTCTGTTCTGCACAGTCAACAAGCAAAGCATTTTCTAAGGAGTAGTTATGTGTACCTTCACCAATGCAACCTTGCAGAAAGAAAACACCTTTCCTCATACACAGCACCGACTGGGGTTTGAAAAATAAATCTAGGTTATTGTCCAAGCCTTGGCCTTGACCACCAAATTCGGAATGCCTACACTTTATATACATTATCATCTCTGGTCTTCATGCCAATGATCAGAGACAGGTTTTATTCCTGCAGATCAGAGAGATTCAGTGACCTTCTGAAGACCAGCTGGAATTCAAACCCAGGTCTGTGACCTAAAGCCCTAATTTTAACCACCATGTTATACTGTTATACTGAGCAGCACTAAAGCTCCAAGCACAAATAAACCCTCTTAAGAAGTTCTGCAAAAGAATAAATTCCAAGAAATAAGTCATTATATGTCATGGAAACTAGACCAATTTGGCAGAAAAATGAGAGGTCAAAACATTTATCAGCTTCACTCAGCAGATGTGGAAACTGAGGTTCAGAACGTAGACATGATTTGCCTGACATCAAGTAGTTTATTAGCTGCATACATAACACAAGAATGCAGACACACTTGACTTCTTAAATTTTGTTTGCTTTTAAGTCTTTTACTATTAAATAAACATTGTAAACTTGCTGAATGAGTTAGCCAAAGATGATCCAAGGAATGGCAGAACTACTTTGTGGAAAAGGTCTTCATTTTTGATCCAAGTTTGTCCAATAATGCAAATTTATTATACTCCACTGGTCATACCAACATTATATTAGGCATTGGAAGAAGTAAATGCAAAGCATAGCCCTTACCCTCAAGGAGCTCCTTCTTCACTGGGAAAGAAAATATTTAAACATGAAATATCATAAACACCACAATTCAAACAGGACATGCTGTGGTGGTTGGAACAGATGTCCTAGATACTGTTCTGCAAAGTCCTATATGGATGCAGACAAAATTTAGCGACATGAAAATGGGGTTATGGTAATCAAGGAAGGCCTCATGGGGGAAATAAAGCACCCCCACACTGGAAGAATGGGAGATTAGTTAAGACTTTGCTAGTTAAAAGGAAGGAAAGACTTATTTGTGTTACCTCAAGGGAAAGAGATTTATTGTTGAAGTCAATACAAACATAATGAACACAAAAATAATAATAGCTGTGAAATTATCAATCTCTTATTATGTTCCAGGAATTATGCTAAGTACTTTATCTACAATCCCACAGGAATGGTGCTATCCTCCATCTCCACTTTACCTGTGGGAAAACTGAGGCCCAGAGAGGTTAAATAACTTATCCAATGTTACACAGCCTGAATTTAAATTCAGGCAGCATAACTGCAGAGCCCTTATTCCTAAGCTCAGTGTACTAAATGGACAAGAATTGGGCCCTGAAAATAATTCTGTGTGTGTGTGTGTGTGTGTGTGTGTATACTCACACATGCATGTGTCTCAATGTTCACATAAACCCCAGTCATAACATCTCCCTGGCTTCTACCTACCTGTTCCATTAGATCCTTACTACTAGCCAGCTCTGCCAAGACTGCAGCTGATCTGGGAACCACACCATCTACACAATCCTGAATTGACCTCCTAGCCTTTGGGTTCAGCTTCCAAGTGAGTCAGTCCCACTATCATTTTTGTCATCCTGTACTTCCGGCTAGCACCAGGTCATGCAGGATCCAGGTCATTGGACCTGTGGACCACTTCTCACTCAGGTACTCAGCCTTGTTGTCCAATTGGCTGTGGTTCAAATATAGACAAGAAGTCCCATATTCCACTGCCCATCTAGTAGAGGCTGCAGACATAGCAGAATGGCCTGGAAAGAATGAACTCAACAGTGCAGGCAGAGACCTCAAGGAAAGCATTTGTTTTCCATAACCCAAAAGAGGTCCTTTCTTTTCCTTCAAAAAAAAAAAAAAAAAAAAAGACTTTTGAGATAGAAGAGAGCTCACGTCCATTTCCATTTTACATGTGAGCACATGAGGGCTCAGGGAAGCCGAACAGCACCCCAAGGTCAGAGCACAACCTAGGGAAGGCGGAGATCAGAATTCTACGTTCCTGCTCCCGTAGTCTGGTTCCCTGTTCCTCGTGGCACGTGGACATCTAAAATGAACACTGAACGGCAAACACCAGTCCCATGGCTCCACTTTCTCTGGTAGCGTCACATGACTCTGAAAGAGCTGGGGGTCAAAAGAACCGTTTGCTTCTAATTGTCTCAATAAATTTTAAAGGTGTTATTACATTGGAGTGATTAAGAACTGGTAAGAGTAGATGCAATGTGATAAGAGCCAGGCCATGAAGCTTAATAGTCCTTAGCTGATTGTCACCCGCTTACTTTTTTCTTTTCTTCTTTTCTTTTTTTTAAGAACGAACAATTCCACCCAGGACCCTAAAGCACTCGGATCCAACAGCACTTTATATTTCCTGCCGTAAAATTCCCGGACTGGAGCAGCTGCCGGCTGAAGTCATGATCACGTAAACAAACACCAGGGTTCTGATCCCTACAGCAGGCCAGCCTGGCCCGGGAGCCCAGGAGACAGAACAGATTTCTGTGCAAAGAAACGTGACCTTTCACACACTTTCAAATACCCTGTCTGTTCTTTCTGTTGTCTAATTCTTGCTTTCCTTTCTTCTTTGCTTCCTGTCTTGTTCCCCCTCCTTCCTTCCTTCTTTGGTTTGGAGCAGTTAAGAGAAAATGTGTTAGACAGCAGAATCACCCCCAGTAGTGGGCAATGGGATGATGTGAGCCCAGGACTCCACTGGATGAGCAAAGCAGAATCCTAACAGGGCCATATGTTCGATGCCTCCTACATACAAGGGCCAGACGCAGTGCTTTACTGAGGTCATCTCATTTTATTCTACCTTGCAAAGCAGTTATTACTATTCTTACTATGTAGAGAAGAAAACTGAGTCTTGAAAGAGTTCTTAAATTATTTCCATTATATCGTATGCCTATGGAATGGTAGGATCCATTTAATGGTTCACTGATTGATTTTCAAAGCCCTAAAATACCCACGACAGTAAATTTCAATATTGGCAAGAAACAACTTCAGTTCAAAGAAGTTTCCAGGAAGATCCATGATCTACCCAGATTTCCTCAAGGTCCACATTTAACATGAAATGACAAATCTCTCTTTATTAATGTTAAGCTGAATAAAATGTTTAGTATGCTCCCCCTGAACCCTATTCCCTCTTTGAAACCCATCAAGAGTCAACATTTGCCATTCTCGTAAATTCAGTGCATTTGGCTGAAAGCGTTACTGCTGTATCTGTCAGCACCTTGATGATGCAAGTAGTAACAGAGAAGGGAAGAAGAGTTCCTGATGTTATTATCTATAGTCCAGGTCTCCTTTTCTATTCCAAAGATGTCCACACAAGGACACTGTACTTTGATGTAGCAACCTATCTGAATGGTACGTATCCGTGGAACTGTTTTGTATCCAGAGAATATGGGAAATATCAGTTGCATTAGGTAACATTACAAAGCAGTAAGCAGTGACAACAAAGTAAAAAACAAAGGGACGATCTATTATGCAAATGTATGGCCAGTCAATGTCAGTCCAAGCTATTACTGCTTACAGGAGACAAATCAGATACTAGATGTGGAGGTTGTCTGAGTTCTCTGCTCTTGCTTGATATTAGACCACGTTTCTGGCAGCATCAAGTGCTTGCAACCTTAACTCAAGGCAAGACTGTTCCTCAGATGAAGTTTAAAAGGGACAAAGCTGAATACTCAGAAGGAAAGAAACACCAAAGAAAGACTGAAGCCACATACAGAGCCAAGTGACAGTCTGAGCAAAGGGGAGATCAATTACCAGAGTCTGTGGCACAAATCCAAGATCCTGACTTGCTGGGATAAGCGGGAGGCAGTCAAGAGAGAAAGGAAGCTCACCTGTGTGACCCCAAGCACATGCTGGGCTGGCAAGGCCCCATCTGAAAACCCGTGGGCTTCCCGTTATCGGTATGTGTGGTTTTCTGCCTCTGTCATCTGCTTCCCCTCTAAAGACTGTACTCCTGTAAGACAAGACTTCTTCTTCCATCCCTTGCAACTGGCACCTATAGAGTGCATGGGGCTTTGCGGCTGCTCAAAAATACTGGTTAAGGAATGCCGGCATTTGGGCTTCCTTCCACACACTTGCTCTCCGCTCTACCATATTCTAGAATGCCTGGGATCCAGAAAGGCACACTCCCTGTGTCCCTCACATGGTTAATCTAAATGAGAATATTTAATGCAATGTCTATCCCCAATAGGATCATATCTGGGGCAAATTCTCCCCCTGAATAGAATACTCCCCCACTCCAACAATTCAGCTCTCCTCAAATAGAAGGTACAATGCCTTGTACAAGACATTGTCTTTGAGAAAAAGAGCCAATATTGACATATTGTGTTGTGTTCCCAAATTAGCAGTCTAATACCCCCACCAGGGCCATGGGAGGCCTCTTCAGATAGAAGGTCTGGGGGAAAAAACATGTGGCTGAAATAAAAGTGTCTAGAAAACTTGCTGTAGTTGCACCAAGGAAATATATTTCATATTCTTCTCTTGATTAGCATTCTAATGGTTTCTGACTCAGGTCTAACAGCTTGGAGAGAATATTACAGGCAATTGTGTAAATAATACAGGTTTTTTTTTTCAGTGTGTCCAAATGTATAATTAAATGGATAATGTTACAACTCCCCAAACCCGCCAAGGCCCGTTGCCTAAATGGGGAGCTTTTGAAATTTCATCCCAATACATGGTTACATGATACATTGCTTTTATGGCCCGCTGGGCAAATGACTAGTGGTTTGGAAAAGGTCTGAATGCATATTTATAGTAGAGAGTACAATGATGTTCAGAGGGCCAGTAAAATCGTTCTAGTAAATAACATGAATAACAAGAGCATCTCTTTATGTATCTGAACTTTTCTGATGCAGGATGCGTGTCCACACAAACACACTTCATCTCCTTAATGTCTGCAGGTAACTCTCGCTCCAAATTCTACGCAATCAGATGTCAGGGTTAACCAAATTTGAAGGAGAAATCCTACTTCTGAAATCCCTCGGCAATGTTCAGTGTCTTCTAGAATTCTCGGAGGATGCAGTGTTCATTATCAGTAACGTGGGCCTAGTCGTGAACCCAAGCTTTTGTGTCCATGCCCACCCTTTCGCTCACATATCTGACCAAAACCTCTGACAATGAGGACAAATCAGTGAGGCTTTTGTTGGAAACTGTGAAGGTCATGAGTGAGAATGGGGCTGGTTGGGAGGCCGTGTGTGTGTGTGTGTGTGTGTGTGTGTGTGTGTGTGTCTGTGCCACGTTGTGCAAGCCTCAATGTCTGCCCTTCTCCACTGGCCAAGAGTATACCCTCAGGAAAGCCTCCTCACCTCTCTGACCTCAGCTTCTCAGTCCATAAGCAGCAAATAATCGTATCATCCCTCCCTGCCTCACAGTTTCATTATAATGATTGAATGAGGTGGAGTACTTGGAAGCAGATGGTGCATAGTAAGCAATTTATAAAGTAAGTAGGCACTGTTCATGACTTCACTTCCTCAACAAGTATTGTGGACATGATAAAAGGCGAAGGCATGTAATAGGAAATACAGAAAAAAGGTAAAAAAGAGACAGGTCCCTGGCCTCTAGGAGGAGCTTACCGTCCAGTGGAAAGGGAAAACAAGTAAATGCAACATGTTACACGGTGCAGTGGGGAAAGTTAAAAGGACGTCCTGGGCAGAGATGACGCATGCTATTGCAGTCCTGCACATGGTGGGGCAGAGATGAAGGATGCTACTGCAGTTCTGCTGCATGGTGGGGGAGTGGATTGAGGTTGGTACTGGGAGCTGGTAAGCAAAGTTTCAAGGGAAGATACGACAGGTTGATATGAATCAGGCTTTGACATGAAAAGGGAGAGGAACACAGAAAGGAGTGTTTTCAAGCTGAGACAGAACACTTGAGCAGGGGGAGCTGGAGGCTGGTTGTCAGGAGAGGAGCAGGCAGGATGGGGCTTGGTGGCAGGGATGGTAGACTGCTGGTCTTGGGAGTCTTGTGGAAGGGGGTATCCACAGAGTTCTCCTTGGCCTCTCCAAACCCTCTAGTCATGGGCCTCTCTCTGAGGGAGCTATGGGTTCCCTTATCTTGCTCCCTCCTCTTAGCCTGTGAGCTGCAGCTGCCTCTCATCAGGCAGGGCAACATGACCCTTCCTAGGTAATGCCCCCTCCATAGACTTTCTAGAGGTTAGAGAAGGTTGCATTTCAAATACACTTGAAGTGTAATATAAGAAGTACCCCCACCTGGGAAAAGGAGAGCCACAAACACCACGCATTTCCTAGCTTAATCCCTAGGCCTTTTTCAAGCTGAGAGTGCTGCCCATTAGTGGGTCTGGAAATCAAAGCAGTGGGCTTTGATCAGCAGTACTTTAAAGAATAGAATAGAATAGAATAGAACAGAACAGAATAGAAAAGAATAAATAGAATAAATAGTGCTTGGTTTTACAAAAGAATATTATATCATAAAATACTTTATTTTAATTGCATACCTCTGTATGTGTGTGTGCTCTAGGGTGCAAGGCAAAGAGAATTTCTTGCCATGAGTGTCTGTCAAAAAAGTTTGAAAAACATTGCTTCAGCTGTAACAGGATATGAGGTTTAGCCAATTCGTTTCTGTAGAACTCAACATTAATAGATGTTTCACAAAAATAAAACTGATGCTAGCAAATTATTGTTCTACAATATAAATTATATTGTTGAGAACACAAACATATAAATGTATGTACACAATTAAAGTTGACATTATACCATAAGAAATGTGGTACTTTCGCAGAGAAGGAAAAGAAATTGACTGCGGTTCCTGGCTGTGTGACTTGGGGGAATTACTAGAGGCACTAACCAGTGCCTTTATGTGCACCGTATATATGATGACCTGGGCTAGATGATGTATCTTTCAACACATTTGAACGTGATTCAGTGTTCATCATTCATCAGACATTTATAGCCTCAAGAATTACTGTTGGTTCTATTAGTACCTTATTTTTAAAATTTTCTGTGAGCAGGTAAGTTTGGGAAATTCTATCATTGTTTTAGACTGGGAAGGACCTGACTTGAGTACTGCAGTCCCTCATCATTAGGTAACATCATTGAGATCCTGGGACTTGCTGAAAAATGACAAAAACAGCCATCGTGTGCTTAGAACTTACCACATGCCCATTACTTAACTTAGCAGTTTATGCACATGACCTAATTTAATTTCCACAAGAACCCTTCAAGACAGGTAATATTTTCTGCATATCACAGATGTAGAAAAATTAGACCTGGTAGGGGCACCTGGGTGGTTCAGTTGGTTAAGCGTCTGACTTGATTTCAGCTCAGGTCATGATCACAAGTTTCTAGGATTGAACCCACGGTAGGGCTCTGTGCTCAGCGGGAAGTCTGCTTGAGGATGCTCTCCCTCTGCCTCTCCTTCCCCATGCTTGCACACTTTCTCTGTCAAATAAATAAATAAATCTTTTCAAAATTTTTAAGAAAAATTAGATCTAGAGAGGTAAAGTTATCAAAATGATTAAACATTGTTCCATGTTGCACAATTAATAGATAGTGAATAGGGACACAAGCCAATGACTGGAGAAGGAGCTCTCACCCCTCCTTTTCCCATCATTACAAAGGAGAGCACTTTTTGCCTATTTCACCCTAGTTTTTCCCTCTGCCCCACACTCTTTATTCACTACAGGAAAATGAGCAGCAGATATACATAAGGGAAGTCTAAAATCCACTGAACTTTTTTTTTCATCTTTTAGTTGCTGGGCATGGAGCCTAACATGGGGCTTGAACTCACAACCCTAAGATCAAGACCAGAGCTGAAATCAGCTTCAGGTGCCTAACCACCTGAACCACCCAGGCACTCCTATTTTTAATTTTTTAACAGAAGGAAAGATGTACACTTCATTCTACCAAAGACTATGCGTAGGAACTACACCACAGGTCCCCATGAGGGCAGCTGGGTAACAAATTCTACTTTGCAGATACAAGTGTTCTCAAGCCAGATTCTGAAGTTTATATTTAGAGGGAAAAAATAGGAAATGCAGCTTTGGGCTTGGTTGTCAAGCCCCAAGCTTTACTGAAAAGACTTGAACATTCAGAGTGATAAAGCCTTCTTCATCAAACAGATGGTTTCATTCCCTTTTGGCTTTGTGGGACTGTGTGTGTCCTAGCAGTTAGAAGCCAGAGACAGAGAAGTGAAGTAGGGACACCCAACAAATACAACCTGGTGATTTCACAACCTGTTGGTGTTCAGAATAATACTCCACAGTCTTGCCCTCTTCGTGATGAATGAGAGTAAAACTCATACATTTTTTTTTCTTTTCAGCATAACAGTATTCTTGTTTTTTCACCACACCCAGCGCTCCATGCAATACGTACCCTCCTTAATACCCACCACCTGGCTCCCCCAATCTCCCACCCCCTGCCCCTTCCAAACCCTCAGGTTGTTTTTCAGAGTCCATAGTCTCTCATGGTTCACCTCCCCTTCCAATTTCCCTCAACTCCCTTCTCCTCTCCATCTCCCCATGTCCTCCATATTATTTGTTATGTTCCACAAATAAGTGAAACCATATGACAATTGACTCTCTCTGCTTGACTTATTTCACTCAGCATAATCTCTTCCAGTCCCATCCATGTTGCTACAAAAGTTGGGTATTCATCCTTTCTGATGGAGGCATAATACTCCATAGTGTATATGGACCACATCTTGCTTATCCATTCATCCGTTGAAGGGCATCTTGGTTCTTTCCACAGTTTGGCGAATGTGGCCATTGCTGCTATAAACATTGGGGTACAGATGGCCCTTCTTTTCACGACATCTGCATCTTTGGGGTGAATACCCAGTAGTGCAATTGCAGGGTCATAGGGAAGCTCTATTTTTAATTTCTTGAGGAATTTCCACACTGTTCTCCAAAGTGGCTGCACCAACTTGCATTCCCACCAACAAAAAGAAAAATCCAGAATACACCAGCTGTCTCTACACCTTAAAGAACTGGAGAATCAATAACAAATCAAAGTAACTCCACACATAAGAAGGGAAATAATCAAGATTAGAGCAGAGATCAATGAGGTAGAAACTAGAGATACAGTAGAACGTATCAATGAAACTAGAAGCTGGTTTTTGAAAGAATCAATAAGATCGATAAACCATTGGCCACACTAATCCAAAAGAAAAGAGAGAAAGCTCAAATTAATAAAATTATGAATGAAAAGGGAGAGATCACAACTAACACCAAGGAAGTAGAAACAATCATCAGAAGTTATTATCAACAGTTATATGCCAATAAGTTAAGCAACCTAGATGAAAAGGATGCATTCCTGGAAAACTATAAACTCCCAAAATTGAACCAGGAAGAAATTGACAACCTGAATAGACCGATATCTAGTAATGAGATTGAAGCAGTGATCAAAAACCTCCCAAAAAACAAGAGCCCAGGACCTAAAACTCATACTTTGAGTCACTATCTTTGGAGATCTACAACATTCTAGAGGTGATCAGACCGATCCTTTAAAAGACAACAAAACTAAACCTATCTTAAATCGCATTGCTTTTCCTAAAAAATCTTTTGTTAAAATAAATCCTCAGAAGGCTGGACCTGTGTAGAAACCGATGGAGCACATGACACAATCTGCTCACGTCTGGAGGAAAAACTGGGACCCCAAGTGAGATGTCACTGGAAAAGTGTCTCTGGATTTTACCACTGCAGTTCCTGGGTCTCCTTGATTCTGTCATGATGGTGTGTGGCTTTGCTGGGGATGAGTGTGACTATGATTCACTTCTTGCAAAGTCCAGCTCCTGCCTCACAGAAACAGGGTAGGTGGTTGGGGAAAGCAAGGTCCCAACCTTTAACATCACAAGTTACATCATTCAGAGACTCCCTGGAGATAGAGAAGAACTGTAAAATGAGTTACGTGTATCCCTAGAGGGGGTATCTTTTCTTAAAGAGTTTTTACGTACTCAGTATGCTTTGAAGGGAGCCCCAAATAAGAATAAAAATAGAGACCAAGAGCAGGTTGAGAGCAGGATGAAGATAGAAAATACTATTTGAGTAAATAGGCCTTTAGACTTAATTCTAATTAAATCCCCACAAGATGGCCCCAGCCAAATTCTCCAAGAGTAAAATACAGCCTTCTCTTCAGCAGAGTCCTCCAGAAGGCCAGGGATGTTATTTATGGCCCCTTATGCTCCCATAGTTCTGAGAGGGAGGCAGGAAAAAGAAAGAGCAGGAAGTCAGCACTGAGGAGCATTAGTATCTCTCCTAAGTATCTTGAAAGCCCAAACCACTAGCTTACTGTCCAGGAGAAGGGGAATAGGTAGGGGACAAACTCTCTAAAATATAAGAGACATGTTAAAATCCACAATTCTGTTTTGCAATACCATGTAATTTTGCAATGAATAGCACTTAAAACAAAACACGTGTTCACTGTCTTATGGAGAGTCCCCCCCAGGATGGCATCCAAGGATCTGGTGCCCAGCACTGCTTTTTTCAGGCTACATTTAGGAACCTGTGTATATACCACATGACAGCCTCTTTCTGAAACACCAAAAAACCCTTTAAAAACATCTAGTCCAGCATCTCTATTTTACTGATTGGCAAACTGAGCCCCAAAAGGGGAAGGGTCTGACCCAATGACACACAGCCAGCAACAGTGCTGGGAAGAGACAAAAGGTCCTGCCCTGCTATGTTCTCTGGAACTTACTATTCAACTAGATGCTCATGTTTCATCTTCTCTTTTTTTTTTTTTTATTTATTTATTTGACAGGGATCACAAGTAGGCAGCGAGGCAAGCAGAGAGGAGGAAGCAGGCTCCCTGCTGAGCAGAGAGCCCAATGTGGGGCTCGATCCCAGGACCCTGGGATCACGACCTGAGCCAAAGGCAGAGGCTTAACCCACTGAGCCACCCAGGCGCCCTGCTCATGTTTCATCTTCTTGACATGGAGTTAAGAACTGGCTCTAAATTGTATTTTTTTTTTAAAATTTCTAGGGATTCCTGGTGTTTGAACAGTCCAACAAGACTTGGGGGTAGAAAAAAGGAAAATAAATAAATAAATAAATAAATAAATAAATAAATGTGGTTGTTACAGTTCTTACAGAGGAATAAACAAATTTAAAGGATAATGCTTCAATAGAATAGGCTTCTGAATTACGGAAGTAACTGGCCATCCATTTACATTGAGAAAATATCACATGCTCGGTGTGTGCATGACGAAGGGAGACACGTGTGTCTTGGATACAAGTTGAAGCAACACAGAAGAACTGATCACAGGGAGGGAGGTTACCAGGACACACAGCAACAACCACTTGTGCCCTCAAGGCAGAGCCGGATTCCGTTCCTTCTCCTTCATCTCCTTTTCCCTCTTCTTCCACCCTTCGAGGTGCCCCTCTTCCTCTCCTCCTCTTCCTCCTCCACTTCTCCTCTTCAGTAAATTCACTTACATGTAAACTGGTGGGGCCTTAGCTACAAGACGGTTATTCCTGATCCAGAAAGTTGGAGAAATATTTGAAAAGTGAGTAAATATTTTTACAATCGGTGGGTGACTCACTTTATCTTTCTGTTTGGAATTTCTGCATGGACTGGCTCAACCTGCGTGACCACGTTTCTTTCTCCTCAGCCCTTGACGAAACTAAAGTAACCGTCAGTTCTGAGCTCCAGAAGTCAGTAAACTCACTGTCACCATCCACCATCCATTTAAAGTCCCATGACGACTTTTATGCCATTGCAGCAGGTACCTTATAGGCCAAAGATACCCTAATATTTCAAAAGTATTCAAGAACGGGGACACAGAGTGAGAGCAAACACAGGGGAGACCCCCTAGGTCATCTGTGGCCACAGAAGTCTGTTAACTGGAGGCTCCATCTGGCTGTGGGAGATGGTTGCTTACCCAACAGGTGCAAGATCACACGTGTGCGTGCACACACATACACACATGCAGAAGCGCTGTGTATTTCATCTGGCTTGGGTTCCCTTACATTTGTCGTTTCCGTTAATGATCAGATATCCCTTTGGGCTACACAGTGAGAAGTTATTTGAGGGAGGCCACCAAACCCATTAGGCACAGCTCTTTTGTTTCAAGTGTTTTCCCTTCCACAAATGCGGGGGCCCTCATTGAACTCACCTTCAAAAGACATTGTCTTGTTACCGTCAGAAGGTGCACTAAGACTTGCATTATTGAACTAGATAACATCACGTCTGTTGGTTGGGGCAAATACCTTTCTTAGCAGAGTTTTAATTTGCCCCCAAAGAAACATAACCTCCAGAGATAAGATGCAGGTGTTCAGTAAAGAGCTACACAGAATAATTAGGAAAGCAAAATTGAGTAAAAATGGGTGACCAATTACAAATAAACACATTTGAAACCTCAAACCATGTGACAAAATACCACTTTCAACATGAAATAATTACAGTGTTTTAATCAAGTGATAGAAGCCATTGAACTGGAACCTGAGCATCAGTTATGTTGTTAAAGATGCTGTTTCTTTTCCATATTTTTTTAATCTTTGATCCCCATCCTTCCTACTCCAAACAAATAAAATCTTGCTATTCTGACCTTTGGGAAAATAGCCAGTCCAGATAATCAAGTTTTACATTTTTTTCAGTGTTCCAAAATTTTTTTCAGTGTTCCAAAATTCATTGTTTATGCACCACACCCAGTGCACCATGCAATATGTGCCCTCTACAATATTTTTTTAAGTGTAGCTTTCAATTTCAAACTGTTTTGCCCTTAATGGACATAGTACTTCAAAAATAAAATTTTTTAAAAGCCCCTTCTTGCCACACAAAGAGCTACAATGTTACTTTCTGCATAGTAACTAGTGTTGGCTAGTGAACAAACTGGTTCTCAAATATTGGCTTACTGTTGAAACTAAGAAAGATCTAAAGCTATTGTTTATTGTGTGTAATATACAGGGATGGTATCTATAATCTTTGCATTAATGCTCTTAGACATCTAATCATTATTCCCATTTGCCGTTGAATAAAAAGCTCCAAGAGAAAGGTCATGCAAGATTGCAACGCTCGTGGGTGATAGAGCCAGAGTCTGGCTACCAAGGTGGGCTCTTTCCGTCACAGCATTAGGAAGTGGAAGAGGGCGGAGGAAGCAGGATCAGAAGCTCTGGCAGGCTGCCCCCCATGCAACTGTTGCCAAGATCCAGGGCTGGTGGAGCTTAGAGACCTGGACTTAGCAGTGCCACTGCAATGCTTGTCCTCAGGACACAGGATATGAGTTCTCTTTTTCTTTCACCCTCCCTTTTTTCTGAAACATGACAAAAAGCTTATTTAGCCTCATGGCCTCCAAGGTACTCGTACATTTGCTCAAAATTAAGTCAAAAGCAGCCTTGTCTCCTACATCTGCTTCACGCAAAACTTACGCAGCCATTTCTTTGCTGGAACACCACAGCCGTCAGGCAGCTAGATACACTCAGAACCCTAACCTAATCATTTCCCTTGTCAAATGTGCTCGTGGCAGGTAAAGAATGAGCACTAGTCATACTTAAAAATAGATTACTAAGGGTGCAGCCTGGCTGGCTCAGGCAGAAGAGCATGTGACTCTTGATCTCGGGGTTGTGAGTTCGAGCCCCATGTTGGGTGTAGAGATTAGTTGAATAAATAAAACTTTAAAAATAGAGTTTACCAGGGTGATATGGACAAGGACTATTCAAAAACCATATAATTTTTGTGATTTATGTAAATCTACCATGAATATAATAGCCAGTCAACATTTTTATGTAATGTTGATTTCAATGTTCATCAAAGAAAAATATATTGGATAATATTTATCATGCAGAATTGTGCCCAAAAGGCTCCATCCCTTTTCTCAACCCCAGATAGAAAATGAGAATAAAGTGGCATACGTGTTTTAATATTAGACTGTGGTTCTGGCTGCACAACCCCTGTGAATCTACTAAAATAAGCACCAAATTGTACTTTCAACAGGAGACTTGTACAGTATATGAATTAGGTCTCAACAAAGGTGTTATCAAAAAACTTGATCTGAAAGTCCCTTTCCTATTGTAAATTCAAGCATAGAATTCATTGAACTTTGGAAAAAGGGACACCAAAGGTGAGCCATGTCAGAGAAAACAGCAGGATTACTTTTTTTCTCCCACAGAGAGAAGAAGAAAGAACGTGAAGAAGAAAGAAAGAAAGATGAAGAAGAAGAAAGAAAGAATGTGAGTGGGAAAATGAGAGGAGAGCTAAGGGTGAACAGAACAACTTGGTGAGTAGTAGTAGGAATTTAAGGATTTGCCCACTCCCCCACATCCCCAACCTTGACCACCCCTTCATCATCATTTATGGGAAGACAAGGTGTTTCCCAATTCACTGACAAGTTCCCCTTCCAACTACAGCCCACACTGCTTGCAGAATTTAAGACATTAACTGAATTTTTTTAATTTAAGAAATTAATTTCATCTAATGCTACCACAGCTTCCTGTGCTCTTTGACCCACCACCCCTAAGAGAGCTTCAAGATTAACTCTCTCTTCTTTCCACCCCATTGTTCTTGGCTCCCAGAAGTCATCCAAAATCCCAGGCTCCCCTCATCACCTGACACTTATCCCCAAATTAAACATTTCATTTCACTTCATTTCATTTGAGGCTATATGTGTTGTTGAGGTAAACAACCTAACAAAATAAACTGAAATGATTTGGATGAGTTCTGCTCTTTTTTTCTTATTTTTATTTCTGAAAACCATGGACAGAGGCTAATTTCTACAGTTACCAGTCATGGAAAAAGAAGCAACACCTTCATGAAAGCAGAAGAATTCATAAAATAAACAACAAGAATTCAGAGTCAGAAATGACTTTGTGGAGAACTTATGTCCCCGAGGAATCCAAACGATGTTGGAAAGTGGCCTTGTGTGATCCTCTCTACGATGCAAGAATCAGGGCAGCTCCTGCTCCTTGCAGAGCCTTACCGCCATTATATCAAAGCCAGGCACCAGAAAGAGCTATGGACCCCACTCTGGAGTCTTCAGTTAAGTCGCAGTCTTTTAAGACCTGCTTGCCAGTGAGCATCAGTGTCTTGTCTCTCTGCCTGTCTGTCTGTCCGTCTAGCACATCATGGAAGCAGAGCTATGAGAAGTGCCTCCGAGACACCATGAGAATCAAGGGCAGGAGTGCTCCCTCCCACTGTTGCTCTCTCTCCCTGTCAGAGTGGCCAATGTCAAATGTCTAAATGGGCCAAGTTTCGGGGGGGGGGGGGAGGAGGTAGTGTAGAATGAAGCAAAGAGAGAAATAAAGATATTAATTATGAGAAGATGAGGTATTAGCTGGAAATGCCCTAAGCTACAAGTAAGAAACCTCATAAAGAACGACTTTAATTCAAGGGTTTTGGGGCACGTGGGTGGCTCAGTCATTAAGCGTCTGCCTTCGGCTCTGGTCATGATCTCAGTGTCCTGGGATCAAGCCCTGCATCAGGCTCCCTGCTCGGCAGGAAGCCTGCTTCTCCCTCTCCCACTCCCCCTGCTTGTGTTCTTTCTTTCACTGTGTCTCCATCAAATAAATAAATGAATTAAAATCTTTTTTAAAAAAATAAAGTAAAATAAGTAATTCAAGGGATCCCCCCCTCACTCAACAAGCACTGGGGAAGCAGCCATTCACAGTGTGGTTTCTGCTGGTCCGAACATCATCTTCTCTTTCCAGGCAGACAGAAGTGGGAGAGAATGGAGACAGAGACTGTGTAGTCTGCACTGGGGATTCAGAAGCTTTCCCAGCACTCTTCAGCCAACCAGCCCTCACACCTCTTGCCAGACTACTTCATGTGACATCTGTAACTACAAGGGGCCCTGGGAAGAGGGGAATGTGATCTTCAAGACTGGCTTACCCTGAGACCAATTATGACCCACTGCACAGCTTGGGACAACTGCCACTCCATATCAAACCCCAGTTCTGTCAGCATGAAAGGAAATCACGGGTAGTGAGCGGGCCACTAACAGCGTCTGCCATAGGGGCTGTAGTGGCATCACAGCGAATATTTTGAGGCCAAAGGATCAATACTTCTAATCTCAGACTAATCCTGGGAAAGGATTTCGAAGCGATCTTTCCTCAAATCTTCTCATTTGGGACCTGGAACATACATAATTCCATTGACTTCCATCCCTTAACACCTGGTTCTCTTCCTTCCTCCTTTTCCACTCTGACCCCACTTTCAGGTCCTTTTCTGTTCTGCTACTTCCCCCAGTATGCCTTTCAGCCTCATGTGCAAATATTGGGAAACCATCTCTTCCTCAAATTCTTCATGAACCCTTCCCTGGCCCTCCCCATGGAAAGCACCTCACTTCCCAGCATGTATCTCCAGCCCTGGGAATGTTCTCTACAAGTCTCACATTGCATTATGAAACACACTAGCTCTCATGCACTGTCTCATGCAACACCCATACATCCTCTGGAAGGTAGGGAGTTCCATGTCATTGAAGATTTTCAAGCAGAGGCTAGGCAGCCACTTAAGTGGGATGATACAGAGAAGGAGATTCAAGCATGAGGCTGAGATCTAGAAAAGATGATTCTGAGGTCACCTCCAGCAGTCACTGAGCAAGCACTCTGTGCCAGGTTGCAGGCCACACGCTTCCCTACACACCTGTACGTAACTCTCATTCAATCCTAAGAATGACATCACTGCCCAAGGTCACAGATAAATAAGTGGTGGAGCTGGAGGTCCAACCAAGATCTCTGATTCCAGGCTGCTTTCCACTTTAAATAAGAGAAGCGTAAAAGTAAAGAAACACGATGAGTGATTTCCTCTCTGGCATTCCCATCCTTACAGCAAGAAAGTGGTAAACAAACTACAGATCACCAACTTTTCTTAGACCCACTAGAGAACTAAGGTCACAGAGAAAAGCGCCACCCCTCAAATTTGGAGAGACAGGTGAATCTAGAGCCACAGATGAGACCTTACATACAGCAGACCCTATAAATGAGTACTATACATGGGTAGGAAATTTACATTGTAGATCTCATGAACTGCAGGAGGCAGACTGTGGACTATGTAACAGTGAGAAATGTCTAGGGGCTAATCTTAGGAAGTCCACATTTTTTATGGGTTTTAATCTCTAAGAAGCCCCCAGGTGCTCATGGTGAAGTCAAGAAAGATCTCCTGTGGCTCTCGCAGAGTGGAGAGTTAACACTGTGGAAGACGTCAATAGAACGCAAGCCTCCTCTGCAAGGAAAGGACTGTACTGAGGCTACCTTCCTGGAGGAAGAGATTTCTCTATGCCCAGCCTCCTCTAGAATTCCTGTGTCACCTAAGTGGTGGAGAGAGGGAGGCAAAGGCACCACCTGGGGCACAGGCACACCCCAAGACTGATGACTGATCATGAGATTACATGACACTCTATTGCCCCACACCTCACCACCCACCAAGAAGGCTCTAGTATAAGAACTGCAAATTAGAGCTACAAGAGCTGCGAGACACGGATTCTACCAGACGAGCAGTTCTCAGGGAAGAGCAAACACAACAGTGGGACAACACGCGGGCACTAGAGGAAGTGGAAGCATCCAGCACCCGCAGCTACAACAGACACGAAGCGCGGTGCAGCTCCTGGCCACAGTAACACAGAAAAAGCCTCACACAAAAGGCCTGTTGCCCGATCTCATCCAGTCCGGCTACCAACAAAAAATTACAACATATACTAAAAGAAAAGAAAACAAATAGCTAACAGTCTGTGATGCCTTTGACAAAGATGTACCTGGCTTGAACTGTTTATTTTCAAAACTCAAAAACAATATGACAAAGTGCGTATCAGATCATCTACTCTGTCATCTAGTCAGCAGCCTCCAAAATTTATTTTGCTCCCCATCAGCAAAAAAAAAAGTTAAAGAATTCAAAAATCAAATTAAAAGCCCACCTTTTGAAAAGAAATGGTTATAAATTATATACACCTAGTCTTTTTCTAGAAGGTTATATTCATCATAAATCACACAGAAACTAAAACTAAAATGGATGAAATAAAAAGTAATTATAATTGTGGGACACTAGGGTGGCTCTATCGATTGAATGTCAGACTCTTGGTTTTGGCTCAAGTCATGATCTCACAGTGGGACTGAAGAATATGTTGCACTTTGTGCTCAGCACGGAGTCTGCTTCAGATTCTCTCTCCTTCTCCCTCTCCCTCCTGTGCCCTCTCTTTGTCCCTCTTTCCCCCTCTTTCCCAAATAAATAAATAAATAAATAAAATATTTTAAACAAAGTAATTATAATTGAGGATCTAACATTTGTCCCCTATAGCTGATGGGTCATGTGTAACTTGAATATATACCTTGTTTTGGAATCCACTGGCAGGACGAGTTCTAAGATGCTTATCCCCTGGTACCCACACTTGTATGCTATCTCCCCGCTTTGGATGAGGGCAGAATCTGTGGTTTGCTTCTAACCAACAGAATGTAGTAAAGGAAATGGAATTTTGCAGATGTGATTGGGTCTCTCATCAGTTGACTGAGTTCATCAGAAAGGAGATTATCTTGGGTGGGTCTACCATGATATCAGGTGAGCTCTTTTAAAAGAGGGATCAGGTCTTCCTGGAAGAACAAACTTGAAGCAGGAGAGATGTTTTCCTGGTGGTCTCTAGGAACCAAAGAGCCATGTTGTGAATTGCCTATCAAGAGGGCTTGTGTCCAAGAGTTGAGGACCTCACTCCCCTAACCACAAGGAACTGAATTCCAACAATAACTTTCATGAGCTTGGAAGAGGACCCCAAAATCCAGATGTGAATGCAGCCCAGGCAACAACTAGACTGCAGCCTTGTGATAAGCCACACAGAGGACCTAGTTTAAGTGATGTCTGGACCACTGACTCAAAGACACTGTGGATAATAAATGGGTGTTGTTTTAAGCCTATAGGTTTGCAATAATTTGTCACACGGCAGAGAAAACTAATACAACTCATCTTGGCAAATTGGTTGACTCTGAGAGTTCACAATTTTCAGTGAGGAGAGGACTTTCAGGGTGGGAGAGGCCATCCTTGCACTCAAAAGTGCAAAACAAATGAGACCCAGCCTGTGGAATGTTCCCCTTTTTTCAGATTTTCTATGGCTCACTTTCCTGAGTCTTACATCTCAGTCGCCGGGATCAAAACATGACATCATGTTTCCTCGTTTTACCTCTCAGAAGCCCTATCAGTTCACTAAAATTCCTCAGACTTAAAGGTTCTCAGTTACAGCTCCTAAGATGAGTGGTCATTAAGATTTTTTGAACAGGTGGTACAGTGGGGGTGGGTAAGGCACCGCAATGTCTTGGAGTTCCCACATCAGGAACAAGAGTTCTGCCACTTGCAGGAATACACATAACTCTCTCCCCTTGTCCTTGGTCCTTGGATATCAACCTCATGCCCTATACAACACACACACACACACACACACACACACACACACGTACATGAATGAACACACACATGCCCCTCCAACATCGGCCTCAACACACATGTATGTGCATGCATGAACACACACACACGCCACTGTCCTCTTCCCCACCCCCCCAACAACACACACTCTGCTGCTACAAAGGTGCAGATGAGGAGAATAGATTTAAACGGGGTTTTGTATTCCAAATTTGAATATTCATCATAAAAAGAATTGTCAGGAAAAGTTTGGATGGGATGGTACTATTTTACTAATATTTATCTCTGGGATGCTCTGTGTTCTGTGGTTTATCTGGACAGGTGTGGGCTCAGACTTCTGTTGGAGCCCACCCTCTCCACATAGGAGCACCATTGAGTGGGATCTCAGTGTAAGTCCTTCAAAAATCAGGCCTGGGGTCACATCTTAGTTTGTGTCTTTACTAACCACATGAATCTTTAAAAGCAGTTCATTTCCCTAACACTCTACATAATTAAGCTACTAACACCTATCTCACAGGATTTCTGCGAAGATCAAAGGAGGTAAGGTGAAGGGCCAGCCATAACACATGACAGGGTCAAAAACTGTGATGCTCATTACATTAGCTGACCTGTTCCTACACTTTTATATTAGGATTAGGACTTTGCATTTCAGATGTTACCCTATATTCTGTTTTCATCAAAGAGTAATCTGCTTCAATTTGGCTCCGTATTCGTGTATTTATTTGCCCTAACTAATGTGGGCCATTTTATAATTTTTTTTTA